>NC_141699.1:755206480-756421480 GCF_964263255.1 Lissotriton vulgaris | reverse complement strand
CATTTTGATAAATGATTTCTTGGCTGCTCTCTTGCAGGACAATTTTAAATTCAACTTTCTGTTCGCCTTCCATTTTGCCTGAAATTTGGAGGAAAAAAATATATATTAGTAGAGATAGGGCACTGTTGGGATTAATTTTAGATAGGCAGTTTTTATCAGTGAATTTATCTTTTGGCAGTGTATAGTATCAGAGTGGAAGTAGGAATATAAAAAAGTGTCTGTGATTTAACGTAAGTAAATTCATAATTATACAAGAGAAGCCTAACTCCATCCATAACTATAACAGAGAAGTCTATCTAAATCTATAACTACTACAGAGGGATAGTATATAACTATCAGAAAAAGTTTACCATATTAATTTATAGTGTACAATATACTTCAGTTTTAAAAATAACAATTTACCTTTACAAACAAGTTGAAGTGTTTAGTGATAATTCAATTGTAATGTACAACAAGAAGTAGCAGTCAAAATGGCTGTGTTTCCTTCTCTTCCTTTATATATATTCAGGTATATAACCAATCAAATGTCAGGTAATAAAAGTAGAAAATGAAAGTAACATTTTCATTGGTTGTCAATTCCAACACTTCAGATGTGTTTTGTGAAGTAATTTACCTCACGGTATTTAGAGAGGTCTACAGGCTTAATGGCTAAATGGAATTTCAATCAAATTTGTGAAAATGAAAGGGATTGTTATGTAGTATGAGCTAATCTATATTTGGTGAGAGTGTCTCTAGTCGTTTTTCTGTAAATTACTTTCCCACCTTTTTTTTTGGACCGCTTCCCGGGAAGCGGCCCGGTTCGCGAACCAGCAGCGTTACGGGAGTCCACCATTTTGTGTTTCGGTCGAATCAAGATACAAGATGGAGGGCAAATAATGTTCAGAATGGGTAGAAGAGGGCACGGTAGACGTATCTTGACCCCCTAGGTTTTCTGAGGGTGGCTGAGGAGGACCATATGTGCGGGAAAAAAACATTTTTTTTTTTAAATTTTGCGCGGTTAGCTTCCGGTTCGCGTACCGGGTAGCGCTCCGGGGAGCGTAGTTTGTTGAAAATTAGAGAAAAAAGTTAGAGAAAAATATTAATTGTGAGTGATCAGATGTAGGGTAGCTCTGAGAAGAGCTTTTGGGTTTATGGTACATTTAGGTACTTATAAGTAGGTACCAATGCACAGTCTTAAATTCAAAATGAAAATTCTGTTGCCCTCATCTGAGAAGTGAACTCCATCTCCTCTGTAGATATCTTGCATGCAGTAACGCAAGTTATTGTTGTACATGGAGCCCATTCCATGGTCTCTCATGTAAGCTGAAACAGATTTGTTTACATGCTTCCTCGACTTCTCAATTTGTGGACAAAATTGGTTGGACCACCTCCATTTCTGTCTTTGGCATATATTTGAATATACCAAGGCAGTTTGAGGAAAAAGTGCCATTAATTGCTCAAAGGTGTCCTTTAAAAGCATTTCCAGACCTACCCCAGTCAAAGTGCCCAAATCATTACCTCCACAGTGCACAATTAACAGGTCAGGTTTCGGCAAATGCATAAAGGTTTTTACCAATGGTATCAATTGGTGACATTTTAATCCTCTTTGGCCCAACCACTTAATTTCCACATCTTGTAAATTGAGGTTAGGTAAATTTCTGTTCTCAGCATACCTTTGAGCCCAGTAGATGTAACTATGTCCAACAATCCAGACAGTAAACATGGTAAGAGAAGGTTGTGCTGCAGTCAGATGAAGTGTGGTAATGAAAGGGCAGTTGAAACAGTAGGAGTTTGTAAAGAAAAAAAACTGTGGAATTCCAGTGCTAATGATTCATTAGCAGTGATTGGTGCATTTCCATTTCTGAAAACAGAAAGTTAGGGTGCATGGATGTGTTCTTTGAAAGATGTAATTTGAATGGTCAAGGAAAAATCATTTAATGAAAGATTGCACTGGATACGCAGGTGCACTGAGAGTTCAGAGTTCAATTGAAACATTGTTGTGTGAACTTGCAAACATGAGAGGTCTTTCAGGAGGTGGTTGCTAAGCAAAAAAGGCAGAGAGGGCCGAGGGGGGAAGGGTTTTAATTTGAAAAAAGTGAGGGAAGAGTTTTGATTGGCTAATAAGAGAGATATGTGTAATGAATATCAGCATTTCTGTGCTTTCTATAGCTGTAGCCTCTGGAGTGCATCCTCTTTGTTCTGCTGAAGACAATTTGGTGTATTTCTGAGACTGTTTTGAAACTCAAAAAGTATTTGCTAAGGTGAGAAAAGATTTATTTAATTTAGATAGAGAATAGTATTATTTAAGGAGAAAATGATGAAGAAAGCTGTGTTTTTAAAATGTTGCTTTGTCTCAAGTGATATACAAATAGATTTTGTTTCTTTGAGAAATTGTAATTGCATATTCTGTGTAGAAATCTGACATGCAGTAACACAAGTTATTGTTGTACATGGAGCCCATTCCATGGTCTCTCATGTAAGCTGAAACAGATATGTTGTGTTTAAAAACGATTTTTGAAAACAATTACATTTCTGGATATGTTCTGCTAGAGCTTCATAGGTTGTTTGGGCCATATTTATAAGGCATTTGAGTGTCTCTGATGTTATTGTTCCCATTTTAATTGAAGAGCTTTCTCCATGGGGCAAGTTTCTTGAAAATATGCTCCCACCTGTGCTTGGCAAATTTAGATTTTGATTATGGGAGTTACATAGCCATGTTAAAAATGACCCAAAAATGGTGCAAGGGCAATCAAAAAAACGCTTTCATGTGTCTTAAGGTCATTTTTAGTCATTTCCTCTTGAATGTAGGTATACAATTGATTTATATGTTGTGTTTAAAAACGATTTTTTGAAAACAATTACATTTCTGGATATGTACTGGTAGAGCTTCATAGGTTGTTTGGGCCATATTTATAAGGCATTTGAGTGTCTATGATGTTATTTTTCCCATTTTAATTGGAAAGCTTTCTTCATGGGACAAGTTTCTTGTAAATACGCTCCCACCTGTGCTTGGCAAATTTAGATTTTGATTATGGAAGTTACATAGCCATGTTAAAAATGTCCCAAAAATGGTGCAAGGGCATTCAAAAAAACGCTTTCATGTGTCTTAAGGACATTTTTAGTCATTTCCTCTTGAATGTAGGTATACAATTGATTTATATGTTGTGTTTAAAAACGATTTTTTGAAATCAATTACATTTCTGGATATGTACTGCTAGAGCTTCATAGGTTGTTTGGGCCATATTTATAAGGCATTTGAGTGTCTATGATGTTATTTTTCCCATTTTAATTGGAAAGCGTTCTTCATGGGGCAAGTTTCCTGTAAATATGCTCCCACCTGTGCTTGGCAAATTTAGATTTTGATTATGGGAGTTACATAGCCATGTTAATAATGACCCAAAAATGGTGCAAGGGCAATCAAAAAAACGCTTTCATGTGTCTTAAGGACATTTTCAGTCATTTCCTCTTGAATGTAGGTATACAATTGATTTATATGTTGTGTTCAAAAACGTTTTTTGAAATCAATTACATTTCTGGATATGTACTGCTAGAGCTTCATAGGTTGTTTGGAGCATATTTATAAGGCATTTGAGTGTCTATGATGTAATTTTTCCCATTTTAATTGAAGAGCTTTCTACATGGGGCAAGTTTCTTGTAAATACGCTCCCACCTGTGCTTGGCAAATTTAGTTTTTGATTATGGGAGTTACATAGCCATGTTAAAAATGACCCAAAAATGGTGCAAGGGCAATCAAAAAAAATGCTTTTATGTGTCTTAAGGACATTTTCAGTCATTTCCTCTTGAATGTAGGTATACAATTGATTTATATGTTGTGTTTAAAAACGTTTTTTGAAATCATTTACATTTCTGGATATGTACTGCTAGAGCTTCATAGGTTGTTTGGAGCATATTTATAATTCATTTGAGTGTCTATGATGTAATTTTTCCCATTTTAATTGAAGAGCTTTCTACATGGGGCAAGTTTCTTGTAAATACGCTCCCACCTGTGCTTGGCAAATTTAGTTTTTGATTATGGGAGTTACATAGCCATGTTAAAAATGACCCAAAAATGGTGCAAGGGCAATCAAAAAATATGCTTTTATGTGTCTTAAGGACATTTTCAGTCATTTCCTCTTGAATGTAGGTATACAATTGATTTATATGTTGTGTTTAAAAACGTTTTTTGAAATCATTTACATTTCTGGATATGTACTGCTAGAGCTTCATAGGTTGTTTGGAGCATATTTATAAGGCATTTGAGTGTCTATGATGATATTTTTCCCATTTTAATTGAAGAGCTTTCTCCATTGGGCAACTTTCTTGTAAATACGCTCCCACCTGTGCTTGGCAAATTTTCATTTTGATTATGGGAGTTTCATAGCCATTTTAAAAATGACCCAAAAATGGTGCAAGGGCAATCAAAAAACGCTTTCATGTGTCTTAAGGACATTTTAAGTCAAAGAGGAAACACAGGTGATGTAATTCTGAAAAAAGGAAAAAAACTCCACTTTTTTCAATTACATTAGTAGTGTTTCCTAAGTTTATGAATGACATTGTGCAGATGAAGTTTAGGTCTGACCACAGATTCAAAAGAGGTCTGCCCTTTGTTCAAGAGTGAAGTGGACATGACTTACTTCATTGGTAGGCCTTCACATGTATTATCTCCTTTGTATTCTTCAACAAGCGAAAAACTCTTCTGCAACCGTGAGTAGGCCTCACCTTAAACAAACCTCTGGAAAGGCCACACCTTATCGTCATCCTGAATCAATCATTTAAAATGTTACGGAGAGATTTATGATAGGTGTATGCCTGTTTTGTACCACTGTGCGTCACTTTTGTGACGCAGTGGTGGTGCAAAAGATTTGCTATGTTAAATAATAAGTAGGATGTTAAGTTTTTGATGACTGTTATTCATTTACTGTTTGGTAATAGTGGTTAATAAAATTTTTTATTATATTTTTCCACAGATTCAACTGCAGATCATTTCAAAATTTGAAAATGCCAACTAAGAATGGAATTAGAAAGGCTAGAAAACGTCAAAGACAGCAGGATCATCTATTATTGCAGCAGTCCTCTCCCAAAAAAACTTGTGAAATCACCAAGAAAGCTCCGGGTAAGACTACGGAATCATTCATAAGAAATATTTGTAGTAAAAAAAAGTATTTCTACAGAAAATGTTTCAGTCCAGAAAAAGAGAAGCAATTTAAATGGAAAGGAAAGACCAATCAAAAATGTTACTGCTAGAGCAAGAGATAACTCTGTGCATGATAGTAGAAGGAAACAACAGTTTAGGGACATTCGAAAACGAGTGTTCCGCAACAGGATAATAGTTAATTTATTAAAAAATATTAAGAAAGGCCAACAGAAAGTGGCATTTTATAAGAAAAAGAAAAATGTAGAGAAAATTATTGATCATGCTTTCGAAATTAAGCGAAAGTTGTTTATTTTGGTAATCAATAGAATTAGGACACTAAACAAGGTAATTTCTGATTTCAAATCAAATAGTAG
Source organism: Lissotriton vulgaris (assembly GCF_964263255.1). Taxonomy (NCBI): domain Eukaryota; kingdom Metazoa; phylum Chordata; class Amphibia; order Caudata; family Salamandridae; genus Lissotriton; species Lissotriton vulgaris. The sequence goes on along the minus strand of NC_141699.1, from coordinate 756,415,993 downwards.
ATGGAAGAGAGTAGTTAATCGTAGTAACTTTTGTGAAGTTTTTTCCGGAGAATGGATGCATAGTTCAAGTTGTGAGGCATTTTTTAATGAGGAGAGTTATTTTCAGGATAATGATTTGGTGCTTGCAGTTGACACCAGTGGTCGAGCTTATGAAGTGAAGGATGGTTGTCCAGTTGTAAAAGAAAAACTTGTGACAACAGAGATAGAAGAGGTGTTAGGTAATGAGGTTTTAGAAAGACGTCCTAAAGGTCCTGTGTACATTTGGAAGTGTAGTTCTATTTGCAGTGTGCGACAGGATTCCATCAATTTGCTTTGTGATTTTGTACGGACATTTAATAAGAAAAGTTTGAAGCAGTAAATGAAGTTGTTGCAAGAATTAGATCCTTGCAGAGTGAGACAAGTGACAGGTTTGCGTGGTCATTCACTGGCTTGTCTTTCCAGGAGAGTATGCCAGAGTGTTTTTCATCATTTCAGGATGCTAGCAGTGCATCATAATAAAGTGAGGAAATTAGTCAGAATGTTGTATCATGCTAAGAGTCCAGCAATTATGCTTAAACAATTATGTGCTGCTCTTTTGCATGGTTCTGAAATAGATGTCAAGAATATTTGTGAAGAAATTGAGTTTTGTTACTTTGGAAGTAAAGATGAGAATGTTCAAATTGACCCAGAAGTAGAGGGTAATGTTGAAGATAATGTACAGGTTTCCAGTACAGATAATTTTCAGAAGGAAATTGCCACGTTTCAGATGAAATCAAGTGAGAGGCCTAATTTCACTTGTGTGTGTTGTCGACGCACTTATTACAAGAATCAGATTAAGTTAGTGGATTTATATGCAAAAAGTGAAAGGGAAAATAATAGTGAATGGAAGGATTTTGCCACATACTTGATGGTAGAAAATTGTTTTGATTTGGGATCGGATCAACGTGTGTGTACTTATTGTTGTAACAAATTAAACCAAAACCAGATGCCTGCTAGGGCGGTTCATAATAATCTGGAATTGGTTGAGATTCCTTCTGAATTGAAGGATTTAAATACTTATGAATCTATTTCGATTCAAAGTATCCATCCCTTTCAGGCTATTGTAAGAATGGAGCCAAAGACAGGGAAGTTGCCTCCATCAGATTTACAGAGAGGATTAAAGGGAAGAGTTGTTTATTTGCCTCTAGATTTGAACAAAAACATAAACACAATTGGAGTAGAAAAAGTGGAAGAGGAACCTCTGGTTATCTTAGTTAATGGGGTTCCGACAAAGAATAAGAAAATATGGCAAGATTTAGTGGATGTTAGGAAAGTCAAAAAGGCAACATTGTATTTGAAGAAAAATAATAAGTACTATAAGAATGTATATGTTGCAGAAGAGGAAGTAAGTGATGAAGAGGATAGCGATTTGTGTGCTGGCCAAATTGAGAAAGTAGAGGCCTCTAAAAGTGAAGAAATATATGAACATTATAGTGTTCATCCTTTGCATTCCAAGGAAGTCATGGGGAATGCTATTGAGTTGTTTCAAATGAAACAAGCCAAAGGGAGTCCCATTAGTGTTTGGGAGGAAAGTTTGGAAGCTCGGTGTTTCCCACAGCTATTTCCAACAGGTCAAGGAGGAAGATATGATGAGCGACCTCATCAAATTCCTGCGTCTGAATACCGGACTTTACGATTGTATGCAGAAGATCCTAGGTTTCGTAAATGCATTCCCTATTTGTTTCATCTCCTGTTTGAAAGCGATCTGTCTGGACTGTCATATGCAGTGAACCACATCTTAAAAAGTGGTATACAGATGCGAAACATCTCGGCAAGTGACTTTATGCATAAAGTCAATGTCCAAGACAGTATTTTGGATTCTCACCTAATTAATCTCATGGCGTGTCAGCCTGGTACTAATGAATACTGGTACCGTCGTCATGGTGATTTAAAATGTATGCTGAGGAACTTAGGAACTCCAACATGGTTCCTCACTCTGAGCTGTGCCGAGTATGGCTGGGAAGACTTACTTGAATTTCTACGAGAGGCAAATGGAAACATTGAAAACATTGAATTCAAGACACCCGGAGAACTGTGTTCTTTGGATCCAGTGAATGTATGCAGGTACTTCAATCATAGATTTGAAGCTATGATGTCTTTTATCACAAATAAGAAGAATCCACCTCTTGGAGAGGTGTTGGATTTCTTCTGGAGAAAGGAGTACAAAGCAAGAGGTGCTCCTCATATACATATGTTGCTGTGGATCAAGGATGCACCTAAATTTGGAACAGATCCGGATGACTTAGTGATGAATTTCATAGAACAGTATTCTACGTGTGCTGTTCTAAACGCAACGGAGAAGAAAAGCCTAAGAGAACAAGTTCTACGTTTCCAAAGCCATCGTTGTGGAAAGTACTGTCGTCGTAAATTCAGAAACAAGGACAAGTTCTACACCAAATGTCGTTTCAACTTTCCACGACCAGTGATTTCTAAAGGAAGAGTGAACAGTTTGATGTCTTCTCTGCGACATAATGTGACGAGGAAATCACCCAAAAATACATACAATTTGAAAAGGAACGAAGAGTCCAAGTACATCAATGACTACAACCCAGTGATTTTGTCCATGTGGAATGCTAATATGGATATACAGTTTGTGGCTGACAACTGTATGGCTGTGGCTCGGTATGTGACATCTTACATCACCAAAAAAGAAAAGACAGAATTGAAGGATATGTGGGAGGACATTTCCCATGAAAAGAGCCTCAGTAAGAAGTTGTACAGTTTCAGTCTGAAGATGTTGTCGCATCGAGAAATTGGAGCTTACGAATGTTCTGACCGGTTGTCTTCAGCAAGTCTTTATTCTAAATCCAGGAGTATCGTTTGGGCGAGTCTTGGTCTTGCTGCAACGCGTAATTGAGTTCTGAAACCTGTGCGGGAAATTGAGTATTTGGCGGGAAAGGAGCCAAACAGTACCGACATTTTGAAGACCAACATGTTGGATACATATTATCCAAATCGAAGCAGTCACCTCGAGAATGTTTGTTTGTATGAGGTTCTACAAAATTACATATTCAAAAGGAACATCAAAGAAGATATTGAGAAAGGAGTGTATGCTGTAATTGGAAGTGAGGGATGTCTGGTGAAGCAAAGAAAATGCCACTTGGTAAATCATCGAAAATTGAGTGGCGAATCTCCAGAAAAAAAGGAGTTTTTCTATTTAGCACTTTTGCAACTGTTCAAGCCTTGGCGTGCAGAAGAGGAACTGCTTGGAGATTTCCTCTGTTACGAAGACTCTTTCACTGCCGCCAAGGAGACCATAGAATGTCCTGCTTTTCCCAAATATCAAGAAATGTTGACTTTGGAAATTGAGCAGGAAGCAACGATTGCAGCCGAGATTGCCAGAGACAGTTCTCAGGACAGTCAGAGTTCTGTTTCATTGAGCCAAGATCCACTAGGAGGACCTATTATCGAAAATGAAGCTGCCACTGCTATGAATGAAGTGGAAAGAGCCATGGCACATGCTCAGGAGGATGCGGTTAACTTAGAAGACTTGGAAAAACAACTCAACGTTGAGCAGAGGAAAATATATGACGAAGTTACCAAGCAAATTGATCATGGATTAAGTCATGAGAAGAAAGAGTGTTCATGTACGTCGTTGAAGCCTGTCCGACTGTACGAGAGTGGAGAAGCGGGAACTGGAAAAAGTTTCATTATTAAAGCAATTTCTTGTTATTTGCAGGAAAGGACTGAGTCATCGCTGTCTTGTGTTGTTACCGCTCCTACTGGACTGGCAGCACATAACATTAAAGGTATTACTTTGCATCGTCTACTGATGCTGCCAGTGGAGCATGACAACAAATTACAATACCACAAGTTATCTGGGGATGCTTGTTGTGAAGTTTCAAGAGTTTTGAGGAAAATGAAACTTCTTATCATTGACGAAGTAAGCATGGTTTCCAATGTCATGCTTGCCTTTGTGCATTTGAGAATGCAAGAAGTTCTTAAAACTGAGTATGATGTGTTATTTGGTGGCAAACACATCATTGTTTTCGGAGATCTTCTACAGCTGACACCAGTAAAAGGACAACCTGTGTTCAAAATACTCACGCATGAAGATACCAGGAAGTGCCTAGGGAGCATTGGCAACGTCAATATATGGTTAAACTTCAATTATGCTGAACTGCATGAAAATATGCGTCAGGCAAAGGATGAAGATTACAAGAATATTCTACAAGATATTAGAATTGGAGAAGTGACCGAGCATGGAAAAAAAGCATTACATGCACGATTACTATCAAATTTATATCCAGAACAAGATGTTGTGCCTGAGAATATTTTTCAGAAAATTACTGAGAAGAAATCCGGAATATGTTTGATGCCAACTCTTGCAGAATGTGCCATCTTCAACAACAAAATGTTGAATTTAGAAAAGCAAGAGATTGTGAAACTTGAAGCTGTTGACAGAATAGAGCATATGGGATCAACAATTATTTTGTCTGAGAATTTGAAATCAAAATTGGATTCATTAGAGAAGACTATATCTAAAACAGCGGGTTTTGAAAAGACTTTGAATGTGTGTTTAAATTGGCGAATCATTTTGAGAAGGAATTTACATGTTGAAAGAGGTCCGGTAAATGGATCAATGGGTAATGTTGTTGATTTTGAGAAATACAGAAGTAGAGATGGAATTGAATTTTTTAAAATTTAATTTGATGGCATTGAGGAAGTACAGGTAATTGGTCGTTGTTCTGCTAGGTTATATGTTCGCCGTAAACAGTTTCCTGTTTGCTTGGCATATGCGGTGACAATCCATAAATCGCAAGGTTTAAGTGTAGATAGTGCATTGGTGAATATTGGAAGTTCTGTGTTCAAGGAAGGTATGGCATATGTGGCTTTGTCACGAGTTAGATCTTTATCGGGATTGTACTTGATTGACTGTGATGTCACAAACATTTGTGCAGATCTAGATTGTGTTAAGGAATACAATAGGTTAAGAAGAGAGTATGCGCCACATTTGCCTCAATATCCTTTGTTTGAGAAACGTGTGGTAGGCCGGAAACGAAGAAATATCAGTAATAGTAGGGAGGTTGTAGCAAAAAGCCCAAAAGTCGATGAACCGAAAATTGTAAGCAGAAAGAAAATGGATTCTGTTGAAGATGTTGTCGGTTTACAATTTGAAAACAGTTCGGGTGTCAACTGCTATGCTAATGTAGTTGTTAATGTTGTCTTTTCACTAGATACTTTAAAAGAACAGATTGTGATCAATTCTGAACAAAGTTTATGCTGTTTGTTGAATTCTGTGTTAGAGAAATGTAGCACTGATAGAACAAAAGTAGAAAGTGGGTCTGAAGTTCGTTATCTGTTAGACGAATGTTCAGGTCAAACAGACTTCTCTGAAAATATTCAGCAGGATTGTCAGGAGTTTTTAATGTATATGCTTGATGTATTGCAAGATGAGGGTGTAGATGTAGATCACCTGTTTGGGCTTTCTTATTAATGGCAGCATGACTGCGAGAACTGTAGGGTATCAAGTACTACTAGTGTAGACTCAGAAAGATTTATATATTTAACTTTGCCAGACAGTAAATCAGTGTCCTTTAATAAGCTAGTAAAAGCAGCTGATCACAACATGGAGTGTAGCCAATGTAAATCTGAAATCATGTCAATATTATTTATACGAAGATATGGCCAGTATGTCATTTTAATGATCCAACGGTGTAGGCCTGATGGATCAAAATTGACAACTTTAATAAAAAATGTTGTTGCTTCGCAGTTGTCAATATCAGGAAGGACTTTTGTAACTGCAGCAATTATCAATCATGACGGTCCTTCAACAACATCAGGACATTACACAGCTTATTTAAAGTCTAGAAACGGCTGGTCATTCTGTAACGATTCTGTTGTAACTTTCAAAAAAAAATTGCCGTATGACCTTAAAAATTCTTACCTGGTGTTTTTAAAACCAAAATTTTAAGGAAAGAATCTCGGGATTTGCTCTAAGGAATTGCAAGAGGTTCATGGAGTAGAGGGAATGTAAGTCTGCAATGCTGTCTAGATTAATGGTGAAAACTTTTAATTATAATGTCATTTTAAAAATCCAACTATATAAACCTGATGCAAGTAAGTCTGCTTCATAGTAAGCAGTATCAGTGTCATAGGAAAAGTAGAACATGAGTGAGCAAGAAGGGTAAGATATTAGTAGTCCAGGATTGTGAAAGTAATCTTAAATGTTTTCTTTCTGAAAGTTGCGAAAATAGAAAATGACGGGATTTGCTTACAAGAATTCCAAGAGTTGTAAATCGCTCTAACATGATTTGGCCATGTGGAAACATGTGGTAGAATGTGAGAAGTCTTTTATCGTATGTAACATATTTTTCAAAACGATGGAGGTTTTCTTTCAGAAAGTGGCGGGCTGAAAATATTAATAGCACAACAGAGTGTACGCTGTTCATAGGACATCCTTCGACGTTATGGAAAGTAAGTTAATTTTAAGGAGTTTTGAAATCAGATATCTTATGTTGTATGGGTTTTTTAAACACAATCATTTTGATTGTGGTTTTTTTCCCCCGCTGTTACATGATGAATACCTTCAAGTCACTGATTTTAGTGAAATTTGATACATTCTGAGAACAGCAAAAATAAACCATTTAACATGTATAATTAATTCTCTACTTTTTGTACTTATGATATACATTTAGAAATGTGAGGTAGACATGGAGAAACTGAGGCTTCTGTAAATGTCAAAGTTAATGCATACACTGCTGCACTTCTGGGTACTGTTTCATATGCTGGACTACATCTGCACTATGAGATACCTGAGCAAAGGCAACACAGGTGATGTGATTGTGAAATGAGCAAAAGAAACTCCACGTTTTTCAATTACATTACCTGTGTTTCCTAAGTTTACGAATGACATTGTGCAGATGAAGTTTAGGTCTGTCTATGGCCACAGAAGAGGTCTGGCCGTTGTTCAAGAGTGAAGTGGACATGTTTTACTTCATTGGTAGGCCTTCACATGTATTATCTCCTCTGTATTCTTCAACAAGCATAAATGTGATATGCAACCCTGAGTAGGCCTCACCTTAAACAAAAGTTTGGAGAGATCACACCTTATCGTCATCCTGAAACAATCATTTAATCTATCACGTTTAACTTCTTTTACTTCTTCTGCTTCATTTGTTTAATTCTTACTTTCCTGCCTTTGCTACTTCCCTCATTCCTTTCTCTATTACTTAATTATTCTACTCCTTCCACTATTTTTCTCAGTCCCTCTCTTCTCATACTTCTTCACTCTTGTTCACTCACTCTGTCTCTATTAATGTCACTGTTTCTGAGTGATCACAACATTTTTTTTACAAAAAGAACAGTAAGTATAAGGGAAGGAAACAGACAGTTATGTTACAAGAAAGACAGCTATAGGGATTAAACAAAAGATACTGTTACTCGCAATCCACTGCTGATGATGTCGTTGACCATGTCATGAATGATGTAATATGTGACATCATCAGCAGTGGATTGCGGGTAACAGTATCTTTTGTTTACTCCCTATAGCTGTCTTCCTTTTAACATAACTGTCTGTTTCCTTCCCTTAAACTTACTGTTCTTTTTTTTAAAAAAAAAATTTTGATTCGCTCCCGGTTCGCGTACCGGAGAGCGAACCGGGAAGCGAACTAAAAGAAATAGAGGTTGGCAGAGTTCCAAATAGTTAACCAATTTTTTTATAACGGGGAGGTAGTTCTGAAAAGAACTTTTTTTTTGTTTTTGTTGTTTTATATTTTTTTTATTATGTTTCTGAACATTTTTTTAATTATTTTGTATTTTCTGAACATTTTCATATTTTTTTGGTTTTTTGGGGGAGGGGGGAAACGAAAACGATTCATTGTAAAGGGCTCAACAGGAGCAACAAAAAAAAAGAATTTATTGTTTGGGGCGTTTCGGGCAAACATGATTATCAATAGCTTTGATAATTAGAGTGATGCTACTTTCTCTGTAGGAAATGAACTGATTGCAGCGCACGCACACTTGTTTCACTTCCCCAAACTTCATTTGTATATTTGGGACCATCTCCCTCGCCTCTGGTCCCGTCACTTCCTGTACAACCGATCTTCTGGCCATCGAAGGGGGATTTTCTTGCTCGTCACGTAGCTGGGCAGCACTATAGTTGTTAGGATGCCACCTACTCATATGCCGATGCATAGTGTAGTTGCTGAAACTGTATTTTTTATCAGTCCCTCTGGACAGTCTTTCTTTACATATACGGCAAAACATGTAGCGTGCATTTACTTTCTTTTGGCCCTCGGGAAATTTAAAAAATTGCCAAATATAGTTCTCCTTCCGATTATACCTCCTGGGCTCCTCTGGCAAAAACAGTGTCTCTTCCTGCTCTTCCTCCTCTTCCTGTTCTTCCTCTTCTTGTTGAATAATAACTTCAGCAGGTGGTCCTCTCTTCCTTGGATGTGGTGGAGGTGGTGGGGAAGAACCAGCTGAAGCTACTAATGAAGCCATATCTCAATGTTAATAAAGGGTCTTTCTCTCACCAAGATGAAAGTCAGAGTGAGAAAAGAAGGAGGGGTTTTCATCATTTGGGAAAAGCAAAAGTTCTAAACCAATGAAAAGTGTTATTTTTAGATCACATGACCTAGTATTACATCATTAGGAAACCAAAAGTGAAATGAACCAATGAAAAGTGTTATTACCGAGTCACATGACCTGCTGTGTTTACGTTACGCGTTTTGCGCCGCGTTCCGGTTCGCTTCCGGGTACGCTAACTTGGCGCGTCACATGGCGTATTACGCGACAACGCAAAACGTCATGCTAACGCAACAGTTACGCAAACGGAACGTTTACCGGTTCGCGGACCAAGTCGCGGCTCCAAATTGAGCTAACGGGAAGCTAACCGGTTCGCGGACCGGCAGCGAAACAAAAAAAATAATTAAAAAAAAATTGTATCAAAAACATGTAAAATATATTTTAAGATTTAAAGAAGAATACATTTTACAGCTACAGATATTAGCTTTTAAAAAACCAATGAAATTCACTGAAAAAACCATAGGTTATAGACCATATATAGTTGGGGATTAGCATTTACAAAACCTTATTTTATTCACACAAAACCATTGAAATTTCATATATAGTTAGTTGCACTAACTATATATCGCGCACCCGCAATCCACTGCTGATCATGTCACATATTACATCATTCATGACATGGTCAGTGACATCACTGATGTCATCACTGATGACATCACTGATGACATCTCAAATGACATCACTGATGACATCTCATTTGACATTACTGATCACATCACTGATGACATCATTCATGTGATAATACGGTGAACCTCTTCAGACTTTTATATAATCTTACATACACTCAGTGTAAACAGACACTCACAGACTGTCACTCATCCATGGAGTTACTCACACACCTAGTCAGTCATGCAAAGAATCAATCACACCTCCATTTAATTTCCTCAACTATACAGTCATACACACCTTACTTATTCGAACATATACTAACACATATTTACTCTCTTATACAATCCCTGATACAAGTTCACAATGATCCATACAGCCACTCACACATTCACTGGCTCTTATGCACAGATTTTTATATATGTCAACTCTCACATGTACTGTGTTTTACATATGTACTTACTTTGACATGTAGCACTGAGATATCCATTCACTCACCAATACACTCATGCACACAGTCAACGGCCCATACAGCTGTTTCCACATGCACTTTTGAACCCATACATCTAGTGAATCAACTGCTCACACATCTATGCACAGAGTCATACACCTCCCAGCCACCTACACACACACTCAGTCTCCCATACAAATACTTGGGCAACCAATTAATAACCCATATAGTTACTCATATAGCTACTGATCAACACATGCAGCAGTTTACAGAACAACAGACATAATGATGCACAAATTAAGACAGTTTAGTCACTAACCCATGCACTCAGTGAGACACATTTAATCACTCACTCATACAGTCAGTCATGCACCTACTAAATCCTTCATCCAGACACTTATACATACACTCATTCTTCAATATGTAAGACATATTTTAACTTTACAGAAACATACAGTCACTGGGTGTTGTCATCAGTGATGTCATCAGTGATGTCATTTGAGATGTCATCAGTGATGTCATCAGTGATGACATCAGTGATGTCACTGACCATGTCATGAATGATGTAATATGTGACATGATCAGCAGTGGATTGCGGGTGCGCGATATATAGTTAGTGCAACTAACTATATATGAAATTTCAATGGTTTTGTGTGAGTAAAATAAGGTTTTGTAAATGCTAATCCCTAACTATGTATGGTCTATAACCTATGGTTTTTTCAGTGAATATATATATATGTATATATATATTACCAACTGGCGGTGGAAGCGCTACCCGGTACGCGAACCGGGTAGCTTACCGGTAGCGTAATGGGAGTCCGCCATCTTGCGTTAAGGTCTAATTTGGACACAAGATGGATGATAAACAATGCTGGCATTGTGTAAAAGGGGGCAAGGGAGACATATCCTGACCCCCTAGGTTTCGTGAGGGTGGATGAGGAGGCCCATATATGCCCAAAAAAGAAAAAAAAAGTCGAATTTTCAGGCGGTTAGCGCCCGGTGCGCGAACCGGGTAGCGCTCCGGAAAGCGTAAATCGTGAAAATGAGTAAAAAAAAGTTACATTTAAAATTTGTTTACAGTGATCATAGTTAGGGTCGCTCTGAAAAGAGCTTTTGGGTCTGTGGATGATTTAGGTACTTATAAGTAGGTACCAATACACAGTCTTAAATTCTGGATGAAAACTTTGTTCCCCTCATCTGAGAAGTGCACACCATCTCCTCTGTAGATATCTTGCATGTAGTAACGCAAGTTATTGTTGTAGAAGGAGCCCATTCCATGGTCTCTCATGTAAGCTGAAACAGACTTATGTACATGCTTCCTCGCTTTCTCAATTTGTGGACAAAATTGATTGGACCACCTCCATTTCTGTCTTTGGCATATATTGGAATATACCAAGGCAGTTTGATGAAAAAGTGCCATCAATTGCTCAAATGTGTCCTTTAAAAGCATTTCCAGACCTACCCCAGTCAAAGTGCCCAAATCATTTCCTCCACAGTGCACTATTATGAGGTCAGGGTTTGGCAAATACAAAAAGGTTTTCACCAATGGTATCAATTGGTGACAACTCAATCCTCTCTGGCCAATCCATTTGATTTCCACATTTTGTAAATTGAGGTTGTGTAAATTTCTGTTATCAGCATACCTGTGAGCCCAGTGGATGCAGCTATGTCCAAGAATCCAGACAGAAAACATGGTGAGAGGAGGTTCTGCTGCAGTCAGATGAAGTGTGGGAATGAAATGGCAGTTGAAACAGTAGGAGTTTGTAATGACAAAAAACTGTAGAGTTTCAGTGCTAATGATTCAGTAGCAGTGATTGGTGGATTTTGATTGCTGAAAACAGAAAGTTAGTGTGCATGGATGTGTTCTTTGAAAGATGTAATTCGAATGGTTAAGAAAAAATAATTTTAAGAAACATTGCACTGGATAAGCCGGTGTACTGAGAGTTCAGAGTTCATTTGAAACATTGTTGTGTGAACTTGTAAACATGAGAGGTCTTTCAGGAGGTAGTTGCTATGGAAAAAAGGCAGAAAGGGCAGAGGGGGGAAGGGTGTTGATTTGAAAAAAGTGAGGGAAGAGTTTTGATTGGGTGTCATGAGAGATATGTGTGATGAATTACAGCATTTCTGTGCCATTGTTGGTTGCAGCCTCTGGAGTGCATACCCTTTGCTCTGCTAAAGAAAAATTGGTGTGTGTCTGAGACTGTTTTGAAATTTAAAAAGCATTTGCTAAGGTGAGAAAAGATTCATTTACTTTAGATAGAGACTAGTATGCTTTAGGGAGAAAATTAGGAAGAAAGTTGTGTATTTAAAATGTTGCTTTGTGTCAAGTGTTTTACAAAAAGATTTTGTTTCTTTGAGAAATTGTAATTGGAGATAATGTGAAGTATTAGTACTGACAGGGTGTGCTTGTACATAGGAGCTGTGCTGTGTTTTCAAATTATGACTTGAAAATCGTTTTTAAGGAAAAGGAATGCTTTTTAAATTTATGAGAAGGAAAAAATGGTGTCTGCTTCTTTAAACAAATATTTCACTTGCCCCATGATTCAGGGAGAATAATTTGTTTACTTGATGTGTTTAAAAACGTTTCTTGAAGTCATTTAGGTTTCTTGATATGTAGTGCTAGAGTTTCATAGCCAGCATGGGGCATATTTACAAGGCCTTTGAGTCACTTTCACGTCATTTTCCCCATATTAATAGAGATGCAAAAGTGGTGCAAGGGCCTTGTAAATACGCCCCCATGTGTGTTAGGCCATTTTAAGTCACTTGTCCCATGTATCAGGGAGAATAATTTGCTTACTTGATGTGTTTAAAAACGTTTTTTGAAGTCATTTAGGTTTCTTGATATGTACTGCTAGAGTTTCATAGCCAGCATGGGGCATATTTACAAGGCCTTTGAGTCACTTTCACGTTATTTTCCCCATGTTAAAAGTGATGCAAAAGTGGTGCAAGGGCCTTGTAAATACGCCCCCATGTGTGTTAGCCCATTTTAAGTCACTTCCACATGAATCTGGGAGAATCATTTGCTTACTTGATGTGTTTAAAAACGTTTCTTGAACTCATTTAGGTTTCTTGATATGTAGTGCTAGAGTTTCATAGCCAGCATGGGGCATATTTACAAGGCCTTTGAGTCACTTTCACGTCATTTTCCCCATGTTAAAAGTGACGCAAAAGTGGTGCAAGGGCCTTGTAAATACACCCTACTGTGTGTTAGTGCATTTTAAGTCACTTCCCCATGAATCTGGGAGAATAATTTGCTTACTTGATGTGTTTAAAAACGTTTCTTGAAGTCATTTAGGTTTCTTGATATGTACTGCTAGAGTTTCATAGCCAGCATGGGGCATATTTACAAGGACTTTGAGCCACTTTCACGTCATTTTCCCCATGTTAAAAGTGACGCAAAAGTGGTGCAAGGGCCTTGTAAATACGCCCCCATGTGTGTTAGGGCATTTTAAGTCACTTGCCCCATGAATCGGGGAGAATAATTTGTTTACTTGATGTGTTTAAAAACGTTTCTTGAAGTTATTTAGGTTTCTTGATATGTACTGCTAGCCAGTAGGTAAATATAGTTAGGACATAGCTAACATAGGAAATCTGCAACATTCTATTGGGAATAACTTTGGCGCCGGCTGAGGAATTTGCTTGTAATTTTCCAAAAATTATGGCCAGCTCCGCTGTGCTCCTTTCCTGAAGTTTCAGGGGGATTTGTGAAGTGGGGGCTGAGAAAAAAGGGGGGTCCCAAAACGCGTTTTCCCCATGTTAATTTCCAGAGGACGTTCTGACAAGTCTACAGCCCGAACTGCTGAACGGAATTACACCAAACTTGGCAAAATTGTAGGGACTGGTACCCAGAAGTGCCTTTGCTATATTTGGTGAAAATTGCTCCAGTGGTTTTTATGAAAATTAACTTCAAAAACACATATATATCTGGGCGGAGCCTAACCACACATCTCATCGTGATTGGCTGTCAGCACTTCATCCAAGAAGTGTTGGCAGCCATCTTGGGACCAATATACATGATAGCACCTCATTAAAAAGCATTGCATTGTAGTTAATAGAGGGTTTTAGGACTTTAGTTACACTATGAATCATTTGTTGATGGTACCATACTCATTTTAGGAATTGTGGTGTGTTCTAAGGTGATTTTACCATGTGAAAAAGTCTTCTGCTGGGATATCATGAATCATGTTTGAAAGAAAACTATTATCTCATGCCTTTCCCACAGAGGTTTGGAAGGGGATCTATAAGCTAAACTGAAAGCATATTTTCTGTAAATTCACATTATCTTTCTCAGTCATGTGAGAATGAATTCTGACATTCTCAGTAAAACATGTACATCCAACAAGGACAGAGACTGTCTGTTGATTCCTTTTTGTTCTACTGCAGCCTCCTAGAGTGTTCTAAAGAACAACTGGAGCGCTAACAGTCCTACTTATTACAAAGGTATGGCACACCTGAAGCCATATTGATTGGAATAAAGTGGTAACTCTGAAAACATTTATTTAAAAAGGAACAAAATGAGGGGGTATATTTTGTCATAGAAAGTATGATTAGTGCTGCAGAAAGAAAAATTAGGGCACATTTTGACTGACTTCTCAAATCCTCTTCTATTTCATTAAAAAATTCTGACATGCAGTCTCCCAAGATGGCCAACAGAGACAAAAGAGCCCAACTGTAGCCCAAATATCACCCAGATGTAGCCCAAGTATAGACCAATGACAGAATGTCCCAGAGTGTTCTAAAGAACAACTAGAGCGCTAACAGTCTTACTTATGACAAAAGTATGGCACACCAGAAGCCATCTTGATTGGAATGAAGTGGTAAGTCTGAAAACATTTAATTTAAAAAGGAACACAATTAGAGGGTTCATTTTGCCATAGAAAGTATGATTAGTGATTCGGAAAGAAAAATTAGGGCACATTTTGATTGACTTCTCAAATCCTCTTCTATTTCATTAAAATATTCTGACATGCAGTCTGCCAAGATGGCCACCAGAGACAAAAGAGCCCAAATGTAGCCCAAATATCACCCAGATGTAGCCCAAGTATAGCCCAATGACAGAATGTCCAAGAGTGTTCTAAAGAACAACTAGAGTGCTAACAGTCTTACTTATGACAAAAGTATGGCACACCTGAAGCCATCTTGATTGGAATGAAGTTGTAAGTCTGAAAACATTTAATTTAAAAAGGAACAAAATGAGGGGGTTCATTTTGCCATAGAAAGTATGATTAGTGTTTCAGAAAGAAATATTAGGGCACATTTTGAGTGACTTCTCAAATCCTCTTCTATTTCATTAAAAAAATTCTGACATGCAGACTGAAACATGCACTTTGAATACCAGCAGCAGACTTCCCTGGTGAGCAATAGCTTTACTACAGTGATCTAATGAGCAACTAGAGTGCTAACATTCAGAATTTATGGCAAATGTGTGACACATCGGAATGCCTTCTTGATGGAACCAAAGTAAACAAGCATTGAAAATGCAATAGATCTCGCCCTCGTTTAAGTTAAAGCCATTCTGTTTGTAATGAGGCGGCTTTTTAGCTTTGCTTTTATTAGTGTTTTTAAAACTTTCATGTAAATAACATGCATATGTATGCATATATATATATGTATGCATGCATTTATATTTGTATTTATATAGATATGCAGATTATATATGTTTATATATGTATGTATATATATATTCACTGAAAAAAACCATAGGTTTGACTCATGTTATAGTTAGCTGGACATTTCACTCATATAAAACCAATGAAATTCCACCGTTATAGTTACTTCAGCTAACTATAACTCGCGCACCCGCAATGCACTGCTGATGATGTCACACATCACATCACTCATGACAATATCTATTAAATGGGTTAGTTTTAAAAATTACATATATTTTATATATGTAGATCTGAAAGTTGGTTGAACAAAAATGTAGTATATAAATGTATAACCAGTTGTTTTTTAGGTGAAAAATAGATTCTATAACTGACTGACTAAATATATCTTAATGAGTACATGGGTTACTGAGTAATATTTAAATATATACATATCTGTGTCTGTCTATCAGTTTCTATTTTAGTAGCTGAATGTGTTGATGAGTAGCTATATCATTGATACATTATATCTATATAGGTTATCGTTTCTTTATTATTACCAAGAGTCTCTTAGTGTCTAAGTGTTAATATGGGACATTAAGAGTTTTTACATATTGCATACATGCCTGAATCAGTGACATACTATACCTATATGTTGGAGACAACATATGTGACATATTAGATGTTATCAGTGATGTCAAGAGTGATGTCACTGACCCTGTGATGAGTGATGTAATATGTACCATCATCAGCAGTGCATTGCGGGTGCGCGAGTTATAGTTAGCTGAAGTAACTATAACGGGGGAATTTCATTGGTTTTATATGATTGAAATGTTCAGCTAACTATAACATGTGTCAAACCTATGGTTTTTTCAGTGAATTTCATAGGTTTTGTAAATGCTACTTCCTAACTATAACGTGTGTAAAACCTATGGTGTTTTTAGTGAATTTCATAGGGTTTGTAAGTGCTACTTCCTAACTATAACGTGTGTAAAACTTATGGTTTTTTCAGTGAATTTCATAGGTTTTTTAAATGCTACTTCCTAACTATAACGTGTGTAAAACCTATGGTTTTTTTAGTGAATTTCATAGGTTTTTAAAATGCTAATTCAGAACTATCTCGTGAATGCAACCTATACTTTTGTCAATAAAGTTCTGGCAATATTTTTTTCGGAAACAAGCCGTTTTCTTGACTGTTCAGGTTGCATAGAGACTCCTTGTAAAGCGGTACAGAATTAGAAAGTCTGTACCTTGCCTTATTTTGAACGCATTAAAATTTGTCTGTAAATAAAAATAGCCTTTCTAAACTTTCGTGTGCGACCCGGTGCGCGCACTCTCGGCACCAGTTGTCAATAAAATGGATATCGCCTTTCCAGGCTTTCGTGCGCGACCGAGTGCGCGCACCCGCCTATATATTTCGTGAAAACTTTGCAATTTGAACTTATTGAATTTCTTCATAGACCCATCAAAGAACTTATAGTACGTCAAAGAGACTGAACCTAGGCTTCTTTTTTAATATTATGAAAATTTTCATTAAATGGAGCCGAATGTCTTTTTAAACTTTCGTGCGTGACCGAATGTACACACCTTGGTATTTTTTTAAGAAATATAAAAGGTTTTATAGTTTAACAATTGTATGCTTGAATCGAGCTCAGAAGATATATAAAATCCGGATGTGTTTGGATTTACTCACGTTTTGAAACTTCGCTGAAATAGACCGCTACTTCCAAATGACGTACGTGACCAGATACTGTCACCGCGTACACGTCCTGAGACGCGCATGTGAAGTCATGTGACTTGAAAACAACACTTCCAATTGGTTCTTAGTAGTTTCTATTCTGGAATTTACACGGAGCACTCCACCCACTTCCCTCACTATCTTTTCTACTCTCAAGAGAGAACAACGTCCAACATCTTTCGGAAGACTTTCCTGAAATGGCTGCCGTTCCGCATTCATCTTCCGAATCTGAAGGAAATGAGCGACTACCTTTAAAAAGAAAAAAGGAATCTTTTATCTGGCAATTTTTCACTTATCCTGAAGAACAAAAGAAAGTGAATGCGCCAAAAGTAACCTGCACGATATGCAAATCGGTTCTCTCAAGAGGAAATCCAACAAAAAAATATTCCTTTTCCATATATACCATGGTGCGGCATGTCAAACAAGTGCACCCTGTGGAATTTGCAAAGGCATCGACAAGAGCCCTGGCCACGCTATTACCATCAGAGGTGGCCAGCACATCTTCTGGTCAACGACCTGTATCTCCATCGAGTGCTGAGATGGACTTGAGACCATATCTTGCGAAGGTGCACATGAAATGCAACGAGTGTGGAGAAATTCTTCTGTACGGAGAGCAGAGCCTCATTCTTATTAAAGTCATAAATGCCCCGAGAAAAGATAAATTTCTTCATTTCATTTTGATCCTGTGTCACACTTGAAAATGTCGTTGCAAATTTAAAAAATCAAAAACAACATAACACTTGTTTTTAAAAAAAAAGAAAAAAAGTTATTTTCAGAACTAACTCATTGTACCAAAAAGAGCTCCAGGAGCATATTATCAAGGGGCTTTATCTCTGCTTTTTTGGCTTTTAAAGGCAAGAAAGCGGAGATAAAATGATCTCCCTATTACCAAGCTGTCGCTAACACCAGTTAGCGACAGCTAGTAGGAGATAGCGACCATCTTGGGCCCCACTTTGCATGTCAGTGATATTTATCACTAATGATATGCAAAGTGGGCGTGCCAAGATGTTAGCAACTGGAAACAGTTGCTAACATCGCTATCTCCTATTACCAACTTTTGGAGATATTCGCGCTAAGCGCGAAAATAAGCGCGAATATCTCCAAAAGCTAACACTTGCCCTGAGCAGTCCTTAGGCATGTTATCCAAATGGGAGGTGGATAACATGGCTAAGAGCATTGGCTCGGTAATGCATGAATATCGCTGACTTTTCAGTGATTTTCATGCATTGCAGCCGATTTTTATCGCATTTGCGATAAACCTTGGTAATACCAAGGTTTATTTGCGATAAAAAACGCCGCAGCTCAGCGGTAAATTTTTGTCTCTAACCAAGCAATAGCGATAATTATCGCTATTGCTTGGTAATATGCCCCCTATTCAGAAGCTGAAGTATCAACGCTTTTTTTCAGGACAATTATGCAAAAAAGCGACGATACTTCCGAATATTATGAAGGAGACGTAATACATTATCGTCGATTTCATCCACAGGACACTGCCAATAAAACGACGATAATAGCCTTCATAATATGATGTATGAATTGCAACCGAAACCTACGTTACTTGCTTTACATCTAACATTAGATTTGATTGCAATTCATAAAGCATATTATCAACGCTGTTATCACCACTATATCTGCAGTTTTCTGCCGATAAAAGCGGCGTTAATGTTTTACCTATCCCTGAAAATATTCTGCTGCACCTTCTTGAAAACGGCATTACATCGCCTGCTGTAAGACCACTTTGCATATGTTACGTATACTAAGAAAGTAACATGCAAAGTGGGCGTAGGTCAAAGCACATTTAAAATGTGGTTGGAGGGCAAAACACCCTATCGCAAAAAGAGCCGTTGCGAGAAAAAGTTTATCGCAAAACTGTTAAAGCCTCCTCTAATCAAACATTCGACATCGTTAACATAATAGTGTAGTAAATAAAACTAAATCCACCCCGTCCCCTAATTACAAGGCACACATTACTGTGTGAAAACAACTTTTGTTTTCACGCGATAAAGTGAAATACTGAGGCTGTCACAGGATTTTCTATCACATATGTGTTCCCATTGATGTTGAAGCACTAACACCGTGGAAAATACCACCGATAGCGGTGATATTTTTACCGCCGAGCACCGGCGATTTTTATCACTTAGAGGCCTTGCTATTATGAAGGTTTATCTCCTAAGTCTCTGATTCTCAAACTGTGCAACGTGGCTCCCCTGTGTGCCGTAATGAGGTGCTAGGGGCGCCGCGCACACTCTAATGTGACTAACCATCCATAAATTCCACAGACATCTCTACCCTGTTACCTGCAATTGTGAGCATCAAAAGGAGCTGCGCTGCTCCCCTCTGAGAGGCCTCACTCCCACTGCTGCAGCGGCTTGGCAGTCCTACAGATGCACAGGAACAGCCCCTCCGATCCATTGAAGTTCTGTGTCGGTCTCAATACCACTTACAAAATGAAAATAAGCACTGAAGAATATTCAAGTATGTAGTACTCCTCCTGCTACAGCATACAGAATGCATTCTGTTAGGTATAAAAAAGTGAAACACCCGCGCTACAATCATATAGAACACTTCCTCTAAAGAAGCCTGTGAATAACTTTAAAACATCAGGGTAACCTTTTTTTACTCTCTCATCATTGTTAAATATAAGTATTTACAATACTATATTAAACAATGCCATGGTTGTTGCTTTTTAATTTTAAGAATCTTGCAATCATTCACAAACCCAATACTCATGGCTTCTTTTTCGTGACAAAAATCTTGCAATAATACATATCTACATAGAATAACAGAAAAAACATAACACTACAAAGGCCGAACACTCTACTAAATGCAGATTTGTAACCTATGGGGCAGATTTATGTTAACTACTTCATACCCAGATATGCACCAGTTAATGTGCACTTCAATATGCTAGTGCTCCGTCACCCATGGTGTGCCACATTTAAAATGTGGCGCACCATGGTACAAAAACAGCATACATGCGTAACACATCTGTGCCGAAAAAGTAATACATTGCTACAGTTGCATCGCAAGTGTGATGCACCTCCAGCAAGGCTCACCAGTGCACTATATTCACAATGCTGCATCAATACCTACGCCTGCTTCAAGCACATGCACAGTTTTGAAACAGCATGGGCCTCAAAGTCACTGAGTGAAATCTCATGGATTACAGTCAGCCACTTTCAAGATGCATTCCTTCAGAGGAACACTTCCTTATGGTGCAGGGCTTTAGAATGTGATATATCTCCTAGATCCATAACGTTGTAAATATGTTACATTATTTCCACTGTCATTGTATTAAATAAAGTGACGAAATTGTGGTGCAAAAAGACGCAACGTCAACATAAAGCTGCCACAATGTGTTTTAAAGTGCCCTTTAAATTACAACCAACACTCTCTTTGAAGAGACCCCTCAGTTTTTTTTAACACCTGTTAAGTCCTTACATGCTCATGACAGAGCTGCTCCATCACGAGCATCGCCTGAGCTGTCCTCATGACGGACCACTTTTGTCATGGGCTTGCCGCTGTGCTTGCGCAGCACTAATATTGCGGCTCCATGACACGTTCTATTGACTAAGCGGAGCCATGACAGAACCACTGTATCATGAACACATCTCAACCATGGCTCGTGAAGGAGTGGCTCTATCATGAGCATACAAGTACCACTCAGCCCCCGGCCCCCTAATGCTGAGGCAGAATTGCCACTGCAGCAAAGGACTTAAACTCCTGGAAAGAACACCATGTAACATTTAATATCATTTCCCACCAATGTTTTCATATATCAGTGTTGCTGAACTCACTCAGTGAAATGTCGCTCATTTCATTAAATCACTTTTAAAGCATGCCTTACAACAATGCACCCAATCCTATGTGGAAGTGCTTATATTAAACATGACATTGCTTTAACCAGGATAGACAAAGAAATGACACAGTGATGTAAAAGTTTCTTTATTTTTTATACTTACCTAAAAAATAGTAAAAAAGTACATTTCTTTTAAAAACGTAGTACCTGTGGAAGAAAAGTAAAAATAAGATTATAATGTACATTTCATAAAAGAAAAAAAAGTAGGAGTCAATAAGAGAGAGGCAGAGAAAACTCTCGGATGTTATTAGTTGTACTTACCTTATAAATATAATATCTGTGGAAGACAGTAAAAAAATCTGTTATAATACATATTTCTAAATTCAATATAACAAAATAACTCAAACAACATATTAAATGGTTTATTTTTGCTGTCCTCCGAATACATTGATTTTCACTATAAACAGTGATTTCAATATTAATCATCATATAACAGCGGGGAAAAAAAAACACAATCAAAATGATTGTGTTTAAAAAACCCATACAAAATCTCCATACATATTATAAATACCTGAAAAAAACATGTCTTAAATGTTTTTCTCAAATTCGCAATTTCTTGAGGAACCACACTACATCTTCCACAGTTACAAACTAATTAAACTATACGACCTATTTTTAAATATATCTCAACAAAGCCCCGTGCAAGTATCTTCTATAAAAGGATAGGATAGGATATGATGTGAATTTATAGAGCGCGAATTGCTGCCCGGAGGCGTCCAAGCACTAGGAATACCGACATCCAACCAAGAGGAACACAGGGGGGGGGGGAGAGGAGGTTTAGATTGGGTGAAATAGGAAGGTTTTTAATTGTTTGCGGAAAGCCGTAAGGTTGGGGTTGGATCTTAAGTATAATGGGAGGGCATTCCAGGCATTCCAGGCCCTAGCAGCATTGTGTGAGAACGACCTACCTCCAGATCTGGATCTTTTTACTCTAGGTGTAACTGCTAGAAAGGTCTGGTTAGACCTTAGGTTCCTGTTGGGCCTGTAATGATTGATTAGGTCCTGTGTGATCCTGGGGCCAGAGTTCCAGAAGGACTGGTGGGCTATGCACATGGCTTTGAATATAACTCTTTGGCGCACCGGAAGTAAAAAAGTATCTTAAGTACACATTTTCTTCTCTCATACCTTTCCGCGTGGCCAAATTGTATAAGTTAACTCATTATCTTTTAAATACCTCTCCCAAAAACTTGCGTCCATATATGTTCTAAAATAATTATCTAAAGTACTCATTTTCTTCTCTCATATTTTTCCACGTGGCCAAATACTATGAGTTAAGTAGTTTTTTTCTGAAATGTCTTAATCTTAGTCTTATCTATTTTTTTGTGAACCTTTACAGTTAAAATTTGTAACATGTTTTATACCATAAAACATTAAGTAAACTTGTACCTGATGTTATCACTATGCCAAACACAAATTTCATTTATAGATTTGTACACCCTCAGTCATATGATATTTGTAAACAAGAAAGTTTCATATCTTTACAGTATTAATCTTCCTACAGCAAGTCATTCTACTGAAATTTGGGTTCCAAAAATAGCAGATAGGAGTTAGTTAAGGCAAAAGGCAAACGTTTCTTAAAAGTCAATTGACTATCATTGCAAAGCGTCCAGCCGCTTGCACACTTCAAATAAGCTGTATAATGTCCTGATGATGTTGAAGGCCCTTCATGAAAAATAATGGCTACAGTTACAAATGTTCTTCTAGAAATAGATACTTGAGAAGCCACAAAATTTTTAATTAAAGTCGACAATTTACTCCCATCAGCTCTGCATCGTTGAAACATTAATATAACATATTGTCCATATCTATGGATAAATAAAGTTGATAACATTTCAGACTTACATTGAGAACAGACCATGTTCTGATGCGCATCTTTAACTAGTTTATTAAAAGACACTTCTTTACAGTCTGGTAATGTTAAATATATAAATCTTTCACTGTGTATATCAGTAATACTTGAAAATGAGCAATTATCACACTTATGTTCCCATTTATAAGAAAGGCCAAAAAGACTATCAATATCTATACCTTCATCTTCCAAAACTGTAAACATATACATAATAAATTCCTGACAATCTTGCTGAATATTCTGAGAAAATTGATTTACTCCTGCACATATGTCTAAAACATTCCTTAGTTCTGAAACACTTGCTACTTCACTATCACCACTACTACATTTTTCAAATATAGAATTTAATGAATAGCAAAAAGTTTGCTCCTGATTTTCTACAATCTGTTCCTTAACATTTTTCAGAAAAAAAAAACATTAACTACTACATTTGCATAGCAGTTGACACCAGACCTGTTTTCAAACTTAAATCCAACAATCTCTTCAATACTAACCCTTTTCTTACACCTACCAACAACAGCTACATCTTTTTTTCATCGTTTCTCGACTACTTCAGCACATTTCTCCTCATTTCTCCTTTTCTGACCAACCATACGCCTTTCAATTAAAGGATATTGAGGTAAACTTGGAGCATATTCTCTTCTTAACCTATTATACTCCTTCACACAATTTAAATCTGTACTAATCTTTGTCTCATCATAATCGATTAGATAAAGTCCACATAAAGTTCTAACTCGCGATAAAGCAACAT
Organism: Lissotriton vulgaris; assembly: GCF_964263255.1. Classification (NCBI taxonomy): domain Eukaryota; kingdom Metazoa; phylum Chordata; class Amphibia; order Caudata; family Salamandridae; genus Lissotriton; species Lissotriton vulgaris. The sequence continues at coordinate 756,392,607 of NC_141699.1, read as the reverse complement.
ACGCCATACCCTCTTTGAATACAGTGCTTCCAATATTTACCAAAGCACAATCTACACTTAAAGCTTGAGATTGGTGAATAGTCACTGCATATGCCAAACAAATTGGAAATTGCTTCCGACGGACATATAAGTCTTTCACAAGCAAAAAACGAGTTGAACAGCGACTAATTTGTTGAACTTCCTCAATTCCATCAAATTTTATTCTTAAAAATTCAATCTCATCCCTATTTGTATAATTGACAAAACCAACAACATTACCCATTGCTTCATTTACCAATCCTCTTTCTACATGTAAATTTCTCCTTAAAATTATCCGACAATTTAAACATACATACAGATTTTTCTCTAAACCAGCAGTTTTAGATATAGTTTTTTGAAGAGAATCCAATTTTAACTTCAACTTTTCAGACAAAACAATAGTACTACCTTCATGCTCTATTCTATCTTTAGCTTCCAGTTTCTTAATTTTTTGATTTTCTAAATTCAACATTTTCTCATTAAAAACTGAACATTCTTTCAGAGTTGGCATCAAGCATATCACTGACTTATCTGCTACCTCTTTACTATATATTTTCTGAGGTACATTATCTTCATTAGGAAACAGCTTGGAAAGTAATCGTGTTCGTAGAGTGTGTTTTGCATCTTCAGTTAGTTTTCCAATCCTTAGATCTTGAAGAATATTTCCATATTTAGTATCCTTTGCCTGTCGTATATTTTAAATCAGTTCAGTATATTTGAAATGTGACCGTATATTAACATTTCCAATACTGCCCAGGCACTTTCTTGTCTCCTCATGCGTAACAGTTTCAAATACAGGTTGTCCTTTCACAGGAGTTAGCTGCAGTAGATCTCCAAAAACTATGACATGTTTACCTCCAAATAACACATCATACTCTGTCTTAAGTATCTGTTGCATTCTTAAATGCACAAAAGCAAGCATTAAATTGGAAACCATGCTTACTTCATCAATAATAAGAAGTTTCATTTTTTTAAGGACTCTAGAAACTTCAAAACAAGCTTCTCCAGATAGCGTGTGATATTGTGATTTATTTTCATGTTCAACTGGCAGCATCAGTAAACGATGTAAATTAATACCTTTAATATTATGTGCTGCCAATCCAGTTGGAGCAGTAACAACACACGACAGTGTTGACTGAGTTCTTTGCTGTAAATATGTAGTAATTCCTTTAATTAGGAAACTTTTACCAGTTCCAGCTTCTCCACTTATATATAGTCGAATACGTTCAAATGACATACATGAGCAATCTTTTCTCTCATGACGAAAGCCATGCTCAATGTGCTCTGTTACTTCATCATATATCTGTCTTTGCTCAAGATTAAATTGCTTCTTTAATTCTTCTAAGTTGATTACTTCCTCTTGACCTTGCTGCATTGCTCTTTCCACCTCCTCCATGGCGGTGGCTGCTTCATTTTGGATAATTGGTTGTCCCAGTGGATCTTGACTTAATGAAGCCGAACTTTGACTACCTTGTGAACTATCTCTAGCAATCTCCGCTGCAATTGCCGCTTCTTGCTCTATTTCGTCATTCAACATTTGGAGATAATTACTAAAAACAGGACATTCAATACTACTTTTAGATGCGTTGAATGAATCTTCATAACTATCAAAGTCCCCAAGTAGTTCCTCTTCTCTACGCCATGGTTTAAAGAGGTGCAAAAGAGCAAAATAGTAAAATTCTCTTTTGTCAAATGTATCGCAACTCAGTTTCCGATGATTAATCAAGTGTCCTTTTCTTTGTTTCACCAGACATCCTTCATGTCCAGTTACAGCGTGTACACCTTTATCAATGTTCTCTGTAACATTCCTTTTAAAAGTGTAGTTTTGAAGTATTTCATACAGACAAATGTTTTCAAGCAGAGTACTTCTATTTGGATAGTATGTATCCAACATATTTGTTTTCAGAATGTCTGTACTGTTTGGTTCTTTCTGGGCTAAATATTCAATTTCTTGCACAGGTTTCAGAACACGGTTTCGTGTTTCTGCAAGACCCAAACTCACCCACAGAATAGTCCTTGATTTTGCATAAAGACTTGCTGATGATAACCGGTCACAACATTCATATGCTCCAATTTCTCGATGAGACAACATCTTCAAACTGTACGTATACAATTTCTTGCTTAGGCTCTTTTCATGAGAAATGTCTTCCCACATCTCCTTCAGTTCCGTCTTTTCAGAATTCGAGATGTAAGACGTTACATATCGAGCCACAGCAATAGAGTTGTCTGCAACATATTGTATGTCCATGTTAGCATTCCACATGGACAAAATGACTGGGTTATAGTCATTTATATATTTGGATTCTTCACCTCTTCTTAAATTGTACGTATTTTTAGGTGACCTTCTTCTGATATTATGTCGCAAACATGACATCAAATTGTTGACTCTTCCTTTTGAAAGTACCGGTCGTGCAAATCCAAAACGACATTTGGTGTAGAATTTACTCTTTGATTTGAATTTTCGCCGACAATATTTTCCACAACGATGACTTTGAAAACGTAACACTTTTCCTCTTAAGTCCTTATCAGTTGTACTATTAGGTATGTCACAAGTGGCATACTGTTCAATAAAAGACAGTACAGTCTCACCCGAGTCTGTTCCAAATTTAGGAGCATCCTTGATCCATAACAGCATATGAATATGAGGAGCACCTCTTGCTTGATATTCTTTTCTCCAAAAGAAATCCAATACTTCACCAAGAGGCGGATTTTTCTTGTTTGTAATAAAAGACATCATAGCTTCAAATCTATGATTAAAATATCTGTAAACATTAACTGGATCTAACGAACACAGTTCTCCAGGTGTCTTGTAGTTTATATTTTCTATGTTTGCATTCGCCTCCCGAAGAAATACAAGTAAATCTTCCCAAGCATACTCTGCACAGCTTAGAGTTAAAAACCATGTTGGTGCTCCTAGGTTTCTAAGCATGCACTTCAAATCTCCATGACGACGGTACCAATACTCATTAGTGCCACGCTGACAAGCCATTAAATTAATTAGGTGTGAATCCAAAACACTATCTTTCTGTTGCACTTTATCCATAAATTCCTTTGCTGAAATGTTTTGCAGATGAACTCCACTTTTTAAGATATGGTTTACTGCATAAGACGGACCAGATAAGTCACTCTCAAACAGAAGATGAAACAAATATGGAATGCATTGGCGAAACCTTGGATCTTCTGCATATAATCTTGTTGTCCGGTATTCAGATGCAGGAATCTGTATAGGTCGATCATCATATCGTGTACCTTCACCTGTAGGGAATAACTGTGGAAAACAACGACTTTCCAAACTTTCTTCCCACACACTAATAGGATTTCCTTTCGCCTTTTTCATCTGAAATAATTCAATAGCATTCCCTATTGCTTCTTTGGAATGCAGTGGATGAACACTGTAAAGTTCATAAATTTCTTCACTTCTGGATAAGTCAACTTTTTCAATTTGTTCAATAGACAAATCATTGTCCTCTTCTTCACTTACATCTTCTTCTTCTACGTATACATCTTTATAGTACTTATTGTTTTGGACTAAATACAACGTTGCCTTTTTGACTTTTCTAACATCCACTAAATCTTGCCAGATTTTCTTACTCTTTGTAGGTACACCATTAACTAGAATAACTAGAGGTTCCTCTTCTACATTTTCAACACCAATTGTTTCCATATTTTTTTTTAAATCAAGTGGCAAATATACAACTCTACCCTTTAATCCTCTTTGTAAATCTGAAGGATTTAATTTACCAGTCGTAGGCTCCATACAAACAATAGCCTGAAAAGGATGTACACATTGAATCAGAATAGTCTCATAAGTATTTAAATCCATCAATTCTGATGGAATATTTATCAACTCTAGATTATTATGAACACCTCTAGCAGGCATTTTATTTTCCTTTAATTTATTATAACAATATTTACAAATACGTTGCTCAAAACCCAAATCAAAATAGTTTTCCACCAACAAATAAGTTGCAAAATCTTTCCATTGACTATTACTTTCATCTTTACTTTTTAAATATAAATCAACTAACCTAGTTTGACTTTTGTAATGAATGCGTTGACAACAGACACAAGAAAAATTTGGTTTCTCACCGGCAATTACCTTAACCTTTATTATTTCCTGTTCAAAATTTTCAATATTAACATTTCCAACATTTTCTAACACATTTCCTTCTATAATTATATCAGTTTCTGCATTATCTTCCTCTGGACCAAAATAACTTACCTCAATTTCTGCACAAATCTTCCTAACATCTAATTCACATCCATGCAAAAGAGCACTATTTAACTGTTTAAGTTTAAGTGCTGGACTTTTTGCATAATACAACTTTCTCACTAATTTTCTCATTTTGTTATGATGTACTGCTAACATCCTGAAGTGATGAAACACACTCTGGCATATTTTTTTAGAAAGACAAGCCAGAGAATGACCTTGCAGACCTATTTTTTCTCGCACTCCGCAATGATCTAATTCTTGCAACATTACAATTTTTTTTAAGACTTTCTTTAGTGTACTTACGTAAGAAATTGCGAAAGAAATCAATTGAATCCTGTCGTACACTACAAATGCTACTACAATTCCAACTGTAAACAGGAACATTAGGACGTCCCTCTAAAGCTTCTCCAGCCATCACCTCTTCTGCATTTCTAACCACAATTTTCTCTTTCTCAATTACACAACCATCCTTCACCTCATATGCTCTACCACTGGTGTCAACTGCATGCAACAAATTGTTACTTTGAAAGTAACTCTCTTCATTGAAAAATGGTTCAGAAGTTGAAGTATGCATCCACTTCACAGAAAACACTTTACAAAAATGACTCCTATTTATGTGTCTCTTCCATTTACTTTTAGCTTTTAAAACTTGTATTGCCTTATTTAGTGTATTTATTCTATTAAGTACTAAAATAAATAATTTTCTTTTTGTCTCAAACGCGCGCTCAACAATACCCTCTATATGTTGTTTCTTCTTAAGAAAAGCAGATCTTCTTTTAGAAACTTTCTCCTTTTTTAATGAATTCGAAACTACTCTGTTGTAAAACATACGCTTCCTGATTTGGCTAAATTGATTCGTCCGACTTTTACTGTATACCTTTTCCTGTCTGCTGATTCCAGAAACATTTTTATCTTTGGTTCCATGTCTCCTTCTCGATACTGGTATACTTTTTTCCTTGTGGACTTCAATACTAACATTTTTCCTTCCACATATTGCTTTGAAAAACGTTTTGGTTTTCTTACCAGGAGCACTCTTCTTTTTATCCATCCTTTGTTCTTTTGATAATTCTTGAATTCCTTTCTTCTTCAAAATGTAAGTCCGTTTATAGAGCTTTCTTTTTTCAATTCTGGTCGGCATCTTAATTTAAGATTTTGATGAAAATGTGAATCTGTAAAACACAAACATAACAAATATTATAGTTGACTACTAGCATATAACGTACAAATTAAAACCTCAGATTCATTTTCTAAGTAGAATAAAGAGAATAACAGAAAGTCTCTGAACTGAGTTGGAAATCCTGTAGTGAATGTTGGTTCTAAATTTATCACACTCCATATCTGTTTTAACATTATAGACATAGTTTTTAATTCTAATTTTTAAAGCATACAAACAGTACACTTTTTTCAAGAACTATCGGTCATCGTAGATGTTTTAATCTTTTTTTACTACAATCTCTTTTACACTTCATGAGAACATGTCTTATCACTCTCATAAAGCAGATCATCGACGAATAGGACAAGAAAACTGTCTTCAAGAATGCTTTACTATCAAAATATTTTTTATTTATTCAAAAGTTCATAATTTAGTAGAACTTCCAGCATTACATCATCAGGGACTTCTTCAAGTCCAAAGTCCTCAACCCCTTCTACCATCTCTAAGTAAGCAGAGTCTAAAGAAATGTCCATAAAATCATCATTTTGATCTATTTCCTCTTCAAAGACCGCTTCTAAAATTTCCTCCATCACTTCTTTAATGATTTCAAAATGAATTTGTTTCTCTTCTGAGGAATTCTCCATAACTAGACTCAGTTTATTCTTCTGTATCCTTTTAAAAAAATATAGAGACTAAATTATATTTTTTTCATAAATATATTACTTAAAAGTACCTTTACTAATTTTTAAACTACATATATTTTTATAATTTCTAACTTATTAACTCCATATATTTTAAGATAGCACGTTCCTCTTGTTTTGAAAAGAAATTGGCAGTATAACCCTAAACATTAACACTGATCCTTTTTTTTGCATTAAATAATTACTGTTGTTAAAAGACATTTTACTGTAAAATTTCTTTTTAGATTTTCTAGATATCAGAAATATTGATTAACTGTAGAATTAATTTTTAGAGACCCATTTTCTGATTTCACCAGTACAAAGTGCTATGCAAACTATATACACTCTAAAGAGAAGGCTCACATTATACAAAGCATAACATTCACTTAATAGATTACTACTTCCCACAGAGACAGTTCCTTTTATGTTTCAACAGCATACTCACCATGTAAATGTCATAGCATATACAAAATGTCATGCTAACCATGAAGAACCACCTCATAATAAAGCTCTGCATATATATGTAAAACAGTGCCTATACATAGTATAATCACAGATATGCAGGAAAGATGCCCATCACACCAAGAACCATATCATAATACCTCTCTGTAAATAAAGGAGAAAGACTGCCAAACATAATACAACAAGATTTCAAAAATAATGAGCACTTCACAAGAATTAACTAATGGAAACCTGAAAGAATTATACTCAAATGATCCGTAAATCTGAACTCCATCAAAAAGAACACATGCACCAAGCCCATTAAAAGATAATTTCAACTGTCAGTGGAGAATATCTCAAAATACATATCTAGTATAAGCAGATACAACCCATGGGAAAAATTCAAGATAAAATCATGTTCCAAAATGGAATTTTACAAACATTTAAAAAAATCTTCTTTATTATTTTCATGTGCACCCAAAAAAATTACCTATGCAAAAATACCAACTCGCCTGAAAAAAAGAATATAATTCCTCAAATTGTGTAATTCAGAAGGCAGGTTGTTGCTTTTCAGCACCAAACACTATAAAAAAGAAAATAATAAAATTTAAATAACATATTACAGAATTATTTCTTACACAACATAGAGCCATTGTAGCAAAGAACAAGCATAACAGATAAATTCCCCAAGATTCTCTATCATTAGAATAAGATACAAAACGTCTCATTTATGAAGGCGTTGCGCCACAGATACGTCACTTTTTCCCATGTTAAAAGTGATGCACCAGCTCACAAGGCCTTCATAACTAAAAGCCCATGTGATGGAGAACAAGGGCATAGACAGAAAGTACAGGGCCGGCCTTAGGCATATGCAAGCAGTACACCTGCACAGGGCCTCCAAACCCCAGGGGCCACCATGCTAATATATATCCTTAATATAATAATCCTCTGAGGATGGATACATATTTGCGTGGCGGCCCATGCCAGGAATTTGGCGTCCTCTGGCTCTGTTCCACTTCCAAACACCCTGACCCCCCCCTCTTCACTGGGCTCCGCGCTCCGCCCCCACCCGGACCCCCTGTTACAGGGCCCCCTACCTACGCTCCCTGGCCAGGGCCGCCATGAGCCTAGAGCCGCCCCTGGAAAATGTATAAGACACAGCAATAGTAAAAATCAAAGAATAGGCAACATGCAGAAAAACTGCACAGTAGATAAAGAAACATATTTTTTAGATAACCCCATTGAAAAACATGTAGTAATTTTTTTAATCTGCCATGCATCTGGCCGTCCAAGACCGCTTTGGAAACTCCTACTTTAAACTTTTACATTTCATTTTCAAACCATACACACGTTTTTTTTCAAAGCTGCATATTAAACGCCTAAACACTTTTTTCTTTTTAGAATCCGAAGCCACAACTGCAACATGACTAATGCACAAATTAATTAGTGTACCTTTTCCGTTTTTTTACTCTTTAAATTCTATAAATTTCTTCACATAAATGGATACCAGCGGCTCACTACCTCCTACAGTCATAAAACTAAGTCGCTCCCTTTCACTTACAAATGCCTTTGAGACGGCAAAAAAAAGTCGGGCAGATTTACAAGCCCCTTACGCCACTTTACCGTCACTTTTAACATGGGACAAGTGAAGCAAAACTGCCGCACGGAGCATGTTAATCTACCCCTAAATGTTTATACAAATAACTGTACTCAAACATGTATTTAGTCGTCCACATGCAGGCACTTTCAATTACATGACTTATTTAAGTAGAATCCCTGTAATGTTGCATATCTTTTCAAAAATACACCAGTGCTTGTTATTATGACGTTTTTTTTCAATCTTCATCAGTGATATCTTTTTTTACATATAATGAAAATTACTATGACTTTTTAAACGACAAAGCTTACGCGGTAAAAATCACTCTGCATTTGCTTCCCTTTAAGAATGTAGTTTATCTACCCCACGCATGTGAACCTTGATGTTTCCATCTGGCAGCGAATTCCGGCCTTGAATCACAAGACATGAACACCAACCTTATTGTCACAAAAACAAGTTACCGTAGCATCTGTTCGCACACATATCTTTCACTTAACTAATATTCACAGAGAAAAGCATTCGTTATAAAAGAGTGACCTTCCTTTACAATTTGCTGAAGTGACTCCCTTCATTTTTAACGCATCCTCCAGTTCAGGACAGGCTATTTTTTTTTATAACTACTAAGCAATGGTTTAGTGACTACTCTGCCAGAAATGATATCAAGTCATTCTGCTACTCTTCACTCCATAGTCGGCGACCTATTTCTCTGGACTTCCTGTTGAACTGCCAGTGCTGCAACGTTTGTGTTCCCATCTTGTTTATTTCAAAATGGATGTCCCTCCTGTCTTCGCAAACGAGCCGGAACACTTAGAACTATTTCGCCAGAGGATGCTTGACTACTACGGCATCTTAGCACTCTCGACTTTGAATGCTTCATATCGATTATCATTTCGATATTCCTATTTTACCTGTGTGCAGTCTGTATTTCATTGCCTGAGCTGTGATTTCATGTGGGCCCTGGACTTATGTCTCTGCAACTTGGTACCTCCTGAAGTGAATTACAATCATCTCATGAATCCATTAATTGATCATGAACAGCTTTGTTTCAACGGAGGGATTATGGCCTTTGCAGTGATACAAGGAGTTCTGGGTCATTGGAATATATTCGCAGCGGCGCAAGATTTCCTGACAGACAGCTACATTGAAAACCCACCGAGTTGTCCTTTGATGGTAATAGAGGCTCCGGTAATAGAAGACCATGCATGCTGCTTTCCTCTTTTCAATTGGATGGCTGACATGTTTTCGGATGATAACAGTGACTTCCTTTTAGAAGCAGTTGCTGCCTACTTCGCCTACACAATTCTAGGCTGACTCTTATACAAGCCATTGACGTCCACATTTCATTTTGCCTCCCTATCTTTTTCACGTTTTCTTGGATATTTTTTTAACATGAACAGACCTATTGGCTTTACTAACAGTGGACATTATGATTTCCTGCTGGTTAAATGTTTGTCTTTTATGTGGACAACATTTTTTTATTTCAGCTACTCGATTTCGAACTTTATTTTTTATTAAACTCTAATCTCAACAATTCTATTGCATATCTTATCTTATGTTATTTCAAACGTACTCGAAGCAAAACTCGCTAATATATGCTACATGTGCCCTGATTAATGTCTAAATATAGCATGAGTTTTTTATAACTGTAAACTGAAAGAGTATTCATGTTCCACGTAACTTCAGCTGTACTAACTTAATGTTTTCTTTTGTCGACCTGACTTACTCATACTAGAACCCGCAGGCCTATAACGGCCCGTGAACCCTTTCTTAGTAGGTCGCGCACCATGCAGACAGTTGTACCTCTGTAAAAAAATAATTTATTACTGTTACCAAGCACCGCCGCAGTTCCGCTTGACTCTGTATTAATCACTGCTCCCCCGCTTCTACAGACCAGACGCTATGTCGTATTTCACTCCTTATCACCCTTTTATCTCCACAATAACAAACACTTCTCCACCAGCCACCAGAGAACAGAGTGCAGATGCAGAGGCACTAAGTAGTGAAATACGACATACCCTCTGCTCTATGGAAGCAACAGAGCGGTAATTGTGAAAGAAGACATTCACTAGCGCTTCAAAAAAGCATCTCAATTATATAAATATTTTTTTGAAAACGTTCCAACTACTTTGATGGGACTATCTGTGTGTGCTTCCACAGCAAAGTTCTTCAGCCCGGACTGAAGGCAGACACAGACAGACACACACAGAGTAAGATAACACAGGGCAACGGAGACGGAAAGCAGAAGGGAGATTAAGATGGAGTCAAACGGCAGGAGGGAGAGAGATATTTGTATACTCGGTTTGGTACCTCAATTTATGAAGACATTTACTGCACAAATCTGTGTACAATCTCATGGTCAGAACTTTTCATTTTATTTTACTCAACCACCTCCCGCTCTCACCCCACCAGTGCAAGCCGCGGCCACAAACCACAGTGTAATTTTGTCGTCTGTCAGAAAGTTTAAGAATTCATTAAGCATTACCATTTTTTCAAAACGGTATCACATGTAATATACCAACTTTTCATTTTATTTTACTCGACCACCTGCCCCTCTCACCCTACGCCCACCAATGCAGGCCGCGGCCAGAAACCGCACTATAATTTTGTCGTCTAACAGAAACTTTATGAATACCTTAATCATTACCAATTTTTTTTTTCAATTTCAAAAGTGCTTTATTCGAGTAATTACTCATAAAAGCAGACAAACAAACACATAATAAAATACAATTAAATTACAAAGTCAGCATGACTTTAAGCACAATACACGTTAAAAAGGAAGTTTCAAAACACATTTCATCAAGTTATAACCATCAAGGTGCAAAGTTCATATTATAAAATCATACGTAATTAAAAATTAATTTAAATATATTTTCGTCAGATAGACACCTGGCATGGGAACAGAGAATAGATAAACTAGCAGTCTCTGAACAACTAGGCAGAGAGTAGTCACCCTACTAGCAATCTCTGCCTAATTACCCACGCCCACCCCAAATACTTTGCAGTCGCTATGATAATCCAGTTTAAGGGGGTAGTTTTAACAATGCGTAAGGCTACCGTGGAGCTTTTAGTACCCAAATTTCTGCACATGGGGGCCAACCAGACACGTCTAGGAACAGAATATGCATGACAAACAAACAAGAAATGCCCCAGAGTCTCTTTCCCTTCCCCACAAACTAAGCAAGTTGCTGGACCTCTATTTCTCCATTTAGATGTTAAGTTACCAAGAGGTAGAGAGCCAGCCCTCATTTGGAAAAACAGTTTCCTGTCCATGGGTTTAGTTATAATGTCCCAGTACATTTCAAACATTGGAAACAGTTTAGCTTCAAGGAAGGCAGTCGACATAGACCCATTGTTATTATTAAGGAGACTCCTATTTTCAACATGTTCCCAATAAAGGTTTTTTATAAACAACTTTGATGGAAAGGGTGACCCGGTTGGATCCGACCACAATTCACTCAACCCTAGTTCACTTAGTGCAGTTCTCAGAGATCTAAACCATTTGATTTCATGAAATCGATCTGCCTTGATTACATCAGCAAATCCTTCTGCATATTGTGACAACTCAGGGGTGGTCCAGATTCTACGCCAATATAATATCGGTCGAAGTTTACACATAGCCGAAATTTCCTTCCTACCAAGATCATATCTGAGTGGCAAGAGGGGACTACTCTGTGGGGTGCCAGTTAGTTTACGGGGGAAACTATTCTCTGACCTCTGTAACTCCTGGAGGTTCTCTTGCCCCCACAGTTCTGCCCCATATAGTGCAGACCCTATTGCTTTAGCCTCATATATGATTAGTGGCGGTTTGATTGGCTTAGTTAAAGATTTCGTGTGCTCCTTAATGATGGTACCAGCCAGTTGTTTATGTCTTAATATTGCCAGATTCAAGTGGTGGTTCCATCTGTTATTGTTTGAGATATGTATCCCCAGATAAGTAAAGGAGTTCACAACTTCAAGGCAGCGCCCACTCATGGTAATTTTGGATTTATATTTCCTACAGGGATTAAAAACCATGAGTTTTGTTTTCGCTGCATTTACCTCCAACCCATGATCACAACAAAATTTGTCAAAAATTACCAGCGCCTTTTGCAGACCACTTGGGGATTTTGATAAAATTAGGGTGTCGTCTGCGAACATTAAAATTGGAACTACTCATACTAGAACCCGCAGGCCTATAACGGCCCGTGAACCCTTTCTTAGTAGGTCGCGCACCATGCAGACAGTTGTACCTCTGTAAAAAAATAATTTATTACTGTTACCAAGCACCGCCGCAGTTCCGCTTGACTCTGTATTAATCACTGCTCCCCCGCTTCTACAGACCAGACGCTATGTCGTATTTCACTCCTTATCACCCTTTTATCTCCACAATAACAAACACTTCTCCGCCAGCCACCAGAGAACAGAGTGCAGATGCAGAGGCACTAAGTAGTGAAATACGACATACCCTCTGCTCTATGGAAGCAACAGAGCGGTAATTGTGAAAGAAGACATTCACTAGCGCTTCAAAAAAGCATCTCAATTATATAAATATTTTTTTGAAAACGTTCCAACTACTTTGATGGGACTATCTGTGTGTGCTTCCACAGCAAAGTTCTTCAGCCCGGACTGAAGGCAGACACAGACAGACACACACACAGTAAGATAACACAGGGCAACGGAGACGGAAAGCAGAAGGGAGATTAAGATGGAGTCAAACGGCAGGAGGGAGAGAGATATTTGTATACTCGGTTTGGTACCTCAATTTATGAAGACATTTACTGCACAAATCTGTGTACAATCTCATGGTCAGAACTTTTCATTTTATTTTACTCAACCACCTCCCGCTCTCACCCCACCAGTGCAAGCCGCGGCCACAAACCACAGTGTAATTTTGTCGTCTGTCAGAAAGTTTAAGAATTCATTAAGCATTACCATTTTTTCAAAACGGTATCACATGTAATATACCAACTTTTCATTTTATTTTACTCGATCACCTGCCCCTCTCACCCTACGCCCACCAATGCAGGCCGCGGCCAGAAACCGCACTATAATTTTGTCGTCTAACAGAAACTTTATGAATACCTTAATCATTACCACTTTGGCCCCCTCCCCCCTCCCTCTCACCCCACCCCCACCAGTGCAGGCCACGGCCTAAACCACACTGTAATTTTGTCGTCTGACAGAAACTTTAGGAATTCATTAAGCATTACCACTTTTTCAAAACAGTATCACATGTAATATTTCAACTTTTCATTTTATTTCACTCAACCACCTGCCCCTCTCACCCTACGCCCACCAATGCAGTCCGCGGCCAGAAACCGCACTGTAATTTTGTCGTCTGACAAAAAGTTTATGAATACCTTAATCATTACCACTTTGCCCCCACCCCTCTCACCCCACCCCCACCAGTGTACACCATGGCCACAAACCACACTGTAATTTTGTCATCTGACAGAAAGTTTACGAATTCAATAACCATTAGCATTTTTGAACGACGGTACCACATGTAATTTACCATTTCTCTCTCTATCTGCATTATCTGTCTCTCTGCTAATACCATTTTTTCACTTCATAAACACCTTCTCTCATTATATATAAAGGCTTCAAAATCACACAAATAATTACTCTCTATATTAAAAATATTTTATACTCCATATTTCACATTTCACCAAAAATATATACAAAACTATAATTTACACTTGAGATAATTTGAAGAAAAGGCGCACAACCCCCATTAAATTCACAGGACTTCAGGCCCACACGCCCCTCCCGTCTGCTGTACCAGCCCAAGATTACATATATATTCTAGCTACACACACCGACGCACCTCAACGTTTCACATCTCTATAAACATCCATTTGAATGTTAAGTAGGCCTTGCAATTATTTTACCCCTCCTAAAAGCCCCTGCACCGTTACTCTGCCAACTAATTAAACCTTCAAGTTCGCCTATCAAATTTTTTTTAATTTCTTCCCCCTCCAAAAAATGTTGTTCCAGTTTCGTCTGACTCAGTGATTTTAAATAACTAACAGTAAAACACTACATAACAATATGACTGAACACCATTTACCTTTTTGAAATTTATTATCCAAAATGTAAAACTAATAATTTTTAACCAAATAATGTCGATAAAGTGTGATGAAACGAAATGGAAAAATAGTTTTAGAAATACAACACATTATGACAGCCAAAAATTAGTTTAGTTTCAGACTATGAGGAAAATCAATCAATGTTTGTGAATAAACCATATTTTACGGTACATGACAAAACAAACAGTTACAGACTTACCTTTACCAATGCTTTGTACGATGTAGAACAGTGACAGTCGCAAAACAGATATTCGTTTGACGGAACTCTCAATTATGCTTCTATCACTGCAACCAAAATTCAATGGCACAGATATCCTGTCAATACAGACCCATATATGTCTCTTCAGCCAATCATATTTCTTCCTGCAAAATTTTGAAATCAAATTTACATTTCAGTTGCTTCTCCCTCACAATATTTTCATTGTCACATAAAGGCCACCCATCACCCACTGCCATCTCTGCCTGTTTCCATGGTAACACCTCATTCTGCACCTGGCTGAAGGCACAGGTCAAAACTTCATATCTCAACATTCTACAGCAAACTAAGAAGACTGTTTTCCCTCCAGAAACACCTGCCTATCCACAGCTCTGTTACATGTCATTTTTTTCACACCCAATAGTACTTTTCATTTTACATAAACATTAACATGCAACATAGTCTTCAATCTTGAGGTATTCAAATCAACCGATCATTTTTATTTTTTCAACCACACCAAGCCTCATCCTTTTTTTTATCCTGACTTTCAGCTTCTAACTACCATTCCACTTCTAGAACCCATCGGAGTACGACTGCATATCCCTTGAAAATGAAGGTTTGGCTTTTAGGACACAGTTATATTCACTGGAGTGGAAAATATGCAGCAAACAGACGAATTTCCAACCTTGATTTACCAAATGTGCAGATAACGTGGATTGGCAAAAGAGGATTGAGATGTCACCAATTGATACCATTGGTGAAAGCTTTTATGCATCTCCCAGAACCAGACCTTATAATTGTACACTGTGGTGGGAACGATCTAGGCACATTGACTGGGGTAGGTCTGGAAATGCTTCTAAAAGACACCTTTCGACAATTGATGACACTTTTTCCTCGAACTGCCTTGGTATATTCCAATATATGCCAAAGACAGAAATGGAATTGGTCCAATCAACATTGTGCACAAATTGAGAAAGCAAGGAGACATGTAAATAAATCTGTTTCTGCTTTCCTCAGAGATTATAGCATGGGTTCTATTTACCACAACAACTTGCGTTACCACATGCAAGACGTCTATAGGAGAGACGGTGTTCATTTCACGGATGAGGGAAACAGAATCTTCCTCTGCAACATCAAGCTCTGCATCGGTACTTACTTATAAATGCAGAAAAAACTCAATTAACACAAGGGCTCTTTTCAGAGCCACCTTATATCTAAGCACTCAAACTTCTGATTTATCTCCATTTTCACACTCTTGTAAATAGGTGTGCGCGACCCGGTGCGCGCACCCTGCAACTTTAAAAAATATATATATATATATATTTTCGCGTTTAAGGGCCTTACTGCACACCCTGAGAAAACCTACGCAGCAAGACAATCTCTACCTTCTCCCCTTTCCATGTTCCAACGCTTTGAAATGAACAATATATTTACTCGCAGTGACAAAATGGTGGTCAACACTTCCTGATTTCCTTCAGTCGAACGTTAACAGACGTCACGCAGCAACAAAAAAAATTCCGCTCACGCGCAGCCGCTTGAGTGCGCGCACCCGTGCGCGCGTATAGATATATAATTCACTTTAACTTTAATTTTCTCAGCAACTACTGAACGGATTTACACCATTCCAAAAAAAGCGTAATCTGCGAGCCGTACTCTACAGTTTTGCCAAATTTCTTATAAATCCATTCAGCCATTCGACCTGTAGCCGTGTCTAAACGTCCTATGGAAAATAACATGGAGAAAACACGTTTTGGGACCCCCCTTTTATCTCAGCCCCCACTTGACGAATCCCCCCCAAACTTTCAGGGAAGGAGCGCAGCGGACCGAGCCATCTTCTTTGAGAAATTCACAAAGATTCATCCACCAGGGCCAAAGTTAATCCAAATAGAATGTTGAGGATTTCCTATGGAAACTAGGTCCTAACTATAACTACCTACTGGCGGCCGCCAGTAGGTAATATATATACACATACGTATATATAAATGCATATGCATATATATGCATATATATATTTGTATATGTGTGCGTGTAGAGAGAGGTAGAGGTAGAGAGGTAGAGACTAGTAGAGAGAGAAGTAGAGAGAGGTAGAGAGTAGAGAGTGAGTAATAGAGAGTTGAGAGTGAGTAGTAGAGAGTAGTAGAGAGCAGTAGAGAGAGTAGCAGACAGTGAGTAGTAGAGTAGTAGAGTGAATAGTAGAGTGAATAGTAGAGTGAGTAGTAGAGAGTAGTAGAGAGTGAGTAGTAGAGAGTGAGTAGTAGAGAGTAGTAGAGAGTAAGTAGTAGAGTGAGTAGTAGAGAGCAGTAGAGAGTGAGTAGTAGAGAGTAGTAAAGAGTGAGTAGTAGAGAGTGAGTAGCAGACAGAGTATAGTAGAGAGTAGTAGAGAGTGAGTAGTAGAGAGTGATTAGTAGAGAGTAGTAGAGAGTGAGTAGTAGAGAGTAGTAGAGAGAGTAGTAGAGAGTGAGTAGTAGATTGAGTAGTAGAGAGTAGTAGAGAGTGAGGAGTAGAGAGTGAGTAGAAGAGAGTAGTAGAGAGTGAGTAGTAGAGAGAGAGTAGTAGAGAGTGAGTAGTAGAGAGTAGAGAGTAGTACAGAGTGGGTAGTAGAGAGTAGTAGATCGTGAGTAGTAGGGAATGAGTAGTAGAGAGTAGTAGAGTAGTACAGAATGAGTAGTAGAGAGTGAGTATTGGAGAGTAGTGGAGTAGTAGAGAGTGAGTATTAGAGAGTAGTGCAGTAGTAGAGAGTAAGTAGTAGAGAGTAGTGGAGAATATTCCAAAGTTTGGCACAGCACCACTTGCACAATAAGTCCAATCAAATCATATCACTTAGAGTCCTTATTGAAGCGCTGAATCTTGGTGTATATTCAAATGCTTTTATTTTCCTTAAGTTTATGTACCACAGCCAGCCGACGCGTTTGGTTCTGTACAACAGAACTTCTTCAGGGCATTCTTATTTCCTTCAAGTTATGTCGGTATCCTGCTGTCATATAACTAGATATTTCTTCCAAATGTTAGACGAGACGTAAGTACATTCTTATTCAAAGTGACTAGGTATCAATTTTACCCACACAATTCGGGCAGACCTGAGTAATTTATAGCATCCTCAAAGTCAGTCTTGCAAAAATTCCAAAGTATAGGACATGATAATCCAAATCCAAATGTTTCTCAAGAAAAGTCATTTTCAATCGTTCGGAATATCGGCGTTTGGGCAGATATGACCCAGGGACCCCCAGTATGCAAGGGGAATTAGTCCCCCTCTGCAAACGCGCCAGCGGCCTGTGTTGCAGAGAGGTGTAAAAAGGGGCATAGCCTCATTACACCTCTGTGCAATGCAGCCCCCTGGCGCATACTGGAGGTTCCAGGTGGGCTAGTTGGCCCCCAGGAACCCCTAGTATGCAAGGGGAATTAGTTCCCCCTCTTCAAAGATGCACAGGGGCTGTGTTGCAAAGAGGTGTAAAAAAGGGTGTGGCCTCATTACACCTCTCTGCAATGTAGCCCCCTGGTGCATATTGGAGGCTCCTGGTGGGCTAGTTGGCCCCCAGGGACCCACAGTATGCAAGGGAATTAGTTCCCTCTCTGCAAACGTGCCAGGGGGCTGCGTCACAGAGAGGTGTACCAAGGGGCATAGCCTCATTACACCTCTGCAATGTAGCCCCCTGACGCATACTGGAGGTTCCAGGTGGGCTAGTTGGCCCCCAGGGGCCCCCAGTATGCAAGGGGAATTAGTTCCCCCTCTTCAAACATGCACGGGGGCTGCGTTGCAGAGAGGTGTAAAAAGGGGCGTGGCTTCATTACACCTCTCTGCAATGTAGTCCCCTGACGCATACTGGAGATTCCTGGTGGGCTTTCAGGTCTTATATAGTTAGGAATTAGCATTACAAAAACCTTTGAAATTCACTGAAAAAAACATAGGTTTCAGGCCTTATATAGTTAGGAATTAGCATTTAAAAAACCTTGAAAATTCACTGAAAAAACCATAGGTTTCAGGCCTTATATAGTTAGGAATTAGCATTTCAAAAACCTTTGAAATTCACTGAAAAAAACATAGGTTTCAGGCCTTTTATAGTTAGGAAATAGCATTTAAAAAACCTTTAAAATTCACTCAAAAAACTATAAGTTTTAGGGGTGTTAGAGTTAGCTGGACATTTCACTCATACAAAACCATGATTACATCATCCAGTGAATGTGGTTTGGTTCGATATTTAAATAAGTATTATGCATATAGCAATCTGTATTGAAGACTGAGTGGATGTATAAGTGTCTGGATGGAGGGTTTAATAGCACTGTGATTGACTCACTAAGTGACTAATTTAAAGTGTCTCACTATATATATGGGATAGTGATGAAACTGTGTGAATATCTGTATCACTCTATCTGGGGAACATCGTTTACGACGCGGTTTTTACACCGCAGTGCCTTTACCCCGCAGCTATTACAACGCAAGTCGTTTTTACGACTTGCGCTGGATGGCGCTGTGGGATAAGGAATCTTGCAAATTTATATTCCAACACCTTCCCTACTGTTATGGGGACTGGTGTTGGAATATAAAATTATAAGATTCCTAAATCCACGCCCTACAACGCAAGTCGTTGTAACGACTTGCGTTGTGAGACTTGCGTGGTAAAGGCATGCGTTGTTACAACATGCGTTGTAACAACGTACATCCCTCTATCTCGTTGTGTAAACTACAACATAAGTTGGTTACTAGCTATGTGAAAGTCTACGTTAGTATTAATTAGTTAAGTGAGAATTTGCATGGGATAGTGAATGTGTGTTCTCATAGTGGATTGGGTCAGAAAAAGTGGAATCAGTAACAGAGTATAGATACTTGGGGTTATGGTTCGAGCAGAATCTGAAATGGAATACCCACTTAGAGGCATTTAAATTAAGAACTTCTGCTTCGATTAGCGGTCTGATATTGTTTAATAAAGCCTATGGTGCTATGACCGACAATCCAGTGCTAAAAGCCTACGCTGCTATTGTACCCCCGCAATTTTTGTATGGTGCTGAATTTTTGTTCCTAAGTGGTAAGGAAAACTGGGATGTGGAAGAAGGTAAAAACCTAAAAAAGTTATTTATGCTCCCCCGGTCAGCAATGGTTCAGGCAGTAAGACTGGAACTAGGCCTGACTTCATAGGGTACGCAAGTTGGTATGTCCCTTTTGCGCTTTTGGCAACGCCTAGAAATAGGCGCAATTACCAAAATATCACAATGATGCAAAAATGAAATTCAGGACAGTGAACTAAAATCGGCAAGAGCGACCAGGGGGATAATAACAATGTATGCAAGAAGATGAGCGTTAATGTAAGCTCTACTGTCTCCGTGGGTATAAATTGATAAAAAAGTTACTTAGCTCGACGGGGAAGGAAGTATTGCACGCACAGGACAAAATCTATCTTGCAAGTAAATCTTCGATCTGTTTTATGATCGATGCATGGAATAATGGTCAACGCTTCCCCTACACTGATAAGTTACCGGACCGCAAATTACGAAATGAGGTTCTGAGGGTAAGAATTGGGGTAAACCCTTGTTATATGAACAACTCTGTAAAGCTGGCTATGATCAATGAGGAGGAAAGCTGCATTTGCTCTTTGGGGTCCAAATATGATATGCTGCACATCTTGTTTGATTGTCTGAAGTTTTTGGATTTACGTATTACATTTTTAAAACCAATTTTTATGAAATATGAGATTAAAACTAGGACCCAGGCTGTGATACTGATGACAGAAATGGCCCACTTAGATATTGCTGTGGCTATGGGGAAATGTATGCAAAAAGTGAAGGCAGTTTTATATATTTTTAACGAGTTTTAACAAATAGCTATTTTTAGATC
The DNA here is from genome assembly GCF_964263255.1 of Lissotriton vulgaris. Lineage (NCBI taxonomy): Eukaryota > Metazoa > Chordata > Amphibia > Caudata > Salamandridae > Lissotriton > Lissotriton vulgaris. Next base: position 756,372,414 of record NC_141699.1, on the reverse strand, counting down.
AGATAATGATGGTCTTTTAGATTAAATATGTTTTAGAAGGTTTTATGTGTGTTAATGAAATGTTTTGCTTAACTTGTTGGATGAATTTTTTAGCGAGATGTATTGTTTGTGGACCAACGGTCCGAATAAACGTGAAATAAACTTGAAAACTAGTGAATGTGTGTGGTTGGGTGGGAGGTGTGTGACTATCCAAAGATGTGTAAATAGTTGATTGAGTAGGTATATGAGGTTAAGACTGTATGTGGATAAAGTTGTTTGGGTGAGTGAATCTCTTTATGGGTGTGGTGATGAGTAAATATATTTCTCAACGATACATTTCCAACGAAGTAGAAATACAAACGGCAGTGTATGTGACAGTTGTTGTTTATAAATAAGTATACATAAGACTCAGTGATTGTATGAGTGACTGTATCAAAAACTGTATACTTGTAATAGTGATTTTATAACACACTAAGTATGAGTTACTATCTATATGAATAAATAAAGTGGTGTTTGTATAAGTGTGAAGCTTAGTAAATGTAAGTATGATCAATTGTTTGCATAAGTGAGTAGGATGACTGCATAAGTGAATAGGATGTGTGCTGGTGTGTAATGTTGATGTAGGTGTATAAGTATATTTAAGAATTATCTATTGATCTTTGTTGGCATGTATGAGTGAATCTATAGGTAGGTGTTTAGATGTTTGTGTAGATGTAGGAATCACTGAGTGGGTTTTTAAAAACTTCTATAGGTGTGTCAATGGTTTCAAATATGGTACTACATATTCTATAGTGTTGAAAGGGTATACTAATGTATGATGAGATGTATCAGATTGTCACGTGGATGATGTCATCAGTGATGTCATTTGAGATGTCACTGACCATGTCATGAATGATGTAATATGTGACATCATCAGCAGTGGATTGCGGGTGCGCGAGTTACAGTTAGTACAACTAACTATAACAGAGGAATTTCAATGGTTTTGTACGAGTGAATTCTAATATTGTTTTTTTTTATTTTATATATTTTTTAATGTATTTCTATATATTTTATATAGCAGGCAATGATATCCTATCTTATCTTATCTTAGCAAGGTTTTATAAAGCGCTCGCACACCCAAGGGTTTCATGGCGCTTACCAACAGGACGCTACATCAGCATTGGAGACCATCAAAGTATTAGGCCAATGCCTGGATGAACAGCCAGGTTTTTAAAAGTTTCCTGAATGGAAGAAGAGCATTGCTAGAACGAATATCCAGGGGGAGGAAGTTCCACAGCTTGGGCGCAAGAATGGCGAACCTGTGGCCTCCTTTGCGTGAGAACTTGTAACGTGGGACAGTCAAAAGAGTTTGGGAAGCGGACCGAAGGCTGCAGGATGGGGTATATCTGAGCAAAAGTTTCTGAATAAACTTGGGGCTGCGTGCGTGTAGGGACTTGAAGGTTATACAGGCCAATTTGAAGGTGACACGGTATGTAATCGGAAGCCAGTGGAGTTGCCTCAAGAGAGGTCTAGCTGACTGCCATCGCGGGAGGTGGTATATAAGTCGGGCCGCCTGGTTTTGTGCCATCTGCAGGCGTTTGCTGAGTGTGACGGGAAGACCTAAATAGATGGCATTGGCGTTGTCAAGATGTGACAACACCAGTGCCATTACCACCTGGGTCAGAGCAGAACGAGTAAGCATCTGACTGATCTTTTTTATTTTCCGCAAATGGAAAAAACAAGTGGATACAACTGAATTGACCTGTGGTTTTAGTGAGAGCTCACTGTCAATGAGCACCCCCAAACTTTTAACTGATTTGGACGGAACAGGAGGGGAACCCAATTTGGATGGCCAATAGTGGGGGCTAATAAAATGAGAGACCCCTTGCACACCAGGGGAATAGGGTACCAGTAAATAGTGGAGATAAAGAGATCCCTTGGTGAAATTAAATGCCACAGACAATTGGAAAGAATGAGTAAATGACTACGCTTAAGCCCATATATTAGAAGTGAATGTCAAATACAAAATAAAAGAATTTTGCTTTTATTTTTAATATTTAAAAGGAAAAGGGGTTTTTTTGTACAAAAAGTGCTTTAAAAACAATATATTATAATTACATTCTAGTATACAACAAAATACATCTCAAAATTAAAACATGTTTACATAAGACAAAAACAGTTGATCCTAGAGATGGAAAAAACTTAGGAGAGAACAAAAAAACAGACAGTCCTATTTGCCATAACAGTACATATCCGGGAAATCAAATAAAAAGAGACTAATCCAGGACACGTTTACTTATGATGTCTACGAAAATAGCTCTGTCCCTTGATTATGTACCTTGCGTCGACGCGTTTCGATGGTTAATTGGAATTTATGACCATCTTTTTCAGGACAGAAATGATATGTCTCTCCTAACACAATGGCACTGGGTGGTTGCCAAATTCATGAAGATCCTGCAGATAAACATACTTATATAAGTATTCTGAGTGACAATTATTCCACCTTCATTATACCACTCTACTTATGTACACAATGTATTAGATTATATGACCTTCGATTTAAAATGGCATATACAGTTCTATGCAATATTTATAGTGACATCATTCCACATATAGTTATGCATCCACTTTTCAATTTTGTAGATTGCTGTTTCAATGATCATATTACACATTGTTCGATTCAAGCCAATGTCTTATTATTCTAGTGTTTTATCTATCCTTTCTCGTATATGGGCTTTCAACACAATTTATCTATTACCCAGGGATTGTATGAGCAGGACCTTAATGTCCAATTATACTGAATTCCAGGTTTCCCCCACCCCGGCAAGGAAGTGAGAAACAAGACTTGGGCTCAATTAGCTGAGTCACTGTTTTTTTTACCTTATATCATGTTCTCCACTGTTTAATTTTGAATGACAGTTGTTCTTATTTTACGTTTCATCTGCCAAAAGTTTTTCCGTTGCTTTCTATCTATGAGAAAAAGCTGTGTCATATTTATAAGACCTTTTCTAAGATTGCGTTTCCTCTTAGACATACGCTAACACTGTTTATTTCGTACCTCTTGTTGTCCAATGTGCTATAAATGTGGACACCTCCTGTTTTGTCGAATTACAGCCTCCCACTCCCCAAGAAACGGTCTGGTTGTTTAAATCTTAATGGGTTCTGTATTGGGAAACAGGGGTACTTCCTTATTTGTCTAAAGCCTAAGCATGAAAAACTCATATTGCCGTACCTCTTCGTCAATACAAAGGTATCTTGTATTTTTTGCCAGCAGTTGATCTCTCTCGCTGCCAGTTGAAGTCCAAAAACGGGTTTAATTGAAAGGCCTCCCTATGATTCAAACAGAGCGTTTATTTTAAATATTCCAATACAAAATTACAAATGCCCTATTGTTCACGCTAAGTTTAGTTCTACTTACTCTCTTCGAGAGTAGTCCATGTTTCCTCTCTTGGCTTCTGTTCCTTTGCCCGAGTACTGATTTCTTATGTTTCTCCAATCACACGGAGATACCTTTCTAAAATGGCATAAAAAGGGAGACACAAACAGTTCCTCCCATTACAATTAAAGTCGAAAAACTCCTTCTTGTATAAGGTTAACACTATTTTAAGAGTGGAAACAACCGCAACCAGATTAAAATCCTTCCCGCCTCCAAACGAATCACATATGAGCCTCTTCCTCGCTGGGAAGGAATGGTGGCTGTATTTATACTAAGCAGACCAGTTCCGTTTTGATTAGGTTGCTTTAATTGGGACCCGGTGTGTCTATTACAGGTTCGCGCTATTCCTACTTAGACCCAGGAAACAATGGAGTTACCCCGGAAGTGGAATCATTCTCCCATTTTGATTGGTTACAGAACCCAAGCCTCGCTCTGAGTTGTTTTAAAGGATGCTGCTCCTCCCATTGGCCTCGCTCTAAATGTCGATGTAATATAATTGGTCCTCCATTGATGTTACCAGGACCTATTACTAAGGGCCATTCGCTCTCTCCTGGAACCGCCTATTGGTGTTCCTTTTCTAGCATTTTCATCGGGTTTCATGTATTGCAGACACCCCTCCTTATTTATACGCATCTGGCGTGATGTTTCAAATTTGCTTGTTTGGCTATATTGTCTGAATGTATACACATTTTACCATACTTAGCTGACATTACTTTTATTCCTGATGCATTTAAATAGATTATAATCCATCCGCACTATCCTAAAAGAAATATAAAAATTGTGCTGATTGATTATATTCAAAAGACAGTGTTTATGGTGTTCAGAATTGTAGTTTTAATTATTGTTCCCTCTCTACGAGTATTGGAACATTATTTATACACCACAGTTTGATTGGGTCACCTAATTTTGTGCCTGATCTATACCACAAAAATCAGATGTTTATTACATATTGCCATTCAATTTGGTTTGAGGAATTTCAACATTTAGAGAGTGTGTGGTTATCCTATACATCTTGAATATATTCTAATTCAATTTTATAAAAATATATTCCCGACAGTGATACCTTCCTTTTCCTTTCATTGATTGACTATTAGGTTCATCCATTCCTCTCTTGTGTGTAAACCCTTGTCAATCGTGTTCAAATAACACATGTACCACTGTTCAAGTGTCTTTCTTACTGCCTCTAGATTGCCACCTCCACGGCTAATACTGACCTTTTCACAAATATACCATGTGAAATCATCATGTCCATGGTTATTCTTCAGGAAATGTTCAGTTAGAGGTGCATTCTCTTTCTTGTTTTTTATGGAGGACCTATGTTCAGATGGTCTTATCCGGAGTTCTCTCCCTGTCTCCCCAACGTATCACAAGACCACAAGGGCAGATAATTAGGCAAATAACACTCTTACTTCTGCAATTGTTTAATGTTCTGGGTGATAATATTTTTCCATTAAACTTCATGCTTTTTGTTTCTATGCAATTGGGGCAGACAGAGCAGGAACCACATCTATAGTTCCCTACAGCTTTGGTATTATCTAGGGTCCTCTGTGTGTTGTTCTTGGGATGTGTTAGGAGAGACATATCATTTCTGTCCTGAAAAAGATAGTCATAAATTCCAATTAACCATCGAAACGCACTGACGCAGGAAATTACATAATCATGGGACAGAGCTATTTCCGTAGACATCATAAGTAAACGTGTCCTGGATTAGTTTCTTTTTATTTGATTTCCCGTATATGTACTGTTATGACAAATAGGACTGTCTGTTTTTTTGTTCTCTCATAAGTTTTTTCCATCTCTAGGATCAACTGTTTTTGTCTTATGTAAAAATGTTTTAATTTTGAGATGTATTTTGTTGTATACTAGAATGTAATGATAATGTATTGTTTTTAAAGCACTTTTTGTACAAAAAAAACATTTTCCTTTTAAATATTAAAAAGAAAAGCAGAATTTTAAAAAATTATTTTATTTTGTATTTGACATTCACTTCTAATATATGGGCTTAAGCGTAGTCATTTACTCATTCTTTCCAATTGTCTGTGGCATTTAATTTCACCAAGGGATCTCTTTTTCTCCACAATAGTGGGGGCCCCAGAACAGTTGACTTTTGTCAAAGAGAACCAGTTTTGTCTTATCCGGATTTAACTTTAGTTGGTTCTCGTCCATCCACTGACAAATGTGAAGCATGGTGTTTTGAAATTGATGGATCGAGTCTGGGGAATTGTCAATTGTAAAAGTGAGTTGCAGATCATCTGCATAATTGAAGGTGGTGACTCTAAAAGATTTTAGAGACTGAAGCAGAGGACGCATGTAAATATTGAACAAGATAGGTGACAGCGAGGAGCCCTGGGGGACTCCACAGGTGGTATGGAGTTTGGGAGATGAAAAAGGAGGTAAGCCGACTGCCTGAGTGCGATCACTGAGAAAAGATCTGATCCAGTCGAGGGCCGGGCCACAGATGCCAGCTAGTCTGACACGGTCGAGAAGAATGTTATGGTCTACCGTGTCAAACGCAGCTGACAAATCGAGTAAGACCAGAGCCTGTGGGATTCCCGAATCTGCCTTGAGACGCAGAGAATCTAGGAATGCTGTGATGACTGACTCAGTCGAGTGGGCAGGACGGAATCCGGCTTGATGAGAATCTAAAAAATCAGATTGTTCAATGAAATTTGAAGGATGTGATGTTACATGTGCTTTCCAGTACCTTGGCCAGGTACGGAAGTAAAGAAATAGGCCTGTAATTAGAGAGAGTAGTGGGCTCCACCCCAGATTTTTTTAGGAGGGGCAACACAATAGCTTCCTTGAAAGACTTAGGTACTGTCCCTTGAAGTAAGGAAGTATTAGGAAGTGTTAAAGCCGGGCCAGGGAAAGTAGCAGATACTGTCTTTAGTATATGAGGAGGACAGCAGTCGCGGGGAGAGCCTGATTTTACCCTATTTAATAGGGTGGTTAAAGCTGGGGCATCCAGAGGGGGGAAGTGGTCCAGAGATAGGGTATTAGTGATATCAACAGGGGCAGACGAAACAGGGGTAGTGGCGGGGATACTAGATTTAATTATGGCAATTTTGTCCAGGAAATGTTGATTTAAAGTGTTACAAAAATCTTGATTAGCAGCCGGCATAAACTGAGTTCTACTAGGATTCGAAAGCTTGTTGATGTAGGAAGGTGGATACCTGACTATGGTTACCCCAGATTTTTTGCCTTGTGTTTAGCTGGTTTTCGACTTAGTTGACGTCAGTCAGAGAGAAATTCCCTTTGGGTGAATTTACAATAGTACATAAGTTCTCACCGACATACAAAAAACTACCAAACACCTTACATATCACAAGGAAGCAATGTAAACAGGTGAAACTTACAATATATGTGAAAACACTCTGGAAGTAATTCAAGTATTAAAACAATTTATTAAACATACATTACATCAATTAAAAACTGAAGATTGGGAAACACATAAAGGACGGTACAATAATCAATAAAAACAACATTCAAGTAAAAAGGAGTTTACAGGGAGAAAGGATTACACTCGAACAGAAACCAATAATTTTGAGTTTCTCCTTAATTTATAATCCCAGATTAGCTCCTTAGGCGTCGACGCGAATTACTTCCAGAGTGTTTTCACATATATTGTAAGTTTCACCTGTTTACATTGCTTCCTTGTGATATGTAAGGTGTTTGGTAGTTTTTTGTATGTTGGTGAGTACTTATGTACTATTGTAAATTCACCCAAAGGGAATTTCTCTCTGACTGACGTCAATTGTGGAACCCTATCCCTTTGCTTTTGGGGTCCCTCTCTCTTTTATTAGAGTTTCGACTTAGTTGGCCTGGTTCCCTGCTAATCAGGGCCCCAGGCTATCTGCTCTCTCTGTAAAATGGATTCCATGTACCCTAGGTGCATAACTAAATTGGCTTGGGTCACCTTATCAGCCCCTGTACAGTGCACTATAGGTACCCAGGGCATAGGTGCATCCAAGGCCTACCAGGGGCTGCAGCATATCTTTTGCCACCCCTGGCTGGCTATCCAAAATTGACACAACTGTCTGATCACTCAGCTGGGGCAAGGTGGTGTAATCACCCCTTTCTTAGATATAGTATGCCTATATCTAAACCTAACTGGACACATAGATACCTATAAGTCACTCCTATGGCAGGCCTTAACAATCCTGGAGGCAGAGTGCTTGGTTGTATGTGAGATGGTGCTCTAGCATCAGCTGAGCCTGTCTGCAGCTGTCGGGACCAATTCCCTAAGCTGTTCCGGGAAATAGCCATACCATATACTATTAAGTGCATTATAATCCATCGCGGTTATATGTTAACTTTGGTTTGGCTTTATCAAAACATGTCGTGTAAGGTGTCATACGATTTGGAATACTATTCCCTCTACAGTCCTGTCGACGGGGATAGCATTCCACCCCTCTAGAGGGAGACGACATGTTACTTTTCTAAAACGCGGTTGATTTTAAAAGAGCCTCAGCATCACCAAATGGACGCTTCTGCCACAGACACGAGTCTGACCTCCTGCTGCTGACCGAAACGCAGCCAAGGAGGCCTGGACAAAGGGTTTCCTGTCACAGGGAGGTGTCACACCACCCCAGACAGGAGATAGTGGATTGTAGCAGGGAGGTTTGAAAGAAACCAGACAGTGCCTGGGGAGCACAAGGTTTCCCCTTGCATAATCCGGTCAAACCGGTTCTGGGGCACACCAGCCCCAGTCCCAGCACGACCCTGGACAAAGGGAAAGGGGTGTAACCACCCCCTTCCTGGGTCCCACCCATAGGAGGGACCTAGCAGGTAATCCAGCCCCCTAGATTGGTATAAGAATGGGAGCAGTGCCAAAGTACTCAGATTATCCTGACTGAAACTTATGAAATGAAACTCTGGACCCTTCAACATCCTACTCGACGTAGAAAACTGAAGAATCTCCCTTGTGGTCAAGGAGTGACCACCCTGTGCAAACAGGCACCATCCAGCACCTTGACGTTTGCTTTGTTGCAGTTCCCGCCGGAACTCGAGCGACAGAGTTCAACAAGACCAAGTGTGCCTGCCTTCTAACAGCACGATCCACAGTCCCTGCAGAGCTGAGACCCGTGGAGGCGGCCTGAAGCGTGGGGCCCGCCATCTTGGAAAGACCACGAGACGCTGACTGTGCAGCCCACGAGTGATCCTCGAAGCTGTGCATTGGGGTCTAAGAAGCCTTAGCCCTGAGCCTCTCTTGCACCAAAGCTCACCCCTCTACACTCACCGAGTGCTGCGTGGGGCCCTTCTGCATCTTTTGGCTTAACTCGTTGGCCCGGTCAGTTGCCCGTTGGCTTGTGGCCCCTGTGCCGACGAACCTTGAAACCTAACTTGTGATTCTGGTTGCTCCAGACTTGCACTCGCTCCTCTGAACAGGAGCACCCGCTCTGACCCTCCTGGTCCGAATGTAACGCCATCTTTGAATCTTGTATGGGTTGCCCTTGCCAAGGGTTGTTTGCTCCAATCCGGAAGCCGACACTTCCGACAGCTAGAGCCTGCGTGGGACAGCTTGTGATCCACTCCTGGACATCCTCTGTGCCCCAGAGTCCACTCAACAGCAGAGAGAAGTGACCCGTCAGCAACCTGAAAGCGCCCGACATTGCCTGGTTCCACCCTGGTCACTGCTAAGTGACCCAGACTCTGTCCCCTCTGCTTTCTTTTTTTTTTCCTTTTTTTTTTCAATTCCTCATCTTGCAGATATATAGATAAGGAGGTTTAAGGAGTCTGATGGTTCTTTATTCTTGTACCTTCACTGCCCCGTTGTCGAGTTGTCTTTGGGGAGTATACCCTTGTCTGTTATGACCATTCATTTTACTCCTGTAACCTTTTATCGTTACCAATAATTCCGTGGTTGGTGGAAGGAGCTAGCCTATTTGGCTACTCGGCAGTAATCAATCCTGCCTGGAAATATTGTCACCGCTTTAATCATTGGATTTTATTTACAGATGTTATGAAGGAGTCAATGGTTTGTCTAAAAGTGTTGTTCCCAAATTCCCCAAAATGTTATACTCTTGGAGTTTTTCCCTTTCCTATCGAGTTTGTTGGTTTTTATTATAGAGTTTAGCCAGTTGTCGTGTGTGGGCACTCCCGGTTTTATCAAATTCATACAAATCTCTCTACGCGCAAGCAGGATTAGCATGAACATCAAGCTTTTGTGTTTTTTACTTAGCTTACCTTTACTGATATCACTGTTGTTATATATCCCAAAAATAATGAGAGAGGTACTTACAGCTATGTTGATTCTCTGTACTGTTGTTAGTGTCCTACCAATCTCATTCCAGTAGGTAGAGAGTGCGGGGCATTTCTGGAACATATGGACGTCGTCTGCTTTTGCCTCTCCGCATTTAGGACATGATTTTATGTTCGTACCTTTAAATTTAGACGGTCTTTTTGGGGTCCAATATGCTCTGTGTAATGAGAAATAGTGGTTTCGTTTTAGTGAGGCAGGTTTTACGCAGGACTAACATTTTTCCATAGATTTCTTCCAAAGAAGTTGTAAATCCAGATTTTGTTCTGGCATATCTTTTCCCCACAGTTTTTCTGGGGTTAAGAAGTCTTCTTCACCTGCTTCGATAGAGGCCCAATACCATTTCGCTATTTCTTTCTTTATTGGTGTTATTTTAATCATTTCACTTTCAAGGTTCTCATAGTTGCTCTTGTTTTTTGGTAAGCTGTTAGACCAACTGCTTAGTTGGTAGAATTTGAATTTTGATAGTTTGCCTTCAGTGATTGTATATAGGTGGTCCCACGTAATTAGCGTATTTTCTATCAGTAATTGTCCCCATCTTTCAATTCCTGCTTTTTTTAGAGGGATCGCTAATGAATCCTTTAGACAAACGGAGTCCCAGGAGAATTCCAGACTGGAGCTATGTTGCTATAATACGGGATATTTACTGTTGTTCTGATTTGGCTCCAAAGTTTCGCAGCATTATATAAGATCTTTAGTTTTATTTTTGTAAAGTATTTGGGATGGCCGAATTTAAATAGGAAGTGGTCTCTCCCTTCAGTCATAGTTTGTAGGAAATTTGGGTATGATTGGTGTTTCCTTAGGAGAGGTCTAAAGTTTTTAAATTGAAATGACCTATAATATTAATATATGTCGGGACTTGCTATTCTGCCTTGTTCTTTCCTTCTCCTAAGTTTATTCCAAGCTATCCTTGTGCTTTTTGATGCCCAAATAAAACTAGCTATGTCTTCTTGTATCTTCTTTAGAGATTCTTTTTTTAATTCTAGTGGGATGGTGTTAAAGAGATAAGTGAATTTAGGAATGATGGTAATTTTTACAGCATTAGATCTTCCTAAAAAGCTTAGTGGTAGTCCTGACCAGATCTTGAAGAGTCTTCTCATTTCTTTAGCTGCTGTGTTTAAATTGAGTTGTGGAATATTTCCGAGTTCTTTTACTACTGTGATACCCAAATATTTTATTTTGTCTCTGGAAAATGGTGTGTTAGGGTTTGTGTTCCAACTCATTGCTTCTGTTTTGTCTTTATTGGTTAAGTATCCCGATAGTTTGCCGAAGTCAGTCATCGTGTCTTCTATTGCTTGATTAGCTTCCCCATAGTTATTTGTGAATATCATTAGATCATCTGCGTAAAGTGCAACTTTTTTTGACCAGGTTTGATGTTTGAAGGGTGTTATTGTAGGATGGTTTCTGATCGAGCAGGCTAGTGGTTCAATGTAGAGGTTAAAGAGTAACGGTGATAGTGGGCAGCCTTGCCTCGTACCTCTTTGGATCTCGATATTGCTAGTCAGGTTTCCATTGACTTTTATTTTTGCTCTTGGGTTTTTATAAACCTCCTTTACCATATGGCCAAAACTGTCCCCTAGTTTGTTTTTTTCAATGATTTCATTTAAGAAGGCCCAGTTGACTCAATCGAATGCCTTAGCTGCGTCATAGGTGATTATGGTTAAGGGTAGTTTTTCACAAATAGCAATATCGACAGCTGCAAATAATTCATGGGTGATCTCATGAATTTGTCGGCCTTTTATGAAACCTTTCAGGTCCAGATTGATCAATGTTGGCGTAACCTTGGCTAGTCTTTTGGCAATGACTTGCATGAATAGCTTGTAGTCACAGTTGAGTAATGATATCGGTCTATAAGATTCGCAAAATTTTGGGGTTTTACCTTTTTTTAAAATAATGCTAATCGTGGCATCATTCCATGAGTCGGGTATTTTTTCCTGATCCAAATATATGTTCAATCAATGACACTTATAGAGCGCACTACATACCCGTAGGGTCTCAAGGCGCTTGGGGGAGGGGGGGTGCCGCTACTGCTCGAACAGCCAGGTCTTCAGCTTCTTCCTGAAGGAGAGGTGGTCTTGGGTCAGGCGCAGGTCGGTCGGGAGGGAGTTCCAGGTCTTGGCGGCCAGGTAGGAGAAGGACCTTCCTCCTGTAGTCGCTCTTCGGATGCGGGGGACGGCGGCGAGGGCGTGGTTGGCTGATTGGAGGTGGCGTTTGGGAGCGTAGAAGTTGATCCGGCTGTTGAGGTAGCTCGGGCCTTTGTCGTGTAGGGCTTTGTGTGCGTGGGTGAGGAGGCGGAAGGTGATTCTTTTGTTGACGGGGAGCCAGTGAAGGTCTCTCAGGTGTCCGGAGATGTGGCTGGTTGGTGGGATGTCGAGGATGAGTCTGGCTGAGTCTCTTCTGGAGCTTGGTGGTGGTACCGGCGTAGAGGGCGTTGCCGTAGTCCAGTCGGCTAGTGACGAGGGCCTGGGTGACGGTCTTCCTGGTCTCGGTGGGGATCCACCAGAAGATCTTCCGTAGCATGCGTAGGATGTTGAAGCACGCCGAGGAGACGTTGTTGACTTGCCTGGTCATGGAGAGGGAGGAGTCCAGGGTGAAGCCCAGGTTGCGTGCATGGTCTGTCGGTTTGGGTGCGGTGCCCAGGGCGGGAGGCCACCAGGAGTCGTCCCAGGCGGAGGGTGAAGAGCCCAGGATGAGGACCTCCGTCTTGTCCGAGTTCAGTTTCAGGCGGCTGGTCGTCATCCACTCGGCTACCTCTTTCATCCCTTCGTGCAGGTTGGCTCTGGCGGTGGCGGGGTCGTTGGTCAGGGAGAGGATCAGCTGGGTGTCGTCGGCGTAGGAGATTATGCTGAGGTTGTGTTGGCGTGCGATGGCCGCGAGGGGGCTCATGTAGACGTTGAAGAGGGTGGGGCTCAGAGAGGATCCTTGAGGGACGCCGCAGATGACTTCGGAGGCCTCTGACTTGTACGGTGGTAGGCGGACTCTCTGTGTTCTTCCGTCGAGGAAGGAGATGATCCATTCCAGCGCCTTGTCCTGGATTCTGACGTTGCTGAGGCGCTGTACTAGGGTGCAGTGGCAGACAGTGTCGAATGCCGCGGAGAGGTCTAGGAGGATGAGGGCCGCTGTTTCTCCGTTGTCCATCAGGGCTCGGATGTCATCGGTGGCGGCGATGAGGGCGGTCTCGGTGCTGTGGTTGGCTCAGAAGCCGGACTGTGAGGGGTCGAGGGATCCATTCGTCTCGAGGAAGGCGGCCATCTGCTTGTTGACGGTCTTCTCGATGACTTTGGCTGGAAACGGGAGGAGCGAGATGGGGCGGTAGTTCTTGAGTTCGGTGGGGTCCGCTGTTGGTTTCTTGAGTAGAGCGCTGAGTTCGGCGTGCTTCCAGCTCTCAGGGAAGGTGGCGGTGTCGAAGGATGTGTTGATGATGTCTCGCAGGTGGGGTGCGATGACAGCGTCGGCCTTGTTGAAGATGTGGTGAGGGCAGGGGTCGGTCGGTGATCCGGAGTGGATGGAGTTCATCGTGCGGATGGTGTCTTCGGTGCTGATCGGGGTCCAGGCGTGGAGGGTGGTGGTGGGGGGTGGTTGTTTGGTCATGGTGTGCGTTGGTTGGTTGTTGAAGCTGTTGTGTATGTCCGCGATCTTGTTGTGGAAGTAAGAAGCGAGGGAATCGCAGAGGTCTTGCGATGGGGTGATGTCGTTGTTTCCTGCGCTGGGGTTGGATAGCTCTTTCACGATGTTGAAGAGTTCCTTGCTGTTGTGTGCGTTGTTGTCTAGCCGGTCCTTGAAAGCAGTTTTCTTGGCGGCGCGGATCAGCTGGTGGTGCTTCCGAGTGGCCAGCTTGAGGGTGGTCCTGTTGTCCGGTGTAGGTTCCCTTCTCCAGACTTTCTCGAGGGCTCGGCAGTTCTTCTTGGAGCTCTTGAGTTAGTCGGTGAACCACGGGGCTTTCTTGCTGCCGGGTCTGCTGGGCTGGGTCCTCAGCGGGGCGAGCTCGTCCGCGCAGATGTTGATCCACTTCGTGAGGTTGTCGGCGGCCTGGCTGGGGTTCGCTGAGCTAGCAGGAGGGTGCTGGCTCAGGGAGGTGGCGAGCTGATCTGCTGTGATCTTGTTCCAGCTTCTGCGGGCGGCCTGTTGCTGGTGGTGGTGGGTCGTCGTTCTCTTGAAGGTGAAGTGGACGCAGCTGTGGTCCGTCCATTGAAGCTCTGTGGCGTGGCTGAAGTCGATGTCTGTGCTGGAGGAGAAGACTGCGTCGAGTGTGTGTCCGGCGAGGTGGGTGGGGGTGGACACCAGCTGCTTGAGTCCAAGATTGGCGAGGTTGTCGAGCAGGGTGCTGGTGTTGCGGTCGTTGTTGTTCTCCAGATGGAAGTTGAGGTCCCCCAGGAGGATGTAGTCAGCGGAGGGGAGGGCATGCGGGCTGACGAAGTCGGCGATGTCCTCGCTGAATTGTGTGCGTGGTCCCGGGGGTCGGTAGATCAGGGTGCCTCTGAGGGTGGTGTGCGGGTTGGTGTGGATCTGGAAATGCAGGTGTTCGGCGCTGGTCAGGGTGTTGTCGGTGCTGGTCGTGAGACGGATGGTGTTCCTGTGGATGATGGCGATGCCTCCTCCCATCTGGTTGGCGTTGCGGTCCCTCCGGACGATCTTGTAGCCCTCTGGGATGGCGATGGCGATGTCGGGGGCTGAAGAGGCATTCATCCAGGTCTCCGTGAGGAAGGCAACGTCAGGGGCTGTGGCGTCTAGGAGGTTCCAGAGTTCGATGGCGTGTCTGTGGACGGAGCGGGTGTTGAGCAGGATGCACTTGAGGTGGGTGCTGCTGGTGTTCGACTTGGCGGGTGCTGGTGCGAGGCAGGTCCGGATGCAGGTGAACTTGCAGGCGTGGCAGCTGAAAGGTCCGTGGGTGCGTCGTGGTGTGGCCTGGTGGCAATCTGGGGGTCGGCCGGTGTTGAGTGCGATGAGGGTGGCGGCGGAGTACGTCAGGCGGGTCGGCTGGGGTCTTCGAGGTCCAGGGGTCCTGGCACTGGGCACGGTCCAGGCGCGGACGGGCGTAGACGGGCTTACCTTTGGCGCGCCTTCGGCGCACAATCGGCGCGCCCGCTGCGCGTGACCGCTGCGCGTTCGCACGGTCGCCATATAAGGCGAAGTGCGCGGGTGGGCGGAGCAGCTGGGAGGCGGGAGCGGGGAGGGAACAAAAGGAAAAAAGGGGCGGGGTCTGCGGTGGTGGCGGGAAGCGGGGAGGGAAGACGGAGGGCGGCGAGGTAGGCGGGCAAACAGGAAGGAGGACGCTTAACACGGGCAAAAAATAATAACAACAGTACAACAGGCACAAATGGGGATCAGACGCTAACACAGGCACAAAAATAATAACAAGCACAAATGGGAGTCAAAACAAAACAAAAACAGAACAGCAGCAGAGTCAGCCGGCGGCCGGCAGCGAGGCAGGCAGCGAGGCGGAGGGCAGGCAAAGGGGCACACGCAGCAGCTGGTGGCCGTGCGGCGCGGGGGTGTCCCACAAGTTGTTGTTCATGATTTGTCAGTTGGTTGATTAGGGAGTCTTTTAATGTTATGTAGACCTCATTTGGGAGTGCATCAGGGCCCGCTGCCTTTCCTTTTTTTAGTTCTTTTATTGCCACTCTAACTTCTTCGGGTTCTATTTTCCTGTTTAATTCTGATTTTTCATCTTCTGTTAGGGTTGGAAGTGATATGGCGTCGAGATAATTCCTAATTTCTTCTTTTGTTGGGTTTGAACTTTCTTTATATAGGCTGGAGAAAAACTTTGTAAACTCTTGTCTTATTGTAGCATCATTCGAGCATTGCGATGTTTGGTTTTTAGTCTGGATACACGGGATATTATTCCTTACCTGATCAGTTTTAATTTTCCAGGCAAGCATTTTCCTGCATCCTTCCCCATATTCGTAGTTTGATAGTTTGCTATTTTCCAATTTTTCTTGAACTATGTTCTCCAGATAGTCATTCAAAGCCTCCTTAAGTTTACAAGTTTTTTCTGTTAATTCTTCCATTGATTCTGGGTGGTTTCCACACTCCAATTTTATCTCTATTGCGTTAATCTCTTCTTCCATTCTTTTAATTTCTTGTTTTTTAATTTTTGTTTTATGTGCGCCTAGGCTGAGAATTTTCCCTCTGATCACGGCTTTATAAGCGTCCCATCTGATTTGTTTTGATATACCACTTTGTGATTGTGGGCTGTCGGCGGGCTGGAAAAGGCAAGGAGGCCGGATATAGTGGGCAATAGTGTTCTTTTATTGCACACTGAGCAGTTCTTATAACCAGAGAGGAAGCAAAGGTATGTTACAACACACGGGCTGCGCAGTCTTCTTCCGTCTCCGCCGGATGTTGTGGGGGTCCAGTGGGGTTCCCGATCTTGGGTGTAGAAGTCCGTAGAAAGTCGGGAAGGCTCCTCGGAGGGCAGTAAGAGAAAGAGAAGGAGCCGTTAGTCTTACTGGGGCTAGAGATCAGGTACCTTAACCGTTACCAGGGGTGAGAGAGTAGAAATGACCGTGAGGAAGGGGCGGGATGGACAAGGAAAGGTAAAGCACAAGGGGTGTTCAAAAAGGTTCGTCTGGGGACAGTTTTTATACAGTGTAAGGTGCTATATATTATATACAAGGTGTCTAGTTGCTACAAGTGATGTGTCTAACATAGAGGGAGTAATTATACAGGGGGCCGTACTATGTACACAGAGCACCTAGCGTGCTTTAGAAGGTAGCTGGTACCCACGCGCTCCGCCGTAACTCTCCTCCGAGTTACGGCCGCTCTTCAGCCACCTCCGTGGGACTCCACCAGTCTTTGGACCACTCCTCGATTTCTCCACTCCCGTCTTCTCCTTCCGTCACAGCTCCAGTCGAAATCTCCTGCCACGATACTTCGACGTCTTCTGCCTCTCGTCTTCCGTCTTTTCTGTGTCCGGCCGTCGGCAGGGAGGCGGGACTTCCGGGGTCAAGGGGAGGTCCTTCCGGTCCGCCGTCTCTCCGGGTTGGATCCTGCAACAGAGAGAGGGGCGGGGTTCCCGTTGTCATGGACGCTTTTGTGGTGGTTTCTGATTGCGGGCCCTGGAAGGGAGAGCATCGGAGGGGTGATGTTTGTGGTGGGGTGAGTAAGGGTCTCGCGACCCGTGATGAGATATCACACACTTGTATTCTCATCAAAGTATTGTTTAGAAGCTGTTGCAAGCTGGTTCACACTTTGTGCATCTTTAAATAAAGATCGTTCTACTGTCCATCTAGGGGGGGTTTTGTTTTCCGGTAATGAGAGAGTTAATTGTACTCCTGAATGGTCTGATAGGTGAGCAGGGATGTGATCAATCTTTCTAACGCTATCTTGGAGAAGTCTGTTTACTAGAAAGAAATTGATTCTTGATCTATGACCGAGCTTTTTATTGTGGAAAGTGTAAGGACGTGTTTTCTCCCCTTTTTGTCTCCACATGTCCTCTAGATCTAGGTCTTTTTTATAAATTCCTCACCACTCTCTCATTTTAGGAAGGTTCATCTGTTTATTTGGGGGTAACCTATCCAGTTTAGGATCTGGTATGATGTTGTAATCTCCCCCTACTATTATGGGAGCGGTGGTTGTTATCAGTTCAGTGTAAAGTTTTTGGAGGGGTGCTGAGTCGTCCAGATTCGAACCATAATATCCAGCTATAGTTAAGATATTATTTTCTATCCTGATTTCGATTACCACCCACCTTCCTTTATTATCTACTACTTTTTTTCTATCTTGGCGTTTAACGATTTTTTTATGATGATCGCTACCCCTTTTATATTACGATCTTGTGTAGTATAGATGCAGGCATCCACCCATTTAAGATTTTTAACTATTTTGTCCCACTCGGAACTTATAAGGTGAGTCTCTTGAAGGATAATAATCTCACATTCAGCTTCTTTTAAATATTCCAGAATTCTTCTTCTTCTGTTAGGAGTTTTAAGCCCATTTACATTCCATGAGAGGACTTTAACTAGTTTTCCTATTGTCTTTTTATGTCTGTTTTTACATCTTTCCTTACTGATTTGGGGCATATAATATATAGTATAGTTGACTCCCAATTTACTCCATTGTTTTTGTTTTTTGAGGATATTTTTTTGTTTTTTTCTTTCCCTATTTTGCTCCCCACCCGTGTCTCGTCATTTCTGGCGTTTTTAAGTAAAAGTGTGGTTTCCTGTTCCCACCCTGAGGAAGCCTCCCTTTTTCTTCTTTCGGGTAGTATTTTCCACCCTATTCGTGCTCCGATATCACCAAATTTATTTGGTTATATATAGTTATGTATTCGCTTTCCTTTTGATTCTTTAGTTCTATTTTGCAACTCTCTTTGCGTTTAGTAATGACTTGTAATTGCTTGTACTTGTAATTTCTGGGATTCTTACAAGGTCTCGGTTGCTTTTTAAAGCCTTCTTTAGTTCGTTTTTTCGGTTTGGATCTGGTCTTTTATCAGTTGTATAAGTTTTTCCACTTCTTGTGGCTCTCTGATATTATGCATTTTGTTGCGCCACATAATTCTTAATGCTGCCGGGAATTTCATTTGTACAGTCGCTCCCAGACTTTTCAGCTCTTGCATGTGCTGTCCTAATTCCCATTGTCTGTCTTGGGTGGCCTTGCAAATGTCAGATCGAATTCTAAACGACCAGTTATCTTTGTTTTGTGTTCCAGTCCTCAGACTCTCACTTAAGATCTTCTCTTTTAGGGTATAAGTCTTAAAGTTAATTAGGATTTTTCTTGGAGCTTTTCTGTCTTTGCTTTTCATGAAAGGGTCTCTGTGAACCCGCTGGATGTCCTCTGCTAAGTTGGAGTCTTTAGTCCATGGAAACAATTCTTCTAATAGGGAGATAGTAAAGGCTTTTATGTCTGTCCCTTCCAGGTTTTCGGGTACATTTAACACCCTGAGGTTGTTTCTTCTTCCTTGATTCTCAAGGGACTCGAGTTTCTCCTTAATGATTCAATCACTTTCTTTCAGGTGTCTTATGTCTTTTTGATTTATATCTATCTTTTTATTGAGTGTCCCAAATGCATTTTCTACTGTGGTGACCCTGTCGGCCAAGTCGTTTAATTTTTGTTTCAAGTTTTCACAAACTTCCCGGATTTTGCTCTGGTTTCCCTCAGAAATAGAGAATTTCTCTCTCATCTCTCCCATCATTTTGTCCATAAATATTGCCATAATTTTTCCCATTTGATTTTCTGCCATGAGGTCGTTGCTTGCTTGTGCAGGTTGTTGATCGGGGTTCTCTGTTTGCGATTGCATGAGAGTATTGTTATCACTAATTGTCTCTACAGAAGGGGTTGTATCTATTGAGGCAGACGGTGGCTCAGTCGACATTTCGCTTGGATATTTCCATGTAAATTCCCTTGGTTGGATAGATTCCAATACCTCCAATTCCTCCAGGTCCTCCTCAGACGTAGTAGTTACAGGTGAGGAGTGAACTTCTATTCGCGATTGGCCTCCTCTCACTTGTACTGACTGCTGTACTTTAAAGTACGATATTAGGGAGGCGGGCACTCTAATTTTTTGTTTTTGTCTTAAGTCGCTTGACTCCTGATCCTTTAGTTTTGCGGACATTGTTTTTATGTTTTCTGATAATTCAACAAAATTGGGAAGCACCTTCTGTTTTCTTTTTGTGCTTCTAGGGGTCACGTTTTTTTTTTTGGATGGTAAAATGGTTTTGTTTTAATAGCTGGCGATTCCTGAGACAGTAGGAGGATCTACCGGCAAATCCCAGTGTTTTTTCTGGCTCTAATTGCGTGTCTTTTCTCCCCTCAATTTTTTTGAACTTTATGTCATGATTATATTTTCCTGATTTTCCTGATTGCAAAAGGTCACTTCTCTCTTGCTCGTAGTTATTTATTGGGTTTGTTTTGGGGTATTGGTTAGAATTTTTTTACCGTTTGTATTCACAGTGACAGTATCAAAATCGAAATCAAGGTCTGCCCCCCCACCTCGTACCTGTAGTTGCACAGTCTTACTCCACTCTTGTTCTTTCAATGTCTTTCCTTGAACTCCGGTTTGCACACAAAATATTTTGGCTTCTTTTGCTGCTAGTTCGGTGTCGAGGTCAATTACCGGGTCCAAACCATTTTCTTCCCTACTGCTCATCCGGCACAAATCTCCTGGAGGAATTATGCACAATGCAGCGCCATGGCCTCGCTTGGTCTTTTGCCCTGCTGACTTGTCTAACACAGCGTTCATCGGCAACCGCTGTATCGGCTTTCCTCCTGCAGGCGGAGTTGGTTTCTCTGCTCCGGGTAACACTCCGCTCCCTTCGGAGATTGACGCGCTGATTCTGCCAGTCATGCCCCGGAAGAAGATTCTGCGGTACGCTTTGCGGCAGGTCTGTGAGGCTTACAGCGCCGTAGCCCAGACCCCTGTATCTGGTGGCAATATACTTTCAGGTGGTATGTTTTTTGGGAGTCCAATGGTCATGATTCCATTGGAAATGTTGTATTATTTTCCTCCCACTATTTTCCTTCAATGACGACGTTGTTGCTGCAGATTCAGCGTTCGCGTCGGCGCCAGCGGGCAGTTTCGGGAAACTAACAATGGGAGACGAAAAAGGCGAGCTTGCTCAGTAGTCTTCGATGGGTGCTTGTTTACATGGTACTGGGTCCACTAGGTTCGAAGACAGTCACTCCTTCAGTTTGGACTTTGGGTTTTGGCGTTTCAGAAAAAGTTTAGGAGAGCGCTACATCTTTTGTGCGGTGGTGTATCAGAGCCCGCGACCGAGCGTCTCAGCCGGCCGCCATCTTCCTCCTTGGCCCTCTGCTTTCAGATCATCTTTAACTTCGATCCACCCTTGGATCACACCGGACACTTCTCGTCTCGGCGCCTGCAGCATCTTCAGCTCCAAGCACCAGCAACCTAAGTAACAAAACCCGACACTACTTCGCACCTGTGCACTTGCTTCCTGTGGGTGAGGTAACTCAGCAACGCCGGTGTTCCTACACTGGTACACACCTCTAGTGTATGTGTCTTAAGTTTCGTCCTTCTAGATTGAGCGGAAGTATTCTTAAACTGTAACTTTATAACTTTTATGCACCATTGACTTTGCATTGGTGCATGCCTGTGTTTTAAGCGCTGCACCCGAATCCCGCGGGCTTTTCCCGACTTCAGCATTGCTAGTCCCGACTGCTCCCAGCGATTCCCTAGGCCCTAGGCCTAACCACTGTTCGATTGGTATCTCTTATACCACTTTCTTAATATATGGTTTGCGTGCCCCCCCGGCCTCATCCATAATTGTGCAACTTTCATATGTTTAACTGTGCTTTTGTTTAAACGCTTGTGCCTCTGCACTCATAAAGAGTACAGAGGTTTATTCTAGTAATAAATACATATATTTTTATAATATATACTTGTGTGGTGTGCTTTCATTTGATATTACAGGATTGTGATTGGTAAAACAGCTTGCTTAACACGACCTCTAGAGTTAAGCCTTTAAGGCTGCTTAGTCCATGCTACCATTAGGATAGCTTGTCTATAAGGTTGACTAACAACCAGACACCATAAGGGATTGTTTGGACTGATACAAGGTGGTTCCAGAATTGGAAACATCATATATCAGGCCAACTTCTCACAGTTGACGATGGAGAAAATCTCCTTAGAGTTGTTATTTGACTGTTCAATTAAATTGGAGAATAAATTAGTTTTAGCTAAGACAATGGACTTCATGTAGTCAGCACGAGCGGTCAGGTAGCAGGTCCTGTCAAGGGTGTCATAAGTTCTTCTCCATGTACGCTCCTTTTGCCGGACAATACGTTTTTTTGCCCTAAGATCAGGAGAGATCCATTTATGGGCGTCAGCTTGACGAATGGTTTTACATTTTTTCAATGGGGCGTGTATATCACTGGCAGTGTTAAGCCAGTTAAAGATATTGGACGCGGCTAAATTGAGGTCGGGGTTTGAGACCGGTAAAGACTTCTCTAGACTTTCCAGTAAAGCTGGGGTATCCAGAGATCCCCATTTTCTGATAAATCCATGCTTGGTAACTGCGTTAGTTTTGGGCTCGGAAATAAGGATGCTGAACTGAATCAAAAAGTGGTCCGACCAGATACATGGAGATACGACAGGTGGAGATATACCAAAATTCGTACTCCAATCTGGTCTAAAATGTACCCTTTGACATGAGTGGCAGTATTAATATGAGATCTGAAATTAAGTCCAGTGAGGAGCTCCATGAGTTCGCCTGCCAAAGGGGCGCCGGACTCGCTGTTAAGCCAATAATTAAAATCTCCAATTAGCAGGATATTAGTGTAATCTGTGACCATGGAGGATAGCTGATCACACAAAGAGAAAGGAAAAGAGGGAATGCTTTGTGGAGGTCCAGAACTGGAGTCAAGCTTACTGACCAGATTGTCGACTTCAACCAGATCAAGAGATGTCATTTTGGAAAAGACATAGTTTTTGTTGATGATAGCGGCAACTCCGCCCCCTACTTTCCCTGTATCTCGATCTACCTGAAGGATGTAATAGTTGTATGGTAGAGCGGCCTATGGAAGGAAATTAAAGTTACTGGTAAGTACGGTTAGAATTACTTTTCAGGATCAGTACTGGGCTCAAAGATGCAGCACCTGATAACAGGTGAGTAAATCGGAATTCGTAGTTCGGCTGATTTTAGAAGAATATTTGTTAGTTTCAAAAATCGATACTTAGAAACTTTTTCAGCAAAAAGCAGGCAATGATATCCTATGGAAGAAAATTCAAGTTGTGGGTAAGTACGGTTAGAATTACTTTTCAGGATCAGTACTGGGCTCAAAGATGCAGCACTGAGGTCTCTCCTGGTAACAGGTGAGTAAATCGGAATTCGCAGTTCGGCTGATTTTAGAGGAATATTTTATAGTTCCAAAACTCCACACTTAGAAGAATTTCCAAGTTAAACCAGTCAATGTTAGCCTATGGAAGGAAATACAAGTTACTGTTAAGTACGGTTTGAATTACTTTTCAGGATCAATACTGGGCTCAAAGATGCAGCGCTGAGGTCTCTCCTGATATCAGGTGAGTAAATCGGAATTTGTAGTTTGGCTGATTTTACTTCGGTCCAGTATATATAGAGCCACTTTCCTACACCATCCCCTCCCTTCACCACTGTGCAAACACACCCTGTGGTGCTTTTTAAGGTGGGGAAATAATTCCCCTTCAATACTGAGGGTCCCTAGTGTCCAACCAGCCCACTAGGTACATCCAGTAAGCGCCACAGAGCTGCGTAGCAGAGAGATGTAAAACGGGGCAAGGCCTAGACCACCTCTCTGCAACCCAGCACAGTGGCGCTTTCTGGAAGCATTTTTTTATCGTCAGGATGGGGTCATTGTGGGATCCCCCAAGCAGGCCTAGGGGTCAGGGTGTTTCCACCCTGCCCCCTTTTTATGTTTTTTGCAGGGTTTTTTCTGCTTTCTTGTGCCTCGGTTCTACTGAGGCACAAGATGGCTGCCAACACTTCCTGGTTTGGAGTGTTGACAGCAAAGTAGCATACAGCTCGTGCTCGGCAGGGTGCGCGGATCCTGCGTGGCCATAGATATATATGTGATTTTAATTTTGATTTTCTCAGGAACTACTGAATGGATTTACACCATTTTGCCAAAAGGCATGACTCTGAACCAAGGTCTACCTTTCTTCCAAATTTGGTGTATTTCCATTCAGTAGTTCGGGCTGTAGCTGCGACTAAAGGTTCCTATGGGAAATTGCATGGGGAAAACACGTTTTGGGACCCCCCTTTCTTCACGGCCCCCACTTAACGAATCACCCCGAGACTTTCAGGATAGGAGCGGACAGGAGCGCTCCACCAGTTTTGAAAATTTCGCAAAGATTCGTCAACCGGCCCAAAAGTTATTCCAAATAGAATGTTGCGGATTTCCTAAGGATAATAGGTCCTAACTATAACTACCTACTGTCGACCGCCAGAAGGTAATATATATATACATATATATCTTTGTTTCACAAAATATATATGTATATATATATATATATATATATATTCACTGAAAAAACCATAGGTTATAGACCATATATAGTTAGGGATTAGCATTTAAAAAACCTTATTTTATTTGCACAAAACCATTGAAATTCCATATATAGTTAGTTGCACTAACTATATATCGCGGACCCGCAATCCACTGCTAATGATGTCACATATTACATCATTCATGACATGGTCAGTGACATCACTGATGACATCACTGATGACATCTCAAATGACATCACTGATGACATCACTGATGACATCTCAAATGACATCACTGATGACATCACTGATGACAACACCCAGTGACTGTATGTTTCTGTAAAGTTAAAATATGTCTTACATATTGAAGAATGAGTGGATGTATAAGTGTCTGGATGAAGGATTTAGTAGGTGCATGACTGACTGTATGAGAGAATGATTAAATGTGTCTCACTGAGTGCATGGGTTAGTGATTAAAGTGTCTTAATTTGGCAATCATTATTTATGTTCTTCTGTAAACTGCTGCATGTTTAAATCAGTAGCTATATCAGTAACTATATGGGTTATTGAATGGTTGCCCAAGTATTTGTATGGGAGACTGAGTATGTGTGTGGGTGGCTGGGAGGTGTATAACTCTGTGCATAGATGTGTGAGCAGTTGATTCCCTAGGTGTATGGCTTCAAAAGTGGATGTAGAAACAGCTGTATGGACAGTTGACTGTGTGCATGAGTATATTGGTGAGTGAATGGATATCTCAGTTCTACATGTCAAAGTAAGTACATATGTAAAACACACTCCATGTGAGAGTTGACATATATAAATAACTGAACATAAGAGCCAGTGAATGTGAGAGTGGCTGTATGAATCATTGTGAACTTGTATCAAGGATTGTATAAGAGAGTAAATATGTGTTAGTATATGTTTGAATAAGTAAGGTGTGTATAACTGTATAGTTGAGGAAATGGAGGTGTGATTGATTCTTTGCATGACTGACTAGGTGTGTGAGTAACTCCATGGATGTGTGACAGTCTGTGAGTACCTGTTTACACTGAGTGTATCTAAGGTTATATTAGAGTCTGAAGATGTATTATCACATAAATGATATCATCAGTGATGTAATCAGTAATGTCAAATGAGATGTCAGTGATGTCATCAGTGATGTCATTTGAGATGTCATCAGTGATGTCATCAGTGATGTCATTTGAGATGTCATCAGTGATGTCATCAGTGATGTCACTGACCATGTCATGAATGATGTAATATGTGACATCATTAGCAGTGGATTGCGGGTCCGCGATATATAGTTAGTGCAACTAACTATATATGGAATTTCAATGGTTTTGTGCAAATAAAATAAGGTTTTTTAAATGCTAATCCCTAACTATATATGGTCTATAACCTATGGTTTTTTCAGTGAATTTTCAAGGTTTTGTAAATGCAAATTCCTAACTATATATGGTCTATAACCTATGGTTTTTTCTGTGAATTTCATTGGTTTTTTAAAAGCTAATATCTATAGCTGTAAAATATATTCTTTATTAAGTGACGTATCACGTAGCCCGTGAGACGCCTCATGATGCATCGCATAACCGTGACGTATCGTCTCTGCAGCGCAAACCAAACCCAAAACGTAAGCGCGCCAAAACACGCTTAAAGATATATATATATTTTTTTACCCTTAATTAGACAAAATCCACACGTGCACATATCACAAACGTTCAAAAAACACAATATGTCGGACTCCCGTTACGCTGCCGGTTAGCTGCCCGGTTAACGTACCAGGAAGCACCTTTACCGCGAAAAATCGCATTTTTTTTTTCACCCCCCAGGGAACTTTAATAGCCCCCTCATCAATCCTAGGGGTTCAGGAGGGGTCTGCCTTACCCCTTTCATTCATTTACACCTTTTTTTTTTCCACCTCTTGTCTCTCGATCCCACAGAGAGACAAGATGGCGGCCGCTCCAGACTGTTTACAATGATAACAGCCAATCAGCTTCTCCTCAGACTCCCGTTACACTGCCGGTTAGCTGCCCGGTTCGCGTACCAAGACGCGTCTCTACGGCGAAAAAATCGGAATTTTTTTTTTTGGGCCCAGCGTGGCTCTATAATATCCCCTCATCAATCCTAGGGGGTCAGAAGGAGTCTACCTTGCCCCTTTCCTTCATTTCCCCCTTTGTTTTGGCCTCCTCTTGTCTCTCGATCCTACCGAGAGACAAGATGGCGGCCGCTCCGAACTGTTTACAATGTTGACAGCCAATCAGCTACTCGTCAGACTCCCGTTACACTGCCGGTTAGCTTCCCGGTTAGCTGCCCGGTTCGCGTACCAAGACGCGTCTCTACGGCGAAAAAAACAGAATTGTATTTTTTTTTTTTTTTTGGGCCCAGCGTGGCTCTATAATATCCCCTCATCAATCCTAGGGGGTCAGAAGGGGTCTACCTTGCCCCCTTTCCTTCATTTCCTCCTTTGTTTTGGCCTCCTCTTGTCTCTCGATCCTACCGAGAGACAAGATGGCGGCCGCACCGGACTGTTTAGAATGTTGACAGACACCGGAGAGCCAATCAGCTTCGCTTCGCAAAGTTCCGATAAGCGAAAAGTACGCGAACCGGATCGCTGCCCGGAGCGCTGTTACAGATATATATCTTGATTTAAACGTTAATTTCTCAAAATCCACTGAAGCACATATATTGAGACCTAGCAAAGGCACATCGGGCTAACAGTCCCTACAATTTTGCCAAGTTTCGTGCAAATCCATTCAGCCGTTCGAGCTAAAAGTGAGTCCAACCGCCCTATGGAAAACTCAATGTTAAAAACGCGTTTTGGGACCCCCCTTTTTTCTCAGCCCCCCTTGACGAAACCCCCCCAAATTTCCAGGAGCTGCTCAGAAACAAAATGTGCCATTTTCCTGAAAATTTCAGCCGATTCCGTCCACAAACGCCAAAGTTATTAGACATAGAATTTTCAGAAATCCCATAGGGAAAAAATCCTAACTATATATACCTACTGGCGACCGCCAGTAGGTAATAAATATATATATATATATATATATATATATATATATATATATATATATATATATATATATATATATTCACTGAAAAAACCATAGGTTATAGACCATATATAGTTAGGGATTAGCATTTACAAAACCTTATTTTACTCGCACAAAACCATTGAAATTCCATATATAGTTAGTTGCACTAACTATATATCGCGCACCCGCAATCCATTGCTAATGATGTCACATATTACATCATTCATGACATGGTCAGTGACATCACTGATGACATCACTGATGACATCTCAAATGACATCACTGATGACATCACTGACATCTTATTTGACATTACTGATCACATCACTGATGATATCATTTATGTGATAATACTATGAACATCTTCAGACTCTAATATAACCTTAGATACAATCAGTATAAACAGACACTCACAGACTGTCACTTATCCATGGAGTTACTCACACACCTACTCAGTCATGCAAAAGATTAATCACACCTCCATTTCCTCAACTATACAGTTATACACACCTTACTTATTCAAACATATACTAACACATATTTACTCTCTTATACAATCCCTGATACAAGTTCACAATGATCGATACAGCCACTCTCACATTCACTAGCTCTTATGTTCAGTTATTTATATATGTCAACTCTCACATGGACTGTGTTTTACATATGTACTTACTTTGACATGTAGCACTGAGATATCCATTCACTCACCAATACACTCATGCAGTCAGTCGACCGCCCATACAGCTGTTTCCACATGCACTTTTGAACCCATACATTTAGTTAATCAACTGCTCACACATCTATGCACAGAGTCATACACCTCCCAGCCACCCACACACATACTCAGTCTCCCATACAAATACTTGAGCAACCATTCAATAACCCATATAGTTACTCATATAGCTACTGATTTAAACATGCAGCAGTTTACAGAACAACATATATAATGATTGCCAAATTAAGACAGTTTAGTCACTAACCCATGCACTCAGTGAGACACATTTAATCACTCACTCATACAGTCAGTCATGCACCTACTAAATCCTTCATCCAGACACTTATACATCCACTCATTCTTCAATATGTAAGACATATTTTAACTTTACAGAAACATACAGTCACTGGGTGTTGTCATCAGTGATGTCATCAGTGAAGTCATTTGAGATGTCATCAGTGATGTCATCAGTGATGTCATTTGAGATGTCATCAGTGATGTCATCAGTGATGTCACTGACCATGTCATGAATGATGTAATATGTGACATCATTAGCAATGGATTGCGGGTGCGCGATATATAGTTAGTGCAACTAACTATATATGGAATTTCAATGGTTTTGTGCGAGTAAAATAAGGTTTTGTAAATGCTAATCCCTAACTATATATGGTCTATAACCTATGGTTTTTTCAGTGAATTTTCAAGGTTTTGTAAATGCAAATTCCTAACTATATATGGTCTATAACCTATGGTTTTTTCAGTGAATTTCATTGGTTTTTTAAAAGCTAATATCTATAGCTGTAAAATATATTCTTTATTACGTGACGTATCACGTAGCCCGTGAGACGCCTCATGATGCATCGCATAACCGTGACGTATCGTCTCTGCAGCGCAAACCAAACCCGTAACGTAAGCGCGCCAGAGCACGCTTAAAGATATATATATTTTTTTTTTACCTTAATTAGACAAAATCCACACGTGCACATATCACAAACGTTCCAAAAACACAATATGTCGGACTCCCATTACGCTGCCAGTTAGCTGCCCGGTTAACGTACCGGAAAGCACCTCTACCGCGAAAAATCGCAATATTTTTTTCTTTTGCCCCGCGGGCAACTTTAATAGCCTCCTCATCAATCCTAGGGGTTCACCTTACCCCTTTCCTTCATTTACACCTTTTTTTTTTCCACCTCTTGTCTCTCGATCTCCAGACTGTTTACAATGTTAACAGCCAATCAGCTACTCCTCAGACTCCCGTTACGCTGCCGGTTAGCTGCCCGGTTAGCTGCCCGGTTAGCTGCCCGGTTAGCTGCCCGGTTCGCGTACCGGGACGCGTCTCTACGGCGAAAAAATCGGAATTTTTTTTAAATTTTTTTTTTGCCCCGCGTGGCTCTATAATATCCCCCTCATCAATCCTAGGGGGTCAGAAGGGGTCTACCTTGCCCCCTTTCCTTCATTTCCCCCTTTGTTTTGGCCTCCTCTTGTCTCTCGATCCTACCGAGAGACAAGATGGCGGCCGCTCCGGACTGTTTACAATGTTGACAGCCAATCAGCTACTCCTCAGACTCCCGTTACGCTGCCGGTTAGCTGCCCGGTTAGCTGCCCGGTTCGCGTACCGGGACGCGTCTCTACGGCGAAAAAATCGGAATTTAAAAAAAAAAAATTTTTTGCCCCGCGTGGCTCTATAATATCCCCCTCATCAATCCTAGGGGGTCAGAAGGGGTCTACCTTGCCCCCTTTCCTTTATTTCCCCCTTTGTTTTGGCCTCCTCTTGTCTCTCGATCCTACCGAGAGACAAGATGGCGGCCGCTCCGGACTGTTTAGAATGTTGACAGACACCAGAGAGCCAATCAGCTTCGCATTGCAAAGTTCCGATACGCGAAAAGTACGCGAACCGGAGCGCTGCCCGGAGCGCTGTTACAGATATATATCTTGTTTAAAACGTTAATTTCTCAAAATTCACTGAAGCACATATATTGAGACCTAGCAAAGGCACATCGGGCTAACAGTCCCTACAATTTTGCCAAGTTTCGTGCAAATCCATTCAGCCGTTCGGGCTAAAAGTGAGTCCAACCGCCCTATGGAAAAATGAATGGGAAAAACGTGTTTTGGGACCCCCCTTTTTTCTCGGCCCCCCCTTGAAGAACCCCCCCCAAATTTTCAGGGGCTGCTCAGAAACAAAATGTGCCATTTTCCTGAAAATTTCAGCCAATTCCGTCCACAAACGCCAAAGTTATTAGACATAGAACTTTCAGAAATCCCATAGGGAAAAAATCCTAACTATATATACCTACTGGCTATCGCCAGTAGGTAATATATATATATATATATATATATATATATATATATATATATCACCAAAAAGACAGGTGTCACCCTGTAGCACTCTGCATGGAAACGCCAAACACAGTTGAACATGAACACCTCCTTTAATGTGGGCAGCAGGAACAGCATGCAGATCCCCACCACAAGAAATTGCCAAACATGTTTCGGGCTCCATGCCCTTGTTCACTGGCTGTAATCAACTTCGTCCCGGCAGCTGTGAGGACTGTTAAGCAAGTAGCCCCGCCCAAGTCGACTTCCTTAGCCTGATGGCATTCTGGGATACGTAGTCCTTCATTACCCATAGTGGATGCAGACCAGGGCTGTTGTATACAAATTAAAACCATAGTGGGTCCTGTGGCGGGGCTACTTGCTTCACTTAGGTGTTGTCAAAATATGATGGGTTTTGGGATAGTTACATTTTTAATGGATTTGTCAAAAAGATAAATGTGGTTTCGGTAGGGCTTCCAAATGAAAAAATATATATTTATGTATTTCACAGTGCATGATAAGGCAAATGTTTCTTTACATTTGTAGGTTATTTGCAAGTTCTTTGCTCCTCGTGTTCTGTTGATTTCATAATTGACTGATATTTCAGCTTCTGCAATAATTTTGTTTACACTATTGTAATTTTTGTTCTTGTTGTAACTTGTAGCTTATTGATCTTCACTAATATTTATCTAAATAGTTTTCCCTGGGATGACACGCTCATTTTGTTGGGTTTTGTGAAGCCACCAGATTGAATGATTTCTCACAGATTGCAAGAGAAAAACAATTATGCAATCTTGTTTATTGTCGGAGCATTGCGTGAAATTGAATTGTAACCATTCCACGTGTATATTGCACTTCTCTTATTATTATAAGGCGATCTAATTCAGGAATCTGCTTATTAGTTTACAAATAATGTGCAAAAATGTTTCTGTTTTTTAACCCCTCTGAATACGTTTGTTGTTGTTTTCTTTAGATAGCATGGGAGGCACTCAATCACAATGTTTGTTATTTTATATTATAGCAAATTCTGTGCATTCTATGTAAATTATATTAAAATTATGGGTTTGTGTTTTTCTCTTAAGTGTGGTGGTTGTAGAATTCTTGAATTTACGTGTAAGGTTTTGCTCAGTTCACTGAGATGTATTTTTACTAGAGCTTTATTTATAATGTATTCATTATGCTACACGTTGGTAGTATTTTTTAACATTTAAAATATTTTAAAGGTTTTAATCTACCCAGCCGGGTTAAATGTTGCATCTTGACTTTACCCAAGGTATCCTACGTTTTTTTAATGCTGAAAATTTATAATCTGAATTTTATGTCTCTCTGTTACCTCGATATAAAATGTTTTACTCTGGAAAGTAAATGCAAATTCCACGGGTCGTCTGTTGCCTCAGGTATTTTCGTGGCCAATCAGGTGCTTCCATTTTTTGTCAGACAGTTCTTCAAGCAACAAGCCTTGTGGAATCTGAAACAACATATTGCTGTATGCTTTTTTCAGAACTTTATTTGTGGAACCAATGGTCTTGTAAACTATTTTTAATTCTTTAAATATCTTCTCAATGACCTCGAGCATTGTCTGGTTAAGCACCTGCTTTGTTCCATTGAATACATCATTTATTTTTACCATGTTGTAGGCAATGTACCAACTTTTGAAGGTGATGTATGGGGTATTTTCACCAGATTGTGCTTTTGCTTCTTTTCCTCCAAAGTTAATGTACTCTGCAGGACTGAACTGCAGCTTTCCATTAATATTTCTCGCAATATGTAATGGCATTTCAAATGTCTATTAACGAAACCAAATTAGCAGCCTTCATTACCTATGGAGTTGCAAAATGATAACATCCCCATAACTCTCCTAAATGGTATAAACACTACCTGTAGTTAGCAAAGTTTTTTACTGTTAAATTCTGACTTTCACGTCCCTTTTACAAAGTGCTTCAAGGTTTAAAAAAGGTCCCCAACACCAATCCAAGTTCAAATCTGAAAGGAAAATGTTTTTTGCGCTTATCTTGAAAGAAAAAAAGGTGCATCCGTTTTCAGCACGTGAAGTAACATATTTCCAGTTTTGGTGGAAAATCTCAACATGGCGTAGAAATAGGACAAGTAGGAAACTATGATCTATCTCAATGTGAATAATTCAGCGGTCGAAGTGCATTACAAATAGTATGGGGACTGTAATGCTGCATGCAATGGGGCGGGGTCTGTGAGAATGGGGGCGGGGTCAAAGGTGTGGCTAAAAAAACGAAATATTCTTTACGTTTTTTTGGTCTCCCACCTTCAGGTAGCTACATGTAAAATATATCACAGCTTAAATGTCAAAGAAAGTTAAGTTAATCAGTGGAAAATGCACTATCGTAAAATATGAGACTTCTTTTAATGCTCTGCAGATTTCTGAGTCTGTTACCAGAGAGCCACAGAATTAACTTGTGTTTGTTGCAGTGGAGAATAGTGGCTTGTGTATGTATGTTTAGTACTACGAGGTCCCAATCTGTAACAGAAAGCACTTTGAATATGCAAGTCATTCTTTTAAACATGCATTACAGACAGTATATGATAGGCTGCTACAAAATGCGCAAACGTTTTAAGATAAAATGGTGCTTCTAAAAAGTAGATTTTAGTAAGGCCCAGACTGTACGTAATAAAATTTTGTTTTATATAACTGTCCCTTAACACCACGTCCTTCACAGCTCAGCTGGTAACTCCCTTGCACTGCCACTCGAAAATAATAAATCTGTATGTGTCATCATGAAGCTTCAAGCAAATCCATCAATTAAAGCCAGTACCAGACTACAAGCACCCTCTACACTTGCAGAGTAACCATTTGCACACATTTGCATTTCTTTCAGGCAAGCAGCCACCCTGACAAGCAGGCTTGTTTCCTTTTTAGGTGTCTGCCAGCCTTCAGTTTCGCAGCACAGGAGACTCACTTAATGACACTTCAGATGAAGCATTTAAACGATCTGAATTAACTGTACTGGGACTGTTGTAATTTCATAAAAAAGGAGGGGAACAGTTTTTCATAAATTAAAAACGTATGGACATTTTGTGTCTCTTCGATCGCGCCCACTTCAGCCTCTAGAGCAATTGGGACATCTATGTGTAACAAGCATTTGCAAAACCAACAAGTGTGGCCTTCACAATCTTGTGTAGTGATTACATTGTTATCAATGTTATTGCAATGAAATAAAAAGAAAGAAAAGAAAACGCAGCCACCTAAATGTGGCCACCATAAGTTTACAATAACAATTCTAAACTAAAAACCATTCACAGATATGGTCGTTTTAATACGCAGTACTAACCCCTAAACTGGAAGATTTTTAAAATAAATTGGGGAATAGTCACGGATGTATCTGTGCACGAAATTACAAACATGGGTTTTCTCATAAATCGCTGTTGGTACAAAAGTAAAAAGCAAGAAATGGAATATCACTCACGGGATTTATCGTCAGTAATGTCACTGTGGCTTAATATTTGGAGGGAATGCTGTACGTAACTGTATTTATTCACAGACATATATGTAAAGTGGAAGAGCAGTCGTAAAGTTAGACATTTTGCAAATACTGTACAGACAATTGCCAGTAGATGGCGATCACACACAGTACAAGAACATCTCGCTGACTAATTTTCCGCAGGGTTATGAAAATGCTAAACATTGAACAGTGCAATAAATAAATGGATTGTTTCATTCTACGGTACATTTAGGAAACCTTCTGGCCGAAATATATAATTGTAATGCTATAAAGTGAAAGAGGAACTGTTCAGGGTGTAGTAGCATAGCCAAAAAAACAGCACGAGATCTGTAATCGCCATCTTTAAAGGAGTTTGTTAAGTAAGCATGGTGACCAAACACAATTTTGAACTGGAAAACAATGAAAGTCTTGTTCTTTATACATTGACGTTATAATGGAATGTTTTACAGTCCACGCCGAGAATGCTTCAGTCTTCATTCGAGGGAATGTAATGAATCCGTCCCACTGTTGGCAATGACATAAAATGTTTTATGAACAGTTCTATAGCTACATCCCCTCAAAGGTTCAAAAAGAAAGACCCTGATTCACAATAGCAGCAGTTCAAATCCGAATGTCATCAAAGAACGAACAAAACAATACTTTTGACATCACTAATAAGTAAAGCCACGGTAGTAAAAAAAACTACCAAGGCCTCCTTGTGCAAACAAAAAAGTATTTTTTTTTTGTTATGGATCAGGCAACATTAATAATGTATTATGTTGCGCAATAAAACACGAATTAATTGTGCTTGTCCAAGTACACGTCTGGTTGCATTCTCCAGTTTTTGCTGGAAGTTTCTCCTGCAAAAGAGTCAGTTTCCTTTTCTTAAGCAAATATATGATTTTTTTTTTATGGGTGTTTCACTAAGGTTGTGGAACGAGAATTGAAAGTTTTCCCCCACTCACCTTAACAAACAAGTTTGAGAAATCAAAGCCCTGCAATCTGGGGTTTGAAAAGATGCGACCTGTATCAGATCAACAGCCCCAATTTTTAATATGCCCATTGTTTCCTTTGCCAAAAAGAATGTATATTCAATTTAGAAACAGCAGCATCAGAAGTTGGGGCAGATCAAGCCTTTTTCCCTAGGCACTGCTCCTTGAAGTCTCACCATAATGATCTAATGGCGAGGTTGTTGGCATTCGTTGCATATTCCTAGTCCCAGGCGCTGCAATCATTGCAATTAACCTGGCTTGTGTGTGCCCACACTGACAAGTGGCTTGCAGCCGGTTTGGTGTGGGCAGCGGGGGCACTTTGGCTTGAAATCACCTGCCCGCTGCACCCAAGGGTCTCCTACCTCGCTACCAGCGTCAATAAGGCAGGGGTGGTAAGGCAGTGAAGTGTGGGCCCCATCATTCTATCTGGCCCAATGTGTGTTGCGCCCAGTTCTTGAAATGGAAAGATAGAAGTGCAGGTACTCTGAAATAGAGTACCTGCTGGTTTCTGAGAAGTGCCAGTACTCTCCAATTAAACGTATTACATCACTCTTAAAAAGTGCTGGTACTCAGTACCGGGTAGTACCGTCCCATTTAAAGCACTGGTTGCGCACTATCTGGAAAAGCAGCGCCACAAAGGCTGAGGAGAAAAGCTCTTAGTTCTGCATGGACCTCTTACCCTGCTGCAAGTGTCGCAGACTGCCACTTTATTTATATTATGTTATATGAGACTTATAACGCGCTCAATTACTCATGAATATCCTGGTGCGAATATTTAAATTATAGCAAGAGACTTTTTAGATTGTTTCCCTTTAGCACATTAGAGTATATCAATGCACTGAGTGGCCTTTATTAGAATTAGTGAACCACACCCCTTCTGACCTGATCATTTTATTAATGACAGGTGAGGCAAGTCAATTGTTTTATGCCTTCTATATGAGCCTTAATTCATACTATTTTTCCACATAACCTTCGGTGTTGCTGGGAATCAAATCTGAGCAGTAGCTCCCAATTCTCTTGAGCATTTGGTGAACCTCCCCAACTCTCACTGCTGGTCCTGAGAGGCCCTTGAGATGTCAAATTTTATGTTGAAGGAAAGGGCATTTACCTTTAGGCTTCCCCCTTCAGTGCCACTGACAAAAATGGCTCTTTAAGGGAGTATGTCTTTGTGTACCAAGACCTTCCTTGGATGTTTTCTATTTGGGTTTCTTTTAATAGGGTCACAATGTACTCTCTGTATATCAGACTCAAGATCTAAAGTAGGGTCTTGAGATGGAATAGCTTTCTTAAGTAGGTTGACCACAAACTCTCTCTAACTATAACCTTCCACCTCCTTCTGGGACATTCAACAACCTTAAGTTATGGCACCTAGCATTGTTTTCCAGAGTTTCCAATTCCCACTGAATTTCTTTGCCCGTTGTACTTGTGTCCTAAATGTAATCACTGTTAACCATGACCTTACCCGTTAAATCTTCTAATGAGTCCTACAAGGCTTTTGTCCTTTCCATAAACATGTCTATTTTTCCTCCCAACACTTCACGGACGCCCGGGTGCCCTATTCGTTTTTCTCCAAAATATCAAATTTTAATTCGACCTCTTCCACTAGATTACCCAATAACACCTCAACACTGCTCAGTGCAGCATCAGGCTCAACAACCTTACGTTATGGCACCTAGCATTGTTTTTCAGAGTTTCCAATTCCCACTGAATTTCTTTGCCCGTTGTGCTTGTGTCCTAAATGTAATCACTGTTAACCATGACCTTACCCGTTAAATCTTCTAATGAGTCCTACAAGGCTTTTGTCCTTTCCATAAACATGTCTATTTTACCTCCCAACACTTCACGGACGCCCGGATGCCCTATTAGTTTTTCTCCAAAATATCAAATTTTAATTCGACCTCTTCCACTAGATTACCCAATAACACCTCAAAACTGCTCAGTGCAGCATCAGGCTCAGAAACACTGTTGTTTTAAGCTCGTCTCGCTCCTCCCTCCTGGTCAACCTCCGTATGCCCCTGTGCTAGCATTTGAAATCTACTCCCCGCAGGAGTTCCTACTAAAGTGTCTATACCTACAATTTCTACTGCCCCACCTCAATAATTATGTGGCTTGATTCCCTGTTATCTTCAAGCTCTTCATGTTTTTGCAAGTTTCTCCTTCCTTATGTCATGCCTCCGCGGATTGGACCCTAAAATTGGACCACAGCGAGGGAATGATTTTATGCTTGTTGGGTGTTTTAACTGCTCAATAGCTCCAAGTACTGGTTTCACAGTGCTGCCATGAAGGAAATGCACAAACAGGGCTGGGGCCAAAGCTGGGACAGTACTAGTGATAGTGGCAATGATAGGAGCAGTGGTTATAGCCTCATTCCCCAACCGCCTCTTAGGGCCACTCAAGGACCGATCCTCCTTTGCCCTCACATATCTGAAGAAATATCTACCCCTCATGCAGCTTAGCAAAACTTCCTCCCTAACAGATTGCACTGGCCTCTTTCTTTCTACTCTTTTTCAGCCCTGCATCGGATGTTTCACTTTTGCGCCTCATGCTGGCGCTCCCTGCTGCTTGCATATGCCTGCTGAAGCCTGCTACTTCACCCATACAAGAGGGCTTCAATACCCCAACATGCCGCTTTGCCTGCAACCAGCCACCAACATGTGCTGTGGCTGCCCGCAGGACTCTCAAGTGCGATCTGAGCCAACCCCCGGAGATCTCTACCAAGTCTAGCAACCTCCTGCCAGACCGCCACACTGCCAAATGCCTCCACAGGAACCCCGGGCCTGAAATTTCCAGCTTTCTACACGAACATCCACACCCTGCAAGGCTTCTCCTTCTCCTTCGTCTTCTCACCTACAGGTGAGACATTCACAATGTATATGCTCAGGAGCTCTGTCCTGCCATTTGACTTTTGAGCACCCGAGAGGATCTCCTGACTGGCGTTTCTAACTGGACACAATGTTCCCCCAGAGAGAGTCAGAGGAGATGGAGAGCCTAATTTAAAAGTGAAGTCTCAAAAGGTTTAGAATAGCACCATAGGAGGAGCTTAAATGGGTATTAATGAGTTATCCATAAGAAGATCAGGAAGGGTTCCCAGCGAGGCTTGAGTGGAGGTTTAAGTTGGGGGGCTGGGCAGGACAGGGTAGGGAGTATGAGGGAAAACAATATATGTCCTAAGTTACATCAGGAATGGAGAAAAGTGCAAGAATAGATTGGCGCCCGGGAGATTGTGCACTAAGCAAGGCACCTAAATGATGGGCGAAGCAAGAGGATATGTAGGCAATAATAGAGAACGAGTCCTGTCCTAAACTGTATTTACTGGATAGCCTGAAACACTCCAACATTTTGTAATTATCTGCTGTAAAATGGGGTACGAATTTGATGTATAGATGATTAGGTCATATTATGCAACATTCCTTTCCCAGCTGTTACATGTGAAAGGCACAACACATGAGTTCTCCCTCAACCTTCTTGCTAACAGCTCCATATATATAGATTGAATAGCAGGGGTGACAGAGGACCTCCCTTCCTTGTACCTCTTCTTATTTTGATCTGTGTATTAGAAATTCTCACTGCTGGCTACCTACATATTAACTGAATTACTCTTCAAACCATCTCACCCAAATTATTATGCCTGAGTATTGTGTTTAAATATGGCCAGTCTACTCAGTCAAATGCCTAGGCGGCATCAATAGTTATGACAGCTTATAGATGTTTGCATTATGTTGCCATGTCTAGTGATTCAATAAAACAATGTCTCAACTCATGTATTTGCTGCCTCTTTATGAATCATGTTTGGTTCTCATGCGCTTCAGCCCCAATCACTTTATTCAATCTCTTTGCAAAAATCTGTGTGATTTTACTGTCTCAATTCAGCAAAACTTTCGGCCTATAGGATTCCCACAAATCTTGATCCTGGTCCGGCTTTAGGATCACACTTATTGTGGCTTCATCCCATGACTGCAGAGAAATGCTACCCCTTGAAAATACACCCCCACCAATCTAGCACACACTAGGAGTAGCTTGTGCTCCAGGGCAATGTACAACTCATTTGGTAAACCATTGGGACCCGGTGCCTTACACTTTTTCCTTCCCTCAACAGTACCTTAAACTCATTGCGTCTTATCTACTCATTTAAGGCATCTCTTAACTCAATTTCAAGCTTCTGGAGTGGTGTCTCACTTGGCCAGTCTTCTATCCGACCCTCTGTCCCCTTCAACTCCTCTATACAAAGTTCTTGATAAAAACCAACAAAGGATTCTTCTATGTTCCTATTGTGAATCCATGATTTTCCAGTCATTTTATCCTTTATCCCTGTAATCAAATTCCTGGTAGAGCTCACCTTAGTTGTCAAAGGTAGAAGCTTTCTGCACCCTTCTCCATACTCGAAATGATCTAATTTGCTGACTTCCCATTTGCTACGCAAGTCCTCCTACCTCTAGAGTGCCAGATCATCCTCAGCATCTTGCAATCTACTAATTTGGGTGGCCTGCTCTCGTATTATCACCAGAGACTCCTGTGCAGCAAACTAGAGTCTAAAGATTGTTCCTTCTAGCTCTTGAACTTTATTTCTGGCTTCTTTATTTTTGTGTGCAGCTATACCCACAAGTCTGCTCTTATGAACACCTTAAAAAAGCCCCAAACCATATAGGGGGCATCCTTCATTTATCTCAAATATTCATTCTGTGTCTCTTCTCAGCTAGTGTATCACCATCTGATCCCACAACAGCTTTCTAGCCAGTGTCCATCTTGAGAGGGTCCAATCCCTGCCTCGGGACATCCCATATCTAATGGTTGAGTGTTCCCATAAGTGCTCTGGGAGATGATCCACTTTCTTCTTGTGAAAAGAAAATTCTCTAACTGCCGGCCTTCTATCTCCACGCAACGCATGGACCCAGGACCTTAATCGTAAGCCAAACCTGTGCTTGCAACGTGGGGGAATTAGCTGGTGTCCCCCAAGTCGGTTTGTCTAGTGTAAGATCAAACAAGATGTTAAACTCCCACCCTATATTTATCAGTGTTATGACTTCTAACAAATGGTAGAATA
Organism: Lissotriton vulgaris; assembly: GCF_964263255.1. NCBI lineage: Eukaryota > Metazoa > Chordata > Amphibia > Caudata > Salamandridae > Lissotriton > Lissotriton vulgaris. The sequence goes on along the minus strand of NC_141699.1, from coordinate 756,333,294 downwards.
GAGCTTGCAGAGGACCAGAATCATCTATACTTGGGCCATAATAGCTAGCAAATCCATACTAAAATCCTTAAATCAATACTTTGGCTATTAACCATCTACCACTGCTATCATCTGTGTACTCCCTCATGCTTGCCTGAACCACGGTCTTGATCCATATGCCCACCCCCTTCGTGCAAAATGTCTTGTCTGTACATACAAAGTCCCTGATCCATCTCTGTATCCTGAGCTATGCAGCACACTCCTTTTTAAGAAGGTGCATCTCTTGTAGCATTATAATCTGGGCTTCTGATTACTTTAAATACTCTAGAATCCTTCTTCATCTGCTCTGCACTCCAAGTCTATTTACCTTTATTAGGACCAGTACCCCAAAGAGAATCAGGAAGAGAAGACAATTCTACTGGAAGTCGATCTTTAGATAAATACATCGGAGAGATCACTCTCTTTCCAAATGTAAGCTGTACTCCTGAAGGAGAACAATGTAGCGTTGCATACAATCTTTTCAACAAATCCAATCCCAACAAGTTCTCACCACAACCTGTCGTCAGAATAAGGGGGGCTTCAAATTCACACGGTCCAACAGAAAGAGACAAAGGACTAGAAATCGAATTACTAACCGGGGCGCCAGAAAAACCTACTGAAACATTCGTTAAGTCAGACAAAGGTGCGCCAGGGAGTTTAGAGTGCACAATAGAACTCTTCGCAGCACCAGTATACAACAGAAAAGGATCTGACACACCTGATGCAATCACTTCAACATAAGGTCCACTCTGATCTACTGGAACTGAAACAACTCCCTCTCTTTGTCTATGGCTGTCCTAGCAATCATTACCATCCATATTCTCACCTTCAACATAGTAATCGTCCGCATAGTACTGAGCCGTCCTACCAGATGCATCATTCTGCTGATCAAAGCTATTCATTGAATTCTGTGGAGGCAAGGGACGCGCATTCTGAGGAAACACACCACGTCCTCTACCTCTAGGAGCTTGCTGAACACCTCGACCTCTCACACCAGAAGCACCATTCACGCGCTGTAACAGAACCGGACAACTATTCTTGAAATGACCCTCTTCTTTACAATACGCACACTGATTAGGGCCCACAGGAAATCGCTGTTGAGAAGACTCAAACCTTTGCGAGTTTCTCTGAAACTGTTGAGGTTGCTGATAATCACGCTGATTACTACGAGGCGGATACGCTTGCTGCAAAAGAACCTTCGTCTTCAACTCTTTAGTCTTCTTGTCGGTTCTATCTTTCTCGTCCTTATCCCTATTCTCATAATACTGTGCAGTAGCCAATATCTGTGCCGACGAAGAAACAGCCCATGAACTCTCAGAATCCTTCAACTTCGTACACAACTCGGGAAGCAAATTATGCACAAACTTATCAACGAACAACCATTGACCACCTTCCGTACTCATGTCCTGACCACTATGGTCGATAAACGTCTCTTCAAACCTAGTGAAGAATCAGACACACTTTCGTCTTTCTTCTGCTTACATGCAGACAATTTGTCCCAATTTACACGCATAGCAGGCATCATAGTTTTCATATAATTAATAATCCTACCAGGAAGTTCTGCAACTAAAGGCTCAGGTTTAGCACCACCAACTTGTCGGCCATCTGCGGCACCAATATTATTCCATGTATCACCTAACTCTTGCGCATGATCCGTATGACAAATCAATCCCCATAAAGGCTGAGGAACTACATTTCCAAACAACATGTCTATATCGGCTAGATTCATAACACATGAGTCTGCAGTCTGTGATAATTCCTTATAGTACCCCACAGGATTTTTACGAGGATCAGGCAAAGTCTGCTTAAGGGCCAAAACTTCAGCTCGCTTCCATGGAACATGTATCCAAACACGCTGAAAATGTGCCGGTACAGCTGGTGGAACATTATTCGCACCAGCAGGCACTGCATCTTTCCACACCGGAGGAACCTCTCTCATTGGATATTGGCGCGCTTTTCTCCTAACTGAAGGATCAGGCTCAAACAGTCGCTGAGAAGGAGACTCACTCCTAAACGACAACAATGTCGCAACTGCTCTTTCAACGTCAACACCCACTATAGTTCCCTTCGCAAACTCGGACTGTACATGGAACAACTCAGGCGGAGACTGTCCCAATTCACCATCTTCCCATTCTTCACGAAGGAAAGTACACATTGTCCCAAAAACATATCTCTGCGTCGGTGCTTCCCATTGACGGAAAACATCCATAACAGACTCAAAATTATACTTCAAAGGATAAGTAACCCATTTACGCGCTAAATGATCCAACACTGTCCGCTCATCGGGACCAGGTAATTGGCTACGCAATTGTTTACGCTCTAAAACAGGGGTCACACTCAATGACCCAAAGAAAGGAGAAAAGAGACCAGTAACAGTATCAGTCATTCTCTGTCGAACAGAAGAAGTTGACAAGAGAACAGGAGACAAAGCAGACTGAGAGGAAACCAACGTAGGAACAGTAACAGAAGAAGTAGCAAGTACAGGAGACAAAGTCGTAGGAATTGGAGGCGGAGTAGGTAGCGAAGTCGGCGGCCCTTGAGAAGGCTGCGCCAAAGGAATAGGAGCCAACTGAAGAGGAGCTGGCGGTTGTAGGACAACAAGAGGCAAAGCAACCGGAGGCTGCACAACTAAAGGTTGCGGAGGTTCTGTAACACTCTGCACATAAGGGGGTGGCGAACTCAACAAATGTGACATCAAAGGATCTTTCTCAAGGTCCTTTGTTGCACCTTGCTGATGAGGTGGCAAAGCTGGATAACACTAATCAATCGCCATTTTACGTTGCCTGCGCAACTGCTCACTTGCTTGTTTTTCTTCGTTATCTTTAAACTGTGTAGCAGCTTGCATTATTGAGATACCTTTCTCTCTTTTATTTCTCTTCGCTAATTTAATTTATTTCTGTTTGGCTTCCTTTCGCCATAGGCGGAAAGAGTCAAACATCGCCGGCCGGGCTTTCTTCTTAAAAAGTTTAACTTCTAGATTATCTAAAATCTCTGTGTCATAACTACCATATTGGGGCCACTTTAGGACACCATCCTTCCTAGTATATCTAATCCATACATCATTATACGTGATGGGGCCCACGCCATGTTTTAAATAGAGCTCATAGGTCGGAGTTCCAATCGGAGGCACCGGACACGAGCCCTCCAATCGGGAATCCCTATTACAACCACAACAAAATATCTTTCCAAGTCTGCTAAGACCAGGCATCTTCGCTCACTAGTCTAGCTTCAAACTTCAAGGGAATATCAAATACGATAACCTCGCGAATACACGAGTCCCTCGGCTTTGGAGCTTGCAAGTCCCAAATCAAAGATCCCAAGGGATATCCAAAACAAAACTAAGGACTGGGAGACGCTCCACTCATACTTAACTGAAATGTCGATGACGTCGCCAGAAGACCCGTCTATTGTCTCGCTTTACAAATCATAAAAAGGCTCCAAGACAGGGTGACAGTCAGGGCAGCAGTCCTTCGTAGCCGTCGGAAAGCGGGGAACCTCGCAGCAAAGACTTTCGGACCACGATGACATACAGGGGTCGATGAAGTGGTAGGCCTTCCTCCAGAATTTGCACACGGCGCTCCTCATGATCTTCAGGCTTGGACCGGCACCACTGAAGTCGCCCCATGTTGGGCGCCAACTGAAGAACCGGGATTTTAACCCAGCGGCGCCAGGGGCACGCCCAAAGTTTTCAGGTTCATCTGTCTTAGAATACAGAGGCACGGGATACTTCTTGGTGGCGTCAAAGATCAAATTTATTAGCTGCAGCCAGTAACAGAGGTCCTAGAAGTACAACACGGTGTATGTTCTCAGGAGACTGCTCAACTTTACAAAGCAAGCAATCCCTTTTTATACAAAAAATTGTGCTTCAGGCAAACATTCCTTATTTACAGTTTGACCACTCACATGTTTCCACGACAAAAAGCATTGCATGATGACAAACCCATTTTTGTTTGTCCAGCCCATAATTAATCATTAAACAAACCCACGATAAACATTCTTCTTTAGACAAGCCGGACAAACCCATAATAAAAAGGACCACAACCCACATCATAAATAGACCATAAAGAAGGAAACAGAAACAGATAGAAGTAGGATAAGGCATGTCAGTGTGTGGTAAAACTTTACGATGTCCTGTGCTCTGATCCTTAATCTTGATCAGCTAAAGGGCAAGAACTGGTTTGGCATGGTCAGCTTCAGGCAACAGGGTCAGTTCACTCAGGTCAAACAGAAATCAGCACAAACTCAAGCTAAGGTGTATGTGTCCAAAAGACTCGTTTGGCCACAGTCATCAGCCTATGTGAGGGCAACCACAAAATGGCTGCCATGCACAAAATGGAAACCGAGGGTACAGAACGAAATCTTCAAATACACATGGAATCCATCGGTGTAACATGACGAAAACACTCATACTTGCTGAACTCACTGTTTACGGTTCGCTGTTACCAAATTCGTAACAGAACCACAACCTTTATGACCCAGGTTCAGAATTCACGGAACCTCACTGCCCGCATAACCTATAACAACAAAATGGGAGTCAGGGGCAAAGTGGAAGTGTAAACAGAAGGAGGAAGAATCGCATCTAAGGTCTTACCAGAAGGTGATCAGAGAAGCCGTAAGTTGATGTAATTCGGATGAGGGGTCTGCAGAAGAAGAATTACAGGGGAACATCAAGGAAAAGTGACAATGAGCTAGCCTTGTGTGGAGGAGAGCCGGAGAATAAGGCTTACATGAATTGGAGCCCGGCGGAAGCAACCGTGCCTCTGCGCTAGTCACAATGAAACAGAGACGATTGTTCGGAAGCCTGAATTCAGGATAAGTGCAGAAGTGGTAGGGGCCAATTAAAGGACTGTGTCTAACATCATGTGACCGCAGTCACGTGGTGTATGTGATACATGGTAGTATATCTATCCATAGAATTGGCAGTACCGGTACATGTGTGGGTAAGTTATTTCAGCACTATGTATAAGGGAGAGAGTGGGAGGTCAGATTCAGAGGACAATGTTCATGCTACTTTGAATTCCTATGCCCAGCGGAAACGGTTAATGCTATAAATAAATGTGCCAGCTCTAAAGCCCAGGTCCAGATTGGGTCCACTCAGATCTGTTCGAGGTTAATTTAGTCTTTTGGGCTTCACTACTAACTAATGTTCTGAAAGCAACCTGTTGAACAGTGAAAGTGGACACATGGTCCCAGTCACTGATCATTTAATTTTTTAGAAGGGAGACCAAAATGAGCCACAATTCTTTTGCCTAATCTCCCTATTGGACGTTTTGGTCAAGGTTTTGGAGAAAGCTATTATGGTAAGATTGGAGATGTGGGCGGATGAGCACGGATCTTGAGAGGTATCTAGTATGGTTTCTGAAGAAGCATAGGCACTATAAAGCAGTGTAACAATCTGTTTCTATTAATTTCAAAATATACAGTTGCCCAAAGGGGATCAATTTACTTTGGTTTTATGGACTTGTCAAGTGCATTTGATTGTGTCTCCCTTAGGAAATTGAGGCACTTGATGAAGGATGGGGGGTGGATATGAATATAATTAACCTCATCAGAGACATCTTCAAGGAAACCACTGCCAGAGTCACATTTGGAGTAAGGTGAGCGTACTGAGGAGTTCTTCTTAACTAGGGGAATGATGCAGGGTGTATTTTCATACTCTTACTCTTCACCTTAGAAGAAGTGGAAGGTGGCAATGACATGCCCCAGGTTGGCCATGATCGAATGGAGGACGTGGTTCTGATACCACGCCCACCTAACGTGTTCTAACTTCTGATGGATAACTTTTCAGCTTACGTGGGAGATCTGGACTTAAAAGTTAATATCAAGAAGTCATTCGTAATGATGTGTGGGGCATCCACCTCAATAAAGCAAGCACACATGTTTTCCTATCTGGCTGTTATTTTTAACCCCAGAGGAGCTTGGAGGCATCATGTACACAGGATTTGTAATCAGTTTGCCAAAGCAAATAATGCCCTTTTTTACTTTTCATCTAAACTGGGTTTAAAGCCATTAAAGGAATTGCGCACTATATATAGCACAAAGTGTATATCGACAGCAACATATGGGTCTGGTCTCTGGGGGCATGCAAATATGAGGAAATTAATTGTGAAAGAGAATGTTTGCCTTAGACGAGTTTTATAGGTGACCACAAGTTGCATGTCTGCCTTATGCTACTCTGAATTAGGGCTGCCATACATAGAAGATTTCACCAGATTAAAAATCTTTACACCTATAGCTCTGCAGGAGAGTAGTGGCAGATTGTTTATTCCTTGAACAGGCATTATAAATACCTTGATTAAAGAGCATACAAAGTTTACATCACAGGATAATCAGGTCAAATTTATTTGATGATCCTTAATCAATGATGGATGTTAGTAAGGCAGAGCTCAAATATAGGTGTTTTCAGCTTTTTTTGGTATGAGAGACTATCAGACACAAATAAATGTTAAAGCATATTGGTAGTTGACACCAGGGAGGGGGCTTAAACCTTATTTATCAATAATTCTAGAAACTCACGATCGATATTTTCTAATGCGTTTTAGACTCAATATAGTGTACCTTATTGCTACCTTTTCACATATGAATGACTGGTCAAACACCTTCGCCAAATGCCTCTGTGACAACCGCTCCATTCAATATTTGCTACACTTCTCACTGTTTTTTTAGATTTTATATGGGTTCTGGTTATTATTTTTGAGACCCATTTTTAAACAGCACAACATGAGATCAAGAAAACTGACCCTAACTTTCCTGCAAAAATCGTAATCCCCATTAATATGTGTCCCTGTAACATCCTTTTTTATGGCACCCCATGCAAATTAAGAGATATCTGGAAGACCAATGGCCTGAATACGTGCAATAGGAGATGATGTGATATTGTTTTAAAGGACTTGATCTTATTTATGGCATGATTTACTAATTCAGAGATTTATGATTTATGGCAATCCATAATGATCAACAGCTTGAATACATCCAATAGGTGCTGGAGTGATATAGGGCCAGATGTAGGTGGCTAAGTACCGGTCGGTAATGCCAAAATCTGGTAAATTTCTGCGTTACTGACCAGTATTTAGCCATTCGTAATGTAGGTAAGGAATCGGTATTACAGATTCCTTATTGCTCTTGCATTTAAGGAATCGGTTATACCGATTCCTTAAATGCAATGTAGGAAGCACATTAAAGAGTGCTTTTGAGCCTTAGGAAATCGGTAATTACCATCAACTTCAAGTTGGTGGTAATTACCGATTTCCTTTAAAAAAATCACTTTTTTGTTTTTTGTTAAGTGCCATGTGGCACACATTCATGCCCTTAGGGCATGTATGTGCGCCACTTGTGTACACATGCACATTTCAGGGGTGCAACAGGGTGTCCTTTTGAAACCCTGGCACCTTTGATAGTGCTCCCGCTATTAGCGATTCGGTAATACTGAATCGCTAATAGTGAATGTCTTCACATTCATTCCTATGGGCCTCCAAGCCCATAGAAATGAATGGGTAGGTATTCCTTATTACCGAATCTCAATTACTGATTCTGTAATAAGGAACATTAAGGATTCGTATTTTTTACCGAATCTTTACCTACATAGAAAATACCAATTTCTTAATGGCGAATCGGTAAAATTCGCTATTAAGAAATCGGTATTTCAGATTTACCTACATCTGGCCCTTAGTCTTTTGGGTGTTTATTAACAATAAATTGGATGTTTGATGTTCCTCTAAGGGCACTTGCAAACAGCGTTTTCATTGTTTTCTTTGCTTGCACACTTTTGTTCAACAGGTTCTGAAGTCATACAGTTCTTAGAAGTTTTAATTGCAGTTAAACAGATGTTTTAATGCTGGTTGTTGTATTGTATATTCATAAATTGTGCTTTTATGGCTTTTTTCTTCAAGCAGAATAAAGATTGTTGATTGATTGAATAGACTAAAAGTATTAAAGAACACATCCCTCATTAATGGTAATTGAAGAAGCCTCAGTCCCTTACACTGTTGCAACTAAAGAAACCACCAAATGTCCATGTGAGAGAGAGTAGGAGATCTATTCATCTAAAGCAGAAGAGTCCATCTGAAAACTATATACAAAAGCTACCCCTCTGGCAGAAGGAAAATATACTGGTAGGGCTGCCACTTGGCCTAAGATAAAGTTTAAGTACACTTAGGGGAAAAATATAGAACAATATTAAAATGACCCTGCCAACAATCACAGGAAGAGCAAGCATTGGCAAAGCCAATAGGTCTAGCCTATGCAAGAGCTATGGGCTTTGCCAATATGTTTTAGCTATGATGTACACCAGCTTGGCAGCTGTTGAGCATGGCTAAACGTTAGTGGCATAAAGGAGGGTAGCGTGGAGTGGTGTTGTAAAGTGGAGTGTCGTGGAGTAGAGGGGGCTGTTATGGAGTGGCTAGAGTGGCGTGAAGTGCAGTGGTGTAGAGAAGAGATGAGTAGCATGGAGTGGAGTGAAGTGGAGTGTCATGGAGTGCATTAGAGTAAAGTGGTATAGTGTTGTGTAGTGTCATGGAGAGAGTAGAGGGGAGTAAATGGAAAGGCATAGAGTGGAGTAGCGTGTCGTAGAGTTCAGTGGTCTAGAGTTGAGAAGGGTGTCAGAGTGGAGTAGAGTGTCATAGAGTGTTGTGGAGTGGTGTAGAACAGAGTGGAATGGCTTATAGGGTGTTGTGTAGAGTGTAGTAGAGTGTTGTAGAGTGGTGTAGAGCAGAGTACATTTTCGTAAAGTGGAGTGCTATAGAGTGGAGTAATGTAGTAGAGTGAAATGGCATAGTGTGGCATAGAGTAGAGTGGTGTTGTGTGAAGTGGCATACTGTGTCAGAGTGGAGTATTGAGTGGCATTAATTGAGTGGAGTATTGGAGTGTAGTAGAGTGGAGTAGTGTGTCACCAAATACAGTGGAGGAAAGTGGCATGGCATGGCATGGCATGGCATGGCATAGAGGGAGTTGCGTAGAGTGTTCTTTGGTAGAAAAGTGTCGTAGTGTGGAGTAGACTGTTGTAGGGAGAAGTGGCATAGAGTGGAGTAGAGTGGAGTAGAGTTGAGTAGAGTTTAATGGAGTAGAGCAGCGTCATAGAGTCGAGTGTTTTAGAGTCGAGTAGAATGGCATAGAGTTCAATGGCTTAGAGTGGATTGGCTTGGAGTAAAGTGGTGTAGAGTGCATTGGCGTAGGGTAAAGTGCTGCAGAGTACAGTAGACTGGAGTGGTGTAGCATAGATTATAGTGGCATAGAGTGCAATAGCCTAGAGTGGAGTAGAGTATCATAGAGTGCAGTGGCATGAATGACATTGTTCCAGAATAGAATGAAGTGGTGCAGGGTAAACTGGAGGGGTGTAGGATAGAGTACAGAGGTGTAGAGTAAAGTGGCATAGAGTTGTGTGGAGTGTTGTGGTGCAGGGCAGATTAGAGTTGCATAAAGTGTAAAGACTTAGAATGCATTGTCGTAGCGATGAGTGGTGCAACATACAGTTCAGCGGCATAGAGTGCAGTGGTGAAGAATAGCATAAAGTTCAGTGGTGGATAGTGAAATCTTGCAGAGTAGAGTGTCTTAGAATGCAGTAATGTTGAGTGCATTGGCTTGGAGTGCAGTGGCTTAGAGTGAAGTGTTGCAGAGTAGAGTGCTATAGAGCACTGTGGAGCACAGTACAGTGCTGCAAAGTAGAATAGAGTTGCATAGAGTGAAGTGATGTAGAATGTAGTGGTGTAGAGTGGTGTAGCTTGCAGTGGCATTGAGGTCAGTGGAGGAGAATACAGTTTGTGGAGTAGAGTGTCTTAGAGTGCAGTGGTGTAGAGTGTATTGGCATAGAGTGCATTGGCATAGACTGCAGTGGCATAGAGTATAGTGTTGCAGAGTAGACTGATATAGAGAGCAGTGGTATACAGTACAGTGGGGCAGAGTAGCGTAGAATGGTGTAGAGTGCAGTGATATGGATTGGCATAGGGTGCAGTGGTGTATAGCAAAGTGTTGTAAAGTGTTACAGGGGAGAGTGGTAAAGAGTGCGGTGGTAAAGAGTAGTTGCCGTAGAGTGCAGTGGCACAAAGTGCATTGGTTTTGAGTTAAGTGATGTAAAGTACATTGGGTAGAGTGTAGTGGTTTAGAGTACAATGCTGAGGAGTGCAGTGGCATAGGGTAGAGTGCTGCACAGTGGCACAGCATCAGGTAAAGTGACCCAAAGTGCAATGGTGTAGAGTAGATTGTTTCAAAGTAGGGTGAAGAGGCATAGAGTGAAGTGATGCAGAGTAGAGTGAAATGGCCTAGACTGGAGTGGTGTAGAGTGCAGTTGTGAAGAGGGTAGTGGTGCATAGTATAGTAGATTGCATTGGCTTTGAGACGGGTGGTGCAGAGTAGAGTACAGAGGTGTAGAGTACAGTGGTGGACAGTGGATTAGAGTGGTGTAGAGTGCAGTAGCATAGAGTGGCATACAGTAGAGTGGTGCAGTGGCAATGTGTAAAGTGGCATAAAGTGCAGTGGAGCAGAGTCGAGTGGCGCAGAGTTGAGAGGGGGAGAGTTCAATGACAGAGAGTGCAATCTTGCAGATTAGAGTGCAGTGGTGTAGGGTAGAATGGCTTAGAGTGCTTTGGCAATGAGTATAGTTGCATAGAGTAAAGAGGTTCAGAGCAAAGTGGCATGGAGAGCAATGGCATAGAGTAGAATAGTGGCTTAAAGTGCGGCGGCTTAGAGTGAAGGTATAGAGTGTAATGACCTAGAGTGCAGTAGTATAGAGTGCAGTGGCATAGAGTAGAGTGTTACAGAGTAGTGTATACTGATGTATAGTGCAGTGGTGTGTTTGAGTAAAGTGGTGTAGAGTGCAGCAACGCAGAGTGGAATAGTGGAGAGTGGAAGACAGTGTTGTAGAGTGAATTGGCATAGAGTAGATTGTTTCAGTGTAGAGTGAAGAGGTGTAGAGTGCAGTGGCATACAGTAGATTGTTTTAGAGTAGAGTAACGTGGCACAGAGTGCAGTGTCATTGAGTGCCGTACAGTGCAGAGGTGCAGAGTAGATTAGAGTGGCTTAGAGTGGATTAGCGTAGAGTGCAGTGTTGTAAAGTGGAATGGGGCAGAGTGGAAGGGTGCAGGATAGAGTGCAGTAGCGTAGAGTGGAGTGATGCAGAGTGGAGTAGCATAGAGTGGAGTGGTGTAGAATGCATTGGCAAAGAGTGGCGTACAGAAGAGTGGTGCAGAGTAGACTACAGTGGCATAGAGTGCAGTGACGTAAAGTAGGGTGATGTAGAGCTTAGTGGCAGAGAGTGCAGTGTTGCAGAGTAGCGCGTCATAGAGTGTAGTGGTGTATAGTAGAGTGGGGTAGAGTACAATGGTGTAGAGTGCAGTGGCATAGAATGATGCAGAGTAGAGTGGCATAGAGAGCAGTCGCTCAGAGTACAGTGGTATAGAGTACAACAGAGTGGCATAGAGTGTAGTGGCCTAGTGTATAATGGTGTAGAGTGCTGTGGTGTAGTGTGTTGTAGAGCAGGGTATAGTAGCGTAGAGTGCAGTGATGCAGAGTAGGTTGGCATAGAGTGCAGAGGCCTAAAATGCATCGTTTCTTAGCAAAGTGGCGTAAAGTGCATTGACATGGAGCACAGTGGGCATAGTAGAGTGCAGTGGCTTAGAGTAGAGTGGTGCAGAGTGGAGTGGTGCAGCAGAGTTTGCAGTGGCATAGAGTGGAGTGGCGCAGAGCAGATCGTTTCAGAGTAGAGTGAAGTGGCATAAAGTGGAATTGAGCATGGTAGAGTGGAGTGGTGCAGGGTAGAGTGTATTTTGGGAGAGTGCAGTGTCATAGAGTGCATGCTTATGGAGTAGAATAGTATAGAGTGGAGTGGCATGGAGTATAGTGGTGTAGACTGCAGTGGTGAAGAGGGCAGTGGTGCACAGTAGAGTGGGACAGAGTGATTTGCTGTAGAGTAATGCACAGTAGAGAGGCATAGGCTGAAGTGGGGTAGAGTGGAATGGTGCAGAGCAGAGTGAATGGACGCAGGGTGGAGTGGTGTAAAGTGGAGTGGTGTAGTGTGAGTGGTGCAGAGTACAGTGCAGTGGCATGAAGTGGTGCAGAGTGGAGTGGAGTAATGTGGAGTATGCATGATGCTGTAGTGCACTGTCATTACAGAAAAAAATCTTCAATTTAAATGACCATTACATTTGCACAGACATACAGTTTAACTGCTGAAGGTATAAAGTGCACAAACTATAATGTGTGGAAATGTCATCACCTAGTATATTGATTTGTTTTGATGGTATAATATTGGTTTCCATCACACTTCAGAATAACTGACAGTAGCCAGCATGACTGTCAAGTAATTCTACTCACTTTGAGGTAAAAAAAAGAAAAGTATTCACCAAGCTCCCTTACAAGATGACATTTGACCTCTGTCTTTGAATGCACAGCAAATGTGACAAGAAAAGAACAAGAAGAAACGAACAAAATTTAAAAAATCCAGTTTACAGAAATGGAGCAACCAGAAGGATGCTGAAAACACGGTCTGGGCAAGGGAAGGGACAAACTCAAGCTGGACAGCCTGAAACAAATAAAGTCAGCAATAGAAGGCAAGAAAGTGTGAGTTGCAAACCAAAAAGCCAATGGTAAACAACGGGCGGAATGCATTTCCAGGGAAGCTTTCCAAATGTCCCAAAGATGTTGTTAGCTAACCAAAATACTATGCTGTCTGATAGGCTTCACCCTAAAAATTGCATTATTTAGTAGAGCACCCTCTTTGCCAATTCTGCCGGCAGAAGTGTTTAATACCACTCCCTTAATGCTCAGACATAAATCTATACCCTTTTACCCAAAAGCCTGCCTAACCTGCTGGAGAGAACAAAATGGATTCCACACACCTCTTTCTCCTGTCTTACCTTTCCATATCGACTAGAGTTAAAGAAACACAGGCAGGCGGCACAGCAATGCAGACCAAACATCAAGAATCCCTTCGACACGCCCACACAGTTTCATATACGGGAGTCAACATCACTCTTCATTGACTTCTTTCAATAGTAAAAGCGTGAGCCTGCGAAGTCCAATATCCAGCTATCACCGTGCTCCAACCCTCATCGCTGACATGGATATTTCCTTCCACTCTATCAGAAATTAATACTCCCACAGAAACCAAAAAAATGGCACCTGGGGAAAATAAAATGTGACAAATATTTTCAATTGCAAAGCCTTCTAGTACTTACCTTTGGATTCTGGGCAAGAGTTAACATAAACCCAGTAAGCATTCTCCTATTCAAACGTGGGTCATAATGCAAGGATCAATTCAGAATACTGTATTCCCTACCTCCTCTCCTTGAGCCAGGCAGGGGAAGACCTTAGAGAGGCATAAGTGAAGGCCCATGCCCAGCAGAGACCTCGCCACATGCTTAAGACTTTGTCTTAGTTGGAGACAGGAAGACATGGAGGATTCTGGGAATGCCACCTTATGTATGGCATCCAGCAGTAGGTGGGTGAGGCTTGGGATCACATTTTCCTGAAGTTTCCTATCTCAAGGAGGCTTCACCTCTCAGGTAATGGCTTGGGAGAAGATCAGGGATTCAGAGGGAACAGGCTTTGTTTCGGCAAATGGATTGCACACATGTGTTTCATTTCCTGAAACTGAAAGACAATGTGCAAATATCTGTCTTATATCATAAATGAATTACATCCACGCATACATTTTGCATAGTACATCGCTTAAGAAAACCTTCTGTACTCTGACAAATATTGAGCAAATATTCAGCATGTCCTTTCTGACCTTATGTCGACTGAAAGGAGAAATAGTTACACCTTAACGTTTGCCACATTTTTCCAGTCGCCCTCTGACCTCCATTTAGATCCCACTTGTTGGTGGATTCCCAGTGCTTAATATAGCCTTGGAGCCTGACTTAGCGGACCCAACCGCCCATTAAAGGCTCGCTCCAGCTTTTTTCCGGCTCGGGCCTTTAACAAGGGAGCGGGACTTAAATGGCCAGTAGAGCCCTATAGAGGGCTCCAAGGATATTAGAATATTCTGCCCCTAGAGGGCAGAATGTTCTAATTTGTAGAAACAAAGCATCTGAGCCTGGGGGTGTTTAAATCTCCTCAGGCTCTGAGAGACCTATGTGCACAATAACAGCTGTGAAAGGGAAAAAACATTGGAATGTTGCTCTCCAGGCTTCTACCAGCCATAAAAAAGCCTGGAGCACTCCTTTGTCTTCAATGGAGCGCTCAACATTCCAATGTTCTAATGTATCTTATGTACTACACGAATCTGGCCTTAAAACTGCACATGTAATGGAAAGCTAGCATATAATGAGCTTGCATTGTTTACTTCCTAGGTGAAATAAAGAAAAACGTCTGCAACTTAGGATACATGCCTCACTCACTTTCCTTCAAACTTCTTGGAATCCTCAGGTAATTCAAAATCATTATATTTCATGCTACTGGCCTTTGTTTGACAGTTAGCAGTTGTTTCAAAATAAAAGCATATTTCTGACTTTGGGTTTTCCGAAGGCACAAATGGCAGGATGCCAGTGTATCTTTTTTCAAAAAGATCTTTTAATCGTTACAACATAGCCTGAAAGAGACCGGCATGCCTGTCTAGTTTGAGTATATTATGAGTTCAAGGTGCAGAATGGCGCCGTTCATTGCATTCAGATAGATATATCTTATTGTATTCAAATGAATATCTGTACTTTTCTGCTTAGCTTGAAACTAAGTTACTCTAGGAAAAAATCGAATGGATTGTGTGTATATTGAACGTGGCCTGGGTTATTGAGCTTATTATTAACCGAGATACACTCGTCTACCTCCAGTGCATCGTTCGTGGAGTTTAACCTAGTAAATTAATGCACATTAAGTTATGATGTTTTTTCATATGGTGACTTAGAATTCTGCCCTGTTTTTCCCATCACCGCCATTCCTCCTTTGCTCTGTTCCTGCAATGCTGTTTTGACATGTTGTTTGTCCTGCACCCACATCCATATAGATGAAAAAAGACAGTCTGGCCAGGCTGTTCAATAACCCGGGTGGTGGTTAGAGCCTGATGGTCCTTCCCTCTGATTTAAGGAAACCATTATATTTTTTTCCATTCGCTAATTAAGGGATCCCACCCCAGTTCAGTATCGGTTTGGCTACTGTGCCACTATGGCTGAACAGTAGGCTGCAGGCTGAGTGCGGTGGGGGGTTTGTGTATGAGAGGCCACATTCAAAGAAGGAAGTGCTCTCTTGATCCAGGATGCCACCATGGTCCCATTCTTTTTTCGTCCTTCTTCAGTGTGGTTTCAACATTTTTGCCAGGGCTGATGTCTTTGATTTTCACTTCCTTGCTGGGAGGCCTTTCCATTTTAGTTATGTATGACCAGCAAAGAGGGTGCCTCTTCCTCTGTGATCCCCCTCTTTCCCTTTCGGTCTGCTTTCCACATTAATGTCCAGCTCTGCAACCCATTTGTTTAAATTATGTGTTTCTCACTGATTTTGCAGTAACCAGAAAAGATATCCACTTTAACCAACATTGCTCCATGTCCCCTGTTGCATCATGGGAGATTTAATCAGTTATGAAATAAGTGAAGATGGTGGCTTAGATAGGATATGTGCCATGTTTTCAAGCCTTTGGTTTATGAGCTATGAGTCAGGGATAAACATGTGTATTTTTAAGTGCACCTTCACCCAAGGGTATCTTGGCGCTGAATAACAGATGTTTATCAGGGCAGGGTTGAATATTAATTTTACTCACTGTGGTGATCGAACAGTGGTCAATCAAAACCAATAATGGTGGTATACGGTCTCATTATAGGACAAACCTTCTCTGCGTGATTTGTCTTCTGTTGATGCAACTGCTGAGGTAGAGTTGTGGTTTTTCGGATGGCAAGCAGTCACAGGCTCTCTGCCTCTTTACAGGGACACTCTTTGGTAGCACCAATCAGTCGCATGAACATCTGCTTGCAGTTAGCCTAAGGGGCACCAAAGTCTTACAGCCACACCAAATGGACTTGTACTGCCAATAAATTTGCAATGCCATGGCTGTGAGTCATCTACAGCCATGAGCGGGTGATAGAAGTGCTCTGAAAAGCGGGGTGCACATGGTGTTCTCCACCAGACCACAGAGCCCAATTCTAGGGCTGCATTTATGTAACAGTAAGCCCTCAGTGCAAATACATGATTGTCCTGTGTCTAGAGGCAACAATTCGAAATGGAAATCGCTATGAGGGACTAAAGACAGGTGTTTTTTAAAATTTTTTAATACATTTTTTATTGAGCAGAGAACCAAAGAAATAACATAGCTTTGGTCATCAGGGAGGAATAATACTCATATTTCCACAGATAGCGCACATATATCATATATCACACATACATAACACATATACCCTATGTACAGTTAAAAGCTGAGACCCACCAGACTAAGATATATACATCTTTAAAAGAAATGAAGAAATGAAGCGAAGCAAGGAGTCCTCAACACCCTAAGTTCATAGGTATCAAAACAGCAATTAATTACCCCTTCAGATCGAAAAACTATCTAAAGTGACTAGTGCCGGATAATCATCAAGAATACAAGTAAATCAGTAGTTCAATGGTTCCTTTTTCCATTTGACAGTTCTTGGCATTATTACTACAAAACCTTTATTTGCAATTAAAAGTGCTGTGCATTAAAGAGCTTAATTTACTAAAGTGCAAATGTGCTAAAGATCTTGTGGTACAGCCAAGTTGTCAAAAAACTTCCAAACCCCTGCAAATCTTTTTGTTGCCCCAACCTGTTTAGAATATGCTTCCTCAAATCTCCTTATTCTTGCCATTTTATTTACCCATTTAAGATAAGATGGAGCCTCCTCCAACCTCCAATTTTGGAGGATTAATGAGCGTGCTACTGATTGATATATACATCTCTTCAGTTTTGGTCAGTTCTGACCTAGCTTTGGTAAGTCCAAAGAGAGCCACCTCTGTTTCGGGGTTGATGTTTTTTTTAATTGACTGGCTCATTGTTAAAAAAATATTTCCCCAAAAAGTCTAAACCTTCGGGCATGTAAAAAACGTATGGAGCCAATCTCCCTCACCTTGGGAGAGGCATCGAAAGCATGTATCTACTTCCGGATAACTTAAAAAAAAAAAATCCGGAGTATAGTAAGCCAGCCATCACGACAGGAAGGCCATCCTTTTAAAATTAGCCAATCTTAGGGCCTTACTTCCTAATTGGGCTATTGCCTGCCATTCCTGATGAGAGACAACGCAATTCGTTTCCCGGGTTATTTTTCCCAAAAATTAATCCACCATGGGGAAGTGCCTTATGATTCATTAGTAAGGAATACCAATTTTGCGCTCCCTTCATGTTTACTTTGAATAACGCATTAGCTATGGGAGTTGGAGCCCCACTTTCCGGGATTATATATTTTCTAATAAAATTTGTAATCTGTATATATTCTAAAAACCCTGGCTTCATTCAGCTCCCTACCCTGCTCATTACTCCTTCCCAGGGAATAATTTTATTACCAATAAGAAACTGGCTGAAATACTCAAGGCCAATATCTTTCCATATCTTAACATGGCTCGAATGAATATGCAGACCAAACCCCTTACATTCATCTAATTTCAGAAAGGCAAATCCGGAAACATTAGCTTGTTTAAGCAACAATTGAAGTTGATTAGAATAATCACGCACAGTCTTATAGCGTGACTTTTTAGGTAGTTTGAATGTTTTTAAAAACGCTGGGATCTCTGTGTCGACTCAGCAATCATCTTCTTAAAAAAATGTGTCCATCTTATCATTCGCTTCCAACAATCATGCCGTAAGATCTAATAACGCGGCTTCATAGTATGTGCTGGTGTTTGGTAGGGCTAAACCCCCCTGATTAATCTCTAACTGTAGTATAGGCAGTTTGACCCTAGCCATCTTTTTACTCCAGACAAATTCCCTGAACATAGTGTCGATTTCCTTAAAATATTTAGCATTAATTTTTAAGGGTACATTAACAAACAAAAATATTAATAAAGGAAGGATTGACATTTTTAGGAGTGCAACACCCCCAATCAGTGTCAAGGGCAAAATAGACCAATTATCTAGGAAAGTTTTAATTTTAACTCGCCCAGCTGAGTAGTTTAGGTTAAATAATTGGTCTATATGGCGTGAGACATTAATGCCCAGGTATCTGATTGGCTCATCTTTCTGAGCCTGGGTTCTTAAAATCGTGGGAAGACAGTCACAATTTGAGTTAAGTAATAACACCTTCGTTTTCTTTTGGTTTATCTTGTAGCCTCCACTCTGTTCAAATTTGCTAAATTCTAAAAGGGCTTCTTCCACGTTCTGTTTTTCCAGGGAGAGGTACAAGATTATATCGTCCGCAAATAATTTAACTTTTGATATCCCTTCGCATGGAGCTCTAATAAGGGCATTTCCACTCATTCTTACCACAAGGGGTTCAATGAAAAAAGTAAATAAGAGGGGGCATCGTGCACCCTTGTCTGGTGCTGCGATTTATTTCCACGGTCCCTACTGAATCTCCATTGACTATCATCCGAGCTTGAGCACCTTGGTAGATATTTTTAGGTCTCGCCTGTCGATGCGCATGCGCATCGAGCTTGCAAGACTATGGGGGCTTAAACAGTCTTTAACCAACTTGCAAGGAATCGTGGCGATTCCTTGCAGTGCCCGTGAAATTCAAGCTCAATGCGCATGCGCATTGACATTAAAAGCGCGTGCACATGAAAGCGACAAGGCTCCCTCCCACGGCAATCCCCAACCCCATCCGCCAGCACCTCCCCTCTCTCTCTCCACACACAGACAGGGTCGCATTCCTCCCGCCAGCACCTCCCCTCTCTCTCTCGCACCCACCCCCAGCCGCCAGCACCTCCCCTCTCTCTCCCCGCACACAGACAGGGTCGCATTCCTCCACAGACAGGCTGCCATTTCTCATCCCCATCCCCAGCCACCAGCTCCTCTGTCTCGTCTCCCTTAACCATGCACAACTCACACACTGAAACACACTATTTTTAAAACTAAATTCGCCAGCCTTCGACATCTGTTCCCCAGCCCCCAGCCGCCAGAACCTCCCCTCTCTCTCCCTGGACACAGCCAGGATCGCAATTCTCCTCCCCCTCCCCCTCTCTCTACCCGGACACAGCCAGGCTCGCAATTCTCCTCCCCCTCAAGGCTCCCTCCCACGGCAATCCCCAACCCCATCCGCCAGCACCTCCCCTCTCTCTCGCACCCACCCCCAGCCGACAGCACCTCCCCTCTCTCTCCCCGCACACAGACAGGGTCGCATTCCTCCACAGACAGGCTGCCATTTCTCATCCCCCTCCCCAGCCACCAGCTCCTCTATCTCGTCTCCCTTAACCATGCACAACTCCCACACTGAAACACACTATTTTTAAAACAAAATTCGCCAGCCTTCGACATCTGTTCCCCAGCCGCCAGAACCTCCCCTCTCTCTCCCCGGACACAGCCAGGCTCGCAATTCTCCTCCCCCTCCCCCTCTCTCTCCCCGGACACAGCCACGCTCGCAATTCTCCTCCCCCTCACCAGACGCCAGCACCTCCCCTCTCTCTCCCTGGACACAGCCAGCCTCGCATTTCTCCTCCCCCTCCCCATCCGCCAGCACCTCCCCTCTCTCTCCATGCAGTATCACGAACGTGTCTCGTTTTAAACACGCATTTCACAGCTTCGCATTGAGTACTAAAACATGTACATGTGTGGGAGTGAACGGCAGCGTTCAAATGTTGGTTGCAAGTTGTAGCCCGTTCCTTTCTGCTAATACTTACTTTGTATTGAGTGCCCAGCCTTCATACTTAAAACCAGGGCTTCAAACTGAGCCAGCAAAGGGAAGCCTCATTGAAAGCCCCCTCAGCCAGCCACCCCATCAACCCACACGAAACAGATAGAGGGCTGCCATTGTGTTTGATTTGGGTGGGCTCAACAGCATTTGAACGCTGGCTATTGGCATTGTAATTTATTGTTCATTATCAGACTCGCAAGAAATGGTGCTCGTTTAGCAACGGATCCTTTCGAACAACACACACTCCGTTCACACCACTTCGCCACACCACAACAAAATTTTCATACACACATACCCGGATCAAGGGGACTTTCACACACACCCTCTATTACGTCTCCTTGGGTTACATTTATACGCACATACAACACACAGCACATACTACATTACACGCACAACTTATGGATTGCTAACACAGCTTATGCTTACTTAACACTACCAACCTGCTAGACAGTGGCCACAGCTTCTAATTACACTTGGGACACAAATCTGGCACACAATCTCTGATTCATATGCATAGTAACAGACATCCCTATATACCAGGCGTACCTCCTCACCCACTCGGCATCTATCACCCACTCTGCATCTATCACCTCTGCAGACCCACTCTGCACCTTGCACCCACTCTGCACCTTGCACCCACTCTGCACCTTGCACCCACTCTGCACCTTGCACCCACTATGCAGCTTGCATCCACTCTGCAGCTTGCACCCACTCTGCATCTTGCACACATACACACAGGAAAACACAACTCACAGCCAATACTTTACTGCTGATCAGTACACATCCAGACTCGCTACAAATGTTGCTCGTTTAACAACGGATCCTTTATTACAACACACACTTCGTTCACACCACTTCGCCACACCACAACAAAGTTTTCATACACACATTCACGGATCAAGGGGACTTTCACACACACACTCTATTACGTCTCCTTGGGTTGCATTTTGACGCACACACAACACACAACACATACTAAATTACACGCACACCCAAACAAGAAAAAATGACAGCAAGTTCGAGGCACAGGAGGGATGGCTAGCTTTACTTTCAAAAGACTTGTGTCAAAACTAATTAAAAAAAAAAAAACCCCATTCAGCTGGCCTACTATTTCCCTCATCCCTCTACAGCGTGATACGATCACACTCCCACAACCTCCATCACGCACCATCACTCAGCAACACACCCTCACACACAACCTCAACAGCCTCACCCTCACACACACTCAATCACCCTCACCCACTCACCATCACACACCATCACTCAACAACACCCCCAAACCCTCCCACCCCCTCACACACCCTCACCCTCACAAACACTCACCCTCACCCACAGTCACACACTCAACCTTCAAACTCGCACACCCTCACTCACCTTGACACCCTCACAACACTCAGCCTCACTCAGGCTCAAACTATCACCTTCACTCACCCACACCTATCATCACACACTATCACATCCCATTACCCTCACCTTCACACACCCTCACACCATCACCCTCACACCCACACTCATACTCACACCGTCCAAGTCCACCCTCACAACCCTCAAACCCTCACTCATACTCACATCGCCACCCTCACTCACCCTCACACACCATCACACACACTCACACCCCCTGACCCTCACATCCACTCACCCTCACACCGTCAAAGACAACACTCCAACTACACCATAAAAGTACAATACCACACTACAACTCTACACTCCAACTACAACTCCACCCTCAAACTCCACACAAAAATAACGTTAGTCAACATTTACACTCACCCCCTCATCCTCACACACACACTCACAACACTCACACCCTCACTCATACTAAAACAGTCACCCTCAATCACTCTCACACACCATCACGCACCCTCAAACACCCAAAAACTCACATCCACTCACCCTCACACTCACACAGTCCAAGTCCACCCTCCAACTACACCCTATACCTACAATACCACCCTACAACTCTACACTCCAACTACAACTCTACTCTCCAAATCCACACATAAATAACGTAAGGCAACATTTATTTTAATACGTAAAATTCGGATTACACACTTGTAGCTATTAAAACATTAAAACGTAATGCAACGCAAGGACAGTGCAGCAATTAATACACAAAAATAAAGAAAGGGATTGTAAAATAAAACAGTTCTTTCACAAAGATCACAAATGCACACAAAATAGACAAACATATGAATACACAGCAAAAAATACAACAATTTTTAAGTGGACAAAGTGAGCTAAAGGAAAAAAATTCACAACAGAAAGCACTTACTAAAGTAAGGGGAAATAAACAAGTAAACAATGCCAAGAATAATCAAAAACACAAACAAAATGCGTCATCACAAAAGCACAAGACTCTGGTGTTGCTCTGACTGATGCTGCTGTTGCACGAAGTGTTTTGGTGGTGCTAAGTGCACAACCACAGGAACACCGTACACCAAAATAGCATCAAACAACATCAAAAGAGCACTACTCAACAACACAACAGCCAACGCCCCTTGCCCACGCAGCTCTTCACAAAAAATTAGGGAAGTACAGAAAATACAAAAACATCCTAAGACGTCTACCCTTATGCCCATAAATTAAAAGCAACACCCTTATTCTCACTGTTGCATACATCAAAGATAGTTCATATACACATTCTGATCTAACACATACTAAGCTAAAATACACAAAACACGTTTGGGGAAGAAAATAGACTGCATACAGTACTACAAATTTACACATACTGTGGCAAACTCCAAAAGGCTCACATGCACTCACCCTCACACTCACACCGTCAAAGTCCAGCCTCCAACTACACCCTATAACTACAATACAACTCTACACTCCAAATACAACTCCAGCCTCCAACTGTACACATAAATATCGTTAAGCAACTATTTGAATTATACGTAAAAAGAGGATTACACACTTGCAGCTAGTCCAAAATGCAAACTTAAAGCAACGCAAGGAGGGTGCAGCTATTAATACACAAATATGCAAACAGGGATTGGAAAATAAAACAATTCTTTCACAAAAAGCATAAAATACACACATTACATCACTGTACATCCTCTTAATACATTGCTAGGGAAAATAAATTCAGCAAATACACAAAGTTTCCTTTAATACATCGAGTACCTCAATAACATATAATCCGGCTACTTCAGCATCACAGGGAAAAAACAATGCAAACACAACATACATAAATATATTATAAACTAAATAGCACTTCAAAGTTCAAATAACAGCTCTTGTACGTCAAATAACAAACACCAGCAAAAAATACATTACATTACAGTTTTAGAAAACATATGCATTACATATCGACAATTGAAAACAAGACTTTAATTTACATTACATTACAAACATTTACAACACTCAGCCTCACTCACGCTCAAACTATCACCTTCACTCACCCACACCTATCATCACACACTATCACATCCCATTACCATCACCTTCACACACCCTCACACCATCACCCGCACACCCACACTCATACTCACACCGTCACCCTCACTCACCCTCACACAACATCACACACCCTCACACCCCCTAAAAATCACATCCAATCACCCTAACACCGTCCAAGTCCACCCTCACAACCCTCAAACCCTCACTCATACTCACATCGTCACCCTCACTCACCCTCACATACCATCACACACACTCACACCCCCTGACCCTCACATCCACTCACCCTCACACTCACACCGTCAAAGACAACATTCCAACTACACCATAAAAGTACAATACCACACTACAACTCTACACTTCAACTACAACTCCACCCTCAAGCTCCACACAAAAATAACGTTAGTCAACATTTACACTCACCCCCTCATACTCACACACACACTCACAACACTCACACCCTCACTCATACTAAAACAGTCACCCTCAATCACTCTCACACACAATCACGCACCCTCAAACACCCAAAGACTCACATCCACTCACACTCACACTCACACAGTCCAAGTCCACCCTCCAACTACACCCTATACCTACAATACCACCCTACAACTCTACACTCCAACTACAACTCTACTCTCCAAATCCACACATAAATAACGTAAGGCAACATTTATTTTAATACGTAAAATTCGGATTACACACTTGTAGCTATTAAAACATTAAAACTTAATGCAACGCAAGGACAGTGCAGCAATTAATACACAAAAATAAAAAAGGGATTGTAAAATAAAACAGTTCTTTCACAAAGATCATAAATGCACACAAAATAGACAAACATATGAATACACAGCAAAAAATACAACAATTTTTAAGTGGACAAAGTGAGCTAAAGGAAAAAAATTCACAACAGAAAGCACTTACTAAAGTAAGGGAAAATAAACAAGTAAACAATGCCAGAAATAATCAAAAACACAAACAAAATGCGTCATCACAAAAGCACAAGACTCTGGTGTTGCTCTGACTGATGCTGCTGTTGCACGAAGTGTTTTGGTGGTGCTAAGTGCACAACCACAGGAACACCGTACACCAAAACAGCATCAAACAACATCAAAAGAGCACTACTCAACAACACAACAGCCAACGCCCCTTGCCCACGCAGCTGTTCACAAAAAATTAGGGAAGTACAGAAAATACAAAAACATCCTAAGACGTCTACCCTTATGCCCATAAATTAAAAGCTACACCCTTATTCTCACTGTTGCATACATCAAAGATAGTTCACATACACATTCTGATCTAACACATACTAAGCTACAAAACACGTTTGGGGAAGAAAATAGACTGCATACAGTACTACAAATTTACACATACTATGGCAAACTCCAAAAGGCTCACATGCACTTACCCTCACATTCACACCGTCAAAGTCCAGCCTCCAACTACACCCTATAACTACAATACAACTCTACAACTCTACACTCCAAATACAACTCCAGCCTCCAACTGTACACATAAATATCGTTAAGCAACTATTTGAATTATACGTAAAAAGAGGATTACACACTTGCAGCTAGTCCAAAATGCAAACTTAAAGCAACGCAAGGAGGGTGCAGCTATTAATACACAAATATGCAAACAGGGATTGGAAAATAAAACAATTCTTTCACAAAACGCATAAAATACACACATTAAATCACTGTACATCCTCTTAATACATTGCTAGGGAAAATAAATTCAGCAAATACACAAAGTTTCCTTTAATACATCGAGTACCTCAATAACATATAATCCGGCTACTTCAGCATCACAGGAAAAAAACAATGCAAACACAACATACATAAATATATTATAAACTAAATAGCACTTCAAAGTTCAAATAACAGCTCTTGTACGTCAAATAACAAACACCAGCAAAAAATACATTACATTACAGTTTTAGAAAACATATGCATTACATATCGACAATTGAAAACAAGACTTTAATTTACATTACATTACAAACATTTACAAATATTACGATCGAAAAAAAATGTTGTCAACAGTTATAAAAACACCCTCCTATTCAGTTGTTAACTTAAAGATAGTATAGATACTACATTACATTACATAAAAAAACACTTTGGAATACATTCTTACCTGTCAAACGACGCAGCAACAGCACAGGAACAAGAACACGCCTTCAGCGCACCAACATTCTCGATCTCTGGGGAATTCCACCGTTGACGTAAGCAAATCGGAACGCAACGTCAAAAACGTCGCGCTCCGATTGGCTAGAAATAAACGTCAAGGGAACGTAAACACTCACAACACAAAAATAAACTGGAACGCTAACGTAGGGAACGTCAAGGTGACGCATTGCGTCGGCCATTTTTAAAATAATAAAATTAATACGGGACTCCACAGACACCTAAAACACACATAACACCACACAGTAATTAAAAAACATACACAGTTCTATTACATACAAAAATACACATAAGGTAGGACAATTACAAAGGGAAGATCTATCACGTTTTTTTTACACGACACATATTAAATAATTAATATTAACATACACACACTCATAACATCACCCTCACACACCAAAACTCTCACACTCCTTCACACACCCTCAATCACCCTGACACAACATCTCCCTCACACACCATCACACACCTTCAGCCTCACACCCACTCACTCACACTCACCCTCACACACACTCACACCCCCTCACACTCACACACACTCACACACCCTCACTCCCCTCAAAAAATAACACCCCTCACAACAAGCTCACACTCACTACACCGGACAGCCGCACCCACTCACACCCCTCACACTCTCTCACCATCAACACCCCTCAGCCTCACACAGCCTTACCCTCATCCCCTCACCCTCACACACCCTCAATCACCCTCACACCATCACCCTCACACACCCTAACTCTCACCCTCAACAACTCACACACACTCGCACTCCCTCGCTCACCCTCACCCTCATACACACTCACACCCCCTCACCCTCACACCCCATCACCCTCACACACCCTCACTCCCATCACAACATCACACCCCTCACAACACTCTCACACTCACTACACCTGACTCGCTCCCAGCTCTCGAGCCGAGTGGTCGCTCCCCTGCTACTGGTATCGTTGTGCCCTCGCCTGCCGCTTTTCATTATTGCTTATTGTGAAATAGACGCTCTTTGCCTTGTCTAATTAGCCTGCATTGTGCCTCGCCTGCCGCATTTCATTTTTTGCTCATTGTTAAAGCGACGCTTTGTGATCTGTTTAATCAGCCTGCATTGTGCCTCGCCTGCCGCCTATCTTTTTGCCAATAGTAAAATAGACGCTTTTGCTCTGTCTAGTCAGCGCTTGTTAACCCCTGCTTAACTTTGTCAGAGGTAGCGCGTTAGCCCCCAGCGCTCCGCTGCCATTTTGTTTGTTGTTTGTTATTTGTACACGCGCCCCGCCTCCCAGCTGAGCCGCCCTCCCACAGACTACTTCCAGCGCTCCAAACCCAACTATCGCTGTGACTCGCTCCCAGCTCTCGAGCCGAGTGGTCGCTCCCCTGCTACTGGTATCGTTGTGCCCTCGCCTGCCGCTTTTCATTATTGCTTATTGTGAAATAGACGCTCTTTGCCTTGTCTAATTAGCCTGCATTGTGCCTCGCCTGCCGCATTTCATTTTTTGCTCATTGTTAAAGCGACGCTTTGTGATCTGTTTAATCAGCCTGCATTGTGCCTCGCCTGCCGCCTATCTTTTTGCCAATAGTAAAATAGACGCTTTTGCGCTGTCTAGTCAGCGCTTGTTAACCCCTGCTTAACTTTGTCAGAGGTAGCGCGTTAGCCCCCAGCGCTCCGCTGCCATTTTGTTTGTTGTTTGTTATTTGTACACGCGCCCCGCCTCCCAGCTGAGCCGCCCTCCCACAGACTACTTCCAGCGCTCCAAACCCAACTATCGCTGTGACTCGCTCCCAGCTCTCGAGCCGAGTGGTCGCTCCCCTGCTACTGGTATCGTTGTGCCCTCGCCTGCCGCTTTTCATTATTGCTTATTGTGAAATAGACGCTCTTTGCCTTGTCTAATTAGCCTGCATTGTGCCTCGCCTGCCGCATTTCATTTTTTGCTCATTGTTAAAGCGACGCTTTGTGATCTGTTTAATCAGCCTGCATTGTGCCTCGCCTGCCGCCTATCTTTTTGCCAATAGTAAAATAGACGCTTTTGCTCTGTCTAGTCAGCGCTTGTTAACCCCTGCTTAACTTTGTCAGAGGTAGCGCGTTAGCCCCCAGCGCTCCGCTGCCATTTTGTTTGTTGTTTGTTATTTGTACACGCGCCCCGCCTCCCAGCTGAGCCGCCCTCCCACAGACTACTTCCAGCGCTCCAAACCCAACTATCGCTGTGACTCGCTCCCAGCTCTCGAGCCGAGTGGTCGCTCCCCTGCTACTGGTATCGTTGTGCCCTCGCCTGCCGCTTTTCATTATTGCTTATTGTGAAATAGACGCTCTTTGCCTTGTCTAATTAGCCTGCATTGTGCCTCGCCTGCCGCATTTCATTTTTTGCTCATTGTTAAAGCGACGCTTTGTGATCTGTTTAATCAGCCTGCATTGTGCCTCGCCTGCCGCCTATCTTTTTGCCAATAGTAAAATAGACGCTTTTGCTCTGTCTAGTCAGCGCTTGTTAACCCCTGCTTAACTTTGTCAGAGGTAGCGCGTTAGCCCCCAGCGCTCCGCTGCCATTTTGTTTGTTGTTTGTTATTTGTACACGCGCCCCGCCTCCCAGCTGAGCCGCCCTCGCCCCTCCCCCTCCACCATCCATATATGACAGGAGTTCCCGCGCGCAGCGTTTACGCGCAGCGACCGCGCCCAACCCGCGCCGAAGGTGCGCCAAAGGTAAGCCCGTCTACGCCCGTCCGCGCCTGGACCGCGCCCAGCGCCAGACCCCCTGGCCCTCACATTGCCCAGCCCTCCCACATTACCTACGATGCCGCCACCCTCCTAGCCCTTAACCCCGGTCGCGTCCCCAACTGCGTCCAAGCCGCGCCTGGACGCACCCATGGCCCGTTCTCCTGCCTCTCCTGCAAATTTAGCGGCACCGACAACATCTCCGCTACGACCACACCACAGATTCCCGATCCCAATCTCCTACAATGCATCCTCCTCAACACCCGCTCGATCCACAGACACGCCATTGACCTATGGAATCTACTAGACACCATCTCTCCAGACGTCGCCTTCCTAACGGAAACATGGATGAACGCTTCCTCCGCCCCTGACATCGCCATCGCTATCCCTGATAACTATAAGATCACACGCAAGGACCGCACCGACCATACAGGAGGAGGAATCGCTATCGTCCTTAAGAAATCCATCCGCATCTCTACCAGCTCAGATGTCAATCTCGCCAACTCCGAACACCTTCACTTTCAGATCCACATCGACCCCAAGACAACTCTTAGAGGCACCCTCCTCTACAGACCACCAGGACCCCGCACAAAATTCAGTGAAGACATCACGGACTTCATCACCCCACACGCGCTCCCCTCCAAAGACTACATCCTTCTGGGAGACCTCAACTTCCACCTCGAAAAGATCAACGACCGCAACACCGCCACCCTCTTAGACAACCTCGCCAACCTCGGACTTAAACAACTGGTCACTTCCCCAACACACATCGCAGGCCACACACTCGACCCCATCTTCACCTCCAGCAACCATATCTCCTTCAGCCACACCACGGATCTCCTCTGGACTGACCACAGCTGCGTTCACTTCACCTACAACAAGCCGAAACCCATCATCCACCTCCAACCAGCTCTACAAAGAAACTGGAACAAAATCACCACGGATCAGATCTCCACATCGCTCCTTCGAACCTCCCCAGCCCTCTCTTCTAACGCCAACGAAGCCGCCTCCAACCTCACCCTTTGGTTATCCAACACCGCCGACACCTTAGCACCACTGAAAAAACGTCAACACAAACTTGGCAACAAGAAGGCCTCATGGTTCAACGATGATCTGAAGAAGTCCAAGAAACTGTGCCGCTCCCTTGAAAAGGCCTGGAAAAAAGACCCATCCACCAGCAACAAGGACGCCTTCAAAAGCGCCACCCGTACTCACCACCAACTAATCCGAAAAGCCAAGAAAACAGCATTCAAGGATCGACTTGACCACAACGCCCACAACAGCAAGGAACTTTTCAACATCGTCAAGGAATTTTCCAACCCATCGGCCAACTCCAACGACATCACCCCCTCTCAAACCCTCTGCGACTCCCTAGCCTCTTTTTTCCACAACAAGATTGCTGACATCCACAACAGCTTTGACAACCAACCCGGAAGCCAACCCACCCTACCATCTGCTGACCATCTTCCCCCCATAAACACCCTTAACGCCTGGAACCCAATCTCCACTGAGGACACCATCCGCCTGATGAATTCCATCCACTCTGGATCCCCCACAGACCCATGCCCTCACCACATCTTCAACAAAGCAGACTCCGTCATTGCTCCGCACCTCCGAGACGTCATCAACTGCTCCTTCAACTCCGCTACCTTCCCAGAAGACTGGAAACACGCTGAACTCACCGCCCTTCTGAAAAAACTAACAGCAGACCCCACCGAACTCAAAAACTACCGCCCCATCTCGCTTCTTCCATTCCCGGCCAAAGTCATCGAGAAAGCCGTCAACAACCAGCTCGCCGCCTTCCTCGAAGCCAACAAATCACTCGACCCCTCACAATCTGGCTTCCGAGCCAAACACAGCACTGAGACCGCCCTCATCGCAGCAACAGACGACATTCGAACTCTACTGGACAATGGAGACACAGTCGCCCTCATCCTCCTCGACCTCTCTGCAGCCTTCGACACAGTCTGCCACAGCACCCTTTTACAACGCCTCGGAAACATCGGAATCCAAGGAAAAGCACTGGAATGGCTCACCTCGTTCCTCACCGGAAGAACCCAGAGAGTCCGCCTCCCACCATTCAAGTCCGAGGCCTCTGAAATCATCTGCGGCGTGCCTCAAGGATCCTCACTCAGTCCCACCCTCTTCAACGTATACATGAGCCCCCTCGCGGCCATCGCCCGCCAACACAACCTCAACATCATCTCTTACGCGGATGACACTCAACTGATCCTCTCTCTCACCAAGGACCCCAGCACCGCCAAAACTAACTTACACGAAGGAATGAAAGAAGTCGCCGAATGGATGAAACAAAGCCGTCTGAAACTGAACTCAGACAAAACAGAAGTGCTCATCTTAGGTACATCCCCCTCTGCATGGGACGACTCCTGGTGGCCAGAAGCCCTCGGAAAAGCACCCATCCCGACAGACCACGCACGGAACCTTGGCGTCATCCTGGATTCTTCACTCTCAATGAACAGACAAGTCAGCGCCGTATCCTCTTCCTGCTTTAACATTCTTCGCATGCTCAGGAAAACATTTCGCTGAATCCCCTCCGAAACTAGGAAAACAGTCACCCACGCTCTAGTCACGAGCCGACTGGACTACGGAAACACCCTCTACGCAGGTACCACCGCTAAACTCCAGAAGAAACTCCAACAAATCCAAAACGCCTCAGCCAGGCTCATATTAGACATCCCACGCAACGAACACATCTCTGGTCACCTTAAAGACCTCCACTGGCTACCCGTCAATAAGAGGATCACCTTCCGACTGCTTACCCACGCACACAAATCACTCTACGACATCGGACCAGATTGCCTCAACTCTCGACTGTCCTTCTACACCCCCTCCCGCCAACTTCGCTCTTCCAGCCAAGCCTTCGCCACTGTTCCTCGCATCAACAAGACCACCATGGGAGGCAGATCCTTTTCATACCTGGCTGCCAAAACATGGAACTCACTCCCCGCTTACCTTCGCCTCACCCAGAATCACCTAGCGTTCAGAAAGCAGCTTAAAACGTGGATATTTGACAAATAATCCTCCTCCCCTTCCTAAGCGCCTTGAAACCCTCTGGGTATGTAGTGCGCTATACAAATTTTATGACTTGACTTGACTTGACTCACCCTCAAAAACCCTCACACCCCCTCACTCACACTCACTCACACTCACTCACAATCACTCACACTCAGCCTCACACACCCTCACGCTCACACACCGTCACACACCCTCTGCCTAACAACACCTCTCTCACCCTCAATCACCCTCACACACACTCACACTCACACACCGTCACACACCCGAAACCTCACACCCCCTCACTCACCCTCACACACACACCCCCTCACCCTCAAACACCTTACACTCACACACACACGCTCCCCTAAAACCCATCACAACACTCTCACACTCACTACACCTCACACACTCTCAGCAGCAAACAACCTCACTCATCTTCACCCTCACACACACTCACACCCCCTCACCCTCACACCCCATCACACTCACACACGCTCACTCCCCTCACCCTCACAACAACACCCTCACACACCCTCACTCACACTCACTCAGACTCACTCACAATGACTTACACTCACCCTCACACACCCTCACCCTCACACACCGTCACACACCCTCTGCGTAACAACACCTCTCACACCCTCACTCACCCTCACACACACTCACACTCACGCACCGTCACACACCCAAAGCCTCACACACCCTCACTCACCCTCACACTCACACACACACACCCTCACCCTCAAACACATGACATTCACACACACACCCTCCCCTGACACCCATCACAACACTCTCACACTCACTACACCTCGCACACTCACCATCAAACACCCTCCCACACACTCACCCACGCTCAGCCTTGCAACTTGTCACAATAAACACGCCTCACACTCACACACCCTTACCATCATCCCCTCAGCCTCATTCACATTCAATCAACATCACAACACCTAACTCTCAGACTCACCCACAATCACACTCCCTAACTCACCCTCACACACCCTCTGCCTCACACCGTCACACACCCTCACTAAACATCAAAAACACTCACTCACCCTCACACACCCTCACCAACACACACTGTCACATACACTCAGCCTCACAAACACTCACTCAACTTCACCATCACACACACTCACACCCCCTCACACTCACACTCCCTCACACTCACAACACTCATGCTCACACCCCTCACACTCACATTCCTCACTCTCACACCCCTCACCCTCACACCACTCAAGCCACAGATGGGTGTGCGATGGGAGGACGCTCAGCTTGCAGGGCTGTGCTTCTATCCCCTGCAGCACTCTCCTGTTCTCTAGAAATGTGGCATAACAACATAAGCTGCCATCAAAGTCACTTCAATACAAATCATGTGGCATTCCAAATGCTATAGGTGTCACATTCAAAAAAATTAAAACTATTGGCATTGTAAATGACTCATCTATCAATGTAGCTATTTGGAAAAACTACACACACAAAAAAAAAAAATTACAATACCAATAGCTCCCACTTTTCTAATGCGAGACCTATTGCATTTCCAATGCTTGTTGAACATATTTAGCCCTTGAACCAGAAAACCAAATTTGCCTAAACCAAAAAAATTGCATCCCAAACAAGGTTGAATGCTTTTTCAGCATTGACAATAGTAATAAGAGTAGGTATTTTATTATTTGTTGCATAATCAAGTGCTTGAATAAAAAATTTAGTATTTGTAGACATGTACCTTCCTGCAACGAACCCAGTTTGATCACAGTGGAAAGGCTCCTGGGCAATCGGCATAAAGCGTTGTGCCCAGATTTTCATTCATATTTTAAAATCAGCATTGATGAGACTAATAGGCCTATATGAATTTACATCCTTTACATTTTTACCCTTTTTTAAAAAACTAACCAATATAGATTCCTTAAAGTTTGGGGGAACACATCCTCCTTGGGTGATGTCATTAAAAAGATTTACCAAGAACGGGACCAGCTCTTTGGAGCAATTTTTAAAAAACTCTAGGAAAGCCATCAGCTCTGCAGGCTTTTGCTCCTGAAATAGACTTAATAACCCTTAGAATCTCTTCTTGTGAGATATCTAGCAAAAGCTGTTCCGCCCTGGACCCAGAGAGGGAGGGAAGCTCAACTCAGTCGTAGTAATTGCTAATTTGGCTTGCTCCAGCCTTACATTTAGTTGTATATAGCTGGGAGTAATGATCTAAGAAAACTTGAGCTATCTCTTCTTTACCTGTTACAGAGACACTGGTTTTGGGATCTATAATTTCTGTGATAGTGGATGCCTCCTGTTTAGTTTTCACAGACCCCGCGAGCAGCTTACCAATCGTCTGACTCTCCTCATATACCCACAGTAGGTAGGTTCTCGAACTAGCAATCTCTTCCAGAGTAAAGACCTCTTTTAACTCAAGTTTGGCCCTGTCTAACTTTGCTTTAGCATCCCCCCGACCTGCAGATTGTGTATTTCAGTTTTTTGTTGCTTCTGCTATGCCCTGTTGGAGTTTAAAAATGTTCTCTTTTCTTGTTTAACAAGAGAGGCAGACAATTCAATCATTTGCCCACGAAGGGCGGCCTTGAACGCCCCCCAAACAGAAAGAAATTCTGCATTATTCATATTGATCTTTAAAAATTCAATATTCTATTCTTTGGTATCTGTCACCCGTTGATGATCCTGTAGAAGGAGCCGATCCATCTGCCACCTGGATCTTGGCCTCTTGTTCACCCCAATGTCTATACTAAGTTTGATAAGAGAATGGTCAGAAAATGGATTGCTTTCTATATCAGAGGTTATATAACCCAGAGATTGTGAAATTTAAAAAAATCGATTCGAGATGCCGTATGAAATTGACTGGAGTAGCATGAGAATTCTGCTTTTGATGGGTTGGGGATTCGCATGGGGTCAATCAAAATATGTTCCAGTTTTAAGGCCTCAATCACTTTTTTAGTTTTTGGTTTAAGCTCTTTTTTACTTTTGTTTGAGGTATCTTTTTTCAGGTCCTGAATAAAATTAAAATCCCCTCCCATAATCAATTTCCCGGGTAACCCTCTTACTAATTCACTAATTTTACAAAGGGCAGTCGTGTCATCCACAATAGGGCACTAATAATTAATTAAATGCAGACTTGTACCATTCAATTTAGTCTCAACCCATATCCATCTCCCCTGAGGATCTCGCTTCACCTGACCAAACTCCCAAGGGAGATTCCTAAAAAAATAAATCGCTACTCCTCGCTTTGCCAGACCCGCAGAAGCAAAGAAAGTAAGAGAATACATTCTTGGAAGAAATATTGTAGGAAAATTAGTTTTTAAGTGTGTCTCCTGTAAAAAAAAGTACTTGAGATGCAAACAAGGCTAGCCATCTGATAAGGGCTCCATATTTTTGTTTGTTCAAAATTCCATTTACGTTGAGTGGAAGTATATTACATTTACTCATTATTGATAAACCTATGTCTATAAGCCTTGCCTACTACAAAAGAACTTTGCTTGCTCCTGCCTCTTATTCCATTCCAAGCTCTGCTCATTTTACAACTGCTTACTCCCCCTCCAGCCTTTCCACCCCAAAAAAAAAAAACGCCCCTTGTAATGTGGAAAAACCCCTACAATCCACGCTTATCACATTTCACCCCTCCCAGCTATCTTCCTGAGTGTCATGAAATTACACCCTGGATGACCCCACTGCTGTGATCCTACACCTGCCCCCCCCCCCAGCAATTCTGAAATGTCTTGAATACTAATAAAGCAAGCGAGCAAGTATATTTAAAAGGTGTACAGCCCAAATTATAATCACATAACCAATTAACAAACATTGCTGCGAACTAAGCAAGAGAAGGAAACTCACCCACCTAACCCCCTCAATTTATACCAAGGAAACAAACAATGACCAATATGGTACATCTGGGAAAATCCTTTCTAAGCCTTTGAACCCTGTGAGTCCTACCCCCACTCCCCCCCCCCAGCAATCCTCAATTTTGTTGAATATTGATAAAGCATGCAAGTACACATATGTTTGTTCTAGGTGTATAGCCCAAATTATGATAGAATAGTAATTTAACAAACTTGACTTTCCATAGAAAGAAGCAAGGAGACCCTCTAAATTATAAAATTATAATGATAACAGTGCCCGAAATATTACCCAGAACCCACAATACATTCTTCTAAGCCCTGGAGCCCTGCAAGATCTCTTTTAACAATTTCTGGGCTTCATCCAGATCAGAGAACATGAAAAATTTGCCCTTAACCAAGACTTTCAATTTAGACTGCTGGGCGATGGAAGCCTGCGCCCCATTAGCTTTGAACAAGTGGAGGATCTTCACGAATTCCTTTCTCCTTCGAGCGCCACAGCAGTCATATCAGAGAAGATACGACATTTTACAGAGTCATTCACAAAAAACTGTCTCTGTTGAATAGCTTTAGTCAGTATTCTCTCTTTCACTCGAAAGTCGGCAAAATTTAACAAAATTGTTTGTGGCAACGTAGAATTGGGAAACGGGCGAGCAGGAACACGATGAGCCCTTGTGATAGTAAGATCGCCCTCGAACTCTGGGATGACCCTTGGTTTAATGAAGGAGTTGACCCATTGCAATGTCTGGGAGCCCTTAATACCTTCCGGAATTCCAAAGATCCGGAGGTTAGATCTCCGGGAATGATTTTCTAGGTCCTCCAGTTTACTCTTGAGGAGGTTCTTGCTTTTGGTCATCGCTCTAGAATCTTCCAGTACGGTCGTCATCTGGTCCTCCAGGACCAAGATCCTAGCTTCGGCCTACTGGAGTCTGATTGGGAAGCTTAACATTGTCTCTTCGAATTTCTCTCGTCGTTAATTCAGAGCGGCAAGCACAGCCTTCTGAGTTCTCTTCAGCTCATGGACTTCCTCCAAGATTAGATTCAACATATCTTTAATATTCATCTGGAATTCACCAGTTGGCTCCCTATTTGGACTGGAGAAGACAAGGGGAATGTCCGCGGCAGGAGAGAGGTTCCCTGCCATGATCCCTTCAGGAGACCTCGGGCTGGTCAATGCAACCAATACTTGTGGGGGGTCCCGAAGCTGTGTCGAAGTCTCAGCTTGGGCCGAATCTCAGGAGGGATTGAGTCCAGGCATCGTCTTCCCCTCTGCGCATAAAAAGGTTGAAAGTATATGGGGTGCTACCAAGGCATGTACTAGAATTAAATTTGGCTCCTGCTGAACTTCCAGATGAACTATTTCAAGATTTTGATCCATCGCTGCCTGATCTTCAATAGCTTAAGTGACTTGTGACCCTGGTGGAGCCTGTCCTGACTCTAGCGTAATGGTGTTGGGGGTGTTAAGAGGTTTTTCAGCAGAGCCAGAGACTGATGAGGAGGATTGTGGGAGTAGAGTTTGCGAGGCAGTCTTCTTTGTAAACAATGGAAATTCCTTTATCCCTTTTAGTCTCTTACTCGGGTCTTCTTGCAGGCCTACTTGCAGAGGTCTGGTCGGCACAATTGAAACAGCAACAGCATCTACTCGTCCGATGTGGCCACAATCCGATCAGCCACCAACATTGCTGCCACCGATTGCCCCTCGCCCCGTGGAGAGATGGTAATGATGGCGGTAGGGGAGAGCACCTCCTCCTCTGAACTCTCAAAGGTGCTATCGTGGCCCGTGGAAGTAGAATTGGTTTCCTTATCCTTATCCTCTGCGGCCCGAAGTGCCTCTTTTTTAGCCAAGGCTTGGGGAGTTTTTGCTTTAAGGCGAGCCGCAACCTCTGTCTTACTGGGTTTGCTCGCAATGTTTACGTCTTTCTGGGGTTTTCCCATTTTTCCCCCTCTTCAATTTCAATCTCAATATATAGTGCAGCTTTCTCTCTACCACTACACACTCTAATTTATATTTCAACTCAGGCTTATAGCTTATGAAAATAGCACCACCACAGTCTCGGACAATCACAGGCCTCCCAGCTCCTCCTCACCTTTGCTCCTGTCTCCTTAGCTCCGGCTCTGACCCCTCTCAAAAGCAGCCTCACCTCCAGTTGGATCGCCAGGTTTAAGACCGAGGTCTCTGCAACATAGGGACTGGCAGCGACCAACTTTTATACAGCCAAAAAAAAATGAATGGAGTCCCAGCTATTGCAACAGGTGGAAAAGAGCAGCGGGCT
Source organism: Lissotriton vulgaris (assembly GCF_964263255.1). Taxonomy (NCBI): domain Eukaryota; kingdom Metazoa; phylum Chordata; class Amphibia; order Caudata; family Salamandridae; genus Lissotriton; species Lissotriton vulgaris. Next base: position 756,296,151 of record NC_141699.1, on the reverse strand, counting down.
CCAAACACAATGCTGCCATCGGGCACCCACCGAAACACAGATGCAGGGAGAGAGAGCCTGGCATAGAACGCCCTGCGGTCTCTGGGCTAATCACGCTGTATTCTTCTCCCGCTATCGCCCGCTGTTTCTTGCTGTCTTCCGCTGTCTCCCGATGTCTCCGCTGTCTTCGCCGAAAAACCACCACTCACTCCTGTGGAATGCCAAACGCCGCGCTCGCAGCTACCGCCATTGCTGAAGGATGGGATCACGCATCACCTGGCAATATGGAGGCGTGGTTCTCCATAGCCTTCCGAAGGGGCGGACTAAAGACCGGTGTGCCTGCACGTCAGAGCCAGGTATGGATTCTTCATCATCCCAGCAGAAATGTTTGCAAATTGATGCATTTCACTCTGCAGTACCCATTTTAGGTTGCCTTTGACATCAAAGGTCACCCATAGTTTTCATGGAGCATGTGCCAAGTGGCTAAGACTCGAGCATATGTTAAACCTATACTCCCATAAGCTGCCTTAGGTCAAATTAGGCAGACTTGCTAGGTATGTTGCAAACATTTGCAGTTTGCCTTCTTTTAAGCTGTGGCAGGTAATTGTGTATCCTTTGAAAATAGTAAAATTGCCCTAGCTTTTACAACTGCTTCCCACCAATTCAAAAAATGCCACCACCTGGTGCTAGGATACTCTTTTCTAATGAATGTGACCAACAGCTCTGTGTCTGACTAATCTATCCATCACCAAGGATGGAGTATAAGACTACCAGATCCAATGACAAGTCAGAAACGGACCTGGGGGCCCACAACTTTGCTAGAAGGGCTGCTGCTTGACACTGTCCTTGTGTGATTAAGACAACCACCATGGAAGTGGGTGCTAAGAGTATATCCATGTAGGAGGGAAAGCAGTCCTGAAGAGCAGATCTCATACCATTGGCCTGCTCTGAACGGAAGCTGTGCAGAGGGACTGTGAGGCCCACAGTGAGGGTCAGCACTACGAGCAACTGTGGTGAGCCCTCTACATCCCTGAGACTCTGAGGGGCTTATTTATGAGTCTTTTGTGCCGCCGTTGCGTCACTTTGTGTGACGCTGCGGCGGCCTAAAAAATGTGTCATGTTGCGCCATATTTTTTATCTAAGCAGATGTTCCACTTTGTAAAGCCCTGCACAACATTATACCTGCGTAAGGTATAATATATGCAGGGTGGTCGTTACCCCGCAAAAAAAGGTCATAGAAGTGGCGCAGTGTAATCTATGAGATTTCACTGCGACACTTCTAGGATGCCACTGTGTCAAAATCTTACGTCTGCCGCACAGCAGGTGTAAGACTGATACAGGCCCTTTCACATGGGACTTTCCCCATGTGAAAGGACACATTACTGGAGTAGCGCCTATTTTCAGACACACCCCACCAATGCGTCACTTGTGCCTATGGATACATCTGGAATACTTATGTATCTGTATATCTTTGTTTCATGGAGCACCATACAGTAAATTCGGTGCCTCCTTGGTGTCGCAAGGAGGGCGCACTGAAAAGCGTTACATCGCTGTTTTCACGCAGCGATGCAACATGTTTTGTAAATGAGGCCCCCAGTGTGTGCCCTGGCTTGCCCCCGACATGACCCTCAGCTTGCTTATCCTCATTATCCCTGTACTGGGAGTGTTCAGTGGGGTGGCAGATGATGTTTTAATGTTTCAAACAACATAAACCATATTCAAACCATGTAGCAGTCGAGGAGCTAACTAAATCTAAAGAAGATCCACATTTAATTCTGTTTTAAACTGCCTCTTCTCACAGTATCAGAGCTGTTAGTGGCCCTGATACAAAAAAGATAACCGCCTTCATCAGCGGATGAACTTCAGACAGTATTGGGTGGCCTGTGTTATATCCTACATAATTATTTACCATGTATTCCAGTCTTGCTGCCACTAGCTGCTCAGCCAGAGTGTGTCTTGCTTTTAGAATGTTGGTGTGACTGTGATGCGTGGAATGCCTGGGTGACTGAGTGGGGTGAATGTGGCAGTTGAAGATGGGCTGAGCAGCTAGGGAGGCTGCTCCTGGCGGGGCTGGTAGCACACTAGGCTGGCTGGAGTACAGAGATGTTGTTACCTTAACTGATGACTTATTAAAGAAGACTTAAGAATACATCCTGGCTCCTGGTGTCTTTTCCACCAACGACACAACAGCCTGCCTTTAAAAAACCTGTACCACAATGAGCATTTTTTTAAATACATGGTTTTTGGTTTTATGGTTGCTGTAGTAATTGTACCAGTTGAATGGTGTGGAAACTGTCACCAGCTTTCACTGCTGGACCCCGGCACTCTAATATGCAGTCCCTGGAATCATCCATGATCCCATTTGGGCTCTAGTCTCTGCCTCTCTTTTTTCATGATCCCGTTGAGGATGAGGGGTGGGTCTTAGCTCTTGGGCTCGGGAAAGCAAGAACGTTTGCAGTGAAGGACCATAGGCCAAGCAGGGGATGCTGGGGTATATTAAGATTTGGTCTTGTAGGGAAGCACTGTCTGGAGCCTTCTTGCCCTGACCAATGCCTCTCATTTTCCAGGCTCAGCCTGCTCCAAACTGTAGTAGCATGTGCAGGAAGAAAAAATGTAAACTGCAAGAGCAGTGCCCATGTGCAGAGGCTCACCCAATATTTTAAACACAAATGTTATGCCAGAAATTGAACATTTCCCCATTAGCTACTGATATGAGTTAGGAACACACACTGCCAGTAAACCGCTGACCTCTGAAAAACATGAACTCTCTCTCTACTATGTGTAACATTAAATCCTATGACAAAGTCCATAGGAAGAGTGCTGTTAATGCTGAAGAGTGTATGTTTATCTCGTGTATTAATTTGTGTTCCTTTTGAATGTGTGTTATTTAGTTGTTTGTAAAGTATTTTTTTTCTTTAAAAGACCAACCACTGGCTGGACCTTATATTATAAGTGGTTATTGTGCTGTGCTGGTTCTCCTGTTTTGAGTTCCAAGACCAAACCGCCTCCCTGAGTAAAAGCTGGACTTCTCAGTTTTGTTAAACTGGTGGGGAAATGCTTAAGGGGTGTTCTGGGTACTCAGTATTGGTTTCAATGGTAAAGTGGTCCCTTATCATTAGAATTAAAAGGCTCAAAAAGTCACAATTGTAGCCCATAATTCCTTGAGCAGGTAGGATTGTCGACCAATCCCCCATCACCTATTGTATGTGTTTGTCTCTTTCCCTCTCTTTCTCTCTCTGTCCCTCTCTCGTACTTTCTCCTGTCAACTGGCACTCTGTCAAGGATAGACAGCCTTAGAAAAAACAGAGCCTCTGATAAACCCAAACCTAAGTAATTTGCTGCAATTTTGGGAATGATTGTTCATAGATTTTATATGATATACTCGCGATGAAGTTGGTGTCCTGCATCCTTTCGTTAAGGTTTACTGAGGAACATTTGAGCTACACAACTGGCCTTTGTAGTGATTGGTTATTTTTAATGTTTTATGGCCCTGTTTACCTTTGACTGGAGTGAGGACAGTTTAGGTCACGTATTTCATGTATGAAAACATCGCCATCGAAAACTCAGTATTATGAGTGCAAAATTTGCAATATGCATGCATGCACATTATTATATATATCTATGACCAGTCATTATTTTCTGAAACCCTTCCAGTCATACAAACATATCCAATGGAAATCTTTCTGGTATGTATGAACACCAAAATCTGCTTCCAGCTGTGTTGCATTAAACAAATTTCTAATTCCCGTCTCCAATTTTTGTAACAAACCAAATAGATTTTAGGTATTGCCAACACTTGTTTCAGGACATTAGTTTGAAGGTTTTATATAGCGCTAGCTCCAACCAAGGGTATCCGAGCGCTATACATAACAGAGGTAATATTCATGGAAGCAGCAATATCAGTGAACGCAAAACAAATTCAATAGTTGGTTAGATACAGGTTAGAGGAACCATTTAGAGTGCATAGTGTGAGGAGTACAAATGATATATGCAGAGCGTCAATTAAAAGAAAACAATAATGTTGTAGTAGACAGCTATTTTACAGTGTGCAAGGAGTACTCAAGAGAGCAGCAAAAATGAATGTAGGAAACAAATTCAGCAGTTGATTTAGGTAAATAAATAAAAAGGAACCAATAAGAGTACAGATTGTGAGGAGAGTGAGTAAAGTAAACCGAACATCAGTTGTAGGAACAAGAAAGGTTGATTACGGCAGGAGGGGAGAGAAACGTCAGAAAGGAGAGATGGGGGCTACATTCCCCAATATTTCGAAGGAAGTGTATTTTAAGTTTTTTTTTAAGTTGGCACAGGAGGGGTTACAACGAAGGTCTTTGGGGAGGTCGTTCCAGATGGTAGGGGCCTTGCCAGAGAAGGAGCGGGATTGTGAGGAGCTTTTTTTGAGTAGAGGGGGTATGAGGAGAAGAGAGTTGGTACCTCTCAGTGTTTGTGTGTAGCCAGCTTTTTAAAGTTTTGTTGATAGGTAGGTTGGAATCTTCCTATAGAGGGGTTTTGTAAGTGATGCAGGCAATTTAATAGGAGGATCTACCCTCAATGGGGAGCCATTTGAGGACCTTGAGGGCAAGTGAGATGTGGTCAAAATGTTTGCAGTTAGTAGAGAGTCAGGCTGCGAGGTTGAGGACGGATTTGATGGGGGCAAGGTGGATTTTGGGGTTACCAGAGAGAAGGGCATTTCCATAGTCGATTTTGGAAAGGACCAGTGATTGGGTAATAACTTTGAGGACTTCAGCCGGAATAAAGGGTTTGATATTTTTGAGATGCCGGAGTGTGAAAAGTGCACTTTTTTCAGAATTTTTAATATGAGAGTTAAGAGTAAGATTATTGTTGATGGTGATGCCAAGTGATTTGACAGATCCAGCGAGGGAGAGAGGGCAGTTTAGGGCATTAAGATCTGCAATCCATGATTGAATGGGGAGAGGGTTGTTTTTGGGCAAGAAGAAGATGATCTCAGTTTTGTTAGGATTGAGTTTAAGATGGTTGTTGTGAAACCAAGTTTGGATCTTGGTTAGTGCTGTGTTGAGGTGTAGGATGTCAGAATAGGATTTTATTTCATAGTACAGTTGAGTGTCATCAGTGTACAGGTGATAAATGATTTTGGCTTGTTTAAATATCAAGGTAAGGGGTTCCATAAAGAGGTTGAAAAGAGCAGGAGAAAGGATAGATCCTTGTGGTACGCCGAGGGAGACAGGAGTTAGGCTAGAGCGGCAGTTTTGAATTTTAATTTGTTGTGTTCTATGTTGGAAGTAGGAGGTGAACCAGTTAAGGACAGTGCCATTAAGGCCAAAGCGATCCTTGAGTGTATTGAGTAAGGTAGGGTGGTACACGGTGTCAAATACAGCTGTGAGGTCACAAAGTATGAGTAGGTAAGTCTCACCCTTGTCCAGGGCAAGGTGTATGCCATTGACTATGTTGAGTAGTGCAGTTTCCGTGCTACAATCTTTGCGGAAGCTAGATTGCAGGGGGTCAAGTAGATTGGAGGTGTTAATGTGTTCGTCCAGTTGAAGTAGGGCACACTTTTCGAGGGCTTTGGAGAGAAGGGGAAGGTTGGAGATAGGGCGGAGATTGTTGGGGTCATTAGGGTCAGCTTTAGGATTTTTGGGAATGGGAGGGATTCGTCTGAGTTGAAGGGAGGGGGAACATTCCCTGTTGAGAGGGAGGCGTTAATGATGGTGGTCCAATAGTGTACAATGATATGTTTGAGATCTTGGACAAGGGAGGAAGGGAGAGGGTCTTTAGTGTGTGAGGACGGTTTGAGCTTTGATAGGATGTTGAAGACTTCCCGTTCAGAAACGGAGTAGAAAGTAAGCCATGAGGCGTTATTTTTAAGCAGGTTGATAGAAGGGGGGTTCCGGGAGGGTATGGGAGGGGAGGATGAGTGAGGGTGTCAGGGGAGTTTTCGAGAGGGTGGAGATTAGGTGTAGTATCCTGGGGGGGGTTGAGGGTTGAATGAGGGTTGGTATCAAGGAAAGCACGGTTAATGTTTGCAATTTTTCCGGAAAAAAGTTGGCAATCTCTTAACATTTGCTAATAGAGGCCACTGGGTTGGGTGGTGCAGGGGAGGTTTGGTTTCTAATAATGTTGAACAATTCTCTAGGTCTGTTTTTGGCATGTGAGAATTGTAGGTGGAAGAAAGAAGCTTTTTCTGAGAAGATCAATCAATCAATCAGCAAATTTGTAAAGCGCGCTACTCACCCGCTAGGGTCTCAAGGTGCTGGGGGGAGGGGGAGTCGCTACGGCTCGAACAGCCAGGTCTTGAGTTCTTTCCAGAAGGAGAGATGATCCTGGGTCAGCCGTAGGTGGATGGGGAGGGAGTTCCATGTCTTGGCCGCCAGGTAGGAGAAGGATCTTCCTCCGGCGGTGGATCTGCGGATTTGTGGGACGGTGGGGAGGGCGAGGCTGGTGGATCGGTGCTGGCAGGTGGGTGTGTAGAATGCGAGGCGGCTGTTGAGATATTTGGGGCCCATGTCGTGGAGAGCTTTGTGTGCATGGGTGAGGATTCTGAACGTGATCCTCTTGCTGACCGGGAGCCAGTGCAGGTCTCTCAGGTGGTCAGAGATATGTCCGTGAAGGGGGATGTCCAGGATGAGTCGTGCAGAAGTGTTCTGTATGCGCTGGAGTCTTTTCTGGAGTTTGGCTGTGGTTCCAGCGTAGAGGGTGTTCCTGTAGTCCAGTCGGCTGGTGACGAGGGCCTGGGTGACCGTCTTCCTTGTTTCAGTCGGGATCCACCGGAAGATCTTTCAGAGCATGCGCAGGGTGTTGAAACAGGATGACGAGACGGTGTTGACTTGCTTGGAAATCGTGAGGGAGGAGTCCAGGATGAAGCCCAGGTTGCGTGCATGGTCCGTTGGCTTGGGGGTGGTGCCCAGGGCAGGGAGCCACCAGGAGTCATCCCAGGTAGAGGGGGATGGTCCCAGGATAAGGACTTCCGTCTTGTCTGAGTACAGTTTCAGACGGCTGAGCTTTATACATTCCGCTACGTCTTTCATTTCTTCCTGGAGGCTGGCTCTGGCGGTGTCGGGGTCGTTGGAGAGGGAGAGGATCAGCTGGGTGTCGTCGGCATAGGAGATGATGTTTAGGTTGTGTTGGCATGCGATGGCTGCAAGGGGGCTCATGTAGACATTGAAGAGGGTGGGGCTGAGCGAGGCGCCTTGCGGAACACCGCAGATGACTTCGGTGGCCGCGGATCGGAACGGGGGGAGGCAGACTCTCTGGGTTCTTCCGGCGAGGAACGAGAGGATCCACTCCAAGGCCGTTTCTTGGATTCCGGTGTTGCTGAGGCGTTGTATCAGAGTGCGGTGACATACGGTGTCGAAGGCTGCTGCGAGGTCCAGGAGGATGAGTGCAGCTGTTTTCCCGTTGTCGAGCAGGGACCTGATGTCGTTGGTAGCTGAGATGAGGGCGGTCTCGGTGCTGTGGTTAGCTCGGAAAACCGGACTGCGAGGGGTCGAGGGATCCGTTTGAAGGCGGAGAGTTGTTTGTTGACGGTCTTCTCGATGACTTTGGCAGGAAAAGGGAGGAGCGAGATGGGGCGGAAGTTCTTGAGGTCGGTGGGGTCTGCGGTGGGTTTCTTCAGGAGGGCGCTGAGCTCGGCATGTTTCCAACTCTCCGGGAAGGTGGCGGATGCGAAGCAGCTGTTAATGATGTCCCGGAGAAGGGGTGCGATGATTGAGTCGGCTTTGTTGAAGATGTGGGGTGAACAGGGGTCGGTTGTGGAGCCGGAGTGGATGGTGTTCATCGTGCTGGTGGTGTCTTCGGTGCTGACCGAGGTCCAGTTGCAGAGGGTGGTGGTGGGGGGTGCTGGTTCGGTGGTTGGGTGCATGGTCTGTGCTTGGGTGCATGGTCTGTGCGCCGAAGCTGTTGTGTATGTCGGCGATCTTACGGTGAAAGAACGAGGCGAGTGAGTTGCAGAGGTCTTGCGAGGGTGTGATGTCGTTGTTGCAGGCGCTGGGGTTGGAGAGCTCTTCAACAATGCTGAAGAGTTCCTTGCTGTTGTGGGTGTTGTTGTCTAGACGTTCTTTGAATGTTGTCCTTTTGGTGGTGCGGATCAGCTGGTGGTGTTTGCGGGTGGCAATCTTGAGGGCTGTCATGTTCTCTGTTGTCTGGTCGTGGCGCCAGGCTTTCTCGAGGGCGCGGCAGGTTTTCGTGGAGTTTTTGAGGTCGTTGGTGAACCATGAGGCTTTCTTGCTACCGGGTCTGCTGGGAGGGTTCTTCAGTGGCGCGAGGTCATCAGCGCAGTTGGTGAGCCACTGTGTGAGGTTGCGGGCTGCTTCGTTGGGGTCCCTCGTGTTTGTGGGAGGGTTCTGGCTGAGGGAGGTGATGAGTTGGTCGGCGGTGATCTTGCTCCAGCTTATGCGGGGAACCTGTTGCGGGTGGTGGTAGGTCGTGGTTCTACTGAAGTTGAAGTGGACGCAGCTGTGATCTGTCCAATGTAGCCCGCTGGAGTGGCTGAAGGAGATGTGCTTGCTGGAGGAGAAGATGGGGTCTAGCGTGTGACCGGCGTAGTGGGTGGGGGTGTTCACCAGTTGCTTGAGTCCGAGGTTGTCGAGGTTGTCCAGGAGGGTGGCGGTGTTGTTGTCATTGTTGTTCTCCAGGTGGAAGTTGAGGTCTCCTAGGAGGATGTAGTTGAGGAGGTAAGGGCATGCTGGCTGATGAAGTCTGCGATGGTTTCGCTGAATTGTCTGCGTGGTCCCGGGGGTCTGTAGATGAGGGTGCCTCTGAGAGTGGTCTTGGGGTCGGTTTGTATCTGAAAGTGGAGGTGCTCGGTGGCGGAATTGGTCGTGATTCGGATGGTGTTTCTGTGGAGGATGGCGATGCCTCCTCCGGTTTGGTTGATGCGGTCCCTCCGGGTGATCTTGTAGCCCTCCGGGATGGCTATGGCGATGTCTGGGGCTGAGGAGGCATTCATCCAGGTTTCTGTGAGGAAGGCGACGTCTGGTGATGTTGTGTGGAAGAGGTTCCAGAGTTCGACGGCGTGTCTGTGGACGGAGCGGGTGTTGGACAGGATGCACTTGAGGTGAGTGTTGATGGTGTCTGGCTTGGCGGGAGCGGTGCAGGTTCGGAAGCAGTTGAATTTGCAGGCTTGGCAGGTGAAGGGTCCGTGGGTGCGTTTCAGGATGGCTCGGTAGCAGGCGGGGTTCCGAGCGGCGTTGAGTGCATGGAGGGTGGCAGCGTTGTGAGTCCGTCGTGTGGGCAGACATCGTCGGGGGCCAGGGGTCCTGGCACTGGGAGCGGTCCAGGCGCGGACGGGGGCAGACGGGCTTGCCTTAGGCGAGCCTTCGGCTTGCCAGCGGGGCGTCCGCGCAGTGGACGCGCTCGAGAAGATGTGTTTTTTGTAAGAGGATCTGGCAGTTCTAAGGAGAGTAAGGTGGGGTGGTGTAGGGTGTTGTCTCCATGTTCTTTCCACTAATCTGAGTGCGCGTCTCTTTATTAAGGTCGAGGGTGAACCATGATTTGGAGGGGTTGTTTTTAGTGTTTTACTTTTCAGCGGGGCGAGCTGGTCTAAAAATTCTGAGACAGCTTTGTTAAAGTGTTCCGTGAGTTCATTTGGATTTGTAGAGGGGGTTGAGCATGAGATGGGATTGGAGTTTCAGTTCTAGGGCGCCGGGGAGGATTTGCTTAAGACTTCGGGTCATAATTGTAGTTTTGCTGTTTTTAATAGGGGCAGGTGGGGCTGGAGGGGAGATTGTGAACAGAATGAGATGGTGGTCAGACCAGTTGATAGGGATGATGTTGGTTAAGGATGTCTGATCAGGGTTGGTGATGAAGGCGTCAATATTGGCTCCTTTGGTATGAGTAGGGGAGTGGCAGAGTTGCTTGAGGTCACTAATCTCAAGAAGGTTATTGAGAAGGCTGATTGTGGGGTCATCAGGTTCATTCCAGTGCAGGTTAAGATCTCCTAGGAAGATATTTCTGGAGTTGGAGAGTAGTGATTTAGTTAGAAGGTCCGAAAGTTCTTCAGCAAAAGGAAGGGGTTCACCAGGAGGGTGATAGATATTATGAAGTCGTATAGGGGGGAGCTTTTCATTTTAAGTTTGGCTCTTAAGTATTCAAAGGTTTAATTGCCGTTGTTAGTGATTGGGGAAAGTTGAAGTTCTTTTTTTTAAATTATTGCTAGTCCTCCACCTATTCTTTCCAGTCTGTATTTTCTGAGAATAGAGTAGCCAGGGGGAGGGGGGGGGGCAAGAAGGTCAAGGATGGTTGTGGAGTAGTCTTTGAGCCAGGTTTCGGTGAGGAATGCAATGTTGGTGTCTTAATTAACAATGGTTTCAGAGATTTTGGTTGCATGCCGGTCGGCCGAGCAGCAGTTCACAAGCCCGCAGGTGAGGGGTTTAGGGTTGTTGCTAGGGGCGGGGAGTAGTTGAACGGAGGTGAGTTGAGGTGGGGGTCTGGGGGAGTTAGGATAGTCGGGGTTCTGCTCATACCCAGGATAACAGGGATCTTGGAGCGAGGGGGGTGGATCTTTAGGCGAGGGTTTATTAATGTATGTGTTGCAGAGGACGGAGAGATTGTGGACGGACTAGGTATTGGAGGTTCGAAGGGGCTGTGGCAGCGGGGTAGGAGAGGCGTTGTTGACCAGTGCTTGGGTAATGGATGTTTACGAGGGTTGGCGTGAGGAGCAGGGGTCCAGGTGGGGCAGGCTGTGGGTTTGTCGGCTTTGAGCCAATTGAAATCTTTTCTAAGTAAGGTAAGTTCATTAACCAAGATGGAGAGATTTAAGTCCAAGTTACAAAGTGTATGGTTGAGGGTGGACAGGAGGGGGTGGGGTGGTTGGAATGGAGGGGGGTGTTGGGGACGGATTGATTTGGGTGGGACGGTTTACAGCTAGGGTATAATGGTAATCCTGGAGGGTTTAACATAAGGAGTTCAGTGTTTGAAGGGGGATTGGGGAAGGCCAGGGAGGGAGTTGGGGTGTGTACCGGAGTTGGGAGGAGGGGATGGGCATGATGTCAGATGGACTGGTGGGGCGAGGGGGGATGGCCATGATGTCAAACGGACTGGTGGGGAGAGGGGAAAGGTGGAAGCATGAGGGGAGAGTGTGAGGGGCAAGGGGGGATGTGGTAGTGACGTACTGAGTGGGGGTGAAGTTTGTGGAAGAAGGGGCAAGTGTATGAGGGGCTGTGGAGGAGATGGGGAACTGGAGGTGGGCTGTCATTAAGGGGTCAAGGGAATTTGGTGGAGTGTTGGAGGGGATAGAAGGGGGGCTGGATTCAGGGAGGGAGGTGGGATAGGGGTAAATTAGATGGAAGTGTCATTACGGATGGGAGAGTCCAGGGGGGTAGAATTTGTCCCAAAGAGGCGGAGGGGACCAGGGAGGGGGCATGAGAGGTAGCAGGTATGGGGAGGGGGAGCGGATTTCGACAGGGGGGGTTCAGGATGGGGGATGTCATAAAGGGGGGTTAGGAGTTGTATTGTATTGTATTGTATTGTATGTTGGATTTATATAGCGCTTATAACCCAGGGGTCTCTAAGCGCTTGCCTTGGGAACCCGTCCTGGCTTTTTCCTGTGAGATAGCCCCTACAGGGCATCCCCAAGGTGAAAGCCAGGCATCCCGCTGCGGGGGGCCGTTGTGGAGATTAAGCAAGCTTAATGCCCAGAGTTGCAGAGTGTGAACTCATGATTAGGTCAGGCACCGAAGCGAGAATTATCGAGTCCATGGACATTTGAACTCAAGACCCTGCCGCGTCGGGATTTGAACCCTGGTCCCGGGTCTGACCTCTGCTTCAGGGTCTGCCTGCTCTAACCAGTGAGCCACACTTCTCCACAGTTGGGGCGGCTATGTCCCGGGGGTGTAGACTCTGTCTAAGAGAGGCGGAGGGGAGCTGGTAGGTGGCATGGGAGGGAACAGGTGTGGGGATGGGGGATCGGATTGAAATGAAATGAAATGAATGAAATGAAATGAAAATTGCACTTGTATACCGCATAACTACCCGGAGGCCTCGCAGCGCTTGCGACAGGAGAGTTCAAGAGAGGGGTTGTTGTTAGGGAGGGGGTAAGGCATTGGGGTGGTGGTGGGGAGCTGGGAGGGTTTGAGGGCTTGAGGGGGTGTTGGGAAGGAGTGGGTAGTGACAGCTGGACAGAAAGAGTACTGAAGAGAAGTACAAAAGTTGTAAGGTGCTGCTCGGAGGCTTAGATCAGGATGTTTTCAGTTTTGTAGATGGAAATGGATATTTCACCAGGGAAATGAGAGGTAGGGGAGGTGGTGAGTTTGTAGCCGTGGGGGATTTTTATTGCGATAGATATTGGGAGGTGTTGTAAGAAGGTGCTCTTCCATTTGGAGGGGCGTTTGGTGTAGAAGATATAGTTTGTTGTAATGAGGGACGTGGGGCTCTGGTAGTTGTCTTCAATTAGGGTTTCAGGATGTTGATTTGGAGTTTGTGTTTAAGATTCTTTTTGGCATTTTTAGAGAGGTTGCGAGGGTATGGGATGGTCCAAGATTTGGGTCCATGTTTGGTGAGGGCGGGATGTTTGTCAGTAAGGGCAGGAGTAGGGCATGTAGCATGGGTGGTATTAAGGTGGGACATGATGATGAGGTTTTAGCTGGGGAAGAATAGGCAAGTAGGCTAAAGAAGGGGGAGGATTAGAGGAGGGAGGATTGGTAAGAGCGCGAAGGGAGAGGGTATGGAGAGAGGGGGCGTTAGTTAAGGAGGTCCCTGTAGCTGCACCGCGTGAGGGGGGAGAAAGGCAGAGGTTGACTCCCAGGATGGTGTAAGGAGCTAATCGGGCAGGGGCTAGTGGTTTGTGACAAGGGATAAGAGGAGGTAAGCAGGAGGGATGGGGTGCAGTAAGAATCAGAGTTCGAGTATACAGTAGTGTAATTAAGTGGAAATGTAGGAAGTGAAACATAACAGCGGAAATAATAAACATAATATCAAGAGGTAATCAGGAGGTAGGCAGGAGGGATGGGGTGTGCTAAGAGTCAAAGTTTGAGTATTCAGTAGTGTAGTTCAGTAGAGATGCAGAAAGTGCAGCATAACAGTGGACATATTAAATATAGCATCATGACATGACAGACATAACAGGGGACATAATAAACATAGCATCATGACAGACAGTTAATGACGTATACATAGTCGAAGGCTCGTAACAGGTGCATTAAAGTGCATATGTCGATGGATCAAAATAAATAGTAAAGGTGGTTTTAGTGATAGTGAGTGAGAGGGAAGGGACAATAGCATGTAGGTTAAAGAATCAATACATACAGTTTAAGATACAGGCTGATTAGATTAAGTAACAAAGCGGAGAAATGAGGAAAGAGGAGAGCTCGTGGGAGAGGAAGAGGAAAGTGTGAGTGAAAGGGGAAGGTCTCATGGTGGCCAGTTCAGAGCAGAACGGACACAAGCGTGTAGGGAGGAGATAGTAGGGAGAGAGGGGAGTCAATGGCTGGGGGTATTAATGGATGGGGAGGGTAAAGAGAGACAGGAAAGAAGAAAAAAGGTTAGGGTAGGAGCTTCATATCACTGGTGAGATGCGTGGGGGAGAGCAAAATAGGTATACAATGGTATTACAGTGTTATGGCAAACACACTGGTGGCTTTTAGTGGGTGAGATTGGGAATTCACGTCAAGGAATAATTGGTGTTGTCTGATGGTGGTAGAAGTCCAGAGAGGGATCGGAGGTTGGGGGAGGGAGTCAGGGCAGTCGGCGGGTAGCCTGCTGGTTTACTTTGGAGGAGGGATTTCCGGCGTGTAGTGGGGGCTCCTGCTGAGGTTTGACAGGTCCAAGGCAAAGATAAGTCGAGCTACAGTGGCGGCGTTGGACCCTAGCAAGGTAAGCCTGGGTCACCGCAGGACCAAGTTCAAGATTACTGACTCATTAGGGTGCAAGTGGGCAGCTGGGAGCCGCTGTAGAGGTTTACCAGTTTAGGGGGCTGAGTAGCCCGATATGGGTGTTGGCTTCAGGTGAGGCGGAGATTCCAGGGTCCTGACAGGTCTCAGGCGACCTTGAGGGCCTTGGGGTAGATCACCGGTGAGGGTCTGAGATGGGGCAACGAGTTAATTGGATTATGGTCCCAGTTTTGTATGGGATTACCGTAATGCTGAGGGGGGTCACTGATAAGACCTACCTGATACTGTCATGTTGTGGGGGGTTACTGTTTAGACCAACCAGGTACCAGGAGAGGATCCGGGGGGTTTCAGTGAGCAAAATCATGCAACGTGAGTAGGCCCAGAAACCAGTATAAGGGGAGATTTGTTTGGCCATTACAGTGGGAGTTGCGGGCAGCAGGGGGAACCGGTGTTTGGACCAACGCAGTCAGTGGGCCGGAACGGGGGCCTCAGTGGCTCGAATTCAACATTAGGGCAATTCACAAGTGACCTAGTGTTCTTTATGAGGCCAACAAAAAAGATCATGGCAGGATTACTCCAAAGGTATAATGGACCTACCCAGTTCAAGGCGCCCCTTCAAAGGCTTTCCATGGTTAACGGTGAGCACACTTCTGACATCGGCCTCGGGGGCCTCTGGGGTTTTGGCAGGATCCTGAGGACACATCAAGCACAGTTTCAAGCAAGGCCTCCGCGAGCCCCTGTGGCGGTCCTCTCAAACTTGATGCAGTCTTGCCTTCGGCCTCCTGGTCGGGAAAAGATTTGACTCCAACAGCTTCTGAACGACTCTCAGGCGAGGGTCGCTTCTGGTTTCGCCTTCCGGTTCATGAGTTCAAATCTCGAGGAGGTCCTTGCCGTCAGCTTCCGGTGAGCAGCTGGGAGCCCCCGCACGGCTCCACCAGGATCCTGTGCTGGCTTGAGGCTGTGTCGACGGGCATCCGGTGGGCAGCTGAGAGCCACAGCAAGGCTCCACCAGGACCCTGATGCCAGCCAGGGAAGGAGAAAAGCACCATAGCTTCATTGGACTCAGGCGCGCAGTGGGGGCCACAGCCTGGACCTACCGGGTTCAAGGAGCCGATCGTGGGGCCAGGGATCAGGGGGGCACGAATCATTGGTTTTCCGCAGGCCCTTGTCAGGTATCGGCCTCGGGGGGTCTCAATCCGACTTGGTCTCCAGTCGATGTCCGGGATGTCAACACAGGCCAAGTTTCGGGCATCTGCCTCAGTGAAGCCCCGGGGAAGTCCTCTCATTCCAGCAACAGCACCAGGAGTCGCATAGCAGTGCTGGTCTTTGGCGAGGCACGTGGGGCCCAAACGTGGGTGGAATCGCTGACGAGTATCAGGAGCCTGGGTGTGAGGAAGGTGGTCAAGAGCGAGTCCTTGCAGGGTCTTGGGTAAGTCGTTTGTTCACTGTTTTCTTTGATCTAAATATTTTCATTGATTTTCTTACAAAGTTATTTTTTATGGTTGTCAATCGTCATCATGTGTTGGTCAGATGGGTCGGATGGCTGGGTAAACAGGGGATAGATACCGATTTAGTATTCCCCAACCCTGAAGCTTGGCGCTAGAGCTCCTACTCGGCGGCCATCTTAAGAAGTGTTGTGCTTTCATCCTTGTAACACTCCTCTCTTTCTTTAAAATGTCACCACTGAAAGCTGTTACATAGCACTGTAGGCTTTGCAGTCACTGTGGGAAAAAAACAGCTTATCTTGTTTTACCAAAAGGAGCAGTGAGGTGAGAACAGGGAATGGGGTCTCACTCTATTCCTTTAGGCTAAGTTCACCTGTCCTCTTTGATTCCTTACAACATCAGGTTGTCTGATAGAATATCAATCCTAAAAATATTGTGCAGACAAATTTTAATGTAAAAAAATATTGAGGTTCAAAATATCAAAGTAAGTGCAAATAGGTAAGTGTAGATTTACTATTCTGAACTCCACATCTGCGCAATTTGAATATATATAAATATATATATAATATATATCAACAAGATACATATACGTAGAGTTAGGTATAGTAGAACATTGCTTACCCATAGAAACTTATCTTCACAATATTTTTGTCATCAATATTCGTGACACAATGTTTTGTCCATGTGATATTTTGGAAAGGATATTTTGTACAAAGACTGGATATATAACCTATAATAGCGAACTCTTAACTACCTACAAAATACATATATGCTGAGTTATGCGAAGTATAGTTAAACATTACTTACCCATAGACACTTATCTTCACAATATTTTTGTCCTCAACATTCTAGACACAATATTTTGTCCATGTGATATTTTGGAAAGGATATT
Organism: Lissotriton vulgaris; assembly: GCF_964263255.1. Classification (NCBI taxonomy): domain Eukaryota; kingdom Metazoa; phylum Chordata; class Amphibia; order Caudata; family Salamandridae; genus Lissotriton; species Lissotriton vulgaris. Next base: position 756,280,036 of record NC_141699.1, on the reverse strand, counting down.
TTGTACAAACACCGAACATAACTTATAATAGAGAACCCTTAACTATCTACAAAATACATATATGTCGAGTTATGTGAGGTATAGTAGAGCATTGCTTACATATAGAAAGTTATCTTCACAATATTTTTGTCCTCAATATTCTTGACACAATATTGTGTCCATGTGATATTTTGAAAACAATATTTTGTCCAAACACTGAATATAACCTATAATAGAGAACCATTAACTACCTACAAAAGACATATATGTAGAGTTATGTGTTGTATTCTAGTGCATTGCTTACCCATAGAAACTTATCTTCACAATATTTTTGTCCTCAATATTCTTGACACAATATTTTGTCCATGTGATATTTTGGAAACAATATTTTGTCCAAACACCCAATATCACCTATAATAGAGACCCTTTAATTGCCTACTGTGGAGAAATCCTTCCTTGAGATTACAGTTCCTCCTTTTTTGCTTATTATGGCTAAATATACCTCCGTACTGTCCCCACAAGATGTGCCAATCCATTTTTCATAGCAAGGTAGATGATGCTGTTTTGTAGTAAAAAATACTATTGATTCCTTGTGTAGATGTAAAGCACTCTGCATTTTATGTCAACATTATTTAACAGACAGGCTTGATAACACATAGGACAAAGCTGTATTTGAACCTTAATCTTTGTGCATCATTTTCTTGCAAGTTATCCTTATCCTCATGCAGAGGGCTGGGCTACTCTGAAACATATTCTGACATTTTATGAGCATCTGCGTATGAGTTGATGTCTAAGTTTACAGACCATCTGGTGATAAACAAATTCTGTATATTTAAAAAAATTCGGGGGCAGATTTAGAAGCCCCTTGCGCCACTTTTGCGTCACTTATTACATGGGGAAAGTGACGCAAAAGTGGCGCAAGGGGCTTTTAAATCTGCCCCTCAGTGTGTACATGTTTCACTCTACTCCCCATTTGATGTCTGCCAACAGTTTACTGTGACTGTAAGCCCATTTGCAGGAACGAAATGTACTTTCAGATTTGTATCTCGCCTATAGACATTTCATGATAGGAGCTCACCATTTCAAATTTAGTTAACCATTTCAGTGGATTGTATCACTGCATGTCAAGGCTCTGAATAGCATGATAGAAGAATATCGTGGACAAAATATGGAAATAACGAAAAGTAAGTGCACATGGAGCAAGTGCGAATTTACTATTCCTAACTCCACATCTACATACCTTGACGATATATATCATCAAGGTACATGTATGTGCAGTTAGGTATAAAAAGAAACTATACTTACACCCCTTTCAATATTTTGAATTCAAAATGTCCTCAGTATTGCCTCCCTCAATTTTATCTCTTCCGTAATCAGGGTACACACCTTTCAATGGCTACCCTCAACCACCTTCCATGCAGTGCACTCATCCTGCAAGCTCTTCAGTCCTACCTGACTGCCATCTATGCAATCAGAAACAAGGGAGCTGTCTTCAATGCCTAAATTCTGCATAATATGGAATCCTGAGGATCAGCCTGATCACTAATTACCTCTCAGTCTGCTAAGCTCAGACTGAGGAATGGATTGTTTACTGAATAGTTTTAGAACATCTAGGGCCTCTTTCAGGACAACCTGACCGCTTGAGTGTCACTGGCGTCCACACTGCAGCTCATGGCCTCCAACTTCTCCTCAGCTCCTGCCAGTCTGACCTGCAGCTCCTATCTAACATTCTCCTTCAACCTTCCTCTTCCTCCTCCCAGCATTCCAACGATGACATCACAGGATGTTTCAGCTCTGCCTGGCTCGGGCACATTCTGCATATGATCACAAACATAAACACTTGTTGCACAGATAACACTCATTTCAGTACACAAGACACCCCTGCTCAGAAAAATTGATATTGTAATGTACTGATCAGCACCAGTGTCTCTCCTGCTCATCAGTTATTTGTACGTAGACCCTAAATTATCGGCCACTTAGGCGCTACAATAGGCTGAGAGGAGAGATAACGAAGCATAACTACAGCTGTCGTGTTAGAAACACAAACAACTCCATTTGCTGTTTTAAATGTGGAATGACGATCCTTCTCAAGTGACATGCTCAGAGTAGAGATGGCAGTTCATGATGAGAGGCTGTTCTGCTGGGGGATGGTCAAATGTCTTGCTCCAGATTATGGCATGCAGGCAGGAGAGATAACAGTCATATTGAAAGACTACCCTGCTAAAGGGAGTTCAGAAACCTTTGTGACTGTTGGACATGATGAATTGTCATCCTTCTCCTGTGCTATGCTCCGAGGAGGGAACAAAGCGCATAGTAAGGGGCTGGGCTGCTTGAAACAGCTCAGATACTAAACAATGCTGGGCCCCATTTATTACAAGAGTTGCATCGCTGCGACAAAACAGCGATGCAACACTTCTCAGTGTGCCCTCTTTGAGACATGATGGATGCGTCATATTTACTGTATGACACATCATGTTGCAAGAAATGACAGATACATTAGTATTACTGACGTATCTGCTGGCGCAAAAGTTGCACGTTGCTGGGGTGTGTCTGAAAGCAGATGCAACTCCAGCAATGTGTCCTTTCACATGGGCAAAGCCCCATGTAAAAGGGCCTGCGTCACCCTTATGCATGCCATGAGGCAGGCCTAAGGTTTTGACGCATTGGTGCCCAAAAAGTGGCGCAGTTAAATCTTTTAGATTTCACTGCCCACTCCTACGACCCTTTCTTGCGGGGGAATGCCCATCCTGCATACATTATACCTAACACAAGTATAATGTAGCTCAGGGGTTTATGAAGTGACTCATCTGCCTAGATGTGTCACTTCGTAAATATGGAGCAACATGGTGCATTATTTATGCTGCCGCTGTGCCACAAAAAGTGATGCCATGGTGGTGCAACAGTGATGCAGGGGCTCATAAATAAGGCCCTTTGTTTGTTGATGACAAAATGCCAGCCTTTCTCTAGTGCCAATATGAGAGGAGAGGTTGTAGTGCGCAGTAGGGAGCTGCATTATTAGTGTTCTTCGCCATCTGCTGTTCCATCCTGGGATGTGCCACCCTCACCTGCACCCTACCTCAGCCACAACTCTGGAAGTGGAAATTTTAAATGCAACTTGCTTGCCTTGTGTGGGGGAGTTATTGGATACATTTTGACACGCATTGCTACTGTGATTGTGCCCAATACAACTACAACTAGTCATCATGTTTCTGACAAACTGATTTTAGTTTTTAGAAATAACTTGTTGCCTCGCTTGCTCTGTAAAGGACTCCTCAAAATAATGAGACTAGAGATATGAGCCTCCTGTGGAGCAACACTTTAAATATGCTTTTTTAAGCATGACGTTAGCCAAAAACCTTTGTTTTTAATTAAGATATATATAATATACATATTACATGCAGGGTTTTCAGTCTATCCTCTCATTCATTGGTCTGCTTTAGTGTAATTAATATTTTGCTCCAACCCCATGCCCCCGCCATCGCATACAACATTGGACCCAGGGTCAGCCGTCCTCTTTAGCAATTGGTTTGGACTGTGGTTGAAGGCATACTGCTTTTGCACAATGTGCACATCAGTACACTAGGTAGTCCCTTTCAGTGCCAGGGATAGTGCCATATGTTATTTCACATGTAAAAAATGGACTTTTCAGACAGTGCTTGTAATACTTAGAGGATAGACTGGCAGTACCAAACAATGCTACTGTGCTGCATTTGTGTGACTTCACCATTCACAAGCGTGGCAAAGCCAGAAGATCTGGAACTAACGCCAAACAAATTGACTTTGGCAATGCTTGTTCACTATGATGAACAAAGAAATTACTTAGATGTCCAATTCCATGTGCCCGGTGAGATTGAATTTTACCAGTCCTGTTCTGTATTGGAATTTCCATCATACCCAGAGAGCTGGAACTGTGTCTGAAATCCATTGAAACGGAGAGTCTTATCTCTAGATGCACACATGTATTGGAGGAGGGAGCTACTAGCTGCCACTGGTCCAGCTTGTTTTGTATTGTATTTATATTTATATAGCGCTTACAATCCCGGAAGAGTCATCAAAGCGCTATTCGGGAGTAGCTCACTACTAAGGAACCCAAAACGGATTAGTGGTAAAATAGTATAGTGAAACTTGAGTTAATTTGACCAGAGGACATGTGAGAGTTAGTTGGATTGAAAAGGGAAATGGAGGGATTGAAGAGTCTAGAAAGTGTTTATTGGGAGATCATAGTGATAAGATGAGTTTTGTGATGAGTATAAGGAGAGATGGACGAGGAAAGAATCTCTAGAAATGAATTGGCGAGATCATAGCAGTAAAATTAGTTTTGGGATGAGTCAATGGAGGGATAGGTGAGGGAAGAATTTAGAAGGGTAGTTTGGGCAATAATCCATGCATGTATTCTTTGCTCTCCAATAGGGCTGCTCAACCTGAATCTAGCTGACGTTGGTTTGTGTAATGCTTACACGGCAGAGAAGATGAGCTAAAGGGGACGGGCCTGGTGGGAATATTCTGCCTTTTGCAATGTTCACCACCAGCCTGTTCTAGGGACCTGTTAGTGGAAGTTAGCACTGCTAGTGACGACCACCAACCACGGTGTGCCCTATATGCATTTATTCTCTCTCTTCTGGCTAGCTCCTGTTTTTATAAATCCTCCTTCTACCTTCATGGTGGTTACTGATGGGCAAAGACCTTAAAAGCAAACATAGCACATTACAAACTTTGTTAAGATGGAGGTCTACTTTGAATGGCCTTTCACAGGAGTGCAACTTAGGGCAAACAGATTTAAAAACATCAAAAACATAAACACTTAAAAATATTTGTATGTGATAGACAATCAAGTTTGTTCTATATGTAAATAACAGCATTTGTAAAGCGCACAGCTACCTCCAATGGAGGTGTCCCAGCGCTGGGGGCCGTAGGGAAGATTAAGCAAGCTATTGCCCAGAGTCACATGATGCTGGGCTAACTTGCCGCCGGAGCTAGGGATCGAAGCGGGAACCTTGTGGTCCGGAGTCAGGCACCCTGGCTGCAGCGCCACACCTCCTCCACATATATGTAAACAGTGTAAATTCAGTGGTTCCACATAATGAGCAATCTGTTGGTAGCTTCTATTAATTTCCAATAATATTTTGAAATCGATTTTTAACCAATAATTGCTTTTCAAAAACAGGCTTTGCTATTTATGTTGTTCCTTAGTAGAGAAATATAAATATCATCCTAACTGCGGCTACCTATCCTAGGGGCTTGGTAAACATTCCTTCTGATTGTACTAAGATGCACATTTTGGAACAAAAGTAATTGTAGCCCCTCCTGCTTCTGCCCACTCCTAAAATGCAAATTGTAGGGTCAACAACTTCTGCTGCTGAGCCAAGGCATGACACAGGTCAGAATCATATTGGGGCTCACAGCATGGGCATGCTGGTACAGGAAAAGACATTCAGCAAGATTTTTTTTTAAATGCTTCCAAATCAATGAATTCTAATCAATTCTTGTTAATGACTGATGGTCTGATACCGGGAGTGAGGGTTGGTCATTTTGAGGATTAACTAAACTTTGTATGGGATTGGTCTCCGACCCTCCTAATATGTAGGCTATATGTATTGGACGAGAATGATTGTTTGATTCTGGCTGATTTATTGTGATTCTTTTTTTTTTTGTTTGTTTAAGAAATTTATATTCAGTTTTAACAATACATAAAACAAAGCCATACAGTAATAATAATACATGAGATAAGGTAAAACAAGAGGCATATAATGAGTAAAAAACCAGAGTAACCTAGAAGAAGAAAGAAAAAAGGAAAGAAACGGAGGAAAGAGAAAAGAGAAAGAGAGGAGAAAAGGATAGGAGGGAGAGGAGGAAAGAGAGAGGGAGAAGCCAGAAGAGAGAGGAATATATGATGAAAAAAGAAAAGCAAATTATGTAGTGAAAGGGGAAGGTGAAGAAGAGAGGAAATTGTGATTCTTTTTAACTCATGTTTTTACCGTGTATGGTTTTATGATATGTTTTGAATGTTTTTCGGTCTAAGTGTACCTTTTATGGTGATATTTCTTAACCGAATGAAAGAATTTTACTTCTACTAATCAAAGCACTCCACAGGTGTATTCATAGAAGTAATATAGAAATGAAATGAGGCAGACTGTAGAGAGAAAATACTCTTGGATTATCCACAATGTTATTGACATTGTATGCAAGCATTGGCTGATTGAGGCTGGGCCAAGCAAACCAAAAGCTGAGAGGGCAGGGCTTAATTTGTAAAAAAAAAAAAAAAGTGCCAGGGCTCTCATCAGGAGGCCACTGCAGCTTGCACCATACATTGCCCCTGCCATGCTGCCATTAGTAGTACCAACACAACTGCTAACCATCACACTCCTACAAGTGTGACAATTCGGACTATTCCAGGTCGCCATAGCTATATGAATGGCTGGGGTGAAAGGTAATAGCCATTTTTAATGTATTTTGAATTAATAATTGACTGTTGTAGTTATCTTTAAATTAGTCAGACAACGCCACCTTGTGCCAGACTGTTACAATCACCAATGTTGACAATTAAGTGCAGGTCCTGAGCTCCACAAAGCAACGCCTCAAATTAAGCACTGTGAGAGGGGCTCTCTCCTCCCCCTTTGTATTTTTGGTTGTGATCTCAAGGTCCCTCTTGCAGATGCATAAAGCTGTCTCTTACCAGACCCCAAATGCCATCCAATATGTACATATGGTTATAAATCAGAAAGGATTCTTATTGCCACTGCATTTCCCTTTAACTCCTTCTTCCTTTCTAAACAGACACACAACCGTTGTGCTGGTATTTCATTTATGGTTCTAAAAATAAATGAAACTCCCAGACATTTTGGAATCAAACTAATGTAATAATAAAGCTAAACCATGGCTACACACTTCAATGTTTCTGGCAGGGCTGAATCATCTCTGGCATGAAATACCTGCAATATCGCATGTCCTGTAAGGTCAGTAGAGACATGGCTATAGATCTGGCATCAATCCATTTGGCTCGATTTATCACTGAAACTATGGGTAGATTTATCATTTAAGTATGTTTGGTCAAAGTCCAAAGAGGCCGCGTGCCAAGATGTTAGACTATGTACTTTTACATTACAGACTTTCCAAATAAATTCAATGGTGCTTGTCAAAAACCAATGGGCCGGAAGGGAAATGAGAGTCTTGTGATGTTTGCGATTGTGCAGTTGCCTTTGCTTGTCAGCACATATTTTACTGTATCATAGTTGAGTGCTTTGACTGTTCAATTTAGAGAAACAACATTGAATATGTAGTTCGTTGTAAAGTACAGTTGGGAAATAATCTTTTTACCGCAATTTTACTGATATGTTCTTTAAATGCTACACTGCCTGAATTCACAGATCTCTTTCCTCAAAAGAACACTAACAGGCCAGATGTACGACCATTCTGTTTCGTGGGTAGCAAACTGCGATTTTTTGCGACTCGCAAAATGGAATGTACTAATGTGTCTCAGACACATTTAACAATTCCCCATGGGGTCGCAAGTGACCTGCCTCATCAATATTCATGAGGCAGCTCGCAACTTGTGACTCATTGGGAATGGGCTACAATGACAGGGAAGGTGGACTGCGCTGGGGACGGAAGACCACCATGTCTGTGTTTACTTTAAGTAAACAAACTTTTTTGTTTCAAATGCGGCCCACGTTCCTTAAAGGAAAACGGGATGCGTTAAAAAGAAGAAGAAAAAGATGTTTTCTTTACATTTTTTAAGGGCATTCAGTGGTCTGTAGGACCACTGTCGGCTCTTAAAAAATAATTTTGCTGCCAAACACAAAGGGAACTCCTTCCCGTTTGCGACTGCCTGACAAACAATTTGAAATTGGTATTAACTGCGATTGTTTTGCAACCACATGTGTGGTCAGAAAACAATCGTACATCCCCCTGTGACTCGCTATTAAGAAGGGATGCCCAAGACGCATGCCTTCCTAATAGCGACTTGCAAACCCTATTTTGCGAGTCGGTAATAGGTTACCGACTCACAAAATAGGGTTTGCACATGCTACAACCCTTCCTAGTGGTCGCAAATGGCCCGGTTTTCCGTTTGCGACCGCGGAAAGCAATTGTATATCTGGCCCAAAATTTCTTGTAATACTGTGCATAAGTAGCTGGATTGCATTAATTGCAGCTAGTGATTCACCTTTTTCATCAAGCAAAATTCTGTTGAGTGGTGTTGTATCACATTTTGCTCTTTGTTAGAATTGCTGTGACAAATAATTTCACCAGTGCTTAACTTCTAGCAGAATGTTTTGGTCATTAAAATTGTTTGTATTTGTCAAACAATAGTTTTCGTAATTTAGAAACATTTCTACAGTTCAGCCTCTGATTTGTTGTTTGCATGCCGAGGTATAACTAGTTTTACAAATTAAATATCGAAAAGCCGTATTCCCAAGCTATGAATTTTTGGGTGGGCATTTTGTAAAAACAATCATACTTCGGACTACAGATAATTTATTTAAAGGAAGTGATTTTAAACAAGTTCGCTCGCCCTACTGTTTGTGCAGATGTTATCAAATGAATTTGTGGTTGCAAACTTTATTCGTTTTTTAAATGCTGTTGTTCTTATATGGCATGTACAGGATGATTAATTATGCCTGTCCAGTTTTGTGTCGCTTGTGTTTTGTACATGTAGTATCATTCTTAGCACTTTTTTTATATACTGCATTTATAGTGCTGCTGTCTTCATGGATTTTATGTATAAACCGAATAAAGATAGAATTGACTGATTCAGATTGTACACTAACTGTAACAATGTTTGAAAATTCCACCAAAAAATACAAATACCAGCATGGCAAATACAGGCACAAAAGGATTATGTTTGTAAAATTGGCAACAGTTAATAATATGCCACTTCTAATAAAGTAAAAAAGAGGGGGCAATATGCCCTCCCCCTATGATTAGCACTACCCAGAACAATTTATGTGATCTGAGCCCAATGTGTTATCAGATGCAGCATTATTATACAAGAATTCTCTTAAAATTATTGGCTGGGTCCATAAAAGAGCAACACATTTTGGAAAAAAATGTTTCAAGACACTGTTATCCTTCAGTTGTAATGTTCCTAAAACAATTAAGAGTCTTCCTCTCGTTTAATATAATACAAATGTTGAAAACCTCACAAAGTATTTGATGTAATTTTGTCAAAGGCGCATGTAGCTTCAAGTAATAGGCGAATCTTTTTCAATTATCCTAACCCCACAACGTTTTATTAAACCATTTTATTGCTTTATGGTACAACCAGTCAAAATGATAAAGGATACACACAGAACAGAATTTTGTCAAACTGTGGCGCACAAGGCCAGCGCATTGCTTAAAATTCGCTTAAGTATTCCTCAAATGTGAAATGAAACCATAAGAAAGCATTTTATGACATTTTGGTCCGGCTTCTCAAAGAGATCAGCCCTGTAAAATAAATGTACTCTTGCAAATTGCTTGATGTGGAAAAGTAAGGAATTTGCTAAAAGTGAACTCACACTTGAAGTTTGTTTACCCATGTGTAAAGCTGCCCCACAATTAAGAGTGGATGAAATATTCTGTTCCACAAGCGGAATTGGTGGAAATTTGGCGACTTTCTTTTATTCTGGCATTTTTTCTCGCGCACGGCTCCAGAATGGTAAGATGGCAAGTGCAGGTGAGATTTGAAGTCCCCTAGTGTGATTTCCAGTCGCTAGGAGGACATCTGGTGAGATTTGTCTAATGTGGGCGGTCGTGACCATTCATGGTCAGAAGGTTACCACTCAAGTAGAAAATCTACTTGAGTAGCTGCACCCTCTGGAAGCGCCACATGGTGCTGTTCGTGCTGATTTTTCAGTGCGAAGCGCGCTCCTAGCACTAAATCACAACACGAGCAGCACAACGTGTCTATTTCTTCCCATTGACAGAACTCAGGGTAATCCCACTGAATTTTTATGTAACTCTGCAGAATTCTGAGGAGTCAAATTCCGTGAATTCCGCTCACTCCTGCCCACCGTGATGCAATATTATTACTAATGAGTAAAGGCCTTTGAGTTTTTGCTGCTCTATAGATGCCAAAATAGACCCAGTCACATCTAATCCCCTCCCAGCAGATATGCACACACAACATACAAAAGAAAGTTATTTATTTGACATTGCACCCTTGATTAGGGCAATTGGCAATAATACTACTTGCTAGGTAAAATGTAAATGTAAATGTGGGTGTACTTGTAAAGCGCACTGCGACTCCACGGAGTATCCTGGCGCTGAAGACCGCTGGGGAACCCATCCTGGTTTTCCCTGTGAGATGGTCCCTGTCTGGGTATCTCCAAGGTTAAACCAGGCATCTCCGGCATCTGTGGGGGGCCGTTGTAGAGATGAGACAAGCTTAATGCCCAGAGTTGCCGAGTGTGTTCCCTGGTTAGAGTAGGCAGCGAGGCGAGAATTATTGAGTCCGTTTTGACCCTGGTCCACGACCCTGCCGTGTTGGGAATTGAACCCTGGTCCCGGGCCGTTCTCTGTTTACGGGTCTGCCGCCTCTAACCAGTGAGCCACACCACTCCACTACATGCATACTTCATAGCTCCTTATAAATGAACACATTTTTGGAGTCACCGTGATGCTCTTAGCGATGTGGGGCAACGTTGAAACTTTAATAAACAAAGAGATTGTTTTAAGACGGAATGCACTCTTAATGTTAGCATTAAATAATTATGACACGTAGTATGAGATCTATGATCATAATATGGTGTTATAATTCATGGGAGACAGCTATCCATGTACAAAAGCTCATCTCTCATTTCAGTATTACAGTTCAGTTGTGAAGTCTCTATTCACCTGTAATAATGAACTGACGTTGCTGCTCAACTGTTATAATGTATTATATTTGAGATATGACATCTATAGTTACCTTTAATACCGAAATGACATATCTGATCAACTCTTATAACTTAATAAAGTTAAGTTGTGATGTCATACAGCCAGTAGGCAGAGCCAGCATTCAAGGCGAAAGGCGGATCATGGAGCATTATTACAGCTACTTTTTTGATCAACAACAATAGAACTGTCTTTTCTTTCTTCTGGTCCTTTTTTCTAAAATGAACAGTGATGAGCAGAAAATTGATATTTCGGGCAGCATGTTGTTTTTTGCTCGTTTTAAGTTATTACAGGAAAGATAGAATGTGTTGGCATGTTTCTACACATTCTGTGCTACAGCATTGGTTTACAATCTGACCTACAATAAATTGATTTAAATATCCTTTTACAACTACGTCTTAACCACATTTACGTTTGTTTAATGTCACACTACGGAATATGTGTGTGTTCTTCACGTATGAATTTAAGAGTTTTGTGGGAAGAGTGATAGTGTCACCATGTATTAAAAAGAAAACAATGCCCTCTGTAGTATAGTAAAAAGAAATTGCAATTTACCTCGGATATCTATGACCTCTTAAAGTACTGAGTCCTTTGGCAACTGATAGTATCTTTATAATTCATGGCTGGGGGGACTATTTCCTATATTTTGTGGATCTTAAGCAGTCTTGTAACTGCTTGAGTGCTATATGAAAGTGATAAGTATAATAACTAGCACCATTTAAATGAATGTTTCAATGTAAAAAACGTTTTGAGTTCAAAGAAATTTTATTGAGATGTATGTATATAGCAAACATAAGCGAATACAATAAACAGAAACTTAATAAAAACTCTATAAGCAATCAAAGAAAACATGAGTATAAAGGGGATAAGCAAGTCATACATGTCAGGGGTACATGAGTGATAAATGGAAAGCGGGAGGGTAGAGATTGTGAAGAGTCGAATACATTGTAATTCGTAAATCGATGTCAAGGTGCAGAATTAAGGCATTAACATTGATGTTTTACGTTCAATATGTATAATTCAACATGAGAGCACTATATATTTCCATAAGAGAGTATTTAGTAACAGCATTTGAAGTCAATGGCTCATTTTCTTGGAGTATGTCATTGTGTTAAGGATTCACAAGAGGAATGATGGTGGTGTGCACACTGTGTGAATAGTACCGCAAAGGACTGCCTCTCAACAATATGACTAACAAGTGGGGATGGGAGGGGTGCATATTGGGATGAAGGTTTACTATTAGCAAAATGAGAATCAAGGGTTCCCCATAAAGGGCCATGTTGTGACTTTCATTGGGAGTGTTGCAGAGCAATGCTGTCCACCCCTCTCAAATGTGCCATCCATTTCAACCATGACTTCAAGGATGTGGAGGCAATGTTTTACCAGTTCGAAAGAATGGACCTGCAGGCGGCCATTATTAGAATATTTAGAAGTACATAGTCATTTGGGAATTCAGTCGAATGTCTAAAAACCCCATAATGATGGAGTGAAATCACGGTTATTTTGGAAACCGAATACTGTCGTCAGGTATTTAAATATTGTGTCCCAAAATGCAGAAACAGCGCTGCAATGAAAAATCAGGTGGGGTAAATCACCTGTTTCTTTATTACAGTTCCAGCAGTTACAGTTTCTTTTGAGGCCAACTTTATGGAGGGGTCCAAAAAATTCTAGGCTGGAGCCAGTAATTACACTGGGAAAACACTAGTATAATTTAGTGGAGAACAACAGATTTCTACATCAACGTTCAGTTTCTTTGGGTATGGATTTATTTTCGGTCCATTTGGCCTCACCGGCTAAGCTTAGTCTTGTGGAGAGAGGCTGTAAGAGTTTATAGTGTCTTAGGACCCGGTGTCCTGATCTGTTGGCCATATTAATCATCCTAGGTAGGGAGAGGTCTTGGAATGCCAGTTTGGCTCTAGACCTGAAGGATTAAAGATTAAGGATATCGTAGAAATCTATATATTCTAGATTGCATTCGTTCTGAAGATCCTTGAAAGTAAGTGGAGGATCTTTTGATCCTAAATGCTTCAGAAAATGAATGCCTTTGGAGTACCAAGATTTTCAGTGTAGTGGTGCTTTATTTATCTTTTATTTGGTGTTATTACAAAGACAGATCATGTTGAATGACTTTATTGGACATTCAAGGCCACTATCTAGTTTTAGTAGGACTAAAGTGTTTTGAAATATTTGTTTGGCTGGTAGGGAAGGCTTAATCTTGGTGGATAGAAGCCTGAGTGGGTGAGATTTTCCAAAATTTCTTGTTCTATTAAAAGCCAGACTGGAGTGTAATCAAGTGGTGGAGACAACCACATGGATCCCAGTTTTCCCAGGAAAAGAGATTGACAGTTTCTATAGTTTGCTAAATTTACCCCACCCATATCACCGGGTGGTGGGTGTGTATTAATTGAGATCCTAGGGCATTTATTTTGCCAAATAAAGTTAGAAAGTAGCTTGTCTAATTTGTAGTGGACGTCATTTCAGAAAGTGAGTGGAAGAATGCATATGAGGTAGTTTACTATAGGTGTGACCATGAATTTTATTGTCTCGATGCGCCCTCCTTCCCCCTGCTCCCCGGTAATGAATTTGGTGTTCCCGCTGTCCAGCAGACTTGCACTTTTTCCAAATTTGTAGCTAACACCGGAGATTAGATTATTATTTGTAATGTTGTAGAGAAGCAGTTCTAAGGCAAGGATGAACAGAGAGGGGGAACGAGGAAATCTCTGTCTCATTCCCTTCTCTAATTTAAAGGGTGAAGAGACGAGGGCACCGCTCTCACTCTAGTGCTGGGATTGCTGTAGAGCACCATAGCCATTTTGATTAAGTCTTCGTCCAGATTACGTTTTTCCAGGGTTTCTCTGAGGAAAGTCCATGAAACTTTATTAAATTCCTTCTCGGCATCTGGTGTGATAGCCATGGTTCCAGAGGATGAGTTCTTGGCTTTTTCTAGTATATGGCATAGTAAGCGTGTGTTATCGTTGGACATGGAGCCTTTCAGCCTACCTAAGAGGTATTGTTTAGTTTAGGTAGAAGTGATTCTAAATGTTTGGATAGGGTCTTGGCATGTATCTTGGCATCCAAATTAATTAGGGAGATGGGCCTGTGGGTGGCTTACAGGTAGCTTTCGGGATTTGGCAGTCATTTGGGTATAGTCACTCATGGAAGACTTTAAAGGGGTCCAGGATCATTTGAGGGTAAAATTGTATGTTGTTCATATTATCTTTCATAGAATTAATATTTCTTTGGTTTTGTTTGTGCTTCAGATAGGACGTGAGCATTTTCCCTGCTCTGATTGCATCACAGAGTTTCAGACACTTAAATGTATTTACCCAGACCCCTACCTTCTCACTTAGTAGTATATTGTATTCATATTTTTGTTTGTTGAAAGTGTGAGGGTGGTGGGGTCAAGATTCGAAATGTGTAGTGATTGGAGTCTTTTAATTTCTGTTTCTAAGGCACATATCTTGTTGCTGTGTTCTTTGTTTAGTTTAGCCTGAATGTCTATTAGGGTACCCCTGATTGTTGCCTTAAAAGCGTCCCAAAAGGTGGGTATCCAGATAGCAGGAGTTTTTCTTTCACTAAAGTAATTAAGAAATGTTGTTTCTATGTGTGATCTAGATATGTCATCTTTTATTGATTCGTCAATAATGTGCCCAATTTTATTCTAGTGTTTAGTGTTAGCCCCTGCAATTGTCATGGTTATGCATGAGTGGTCAGAAAGTAGTCAGGGTTGAATGTCTGTTTGGTCTATGAGGTGGGTAAAGGCTCATTTCCAACAATCTTTTAATTTAAATCTAATGCAGATGTTTACTAAGGCTGTGTGAGATTTTGAGGAGCAGTGGCGGCTCCTCCACTAAGACAGAGGAGCATCGCCCCACTGCTCCTTGAGCGATGCCAAAGAAAAAAAAATGATAATATCAAGAAGTTAATATCATTTTATTTTTCTGTGCTCTAGCCAGATCTGGCAGCAGCAAATGAGAATTGTAGATTTCGTTTTTTAAGTCTGGGGTAGAAGAGCCAGGAAACCTTTCCTTGTGTTCACTGTTGCTTTCGAATAGTCCTTCGACACACATTCCAGAGGATTTTATCACGCTTGTGTATGTGGTTTAGGATCAGTTTGGTATGTTGGAAGTGGAGAGGTTTGCAGATGATCTGCCTTGTTATTGATTTGTTCTCAGGTTTGAATGTGGGTACTTGATGCGCACGTTTGAGTTCAAAGTCTTTGGCAAATTATATGCCAGTGACTTGTGAAAGCCATTTTCCCAGGATTGTGATGCATGAGTCTGCAGAGTCTTTTACTCCCTCTGGGATTCCAAATATTCGCAAATTCCCTCCGCAGCTTCTGTCTTCCAAGTAAGATTCCTCTTCGTGGAAGGTTTTGGTTGACGATTGGAGCATTTTGAGCACTTTCTCTGATTTTGATGAGATATCCTCCACAACGCTGATTCATTGTTCTGGGTCTGAGAGTTTATCATTAATGTTGTTATTGTCCGCTCAGATGGTACTCAGTTCTAACTGCATTACGTCTTTGTTGCTTTGGTTAATTTCGTGAAAATGTGAACCTCAGCTAGCTTTTTTAGAATCATATCCATAGTAGAATTGATATATGTTTTCTCTTTGATCGGTGAGTCCTTGGATGTAAGCTCTGCTTTGGGTCATTTAAGGGATGAGTTGAGTTCTTTTTATGCCATGGTTTGATCAGCAACGGATTTGTAACTTCAAGAGATAGGGAAAGTTCTCAGTGCACGTGTGTCACAATTTCAGGCCTATACAATGATATTAGGAGACCAGGGTTGTGCAAGGTGGGAAACAGGAAGGTGATCCTGGTATCTTATATTCTCTTTGGAGCAACAGAGTTGGTGTAACAAGATTTTGGTGGCTCTGTTGTACCTCATAGAGATAGAATACCCTATTCAAGCTCTGCTTGGTGGATTGGTTTACCTAAAAGCAAAGGCAGGATTTACAGTACAGAACTGGTCTACTGTAACTAGGTCTACCTTCTTGCATCTACAGTATCTGAGCAGTTTGTAAAGGTGGGTTATGTATGGTATGCAGGGGCTACTTGATGGTAGAGTGATTCCAGCAGGCGATATTCCTTCAGCAGGCAGGGGAATAAGGTAAGAGAGATAGGAGTCTGTGTGCCGCAATGGTAAACCCTCCTTCAGTGATAACCATGCATGGAGTTAGCACAGTGCAGCACTGTGTAGCGCTGTGTCGCCCAGTATAGTATCCTCAGAGGCAAATTTCAAGGATTGATAACTAGTGGGTAGGCGAAAATTGAGGGAGCCCACTGGTGCTCAATATATGTAGAGTTGAGTTTTAGCTCCATCTGCAGGATTTAAGCAGGCCGGGATATATTAGGGTATTGCGTTCCCTCCCTGTGCCATATTAAGGTCCGGCATGGTGGAACTTGGGTGCTTCTATAGTGCTGAGTACAGAAAGGCAGGGCGGGTCGCAGCAAGGCAAAATAAAAGTGCCTATCTGTTTTTTAAAACACAGACCGCACGGACATTCTTTGGTTAACATTGGGATCAAAGTGGAGAAAGGAGCGGCAGCCATTTTGTGAGTCGATCACTCGCTCTCCGGTTTTCTATACAGCTCAGTGATCCTTAAAAATTACAGCATTTCGGCTGCATGGAGCTTCGCAGAAGTCCACAGTACATGCGGTTTCAAGCAGGGTCATATGGGATCATTTCCCGTGCCATAGTGATCACTGAATTCTTCCTCTTTCAGTCCGTGCCATCAGGAGCAGTGCGATCACAGAGCCCTTTCAAGCCACGTCCCCAGTGATTCATATTTTAAATGTATTGTCTCTCTTGCACCCTTAAAGTAATAGTCGGGTATAAATTGACACAAAGTGAGAAAAAAATTACAAAAATGACAGCAAACTCCTCTGGGTAAGTTGGTAACACATTTAAAACAGGTACTTTTGACTTTAGGTAAAAAGAATGTGCTGCATGCATTGGTTTTAAAAAAAGGTTAAGATTATGTGTGTTAAGAGTGAAGGGTGAAAATGGTCGACACTTAAATATGAATCCTTTCACCTGTTTCTTTGGAAACAGACTTCCTGGAAAGACAGCAAAGGTTCTGAGATAGAATGGGTAACTTGGATGAAAGGAGTTTGCCATCTTTTATCTCTTGCTGCAGCCAAGTGTCTGGGTTTACTTTGTTACAGGGTCTTCTCTGTATGGCTGATCAGGAAGTTGTGATTCCAGGGCTATGACCTATGAACTTGTTTGTACTACTGAATATGGATACCATCAATATCGTGGCACAACAATATAGCGGTCAGAAAATCGAGGGACAAAATATCTAAAGGTAAGTACACATAGGGAGGTATTCCATATTCCATACTCCACATCTACATACCTTAAACTTATATGTACAGTGTAGGTACATGTATGTGGAGATCGGTATTGAAAATATAAGCTTACTTATCTGTTGATATTTTTTTCAATTGTTTCCCCTCAATGTTCTGCCTCTTCAATATTGTGGGTTCGATGCTCAGGGTGCACAGCATAAACTTTCTTTCCAACCCATTCGAAATCTGGAAATGTTCAGACATTTACTCTTGTCAAGAGAAGGAGTAAGGCTGTTTCCTTTGTGGGAATTGGAATGGAACTCCCCCACAAGTGGTTGGGGCTATTTCTCTATGGATAAAACGTATTCTCTTAGGAGAATAAAAAAGGAAAAATGCAATTGCACATAAAGATTACATTTCTCCTTGTTCAATTGTATACTATGTTCATTGGAATTCAAAATTCATAAAAGATTTTCAGACTTATTCTCGAAAACCTGATACTGACACAGATTTCCAGGAGCACTCTTTAAAAAAAAAGGTTTTATTATGTTTTACTGCAAAGAAAACACAATGGAAGGAACACAGGTGGTACAACATCCACCAGTCCACAAACAAGTTTGTGAGGCATACCGGTCTAGTTACAATTGCGACAGTATCCACCTGCATTCCCATGTAACTAAGTAGCATACAGTTGAGTCCTCTAACCTTTGTGGTGTACCACGACTTTCCCCAATTGAGTTGGTAAGGTCCCTGTTTCCACCCAGGCTTCCACCCCCGCAATTCTCATTAGAGAACAACCTTTTGACAGCTCTCCAGTTTCCCTGCCCTCATACGCCAATCAAGACTTGTTTCCCAAGTGTGTACCAACGTAATCCTATCCCGTCCCCAGTTTCTTTCTGATTATGTATTGTCTGGCCACCATGAGGGCAATGTTGCAAATGAGAAGTGTATAGCGGTCATGTGTTTGATTCTCCAATATGGCCAGGGCTACCAACTGTGGGATGAGAACCAACGTGGCCTCTGGAATTGCTTAAATCCTGTGACTTATTTCCCCCAGTACTCCAATATTCGGGGGCAATCCTAAAGTGTGTGTACCAACAAGCCTCTCTGCCTACATCCCCTTAAGAAGAGGCTCATAACGATGCGTCTAATATTGGACAATCCGGTCCTAGTATAATATGCTCTGTGGAGTATTTTCAATTGAATTTGTTGAAATTCTGCTCATATGGCTTCCTCGCGAGGGTGTCAGTATGCCTCTCCCCAGTCATCATCCTCTATCCTACCCAGGTCTCACTCCCATTTATCCCTAAAAGGGTCGAGGGGAGGAAGATTATTGTGTAAGAGCGTGGAGTACAGTTGGGACACTGCATGGCTGGTCTGGGGGTTCCTCAGGACACTGTATGCCAAAGACGTTTTACCAGGTGCCTCCCACAGCTGCTTCCTTCATCATTGCAGGAGATGTTGTATTTTCTGATATTGGAGGTATTGGCTCCCCATAAGCTCATATTGCTCCTGCAGTTTGGAGAAGGTTATTACCGCTATTCCTTGCCAGATGTCTCCTACTTTTGATATACCCAACTGGTCCCATTTTCAATGGCCCTCTATAGCACTCACTCCCTTCAAAATCACAGAGTCTCATAACTGGGTCTCTATTTTTAATTCCTACCCAGAGTCTGGGGGGCCTGTTGCCATTTCTTGATCACCACGGCTGTAGGGGTAGGTATTGTCTTCATCCCCTTTTTGCTCTATAGCCGCTGTACATATCCCTCTGGGTCTATAGATCCACTAACATTGATGGTTCCTGTTGGTAGGAGAAGGCCCAGTCATTGATAACTTGAAGTTGTGTTGCCCAGTAATATAACAGAAGGTCTGAGTGAGAATTCCGCCCTCCAGGGACTTTCTAGTAAGAGTTGTCCAGTGCCCTGCATCAGATTTATAAGATTCCAGAATTTTGTCCAGGGTTTCCATGAGGAAAAGCTCATGATCCTCGGTTATAAAGATCCTGAGGTATCAGAATCCCTTGAGTTCCCATCTTGAGGGGTAATTCTACCCCCACTCTTCAACACCCTCAGACAGTGGGAATGTGATTGACTAGTGCCAATTTATATGGATCCCCGAATATGAACCAAACACCTCCTTGACTAGTGCCAATTTATATGGATCCCCGAATATGAACCAAACACCTCTAGGATTTCTAGTACCCTGGGAGGATAGCATACTGGGTCAGCAGGTGTGCCTCATCTGCATAGAGAGAGACAACATCCTCCCACTCCATGTTCATAACATATGCCCCTAGTCAGTGGATCCCCCTCAATCCAATAAGCCATGGGTTCTATTGTTAATAGGAAGAGCAGTGGAGATAACAGGCATCCCTTTCGAGTGCCTCTGCCCAGTTTGAATTCTCTGGAGAAGGTCGCATTCACCTTCACTTTTGCTTTGGGGTCACTGAATAGCAATTTCACTCTAGCTAGGAATGTCGGCCCATACCCATTTTGTGTAGTACAGCCATTAGGTATGGCCATTCCACCCAGTTGAAAGCATTTACGGTATCCAAAGCTAGAAAGCAATAGGGTGATCACCTGTGCAATTGAGTTGCAGCAGGCCAGGCATCCGGACAGTCTACGAAGATTTTAACTTGTCGCTCTGTAGGGCATGAAGCCAATTGGTCCAGAGCCCCCAGTGTATCTACCACCTAAATCATGGGGTTGGCCAGGACTTTTGCCAACACCTTGGATTCTAAGTTGAGGGGTGAGATTGGCGTGTATGAAGTGCAAGCCTCCAGTGACTTTTCCTTCGTGAGTATCATGACTATCGTCTCCCGTCCTAAGTCTTCGGGCAGGGCGCCCTCCTCTCTCGCTCTGCAAAATATTGCTTAGAGCGAGCCCACTATGTTGGATCTAACACATTTTTAAAAATCGGGTTTGCAAGCCATTGGGGCCCGGGGATTTAACAATTTTCATGTGACCCAATGCATCAGGTATCTACCTTTCCATTACGTCTACATCCAAGAAGTGACTTGTATCTTTCTGGAGACTGCACACTTGAATGTCCTCGATAGAATTCTCCAGGCAAGTCATTTCTATCCCTCTCTTTGCCTGGTAAAGGCCGGTGAGGTATGTGGGCAATTTCTGAGCCACCATCTTAGCTTGCTCCACTGTTCCTCTTTCTATGGCGGAAATCCATCTCTGGCCCTCCTTTTTCTCAGCTAGCCACGCTATTAGTTTACCCGCCTTATTCCCCACCTTGAAGAGCCTGCCCTGTTTAGCCTAGAATTGCCCCCCTGGGTCCTGGTGAAACGGGTTTCTCAGATCTTCGCTCACAGTGGGGGCTTTCAAGTAGTCTTCTTCCCGTTGTATTCCAGGTGTACTCTTGGTAACCTTTGTGAGTTACCAAAATGTGCATTTCTGGTCCCATGTAAGGGTATAACTCTATGGGTGTAGATTTATTAAATTCTGTTTTGAATCAAGTCCATTATAACTTGGGAAAGTTATCCCACAAGTGCAAACCATATTTTTGAAACTGGTAGGAACAAATATTGAAAATTATTTAGAATATTAACAAACTGGAGAATGGAGATTTCTTTAATTGCCCTAAATCAAAAAAAACAAATCATTATTGCCATGCTAGTGCAATTTAGAAGCACCAACACTCCAGGATTCGTATTACAGAGTCTGTGCAAAGGACCAAAAAAAACGGTGAAATCCATGTTCACATTTTCCTCTACCTGGGTAATAAATAATAGAGCGAATGCTATTTGCCCCAAAGGTAAATGCTATTTTTTCCATAATAAATATGAGTAAACTGGTTTCACCCTATACTACTTTTGGGTTTCACATAAAAAGAAGTGGATAAAATACGTTTTCTTCTATTCTGGAATATGAAATATGTGTCTATGCCTGAGTCAAAATCAACTTGCTTATATTTTTATTACATAATTAGCAAAAGTTTGAAACTAGTTTAGTCCATATTTTTTAAAAAAAGTGGATTAAGATTTCTTTTGAACTTGCTAATATATAGAACGCACATGTTTTAAAAAATGTATTTGACCATCTTTTCTTCAGTACAAACGTACGTGACATGGACTGCAGTTTAGTGAGTTTTCTCAATACCATGTAACACATGCCGACAAAAATCACACAAATGCATTTTCGCTTTTTTACACCGTGCCGAGTTTCTTTGAAATGCCCCCAGGAGTATTTGTTTTAATGCTTGAAGTACATTACAATGGAAATTCACATGGCCCACAGACTTTGTATGCAAATGGTAAGACATAGGAAGATAATGAACACCGGAAGTAGTGGAAGAAATGAACTAGTTGTATCGCTTAAAATGTGTTATCTAATTATAACAAAATAATAGGTTTGGGGAGGGATACTTTGCCAACATGAAGAGAATGACAACATTTTTGGTCCATAGGTTTGTGCTTTGGAAATTACTTTGGAGAAAAGGATTATAGTCGCACTTCAAAACTTTGTATAGCGAATATGTATCCTAACCAGGCACCTGTGTGGACTTTCTTTTAGGGTTGTGAAGAGTTGTCGCTATGTGCTTATGGAAAGTAGGAATTTGACATGTTGCCAGTTTTTACCACTTTAGCAATGGCTGATAAGATTATCAAATTGTAATACTTAATTCTGCAATTACAATATTTCAGTGAGCTTTTCTATGTATCAAATGTGGCTGATTGTCACATCCTTTTAATAATTATTCCAGGGATAGATTTTGGGGGGTGAGGCACAGTTTTCTTCATCAAACAAACAGGCTTTATCAGAACTATGAATGTTATGCATATTACGTGGAAACCATTTTGTGAGTGCAAATTGCATGTGAGGGTATATCTCCGAAGCTAAATGCACACAAGACACTTGGGGGAGACTGGACTGAGCACAAAGTGTCTCAAGTCTCTCTCCTTATTGAGAGCTCTCTAATTATTCCTTACTCGTCATTGGCTATATCTGGGTCAGAATCACTGACATGTGTATAACTGCACTTTGTATACTCAAGCTTTCAGTTTGCTTAGATTTACACCGGTTTGAAGATTCGTGGAATCCCATGGAAGTATGTCTAGTTATCCATGTAAATCTTAGATATCCGGATGTAATTCTTGTCCACTATACCGAAATTGCAGACGACCTCTTCGAGCAAGTCTAGCAGAAACAAACTAAACATATTTTCACTTATTTTATTACTCTTTACAGCTAAGACATTTGTCCCTTTGGATAAAGCCTTTCCTCCATACCCACCTGACTACCAGGTTGAATCCTTGGTTTTCCACCATGGAGAGACAATAAACACCACACCCAGTCCATTATTTCAGAATTGATTTCAGAAATAAATAAAACTATTTACCTTGCGCTCGCCGCATCGCCGAGTTGGCGATGCAGCGAGAGCAAGGTAAATAGTTGTATTTATTTATTTACCTACTTCCCTGATTTGTTGAAGCCACAGAAAAGTGCAAACAGACGTAGCAAATGGGTATATAGAATTCTAAAAGTGGATAGGCTTCTGAGGATGACTAGGCCTATGTTAGTTTTTAACTGGTATGTTTTCTAGGCCCTAAAATACGGGTATGCACTCTAATGAACTCAATGCAAAAATAATAGGCATATTAACTAGCACCAAAGCTTGTGCCACAGGTAACATTACATCTATATTTAACAAACGTTATGGCACACATATAAGGCTTTGAAAAATGGTTTTAGTGGGCTGCTATATATGTTGGCTGCTGATGGTGAGAGGTCCTTGTAGGATTCTTCAAAATATTCTGATCCGATCTCTGATAAAGGAAGCCAGTTGCACTATTAGTTGCTCGGCAAGGATGAGAAAATTGAAGCTAATTTAATTCTGCAGTTGGCTTCTGTGGAAGCTTGGAAAAAAAGGTGAGGGTGAGATTTCATAGCGGTCTTACTTGTTCATGCTTTGTCAGGTACAAGGAAGTATTTCTGGGAGTGTGGATGAGATAGTGTTTTTGCAGATGTATTTAGTTTATGTGTCCTAGTCATGTTTTTGGGCAGTTCTATTGTGCTTTAGTCCAGACAATATAATTTATACTTTTTGTCCTTGAATATCATATCTGTGTATATTTGAAGCCGCACTGATCTGCTGACATTAGACTAACAGGCAGGAACTTGTAATGTCACTTTAGAATGTTCAGCATGAAGCTGCTCTGAACCGCTGGGATGTTGGCCTATACCATGAGCAAGGTTAAGGTGTTTCCACTGCTTTGACTAAGAGTTGAAGCAAAACTGGGCATAAGCCTGGAGTATAGAGAGGAGTGGATGATGGCTCTGGTCTGAAGAATTTCTTTCCAGTCATGTTTTGTTGAGGAAGATGTTATCCATGTTGACTGCTGACTACATGGAAAATAGGGGTTGGTCAGGTTGTAAATTAGATATTAAGAAGGGTTCCAGAAAGCTGGTTGAGAGGGGAAAGGAAGACATCTTGGATGTCATGGGGACTGGGAGGAAAGGCATCTGTTAACTTGTGATGTGTCGGGGGGCGTGGCTTGGATGCCGCACAAATGGACGGCTAGGTGCTGAGCTCCGCTGCACCGTTACACCTCGTAACTTTTTTCCCGATGTGAACGGGACTGCCTTCACACCTCCTTGCCGAATTTTCCTGTCGGAACCTCCGGGGAACAAGCGGAGCGGCTTTGCGGCTTTTGGAGTGCCGTTCTTCATCCGTTTCCATGATGTTTCTGCCGCTCCTCACGGAGCCGCCATTTTAGGGTTCCTCGAACTACCGGACCTCTGCCTCCACAACACGCCAGGAAGACCTCGAATGCCATGTGTCGCTCGGCAGCAACGACCTTGGGGGTGAGCAACTAAAGTGTTCGGTCATTTTCTGCTACGTTTCTCTTCCTCTCTCTATTCTGAGGAACGTTTGCTCAGGCGCTTCGTCATGGCGTTTCCTCTATGAGACCCGCTTTCTTCGGACGCCTTGTCATCTCAGCGCTACTCATTGCAAGTGCACCACTGCTGTTCCTCATGGCTTTTTACTGACTTTTTGACTCTGTGCATTTCATTACGCCTCAGCTGCCTCATGACGCACTTTCCATAACTGCCATTCTCAGCGCCCTCTCTCTTCAAATTGACAGCATATGCTCCATTCAATTCCCTGGCGCTTTCTTATGCAATTTACAAGCGCTTCCTCAGGGAGATAACTTCATTCTCTCCTCTTCATGGTATGCCACCTTTCTGTCCTATGTTATCTATATACTACTTTTTCAAGTATATGCTTTGGACCCAATAAAGGTGTTTTGGTATACTCTGTCATGTTCAGCTAAGCTCTTCAACGCTACTACTTCTCTCTTATTGGCATTATTCGCAGTGCTGTATTTTTGGAGCATCTTGTATTATATCAGCACCTGGCTTACCTTCTACTAAGATGACCTTTTGAGACATTGCCAACGCACTTTTCTATACCTCTCAGGGCATTGAGAATAGTTATTGGCTGCAGTAGGAATTTCTATGGTGAGATTACGCAAACCTCAATTTGTCTTTGCTTCCTCTGTGAATACTTCGGTGGGTTCTTCAACTGGTGCATCTAAATCAACTCACTCTGCAAAAATGTCGACTTCTCCCTCTCAGAAAGCCCCTTCGGCTCACTCATCTTCCAGTAGAACCTCTCCACCTGCTCCATCTGGCAAGCGTCTTAAACAGAATTCTCCTACACCGGAGGATAACTCGTCCTCATCTCCTATTGATCAAATTTTGGAAGAACTTTGTGCAATGCGTCCTTTTGTCGAAGAGACAAGCAAGGATATGCAGCTTTTGAAGGACAAATGGGAGTCCATGGACGCTCGTCTTTCTTCTGTTGAGCTACAGATTCCTGAGGTTCAATCCAACACACAACGCATTGTTGCATTAGAAAAGACTATCCTCTCTCTACAAAAGCATACGGAGGATTTGGAAAATCGCAATAGAAGAAACAACCTTCGTATTTACAATTTACCAGAAAATCTCGAGGGTGACAATCCAGTGACTTTCTTTACCACCTTCCTACCGAAACTTTTGGACATGCCCCCCTCTACGTCCATCAGTATTCAAAGAGCGCATAGACTAGGTCCAAGAACAGATTCCTCTCCTAAGCCTCGTGGAGTCATTATCCTATTTTTGAAATTCACAGATCTTCTCTCGATTCTTTCAGCAGCAAGGAGCAAAAAACAATTGACTTGGCAGGGTCAACGAGTTTACTTATCTCAAGATGTTTCTAATGCAACTGCCTCCAGACGTAAGGAATTTCTAGCAATGCGTCCTTCTTTGCGATCCCTGGGAGCAAGATATGGCTTGTTACACCCTTGTACCTTCAGAGTCACTTATCGGAATAAGACTTGGTCATTTCAAGATCCTGGGGAACTACGCAACTTCATCTTTTTGCAGAGTGAAGAGGGGATGGACGCTTCTTCCTCTCCTTCGAACAGTGGCTGAAATGTTTTTGTTGTCTCCATGTATTGTTCTCTAGTAGTGTTTTTCTGACTTCATGTACTCTTCTCTACTCCTTCTCTTGGTCTTCTCGATCTTCTCATCTTGTTTATCTTCTTTTTTCCTGTGTCTCCTTGCGTATGTTCTACATAAATCTTATTTCTAATTTCCGGCTATATACTTTGTGTCACATGTTCTGTATGTTAACAATTGTCTCTTTTTTCCCCATGCAGATATGTATCGGATGCCCCCTTCACCAACTTGTTCCATCCTTTGTTCCTTTTTTGTGAGGTCTCGGTGTGGTTCTGCTCCTGGTCCTGGTCCACCCGTCTTGTAACGCATCACCACCTCCCCACTTCCCCCTTTGTGTACTTCCCCTTTCAGGTATGTTCATTACAGTCATCCTTTTGGATTTGTACTGTCTTCTATGTTTTCTCTCTTTTCTTTCTTCTCCTTCTTTTGCTGACCCTCTTTCCTTTTCCCTAACCTTTTCCCTTTCTCCTTCTCCTTCTCTTTCTCCTCCTCCTCCTTTCCTTCCTTCTACCCTTTTAACGATTTTCATATTTTTTACCTCCTTAAAGTTTGAATTACTACTTGTACAGTATGTTTTTGCATTTTTCAATTTTGAACAGTTTATTATTCTTTCACCTTCAAAGTTGTTTCATGGAATGTGAAAGGATTTAATCACCCTATCAAACGGCAGAGAGTACTTTCACACCTCTCCTCTTACAACCCTGATATTGTTCTTATTCAAGAAACCCATCTTTCAGATACTGAATCTTTAAAACTAAAGAGATTGTGGGTTGGTACTGTTTTGTTCTCTCCTGCTTCTCATAAAAAGAATGGTGTCGCTATTTTGATTCATAAACGGCTTAAGGGTCGTTGGATTTTAGCTAAATTGCTCATTAATGCTATGCTATTCCAATTACTGTGTTCAACGTTTATGGCCCTACATGCTTTGACACCTCTTTTTGGCCCTCCATTACAGCAAAATGTGTTCAATACAAAGATGATTCTTTCCTGTTAGGTGGAGACTGTAACCAGATTATCGATCCTTTTTTGTAAATCCTCTGTTAGTTTTTCCCCTCACAAGCCCCATAAACAATTTTTGACACTATCACACAAGTGCATCTTGTAGACTCATGGAGACTCACTCATCCAGATATCATAGACTTTTCCTTTTTCTCTCCCCCTCATGCTTCTTTCTCTCGTTTGGACAACATTTTTCTATCCTCATCTTTATCTCAACACCTTCTATCCTCTTCTATTGAACCTATTGTTATTTCTGATCATGCTCCTATTATCACTGTATTTGATCTTCTTCCTCCTACTCCTAAATCTTCTCTCTGGCGCTTTAATTCCTCTCTTCTTGTTGATCCTCTTTTTTCCTCCTCTTTTCGCTCTTTCACTTCTGAATTTTTCCAACTTAATTCTCAACCTGATACCCCTCCTCATGTTCTTTGGGATTCCTTCAAGGCCACAGCCCGCGGTTTTATTATCGATTTTGTCTCTAAAAAGAAGAAAAAGTTCCTTCAAAAACGTAAAGTTACCCTTGCACACATTAAGTCGTTAGAGCATCAATTCTACACTTCTTCTCCTAATCATATGTCTCCTGAACTTCTTAAGGCTAAAATTGCTTTTAACAAACTTACTACGGATTCAGCCTCCTCTTTTCTTCTCCGGAGCAGTGCACGATACTATGGAGGTCGCAAGTCCGGTAAATTACTGGCTAACTATCTAAAATCGCGTAAGGAACGAACTAACATAGACTCTATCTATTCCCCTTCTAATGTTCTTGTACATACAGATGCAGAAATTTTGGAACAATTTCACTCTTTTTATGAATCTTTATACACTCCTGAAAATCCCCCTACCCCAGAGCTTATCCAATCTTATTTTGATAATCTACCTAAGCCAGATACTTCCCACCTTAATTTTTCGGACATTGATACTGATCTCACTATTTCTGAGTTATCCACTGCTTTGTCCTCTCTCACTAAAGGCAAAACTCCAGGACCTGATGGCTTTCCAGTTGAATTTTACTTACATTTTTCCGATCTCCTCTTACCCAAACTTCTCTCTTTTTCAGTCTTTTTGTTCTGCTGGACTGGCCCAAGGTTCATTTCAAGATGCTACCATATGCCTTATCCCTAAAGAAGGTAGAGACCCTAAATTTTGTAAGAATTATCGACCTATATCTCTAGTTAATGTGGACTATAAGATTTTTGCAAAATTATTAGCTCTTCGCCTTGACCCGCTCATGCCACATCTCATCGGAAAAGAGCAATGTGGTTTTTTTAAGGGCCGCCTTACCTCGGACAACTCCAGACTCTCCTTAATGTTTTAAGTAAGGCCCCCTCGCTGTCAATTCCCATTGCAGCCATCTCAGTCGATGCTGAGAAAGCCTTTGATCGGGTTGACTGGTCTTTTCTCATGGCTTCCCTGAAATGGCATGGCTTCAGTCCTAAATTTATCTCCTATATTTCTTTAATATATTGTGGGAGGGCAGGTCGGATATACAGACGCGGAGGCTGAATATATTGACGAACAGCACTTTTATTGTCAGGAAACAAGGCTTTAGGTTTCACGACGGGTTCTGTACTTCCACTCGCGGCACCGAGTTCTCCAGTGTTGAAAGGGTTTGCCGTGGTAGTCGATGTTCCTTCCTCTTCTTCCAGTGGTCGTTGATCCCGGGGCGGCAGAGTCTCCGTGGTGTTGGATTACCGGAGGTACCGAGAGGGAAAAAGAGAAAGGGGCCGTCAGTGATACGGTTGTTTCGAAACCCTTGCTCCTACACCGGAAAGTAGTGCACGGAAAATGGGTATGGTGAAGGGGAGTGCGTATAGGTATTGAGAGTGGCAGGTAAGGGGATAGGGAGTGAATTGGTACGGAATGAGGATAAGAATATAGCGGAGGTTGAGTCATAGACCAATTACAACTAATCCCAAGACCAACAACTTAACGTGATACTGTCGGGTACTGTTATCTCACAAATGTACGTTTCGGTTTCCCCATTTACTAAATTCCACCCACCACCCACAGTTTCCTCTCTACCTCCCACCTCCCACATCACACAACAATTTCCCCAAAGGGCTTCGGTTCAAAGTCACTCACCGGCCCCGCCGTAACTCTCCTGAGTCACGGCACGCTCTCCAGCCTCCTCCGGAGGACACCACCACTCCTCCGTCCAGCGGTCATCGGTTTCCCCCGCCTCTTCTTCACACTCAGCAACGCTGTCTTGACTCTCGGCGTTCAGCTCCGGCTCCCGGCTCCGAGATTCGGCGTCCTCCTCATGGTCCGTCTCTGGTCCCGCCTCCTCGACGTTGACTCTGTTTTGTCCAAATTTCTCTGGAAACAGAAAAAGGCTCGTGTATCTCTCTCAAACCTTCGTAAATCTAAATTTAATGGTGGGACCAATTTTCAAGACTTTCGCCTCTACCATAAGTCCTTCTCGCTTCGACAAGCTTCCCGCTGGGTATCACAGGAGATCTCCCCTTTTTCTCCCCTTTGGCTTTCTGTTGAACAGGAATTATTACTTCCTTATTCTTTCCAGGAGGTAATTAGTTTCACTTCTAAAGCCCCATTTCTTAACCCCCTCCTATTTAAACACACTTCTTCTCTTTTGCGGCCTTTAGTTTCCTCTATCTCGGTCTCTCAGGAATCCTTCTTATTATTACCTATCTGGTACAACTCACTCATTTTAATACATAATAGACCTATCGCATGGCCCTCGTGGAGATCGAAAGGTGTCATCTGGGTGCGTCATCTTTTTGATGGTTCATCTCCCTGTTCGTTTCCTCAATTCCAATCTCAATTTCATTGCCCTCCTTCTTTAGCAAAGAAATTCTTCATCCTTATGGAAACCATTCTTGATCGTTATTATTCTCTTCCTTCTGAAGGTTTACCGGCCTCGTCTCCCTCTCTACTTACCATTCTTTCTACTATTCCTAAAGCTTCCCTTATTTATCGGTATTTCTCAGCTCCTGATCCGGATCGTCCCAAATCGAAATTGGAATTGTCTTGGGAGAAAGACTTGGATTGCTCCTGGCCAACTTCTCTTTGGGACAAGCTCTGGGCCAGGTCCTTGAAGATTTCCCGTACTGCCTCTCTTACTCAGTCCCTATTTTTCTTTTATCACAGACTTTACCTCTCTCCTCTTTCTATTTCTCGCTTTACATCCTCTTCTGTGGCTAATTGTTGGACCTGTAATGCACCTAATGCTGATCTTTTACACCTCTTCTTCCTCTGTCCCTCAGTTGGCATTTTTGGGACTCAGATATGGTCTCGTCTCTCCCGTATCTTTAGCATCTCTATTCCCTTTTCCACCTCTTTCGTTTTTCTGGGTAGCCTTTCAGAAACTTTGGAACTCCCTCCACATTCTCATGGCCTCTTTGACCTTATGCTGGCCCTTGCACTACAACATATTGTTTCTAACTGGAAATCCTTGAATACTCTGTCCCTAAGCTGCTGGTGGAATCTAGTATGCCATTCACATAGACTTGATGTTGCTTTTATGTCCTCCTGCAAACCTTCTCGAAATGTTGAACTTTACTGGTTACCTCTCACCCTATATTTAGATCAATCCGCCAAAAAGACATATTCTTCACTTTCCTCTGATAATTTCAAACCCCCTTGAGCATATGCACTCCTGCTTGTAGTTTATGATGTTTTTCAATTTCACTAATGCAGTTTTTTAAGCTTTATTCATGTTTATTCTCAGGTTCTTATTTCAGTTATTTGCTGAACACTGTGTATTTACTGTACTTTATTGCCGACATTCATTGTGTTTTATTTTTTATTCACTCTTATATGATATTAGCATGGTTTTTATTCCCTTCCTTCCCTTCTCCCCCACCTCCCCCTACAAAATCTTCAAAATGCTTTGCTTTTTCATTGTGCCATCGGCTACTTCTGTTTGGTTTCTCCCAACATTTAACCTTTTCTCTTGTTATTTGCTGATGTCACCTTACTGTAATATCCAATTTTACCTTAATAAAGCTTTCAAACATAAAAAAAAAACTTGTGATGTGTCAATGTTTGTTTCAGTTAACAATGCTTTTTTGCATCTGGGACCAGAGTCAAAGGGTCACTATGAAAGATGAGTGTTCTCACTGATGTGGGCTGTGGAGAACACGCTCACATCGACGCTTTGTCTCGTTGGTGCAGTTTGTCTGCTCTATTTCTTGTGGTAAACAGAGCTTGTGACCATATCACCCTGATAGCAAAACAATTGGAAAATACCTTCCCTTGACGCTTACTTGTCAAATGCTTCTGCCCCTCTTATTTCACCCATAATACTTTGCTGTGGTAGGAAAAGCAGTGAGATACAACGTCCTCCAGCTATGGGTAAGGGGCAAGCACATTACACTTCTGAACTCCTATGGTCCCAACAGGAGCGGCTCTAGGCTCATGGTGGCCCTGGGCAGGGAGCGTAGGTAGGGGGCCCCGGAAGAGGGGGTCCGGGCGGGATCCTGAGCTCCGGGGGGCTCTGCCCCGCCCGGACCCCCTCTTCCGGGGTCCCCTACCTGGTCATCTAACGCCTTTTCTGGACATTTTTTTAAAACACCTTCCTGAGTCAGGAAGGTGTTTTCATACAAGGTCCAGAAAAGGCGTTAGATGACCAGTACCTGCGGCTGCTCCTACCTTCCGATTTTGTCTCAGAGCGATAGAATTTAGGAGGAGGAGGGTATTTTGACAAACAACATGAGGGACTGGCACAGATGGCTGAAGTGCCAGTGCCATGACAGGGGCCCCGGACCCACAGCCCCCCCACAGAGAAAGAATCAGTGCTCTTTGCCTAGAAACATAAATATCGATACCATATCAAAAATGGTGTCTTACCTAGTGCATCAGCAGTACTTTGGCCGGAGGATTCTCCATCTTTAGGTTTCCCTTGGGTGATAAAGTTCAGGATTGCTCCTTCCTGTGACGCTACGAAAGCCTGCTGAGCCTCCTTTCTCTTTCGTTTCGAATAACCAGATTTGTGTACTCAAATTCTCTTCATTTTGCTTGCAATGGGCACGTGAATGTTGTGTGCTCCCTATCCCACCAGATATTAACTATGACTATTGCGCTAACACCAGTACTTTATAAGAACTATAGATAAACTTGTAAGACGACTCGCCCACCGGGAGAGGAAAAGGTTAAAGTTGCTTTTGCGCAAGAGTAACAGGGAATGAAAGGATGGCAGTGGCCGTCTTATATACGCCTGTACCAGCGGGCCAGCAGTGGGTAGGGAAAAAAAGGTACCAATCAGGAACCAGGAGGAACGCAGGCGTGGAGGCCAGTGAAGAGGGGGGGTCAGGGTGTTTGGAAGTGGAACAGAGCCGGAGGCCGTCAAATCCCTGCCACTGGGGCCGCCACGCAAATATGTATCCATCCTCAGAGGATTATTATATTAAGGATATATATTGGCGTGGTGGCCCCTGGGGTTTGGAGGCCCTGTGCAGGTGCACAGCTTGCACATGCCTAAGGCCGCCCCTGGTCCTAATGTTGACGACCCAGATTTTCTCAGAAAACTCTGGAGTAAATGACACTCCCTAACAGCCCAAAGAGTCCTGTGAGGCAGGGACTTTAACTTATTATTGGATAGGCAATTAGATTGCTCAAACCTGACAATGCACACCTACCATTTGGCCACTGCTGCCATAGTCAACGTAAAGAACACACTTGGCCTACACGACATCTGGAGAACTAAGGCTCCCACCAACACAGAAGGTACACATATCTCGACGGTATATGGAACATTGGAGACACTGGACTATTGGTTGGCCGCCGCGGATATCTGTTTGTGGACAACAAGGGATAGAACCATCTCCTGCATATGCTCTCTGATCGCTCGCCAATCAAACTAACAGCAGCAACCCCTGCACCTAAGCACTATGCACTCAAGTGGTGCCTGTTGCCCCATTCCTTATTGGACACTGCATTCGCAAATGACCTGAAAAATGAAATATTAACATACTTTAAACTTAACAACAGCTCTGTCCAGTCACTGGGTACACTTTGGAATGCCTCCAATGCATACCTAAGAGGTATCTACATAGCGAAACAGCATGGTATCCATAGAACCCTACGTAGCAACTTCAAACGGCTCGAACAAGACCTCAAAAACCAAGAGCAGTCTGACTCTATTGCCCCATCATCTGATATGCTGACAGAGATCAGACAGAAACACACTGACTATCCAAAGACAGCAGAACTGACGGCTAAGCATTCACACAAATGCACAAGAGCCAGAACATATGGAGAGGTAGAGAGACTGAGCAAACCCTGTTGCTGCATGACAGGCATATAGAGACAATTACTTGTCTACAGAAAGAAGATGGTACAATGATATACAATTCTTTTTTGTAAAATTTTTATTTTGTAGTATGCAAGGTGAAACGGAAAAGGGGGACGGGTATAGAGCAAGGGGAGCAAAGGAGAAAGAAAAGAAGAACAGGCGACAGGCCGCCACAAATCCCCACACAGGGGGAGCAAGGAATGGGGAGAGAAAATGTCCGCAGAGCAAGGGCCAGCAGAACTCCAAAGTCCACACCATGATGCCAGGGGCCGGGCAAAGCAACAGAGGCGCGGGCAGGAGGGCCTACCCATCATAGCGTCCAAATTATGCGAGGCGTACCAACAGTAGAGGCAGTGTCCCTGGACAGGGGGAGCAGTTCCAGTCCCAATCAAGTAGTGTTCATCCCAAGAGCAAAGTAAGTCGCAAAGATGAAGACAAAAAATAACGTCCCCAACTACCCCCCCACCCTCGTCCCTCCCCAACATTCACCTCCCCCAGTGGTGGCGACACCAAGCACACAATCCATCACAGTCACTCTCACAATCAAATCTGGAAAAGATGAAGGGTTCGCAGCGCTGACAGACACACTGCCGAAGGAAGGCCTCGGGACAGAAATCTCACAAGTGGGCCCCAATTGTGCATAAAATTCTTAAAATTACCCAGAAAAATGTCGGAGAGACGTTCCATGCTCAACAAGCGCCACAAGCGGGCGTGCCACAAGGAGACAGCAGGGGCAGACGGGGCCTTCCAGGCGGCTGCCAAGGTCATCTTAGCCGCACCCAAACACAACCACATGATACGCTTATCCGCCCTAGTTTGATGCTCGAGCAGTGGGCCCCTAAGGCCGAATAGGACAAAAGCCATGGAGTCAGGGAGTGGGTAACCCAAAATATCCTTTATGTGGGAGAGAATCTCGGCCCAAAATGGCTTAATGGAGGGGCATTCCCACCAGATATGGCTAAAGTCCCCCAACATCCCACAGCCTCTCCAGCACCTATCTGAAGCTGTTGGAAATATGCGGCGTAGTTTAGACGGATACAGGTACCAATCAAAGATGAGTTTCATATGGGCCTCTCTGAGGTCAGTAGAGTGGTTATGCGCCGCCACGTCCCGCCACAGGCCCCGCCACTCACATTCAGAGATGTCCCTTCCTAACGTGGATTCCCAATGGTCCTGGTACCGCGGTCTCGGAGATATAGTAGTATCTAATAGCAACTTATATAGGAAAGAGATCGCTCCTTTCATGGTGGAGGTGCGAAGGAGGAAAGATTCGAAAGTCGTCAAGGGTCTGGTGGCGGCATCCACCACTGAAGGCGACGTCGCCCAGTGCAGGAGCTGGAGATGTCGAAATCGCTCCGTTGGCAGCACCCCGTAGTCCCTCATACAGTTGTGGAAAGTGAGGGGTTTGGTGCCATGGAACAGGTGGGTGAGGGCCCTACAGCCGCCCTCCCTCCAAGCCTCAAAAGGACCCTCCGTCAAAGCCGGGTGGAAGGCCGGGTTAAAATGAATCGGGGTGAAGGGGACGGGAATGTGGTCCAGCGGTCATCGCCACTCACCGCGTCCCAGACCTTCAATACCGTGCTCGTGGGGGTGCTAATGTATGCGTTCCTGGGTCGGTCCATCTTAGGCTTCCATGCCAGATCCCATATAGAGCAGCCCGCAACACTCCATTCCATGTGGAGCCAATGCTTCTCCGAGCATTGTTGGGACCACTCCACCATAACTCTCAATTGGGCAGCTTTGTAGTACAAATGCATGTCCGGGAAACCCACCCCCCCATCCAAGCGTGGGCGCCGAAGAACCGCAAACGGAAGCCGCGCTCGGCCTCCTTGCCAAACATATTTCAGCATCACGGTCTTCAATCAGCGGAAGTAGTCCAGCCCCACCGGAACCGGTAAAGCCTGAAAGAGGTACAAAAGCTTGGGAAGAAGAACCATCTTGAGCGCATGAATCCTGCCAAGCCAGGAGATGAATTTGGGCTTCCACCGTTCCAGTTCAGCCCGGATCGATGTCAACATCGGAGGAAAGTTAGCCTGGAACAGGGCACCTACGGTGGAAGTCAGTCGCACCCCCAGATAAAGCAAGGACGATGACGCCCAAGCAAGCGAAGTGAGCATCCGGGTCTGTTGCACTTCCCCTGGGGACAGGGTCAGATTCAAGATATAGGACTTATCAAAGTTAACCTTAAAGCCCGCCACCGCCTCGTAAGTGGAGAGTACTGAGTGGACATGGGGTAGCGACTGTGCTGGGTCACGTATGGACAAGAGGACGTCGTCGGCAAAGAGCGAGATCTTATGCTGTTCACCCGTAAAGGGAAGCCCCAAAATTCGCTCATTTTCCCGCACCGCCAATGCCAATGGTTCGATGCTGAGGGCGAAAAGGAGGGGCGAGAGGGGACATCCCTGGCGCGTCCCCCGGGAATGGCTAAAACTCCCGGATCTGTGGCCGTTGACCAATACCCGAGAGGTAGGACTACGGTAATTGGCCTCAATCATGCGAACGAAATGGGGCGAGAACCCGAAGGCCACCAGCGTCTGGTGCAAGAACCCCCAGTCCACGCGATCGAAGGCCTTCTCCGCATCAAGCCCTACCAGCACCGCAGGTATGCGGAACCGTTCCGCCTTTTCAATGAGGTGCACCACGCGGCGCAGATTATCATGAGTCTGCCGACCCTTGATGAAACCAGATTGGTCAGGATGGATCAAGGCAGGCATGAGGTCCTGAAGTCTGCCCGCCAAGATGGAGGAGTACAATTTAGCGTCCAGGTTGAGGAGCGCTATCGGGCGGTAAGACGTACAGGAAGTAGGGTCCTTCCCCGGCTTGGGGATTATAGTAATCGGCGCTTCGGCCATGGAGTCCGTGGTCCTACCATCAGTCGCCATTGCATTGAAGAGGGAGACTAAGTAATCACAAATATCAGAGGTGAACGTCTTGTAGAAGAGGGCCGTGTAGCCGTCAGGCCCATGGGCCTTGTGCAGCTTCAGGGCCTTGATATCGTCCAGGACTTCCTCCCGAGTGATGGGGGAGGACAACAAGTCGTTCCATTCATTAGAGACTTTCGGGAGAGGGAGCCCCTCCAGAAATTTGGACTGAGCCTCCGGGTCGAGAGCGTCACTCGAGTAAAGCGCTGCGTAGAAGCGGCCAAATATGGCCGCCTTGTCCGCATCCCTATGCTGAACAGAGCCCGCGTGATCACGCACTCCTCCTATGTAATCCCGCTCGCGTTTGTCACGAAGTTGCCGGGCAAGATGGCGCCCAATCTTGTTGCCCTGGGAGTAGGAGGTACGCCGGAGGCGCAGAAGAGTAAATTCCGCCCTGGTATTATAATGGGCCCTCAGCTTCCCGTGCACCGCCGTTAGGGGCCGTAAAGTCACCCTGGAGGGGTTCGCCTTGTGGGCCTGTTCCAGAGTGGCAAGTTCCGATTCAAGAGCCACTCTTTCCTCGCGTCTTAGTTTGTTCAGGTGCGCGTTGAGAGCAAGGCAAGTGCCCCTTAAGGAGGCCTTGCACGCGTCCCACGTGTTGTACACCGAGGTGTCCGAAGGAGGGTTGAGAAGAAAGAAATCACCGATAGCCTTGCGCAAGGCCTTACAGGACAGGTCATCCCTCACCAGAGCCGCTGGGAAATACCATTTGCGCCAACCGTCCCCCCTGGGGGCCCAGTGCAGTCCCAGAACTACCAGGCTGTGGTCGGATAAGGAGAGTGGAAAGATATTAGACAATTGTATATCTCCCCGGAGAGCCTGGCCCACCAAGACATAGTCAATGCGAGAGTACGAGCGATGAACATTAGAGAAAAAAGTGTAGTCTCTAGTTTGTGCATGGACAAAGCGCCAACTGTCTACTAGCCCCATATCACTCAACTGACGCTTAGTTTCCTCCGAGAAGACGCCAGTGTCCGCCCTGCGTGTTCCAGAAGCATCCAGGTCCCTGTCCCATACCATATTGAAGTCACCCAGCAAGATCAAGTGTCCCTCCACAAAGTACCCCACCTTATCAAGCAAGCCATGCAAAAAGCCATTCTGACCCGCATTCGGGGCTTACATTACGACAAAAGTACAGAGGCGGCCGTGCAACATCCCCTTCACCATCAGCCAGCGGCCCTCTTTATCAACATTCATTCCTAGGGGCTGAAAGTGTAGGGAAGCCCGGAAGAGAAGGGCCACCCCCCTATGCTTCGTGGCCGCGGACGCCCTGTAGATAAGAGGGAACTGTCTATGGCGGAGTCGCAGCTCATCCTTCCTAGCCAGGTGGGTCTCCTGAAGGGCGACCACGTCCAAATGTTGGTCCACAATGTACTTCCAGAGCATCTGCCTCTTCTGTGGAGAGTTGAGGCCTTTCACATTCCAAGTTCCTATGCTAATGGTCATAACGGGGAACTAGAAATCCACGCCATGCTTACGTCCGAGCAGCCACACAGCTCAATCAGAACCTCGACACACACCGGGGCCCACGCCATCAAAAACACGCAACCAAAAGGACCCAGAGGGAACGGCCCTGCCACAGCCACACCCAGGGGGCCACCCCTCCTCACCCCGAGACTCCCGAAACGGCCACTGTCCCAAAGAAGCACCAGGGCCCAAGGACCCCCCAAACAGAGCAAAATACAAAGCGTAGGGGTAAACAGCAATGTAGTCACATGCACCATACAGCCAACACACAAGGTCGCCACCACCACTCCCCCAAGCCCCAACCCCAACCAAAACTGTACTGCCATTACAAGCGCTTGCAAAGCACAAACTGACCCACCCCCCCAAAACAACCCAAAAGCCAAAGAAACAGAGCACAAGGCCCGCAACCTGGAATTTACGGTCGGCAGTTCCAATGGGCCACAGGTCACACGGTCCACATCAGACTGGTATCGGGGTGGGGGCACCAGATCAGGGGCCCCCAGGGCCAAGGCCCGGGGTGTCTTCTCCAAAAGTACCATAGTACCCCAGGGCCGTCGGAGCAGAGGCGCCCCGGCGCCCAACCATCAAAGAAAGCAGGGGTCAAGCCGCTCCAGAGGACTGCTGAGAATCCGCAAGGGTGGCCGAGTCCACCGACGCCACCGCCGATCACCTCTCCTGCAGGCTAATAGAGTGGTCCGGTCGCAGCCGCTCCGGGGAAGCCCCAACCCGGTGCCATGACGAGGAGCGATGTCGGCAACGCGAAGGTGAGGACCGCGCCGCCTGCGAAGGTGGGTCTTCCTCCAATCCCAACAGCTCCCTCGCGGACTTCAAAGAGCGAATTTGCACCAACCTGTTCTGCCACCGGAAAATGATCCGGAAAGGGTGACCCCAGGAGTAGGAGATGCCCTGTTCCCTCAGATAGGTAGTCACCGGCCGGAATTCCCTCCGTTTCTGAAGTGTGGACGCCGCCAAATCCTGGAACAGCTGCGGCCGATGATCTCGGAAGGTCAAAGAGGAAAGGGCCCTGGCTTTCCGGAGGATGCGTTCCTTAGTCTGAAAATCATGGACACATGCTAGGATGTCTGGAGGAGGGCCCCCTCGCCTGGGTAGGCCAACTCGATGCACCCTGTCCAGTTTAATCTCCAGAACGTCCTCCTCATCGAGCACCTGGAGGAAGAGGGCCTGCACATACCCCCTCAGGTCACCAGCCTCACCGTCCCAGGGGACCGCTCTGATACGGATGTTGTTTCTCCTGGAGCGGTTCTCCAGGTCCTCGGCGTATGCTTGCAGATTCAAGTTCTGGTATGTAAGGCGAAGAACATCTTGCTGTAGCTGGTGGACGTGATTCGCCATACTCAGGTCATGGTCTTCTAACACGGCCACCCGCTCACCAATGCCGTCCACATCCCTCCGTACCTCACGGAGGTCCGACGGTAGCTGGGCCCGTAGCTCGGAGATGTCCTCTTTGATCGAGGCGAAGAGTTCTGACATGAAGGCCTTAGTGGCCGGCGCCTCCTCATCCGATTGTCTCGCCAAGCCACTCGCTCCTGGGGAGTTGGGCGGTTGCGATGCCTTGGAGGCCACCTCCTTCACTGTCCTCCCTTTGCGAGGCAAGTTCCACATGGCGGCGGGGCTGCGGCACGAGGCCGTCCGAACTGCAACTAAGAGCACCTGCGTCACAACAATGGCCGCTCGAGAAAGGTCCCCCAGCCGAGAAGTCAAGGAGTGGCAGCAAAGCCGACGCACCCGACTCGCAGAGCCAGGCCGCAGTCAGCCACTCGGCACAGTGCACAACTGGACCCTTTGCCTCCGGATCGCACGGGCCCGATGGAGGGACCGTGCAGCAGTCCAAGTTCCACTAGGTAGCCGGCCGCCAAGCCTACCAGCTGTCCAAAGCAAGTGGTGCACCACCAAACCAACGTCCCGCTGTAGTGGAGGGAGCCTAAGGGCTGGGAAGGCAGAAGACGTCCGTCGCTCCGTGAAGCCACGCCCAGCCGACGCCGATCCGCTGCGCTCCAAGGCGGCCTCGTCCTCACGCAAGGTCGGTGCTCAGCAGGCCCGTTGCTGAAGAGCTCTCAATGGCGCCGTACGACCACTCCGGGATTCGCCGAGAGCACCGGTCCACCCCGCTCAGTACCGCCGGCTGCTGTGGTCGTCCTGGAGCGGATCGAGGCCCCGTAGGCGATGCTGTACAATGCTTAGCAGGTCGGGCGCCGGAGCGACTCAAAAGCACGTCTTACTCCGACGCCATCTTGGCCACGCCCCGATATACAATTCTTATGAAATACTGATGAAGCTGGTTGAATATTATTCCCATCTGGTAAAGCTCCAGACTGGATTGAGGGCCTGTGATGACACTTTCTGGAGGAGCCCCTCACTCTTTAAAAGGTCCTAGCTGTGATAACTGTGATAGCAGGACCCTCCACAGACCTAATGCCGGGATGGATTCCCTGCAGAGTTTCATAAGTGACATTTGACCCTTCTAGCCCACAACTCTTACAGGTCTATAATGATGAAGTGCAACAGGGAATGGTGTCTCTGTTGATGTGTGAGTCCATCCTAATCACGTTACTCAAACCGGGCAAATTGCATCCGGAGTCGTCACTGTCCTTTATAAACATAGATGTGAAAATCCTTATCAAGGCTCTGACTAACACGTTGCGTCTGCTACTGCTAGTCCTGGAACTCCCAGACCAGGCAGTATTTATACCTGGCAGGTCTACAGCACACAACCTGTGTAGACTTTTCACTCTTATACACCAGCTGGACCCTGAACACACGGAAGGGTCAATATTTGTGGATGCCACTAAGGCCTTAGATTCTATTGAATGGAACAATATACTCTCTGCCTTGACTTTCATGG
Source organism: Lissotriton vulgaris (assembly GCF_964263255.1). Classification (NCBI taxonomy): domain Eukaryota; kingdom Metazoa; phylum Chordata; class Amphibia; order Caudata; family Salamandridae; genus Lissotriton; species Lissotriton vulgaris. Next base: position 756,239,949 of record NC_141699.1, on the reverse strand, counting down.
GAATCCCACAGAACATGGTTGCTTCAGTGCAGCTACTATATACATCCCCTACCTCCCGGATACGAATGGGTGGTCTTTTGTCTGAGTTGCTCCCTATTGGCCATGGCACTAGACAAGGATGCCCCTTATCTCCAATTCCTCTACACCCTCACCAAAGAACCACTACTGTGCACAATTTGCCTGCTCAATGGAAGAAGAGGATTTGTCTTTTTTCCGCGCAACCTGATATTATCTTTATATTCAGACTACATTGCTCTGTATTTATTCAATCCAACTAAAAACTTGAACCCAGTAATACGCAAATTTACGCTTTTTCGGGTACTTGCAGTCAATAGGAATAAATCCACTACTTTCCCACTAACACCAGTGACACAACATCATCCGTTAGAATTTCCATTGTCATGTACACACTCCATTAAATATCTTTGGGTTTGGGTAAATCAAGACAAGCAAGCAGTTATACAGAACAATGATGGCACCACCATGACAGGAATAGAAGAGTAAATCGATTCCTGGATATTGCTGTCACTATCACTGAGGGGGAATAATGCTTTCATCAAAATGCTATCTTACCCAAAACTGCTTTACCTGTTCTTCAAAATTCCCATACCACTTACTCTGCACTTTTTTCAGACACTGAAATCTCACTTGATCACACTAGCCTAGGCAGACCGGCAACCGTGAGTGAAGTGGGAAACATTAATGCTACCATATGAGTGAGGCGGCCTAGTAGCTCCTGATTTCAAACTCTACTATTTGTGTGACTTTGGGTGACTTTTCCTACCACTGACATAGACCCGCACCATACATAGCACATCTGGCAATAGAACATGACAATGCATAACCAACACCGCTAGAAGTGCTGCTGGGACACACCCCATGTTGTAGCCGAATGGAAATTAACTCAATAGCCAGTACGCAGATGGCGTGGATAAAAAGCAACCTGGATGCCAAATACTCTACTTTCCCAATCACCAACCCACTTTCCCTTAGCAGCAAATACTCACAATAAGCCACTCCTACTGTGCCTTAACCAATACGGGCTCACACTATGAACAGCCTCTTTCTGGCAGACAAATTTGAGGCTTGCCCGACCAAAGTGGAGGGCTGTGCACCTACTCCAATTGATGTCTTTACAAACTACCACCTCAGGGAGACATGCAAAGAACACCACACTGCCTTCCCTCAAGCACCCATAGAGACAACCACACTGATGCTATTCTTGAGAACCCCTCTGATTAGATGTCTAGTGCCCAACCTCTATACCTTCATACAAACTGAGACTCCTTCATCGCCCATCGGCGTCGGAGCACAGTAGGACGTAGGCTTAGGCACTCCCATTTTGGACAAGCAATGGTTGTATTGTGGTGACCAAACAGGGGAGCTGTCCTCTAATGGGTGGTTCTGGCTTATCCATTTCAAATATATTCACTGTGCCTACCACACACTTTGAGTGTCGTGAGACTTGCATGAAAACTTCCGTTGCGCCCATGCGGTGCAGCAGATGCTTACTTTATGCATCTTGCTTGGCAGTGCTCAGCAGTCATTGGGGTTATTGCTCTGTCAAGATTTTTGAACTTCGTTGAGTGCTGTACACCAGATGGAGTTGAACTGTGCTTGTTTGTTCTGTGCCCCGGACTGTACAATTGTTGTTAAATTCCCAAAATAAAACAATAAAAGAAAGAAAAGCAGTGCTGTATGAGTGGAAGGCTTGTGGCATAAGTATAAACCTGATGTAAAAATCATTATTAGGCCAGTCCTCAGGGGCTAATGAACTCACTGACAACTAGGCAATCCTAATGACACCTAGAAGTAAGATCCTACTCATGGCTCACTGAAATGCCAAAAAACATCCTTTATAGGGTTTGACTCTCAGGGAATAATGCAGGGAAGCATTCAAGGCTAATGAATAGAGGGTGATGTCGTTTCTGAAACTCAGACACAATTAACACACAATAACCTGGAGGTCCAGGCAATGTTATAACTTGTTTTCAAATACTGTTATTCACATTACATTTCAATGGCTTAGTAAATGGAACATAGCTATTCAGTCACTTACTTTTCTACCCAGTTATCTATGTGAAGAGAATGTGAATCCTGGTGTTGCAGAAGGAATTGTCTCCTACACTAGCAAGTAAGAAGCAGCTGGATGAGCAAACTTTTCAAAATATGGCTTAAGCGCGGAGTCTGGTCAACTCTAGCTAATTCAGAAAGTTATGTTCGTTCACATTTCTGGTGCATGTCTCAAAATTGGTCGAGTCCCAGCGACCTGCTATGTGGCTCTTTTGTTAGGGACCCCCATCCTGGAGTACTCTGACTAGGCATCACTCATGTACACATTAGTGCGCTACTCACACGCACACACAAACATACACACACATTTATATCTCAAGTGAGGTATTCTGGTCATGACATTATGACAGTAAGCAGGCTTCCCAATCTGGGGTAGAGTTAAAATGCTTGCCCCCAGTGGCTATCAATCAGCTGTTGTCATTTGTTAATAGTGCCATGGCCTGGGGGTGGGGTCAGTGCTCACCCTGTTAGAAAGCAGTTCCCTTCGAGTGAACCCTATTTTCAACAGAGTTGAGCACGGTTTTCTGACAACGTTTCCAAAAAAACATGTATGTTCTGTGCCTGTCAGGGGACTTATAAAATTCTTGTTTTCAAGCAAACATACATGGAAAATCAAAAATGTTGAAATGAAGAGCAGGGCCTCGCAAGGTTACTGTGCCAAGGACTTAGCTCCCTGTACACATAAGCAGTCCAACCAAATGTGGCCTTAGATAAAAACATCACTTTGTGTTTGCTAAATCATCATGCAGTGTATTTCATCATCTTATCATTTTGATGCAAATGTCTGGCACACAAGGATTGTTCCTGGGGTTATAAGTGGTCCCATCTCATGAGATGAGTGGGTCATTTTTCTCATCCAAACCTGGTAACCGCTCCTCTCCACACGAGTTTCAAAATCCCATTTGGGAGTCTAGGACACCAAGAGGTTCCAGCATGGTGCACTGAGGCGTCATACTCATTAAAGAAGAACACATACAATAAAGTTTTTAAAAAATGAGAGTCAAATGTAATTTTACACAATATAATTTTGAGTAAGAAAAACACGGCAACTGAATTTTTGCTGCACAAAAAAATTAAAACCCTTCAAGACGTTCAAGCTGATTGTACTCGTATATGGATGCAGTCAGCTTGTTTCTATTGCCATTTCCTAAGCTTAAGCACCTAACAAAATACATTCTAATCTTGTGCGGATTTTTTAAAATCTATGTCACGTGGGTTATTTTAGTGTTTTCCCCTTTTGAAGCTGTCTCTAGGCACGACCTAAAAAAGGTGCCAAACCATTAACCCTAAACAATCGAGGGCTGATTTTTTTTTTTTTTAAGTGCCACCTGACTTAATTTATGTAATTTCTCTCCCCCCCCCCCCTTTATTTACTTTAAGTAGGCATGCATGCTGTTTTGCTTTCAACATGCGCAGTTACTGCTATTTTACGGAGTTGTTGTGGTAGGGTGGTTAGCACGTGTGATGCTCCACCGCAGACGCCGTTTTGGTCCGAGCAACAGGCTGCTAATAACTAGGGAAGCACGCGCCCACGAGCGAGCGTGCATGTGCGCGTGCTGTCTGAAGCACGAAAACTGAAAATTTCCTTAACTGCCACTCATCATCTTCAAAGGTTGCAAGGTCTGGAGACCCGAGGACCTGAATATTCCAAAGTAATACCCCGGGCCAGAGGATTTCGCATTCCTCTCCATAGATTTTTCTGTAATTATGGCATCGAGGAGACAAGTTACATCTTGGCCTTGGATTCTTACAGAGATTCCGTAACCTGCCACGGCTGCATCAAATTAGACCTGACAAGGGGATGAGAGGTTCTCCCGACAAAAATACTTACACCAGACAGGGGAAAAATGAGAATCACAAATTTGTATCGCATTTGTTCCAGCAATATTATTTTGCCATTATGTATTTCTGACGGAAGAATACTGCCGAACAGCCACGGGCGCTCCAAAAGCTAGAGCAAACAGGAAATACCAAGCCTGTGGAGTATAGTCTCACTAACTGAAAACGGCAAAGGTTAATAAAAAGACCTTTAACGAAAAATGTGAATTGTAAACGGTTTTAACGCCAGCCTCTGCTTTGAGGAAATGACGTCAGACGCTCTTGTTCTTGTGCTGGGTTGGGACGGCTATCCTCGAGCTTACGTGGCCTGCGTTGAATTTTTTTATTGCCAAAATATGGTGTCCGCCATCAAAAACGGGTAATGCTTTTGTGATTTGCTTCATGGCTTCATACCACAACCTCATTCTTAACATTTAGAGGGAACAATATCACATAATTAAACGACTCACCTTTTTTGTGACAGTTTTATATAGCACAAACTTGACCTGGGGGCATAAAAGTACTTTTCAAGAGAACTGCATTAAGTTAAACATTTTTGGCACAGGGCACTAGGGGATCTGTTTAGAACTACTGGCTGTTGAGGTGAGGATGATATTAGTTCATGGTTCCCATTTCCAAAGTCAGCTGCTTCAGCAACTGATCCTCTGTATTTTTGCATCTCATTATATTACACATGTGACTTCAGCAGAGGATGAATAGTTCGGCCTAGGACCAGTGCTTATTTTCAGCCGGTGGTTCCCGGTGCTCAGCACTGGCACCTAATTGTCAACACCTGCGCTGGTGAGAGTCTGCCACAAGGTGGTGCTGTGTGGCTAATTTTAGAGATTATCACAACAGCAATTAACTATTAATTCAATATACGTTAAAAATGACTATTATCTGCCACCCAAGCCATTGTTACAGCTTTGGAGGCCTGAAATAGTCTGAATTGTCTCACTTGTAGGAGTGTGATGGTTAGTAGTTGTGTTGTTACTATCATTGGCAGCATGGCGGGGCAATGTGTGGTGCAAGCTGCAGTGGCTTCCTGAAGAGAACACTGGCACTTATTTATTTACAAATTAATCACTGCCTGGGACCATGTAGTCGTTGATTTCCTGCTCCAAAGAAAGGTTTAGGCCTAATTTTTTGTGCTTATGATCATCATCTTACACTTACATACTGCTAAACTAACCTGTTCTGGGCACATGATGATTGTAATATATTCAGAAGAGACCAATGAAAATGTATTAGCTAAGCTATTGTGCATGCATACGGAGATAAAACATGAATGCAAGTATTGATATATACCACAGATACACACACTTGTATACAAAGAGAACAAAACACAGACAATTGCGCATGCACAGAGTAATTTACAGGCATCAATGCACACACAGACTCTGACACACTCTGATAACCAGAAGTAAAATACACATGCACACAAATTTACAGTCTCCTATGGACACAGGCTAATAGGCATAACATTTTATATTCGCATGGACACACAAACACACACACAACACAAATAGCACATACCACACATGTTGCCTGAGAACACACACCAGGCCACCATATATGGTCACGGTTATAGAATGAGATAGGGATAGAAGGATGAACACTGAACAGATTAATTCAGACTCCACGAACATGTCATCTTAAAAGTAGGTCCTGTGTTGAGGAAATACAATATGAGCTGGAGAAAAAAGTGGAAGGCCTGCATCCATGCAAATTCTGACCTTGCCTACGATGAAGCGTGGTAGAATATTTCAATCCATATGTCCATCAATAGGTCAGAGTGTAAAACAAAAAGAAAAGTAAATTGTGAGTAAAAAAAAAGTCATGGGCTATTTTGCAGATGTGGGCTACCTCTGTGTCACTGTATCTGTTCCCAGTCCCTATTCGGTTCTCATGGGCACATGCATCAAGCTATTTAGGAATCGCAAACGGTGCGATTCGGTAAAATCGGCCGTTTGCGATTCCTAAATTCCTTTTTAGTATGCATCAAGCATTTTTGGAAAAATCACAATTTTTAGCGAATTCCAAAAATGCAATTGCTCTTAAGGAATCGCAAAAGATATGTATGGTCACTGAAGATTGCTGAGGATTACAACAGACATCTAGGTGTACGCTTATGTCCATACTAATGATTACGGCTGAGCAATTCATACACTATAGGAGACCGCATTGTTGTTAGAAACATACTTCTAGAAGTAGTAAACACAATATGGAACAGCAGGCATGAGTCTAAGAAGTATTCACATAAAATGTGATTAGTATATATCATCACGAGCCGGAGAACAATAATAATTTTGATTATTTCAAAAAGTTCTTTTGTAAAGAAATGTGGGGACAGTAAAACTGAGACAGGAAAGGTAGAGATAAAAGGGCAATAAAGTAATACTATAACAAAATGTGCCACATTATGCCACGTAATTTCGCTGCATAATTAGCTGCATAATTAGCACACCTTTGCCACATGATTTGACACTCTCCTGCCACATAATTCCAGTGGCCCTTCCTATGCATTGCGTTGGCTTAGTCTCTGCCTCAGATGAGTATTTCCCTCTCACCTCATGCTACTGGTTGTTTGATGTATCATTCCACCCCTTCTGGAACAATCGCCTAGCTATGAATAGAAGACTATTTTGCATCTCAAATTTATAACACATCACCATTTACTACATTATTCAAGTTATAAACATATACGGAGGGCAACCACTTTTTCTTTAATTTTTCCACTGCAGCAGGCTTTTCACAAGTCAGAACTATTGTGCTTGGCAAGGCTTGGTATTTGTTGTATTCCTGATAAGTATTTAGCTACACACTCGGTTGTGTAATATACATTGGGCTTTAACTATCGAGGTGCTAGACTACAAATAGTTTTATGGACGCTCGTTAGTGATGTATCCTTCATTCTAACACGAGGGGAGTTTCTGTAGAGTGGGAGTGGTATGCTTCCGCATCTAGGCACTTGTAACTGTTAGAGTCCCAGCGCTTGGAGCAATTGCAGATTCTTAATATTCATCTTAGTGGTGCTAATCAGTAACACATTAGAACCTCAATTTATTACACTAATGTAGCTTAATTTTAGATAGTAAATAAAAAATGCAAAATGTGGATTTCTCCAAGGGCAGATTGGCCTTGTTTTGCTTTTTCTACAGCGAGTTATTGGTTTGCCATTAAATATATTTTAGTATAAATCTAATTTTTCTTTTTCTACCGCGAGTTATTGGTTTGCCATTAAATATACTTCAGTATAACTTGAATTTTTTTGTCGGGATGTGAGAAGCAAAAAAAAGTAGGTTTTTTTGCTCTGTCTTACCGTAGCACATTTTCATTAATCCATTTAAAGAACTCCAGAAACACAGATTTGAAAGACATCTGATTATGACTGTGCCGTGCTGATGATTATTTCTGTTCCATTTGCATAGATGTGCAATTGATGTCCTAGTGCATTATGCAGCATATCATGCAGTGGTTCCCCCTGCATTCAATAGAAAAAAGGTGAAAAATGTAACTGGCATCTGACCCATCGAGCATACCCTAGTAATACTATTGATCAAAATTGAGCCCCTCCTCCAATTGCCTTGACTTGAAATTCCAATCACATGTACATTTCCAGTCCATAGCACTGCTAGGACAGCTCCCTGAGGGAATTTGGGCAACTTGGCAATCCATGTAACAAGCACGCATGTTGTTCCAGGAACCACAGGAACGGGACATTACTGCGAGCTCACTGAATTGCCTACTACCTCCTTGTTTAAGGCTTTGATTTTCAGGGTGTAGCAAAAAAGAAAAATCAAAACTTACTCTTAGAGGGTGGTGTGAGGTTTAATCTCAGAGGGAGTGCATAACTAAACATCACCCAGTACATTTGTTGAGCAGCCAGCTGTGTTAATTCAGTGTCTTCCAGCATTGCTTTATGCTTACATGTCCTGCAGCTGTTTTGGGGGAAATGGTGATCTGAGCAAAACATGTGAGGGTAGAAGGATCCCAGTCACACAGAAGCCTTCGGGGATGCATGATGTAGCCAAGCAGATGACTCTTGGGCTATGAACGGATAGATGCCCCGGCAATGATTCCGGTAGGGCGGAATAGGGTGCGCTATTACCTGCACTTGGTGAAGACTCATACAATGGTGTGGGATCTTTAGCAGCTGTGGTAAATACTTCATATACCTTGTTGCCCATATTGGAAAGCAGCATAATTTGCAGATTTGTTATTTAGAACACCAAAATATGAATGTTTTTCTTTTTTTTCAGGCCTTTCACCCCTGGTAAATTTTGGCAGGTTTTTATCTGTTGAAATATGTCAGGGAAAAAGACTAAAGAGGCAATAAATATCAAATCATGGACTTTTGATCCTTAAACAAACTCCTCTTTGTACATGGATCAGAAATTAATCCCTTGCTCCGAAATGGAGCCATAGATTTTGATCCACAAGAGAGCATATTGGCAACAAGAGCTAAGTAGGGTAAGTACAGTCGTAAACAGAATGCGACATTGGAAGGGCTATTCATAGTCCGCATCCACCAATCAGCAGCGTGGGAGATCACAACACTATTGTTGCACTGGAACAGTGTTGACGGGAGGCGAAACCTAAAAGGGAAGAGGAGCTCATTAGACAGGCCTACCGAAAGGGTAGTGATATACTACATCTTCTTTAGCTGTTATTTCCTTTCCATGAACGAGCTGGCCTGCAATATTATTTTTCCATCTCATGCAGGTGAAGTAGCAAGAGCCGAAATAATGTGGTGATTGGTAGGATGCACTCTTCATTGTTGGGGAGTTCAGTGGCAGTGGTTCTTCTGTCGCTGGCAGCTCCTTCGTCTCCTTCGCAGGCAGAAGATCCTCCTGGCAACTAATGGACCTGGGTCTGTAATGCTCAATAAGACATAGTCTAAGTGCACCAGGTAGTATACCTACTTCTCTTTCAAGTTGCACCAATCACATCTCTTTTCACTCAATCCTGGATTATGGGCCCTACTTGTAAAGGAGAGGCACTCAACCTTCCGGCCCCTGTTTGTTCAGACCTTTTCTCTGTCCTGGAGTTTAGGGATCCTAAAACTCAAAAGGAGAATTTTGACACCTTACACACAGGGCAAACAGGGAGACCGGTGGATTGAGCAGAGCTGCGGGGGCCACGATACAGAGGAGAATCACGCTCCTGCTGCTGCATATTTCCTTTACTCCTCGCGTTTGGAAACGCTCGCTGTTGGGGGCTTCGTGGACACAAAGGAAGGCAGAACTACACTGCCCACAACCTACCTGGGCAGGGACACACCTTCCAGACACGCCCTCCAAAGGTGCTGAAAAACGCCATCACCAGCGCGCACCGCGGGAGGCTAACAGGGAGACTGGTGGATTGAGCAGAGCTGCGGGGGCCATGATACAGAGGAGAATCACGCTCCTGCTGCTGCATATTTCCTTTACTCCTCGCGTTTCCCGCTCCGCGGGAAACGCTCGCTGTTGGGGGCTTCGTGGACACAAAGGAAGGCAGAACTACACTGCCCACAACCTACCTGGGCAGGGACACACCTTCCAGACACGCCCTCCACAGGTGCTGAAAAACGCCATCACCAGCGCGCACCGCGGGAGGCTAACAGGGAGACTGGTGGATTGAGCAGAGCTGCGGGGGCCACGATACAGAGGAGAATCACGCTCCTGCTGCTGCATATTTCCTTTACTCCTCGCGTTTCCCGCTCCACGGGAAACGCTCGCTGTTGGGGGCTTCGTGGACACAAAGGAAGGCAGAACTACACTGCCCACAACCTACCTGGGCAGGGACACACCTTCCAGACACGCCCTCCACAGGTGCTGAAAAACGCCATCACCAGCGCGCACCGCGGGACGAGTCGGGCGAAGCCGGGCAAAGGGCGGGCCCTCTTAGGCCCTCAAAGGCCGGATAAGGACGGGACTGGCCACCCCCCTTGGCTGCCACATTGTAGGTCATTAAGAAGGTAAAGACCTTTACTCACCCATCTGTCTCTATATTTATGGTCTTGCTGACTAATCGCTGCCCTATATCCCTTTATCATCATGACTTCTAAAGTGGATTACTTAGCCAGCGTAGCAGGTACTGAACAAAAGTTCTCTTGGTTAGACGAGTTAAACTTCTTATGTCAAACCACCTATGCTATATCAGAAACTCCCCTTCCGCCCAAAAGCGATATCATACAATCAGATAAGGCCACACTCACAGAGTACCCCACTTTTTTCAACAAAACTTGCAGTCTGAACACTCCAGGTATTCCACCCCCTCAGGTTTCATCTGTGAAAAGGATTCAAACACCGTGCCCAAGCTCACTCACTGTTAATTCCCCAATTATTCCACCGATTGTTGAGCTTCCAGATGCCTTAACCCCTCCTCCACACCTGCATATACTACCGCTCATTGAACAACTGCTTAGTTCTCTGATAGCCCCGTTGTTGGAAAAAATTAACATGTTAGGGGAGAGGCTCACTGGAATAGAGTCAGCCATCAAATCAAACCTGTTGGCTGACAAAAGCTGTGACACATTCAACCGCCCAAAGTCACCTCCTACTCATCAAGGCTCTAAACCATCTGTGCGGGACAAAAGCTGCCAAATACAATTAACTGGCCCTAGTACAGTAGGGCAAAAAGTAACTAAACACCCTCCCAAAGTCTACTCTCCCCAGTTGACCGCACCCAGAGTGGTTCATAATAAGGCTAACTCTATCCATTTACCACCGGAAGCGGCCCCATACATGTGCATTCTTGCGGGCGTCCCTGCTCTTCCACCTGGAAAAACTGAGAGTCAACATGACTTAGTTAATAAAACCAAATTTTGGCTGTCAAAAAATAGGCCACTGCCTCGTCATTTATATGGAGCAATAAGGAGCGTCAGGAGGGTGGACTGGTTGGGTTCCCTTCCTAAGGATGTGCCTGGGGACCTGGTGCTTGTGAGATTTAGAGCCAGAAACATTGTCCCTTACTTGAAAACCTGGCCGCCTCAAGAGAGAGACGGCCCAATATCTATATGGGACTTATATGACTTTTATCCCTCAGTTCCTTGTTTTCCCCCTTTTCAGAAATCATACCTTACATGGTCGGACTCATAAAATACATCATGATCTTTCTGGGAAACACTTGGATTCGTAATAACTAACTTTAACCCCTATGTTACCATCTCAACCCTGGGGTGGAAAAGAACTATTTATGTTTGGGATCCTGCCTTACTGTATTTGGTTGTTTGTATTGCTGTATATACTGATGTCTTTTTTAAATGCTCCTTATTTTGCTTATTGTATTTTTTAGCTGACAAATAGATGGTTTTAAATTGAAATAGTATGTTCCTTAAAATTATTGGTATCTTTTTAATTTATTGCTATGTATGCTTATATGATATTTCTTTTTGAATATCGAATAAAGCTTATTTTGAACCTTTGCACAGGGCAAACTTGCACTAAAATACACTGAGGGTTGATGTTATGCCCATTTGTCACTTACATTCAAAACCAGCCCTCAATTTTTGGAAAGATCAAAAAAATGTAATGGCATTTTTCTTTTGCTACAATTTTGTTTCATGTAAACAAAGATCACATAATATAAACATCACTATATTTTGGAGGTGATAGCGAGCATCCCACAATGTCCAATAGTTTTTTTTGGGATCTATATCAGTCTCTCCTGCAGCCATTAAAGGACTGCTCGTCTAGCCAGAGCTGGACGCAGTAAGCGTGGGATGGTCATGCTCGCCCTTCTCCTCTGTTGAAGTGTTTGGTAGTCGGGCATGCTAATGGCCAAAGACTTCTGTTTAGGTGTTCCTTCTCTTAGGCCAGAAGATAACATGCAGGAGCCACCTTGGTTCAGGAAAGGTGAAGAAAATGACATTGTTCTGTTCCATTGATGCCTATGGGTTTTTAAAATCAGACGCACAGTCCCTAGTTTACAATGGTTGGGGTGAGGAGGGAGAGTAATACAGGTGGGGGTGAGCAAGCTATAGAAATACGAGACATAACTTCTTATGAACTACCTCGTGCAGGTACATCCAGTGCTTGATATGTAAAAGAAAGAGCGCCAGTGCCCAAAGCTATACTCAGAAGCCTGCTGCTGGTGCAACTATGCATCCGTCCACCAAATACCAAGGCTGGTAGTCTTAAATTCTGTGTGCCGGAGCAAGGGTAGGATCACAGCTAGTTGTCGCGCCAGCCTACGACTCGAGCAATAAAGTGCTCTGCTGACACCCCCCCTAATTTCTGACCTCAGGAAACAGGGGTCTCAGTACACCAGGCCATTGGACCTGGTGTTCAGCAGCAACATTGGTTACTAACCCCTCATACAACGTCAAGAACCAGCTTTGTGGTAGTGCAAGAGTTGAGATTAACTTCTCCTATATATCATGGTCCTGATGAATTGCCATGAGACCCGTTAGGGGTTTCTAAGGCAAGAAACATGTCAACCCCATGCACCACACAGACTCTGTAGGACCATTATCTCCAGACAGGGCTTTCAGTTTTAATTAGGTTAGTGCACCCTGTGAATAAAATTATTGAAAATGGCAGCCCTAGACCTATTTTAAAATACACTGCACATTCATGACACTACCCTGTCCACCAACCCTTACACATCCAACGGCTTCATCAAAAGAAGATCTCAACCAAAGAGCCCCTTCGAGGGTGCCAGTCGGGCATTGCAGTGCCAGCCCGACGAGGAGCAGGCCCAATGATGAAGCATGATATCCCCCCGGGATGTATGAGTGCACTTCATAACAGACCTGAACACTTCCACACACTTAGGAACTGCATACTGGTTTATTTTTCATATTCAGTCTTAAATCCTGCTCATGCCTCTTTAATCCATCATCGCACAGTTACTAAATGAGCATGACCACTAGAACACAAATGGAGGAAACACAAATGTAATACAATAGAAGGCAGATTCAATGTGGGAAGAGATGCATTTCAGAACAATTATAAACTTTTGCTCCATTTTACTACTCCAAAACTTAGACAAAATCCTAACTTTATGACTTTCGGTATTCACAAAGGGCATTTAGGAGTAGTAAAGTTAGGATTCCTAACTTTACTTATCCTAAACTGAGACAAATTCATAACTTTATTACTTTGGTATTAACAAAAGACATTTAGGAGTAGTAAAGATAGAAATCTTAACTAAACTACTCCTAAATGCCTTTTGAAAATACAGAAAGTCATAAAGTTAGGATTTTGTCTCAGATTACTTTTGTGAATCAGGCCCCCTGTGCTTTTGACTGAAACATCACAATCCTCCTGACAACTCCTGGTTACCTTGAAACTGGCTTGAAAACCTTAGCCATACTTGATTCAGCTCGAGAAGTGATAAACAACAAGTGGAAAGCTTAAAAATAGCGATACTGTTACTCCACAAAAGTAAAACACAGTGCTCAATTAACAAGCAGTTTTCAGTCATAAATGTACGTTTGCTGCAGACAGTGACTCAATTTACACCTGCCATGTCTCTCCAAAAGTTTACCTATCTGGCAAGGATTCTTCTACTAGTGTATAATTGTATGGTATAACTTCAAACAATTATGGAGTAGCAAACCCCCTATAAAGAGTGAGCATTTTATGAGATTTGGGCCAAGAGACACATTTCTGGGGTGTAAACCAAGTGATCAGGAATATTTGCTTTCCTCTGCATTTAGGGTTAGGGCTTTGTAGCCCCTTAAAATACTGGTAGCTCACTTCCCTGATGTCCTTGTGACTCAAGAGCAGGAATCGGCTCTGGTCTATCCCCCCTCGAAACAAAGAGGGAACCAGCCCACAAGCAAAGAACACACACTGGGACGCCTCAGCTCATTCTAAGGATCTTGTCAATCCAGACTCCTCAAGTCAGTTCAGTTCATAAGCTTTATTCGATTATTCAATAAACACTCATAAAAGCACACAGAATTAAAAGTGTCACATTAAAATTGTTACAAGGTAAAAGAATTACAATGTATTACAAGAATTAGGACAACTCGAATGGAGGTAATACCATGGACCTAGCAGCAACTAATTATACAAAACGCAATGTTAAAATTCCAGGCTTTTTCTAATGGACACTTATTTTAAAATAAAGGTTACAGTAAAAAAACAGATATCCGAGGTAGCAAGTGCAAAAAGTAATCTCATGGCAGTAGCAGTTGTAAACACAGAGTATTTCTTAAAAAGAGGTTTGAGGTAACAAATATGAAGGTGCATATACAGTGGACAAATTAGCATAAAGTGCAACGTGCTCTGTTTGGTAGTACCATCACACGGGCATGGAGTTGAAGTATGGGTTTTCATCCTTGGGAATGCCACCAGGTTATGAACAATGCCTAATCTCAGCCTTGTAAGAACAAACTGGTGTGACTGTTTGGTAATTACTTTTAAATACTTAGGCATGCCATAACCTTCCTCCTTGTTGGATAAATAAAAAACATGAGTTGTAAAATGGCTACATTGATCTTTACGCCTATTAGATTTGTTCCCCCAAAAAACACTTTTGACCTCCTGTTTAGGTATATTGATGTGTAGGATAAACAGGAGAAAACCCATAGACCAAGTTGGGATGGGTATACACTGTAAATAAGAACAATTCCCAACAGGTATCAATTGGAAGACAATTTCAACAGGTGTATGCAATATGCATTACAAAAGAAAGAAATTAAGGAGTCACTGCAGTTTTTGAAAAAAAGGCGGGTATTATTTACCACTTTAAGACCAAGGCGGGTCTGTTGCAAAGTTATACAGTTAAACAGCACTGTACACATCAAATGGGGTGACAACCCGGTGGCACTTGGTGAGGGTGATATATACATGAATATATACAGTGAATAGTGGTGGTAGTGCAAGTGCTGGGGTGAAACAGCGTGGTCGGCGCGTAGTGACAATAGGTGAAATATACAGAGTAATGGCTCCAGGGATCAAGTTGTAATCACTTAAAACAAGAATGAGTCAATTTCCAGGAGTACAAAACAAGTAGGGCGCCATAAAATTAAGCTGTGTGGTCGATGGCGTTTCGATCCCCGTCAGTCGGGATCGTCATCAGGACTGGGTTGTCGAGGGAACAGTGCTGTAGGGTAAGAGAAGGGCTAATCAGTGGGGGTGGAGGTGGCCGTATTTAATTAAGGGCGCGCTAGTGGCTCGCAGTTGGGAAGCTGCTGGGAGAGTGGGGGTGACCCTGTGCGTAAGATAAGCGCAGGCGGCATGCAGGTAACAGGCAAGTAACTACGGAGCTAACTGAGGTGTCTGAAAATAGCTGTCATGCAGGTAACTGGCAAATAAAAAGTGAAACTAGCTAGGGTCTCTTGAAGGTGGCAGACGGCTTGAATTACAGGCCGGGCCTGGTGCTGATGGACAGGCGCAGGGGCTGTATATAAGTATGCAAGAGCGAGTGGCAGTTAACTGGCGCCAGGGTAAACAACATGCTGGTAAGGGTAGTTAACTTACATGTCCGCCAATGGCAATTTCATGCGGATGGTGGGGCTGGTGTGTAAGATCCAATGCTGCACGGAGAGGGAAGCTTTAATTAGAAAAAGGTGGGGCAAAGGAGTGAGAAAGCATATCCCCAATGGGTAACCAATAATTACCTGAGTAGCGATTTAGAAGGCTTGAGGCAGCGGGGGTGATCGGCGTCTGAGAAAAGGTAAAGGGGCAGTGATGATTAAAAATCCGGGTGCCGCAGGGCTGGCCGAGTCAAAAAGGGGGTCGCACAATAATCATCACTGCCCCTTTACCTTTTCTCAGACGCCGATCACCCCCGCTTTCTTAAAAAGAGGTGACGGGGATCGAAACGCCGTCGACCACACAGCTTAATTTTATGGCGCCCTACTTGTTTTGTACTCCTGGAAATTGACTCATTCTTGTTTTAAGTGATTACAACTTGATCCCTGGAGCCATTACTCTGTATATTTCACCTATTGTAACTACGCGCCGACCACGCTGTTTCACCCCAGCACTTGCACTACCACCACTATTCACTGTATATATTCATGTATATATCACCCTCACCAAGTGCCACCGGGTTGTCACCCCATTTGATGTGTACAGTGCTGTTTAACTGTATACCTTTGCAACAGACCCGCCTTGCTCTTAAAGTGGTGAATAATACCCGCCTTTTTTTCAAAAACTGCAGTGACTCCTTAATTTCTTTCTTTTGTAATGCATATTGCATACACCTGTTGAAATTGTCTTCCAATTGATACCTGTTGGGAATTGTTCTTATTTATAGGTATATTGATGGCACATAAGGGGTCACTGTGAACATCCAAATCAAAAAAGTTCCTTATAGGATTTTAAAACATATTTTAACCAGGGGATCTGGCGGACTTTGTCCAAGCGAAGACAGTCTTGAATTATTCGCCTGGTAAATCCAGTTTCGTCTTTAGCCCAGATTGACCTCCATGTCATAAGGGGTCTCAAACCTGTTAGGTCAGTCAAGTATTCCAGCCCCACCTCTTTATGGATTAGTTCTGTGGATACCGAGGGAGGGAGACAGAGGAGTCTCTTAAGGAATACGTTTTCAGCTACTTGCAGTTCCCCTTGGTTCCAATGTCCCCACACTCCTGAGCCGTAGAGGGCAATTGAAGCACATCTGTGCAGGTAGACATTCAACATATCAGGGATGCGGCGACTGCCTAGTTTAGAAGCAAAACGAAATACTCCTGAGGACCCCTTTCCCATCTTGGCCTTGACATTGAGTAGATCCGGGGCCCACGACCCACTGTTACTAAAAGTTATACCTAGATAACAAAATTTGTCCACAACCTCAATTTGATGTTCCTTGAACTGGAATGATTTAAGTTGATTCACCTTTTTCCCACAAGCCATGATAAAAGTTTTAGAATTATTGATTTTTAATTTCCTCCCCTAAATAAAATCATAAAAGTGATTCATAAGTTTTTGAAGACCTATTGGAGTTCTCGAAAGTAGGACAGTATCGTCTGCATAAAGCAGTACCGGTATTGGTTGGCCCTCAACTTGAGGAGCGTCGGCTTGGACCCTCTTCAAGTCGGACTCCATAGAATTTATAAAAAGGGAGAAAAGCAGCGGGGCCAAGACGCAACCTTGCCTAATGCCGGATATAACCTTGATCTTCTTTGTGCATTCCCCCGCTTGCCCATAGCGGATCTGTGCTGACAACTTGTTGTAAAGTCTAGCCAGGAAATAAATTATAGCTGCTGGGGCTCCCATTTCGAGTAAGGTGAACCACAAGAGAGTATGATCCACCAGATCAAAGGCACTGGAGAGGTCTGCAAAGCAAAGAAATAAAGGGCCCGGTTTAGCTTTGGTGTATTTCCCTATGATAAGATCTAAATTAATACACTGCTCGATTGTACCGAGACCCTTCCGGAAACCATATTGGGAGTTCGCAAGGATATTATTGGCTTCAGCCCAATCCTCCAGTCGTAACAGTAGGACCCTACTCATAATTTTTAACGAGGAATCCAGAAGGGAGATAGGGCGGTAGTTCTTGGCCTCTCCTCTATCTCCCTTCTTATAAATCGGCCAAATTATGGATTCACTCCAGGTAGAGGGAGTACTATCGTTGACGGAGGCATTAAACACCTGGGTCAGGAGGGGGCTCCATAGTGCCAGATCAGTTTTATACAGGTCGACCGGAACTCCGTCCGGTCCTGGGGCCTTCCCCCCTTTGCTGTTACGGATGGCATTATCTACTTCTTGTAGTGTAATCCCCAGGGGTTGTTTAAATCCTATAATATCAGCACTAAGACAAGCCTGATCCTCCCTGGCCGGATCAAAGATTCCTGTAAAATATTGGACTCAGCTATCTTTACTAACATGGGCAGTTAAAACTGTGAATTCCTCCTTTTGGAGGAATGGACTGTTGACAGTACTCCAGAATAACTTACTGTCACGCAGCTCCGCCGCTTTGGTCAGGTTGTCCCAGGCTTGCTCCCTAAGCTCCTTTTTTTCTATGGGTCAACTGGTGTTTATAGGTCGCCCTAAGAAGTGTAACGGCATCCCTGTCTCTAGGGTGGCTTGACAATGCCCTCTTTAGTTCTTGTAATGAATTTGTGCAGGCTCTGTCGAACCAACCTAAAGCTGCCCTCTTGGATATACCCTTTGTAATAGTGAGGGACCATTTAATTATATCGCAGAGTTTCTCAAAATCGGCGATAATGCACCAGGGGGCAGCATCATCGTCAAAACAGCGGAGTAGCTCTTCGGAACCAGCTCCCACTATTTTCCGCAGCAGTTTATCAGAATTGTCCCCACACCAATACCATTTTGCCTGCAAGGGCTGATCTCATCAACAATCCTGTGCTTAAAACTAGACATAGTCCCCCAGATGGAAGTCGACATAGTAATGGCATTGTGATCACTAATACCAAAATCAACAATGATAGGGACCGTACAGAGTGGGGCAATATGTACCGATATCAGCAAGTGATCAATGACGGAGGCTGAATTCCTCCCGACAAAAGTCGGTGCAATATTACCCTCTTTATCCGCGGAAGGTTGGTGGATTAGCAAATCAATATTTAACAAAAGGGTATTAAGGGAGTCGCCATAAGGAGTGTGGATAAAATGGGCCCGGTTCTCCCCGTTATCCCCATCAAACCCACATACATTTGTAAAAGAGTAGGGACAAATCTGGATATTGAAATCACCTCCCCAGATGATATCACAAGGCTTATGGGTATCTCTACAAATTTTCTTTTCAAGTTCATCTACAACACGAGTACTCGTGGAATCAAACATATTGTTGAAGTGATTGATTAACAAAGTATCACGGCCCCCTCTTTGTTCCAACCTTAGAATTTGTGAATGGAATCCTACAGTAGAATGGGATTTCACACATACTGGGAAGTTCACAGACAGTAAAATTACAAGCCCACCTTTTGCCCTACCCATAGTGGACTCTTGCGCTAGACAGTTGTAGGACACAAAGCCGTCAAAATGGATATATGTCGCAGACCAGGTCTCCTGTAAACAGAGGATGTCAAACTTGGAGATGGATTCCCTTCAGCCCAGAGACGACACCTTCTGTTGCCAACCGGCAATATTCCAGGCTCTGCGAATCCAAGGTCACTTGGGAGCACTGTGGTTCGTAGCGGCTCCTCTGATATATCCAAAGAGACTAATGGGAGGTGGGTATCCGCTGGGTCTGCTTCCAAGGGTAGCTCCAGGAGTTTAATAGTGGTAGGAGAAGGTAACTTCATAGGGGCTACAGCCATTGGCAATCACTCTACGGGGACATTTCATTTATCTCAACCTCTCCGGCCAATAAACCATTACCAGTGTCAGGGAGGGAGAATCTTGAGTCAAGGGCTGGGGATAGTCAGTCAACTCCATCTAGACCATCTAGACAACTGAACCGATTAAAATCACAGAAGGGAGCATACTGGGGTGGCATAACCGGTCTTACATCGTATCTTCTTTGTCTACCCCTTCGCTCAACCCTGGTCCAGTCATCTCTACCTCTAACATGATTCATATAATTAGGTGGAAAGAAAAAGGACACTCGAAGGGTCTGGATGGTGGAGTCAAACAATCTATTAAAGCCCGCACAGATATGCGAGACGGTTCTGGGGTCTCTGAAACTGACCGTTATGCAGTCTCCATTTATGGTCTTAACAGTTTTACCCAGCCAAGGCACCCTTCTTACCATGATAATTTCGTTGTGGAGGTGGGCCGGGAGCGGTCTATTCCAGTTGAGCCACCTAACAACTTTGCTTTTTAGGGAATTAAATGTTTCGGCTTCTCTGGCTTCCAGGGTAGGAGCTCCTTCTAAGACTACCATAAAACGATTTGCTTCAGGTGGAAGGTCTGGCAAATGTGGTCTAGGGGCTCTAGGTTCTTTGGCTGGGGAACCTATTTGACCATCGACCGTTAACCCATTTGCATTAGCATTAATTGGTTGCAGCCCAGATATTTGTTGCGGGGGTACATTATTAACCTGGTTGGGGCCCTGGGGGCCTACGGGAGGGCAGGTTAGATTTAAGGCCTCTTTAACTAGTGAGGGACGAGGGATAGTAAGGGTAGTTGACAAGGTACTCCAGTTACTGGGCTTGTTGGAATTAGCCAGTATGGCAGCTGTGACTTTCTCTATATTTGACAGTCTGAGTTCTATTCGGTCCATTTTGGCCTCTCGGGGGAATAGGATAGATTTGAATAGGGCACCCAAACTTTCAATTGATACCTCGTTGCTAAGCAGGGGTTGGGTTGAACTAGTTGGAGGGGGGATGGTGTCATGTTGTAACTTCGCTGATTTAGACTTTCTACCGGCTTTCTTATTGTAGGTCCTCTTGCGTTTTGAGGTAGCCTCTTCTTTAACCCGCTGTGACAGAGTGTTATTAATAGTATCATCAAGTTCAGAAGAAATGGATACATTATTATCAAGGACTAAATCAATTTCAGGAAGTATTTCATTAACCAAGATGTCTAAGTCCAGTGAAGCCTGTTTGTCAACTTCATATATGGAGGCTTGGCCAGCCACTTCGCTGGTAACGGTATCGATGGGCCTTTCAGGGGTTTTGGCATTAGCTCTTGTTCCCAGAGAGGATCTCTTGATAGCCGACAGTTCTTTGGACAGGCATTTTTCAAGGACATTAATTTCAGTGTCTATAATTGTATTGGCTCTAATGAGAAATTTTTCCATACCTCCGACTGTAGGACCTCCGGCTAGCGAGGTCTTGCTCCTCGTTTCACGTCCAGCCATGTGAAGCCGATGAAGCTGCCAGGGGTTTGGGACAAATGCAAGAGGAGGGGCCCGGTCCGGTCAAGATCGATCACGAACGGGCACAAACGGGTCCGCCCTTGGCCCGGGCTTCGCCCGGCGCGCGCCCGCGCGCGTCCCGCGGTGGCGTTATGGGCGTTCCTTATATGGAGGAAGAGGAGGAGGGGCGGGAAGAGGCACCAGGTGCGCGCGATGACACAAGCACAAGAAAGCCTGGGCCTCGCAGTCCCGCACCCCAATGTCCAAAAACCAATTAGCAGCTTCAATGCAGGGTCCGGGTTTTAGCTCACCAGCAATCCCAGAGAAGACGGGAATAACTTTTAAGTGCCCGGTGCAGGAGATTCCTTTGCAGCGACTTCGAGCGGCACCCCGTCTTTCATTTTCTAGCCTTTGCCCTAGCCGTTAGCTGCTTCCCCATCACAAGCCAGTTGCAAGCATTCACTGTTATGTATGCCGCACAGTCAGCAAAATAGAACCAAGATCACAGGGGAATGCTGGAACTTGTAGTCCTACCTCAACTGCGACCGCTACTAGATGTCCGGATGTCCAGAAGGCAGCGGTGGCGAGGAGGAAAAACTAAGTTAGCCGAGTTTCAGGGGAATGCAGCAAAGCGTGTACAAGGTGAATACCAAACAGTCAGAAGCTTTTCCGAGGCCACAGGCACAGAGTCGTTTCGAAACGCCATCTGATGTTGGACACCACAGAACTTTTCCTCACAGGCCGAAAAGTGCATAATATGTGGAATGGCCTATAATCGAGATCCGCGTCTCAGCAGATTGTAGTCGATACCTGCGCTGCACCCACTTCAGTCAGCACTTTTTAAACACTGTTTCTCTTTTCCCGGAGCGGCTCAGAGAAATTCATCTGCACTGCCAAATCGGGTGCCAGACCTCTTCACAAAAAGAGGGCCACAGAGAGACAAAAATGAAAGACAGTGCAGGGCATGCGTGCACTACCCAGAGTCACCATTTGGCCTATCTGTACTGATGATGTTATAATTCATGTTATCCTCTTCTAGTATATGATGAGGGTAGGATAAGGCTTCTATGCACAATGTCCTGAACTCCCTGTTCAGGGTGGATGATCTAATGCAGACACGTCCTTGTACAGCAGCTCGTCAGGCAAGCAAAACTTAATTAGGGCTTTCAAGGCATGTTTCTATCAACAAATAAATGGGGAGCACCCAGCACCACAGAAGGATTTATTCAAGTATGGTTGATGTCGGTGTTCCTCCTTTGAGCCAGAGTGAAAGTCTGTGCCTGCCAGTTGGACCAATGGTGTCAATCAGAGCCACAGCATCCCTCCAGTTCAAAATTGTAACCTATCTGTATGCGACTGATTTTCCCTCTTTAGGGATTCATAGGAAGGGCACTCTTAATCTTCTCCCAGAATGCACTGTTGAAGCGTTCTTACATACAACTTATCATGTATACTCTGTAGTGCTCTCCTATGAAGAGGGACCTTGAGCATCCCCACTATGTAGAGCATGGAGACAATGGACACAGCAAAGAAAGTGGAAATTGGGGATGGGTTTGCCCTTTTTCTTTGTCTGTGGCCAGAATACTTCTTGCTGTCACTGTCTCATGGAAAAAGATGCATTCAGTTAGCCTAATGTAACCTCAAGTCAGGGCTCCAAAGAGGATGACAAACTATCATCCTTTTATGGACATTTCGTTCTTAACCATAATTATTGCAAAACTCATACACATTTTTGCAAACATTCATGCACAATAATTAATAAACATGAACTGCCCCTTTGTCATGATCTTGGTTTGTCGCAAAGATGTTGGTGGACTCCAGTGGACCTGGGGAAGACCTCTCCTTCTTCTTCTAAATCATCCTCTACCTCACCTTAAAAAGGGGCCTGTATGGTGATTATTAAAATGGCAGTTGGAATGGGAGCATTGGGCAACCACGAATAACCAGGGACCAACAAGCGACCACCAATCACGAGACGAGCTGAGTAGCCGCCTTGTGACTGCAGAAAAAGAGATACTGTAGGCTTATGTTTTTTACCTATACTGCAGAAAAAGAGATGCTGTAGGCTTATGCTTTTTACCTATACATCAGAGAGACCATTCAGACGGAACTGGAGGCCTCTTTCAGGAAAATTCAGTTGAGGTTCTTTTTCAACCTCACACAAGAGGAAATGTCTGATGAACCACATGAGAACATGGGATTCAAAAACCAAACCTACTTTCAACCCCCTGCGCATGCCATGCCTCCAGGGGTTTACACCTTTGAACAAGCACCCCGAAAGACTTCAACCCAGCAAAATACTAGTGCAGATGACCTTTTTCAGTCTTTCTTGTGAGGAGACACAGGTTGCAAAAACTGTGGCCTCAGATCCCGAGATTACAACCAAACCAGCGTACATTTGAGGAGCTTTTGTCACCCTGGATGTCACAGTGTATTCGACAAGTATGTCTGAGCAACATCCAATGTTACTGCCCTATAGGACAGGATCCCACAACTATGCTCCAACATAACATCCGGAGGCTTGTTGAAGACGCAAAGGACTCTGAGTGGATTGCTCATAAAGAAGCAGAATTTCTGGTCACTGAAGATCCCAAATCAACATATTGCTACGTTCTACCCAGAAAAGATAAACCTCAACATCCTGCACCTGAAAGACCAATTGTTTTAGGACTCAGCACACTACTGGAACCCTACCACAGTTTGCAGACTTCTTTCTTAGACCCATTGTGTCCACATGGCCATCTTTTCTTGAAGACACTAGGGAGGTCCTGGAAATCTTAGAGGACATCGTGTTCGGCGTTGGCAACACATTGTAATGGGTTTGGATGTGGAATACATGTATTCTACAGGATTTAACTCTGCAGAATGTAGAGTCCCATTACACACCAAAATACAGGAATAGCAGGACACCCATCTCATTCATTATGGAATGTGCAACTTTGACCATGAAAGAAAATATGTTTTAGTTCCTCAACCCCGTTTCACTTGTCTCTCTCCCTCTCCCCCTTCCTCTTTCGCTCTTTTTTCCCCCATCTCCACCGATCTATTTCTAAAACTTCTGGTCAAAGTCAAGTCTGGCTCTCCTGCGGACTGCGCGCCGGCACGCATTCTTAAAACTCTCTTCACCAACTGTCCCACCCCCCCCTCTTGCTCTTCTTAACTCCTCTCTGGCTCTTGGTTCTGTCCCCTCTTCTTTTAAATCCGCTATAGTCCTCCCTATTCTAAAAAAAAAACGGCCTGGATCCCTCTCTCCCTTCTAATTTCCGACCCATTTCTCTTCTTCCCTATATCGGCAAGATCCTTGAAGCCCATGTTACCTCCTGCCTCTCCACTTACCTAGAGGAGAACGGCCTCCTGGCATCCCATCAGGCGGGATTCCGCCCGGGCCACTCCACGGAGACGGTGGTCCTCGCAGTCTTGGACGAGCTCAAGGGGAAGGCCGACGCTAACCTCCCCCAAGCCCTGGTCCTTCTCGATCTGTCCGCTGCGTTTGACGCGGTTGACCACTCCATCCTTCTCGACCGTGTCAGCGCAGCGGGCATTCGGGGCGCAGCCTTTTCTTGGCTTGCGTCCTTCCTTCGGGACAGGTCCCAGGCAGTTCATCTCCCCGGTTTCTCTGCCCCTCCCCGCCCAGTCACTTGTAGCGTTCGCCAAGGTTCCTCTCTTTCCCCCCTCCTTTTCAATCTTTATATCCATCCCCTCATCACCTCCATTCTTGAGCTGGGGGTCTCTGTGTACAATTACGCAGATGACCTCCAGCTCGTTTTTGATCTTTCTTCTACCCCTGATTCTCTCCCCAAGTTTTGTTCCACCGTAGTTTTTATTTCTGACTGGATGAGCGCTAATCACTTGAAGCTCAATCCAGACAAGACAGAACTTGTCCTCACTGGTGGCCCCTCGAACCCTTGGTCTCCTGCACATTGGCCCCTTTCTTTTGGTCCCCCCCCTTTGCCCGCTTCTTCTGTTCACACCCTTGGTATCAAAGTTAGCCATGACTTATCCATGCACAGTAAGATCTGTTCCGTCGTGTCTTCTTGTTTTCTGTCCCTCCGCTTAATCCGGAAAATCTTACGGTTCTTTTCCACCGATGCACTTAAAACCATAGTCATGGCCCTTGTCACCTCCCGCCTTGACTATGGGAACGGCCTGTACGTGGGCATACCTGCCTACGAATCCCGCCGTCTACAGGCCATTCAAAACCAAGCTGCCCGCCTTATCCTTTCCCTTCCTAAATCTTCTCATATCACTCCGGCTCTCAAGTCCCTTCATTGGCTTCCTGTCCGTTTCAGATCTTTCTTCAAATTGGCCTGTTTAGCCTTTCGGGCTCATTCCCGCTCTGCTCCCCTGTTCATCACTTCTCTCATCTCCTCTCATGCCCCTAGCCGCACTCTTCGTTCCTCTTCTCTTTCTCTTTTGCATATTACTCGCTTCCGTAAATCCAGAACGGGGGGTACCCGGTTTTCAGTCCTGGCCCCCCAGTTCTGGAACAGTCTTCCACTCTCCATCCGTTCCATCCCCATCTACCCTCATTTCCGCAAAGCCCTCAAAACCTTCCTTTTCTCTCAGGCATTCCCTTCCTAGTCTCCCTGGGCCTCCTCTGTGAGTTCTGATCAGGTCCCCAGCGCCAGGAAGCCGCTTGGCCGCAGTGCACTCTATTAAATATTTTATTCATTCATTCATTCGAGAACCAGCTCTATCTACAAATATCTGAAATTCTCTGAGCATGGCAAATCTATACATGCACCAGTTGGAAGTATCCCATATTTTCCATGGTACAAACCGCGACTTTCCCAATCTGAAATAATGGAAACTCTATATTGACGACATGCTCATATTTCGTCACTTCAAAGTCACATGATAATTTAGTTAGGCTTGCCTCCCTTTTCTGGACCTCCTACTATAACCACTAGGGTGGCATGTGGCATCAGATCCCAGGAAGCCAAATGATCAGAATTCCCTGTTCTTAAATGATAGTTTTCACCCGAAAGCACTGAGGGATTGCTTTCTTGTAGGACTGTCCTTCGTGTAGTATGTGATTGCTCTAAAATAGACACTTACAGGAAACGTGTCATGACCATGAACACATAACCAATCCAGAGGGGAAACATCTGTTACCATGCACTCAAAACCATGCAGTGTCTTTACAACGCAAGCGCTACAACAACTGCAACGTTACCATACGTTCCTTTAGCACACAAGTCATTGCAACGACTTGCTTTAGGGAGCGCTTGTTGGACTGGTGTTGTATTTTAAGTTCAACACCTTCCCTACTGATACAGAGACTGGAGTTAGAAAAGTAATTTATACTTTTCCAAACTCCAGTGCTTCCCTAAATAAAGCAAGTTGTTGTAACGACTTCCGTGCTAAAGGAACTCGTGGTAACGATAAAGTCATTGTTTAGACTGCATTGTTAAGTCATGCGTGGTTTAGGCACGCGTGGTTCTGTCATATAACCATCCAGAGACATCCAACAAATCTAAGCCAGAGAGAAGCAAAGAGGGCACGCAATAAGAAAAACACCCTCTGAGAGACTAGAGAAGTGGGTCCCAATGTGTGCGCCGCAGGACAACAGTGCACCATCAAAACTAGCCTGGGGCATAGGGCACTAAGCACACAGTTTGGATACCACTACATTAACAGAAAGATACAAGTCTACAAAATACGCTTCCCGATTAATGAGGAGCTAAGGCTTCTACAAAAAATTATTTGCGGCCCTCATATTCTTCTTGTCACGGATGAAACAGAATGTAAGACCCCCAAACCGAAAGAATCAAAGTCCAAAAATGTGCCCAAACCAAGGTGACTGGAAAAACATTGGTAAAGGCAAGGGCGAGACCTGTCAAGGATGCGTCAGGGAGCCCAGGGAGGGGCTGGCACAGCACTGATGTCAGTGTCATCTCGAAGCTGAGAGAGGCGCAGCCAGGACGCTGCCATCACAGCAGACCCCAGAAAGATGCTGAGAGGGCATTATCGGTAACTAGGAGCAGCTCCCGGTCATTAATGGAAATCCGACCAGACTCTTCCCCACACACCCTCAGCTCAGGGGGGCAAAGTCCATCCGAGACATAAAGCGGCACCACTCTCTGCTGCAGCAGTGCCAAGTGTCCAGAGGCACCAGGCACTGAGACATGTGACAGGAGGAGACTTTAGATGCACATATAGGGGGCCTGGTGACACCTGGGCTGGAGGATGGAAGACAGAAAGACAGGACGCGGGGGGGTGGGGGGGGGGGTCGGAATCGTGAGGGTGGTACAGTCACGGAGCTCGATGTCTCAAACTCCGGGGGTAGCAGAGAGAGCAGACTTCATAGACAGTATAGGCAAGGCATGTCAGCAGTGATATGAGGCGTGAGTGTCCATACAAGGCTGAAGTCTGAGACAGGAGTCCTGAGGGCACAGGCAGGAGACATAAGGGCACAGACAGGAGGCAAGAGAGCAGAGACAGGGAGCATGAAAGCACAGACAGGGGGCCTAAGGGCGCAGACAGGAGGCATGAACACACAGACAGAAGGCATGCGGTAATAAACAGGAGGCTTGAGGACAGAGACAGGAGGCATAAGGGCACAGACAGGATACAAGAAGGCACCGTCTGGAGGAATAAACACCCAAAAAGGAGGCATAAGGGCACTGACAGGGATACACAAACACACAGACAGGAGCACGAGGACACAGACAGGACGCAAGAACACACAGACCGGAGGCATGAGGACAAAGTGAGGAGGCACGAGGACACAGGAGGCAAGAATACATAGTCAGGAGGCATGAGGGCACAGACAAGATACAATAACATAAGACGTAGGCATGAGGATACAGAAGGCATGAGGGCACCGACAGGAGGCAATAGCACACTGACAGTAGGCAGGAACTCACAAACAGGGGGCAAGAACACACAGATCAGGCATGATGGCACAGGCAAAAGGCTAGAACACTGGAGGCATGAGGGCACAGACAAGATACAAGAACACACAGGCAAGAGACATGAGGACATAGTCAAGGGGCATAAGGGCACAGATAGGGGCCAGGAACACACAGACAAGAGGCAAGAACACACAGACAAGAGGCAAGGACACACAGCCAGCAGGCAGGAACACAGACAGGAGGCAAGAACACACAGACAGGGGGAAGGAATACACAGGCAGGAGGCATGAGAACACAGTCAAGAGGCAAGAACACACAAATTGGAAGCAACAGCATACAGACAGGAGGCATGAGGAAGACAGCATGCATGAGTCAGGAGTTAGGAGGGGGCAGGCATGAGACATATACTAAACACACTCATAAAGAGGACAGAGTGAAAAGGGAGCAAGGCAGGCAATAGTTTACCTGGTACCATCAGACTGGAGGCAATGATGTGCAAACATGAAAAAATTAGACTGCAGATGCAGACCTTCTCTATCAATGCACCCAGAATTTGAAACTGTTAGATCTGGGGGTCTCTAGTTGGCAGAGGTAGGCACCACTGTCTAAATAGGGATCCTTGCTTCTAGTCAGGATAAGGAGGAAACACTCTTCAGATAACCCCTGCTCACCCCCTTGGTAGCTTGGCATGAGCAGTCAGGCTTATCAAAGGCAATGTGTAAAGTATTTGTACCAACACTCTCAGTAACACAGTGAAAACACCACAAACTGACTCCACTACATTTTAGAAAAATAAAGGTATTTAATCTAAACTAAACAAGACCAAAACAACAAAAATCCAACATACACAGTTCAAGAATATGGTTTCAAAAGTCTTCTTAAGGTTGCGTTAAAATAATCCACAGTTGCGTCACGTTTTAGCCAACAGTACCTTTAGATACGACAAAAGTTCCAAGTGAAATCTGTAGTGTCAAAAATCAAGCGATGCGTTACTCTTGAGACCCTGGGGAGGCGATGCGACAACCCCGCTGGACGCAGCAGGCGTGTTGCGGTGACTCCGGTCTGTATAGGGAGGGATGCAATACCTTGCGTGGATTCCGGTGCACAGGTTGCGGTGGAAGCGGCTCGCAAAAGGTACGATGCGACGATCTTCGGGGCGGTGACGATCTCCGGTGCGGCGATGATGTGCGGCTCAGCATCGATCTTCTCCTCTTGCGGCCCCTCGATGCGATGGCTCTGTGACGGCTCTCGCAGCGACTTGATGTGGTCCTCAAGCAAGCGGTGCGACGATCTCACCCAGTGATGACAGGCTCTGCGACGATACTCGCAGCGATGATACTCTTCCCACACCGGACCGGTGGGCTCCGCAAGCAAAGGATGCGTTGACTCTGGCAGCGACAACAGGCGCTGCAATGATTTCTGCCTTCGTGGCGGCAGGACTTTCCTCGCACTGACGGGGATGCGCTCCGCAAGCGAGCGATGCATTAAACTTTGCAGAAAGTTCTTAAAATCTTGGTTTCCAGCTTCCCAACACAGGTACAACTTCCAGAGGCACCACAACTGGCCCAGGCACTCTAGAAATGACAGAACTCTCTCAGTAGAGTTCAGGGAAGCTGGGGGTGTTCCTGGGACTTTTTAACAGGGAGCCAGCTCTTCTTCAGACCCTTGGAGATTCCTAAAAGCAAGGGGACACAGCACAAAGCAAAGTCCTTCCCCTCTCCTTAGCAGCAAAGCAACTGCAGGTCAGTCAAGCAAACCAACAGCAGGACAGTCTTCCTTATTCAGTCTTCCAGCTTTCTCCTTGGCAGAGTTTCCTTCTTGATTCCAGGATGATCTAATTTTCTGTAGTCTGGGGTCCTATACTTATACCCCAAAAAGTCTTTGTTCCCTTTGTGCAGGAGGGCTCTGAGCCCGGTCTGAACCAGTTCTGGGTGTTCCTTGAGCACTTTGTTTTCCTGGCTTCTCCTTACCTTTCAGAGAGAGGGGCAGGGTCGTCAGCTGCGCAAGAGGAGGTGGAGATAGCATTGTGGAAGGCAGGCAAAGCCCTATTCAGGCCCAGGTGCTATCCCCTTCCCCCACTCAAGATGCAGATGCAGTCATTCAGCCTAGGGCTGACTCATCCAGCCTCCTGGGGGCTCCCCAGCCCCTGTCACTCTCAAAGCAGACAGTCAATTCACAAACAGGCCAAGGCACACAGAAAGGTCAGACAAGAGAACAGCCACTTTCTAAAAGTGCTGTTCTCAAACACAGGATTTAAAAACCACCTTTCCTAAAAGATGTGGTATTAAGTTCTGAGCTCAGGGATACCAGACTTTTATGTTCGTCTCCTCACCCATGCACACAAAGCTCTCTACGACCTAGGACCCAAATACCTCAACACGCGCCTGACCTTTTACACCCCCACCCGCCAACTCCGATCGTCCAATCAAGCCCTCGCCGCCATTCCACGCATCCGAAGAGCTACCATGGGAGGAAGATCTTTCTCCTTCTTAGTGGCCACGACCTGGAACTCTCTCCCCACCCACCTCCCCCTTACACAGAACCACCTCTACTTCAGAAAACAACTCAAAACCTGGCTATTTGATAAGTAGCGAACACCCCCCCCCCCCCCAAGCGCCTTGAGACCCTCTGGGTGAGTAGTGCGCTATACAAATCTTGACTTGACTTGACTCCTATGGGAAGATATGCTGGTAGCCACTGTAGCCAGTTATTCCCCCATATAGCCTATGGGCAAGATAGCCTTACAATAGTGAAAAACGAAAATGGCTGTAATTCACTACCAGAGCATGTCATCTGCACTAGTGCATGCTCTACCTTTCACATACACTGCATCCTGCCCAAGGGGGTACGTTGGGCCTTCCATAGGGGTGTGTCCAATGTGTACAGAAAGGGCAGGGTTAGGCCTGGTCAGTGGGGACACTGGCCAGGTTGACATGGCAGTTCACAGACTGCACACAGGCACTGCGGTGGCAAACCTGAGACACCATTTTAGGGTTACTCATGTGGGTGGCACAATCAGTGCTGCAGGCCCACTAGTAGCTTTTGAATCACCAGTCCTGGCACACCCAGTGCAATTTACTAGGGACTTCTTGGTGATACAAATATGCCAATCATGGATAACCAATTACAGAAACAATTTATACAGGAAGCACTTGCACTTTGACACTGATCAGCAGTGGCAAAGTGCCCAAAGCATCTAAACCAGCAAAAACGAAATCCAGCACAGCATAAAAAATACAGGAGGTAGAAGCAAAAAGACAGGGGAAACCACGCCAAAGATGCCAGGTCTAACAGAAACAACATTCTGTATATCTATCAGGGCCTCGTAACCCTGCTCAGGAATAAGCTAAAGACATTCCTCTTCAAAGAGCACTACATCACAATGCAGTAACAGTTTGCTTCTCCGAGAACCCAGCATCCCTCCATTCAGTCGTTGACACTGCTTGGGGCTCCTCAGTGGATAGGATAGGAATAAATCTATCATTATAATACCTTTATCAGCTTCATCTCAATTACTTTCAGGGAGAAAAATGGAAGTACTTCTGAGGCCCGGCTTACATCCCCCCACCCACCAAAAAGAGTAACATAATAGGGAGCCGTGGCCAACGGGCAATAGGTCAAGGGAGCCATGGGTCGAAAAAGTTTGGGAAACACTGGACTAGGTTTTAAGCCTTTTGTGGCTTATCAACTATTACTTAAAAAATTAGTTCTACAAGAACAGCCATATTTTGGATATGGAAAACCCATGTTTGCCTTCAGACTGTGCAAGAACCTTAAAGATATAATGATCTATACAAGACCCAGGACCACAACTCAGGAGACACAAACCATGCTATAGTCCCTCTTTAAGGTGGGAGGGCACTACACATGTGGGACCCTTAGTGTCTGTTGATTCACCTGCCATGACACCCATGTTGACACACCAGGAGAGTTATGCTAACACACCAATTGTAAGAGTGAAGGGGTTATGTACCCCATTATGGGCCTGATGTATGATTCTTCATTCGCAAAAAGTGGTCACAAATTGCACACCAACTTTTTGCGGTTGGAAATCAATTTTGCAAACTGACCTACATATTAATAGGTTGGTTCACAAAATTCCGAGTTCTATTGGGTCACAATTTGATGTGCCTCATTAATATGCATGAGACAGGTCATCATTTTCGGCCCTCTACCACGATCGGCTAGAGTAACAGGTTAATGTCTGTGATTGCTTTTAAATAAAGCAAGCTTTTTTTTAACACAGCATTTTACACTAAAGGGAAAATGGCCTGAGTTGAAAAAAATAAAGAAAAGTTAAACAAACTATTTTTTAGGAGCAGACAGTGGTCCCAGGGTCAAAAAATGTGCTGTCTCGGTTCCCAAAAGGGGAGGGTCCTTCATAAACCCCTTCCTATTTTCAAATGGCTTACCATCAATTTTGAATTGGTGATACAAAATTAATGTTTTGCAACCAGATTTTGGTTACAAAGTATTAAAACATACTTTTAGGAATCAGTATTTGGAAGAGACGCCCTTAACAAGCCTGCCCAAATGGTAATTCCTACATGTTTACTTACCCCATTTAACAATTGGGAAAACCTTTCCCGAATCATTAAATGAGTTTAGTACAATACAAAAAGTGTTTTAGCGGTTGAAAATCCTTACCAAATCTGAGGGTTGCCTAACGTAAAAACAGTTTGTACATTTGGCCCTAACTGCCCATGCGGCTTACTTTACGTCTGTCTGACCACTCTGAAAGTAAAAACCTGAATTACAGAACATCACAGCCATATACTCTGTCTCCATGTGATTATCACATTGACACACATTTTCTAGAGTGCGGCCACATTCAGAATACAATAAAATGGACCATGAGTGAATAACCAATGTCACACTATCCCATACATGAGCTCAGTCCTTTCATCCACCATGGGTATTCAGAGTCAAAACCCCAATTAATGGACTTAATGATGACATTCCATGGACAGCATTATCACAGACATAACAAGACAGATTTGTTTGTCACTATGCATGCACCCCCAACAGTATGGATGTAAGGAGTATGATCCATCTACCTTGAGCCTCCTCATCCTAGAAGGATTAAGAGTTCATTACCCCCAGGTCCCTTATGTCCTCGTCCCATTCATGAACATTTTGGAGATAACCATCTCCTGACAGAAAAAACAGAGCAGAGGCATGCTGGGACCCTCATACTGCCCCTCCCATCGGAAGTACATAAGCAGTACTTACCCAGCATCCAGTCTGTTCTTTTTTTCTGTCTGTCGACAGAATGGACGTGGTGTGCTGTTCTGCTGGTTCTGCTGGGCTGGAGTGGAGTTCCTTTCTTCCTCCCCCCGCCCAGCTGCCTGGCTGTGTGGGTGGGGGGTTTCCTGGTCTGTCCCCTGGCCTGCCGGGCTTGCTGGGGGTCATGACGGTGTTGGCCGGTGTGCTGCTTGGCCTGCGGGCCGTTTGCGGCTGGTGCGCCTCCTGGGTGCTTCCGAGTCAGGGGCTCGTCTCCTACAGCTGGGCGTGGTGGGAGATGTGCTGCTTCTCCTGTGTGCCGTGCCTTCCCACTGTTGGGGTGGGGGCCTTGCTGCTGGTGGTGTCCGCCCCCAGCCGTGTCCCGCATAGTGTTTTTTTTCTTTTTTGCTCTCCCCGAGTGGACGGAGTACCTCCTTGAGTTATGTTCATACTACTGATATGTATGGTGTTCGGCAGTGTCACAAGTTCATTTCCCTGCTGGACAAACTCAGCCTTTCAACATTGGGCACGTCGTGGCTCTTTCCTGCGACCTCCTGTCTGTTTCCTTTCAGGTTGGCTTCTGACATTTCCTGGATGGGCAGCGGCGGCTCCTGGGGATCCCGGGGTTTGAACCCGGGACCTCATACCTGCATGGCATGTGCTCTTCCACTGAGCTACATCCCAGCCGGAGCACTCACGGCTTCCCCGTAGGTGCCCTCGGTGCCGACTCCTACGGTGCAGTGACAAAGGCTTGCGCCTTTAATTGCAGACTACGCTGTTTTCTTGGTACCGTGCTGCTGGACTGCTTCGGTGGTGTTGGGGACCGTGGCCCCTTGCTCCGCCTTATGCCCGGCTGCTGAGTGTCTGAGTCCTTCTTCTGCTGCAGGGGTTTGTGACTGCTGTGCTGTTGCTCTCCTTCTGGCTGCTGCCTCTGCGTGTGTTGGGAGTGGAGGTAGTCTGACGGCTGGTGCGGTCGCCCGTGCTGCTGGGGTACGAGGTTCGAGCCTCGGCTAAGGCGCCCTACTTCCTGTGTTTCTGGGCGATTCACTTGTTCTCCCCATGCCTCCCACCAGCGGTCCTTGGTTGCTGTTGCTGGCCTTTTGCTGCGGGCTCCTGTGCCTCCTGGTGGTGTTTTTTTGTGCCTCCTGCTTGTGGGGCGTGCGTTCTGCCGCTGCCTCTTGGATGGTAGCTGCTGGGCTCCTCTGTCTTTTTGGGTGCTTACTGCTCGTCCCACACTGCTCCGTTCTCCCCTCTGCTCCTCTCGTTTGCTTCCCGGCCCCCTCTCCTGCTGGGCTGGGGGGGTACCAAGTGCCCAGTGGTGTGTGGCTCGGTCCTGGTTCCTGGCCCAGTGGCGCCTCTTTTTTGTGTGAGGTACCGGTCAGCCTGCTCCTGTTCCATTTATGGCGGCTTGGCCATGGCCACGTTGGGTGGCGGTGACTCCTGGAGTTGCCGGGGATTGTGCCTGGGGCCTCCTGCTTGCGCTGCATGCATTCTGCTGCTGCTCTGCTTCCCCCGATTCTGCCCTCATGTATTGGTCTGCGGGGCTGGGGTTCTTGCCAGTTTGGGCTGTTCCTCGTCCAGGCTCCTGCCTTCTGGGTGTTTATTTGTTTATTTTATTTATTTATTTTGAAACTTGTTAAGCGCACAAATGCCCAAGGGCGTCTCGGCGCTGCGGGTGTTCCGGGTGGCTGGGCTGATATGCTGGTGTGTGCGGTGCTGCCGGTACTTTGGTTCACCGTGGGTGCTGTCTTTTTGGGCTTGTCTCTGGTCGCCAGTCTGGCTCTCTGCCTCAGCAGCCTTCTGCTCCCAGGCTGCCTCGGACTGCCCGGGGTGGCGCAGCGCATCTGCTGCCGCTTGCAGCGGGACTGTGCCGGCTTGTCCCCTTGGCACTTTTCCCTCCTGGGCTCCTGTGTTGGACTACGTTGGGTGTCTGTGGACTTTGTTGCTCTTCGCTGCATTGCCTCTGCGGTGCGTGGCCTCCCTGGGTGGTGTGACTGGCCTTTGTGGTCCTCTCTTGGCCATCGGCTCACTTGTGCTTGCCGTCTCTTGGGATCCTGGTCCTGCCGGGGTCTGCTCACTTTTCTTATGTTCCTGCGCAGTCCTGCTCCTCGGAGTGTTGTTGGTGCAGGTGCTGTGGTCTGGCCTTGAGTGAGCTGAGTCCCTGGGTCGGCTCTCCCTTCCTGGGGGTTCTTGCCTCTGCTGCAGGCTCTGTTCCTC
Source organism: Lissotriton vulgaris (assembly GCF_964263255.1). Lineage (NCBI taxonomy): Eukaryota > Metazoa > Chordata > Amphibia > Caudata > Salamandridae > Lissotriton > Lissotriton vulgaris. The sequence continues at coordinate 756,205,111 of NC_141699.1, read as the reverse complement.
TGCTGTAAGCAAAAACAATTCCCAACAGGTATTATGTAAAGACAGTTTCAGAAATGTATGCAATATGCATTACAAAGAAAGGAGAAACAAGGAGTCGAAATGATTTTCCAAGAAGGTAGTATTATTTACCAAAAAGCAAAGGAGAGATCTTTCGTGGGTCAATACAGTTAGAACAGCACTGTACAGAACGGATCTTGTGACAACCCAGTGACACTTGGTGCAAAGTGCTATATACAGTCAGTGATAGTGAGCGTGCAAGTGTTAAAAACAACAGCATTGGCGACGCATTGACCAAAGTTTAAACATCAAAATTGGCTCCAACAGAAACAAGTTATAATCACTTGAAACACAATTATTTATATAAGAGCACAAGACGTGATGTGCGTCGTATAATTCAAGCTGTCTAGTCGATGGTGTTTCGATCCCCTTTAGTCGGGATCGTCATCAGGACAGGGTTGTCGATGAAAACAGTGATTTAAATTCAGGCAGGAGAGCGTGATTGACGAGTGGGCTGCAGGCAATGAATGCTCCCGCATTCATTGCCTGCAGCCCACTCGTCAGCAGAGCCCCGGTTACCGTCTACAGTCCTGATTAAGTCAGGCACAGCACTCAGCACCCGCCGCCCAGACGAAAGCAACAATCAGTTTCGGACCATTGAGTTACCAATCGGACGTCAATCACGCTCTCCTGCCTGAATTTAAATGAGAGATGGACAAATGATTGTCTGTGGTGTGTACTTGTGTTTTACTGCCTAGCTGTTTTGCAGGTCAAGACAACGGTGAGTACATTTCTAGTTCTTATAGCACTGGTTGTACTCTTTTTCACATTGTTTTCACATTATATTAGTTGGCTGGGTGACTATACTGATTCTGAAAGATGCCTCCACACCTTCCTTAAGGGTAAGAAATAGGTAGAAACATGTTGACATTTTACCAACAATTAGGGTGAATTTTCCTCCACTTACTTTATAATCCTATCCCTTTGGGACACAAAATATAGTTTCTTGAGATGTACCAATAGGTAGTTTTATTCACAAACCTACCCACTCTGCACCGCACAGCCACACCACTTAACTCACAAAGGTCTACCTCCCATGGACAATCCTATAAAGTGCTCCTCTTTACTGGTTGGAGAATTGTAGCCCACTTCAAGAGCTTGTGTAAGTGGTTTGAAGAGACATCCAAGGGTCGGTGAGGGTTTTGGTCTTTAACGAATGAATGTGTTTGTTGTTACAGTGATAGAAAGATTACACAGGCGACAGTCTCTGTGGTGCAACAGGCGACAGACCACAAGCATTTATGTGATTATGGCATAAGAATAGGAGACATGCTCCGCTCAACCTCTATGTGTCTTGTTGACATAAAAACCAGACATATGAAATACAAAAATGTAACGATCACAATGTTGAACTTATCCCTAAATGTATACTGTGGTGTGTTGCCACCACCTCTTAATCTTGGCAAACTATGTTGGGAGTGATGTCTGGCAATTAAAATCTGACAGATGGGCTTAACTGTAAAAAGCAATAAAGCACTGAATATATATAAATATGTATATGCATTCAACGTGTTTGCCAAAGGGCTCTTTCCAATTTAGCAGCCTCTTAAGAAGTAATAGGTCCCTGTCGCTGTAAAAAAAAAGATTGTTTATGAGGTGTGTGCTATGATTCATTCATCCCTTTGCAGGATCATTTTGAAAATTAAACTAATAGCTCAACAGCTACAAAAGGTGAAGTCTAGGTTAATTTTAATTAGACCAACGGATGCAAATGGGTGGAGAAAGACATTATTATGGCTGCTGGCTGTGTGTGGGAGTCGACTAGGAACCAAGTCAATATTGAGCAATTTGGACGTTAGTCAATTTTCTTCTTAAAATGTTGGTAGGGTGTGAAAACCTGTTACACTGCTTTGCCTGGGTTTCCACTATATAGAGCACAAATGCAATGCCTCAGAAATTCTATACAGAAGAGACATTGTCTAAATTCTCTGAATTTCACCAAGGTTTACCTCTCACAGAAGAATTCCCATAGGTATTATGTGTTATTCTCCATTGAGAGTAGTTTCCTGTACATCACAACAAACATGGGAGGAGGGGAGGGGGTATTACATTCCTTAACAAGGGTGCAAAAGTACGTTGGGCGAGTTCCACTTCTATTTGAAAGTAATTTTGCACTTTTTTGGAATTCGTTCTCATCCCCAGCAGTAAGGAGTCTGCCAGCCTGCACGATTCTCAGCTTTTTAGGTGCACTGCTGGAAAAGTCATAGTGACTGTCTCCAATAATAATGTATATGCCATACAACACTGCATGCGCAGTACAAGTCTGCACAGAGGGAAGCGAGGGCTTATTTGTAACTGCATACTTTTTTTCTCCTTGGTGAATCATTTTGTTACATGGAGAGAACCCTTCCCCTGCTCTTCCCACATAGTTTAGAGGGGGTTGCGCCCCCCTCCTTCCCAACCTGGAAAGCGATATACTCTATGACATTGCAGGAGCAAATCTTAGACCATTTCCGGGGTGAGACAAGTCTTAGTGGAGTTTGTGAATGCTCACAACCTCCCAGGTCTGAGGGCATTCACATACTCACAAGGCTATTCATGTCATATCTTACTTACCACTACATACATGGGGCAGTGGGAGTTACTTCTACAGGAGTAAATGGAGTTACACCTGCAAGTTATCCTTTTGTGAGTATGGGGCCATTTTCACCAAGCTTTGTCAGACCACTGACTGTATCATTCATATTTAACATGGTCTGAGGATGTGAGCAATTCTGAAACATTTCGCAATATCAACACCCCTGCTTGTTACAATTGAAAACTTTCCTGCTAAAAACAAAGCATAAACTACCAGACATAGAACTGTACAACGTCCTTAAAATCAGAACAGCCCTGACTAAAGCGAAACTTACAAAGCACAAGCCTTCAATCATCCAATATATGATGAATCTAAACAAAATAGGCCACCGGGTATCACATCTCTACAAATTACTACGTCCCAGCTCCACCAAATTGAATTACAAAACAATCACATACTGGGAGAAACAACTTAGTACCACACTCAGTGAGAAGGAACTCCATCACCTCTGGGCCTCCCCCACATAAAAAAAATCTCCCCAGTATTAGCACAGACAAAATTATGGCTCCTACACAAAACTTACTGGACCCCGACATGCCTGGGTACTCTAGGCCTCAGGGAAAATGACTGGTGCTGGAATTGCGACAAGGAAAAGGGGAACCTGGCACACCTTATCTACTATTGCCCCAAAGTTAAACAATATTGGGAGAAAATATTCAAATTCATAAATAAAACTTTAGGATGCACACTAAAATCAGACTTTGCTTCTATTACCACCGCGTTCATGACAACAGTTAGACTCAGAGACCTACTGGATCTCCTACTTACAGCGGCAGTTAAAATAGTACTCACCAAATGGAAAGATACATCCAAGGCAACTTTCAAGAGTTGTCTCAGCTGGGTGACGCACCTCAGAGGCGCTGGCAGTACAGCCCTGCGAAACTCACCATGGAGACATGCCTACAGGGGAATGTGGGCATCCTTGGATGAGCTCCTAGACCCCTACGAGCCACCATGAATACTACTAACAAAAGGAACCAAATGGCTGTAATCTACACCCCCACCGGATCAAAACGCTAACAAAAAGATAGTAAACTTCTGGCTTACTATCTCTTCTTCTCTCTACCTTATATTATATCCTATCCTTTGCCCTTTCACTCATTCCTATTCTTTAGTGGGACAGTGGATAGGGGGACAGCCAAGCATACATACTGTGAAACTGTACTATCAACAACACAGCCAGTTTGGGCTGCCACCCTGTAATGACAAAGCGTCGATGATTATATGTGAAAAAATCTATAAAAATATGTTGAAATGAAAAAAAAGAAACCTTTCCTGCTGAACTCATTTGCCCTCGGAATCCTAAAACGCAAATTTCCAAAGAAGCGTTCAGGAGTAAGGCTGCCTATTCTAAAAAGCAACATCAGACAGTCAAACATGCTTTTTCAACACCGGAATTTCATGACGAAAAGGTACATTTGCTGACCTTATAAGGAGTAGGTACAACTAGAGAAAGAAATTTACAGGGGGAGGTGCAAAGATCTGTTGGTGTCCTATGAAATTTGCAATACACTGCACACAGTGCAAGGCACTTCTGACAGTTAAGCAAAGATCACAGCAAGAATTAAACTTGGGCAAGCCATTCCAAGGCATGACCGGTTCCCTTTTGGGGCGCAAGCTTGAGTTTTGACAAGAAACAAGATTCAAAGTCGAACTTTAATTGTACTTCCACAGAAGGGTTTCTGTAAGATTTTTGCAAGGTAAAACCTGGCCCAATTTGGGCGAGCAGATAGCACAAATGTTGTTATTTTACACCTTGAAATGGGGAATTGCACACGCTCTCCACGTGTTACCTCCCATGGTGAGGTCTAAAACTTGCAATGGTGTGCAGCTGGTTCACAAGTTATTTGCTGGCCACTATTGGTATTTTCTAGGCCCTCCACATGCGCCTGAGTGGCTCATAAAATGAAAGCCATGGAAGGGCAAAGTGGGAAGCTGGCTAAAACATTTGTAACTTAGTAACCATTTCCTGTGCAAATCATTCATTCGAATCAGACCTAGGTGGCAAGAGTCATACATGATTACCCCAGCTAAATTTGTTGAATGGTCATGCACCATTTGTTGATTAGCTCTGAACATTGTTATATGATTTAAATGTCTTGTGCACACTGATGACAGAAATACAAAGGAGGAAACTGAGCATGCTTCTGTTACCACTGTCACCTTTTTTCAAATGCGGCAATTTCTTTTAGCATCACCCTGCTTTACAACAGAATAATTTGCCTTCAACACACCTAAATTATTAGTCTGATGGAAAAATGGCCAGTTCTTGGTGTTTCCATTTGCCTCCAAATCAATCTCTCTAAATCTATGGCGAGTGTTTGAACTCTGAAATCCAATTCAGATTTCCTAGATCTGTAACATCTTTTGCACAATGGGAGGAGGACAATGTATCCATTAATTTTTCTCTCAGGCATGACTAGCAATAACAATCTTGTGGCCTATACACCTCAGTCCTCAAGATCATCTCTAGTCCTAATCATTTGTTTACATGGCCTTGCCATCTCTTCAGGAAGGCTGCTACAAGAGAGCCTTGGCTCAAATTATACATTTTGGGACATCTCTCTAGCATTCAGGTGAATTTCTGACATTGATATGCTGTAAAGTTACACATTTTTCTCATTACCTCCTCCGTGTACAGAGACTAATTATGCTTCATGCTGGGACAATCTGGTGCTGGCTGCAGCATTGCATCCCACCCAAAAGTATTGCCTTACTCTAGAGCAAGTGTCGTCCTAAATTTTCAGCAGCCACTGACAACGGACTCCTGAGGCGGAAAGCCGGGAGCTAGATTCTGCTATCATTTTTAAATATTTGAATGTTATACTGTGTTTTTATAACTTTGCTCTTTACCCACCTCTGCTGACATCCTCTAAACAGCGCTCCACGCTGCAACGACCCCCTCCTTCTTGCCGCCATTCACGAGGGCGAGGCGCGCCTCCAGACACGCCCCCTCGGTTGGCCACGCCCCCTCGCCACGATATAGATAGTGCGCGCCAAACGCTGGGCGCTGCACTGACAACGGTCTCCTGAGGCGGAAAGCCGGGAGCTAGATTCTGCTATCATTTTTAAATATTTGAATGTTATACTGTGTTTTTATAACTTTGCTCTTTACCTACCTCTGCTGACATCCTCTAAACAGCGCTCCATGCTGCAATGACCCCCTCCTTCTTGCCGCCATTCACGAGGGCGAGGCGCGCCTCCAGACACGCCCCCTCGGTTGGCCACGCCCCCTCGCCACGATATAAATAGTGCGCGCCAAACGCTGGGCGCTGCACTGACAACGGTCTCCTGAGGCGGAAAGCCGGGAGCTAGATTCCGCTATCATTTTTAAATATTTGAATGTTATACTGTGTTTTTATAACTTTGCTCTTTACCTACCTCTGCTGACATCCTCTAAACAGCGCTCCACGCTGCAACGACCCCCTCCTTCTTGCCGCCATTCACGAGGGCGAGGCGCGCCTCCAGACACGCCCCCTCGGTTGGCCACGCCCCCTCGCCACGATATAAATAGTGCGCGCCAAACGCTGGGCGCTGCACTGACAACGGACTCCTGAGGCGGAAAGCCGGGAGCTAGATTCTGCTATCATTTTTAAATATTTGAATGTTATACTGTGTTTTTATAACTTTGCTCTTTACCTACCTCTGCTGACATCCTCTAAACAGCGCTCCACGCTGCAACGACCCCCTCCTTCTTGCCGCCATTCACGAGGGCGAGGCGCGCCTCCAGACACGCCCACTCGGTTGGCCACGCCCCCTCGCCACGATATAAATAGTGCGCGCCAAACGCTGGGCGCTGCACTGACAACGGTCTCCTGAGGCGGAAAGCCGGGAGCTAGATTCTGCTATCATTTTTAAATATTTGAATGTTATACTGTGTTTTTATAACTTTGCTCTTTACCTACCTCTGCTGACATCCTCTAAACAGCGCTCCATGCTGCAACGACCCCCTCCTTCTTGCCGCCATTCACGAGGGCGAGGCGCGCCTCCAGACACGCCCCCTTGGTTGGCCACGCCCCCTCCGATTCCCTGATTCTTCTCCATAAATCATATGTCTTGGCAGGAAGCGCAGCGGGCGCGACGATTGCGCGCCGAAGGCGCGCTTAAGGCAAGCTCGTCTGCGCTCGTCCGCGACCGGCCGGGGCTAGGGGCTCGTGACTCTGCCCCGCGTATCATCTATTCCCCCGACCAACTTCGCTGCTGCCAGGGCCCCTGGCCCATCTCGGACTCTATCTGCTCTCGCATCTCCTCCCTTGGTCTTTCTTCTGCTTCTCCCTTTCTCTGTCCTTCCCCTACAGTTGACACCCCTTCCGGGTCTTGTAGCACCGCTCCCCCATCAACCCCCAAAGCCTTCACAGCCTTTTATCTCAACACCCGGTCTGCCGTTGCCCATGCACATGAACTCTCAGTTATACTGGATCTCCATGCTCCCGACCTTCTCTTTTTGACTGAGACATGGTTCTGCGATGACTCCCTCCCTGCCCTACTATCCACCCTACCGGCCACCTACTATGCCCTCAGGGCGGATCGCCCTTCCGGCAGGGTGGCGTGGCGGTCATCGCACGCACCAATCTCCCCTTCCAAATGTTATCTTTACCCGACATCGCGACAACTGAATTTCTGGTGATCCGCACAGCTTCCACCTCTCCCCCCCTGACCTGCTTCCTCACCTACCGTCCCCCTCAGCCCCCCTCACAGTTTCTTCCCGATTTTTTGGAGGTCTTGGCCACCATCACAATCAACAACTCCTTCATTCTGCTCCTTGGCGATTTTAATTTCTGGCCCTCCGATTCCGCGGAGTGCCCATCCTCCAAGGAATTCTCCGAAACCCTTCACTCCCTCAACTTCATTCCCCACGTCTCCTCCCCCACTCACATCAAAGGTCATATACTCGATCAGATCTGGTCCCTGAACTGCCCTGTGGATTCACTCTCTATTACCCCTTGCTCCTGGTCGGACCCCCACCTAATCTCATTCCTTCTTCCTATCCACCCTCCAGCTAAGCCCCCCCGGCCTAAAAACACCTGGGTCCGATCATGGGGTCGTGTTAACCTGGAGAATCTCTCTTCCCTCCTTACCTTGTCCCTCCCCCCCTTACAGGGTCTTCCCACTCTTTCCCAGGTCGACGCCATAGATCAGTGGCTCTCCAACGGACGCAACGCTTTTGCCCCGCTCAAGCGCATTACCTCCAAACGCGACAAGGACGCCAATCGGTGGTTCACCGAAGAGCTTAAGACCACCAAATTAACAGTTCGCCGCGCGGAGCGGGCATGGAGAAGGAATTACTGCCCCACCCTGAAACTGGCCTACACTAACATCCTGAGCCAGTATAAAAAAGACATCTTGGAGGCAATAACATCTTACTTCTCCTCCAAAATCTTAGCCGCGGAAAACCAGTCCAAGGAGATATTCACCATCGTCCACAACCTAACGTTCTCGGACAGAACTACTCTTAAGCCGGCCCCCTCCGAAGTACTCTGCTCTTCCCTCAACAACTATTTCATTCACAAAATCATCACCATCAAGGCTAACATCCCGCCACCCTCCTCCTCTTTTGTCGACCCCCAATGCCCCCCCCCCCGGGCGAGATTTTTCTTCTCTTCCCCCTATCACTCGGGAGAGCCTGATCACCTTGGTTCCCCTGGTCAAATCCGGCTCTCCTCTTGACCCTTGTCCCGCTCACATTCTCCGCCATATTTTTGTTTCCTGTCCTGACCCTCCCCTTCATCTTCTTAACAGCTCTCGCTCAAGGCATCGTCCCTAAACCCTTGAAATCGGCGGTAATTGTGCCCATTTTAAAAAAACCCGGGGCAGATCCCTCTGTCCCCGCCAATTTCCGTCCTATCTCCCTCCTACCATTCCTGGCCAAGGTGCTCGAGCGCCACATCACCTGCGCTCTGAGCTCCTTTGTGGAGAATCATGGTGCTCTTGCCCCCCGTCAAGCCGGTTTCCGCCCGCACACTCTACGGAGTCCGTTGTCCTGTCGGTCCTGGACACCCTCAGGGAGGGCATGGACACCAATCAGCACCAGGCCCTTGTGCTCCTCGATCTCTCAGCCGCCTTCGATACGGTGGATCATACCATCCTCCTCTCCCGTATCGGAGCGGCGGGGATCGGGGGGACCGCCCTGGTCTGGTTGTCCTCCTTCCTGAGCGACCGCACCCAGGCTGTTCGACTGGGTGACTTCACGGCGGACGTCCGGAAAGTTCAGTGCGGGGTTCCCCAAGGTTCCTCCCTTTCTCCCCTCTTGTTTAACCTGTACATTGCTCCCCTAATCTTCTCTCTTCAACAGATGGAGGTCGGCTTATTTAATTATGCGGACGACCTCCAGCTTGTCTTCAATCTGTCTTCTCCTTCCTCTATTCTAAACTTTCAATCTGTTATGCTTCACATCAGGGACTGGATGAACCACAACCACCTTAAACTCAACCCCGACAAAACCGAGTTGGTGTTGACGGGTGGTTCATCCAGCCCCTGGTCCCCTCTTTTCTGGCCCCCTTCTCTTGGCCCTCCTCCTACCCCCGCTTCCTCAGTTAAAACACTTGGCATAAAACTTAATTCTCAACTCACCCTTCACTCCCAGGTTAGCCCTGTGGTATCTTCTTCCTTTCTCTCACTGCGCACTATACGTAGGGTGTCCCGTTTCTTCACTTTCTCTGCTCTGAAGCTCATCGTCTTGGCCATGGTGGTATCCCGCCTGGACTACGGCAACGCCCTGTATGCCGGCATCCCCGCCTACAGTCTGCGTCGCCTGCAACAGATCCAAAACCAGGCGGCCCGCCTGGTTTTCAAACTCCCCAAATTTCACCACTCTACCCCGCTCCTGAAATCACTTCACTGGCTCCCTGTGCGAGCCAGAATTGAATTCAAGCTTGCTTCCATTACCTTCCGGGCCCGACACGGACTCGCACCTGAATTCATCTCCTCCGAGATTGTCTCCTATGTCCCCACCAGGGAACTTCGTTCGTCCTCCCAGTCCCTCCTCACCATCCCACGCTACCGGAGAAAGAAGTGGGGAGGCTCTAAATTTGCCACCCTCGCCCCTACCCTCTGGAACTCCCTTCCCCCTGAACTCCGCACCATCGCTCTTTACCCACAATTCCGTAACCAACTTAAGACCTACCTATTCACGAAATCTTTCGAATAATAACTCTCCGGTTCCCCCAGCTTTTTAACTAGGATCCTGTCAGTAATAGCGCCAAGAAACCGCAGGTATACGAGCGCTCTATAAGAAATTTTAAATTCAAATTTAAATACTGGGGCAGAATTGATCAGGTACATAGAGACCGTGCACCCTGTCTGAAGTTCCCCAGAGCAAGTTTTTGTTGGTTTTAAATTGTGTGCCTCAGCACACACCTCAATCATGTGTGGTCACTGGGGGCTCACTGTGAGACAGGCTTCAAACCAGATTTGGACAAAAAAAGTTTTAAATATTGTGATACTAGAATACCATCACAAGAATATTATGCTTTAGAAAATATGGTTGACAGGAATCTCCCATGTAAGAATTTTGTTTTTTAGTGTTGTTGTTAACATTGTTGTTAAAAATAGCTTGGTTAAAAATATTGTTGTAAGTAATGTTGTTTTTTCTACATTTTTGTAATGTTACACATATTATGCATTGTTTAAAGTTTTTAATTCTGTAATGTTTAGTGTTTGTTTTTAATTTAGACATGATGTAGAGTTTTTTTAGAAGAGTTTAAATATATTTATAATTAGAGATTAAAAAAACTATATTTATTAACAATATTGCTTTTATTTTTAACTACGTTATTTTTTTCAAAGTGGGATGTAGGGTTTCTAGTTTACGAGGGGGAGGAGAATGTTTAAAACATATTCATTTAGAATATATTTTTCGTTTTTAAATTGAACATTTTAAAAAGTACAGTTGTAAATATAATGATATATTTTAGTTTTGTTAACATTTTTAATTTTTATGTTTATGTGAAATTGAAATGCTAGTTTGCTAATTAGTTTATGTAGATAACATAATTAAATGTTATTTTATATTAATTTTCTTTAATGTAATTGGAGTTGGAAGTGATGCAAATAAATACTTTTAAAATATTAAAATTGTTAAATAATTTTTATAATTGAAAACTTTGATTTGGATTTCATTTGTAATCTTGAAAATTGCAAACATTTGGTTGATGGTATCTTGTATATATTATCTATGTATTTATATATAAAGTATTTAATAGTATTAATTTACTTACATTTTGTGCATTTTTACCAATTTTATTTAAATAATTAGGAAAATATATAAAAAAATCTTGTAAGGGAAATTATTTATTTTAGGAAAACATAACCTTTTATTTTACATATATAGAAATTGAATGTACATTATTTGGTTGAAAAGGTTTATTTAAACAAACTTTAATAAAAAAAGTTAATATGTATAAAGTTTTCAAAGTCTTTAGTGTTTGCTAAGTGCAGCACCAACCTCAATGTAGTATGGTTGGAGAGGTATTAGTATATGTAACACATTCACTGTCCAACATTTTCCCAATGTAGCTTGTTTTGGAGTGGGAACAGTACATCAAACCCCTTTAATGTTCAATACCGTCCCCAAAATAGTTTAGATTTGAGTGGGAATAGTAAAACGTAGCCCTTTAACATGGAACTCCTTCCTCACCATCGCTTAGATTTGCGTAAGAATAGTAATTCTGACCCCTTTAATGTCCAATATCTTTCCCAAAATGTATGTATTGGAGTGGGAATAGTAAATCTGACCCCTTCAATGACCAACACCTTCCTTGGTGTAGTGTAGTTTGCATTGGGTATAGTGAATCACACCTCTTTAATGCCAAACACCTTCCCCAAAAGGGCATAGATTGGAGTGGGAATAGTACATATTACCCCTTTGATGAGCAGCACTTTCCCCAAAATGGCTTAGATTGGAGTGTCAATAATAAATCTGACCCCTTCAATGTCCAACACCTTTTAAAATGAAGTTCAGTTTGGAGTGGGAAAAGTATGTCTGACCCCATCAATGTCCAACAAATTCCCCAACATGGCTTGCACTGAAGTGGGACTGGTAAATCTTAACCCTTCAATACCCAAAACCTTCTTGAACATGGGTTGTGTTGGAGGGGAATAGTAAGTGTACCTCCTTTATTGCCCAACACCTTCCCTAAAGTAGGTTAGACTGGAGTGGAAATAGTACATTTTACCCCTTTACTGTCAAACAAGGCCACCAAAATAGTTTACATTGGAGTGGATTTCTATATGTTATCTTTCAAATGTAAAACATAATAAGTAATGCATTGTAGAATGGGGTAGGAATAATAAATAATACATTGTTACATAGTTCTGCAATAACATACATGCATATGCTCATTTTTAGATTTTAAAATATGTTTTAATGGAATCTTCCTTAACACATTATGCACATATTTTTCTATATTTTAACATGCTTTTTACACCTTGTGCATAATTGTTTTTCACATACATTCAAAATCCTTATAGCAATATGCATACGTTTTTCATATATATTACTAAATACTACTGATTATTTACATTATTTTTAATACACATTTTAAGCATATTTTACAAATAATTTTGAACATGTTCATTTCATTTTATAACAATTTTCAAATTGTTTTGCACTTGTTTATCACATACATTTTGCAATTTTCATAATAATTTTTTACCGATTGATTTCTATTGGAACATCATTGTTATGGTTCCTGTCAGTCGCGGTTCCATGCCGTTGATCTAGAGATAAAGTAGACCACTTTTTATTTATTTTTTATTTGGGGTTCTGGTGTAGAGGATATGTTGGCAAGTGTATTTTTTAATATAGTTCCTGTGGCTTCCTGGGAGCTAGGTCTTGCTTCTCGTAGGTCTTACAAAACATATTCTACTTTTAACTCTGTTACATTTGGGTGGAGGTCATATTCTCCAACATTAATTACAGCATGTGAAGGAGACCTGTAAGAGTGTTATATTGTGTATCTGAGAGCCTAATGTATTGTGTTTTAACTTGTTTTATTGTGCAACTTTCATTGCCTATGGCTGAAATAAAGAATTTCTACTACAACTTCTACCACAAGATTATTTCTAATTGTAGCACTCCCTTAAGAAGCATTAGCATAGTATTTTGTACATTTCCAATGTTTATGATGCTTGTTCTCTCCTGGCTGCATGTATATTCCATGTACGATAATAAGTGTTTGCCTTTCTGGGATGCGATTATGTCACTCTTTCTGTGATTCTATCTGTAAATATTAATTAATTAAAGTATTCTATTGGTTACATTGTTTCACTGTAAAGTTTAATGATTACTTTGTGTTCAGTTGAAATTTTCTTTTTGACAGTTTGTACTTTATTTTTTTCTGGATGTTAATTAAGTGTTATGGTTAAGACTGTTATATATTGCGCGTGCACAGAGGACCCGTCTTAGAAGAGGCCTGCATAAATATTGGCAAAATCGCTTTTCTACTAGCCAAGGTATTAGATACTTGCAGGCCCACCTTGAGTGAAGACCAGACAATCGGCCGCTGTAATTTACAGTCCGTGACTGCACGGAGACGCAGGATCAAGGTATCTCTGTGTCACGGCCCGGTCTGGCGCTGAACCAGGGGTTAAGGCGTTGGGGACTGGAGGCGGCCCTGGACACCATAAGTACGGGATCCACTGAGCAACCATTAGCCCTCTCACACCTTCACCAAGCACAGCAGCGCTCACATGAGCACAATTTAAACTCCATCACAGACACTAACCTGAACGATGGCAGCTGGGTGATTGAGTCCTAGAAGAACCGGACTACACCAGCAACCAAGCAAAAACAGAGCCTGCTTCATTCCAGCCAATGGGAATGCTTCTGCAATTATGAAAGGAGGGAGGAAGTGCATCCTAGAGCAATCAGGCATCTGACGAAGGCTCTACGCCGAAATGCATTATGCCGTGTCATGCTGCGGTGAATAAAAGGCTGCCAAAGAATTCCCCGCTGTGTCCTCTGCTCGTTTCCACGGAAGGGAGTTGTCCTGTATATATATATATATATATATATATATATATATATATATATATATATATATATATATATATATATATATATATATATATATATATATAAATATATATTTTTTTTTTTGCACAAAAGACGCCGCACTCAGCGACTCCAAGTTTCTAGACTTAATTCAGTGCCCAGTCTAACACCAACGCGTTTCAGCCTTACGGCCTTGTTCACGCTAGGTGAAACTACTTTACTGCAACTTTTTATACTGTTTTCGATTTCTACTACTCCCATGAATTCTGGGACATGTAGTTTTTCATTATTTACAACAGTTCACCTTTGTTAAACAGTGTCCTATTTACAAGTGAAATTATGCTCTTGAACTTTTCAATTTTGCAATTTTATAAAACCAATGTGTATTGTTTGAAAGATTGATGTGCCTTAATTTTGGTATGTATTCTGTTACTAATTATTAAGTACACAGAAAAAATTAGTGAATGTCAATGTTCGTTTCTGTTTAGTACATAAAATTACATTTAGTCCTTAGGTCGGTTTTTCATCATGGATGTTTCGGGTCAATTTCGGTATAGTACCCTGCCCTTTCACCAATCTTTGATTATTTCAATTTTGCGCATTGGTTTTTCTTCCTCCTTGAAGTTGTTTTTCGTTGGGGCCCGATGACTAGATTTTATTCTAAGTGCACATAAAGTTCTTCATCGAAGTTCATGCCTCTTGTGCTAAAAAACTGATCCTGGCCACTTGTCTGGCCCAACGCCGGGACCCGCTACAGAGCGATCCTGTGAGCAGACCACATTGCAGAAAATATATATATATATATTACCTACTGGCGGTCGCCAGTAGGTATATATAGTTAGGACCTAGTTACCATAGGAAATTCTAAACATTCTATTGGGAATAACTTTGGCGCCGATTGAGGGATCTGCCTGTATATTTCCTTAAATTTGCCTCGCTGCGCTCCGCTCCTTCCCTGAAAGTTTCGGGGGGATTCGTCAAGCAGGGGCCGAGAAAAAAGGGGGGTCCCAAAACGTGTTTTCCCCATGTTAATTTCCATAGGGACATTCTGACAAGGCTACAGCTCGAACGGCTGAACGGAATTATACCAGATTTGGCAAAATGGTAGGGACTGGTATGCAGCAGTGCCTTTTGTATGTTTGGTGTAAATCCCTCCAGTAGTTTTTGAGAAAATTGAATTTGATCAAATTATATATCTATATGCCCGCACCGTACGCGTACGGTACACGTACGGTACGCGTACGTGCGCCTACCCTTACGTGCGCGAGCGAGTTTCTGATTTACTGGCAGTCGACTGTCAACATTCCAAACTGTCCAAACCAGGAAGTGTTGGCCACCATTTTGTTTTTCAGGAGAACTGAGGCACAAGAGAGCCCAAAACAAAAGTGGAAAACACTAAAAGGGGGCAGGGTAGAGACCCCCCAACCCTCTAGCCTTTGTCAGGGGGTCCCAAAAGGACCCCCAAGGGCAAAAAATAAAAAAAAATAAAAATCACGGGGTACGCGCACCGTACGTGTAGGGTACGCCTACCGTGCGCGTACCCCGCAATTTAAAAAAAAAATGTTTTGCACTTGGTGGTCCTTCGGGGACCCCCTGAGAAGGGCTAGGGGGTCAGGGGGTCTTAACCATGCCCCCTTTTCGCGTTTTCCACTCTTGTTTTGTGCTCTCTTGTGCCTCACTTCTCCTGAGAAACAAGATGGCTGCTCAGGTGGTCCCAGAAGGATAATAACATATATAAACGTTGTCCGCTAATAGAATTAGCATTTACAAAACCTTTGAGATTTATTGAAAAAAAATATAGGTTTCACGCCTGATATAGTTAGTAATTAGCATTTAAAAAACCTTGCAAATTCACTGAAAAAACCATAGGTTTCAAGCCTTATATAGTTAGGAATTAGCATTTAAAAAACCTTGAAAATTCACTTAAAAAACCATAGGTTTCAGGACTTATATAGTTAGGAATTAGCATTTAAAAAACCTTGCAAATTCACTTAAAAAACCATAGGTTTCAGGCCTTATATAGTTAGGAACTAGCATTTTAAAAACCTTGCAAATTCACTTAAAAACCATAGGTTTCAGGCCTTATATAGTTAGAAATTAGCATTTAAAAAAAAACTTTTGAGATTGCTCCTATATAGTTAGTTGCACTAACTATATTTCGCGCACCCGCAATCCACTGCTGATCATGTCACATATTACATCATTCATGACATGGTCAGTGACATCACTGATGACATCACTGATGACATCTCAAATGACATCACTGATGACATCACTGATGATATCATTCATGTGATAATACGATGCACCTCCTCACACTCTAATATAACCTTTGATACACCCAGTGTTAAATACAGACTACCATTCTTGAAACCATTGACACACCAATACCAGTTACTACATATGCACTCACTGATTCTTAGGTCTACACACACATTCACTCATTCACCCATAGAATCACTCATACATACAGTCACTCATCAATACAACACTATCCTATGCACTCATACACCTATACAGACACTCACACACTGCTACTCATCCATGGAGTTACTCACACACCTAGTCAGTCATGCAAAGAATCAATCACACTTCCATTTCCTCAACTATACAGTTATACACACAACACCTTACTTATTAAAACATATACTAACACATACTTACTCTCTTATACAATCACTGATACAAGTACACAATGATCCGTATAGCCACTCGCACATTCACTGGCTCTCATGTATAGTCATTTATATATGCCAACTCTCACATGCACTGTGTTTTACATATGTACTTACTTGCACATGTAGCACTGAGATATCCATTCACTCACCAACACACCCATGCACACAGTCAACCGCCCATATAGCTGTTTCCACATGCACTCTTGAACTCATACACCTAGTGAATCAACTGCTCACACATCTATGCACAGAGTCACACACCTCCCAGCCACCCACACACACACTCAGTCTCCCATTCAAATACTTGGGCAACCAATCAATAACCAATATAGCCACTCATATAGCTACTGATCAACACATGCAGCAGCTTACACAACAACAGACATACTGATGCACACATTCAGACAGTTTAGTCACTAACCCATGCATTTAGTAAGACACATTTAATCACTCACTCGTACAGTCAGTCACGCACCTACGAAATCCTTCATCCAGACACTTATACACCCACTCATTCTTCAATATGTAAAACATATTTAAGCTTTACAGAAACACACAGTCACTGAATGATGTCATCAGTGATGTCATCAGTGATGTCAAATGAGATGTCATCAGTGATGTCACTGACCATGTCATGAATGATGTAATATTTGACATCATCAGCAGTGGATTGCGGGTGCGCAAAATATAGTTAGTACTACTAACTATATAGGAGCAATTTCAATGGTTTTTTAAATGCTAATTCCTAACTATATAAGGCCTGAAGCCTATGGTTTTTTAAGTGAATATATATATATATATATATATATATATATATATATATATATATATATATATATATATATATATATATATATATATATATATATATTCACAGAAAAAACCATAGGTTTCACACACGTTATAGTTAGGAAGTAGCATTTAAAAAACCTATGAAATTCACTGAAAAAAACATAGGTTTGACACATGTTATAGTTAGCTGGAAATTTTACTGACATAAAACCAATGAAATTCCACGTTATAGTTAGTTGGACTCACTATAACTTGCGCGTGCAATGCACTGCTGATGACGTCACATATCATACATTACAGTCAGCCACTTTCAAGACGCATTCCTTCAGAGGAACACTTACCGTTTATTAGAGGTAGATCGTCCGACTCCACCGGAAAACACCCCTAATAAAAAAGACATATATATAAAATGCGGACTAGCCGCTGTATCGTACTAGCAAACTTTAACTTAAAAATCGTTAGAGAAAACAAAAGGAATCGAACAAAATCAATAGGCCACTGATAGGATCTCTTTTTGACCTTGCTAAAATAGAAACATTAGGAACAACCCCTCATGAGAAATATGAAACTAGTGAAACTAGTGAGAGAAACCGAGCTCGACGCCATCTTGCCCCCTTTTAGGCCCCATCACGAACATAGATAGCCCTACATAGCAAAACGTGATCTTATCGCCTGCCCAACTTCAGATCTGACCCCCCCCTTTTGCTCTCATGTCCTGTCGGAATGTCCGGTTGTAGATTACAATCACATGTTCCATTTGGGAGGGGAAAAGACATCAGAGCGACAAATATTAGAAATATACCACACGACAGCAAAATAACAGATTAAAACGTTTTTATTCTTGAACAAAAATATATTAAAACAACTATGGAGAATCGTTACGCGAATAGTCCGGAGGCGACACCATGCGCCAAGGTCTGTCCCCAGGATGAACCAAGGAATCCGTTCCTGGGACCGTGGCAAAGAGCAGCCAGTCGCCATCGGCCAGAGAAGGCATGGGCCCGACCCGAGATGTAGTTGTCTTCCCATTCTCTTCCTCTTTCGGCGCCTTGCAGGCCACGAGGGGGGGATGTCTTGCATATGCCTCCGACCCCCCCCTCTCTTTATCGCCTGGTCCGGCCATAACAAATGTCAGCAAAACGCCGTGGGGTACACTGGGAGGGAGAGACGGCGCGGACGATAATCTTTCGGCGCCTTGCAGGCCACGAGGGGGGATGTCTTGCATATGCCTCCGACCCCCCCTCTCTTCATCGCCTGGTCCGGCCATAACAAATGTCAGCAAGACGCCGTGGGGTGCACTGGGAGGGACAGGCGGCGCGGACGAGCCTCTCCCGCCTCCCCATGTGCAGGCCCCTCACCTGCACCCCCAATGCTCCACGCACCCGTCAAAGGACTCGTCCACTCTTGCGGTGCAGCGACGCTCCATGCACCTGGCAAAGCACTCGTCCACTGTGGCGGTGCAACGATGCTTCGCCCGACAGGCTTGAGTCCATCAGCTCCTGCAACCCAGTGACTGCCGGTGGTTGCAGATCTTTCCTTTCAAAATGCTGCCAACAATATTTTCTGAATGGCGTAGCCACGAGACGTTGGCGCTCTCATGCTGACGCCAGCCTCAGTTTGAATGACCAACAATCTGGGGCGCGGAGCGCGTAACGTAAGCATAACAGGTCATGTGACTTGTTAAGGCTTTTCATTGGTTTAGAAATATTTTTATGAGCATATTTGACTATTTTATTAAAGACACTACACATAACCTGTTTTTCAAGTTATGTTTAATTTTAAATGAAACGGTTTACATTTTCACTTTTTATTTCCAGTAAATTTGAAAAATAAATGTTTATAGTTCCATATGCTGAAGCACGTCAGCTTCCCACCCTATGTCATACAATTCTGACAAATCGGCATCCTCATCATGTTCTTCATCATCCTCAGGATTTAAATCATCTAAGGGTTCCACTTCCACTGACGTTTCAATGACATGTTCAACAATAAGATCGAGACCAACGGATTGCTCATTATCACTCATGGTTAATGTCCTTATCTTTAAAGAAAGAGAACAACAATGAGATGTTGCAGAGTAAGAGACAAATCTCAGACACTATAATAGTAAAATTGTTTAACAACAGTAACATTTTGCAGCTATTATTTAGCCATGTCCAGCGATGCTGAGGAGGTGAGTCCTATGTCCAAGTTTTCAGTGAACAGGACTCATCTCTTTTTAACCTTCGATAAGCTTCACCAACTCTGTGTCCCCTGCTCATACTTAAATGTAAAGGAGCAGATTTATGTTAACTGGCGCATCCCCAGAGATGCACCAGTTAATGTGCACCGCTGCTCTGCCACCCATGGTGTGCCGCATTTACAATGTGGAGCACCATTTACTCGCAGTGACAAAATGGCGGTCAACACTTCCTGATTTCCTTCGAATCGAACGTTAACAGACGTCACACAGCAAAAAAAAATTCCGCTCGCGCGCAGCCCCTCCTTCCCCAAAGTAGCAATGTTGGGCTACTTTTGGGCTGCTTTCTAGTAGGGTTTTTGAGCGTCAGAAAGTCTACAAAAGCCGTCAGCAACGGCCTGGGGTGGAGAACCATTACGCGAATAGTCCGGAGGAGACACCACACGCCAAGGCCTGTCCCCAGGATGAATCAAGGGATCCGTTCCTGGGGCCGTGGCAAAGAGCAGCCGGCCGCCATCGGCCAGAGAAGGCATGGGCCCGACCCGAGATGTAGTTGTCTTCCCATTCTCTTCTTTTTTCGGTGCCTTGCAGGCCACAAGGGGGATGTGACATACCTAATAGTATAACTCATATATATCCGACCTCCCCCTCTCTTCATCGCCTGGTCCGGCCATAACAAATGTCAGCAAGACGCCGTGGGGTCCACTGGGAGGGAGAGGCGGCGCGGACGAGCCTCCCCAGATGGAGGCCCCTCAGCTGCACCCCCAACGATCCATGCACCCGGCAAAGGGTTCGTACTCTGTGGCGATATAGGGAAACTCCGCGAGCCCAGCAAAGCGTTCGCATACTGTGGCGGTATAGGGACGCTCCACGAGCCCAGCAAAGGACTCGCCCACTGTTGCGGTACAGCGACGCTCCACTCACCCAGCAGGGTCTCGTCCACTGTGGCGGTGCAACGATGCTTCGCCCGACAGGCTTGAGTCCATCTGCTCCTGCAACCCAGTGACTGCCGGTGGTTGCAGATCTCCTAAAAATGGCGGTCGACTTTGCAGGAATGGGCCTGGCGTGAAAAGTTGGCCTGGTCACCTGTTAACCAGAAAATGGGCCCCTGTCTTTCCTTTCAAAATGCTGCCAACAATATTATATCAAACTCTGCATCAGTACTTACTTATAAATGCAGAAACAACTCAATTAACACAAGGGCTCTTTTCAGAGCCACCTTATATCAAAGCACTCAAACTTCTTATTTATCTCCATTTTCACACCCCGCAACTTTTTCGAGAAAAAAATATATATATTTTCGCTTTTAAGGACCTTACTGCACACCCTGAGAAAACCTACGCAGCAAAACAATCTCTACCTTCTCCCCTTTCCATGTTCCAACGCTTTGAAATGACAATATATTTACTCGCAGTGACAAAATGGCGGTCAACACTTCCTGATTTCCTTCGGATCGAACGTTAACAGACGTCACGCAGCAAAAAAAAATTCCGCTCACGCGCAGCCACTTGGGTGCGTGCACGCATGCGCGCCTATAGATATATAATTGACTTTAACTTTAATTTTCTCAACAACTACTGAACGGATTTACACCATTCCAAAAAAAGCGTAATCTGCGAGCCGGACTGTACAGTTTTGCCAAATTTCTTATAAATCCATTCACCCGTTCGACCTGTAGCCGAGTCTAAAGGTCCTATGGAAAATAACATGGAGAAAACACGTTTTAGGACCCCCCTTTTATCTCAGCCCCCACTTGACCAATCCCCCCCAAACTTTTAGGGAAGGAGCGCAGCGGACTGAGCCATCTTCTTTGAGAAATTCGCTAAGATTCTGCAACCAGGGCCAAAGTTATTCCAAATAGAATGTTGAGGATTTCCTATGGAAACTAGGTCCTAACTATAACTACCTACTGGCGACCGCCAGTAGGTAATATATATATATATATATATATTCACAGAAAAAACCATAGGTTATAGACCATATATAGTTAGGAATTTGCATTTACAAAACCTTGAAAATTCAGTGAAAAAACCATAGGTTATAGACCATATATAGTTAGGGATTAACATTTAAAAAACCTTATTTTATTTGCACAAAACCATTGAAATTCCATATATAGTTAGTTGCACTAACTATATATCGCGGACCCACAATCCACTGCTAATGATGTCACATATTACATCATTCATGACATGGTCAGTGACATCACTGATGACATCACTGATGACATCTCAAATGAAATCACTGATGACATCA
The DNA here is from genome assembly GCF_964263255.1 of Lissotriton vulgaris. Classification (NCBI taxonomy): domain Eukaryota; kingdom Metazoa; phylum Chordata; class Amphibia; order Caudata; family Salamandridae; genus Lissotriton; species Lissotriton vulgaris. The sequence continues at coordinate 756,183,578 of NC_141699.1, read as the reverse complement.
CTGATGACATCTCAAATGACATCACTGATGACATCACTGACATCTCATTTGACATTACTGATTACATCACTGATGATATCATTTATGTGATAATACATCTTCAGGCTCTAATATAACGTTAGATACAATCAGTATAAACAGACACTCACAGACTGTCACTTATCCATGGAGTTACTCACACACCTAGTCAGTCATGCAAAAAATCAATCACACCTCCATTTCCTCAACTATACAGTTATACACACCTTACTTATTCAAACATATACTAACACATATTTACTCTCTTATACAATCCCTGATACAAGTTCACACTGATCCATACAGCCACTCACACATTCACTGGCTCTTATGCACAGTTATTTATATATGTCAACTCTCACATGGACTGTGTTTTACATATGTACTTACTTTGACATGTAGCACTGAGATATCCATTCACTCACCAATACACTCATGCACACAGTCAACTGTCCATACAGCTGTTTCCACATGCACTTTTGAACCCATACATCTAGTGAATCAACTGCTCACACATCTATGCACAGAGTCATACACCTCCCAGCCACCCACACACATACTCAGTCTCCCATACAAACACTTGGGCAACCATTCAATAACCCATATAGTTACTCATATAGCTACTGATTTAAACATGCAGCAGTTTACGGAACAACATATATAATGATGCACAAATTAAGACAGTTTAGTCACTAACCCATGCACTCAGTGAGACACATTTAATCATTCTCTCATACAGTCAGTCATGCACCTACTAAATCCTTCATCCAAACACTTATACATCCACTCATTCTTCAATATGTAAGACATATTTTAACTTTACAGAAACATACAGTCACTGGGTGTTGTCATCAGTGATGTCATCAGTGATGTCATTTGAGATGTCATCAGTGATGTCATCAGTGATGTCACTGACCATGTCATGAATGATGTAATATGTGACATCATTAGCAGTGGATTGCGGGTCCGCGATATATAGTTAGTGCAACTAACTATATATGGAATTTCAATGGTTTTGTGCAAATAAAATAAGGTTTTTTAAATGTTAATCCCTAACTATATATGGTCTATAACCTATGTTTTTTTCACTGAATTTTCAAGGTTTTGTAAATGCAAATTCCTAACTATATATGGTCTATAACCTATGGTTTTTTCTGTGAATTTCATTGGTTTTTTAAAAGCTAACATCTGTAACTGTAAAATGTATTCTTCTTTAAATCTTAAAATATATTTTAGATGTTTATTAATAATTTTTTTTTAATATTTTTTTTCTTCGCTTCCAGTTCGCGAACCGGGAAGCTTTCCGTTAGCTCATCTTGATGCCGCGATCTAGTACGCGAACCGGTAAACGTTACGTTAGCGGAACTGTGACGCGTCGCGGAAGCGCGACGTATCACGTTGTCGCGTAATGCGTCTAATGACGCGCCGCGTTAGCGCTCCCGGAAGTGCTCCGGACCGCGAACCGGAAGCGATCCGAGACGCGGCGCGCACCGCGTAACGTAAGCGGAACAGGTCATGTGACTTGTTTATCAAAGTTTTCATTGGTTCATTTCACTTTTGGTTTCCAAATGATGTATGACTAGGTCATGTGACCTAAAAATAACACTTTTCATTGGTTCAGAACTTTTGCTTTTCCCAAATCATGTAAACCCCTCCTTCTTTCCTCACTCTGACTTTCATCTTGGTGAGAGAAAGACCATTTTCCTGGAGTTCAGCAATGGCTTCTATACTTGCTGCAGCTGGTGCACCCCCACCACCACCTCCACCTCCTCATAAGAAGAGAGGACCTCCAAGTCAATTTATCTCCAACAGAGAGGAGGAAGAGGAGGAAGAAGAAGAAGAGGATAGAGATCAACCAGAATTTATCCCGGAGTTGCCCCGTGTTTCTAAGAGGAAAACAAGTTTCATCTGGCAGTTTTTTTCCATCCCTCCAGGGGACAAGAAGGTCAATGCTAAATATGCCACCTGCCTCATCTGTAAATACAGATTGTCTAGAGGCACAGAGAAAAAATATAGTATGGGCAACTATACTATGCATCGCCATATGGCCAGGTGGCATCCCTTAAACTACAGCCGGGCAGAGTTGAGGGACCTACAAGACAATCCCCCGACAACTCCTGTGGCCAGATCTACGTCAACAATGTCTTTGACAGGAAGAGAGGCACAGGAAACTGTGCCAAACATTCAGCCAAACTTTAAACATATGAGGTTTACCTGTATATATTGTGGTGCTATGCTCTCGTATGGGAACATGAGCGTGAACTTGATCAATATGGTGTTCGAAAACCATAAGTGCCCTAACGCACCCAAGCAGTAATTTTTTTTTTGCTCCTGTTGAGCCCTTTTCAATACCTGTTTTTTTGTTGTTTCCCCTCCATAAAAAACACAAAAAAACATAAAACTGTTCTAAAAATACAAAAAAATCAAAAAATGTTCAGAAAAAATAAAATAAAAAATAAAACAACAAAAACAAAAAAAAAAAGTTCTTTTCAGAACTACCTCCCCTTTCAAATAAAATTGCTAGAATGTTTATCACTCTGGCAAGCTCTATTTCTTTTGGTTCGCTTCAAGTTCGCTGACCGGTTCGCGAACTTGAAGCGAACCAAAAAAATATTTTTTTAAAAAAAAGAAGAGTTAGTATAAGGGAAGTAAACAGAGAATAATGTAAAAAGAAAGACAGCTATAGAGAGTAAATCAGAGATAGTGTCAGTGACATCATCAGCAGTGCATTGCGGGTAAAAAGAGTAGAAAACATTTACCTTATAATTCTTGTTACCTTTTTAAAATATTTTTTCATACTTTCAATCTGTAAAAGAGAGAACAAACATTTCCAAAAATATTAAAACATGTATTTAAAAATTAGAAAAGACAAGGGAAAAGGTTCAAGAACAAACAGTTTTTCAACAACTTTGACATTTACAGAAGCCTCTGCTTCTCTACGTCCCCTACACAATCCTAAACATATATATTTTAAACAAACTGTATCTTGATGTTGATGAACTGAGGCCTATTTTGGAACATGGTGCTTCTTTTGCACTGCTAATGTCTCACAATAGTGATGCAATAGCAGCGCAAAAAAGATGTAAAGCCATCATAAAATTGAGTCTAACATTTTAAATGATTGTTTCAGGATGCAAATAAGATGTGTGCTTTCAAGAGCTTTCTTTGAGGTGAGGCCTATTCATTTTTTTAAAAAAAAAACAGTACCCAGAAGTACAGCTCTGTAAGCATTAACATTGACACTTACAGAAGACTCAGTTTCTCCATATCTACCTCACATTTCTAAATGTATATCATAAGTACAAAAAGCAGAACATTAATTATACATGTTAAATGGTTTATTTTTGCTGTTCTCAGAATGTATCAAATTTCACTTAAATCAGTGACTTGAAGGTATTCATCATGTAACAGCGGGGAAAAAAAAACACAATCAAAATGATTGTTTTTAAAAAACCCATTCAACATAAGAAATCTGAATTCAAAACTCCTTAAAATTAACTTACTTTCAATGATGTCGAAGGATGTCCTATGAACAGCGTCCACTGTGTTGTGCTATAAATATTGTAAGCCCGCCACTTTCTGAAAGAAAACCTCCAACGATTCGAAAAATATGTTACATACAAGAAAAGACTTCTCACATTCTACCACATGTTTCCACTTGGCCAAATCATGTTGCAGCTATTCACAAGTCTTGTAATTCTTCCAATCAAATCCCGTCATTTTCTATTTTCGCAACTTTCAAAAAGAAAACATTTAAGATAATTTTCACAATCCTGGACTACTAATATCTTACCCTTCTTTGTCACTCATGTTCTCCTTTTCCTATGACACTGATACTGCTTACTATGAAGCAGACTTACTTGCATCAGGTTTATATAGTCGGATTTTACAGAATGACATTATAATTAAAAGTTTTGGACCAATAATCTAGACAGCATTGCAGACTTACATTCCCTCAACTTCATGAACATTTTGCAATTCTTCACAGGAAATCCCGAGATTCTTTCTTTAAAATTTTGGTTTTAAAAACACCAGGTAAGAATTTTTAAGGTCAAACGGCAATTTTTTTTTTAAAGTTACAACGGAATCATTGCAGAATGACCAGCCGTTTCGAGACTTTAAATAAGCTGTATAATGTCCTGAAGTTGTTGAAGGACCATCGTGATAGATAATTGCTACAGTTACAAAAGTCCTTCCTGATATTGAAAGCTGAGAAGCCACAAAATTTTTTATTAAAGTTGACAATTTTGATCCATCAGGCCTACATCGTTGCATCATTAAAATGACATACTGTCCATATCTACGTATAAGTAATGTTGACATCATTTCAGATTTACATTGGCTACACTCCATGTTGTGATCCGCTGCATTTACTAGCTTATTAAAGGAGACTGATTTACTGTCTGGCAAAGTTAAATATATAAATCTTTCTGAGTCTACACTACTAGTACTTGATACCCTACAATTCTCACAGTCATGCTGCCATTGATAAGAAAGCCCAAACAGGTGATCTACATCTACACCCTCAACTTGCAATATATCAAGCATATACATTAAAAACTCCTGACAATCTTGCTGATTATTTTCAGAGAAGTCTGTTTGACCTGAACATTCATCTAACAGATAACGAACTTCAGACACACTTTCTACTTTTGTTCGATCAGTGCTACATTTTACGAAAACAGAATTCAACAAACAGCATAAAATTTGTTCTGAATTCAACAGAATCTGTTCTTTTAAACTCTCTAGTGAAAAGAGAACATTAACCACTACATTTGCATAGCAGTTGACACCAGAACTGTTTTCAAATTGAAAACCGACAACATCTTCAACAGAATCCACTTTCTTTCTGCTAACAATTTTCGGGTCATTGACTTTTAGTCTTTTTGCAACAACCTCCCTACTATTACTGCTATTTCTACGTTTCCGGCCTACCACACGTTTCTCAAACAAAGGATATTGAGGCAAATGTGGCGCATACTCTCTTCTTAACCTATTGTATTCCTTAACACAATCTAGATCCGCACAAATGTTTGTGACATCACAGTCAATCAAGTACAATCCCGATAAAGTTCTAACTCGTGACAATGCAACATATGCCATACCCTCCTTGAACACAGAACTGCCAATATTCACCAATGCACAGTCTACACTTAAACCTTGCGATTTATGGATTGTCACCGCATATGCCAAGCAAACAGGAAACTGTTTACGGCGAACATATAAGTCTTTAACAAGCAAAAACCTAGCAGAACAACGACCAATTTGCTGTACTTCCTCAATGCCATCAAATTTAATTCTTAAAAATTCTACTCCATCTCTATTTCTGTATTTCTCAAAATCAACAACATTACCCATTGATCCATTTACCAGACCTCTTTCTACATGTAAATTCCTTCTCAAAATGATTCGACAATTTAAACACACATTCAAAGTCTTTTCAAAACCCGCTGTTTTAGATATAGTCTTCTCTAATGAATCCAATTTTGATTTCAAATTGTCTGACAAAATAATTGTTGATCCCATATGCTCTAATTTGTCGATAGCTTCAAGTTTCACAATCTCTTGCTTTTCTAAATTCAACATTTTGTTGTTGAAGATGGCACATTCTGCAAGAGTTGGCATGAGACATATCCCGGATTTCTTCTCAGTAATTTTCTGAAAAATATTCTCAGGCACAATCTCTTGTTTGGGATATAAATTTGACAGTAATCGTGCATTTAAAGCTTCTTTCCCATGCTCGGTCACTTTTCCAATTCTAATATCTTGTAGAATATTCTTGTAATCTTCATCCTTTGCCTGACGCATATTTTGATGCAGTTCAGCATAATTGAAGTTTAACCATATATTGACGTTGCCAATGCTCCCTAGGCACTTCCTGGTATCTTCATGCGTGAGTATTTTGAACACAGGTTGACCTTTTACTGGTGTCAGCTGCAGAAGATCTCCGAAAACAATGATGTGTTTCCCACCAAATAACACATCATATTCAGTTTTAAGTACTTCTTGCATTCTCAAATGCACAAAGGCAAGCATGACATTGGAAACCATGCTTACTTCGTCAATGATAAGTAGTTTCATTTTCCTCAAGACTCTTGAAACTTCACAGCAAGCATCTCCAGATAACTTGTTGTATTGTAATTTGTTGTCATGCTCCACCGGCAGCATCAGTAGACGATGCAAAGTAATACCTTTAATGTTATGTGCTGCCAGTCCAGTAGGAGCGGTGACAACACAAGACAGCGATGACTCAGTCCTTTCCTGCAAATAACAAGAGATTGCTTTAATGAGGAAACTTTTTCCAGTTCCCGCTTCTCCACTCACGTACAGTCGGACAGGCTTCAACGATGTACATGAGCACTTGTTCTTCTCATGACTTAATCCGTGCTCAATTTCCTTGGTAACTTCATCATATATTTTACTCTGCTCAACGTTGAGTTGTTTTTCCAAGTCTTCTAAGTTAACTGAATCCTCCTGAGCATGTGCCATGGCTCTTTCTACTTCATTCATAGCAGTGGCAGCTTCATTTTCGATAATAGGTCCTCCAAGTGGATCTTGACTCAATGAAACAGAACTCTGACTGTCCTGAGAACTGTCTCTGGCAATCTCGGCTGCAATCGTTGCTTCCTGCTCAATTTCCAAAGTTAGCATTTCTTGATATTTAGAAAAAGCAGGACATTCTATTGACTCCTTGGCTGCATTGAAAGAGTCTTCGTAACAGAGGAAATCTCCAAGCAGTTCCTCTTCTGCACGCCAAGGCTTGAAAAGTTGCAAAAGTGCTAAATAAAAAAACTCCTTTTTTTCTGGACATTCACCACTCAATTTTTGATGGTTTACTAATTGGCATTTTCTTTGCTTGACCAGGCATCCCTCACTTCCAATTACAGCATACACTCCTTTCTCAATATCTTCTTTGATGTTCCTCTTGAATATATAATTTTGGAGAACCTCATATAGACAAACATTCTCAAGGTGACTGCTTCGATTTGGATAATATGTATCCAACATGTTGGTCTTCAAAATGTCGGTACTGTTTGGTTCCTTTTCTGCCAAATACTCAATTTCCCGGACAGGTTTTAGAACTCGATTTCGTGTTGCAGCAAGACCAAGACTCGCCCAAAAGAGACTCCTGGATTTGGCATAGAGACTTGCTGAAGACAAACGATCAGAACATTCGTAAGCTCCGATTTCTCGATGCGACAACATCTTCAGACTGAAACTGTACAACTTCTTGCTGAGGCTCTTTTCATGTGAAATGTCCTCCCACATATCCTTTAGTTCGGTCTTTTCTTTTTTGGTGATGTAAGATGTCACATACCGAGCCACAGCCATACAGTTGTCAGCCACAAACTGTATATCCATGTTAGCATTCCACATGGACAAAATCACTGGGTTGTAGTCATTGATGTACTTGGACTCTTCGTTCCTTTTCAAATTGTATGTATTCTTGGGTGATTTCCTCGTCACATTATGTCGCAGCGAAGACATCAAACTGTTCACTCTTCCTTTAGAAATCACCGGTCGTGGAAAGTTGAAACGACATTTGGTGTAGAACTTGTCCTTGTTTCTGAATTTACGACGACAGTACTTTCCACAACGATGGCTTTGGAAACGTAGAACTTGTTCTCTTAGACTTTTTTTCTCCGTTGCGTTTGGAACAGCACACGTAGAATACTGTTCTATGAAATTCATCACTAAGTCATCCGGATCTGTTCCAAATTTAGGTGCATCCTTGATCCACAACAACATATGTATATGAGGGGCACCTCTTGCTTGGTACTCCTTTCTCCAGAAGAAATCCAACACCTCTCCAAGAGGTGGATTCTTTTTATTTGTGATGAAAGACATCATAGCTTCAAATCTATGATTGAAGTACCTGCATACATTCACTGGATCCAAAGAACACAGTTCTCCAGGTGTCTTGAATTCAATGTTTTCAATATTTCCATTTGCCTCTTGTAGAAATTCAAGTAAGTCTTCCCAGCCATACTCGGCACAGCTCAGAGTGAGGAACCATGTTGGAGTTCCTAAGTTCCGCAGCATACATTTTAAATCACCATGACGACGGTACCAGTACTCATTAGTACCACGCTGACACGCCATGAGATTAATTAAGTGAGAATCCAAAATACTGTCTTGGACATTGACTTTATGCATAAAGTCACTTGCCGAGATGTTTTGCATCTGTATACCACTTTTTAAAATGTGGTTCACTGCATATGACAGTCCTGACAGATCGCTTTCAAACAAGAGATGAAACAAATAGGGAATGCATTGCCGAAACCTAGGATCTTCTGCATACAATCGTAAAGTCCGGTATTCAGACGCAGGAATTTGATGAGGTCGCTCATCATATCTTCCTCCTTGACCTGTGGGAAATAGCTGTGGGAAACACCGAGCTTCCAAACTTTCCTCCCAAACACTAATGGGACTCCCTTTGGCTTGTTTCATTTGAAACAACTCAATAGCATTCCCCATGACTTCCTTGGAATGCAAAGGATGAACACTATAATGTTCATATATTTCTTCACTTTTAGAGGCCTCTACTTTCTCAATTTGGCCAGCACACAAATCGCTATCCTCTTCATCACTTACTTCCTCTTCTGCAACATATACATTCTTATAGTACTTATTATTTTTCTTCAAATACACTGTTGCCTTTTTGACTTTCCTAACATCCACTAAATCTTGCCATATTTTCTTATTCTTTGTCGGAACCCCATTAACCAAGATAACCAGAGGTTCCTCTTCCACTTTTTCTACTCCAATTGTGTTAATGTTTTTGTTCAAATCTAGAGGCAAATAAACAACTCTTCCCTTTAATCCTCTCTGTAAATCTGCTGGAGGCAACTTCCCTGTCTTTGGCTCCATTCTTACAATAGCCTGAAAGGGATGGATACTTTGAATCAAAATAGATTCATAAGTATTTAAATCCTTCAATTCTGAAGGAATCTCAACCAATTCCAGATTATTATGAACCGCCCTAGCAGGCATCTGGTTTTGGTTTAATTTGTTACAACAATAAGTACACACACGTTGGTCCACTCCCAAATCAAAACAATTTTCTACCATCAAGTATGTGGCAAAATCCTTCCATTCACTATTATTTTCCCTTTCACTTTTTGCATATAAATCCACTAACTTAGTCTGATTCTTATAATAAGTGCGTCGACAACATACACAAGTGAAATTAGGCCTCTCACTTGATTTCATCTGAAACGTGGCAATTTCCTTCTGAAAATAATCTGTACTGGAAACCTGTACATTATCTTCAACATTACCCTCTACTTCAAGGTCAATTTGAACATTCTCATCTTTACTACCAAAGTAACAAAACTCAATTTCTTCACAAATATTCTTCACATCTATTTCACAACCATGCAAAAGAGCAGCACATAATTGTTTAAGCATAATTGCTGGACTCTTAGCATAATACAACATTCTCACTAATTTTCTCACTTTATTATGATGCACTGCTAGCATCCTGAAATGATGAAAAACACTCTGGCATACTCTCCTGGAAAGACAAGCCAGTGAATGACCACGCAAACCTGTCATTTGTCTCACTCTGCAAGGATCTAAATCTTGCAACAACTTCATTTTCTGCTTCAAACTTTTCTTATTAAATGTCCGTATAAAATCACAAAGCAAATTGATGGAAACCTGTCGCACACTGCAAATAGAACTACACTTCCAAACGTACACAGGACCCTTAGGACGTCTTCCTAAAACCTCATCACTTAGCGCCTCTTCTGTCTCTGTTGTCACAAGTTGTTCTTTTTCAACTGGACAACCATCCTTCACTTCATAAGCTCGACCACTGGTGTCAACTGCAAACACCAAATCATTATCCTGAAAATAACTCTCTTCATTAAAAAATGCCTCACAACTTGAACTATGCATCCATTCTCCGAAAAAAACTTCACAAAAGTTAGTACGATTTACTACTCTCTTCCATCTACTTTTTGTTTTGAAATCAGAAATTACCTTGCTTAGTTTCCTAATTCTATTGATTACCAAAATAAACAACTTTCGCTTAATTTCAAAAGCATGATCAATAATTTTCTCTACATTTTTCTTCTTCTTATAAAATGCCGCTTTCTGTTGGCCTTTCTTTTTAATATTTTTCAATAAATTAACTAATATCCTATTACGGAACATTCGATTTCGAATGTCCCTAAACTGTTGTTTCCTTCTACTATCATGCACAGAGTTATCTCTTCCTCTACCAGTAACATTTGTGATGGGTCTCTCCTTTCCATTTAAATTACTTTTCTTTTTGTGGACTGAAACATTTTTTTGAGCAAAACTTTTTTTACTACAAATATTTCTTAAGAATGATTTCGTACTCTTACCCGGACCTTTCTTGGTGTTTTGACAAGTATTTGGGGAAGAGGACTGCTGCAATAAAACATCATCCTGCTGTCTTTGACGTTTTCTAGCCTTTCTTATTCTACTTTTTGTAGGCATTTTCCAAACTATGAAAGAATCTCCAGTTGAATCTGTGGAAAAATATAATATGAAATGTTATTAACCACTATTACCAAACAGTAAATAAATAACAGTCATCTAAAACTTAATGCCCTACTAATTATTTAACATAGCAAATGTTTTCCACCAGCACTGCATCACAAAAATGACACTCAATGGTACAAAACAGGCATACAACAATCATAAATCACTCCCTAATATTTTAAATGATTAATTCAGGATGACGATAAGATGTAGCCTATCTAAAGATTTGTTTAGGCCCAGATCTTTAGACTGGGGTGAATGTGTGTCATTGATCCACATTCAGTCCATCACCTTTTTTGTTTATTTGAGGTGAGGCCAACACATGGTTGCAGATAAGATTTTCACTGTAAAAAACCAAGGTAAAAAAACATGTGAAGGCCTACCAATGAAGTAAATCATTAAATGAAAACCAATACATTTCTGGAAATATACACTGCTAAAGCTTCATAAGATGTTTTGGGTCATATTTATAAGGCATTTGAGTGTCTATTATGCTATTTTACGTTCTTCATGGTGCAAATTTATTGTAAATACGCTCCCACCTGCGGTTGGCAAATTTAGATTTTGATTATGGGAGTTACATAGGCATGTTAATAATTTCCCAAAAATGGTGTATGACCCCAAACAACCTTTGAAGCAAATGCTCTTAGCCATGTTATCCACCTCCCATTGGATAACATGGCTAAGAAGTGCTTGCAAATGGGAAAAAAAACGGCCGCAATGCATGAATATCGCAGAAAAGTCAGCGATATTCATGCATTTTCCAGCAAATGCTCTTAGCCATGTTATCCACTTCCTATTAAATAACATGGCTAAGAACTGCTCAGGGCCCCATGAGGAACGCTTTCCATTTAAAAAGGGAAAAATAACATCAAAGACACTAAAATGCCTTCTAAATATGAACCCAAACAACCTATGAAGCTCTAACAGTACATATCCTGAAATTTAATTGATTTCAAAATTCGTTTTTAAACACAGCATATAAATCAATTGTATACCTGCATTCATGAAGAAATGACTAAAATGTCCTTGAGACACATGAAAGTGTTTTCTGGAATGCCCTAGCACCATTTTTGGGACACTATTAACATGGCTAGGTAACTCCCATAATCAAAATCTAAATTTGCCAAGCGCAAGTGGGAGCGTATTTACAAGACACTTGCCCCAAGAGGAACGCTTTCCATTTAAAAAGGTAAACATAACATCAAAGACACTAAAATGCCTTCTAAATATGACCCCAAACAACCTATGAAGCTCTAAAAGTACATATCAAGAAATGTAATTGTTTATCTCAAATGCGATTAAAAACGGCCGCAATGCATGAATATCGCTGAAAAGTCAACGATATTCATGCATTATCCAGCAAATGCTCTTAGCCATGTTATCCACCTCCCATTGGATAACATGGCTAAGAACTGCCCGCAAATGCGAAAAAAAACGGCCGCAATGCATGAATATCGCAGAAAAGTCAGCGATATTCATGCATTTTCCAGCAAATGCTCTTAGCCATGTTATCCACCTCCCATTGGATAACATGGCTAAGAACTGCTTGCAAATGCGAAAAAAAACGGCCGCAATGCATGAATATCGCAGAAAAGTCAGCGATATTCATGCATTTTCCAGCAAATGCTCTTAGCCATGTTATCCACTTCCTATTAAATAACATGGCTAAGAACTGCTCAGGGCCCCATGAGGAACGCTTTCCATTTAAAAAGGGAAAAATAACATCAAAGACACTAAAATGCCTTCTAAATATGACCCCAAACAACCTATGAAGCTCTAACAGTACATATCCAGAAATTTAATTGATTTCAAAATTCGTTTTTAAACACAGCATATAAATCAATTGTATACCTGCATTCATGAAGAAATTACTAAAAATGTCCTTGAGACACATGAAAGTGTTTTCTGGAATGTCCTAGCACCATTTTTGGGACACTATTAACATGGCTAGGTAACTCCCATAATCAAAATCTAAATTTGCCAAGCGCAAGTGGGAGCGTATTTACAAGACACTTGCCCCATGAGGAACGCTTTCCATTTAAAAAGGTAAACATAACATCAAAGACACTGAAATGCCTTCTAAATATGACCCCAAACAACCTATGAAGCTCTAACAGTACATATCAAGAAATGTAATTGTTTATCACAAATGCGATTAAAAACGGCCGCAATGCATGAATATCACTGAAAAGTCAACGATATTCATGCATTATCCAGCAAATGCTCTTAGCCATGTAATCCACCTCCCATTGGATAACATGGCTAAGAACTGCTCGCAAATGCGAAAAAAACCGGCCGCAATGCATGAATATCGCAGAAAAGTCAGCGATATTCATGCATTTTCCAGCAAATGCTCTTAGCCATGTTATCCACTTCCCATTAAATAACATGGCTAAGAACTGCTCAGGGCCCCATGAGGAACACTTTCCATTTTAAAAGGAAAACATAACATCAAAGACACTCAAATGCCTTATAAATATGGCTCAAAACAACCTATGAAGCTCTAGCAGTACATATCCAGAAATGTAATTGATTTCTTAAATCGTTTTTAAAAACAACATATCTGTTTCAGCTTACATAACAGACCATGGAATGGGCTCCATGTACCACAATAACTTGTGTTACTGCATGCCAGAATGCTACACCGAATATGCAATTACAATTTCTCAAAGAAACTAATTCTATTAGTATATCACTAGAGACAAAACCACATTTTAAAAACACAGCTATCTTCATCATTTTCTCCTTAAATCATACTATTCTCTATCTAAATTAAATAAATCTTTTCTCACCTTAGCAAATATTTTTTGTGTTTTGAAAACAGTCTCAGAAATACACCAAATTGTCTTCAGCAGAAGAAAAAGGATGCACTCCAAAGGCTGCAGCTATTGAAAGCACAGAAATACAGATATTCATTTCACATATCTCTCATATTAGCCAATCATACCTCTTCCCTCACTTTTTTCAAATCAAAACCCTTCCCCCCTCTGCCCTCTCTGCCTTGTTTCCATAGCAACCACCTCCTGGAAGACCTCTCATGTTTGCAAATTCACACAACAATGTTTCAATTGAACTCTGAACTCTCAGTGCACCTGCGTATCCAGAGCAATCTTTCATTAAATGTTTCTTCCTTGACCATTCAAATTACATGTTTCAAAGAACACATCCATGCACCCTAACTTTCTGTTTTCAGAAATGGAAATGCACCAATCACTGCTAATGAATCATTAGCATTGGAAATCCACAGTTTTTTTTCTTTAGAAACTCCTACTGTTTCAACTGCCCTTTCATTACCACACTTCATCTGACTGCAGAACAACCTTCTCCCACCATGTTTAAGGTCTGGATTGTTGGACATAGTTACATCCACTGGGCTCAAAGGTATGCTGAGAACAGAAATTTACCTAACCTCAATTTACAAGATGTGGAAATTAAGTGGTTGGGCCAAAGAGGATTAAAATGTCACCAATTGATACCATTGGTGAAAACCTTTATGCATTTGCCAAAACCTGACCTGTTAATAGTGCACTGTGGAGGTAATGATTTGGGCACTTTGACAGGGGTAGGTCTGGAAATGCTTTTAAAGGACACCTTTGAGCAATTAATGGCACTTTTTCCTCAAACTGCCTTGGTATATTCCAATATATGCCAAAGACAGAAATGGAGGTGGTCCAACCAATTTTGTCCACAAATTGAGAAAGCGAGGAAGCATGTAAACAAATCTGTTTCAGCTTACATGAGAGACCATGGAATGGGCTCTCTGTACAACAATAACTTGCGTTACTACATGCAAGATATCTACAGAGGAGATGGAGTTCACTTCTCAGATGAGGGCAACAGAATTTTCATTCTGAATTTAAGACTGTGCATTGGTACCTACTTATAAGTACCTAAATGTACCATAAACCCAAAAGCTCTTCTCAGAGCTACCCTACATCTGATCACTCACAATTATTATTTTTCTCTAACTTTTTTCACTAATTTTCCACAAAATTCGCTCCCCGGAGCGCTACCCGGTTCGCTAACCGAAAGCTAACCTCGCGGATTTTTTAAAAAAATGTTTTTTTTCCGCACATATAAGCCTCCTCAGCCACGCTCAGAAAACCTAGGGGGTCAAGATAAGTCTACCATGACCCCTTCTACCCATTCTAAATATTATTTGCCCTCCATCTTGTATCTTAATGCGACCGAAACACAAAATGGTGGACTCCCGTGACGCTTAAGGTTCGCTAACCGGGCCGCTTTCCGGAAAGCGGTCCTAAAAAAAGGTGGGAAAGTAATTTACAGAAAAACGACTAGAGACACTCTCACCAAATATAGATTAGCTCATACTACATAACAATCCCTTTCATTTTCACAAATTTGATTGAAATTCCATTTAGCCATTAAGCCTGTAGACCTCTCTAAGTACCGTGAGGTAAATTACTTCACAAAACACATCTGAAGTGTTGGAATTGACAACCAATGAAAATGTTACTTTCATTTTCAATTTTTTTTTCCTGACATTTGATTGGTTATGTACCTGAATATATATAAAGGAAGAGAAGGAAACACAGCCATTTTGACTACTACTTCCTGAACTACATTTCAAGAGCCTTTTCACCTCCCTGAAAATTAAATTGATAATTTGTAAGTGGCACTTTAAATTAATTTGTAAAAACGTTTTTGATAATTATTTACTGTCCCCCTGCTATAGTTATAGATACAGATAGACTCCTCTGTTATATTTATTGATTGACTTACACTTCTCTGCTATAATTATGAATTAACTTACTTTAAGTTCACTGTTAAAAAAACAGAACTACCTGTCTGAACTTAAACCCAACAGTGCCCTAACTCTTCTAATTTAATTATTTTTTTTATGCAATTTACAGCAAAAAAATGGAAGGGGAGCAAGAAAAAAGTAATGTTTCCTTCGAGATTACATCCGAAGACATTGTAAATGAAGAAAATGTGGATGAAGATTTTATGGATCAATCTTTTGACGAACAATTTATTCAAACCTTACAAGAGACAGAAACATCCATGTTCGACGAGATACCAGATGATATAATGCTGGAAGTTTTAATGAACTATGAAAATAATAAATAATTTTTTTTTAAATCAAAATAAATAAATAAATAAAAAAACGAACAAAAACAACAAATAATTAACATACAGTATTACAAAAGTCTATCATTCTTTTATCCTTAAAGTTCGCTGCCCAGAACGCTTTCCGGTTCGCGAACTTGGCGCTTACCACGCAAAAAAAAAATTTTTTTTTTTGGACCCTCCTAGGCCCTTTTAAAACCTCCACATAAAACCTAGGGGGTCAACGAGGATCTACTATGCCCCCTTATGGTAATTAACCCCTTTGTTTTGGCCTCCTCTTGTCTCTCGATCCTACCGAGAGACAAGATGGCGGCCGCTCCGGACTGTTTAGAATGTTGACAGACACCAAAGAGCCAATCAGCTTCGCATCGCAAAGTTCCGATACGCGAAAGGTTCGCTAACCGGATCGCTGCCCGGAGCGCTGTTACAGATATATATCTTGATTTAAACGTTAATTTCTCAAAATCCACTGAAGCACATATATTGAGACCTAGCAAAGGCACATCGGGCTAACAGTCCCTACAATTTTGCAAAGTTTCGTGCAAATCCATTCAGCCATTCGGGCTAAAAGTGAGTCCAACCGCCCTATGGAAATTAACATGGAAAAAACGCGTTTTGGGACCCCCCTTTTTTCTCGGCCCCCCCTCCACAAAACCCCCCCAAATTTTCATGTGCTGCACAGAAACAAAATGTGACATTTTCCTGAAAATTTCAGCCAATTCCGTCCACAAACGCCAAAGTTATTAGGCATAGAATTTTCAGAAATCCCATAGGGAAAAAATCCTAACTATATATACCTACTGGCGACCGCCAGTAGGTAATATATATAAAATATTTAAAATATTTTTTTTTTCATTTTGCGCGGGCGGAGCGCCCGGTGCGCGCACCGGGGAGCGGCCCGGGGAGCGTACTATGAGGAAAAAAGATGACAGAGTTTTTAAAAAATGAAGTTTTTATTTAGAAATTGGAGGTAGTTCTAAAAAGAACTTTTTTTTTCTTCTTTTTGTTGTTTTATATTTTTTTGTGTTTTTTGAACTTTTTGAACTTTTTTTGGCTTTTCAAAACAGTTTTATATTTTTTTTGTATTTTTTTAGGGGGAGAAACAAAAAAAGGGAATTGAAACTGGCTCAACTGGAGCAAAAAAACAAAAAACCCAAAAAATTACTTCTTTTTGGGGCACTTGTGATTATCACCTGCAAGGACGATGAGCTTAACGCTTTTTTCACCATAGGCGATAAGCTTGCCACATGCAGAACATGTGAGTTTAAAATCAGCAAATCTTGGCTGAATTGAAGGCATCATCTCGGATGTTTCTGGTTCCGATGAAGTGGGTTGGTTTCTTTGGGAGGGGGTCCTTGACGACTGGGGGAGGTTACTGGCCAGTTCCCTGAACGCCAGTAGGTAATATATATATATATATATATATATATATATATATATATATATATATATATATATATATATATATATATATATATATATATATATATATATATATATATATATATATATATATATATATATATTACCTACTGGCGGTCGCCAGTAGGTAGTTATAGTTAGGATTTTTTTCAATGTTAAATCTCAAAATTCTATTTGGAATAACTTTGGCGCCGGTTGACGAATCTGACTGAAAATTTCCTCAAAATGGCCTCGCGGCGTTTCGGTCCTTCCCTGAAAGTTTGGGGGGGATTCGTCAAGCGGGGGCCGAGATAAAAGAGGGGTCCCAAAACGCGTTTTCCCCATGTTAATTTCCTTAGGGCGGTCGATTTCACTTTTAACCCGAACGGCTGAATGGATTTCCACCAAATTTGGCAAAATTGTAGGGACTGGTAGCCCGATGTGCCTTTGCTATGTCTCAAGATATGTGCTCCAGTGGATTTTGAGTAATTTAGGTTCAAAAAAATATATATATCTATAGCAGCGCTCCGGTACGCGCCCCGAGGAGCGCTCCGGGCGCGTGACGAGCGGTGCGCATGGAAAGCTGATTGGCTCTCGGGTGTCTGTAAACATTTGAAACAGTCCAGAGCGGCCGCCATCTTGTGTCTCGGTAAAATCGAGACACAAGAGGTGGCTAAAACAAAGGGGGAAATGACCATAAGGCGTCAGGGATAGACCCCTTTGACCCCCTAGGTTTGATGTGGGGGCTATAAAAGGGCCCCGCGGGGCATTTAAAATATTTTTTTTTTCATTTTGCGCGGGCGGAGCGCCCGGTGCGCGCACCGGGGAGCGGCCCGGGGAGCGTACTATGAGGAAAAAAGATGACAGAGTTTTTAAAAAATGAAGTTTTTATTTAGAAATTGGAGGTAGTTCTAAAAAGAACTTTTTTTTTCTTCTTTTTGTTGTTTTATATTTTTTTGTGTTTTTTGAACTTTTTGAACTTTTTTTGGCTTTTCAAAACAGTTTTATATTTTTTTTGTATTTTTTTAGGGGGAGAAACAAAAAAAGGGAATTGAAACTGGCTCAACTGGAGCAAAAAAACAAAAAACCCAAAAAATTACTTCTTTTTGGGGCACTTGTGATTATCACCTGCAAGGACGATGAGCTTAACGCTTTTTTCACCATAGGCGATAAGCTTGCCACATGCAGAACATGTGAGTTTAAAATCAGCAAATCTTGGCTGAATTGAAGGCATCATCTCGGATGTTTCTGGTTCCGATGAAGTGGGTTGGTTTCTTTGGGAGGGGGTCCTTGACGACTGGGGGAGGTTACTGGCCAGTTCCCTGAACTCTGCACGAGAGTAGTTGATTGGGTGCTTTCTGGTCATATGACGAATCATGGTATAGTTACCAAATGAATATTTTTTGTTTGGGTTGCCCCGTGAAAGTTCATCATTGCAGATTAGGCAAGTTACCTTGGGTGCATTCACTTTTTTTTTGCCCTCTGGGATTGAAAAAAACTCCCATACAATGTGTGGCTTAGGTTTGTATGGGGTATTTTCTTCAGGCAGCCATCTTCTCCTCCCCTCCTCCTCTTCCTCTTCCTCCTCCTCCTGTTCTTGACCACCAATATAATCTGGAGCTGGTCCTCTTGGTGGTTGTGGTGGTGGTGGTGGGGCAGATGCACCAGCTGCTGCTGCTACTGAAGCCATTATTAATATCAAAAAGGTACAGAGATGTACAAACAGGTCTTCCTCAGTCAAAGGACAAAGTCAGAATAAGGAAAAAAGGTGGGGTCTTTCATCATTTAGAAAAAAAAACTGTCCTGAACCAATGAGAAGTGTTATTTTCAGGTCACAAGACCAGGGGCTTCATCATTATGAAACTAAAACTGTTATGAACCAATGAAAAGTGTTATTTTCAGGTCACATGACCCGACGCGCTTACGCTACGCGCCCCGGGGCGCGCCCGGGGGCGCACCCCGGGTCGCGTAGCGTAAGCGCGTCGGATGTTTACGTTGCGCGATCGTATTCGCTCGAGTACTTCCGGGTGCGCTTACGCCGTGCGTATCACGCGGACGCGGCTACGCGATACGTCACGATCATGTTTTCGTTCGCGATATTGGCGCTCACGGGACGCTCCCCGGAGCGCGCCCCGGGGCGCTTTTCAGAAGTACGCTTTTCGGGGCGCTCCCCGGGCGCGCTCCGGGAGCGCTCCAAAAAAAATTAAAAAAAAAAAAATGGGATAATTGTAGGGACAGGTAGCCCTATTCTGAAGTGGTTTGTAAAAAAATTAACTTTAGAAAAATATGTATTGTGCTACATTGGGCTTAATATATGTTAGAGCCAAAATGTAGCCCAAATGTAGCCCAAAGTAGCCCAATGTAGCCCAAAGATGGCCACCAGAGACCAAAAAATGTAAATGTAGCCCAAATTTCAACTAGATGTAGCCCAACTGTAGCCCAATGACAGAATGTACCAGAGTGTTCTAAAGAACAACTAGAGTGCTAACAGTCTTATTTATATAGTGAAACTTTTAATTAGGAATTAGCATTAAAAAAACCTATGAAATTCACTGAAAAAACCATAGGTTGCACACCAGTTATAGTTAGGAATTGGCATTTAAAAAACCTATTAAATTCACTGAAAAAACCATAGGTTTCACACCGGTTATAGTTAGGAATTAGCATTTAAAAAACCTATTAAATTCACTGAAAAAACCATAGGTTTCACACCAGTTATAGTTAGCTGGAAATTTTACTGATATAAAACCATTGAAATTCCCACGTTATAGTTAGTCGGACTCACTATAACTTGCGCGTGCAATGCACTGCTGATGACATCACATATTACATCACTCATGACATGGTCAGTGACATCACTCATGACACCATCCTTGTGACATAGTGACAGACCTCCTTTCACTATAATGTAACCCTTGAGACACATATTCAAAAATAGAAACTGAAATTTAAAAAAAAAATGGAGATACCTATATCAGTTACAACAAGCAATTCAGTAATTCCACTATCTATATACACATCCACTCATTCACCAACAGTTCTATATAGTCACTCATACATATACTCACTCATCATATGAATTGATACACCTATACATCCTGTTACACACCGACATTCATCCAAAAGTTACTCACACACATATTCACACGTGCAAATAAACTATTGAACAACCATTTATTTGAATATAGAGTTATACACACACTTCCACCTTACTTCTATTGAAAATTACACATATTTATTCTCTTAAACAATCACTTATAGAAACACATACTTATTTAAACAGGAACTCTTACAATCTCTTACTCTCACATATACTCACTTATATACATCAATATTCATATATACTAGATTAAAACATATGTAGTTACTGATAAAGACACTAGTGAGACAGTCATTCACTCACTAACAAACACATATAGACACTCATCCACCCATACAGTCCTGTACATATGCTGTCTTCAAAACACATACAAACAAAGAGTCAGTCACTCATGCATCTATGTGCTAAGTAATACCCCCACCAAACCATATAGACACTCATACTAATACTAATAAAAATATCTAACAACCCATATACATACGCATGTAGCTACTTACCAACACATGTAGCCACTTATACACAAAGTGAAACACTAATATATATATTTAAATATTTGAACATAACTCACTAATATTTATTTTTCAGAAAGACACATATTCACTGGATGGTGTCATCAGTGATGTCATGAGTGATGTCACTGACCATGTCATGAGTGATGTAATATGTGATGTCATCAGCAGTGCATTGCACGCGCAAGTTATAGTGAGTCCGTCTAACTATAACGTGGGAATTTCAATGGTTTTATATCAGTAAAATTTCCAGCTAACTATAACTGGTGTGAAACCTATGGTTTTTTCAGTGAATATATATATATATATATATATATATATATATTACCTACTGGCAGTCGCCAGTAGGTATATATAGTTAGGATTTTTTCTCTATGGGATTTTTGAAAATTCTATGTCTAATAACTTTGGCGTTTGTGGACAGAATTGGCTGAAATTTTCAGGAAAATGGAACATTTTGTTTCTGAGCAGCCGCTGACAATTTGGGGGGGTTTCATCAAGGGGGGGCCGAGAAAAAAGGGGGGTCCCAAAACACGTTTTTCCCATGTTAATTTCCATAGGGCGGTTGGCCTCACTTTTAGCTCGAACGGCTGAATGGATTTGCACGAAACTTGGCAAAATTGTAGGGACTGTTAGCCCGATGTGCCTTTGCTAGGTCTCAATATATGTGCTCCAGTGGATTTTGAGTAATTTAGGTTCAAAAAAAGATATATATCTGGGCGGAGCCTAACCACACATCTGATCTGATTGGCTGTCAGCACTTCATCCAAGAAGTGTTGGCAGCCATCTTGGGACCAATATACATGATAGCACCTCATTAAAAAGCATTGTAGTTAATAGAGGGTTTTAGGACTTTAGTTACATTATAAATCATTTGTTGATGGTACCATACTCGTTTTAGGAATTGTGGTGGGTTCTAAGGTGATTTTACCATGTGAAAAAACCTTCTGCTGTGATATCATGAATATTGTTTGAAAGAAAACTAATATCTCATGATTTTCCCACAGTGGTTTGGAAGGGGATCTATAATCTAAACTGAAAGCATATTTTCTGTAAATTCACATTATCTTTCTCAGTCATGTGAAAATGAAGTCTGACATTCTCAGTAAAACATGTACATCCAACAAGGACAGAGACTGTCAGTTGTTTCCTTTGTGTTCTACTGCAGCCTCCTAGAGTGTTCTAAAGAACAACTAGAGCGCTAACAGTCCTACTTATTACAAAGGTATGGGACACCTGAAGCCATCTTGATTAGAATAAAGTGGTAACTCTTAAAACATTTAATTTAAAAAGAAACAACATGAGGGGGTATATTTTGCCATAGAAAGTATGATTAGTGCTGCAGAATGAAAAATTAGGGCACATTTTGAGTGACTCCTCAAATCCTTTTCTATTTCATTAAAACATTCTGACATGCAGTCTCCCAAAATGGCCACCAGAGACAAAAGAGCCCAAATGTAGCCCAAATATCACCCAGATGTAGCCCAAGAATAGCCCAATGACAGAATGTCCCAGAGTGTTCTAAAGAACAACTAGAGCGCTAACAGTCCTACTTATTACAAAGGTATGGCACACCTGAAGCCATCTTGATTGGAATAAAGTGGTAACTCTTAAAACATTTAATTTAAAAAGGAACAAAATGAGGGGGTATATTTTGCCATATGAATTATGATTAGTGCTGCAGAAAGAAAAATTAGGGCACATTTTGAGTGACTTCTCAAACCCTCTTCAATTTCATTAAAAAATTCTGACATACAGTCTCCCAAGATGGCCACCAGAGACAAAAGAGCCTAAATGTAGCCCAAATATCACCCAGATGTACCCCAAGTATAGCCCAATGACAGAATGTCCCAGAGTGTTCTAAAGAACAACTAGAGCGCTAACGGTCTTACTTATGACAAAAGTATGGCACACCAGAAGCCATCTTGATTGGAATGAAGTGGTAAGTCTGAAAACACTCCATTTAAAAAGGAACAACATGAGGGGGTTAATTTTGCCATAGAAAGTATGATTAGTGCTTCAGAAAGAAAAATTAGGGATCATTTTGAGTGACTTCTCAAATCCTCTTCTATTTCATTAAAAAAATTCTGACATGCAGACTGAAACATGCACTTTGAATACCAGCAGCAGACGTCCCTGGTGAGCAGTAGCTTTACTACAGTGATCTAATGTGCAACTAGAGTGCTAAAATTCAGAATTTATGGCAAATGTGTGACACATCTGAATGCCTTCTTGATGGAACCAAAGTAAACAAGCATTGAAAATGCAATAGATCTCGCCCTTGTTTAAGTTAAAGCCATTCTGTTTGTAATGAGGTGTCTTTTTAGCTTTGCTTTTATTAGTGTTTTTTCAACTTTCATGTAAATAACATGCATCTGTATGCACATAAGTATATGTATGCATGCATTTATGTTTGTATTTATATAGATATACAGATGATATATGTTTATATATGTATGTATATATATATATTCACTGAAAAAACCATAGGCTATAGACCATATATAGTTAGGAATTAGCATTTACAAAACCTTGAAAATTCACTGAAAAAACCATAGGTTATAGACCACATATAGTTAGGAATTAGCATTTACAAAACCTTGAAAATTCACTGAAAAAACCATAGGTTATAGACCATATATAGTTAGGAATTCGCATTTACAAAACCTTATTTTAATCACACAAAACCACTGAAATTCCATATATAGTTAGTTGCACTAACTATATATCGCGCACCCGCAATCCACTGCTGATGATGTCACATATTACATCATTCATGACATGGTCAGTGACATCACTGATGACATCACTGATGACATCTCAAATGACATCACTGATGACATCACTGATGACAACATCCAGTGACTGTATGTTTCTGTAAAGTTAAAATATGTCTTACATATTGAAGAATGAGTGGATGTATAAGTGTCTGGATGAAGGATTTAGTAGGTGCATGACTGACTGTATGAGTGAGTGATTAAATGTGTCTCACTGAGTGCATGGGTTAGTGACTAAACTGTCTTAATTTGTGCATCATTATGTCTGTTGTTCTGTAAACTGTTGCATGTGTTGATAAGTAGCTATATGAGTAACTATATGGGATATTGATTGGTTGCCCAAGTATTTGTATGGGAGACTGAGTGTGTGTGTGGGTGGCTGGGAGGTGTATGACTCTGTGCATAGATGTGTGAGCAGTTGATTCACTAGATGTATGGTTTCAAAAGTGCATGTGGAAACAGCTGTATGGGCAGTTGACTGTGTGCATGAGTGTATTGGTGAGTGAATGGATATCTCAGTGCTACATATCAAAGTAAGTACATATGTAAAACACAGTACATGTGAGAGTTGACATATATAAATAACTGTGCATAAGAGCCAGTGAATGTGTGAGTGGCTGTATGGATCATTGTGAACTTGTATCAGGGATTGTATAAGAGAGTAAATATGTGTTAGTATATGTTTGAATAAGTAAAGTTTGTATAACTGTATAGTTGAGGAAATGGAGGTGTGATTGATTCTTTGCATGACTGACTAGGTGTGTGAGTAACTCCATGGATGAGTGACAGTCTGTGAGTGTCTGTTTACACTGATTGTATCTAAGGTTATATTAGAGTCTGAAGAGGTTCATCGTATTATCACATGAATGATATCATCAGTGATGTGATCAGTAATGTCAAATGAGATGTCATCAGTGATGTCATCAGTGATGTAATTTGAGATGTCATCAGTGATGTCATTTGAGATGTCATCAGTGATGTCATCAGTGATGTCACTGACCATGTCATGAATGATGTAATATGTGACATCATCAGCAGTGGATTGCGGGTGCGCGATATATAGTTAGTGCAACTAACTATATATGGAATTTCAATGGTTTTGTGTGAGTAAAATAAGGTTTTGTAAATGCGAATTCCTAACTATATATGGTCTATAACCTATGGTTTTTTCAGTGAATTTTATATATATATATATATATATATATATATATATATATATATATATATATATATATATATATATATTACCTACTGGCGATAGCCAGTAGGTATATATAGTTAGGATTTTTTTCCTATGGGACTTTTGAAAATTCTATGTCTAATAACTTTGGCGTTTGTGGACGGAATCGGCTGAAATTTTCAGGAAAATGGCACATTTTGTTTCTGAGCAGCTCCTGAAAATTTGGGGGGGGTTCGTCAAGGGGGGGCCGAGAAAAAAGGGGGGTCCCAAAACGCGTTTTTCCCATGTTAATTTCCATAGGGCGGTTGGACTCACTTTTAGCCCGAACGGCTGAATGGATTTCCACGAAACTTGGCAAAATTGTAGGGACTGTTAGCCCGATGTGCCTTTGCTAGGTCTCAATATATGTGCTTCAGTGGATTTTGAGAAATTAACGTTTAAATCAAGATATATATCTGTAACAGCGCTCCGGGCAGCTATCCGGTTAGCGAACCTTTCGCGTATCGGAACTTTGCAAAGCGAAGCTGATTGGCTCTCCGGTGTCTGTCAACATTCTAAACAGTCCGGTGCGGCCGCCATCTTGTCTCTCGGTAGGATCGAGAGACAAGAGGAGGCCAAAACAAAGGGGGAAATGAAGGAAAGGGGGCAAGGTAGACCCCTCCTGACCCCCTAGGATTGATGAGGGGGATATTATAGAGCCACGCCGGGCCCAAAAAAAAAAAAAAAAAATCCGATTTTTTCGCCGTAGAGACGCGTCTTGGTAAGCGAACCGGGCAGCTAACTGGGCAGCTAACCGGGAAGCTAACCGGCAGTGTAACGGGAGTCTGAGGAGTAGCTGATTGGCTGTCAACATTGTAAACAGTCCGGAGCGGCCGCCATCTTGTCTCTCGGTAGGATCAAGAGACAAGAGGAGACCAAAACAAAGGGGGAAATGAAGGAAAGAGGGCAAGGTAGACCCCTTCTGACCCCATAGGATTGATGAGGGGGATATTATAAAACCACGCGGGGCCCAAAAAAAATAAAATCCTGAGGAGTAGCTGATTGGCTGTCAACATTGTAAACAGTCCAGAGCGGCCGCCATCTTGTCTCTCGGTAGGATCGAGAGACAAGAGGTGGAAAAAAAAAGGTGTAAATGAATGAAAGGGGTAAGGCAGACCCCTCCTGAACCCCTAGGATTGATGAGGGGGCTATTAAAGTTCCCTGCGGGGCAAAAGAAAAAAAAATTGCGATTTTTCGCGGTAAAGGTGCTTCCTTGTACGTTAACCGGGCAGCTAACCGGCAGCGTAACGGGAGTCCGACATATTGTGTTTTTTGAACGTTTGTGATATGTGCACGTGTGGATTTTGTCTAATTAAGGTTAAAAAAATATATATATATCTTTAAGCTTGTTCTGGCGCGCTTACGTTTTGGGTTTGGTTTGCGCTGCAGAGACGATACGTCACGGTTATGCGATGCATCATGAGGCGTCTCACGGGCTACGTGATACGTCACTTAATAAAGAATATATTTTACAGCTATAGATATTAGCTTTTAAAAAACCAATGAAATTCACAGAAAAAACCATAGGTTATAGACCATATATAGTTAGGAATTTGCATTTACAAAACCTTGAAAATTCACTGAAAAAACCATAGGTTATAGACCATATATAGTTAGGGATTAGCATTTAAAAAACCTTATTTTATTTGCACAAAACCATTGAAATTCCATATATAGTTAGTTGCACTAACTATATATCGCGGACCCGCAATCCACTGCTAATGATGTCACATATTACATCATTCATGACATGGTCAGTGACATCACTGATGACATCACTGATGACATCTCAAATGACATCACTGATGACATCACTGATGACATCTCAAATGACATCACTGATGACATCACTGACATCTCATTTGACATTACTGATTACATCACTGATGATATCATTTATGTGATAATACATCTTCAGACTCTAATATAACCTTAGATACACTCAGTGTAAACAGGCACTCACAGACTGTCACACATCCATGGAGTTACTCACACACCTAGTCAGTCATGCAAAGAATCAATCACATCTCCATTTCCTCAACTATACAGTTATACACACCTTACTTATTCAAACATATAGTAACACATATTTACTCTCTTATACAATCCTTGATACAAGTTCACAATGATTCATACAGCCACTCACACATTCACTGGCTCTTATGTTCAGTTATTTATATATGTCAACTCTCACATGGAGTGTGTTTTACATATGTACTTACTTTGACATGTAGCACTGAGATATCCATTCACTCACCAATATACTCATGCACACAGTCAACTGTCCATACAGCTGTTTCTACATGCACTTTTGAACCCATACACCTAGGGAATCAACTGCTCACACATCTATGCACAGAGTTATACACCTCCCAGCCACCCACACACATACTCAGTCTCCCATACAAATACTTGGGCAACCATTCAATAACCCATATAGTTACTGATATAGCTACTGATTTAAACATGCAGCAGTTTACAGAACAACATAAATAATGATTGCCAAATTAAGACACTTTAATCACTAACCCATACACTCAGTGAGACACATTTAATCATTCTCTCATACAGTCAGTCATGCACCTACTAAATCCTTCATCCAGACACTTATACATCCACTCATTCTTCAATATGTAAGACATATTTTAACTTTACAGAAACATACAGTCACTGGGTGTTGTCATCAGTGATGTCATCAGTGATGTCATCAGTGATGTCATTTGAGATGTCATCAGTGATGTCATCAGTGATGTCACTGACCATGTCATGAATGATGTAATATGTGACATCATTAGCAGTGGATTGCGGGTCCGCGATATATAGTTAGTGCAACTAACTATATATGGAATTTCAATGGTTTTGTGCAAATAAAATAAGGTTTTTTAAATGCTAATCCCTAACTATATATGGTCTATAACCTATGGTTTTTTCAGTGAATATATATATATATATATATATATATTCACTGAAAAAACCATAGGTTATAGACCATATATAGTTAGCAATTAGCATTTACAAAACCTTGAAAATTCACTGAAAAAGCCATGGGTTATAGACCATATATAGTTAGGAATTCACATTTACAAAACCTTATTTTACTCACACAAAACCATTGAAATTCCATATATAGTTAGTTGCACTAACTATATATCGCGCACCCGCAATCCACTGCTGATGATGTCACATATTACATCATTCATGACATGGTCAGTGACATCACTGAGGACGTCACTGATGACATCTCAAATGACATCACTGATGACATCTCAAATGACATCACTGATGACATCACTTATGACATCTCATTTGACATTACTGATCACATCACTGATGATATCATTCATGTGATAATACGATGAACCTCTTCAGACTCTAATATAACCTTAGATATAATCAGTGTAAACAGACACTCACAGACTGTCACTCATCCATGGAGTTACTCACACACCTAGTCAGTCATGCAAAGAATCAATCACACCTCCATTTCCTCAACTATACAGTTATACAAACTTTACTCATTCAAACATATACTAACACATATTTACTCTCTTATACAATCCCTGATACAAGTTCACAATGATCCATACAGCCACTCACACATTCACTGGCTCTTATGCACAGTTATTTATATATGTCAACTCTCGCATGTACTGTGTATTACATATGTACTTACTTTGACATGTAGCACTGAGATATCCATTCACTCACCAATACACTCATGCACACAGTCAACCGCCCATACAGCTGTTTCCACATGCACTTTTGAAACCATACATCTAGTGAAGCAACTGCTCACACATCTATGCACAGAGTCATACACCTCCCAGCCACCCACACACACACTCAGTCTCCCATACAAATACTTGGGCAACCAATCAATAACCCATATAGTTACCCATATAGCTACTTATCAACACATGCAACAGTTTACAGAACAACAGACATAATGATGCACAAATTAAGACAGTTTAGTCACTAACCCATGCACTCAGTGAGACACATTTAATCACTCACTCGTACAGTCAGTCATGCACCTACTAAATCCTTCATCCAGACACTTATACATCCACTCATTCTTCAATATGTAAGACATATTTTAACTTTACAGAAACATACAGTCACTGGATGTTGTCATCAGTGATGTCATCAGTGATGTCATCAGTGATGTCACTGACCATGTCATGAATGATGTCATATGTGACATCATCAGCAGTGGATTGCGGGTGCGCGATATATAGTTAGTGCAACTAACTATATATGGAATTTCAATGGTTTTGTGTGAGTAAAATAGGGTTTTGTAAATGCGAATTCCTAACTATATATGGTCTATAACCTATGGTTTTTTTTGTGAATTTTCAAGGTTTTGTAAATGCTAATTCCTAACTATATATGGTCTGTAACCTATGGTTTTTTCAGTGAATTTTCAAGGTTTTGTAAATGCTAATTCCTAACTATATATGGTCTATAGCCTATGGTTTTTTCAGTGAATATATATATATATACATACATATATAAACATATATCATCTGTATATCTATATAAATACAAACATAAATGCAAGCATACATATACTTATATGCATACAGATGCATGTTATTTACATGAAAGTTGAAAAAACACTAATAAAAGCAAAGCTAAAAAGCCACCTCATTACAAACAGAATGGCTTTAACTTAAACGAGGGCGAGATCTATTGCATTTTCAATGCTTGTTTACTTTGGTTCCATCAAGAAGGCATTCAGATGTGTCACACATTTGCCATAAATTCTGAATGTTAGCACTCTAGTTGCACATTAGATCACTGTAGTAAAGCTACTGCTCACCAGGGACGCCTGCTGCTGGTATTCAAAGTGCATGTTTCAGTCTGCATGTCAGAATTTTTTTAATGAAATAGAAGAGGATTTGAGAAGTCACTCAAAATGATCCCTAATTTTTCTTTCTGAAGCACTAATCATACTTTCTATGGCAAATTAACCCCCTCATGTTGTTCCTTTTTAAATTGAGTGTTTTCAGACTTACCACTTCATTCCAATCAGGATGGCTTCTGGTGTGCCATACTTTTGTCATAAGTAAGACTGTTAGCGCTCTAGTTGTTCTTTAGAACACTCTGGGACATTCTGTCATTGGGCTATACTTGGGGTACATCTGGGTGATATTTGGGCTACATTTAGGCTCTTTTGTCTCTGGTGGCCATCTTGGGAGACTGTATGTCAGAATTTTTTAATGAAATTGAAGAGGGTTTGAGAAGTCACTCAAAATGTGCCCTAATTTTTCTTTCTGCAGCACTAATCATAATTCATATGGCAAAATATACCCCCTCATTTTGTTCCTTTTTAAATTAAATGTTTTAAGAGTTACCACTTTATTCTAATCAAGATGGCTTCAGGTTTGCCATACCTTTGTAATAAGTAGGACTGTTAGCGCTCTAGTTGTTCTTTAGAACACTCTGGGACATTCTGTCATTGGGCTATACTTGGGCTACATCTGGGTGATATTTGGGCTACATTTGGGCTCTTTTGTCTCTGGTGGCCATTTTGGGAGACTGCATGTCAGAATTTTTTAATGAAATTGAAGAGGATTTGAAAAGTCACTCAAAATGTGCCCTAATTTTTCTTTCTGCAGCACTAATAATACCTTCTATTGCATAATATACCCCCTCATTTTGTTCCTTTTTAAATTAAATGTTTTAGGAGTTACCACTTTATTCCCATCACGATGGCTCCAGGTGTGCTATACCTTTGTAATGAGTAGGACTGTTAGCACTCTAGTTGTTCTTTAGAACACTCTGGGACATTCTGTCATTGGGCTATACTTGGGCTACATCTGGGTGATATTTGGACTACATTTGGGCTCTTTTGTCTCTGGTGGCCATTTTGGGAGACTGCATGTCAGAATGTTTTAATGAAATAGAAAAGGATTTGAGAAGTCACTCAAAATGTGCCCTAATTTTTCATTCTGAAGCACTAATCATACTTTCTATGGCAAAATATACCCCCTCATGTTGTTTCTTTTTAAATTAAATGTTTTAAGAGTTACCACTTTATTCCAATCAAGATGGCTTCAGGTGTGCCATACCTTTGTAATAAGTAGGACTGTTAGCGCTCTAGTTGTTCTTTAGAACACTCTGGGACATTCTGTCATTGGGCTATACTTGGGCTACATCTGGGTGATATTTGGGCTACATTTGGGCTCTTTTGTCTCTGGTGGCCATTTTGGGAGACTGCATGTCAGAATGTTTTAATGAAATAGAAAAGGATTTGAGAAGTCACTCAAAATGTGCCCTAATTTTTCATTCTGCAGCACTAATCATACTTTCTATGGCAAAATATACCCCCTCATGTTGTTTCTTTTTAAATTAAATGTTTTAAGAGTTACCACTTTATTCCAATCAAGATGGCTTCAGGTGTGCCATACCTTTGTAATAAGTAGGACTGTTAGCGCTCTAGTTGTTCTTTAGAACACTCTAGGAGGCTGCAGTAGAACACAAAGGAATCAACTGACAGTCTCTGTCCTTCTTGGATGTACATGTTTTACTGAGAATGTCAGACTTCATTTTCACATGACTGAGAAAGATAATGTGAATTTACAGAAAATATGCTTTCAGTTTAGCTTATAGATCCCCTTCCAAACCACTGTGGGAAAATCATGAGATATTAGTTTTCTTTCAAACAATATTCATGATATCACAGCAGAGGGTTTTTTCACATGGTAAAATCACCTTAGAACCCACCACAATTCCTAAAACGAGTATGGTACCATCAACAAATGATTTATAATGTAACTAAAGTCCTAAAACCCTCTATTAACTACAATGCTTTTTAATGAGGTGCTATCATGTATATTGGTCCCAAGATGGCTGCCAACACTTCTTGGATGAAGTGCTGACAGCCAATCAGATCAGATGTGTGGTTAGGCTCCGCCCAGATATATATCTTTTTTTGAACCTAAATTACTCAAAATCCACTGGAGCACATATATTGAGACCTAGCAAAGGCACATCGGGCTAACAGTCCCTACAATTTTGCCAAGTTTCGTGCAAATCCATTCAGCCGTTTGAGCTAAAAGTGAGGCCAACCGCTCTATGGAAATTAACATGGGAAAAACGTGTTTTGGGACCCCCCTTTTTTCTCGGCCCCCCTTGATGAAACCCCCCCAAATTGTCAGGGGCTGCTCGGAAACAAAATGTTCAATTTTCCTGAAAATTTCAGCCAATTCCGTCCACAAACGTCAAAGTTATTAGACATAGAACTTTCAAAAATCCCATAGAGAAAAAATCCTAACTATATATACCTACTGGCGACCGCCAGTAGGTAATATATATATATATATATATATATATAACGGAACATAACCGAACTTTGTGAAGCGAAGCTGATTGGCTCTCCGGTGTCTGTCAACATTCTAAACAGTCCGGAACGGCCGCCATCTTGTCTCTCGGTAGGATCGAGAGACAAGAGGAGGAGAAAAACGAAGGGGGAATTTAATGAAAGGGGGCAAGGTAGTCCCTTCTTGACCCCCTAGGAATAATGTTGGGGTTATTAAAGGGTCCCGTGGGGCAAATAAAAAAAAAATGATTTTTTGCGGTAGAAGCGCTTCTCGGTTCGCGAACCGGGTAGCGAACCGGGACGCGAAACGGGAATTCGCCATTTTGTGTTTCGTTTTAATTAAATTACAAGATGGAGGAAAAACAATGTGAGAAATGGGTATAAGGGGGTACGGGAGTCGTATCCTGACCCCCTATGTTTTCTGAGAGTGGCTGAGGATGCTCATATATGTTGATACTTGTCTTCCAGCGGCTGCGCGTGAGCGTTTTTTTTTTTTTTTTGCTGCGTGACGTCTGTTAACGTTCGATTCGAAGGAAATCAGGAAGTGTTGACCGCCATTTTGACACTGGGAGTAAATATATTGTTAAAAATAATTGTTATAAATTAATCCGTATTGATAAACATTGTCTGCGCCATCTTGCTTTTTTTCCAATGTCACACTTTTGTCGTGCACGGCAGCCATTTTAGATGCCTTGACCAGACCCACTCTCTGCACGCCGCCGATCCTCAGCATGGCTCCCCACCCTCACAAGCATCTCCCCCACGCACTGGTCACCCCTGCTCTCTCTCTCATGCATGGGCCATAAACCTCCCCCCATCTGCGCTGCTCTTCCCTGAGAATCACACCCTGTGCCCGCCCGACACCTCCCTTTCACCCTATTCACTACCGCACCCTCTGACACTCCTCTTCCTCTGTGTCTGATTGTCCAGGCCGGTCCCAGGCTATCACCTAGCCCTGTGGATGTAGTTTATGGCCCAAACTGTAAAAAATCACCCCTCTTCAAAGGAGTTACAGTAGATCAAGGCCCCCACCCCATGAGATCCGTCACACCACACGCGTTCCTACTATCTGATAACGATCTTGTATTGTGATTGGGTAGGGGATTCTCACTGTGAGGGTGTGTGGTGTGAGACCGAGCCTGAAGCGGAAGATTCCAGGGATGCCTTTTTGTACATCAAAGTCTTCACAATTATGTGTCACATTAAAAATATATAGCACTCCAACAAAGTAGTAGGATTATAACACTTTAATAACTTATAAATATATACAACGCTCCAACAAAGTAAACACGTTAAAAAAAAATTTTTTAAACAAAGCAACAATGGGCTGCTGTGAGGTGGCGTCAGTAGCGGTCTGTTGTGCGAATAGTCCGAAGGCAGCACAACGCGCTGAGATCTGGACGGCACCCAGGTGATGTCCTTTACTTGCCGCACTAGTCTTGGCATCCTACAATGCTGCGCCGAAAAATGGCGTGGGGCGCCCCGGGGGGGGGGGGGGGTGGAGGCGGAGTGAATGGACCGTTTCAGTTGCCATTCAGCGGTTTTCCCTCCGCTTTTGCTGCACTGTGCCTCATCCGCCATTCAGCTGTTTACCGCCCGCTCTTGCGGCTACAGCGTCTCGCCCACCATCCAGTTGAGTTGCGCCCGCTCTTGCGGCTACAGCGTCTCGCCCACCATCTAGTTGAATTGCAGCGATAGGCGGCTGCCACAGGACTCCTAAAATGGCGGCCGGCTCTTCGGATTTGGGCCTGGTCCACTAAAATGGCCCTGGGACACATTTGAACTCGGACATTTGCCTGCTAGGGCTTGGGCCTCATTCTCGAAAGCGTCCCCTCAGCCTTGAAGATTCTACAAAAGTCATCTGGGCCCCCGACTCCCGCAGGCTTCCGGTGGGGAGCGGCTGCCATGATTGCTTGCGGAATGGCCACGACGGAGCTACGAGATGGTGGTGCTCTTATGCTGACGCCAGCTTCAGTCTGAAACATCCAGAAACACTGTAGACTATCAATTCGATAACTTCCGGTGGAGCCCCAACGTGACCCAGTAGGGAAGAACTAGCCCTCCCCTCTTTTGACTGATGGTTCTTGTTGCCTGTCCCCTCTGTTGTCATCTAACGGAACCTTTTTGGATTGCCGAGTGAGAAAAAAAAGGTGGGGCTTTCATCGTTTGGGAAAAAAAATGTTTCAATCCAATGAAAAGTGTTATTTTTAGGTCATATGATCAAGCATTTCATCATTAGGAAACCAAAAGTAAAATGAACCAATGAAAAGTTTTATAAACAAGTCACATGACCTGTTATGCGGCTTTGGGCTATAAAAAGCCTACAAAATCCGTTGGCCTGTGAGGCGGCGTCAGTAGCGGACCGATGTGCAAATAGGCCGAAGGCAGCACAACGCGCCGAGATCCGGATGGCACCGAGGTGGTGTCCAGCAAGTTGCCGCACTGGTGTGGCCATCCTACAATGCTGCGCCAAAAGATGGCGTGGGGTGCCCGGGGGGGGAGGCGGCGCAAACGGGCCTCTCCCCCCTCCCCAGGTGGAATCACCTCATCTGCAGTGGGGCGCCTCTTAGCGTTTCACTCGCCTTCCAGCTGAGTTCCGCCCGCTCTTGCGGCACAGTGCCTCACCTTCCATCCAGCTGAGTTTCGCCCGCTCTTGCGGTACAGCGTCTCACCCGCCATCCAGCTGAGTTTCGCCCGCTCTTGCGGTACAGTGACTCACCCGCCATCCAGCTGAATTTCGGCCACTCTTGCGGTACAGTGACTCGAACGTGCCGAGATCCGGATGGCACCGAGGTGGTGTCCAGCAAGTTTCACTGGTGTGGCCATCCTACAGTGCTGCGCTGAAAGACGGCATGGGGTGCCCGGGGGGGGGGGGGGAGGCGGCGCAAACGGGCCTCTCCCGCCTCCCCAGGTGGAGGCACCTCATCTGCAGTGGGGCGCCTCTTAGCGTTTCACTCGCCTTCCAGCTGAGTTCCGCCCGCTCTTGTGGCACAGTGCCTCACCCTCCATCCAGCTGAGTTTCTCCCGCTCTTGCGGTACAGTGCCTCACCCGCCATCCAGCTGAGTTGCGCCCGCTCTTGCAGCTACAGCGTCTCGCCCACCATCCAGCTGAATTGCGCTTACTCTTGCGATGCAGCGAAAGGCGGCTGCAACAAGACTCTCAAAATGGCGGCCGGCTCTCTGGATTTGGGCCTGGTCCACTAAAATGGCCCTGGGACACCTTGGAACTCGGACGCTTGCCTGCTAGGGCATGGGCCCCATTCACGAAAGCGTCCCCTCTTTTGACTGATTGTTCTTGTTGCCTATCTCTTCTGTTGTCATTTAACGGAACCTTTTTGGACTGCCAAAAGGGGTTCTGGTCCGACCGCTGGTTGGTGGAGACATTTTAACTATATCCTGGACCTGCCTGGCCTTGCCCAAAATGGCGCCGGTATAAATGGGACTCGTAACTCCTTGTTGGGTACTGGTTGCCCAACCTTGATATCACGAGATACGTATGCAGTTTTGAAGCACATGGCGGGCGGGGACGAGTACTGATTGAACATTTGAACATCCCTATTGATAATAAGTTCTGATGTGTTATTGATTACTGTACTATTGAAAGTTCGAATTAACGTCACCCATGGTACTTGCCCGCAAATGTATATCTAGATAATTTTATTGTAACTGGCCCTGTCGTACTTTAATTATAAAATGTACGTCCACCGATTCCGCAACTGTTACACACCTTAGTTCTTGCAACCTAATGGGTCGCCCGTTACGTTCTTCTACGGTGTAAATGTCCCCTCATCATATACGATTCCAGTTTGCTCCGTGGCCGGCCCACCTGGTTATAGGCCCGTATTTGTATACTGACATTTTCACAATAAAGGTTTTTAAAACAAAACATGGTAGTAGTACCTAGATTGGTAAAGTTTTGAATAATAGCCACTGTTTTCGAATCAGTAAAAGGCAAGTGAAATAAAGCAGCCCGATTACATGACGGTTAAAAGGTATAATGCGCAGGAACGCAGTAAAGATAAATGGTCAAGGGCTGTTGTGTTTTCCACTCCTGCAACATAAAGTGATCGATAAGAATCCGATATTCATGCCTATCAGCGACTAAGACAGAAGGCAGAGCCTCTTTTGTTCAACGCCTCCCTCATGGGACGAAGAAACGCCCTTTTTCTCGAAATAGGAATATTTTACTTGCAGGACAGTTGTAAATTTCCCGGGAAAATACATTAGCCTGGAACATTGTTAGTGATAAACTGTAAATGCATCTGGGTCCTTTGCTTTACAAGTCAGAGTGAGAAAAAAAAAGGTGGGGCTTTCATAATTTGGGAAAAAAAAATGTTCGAAAGCAATGAAAAGTGTTATTTTTAGGTCATATGACCAAGCCTTTCATCATTAGAATAACAAAAGTAAAATGAACCAATGAAAAGTTTTATTAAAAAGTCACATGACCTGTTATGCTTACGTTACGCGCTGCGCGCCGCGCTCTGGATCGTTTCCGGGAAGCTGCGCCTCGCGCACCGGAGCACTTCCGGGTGCGCTAACGCGGCGCGTCATATTACGCGACAACGCAGGTCCAGAATATAGTCAAAATGTCTCCACCAACCAGCGGTCGGAACACAACCCCTTTCAGCAGTCCAAAAAATTCTGTTAAATGACAAGAGAAGGGACAGGCAACAAGAACCATCAGTCAAAGAGGGGAGGGCAAGTTCTTCTCTACCGGGTCACGTTGGGGCTCCACCGGAACTGATCGAATTGGTAGTCTACAGTGTTTCTGGATGTTTTAGACTGAAGCTGGCGTCAGCATGAGAGCACCACCATCTCATGGCTACGTCGTGGCCATTCCGCGAGCAATCATGGCAGTCGCTCCCCACCAGAAGTCTACGGGAGTCGGGGGTCCCGGTGACTGTTGTAGAATCTTCAAGGCTGAGGGGACTCTTTTGGGAATGGGGCCCATGCCCTAGCAGTCAAGCGTCCGAGTTCCACGGTTGCCCAGAGCCATCTTTGCAGGCCAGGCTCAAGTCTGTGGAGCCGACCGCCATTTTGTGAGCTCCGTAGCAGCCGCCTGTCACTGTACTGCAAGATTGGGTGCAATTCCGTTGGATGGCGGGTGAGACGTTGTAATAGCAAGAGCAGGCGCAATTCAGCTGGCCGAGCGAGGCACTGTGTCGCAAGAGCGGGCGCAAGTCAGCTGGTCGAGTGAAGCGCTGGGGTGTAGCTGAGAAACCTCCACCTGGGGAGGTGGGGGAGGCTCGTTCGCGCCGCCTCTCCCTTCTACTGCACCCCACGCCGTCTCCTGGCGCAGGTATATGTGATGGTCGGACCAGGGCACCGCAGGACGTGTCTTCAGGTCAAACGGATTGTGGGACAAGGTGTGGAGCAGGCGCAATTATCTCGGGGGCCTCCGTCAAGTGGTTCAGGGAGGCACCGCATCACATTGTTTCCAATGCAGTCAGGTCCACAAACAGCCCCCATTTACTTTGAGAATAGTGAAGCTGCAGCAGGTGCAAATAAGCTTCAGACACTGTTACAAGCGCTGCTCGGAACCCTTAACTATGGCAGCCAACATCCAGGACTTATGCCATTTGTGCAAGGCAGTGACATCGAAGCATCTCAGGGACCAAGTAACATACCAAATCCAGAGTCCTTCCCAAAACCTCTGCCTTCCTTCTTACCTAGTTATTGTTCTTTCACTCCCACTCCAGGCTTTTAGTCTGTGGATGGAAAACCATGAACCTACACTCACCTATGAAAATCTTACTATTGATGGTTTATTTTGAGCCCAAAATACAAAGGCTTGTTTGGATCGATGTTGCAGCAGGCTGCCATGTAAATAGTTATTTAATAAAACGTTTTACCCTGTTACTTTGCTGGTGTGTTGTATATATTTATAATATTTGCATAGTGTTTGCCGTTATTTTGGGTGGGGTGGGCGGCGGAGCCGAGCTGTCTTGCAGCCATCATGGTGTCGAGCTCAGTTCCTCTCACTAGTTTCGTATTTGTCATGAGGGGTTGTTCATAATGTTTCTATTTTAGCGAGGTCAAAAAGAGATCCCATTAGTGGCCTACTGATTTTGCTTGATTCCTTTTGTTTTTTTAACGATTTTTCACTATCTGCAAAGACTAAACAGAGTATTGCGACTCTGTGCTTGTTTGTAAATAGAGAATGAACCAAAGAGGACCAATTCCAAAACAATAAATGCTAGGATAACAATCAATCAAATGGAGAGGGAAGCAGGCACGACGGATTACAACGGGGGCAAAGGCCTGTGTTACCTACCCTTCACTATCTGCAAAGAGAGAATACTCCTAAAAGAAAAGAGGAGGGGGGGGGGGCAGCGTTCAAAGCACATCAGCGTGCATAAATACGAAAATGTTTTTACCTACCACGTACTTGACATTTTACAGCTTTTGATATTTGCTATTAAAAAACCATTGAAATTAACTGAAAAAACCATAGGTTATAGACCATATATAGTTAGGAATTAGCATTTACAAAACCTTGAAAATTCATTGAAAAAAACATAGGTTATAGACCATATATAGTTAGGGATTAGCATTTACAAAACCTTAATTTACTCGCACAAAACCATTGAAATTCGCATATATAGTTAGTTGCACTAACTATATATCGCGCACCCGCAATCCACTGCTGATGATGTCACATATTACATCATTCATGACATGGTCAGTGACATCACTGATGACATCACTGATGACATCTCAAATGACATCTCAAATGACATCACTGATGACAACACCCAGTGATTGTATGTTTCTGTAAAGTTAAAATATGTCTTACATATTGAAGAATGAGTGGATGTATAAGTGTCTGGATGAAGGATTTAGTAGGTGCATGACTGACTGTATGAGTGAGTGATTTAATGTGTCTCACTGAGTGCATGGGTTAGTGACTAAACTGTCTTAATTTGTGCATCATTATGTCTGTTGTTCTGTAAACTGCTGCATGTGTTGACCAGTAG
Source organism: Lissotriton vulgaris (assembly GCF_964263255.1). Lineage (NCBI taxonomy): Eukaryota > Metazoa > Chordata > Amphibia > Caudata > Salamandridae > Lissotriton > Lissotriton vulgaris. Next base: position 756,144,644 of record NC_141699.1, on the reverse strand, counting down.
CTATATGAGTAACTATATGGGTTATTGATTGGTTGCACAAGTATTTGTATGGGAGACTGAGTGTGTGTGTGGGTGGCTGGGAGGTGTATGACTCTGTGCATAGATGTGTGAGCAGTTGATTCACTAGATGTATGGTTTCAAAAGTGCATGTGGAAACAGCTGTATGGGCGGTTGACTGTGTGCATGAGTGTATTGGTGAGTGAATGGATATCTCAGTGCTACATGTCAAAGTAAGTACATATGTAAAACACAGTACATGTGAGAGTTGACATATATAAATAACTTTGCATAAGAGCCAGTGAATGTGTGAGTGGCTGTATGGGTCATTGTGAACATGTATCAGGGATTGTATAAGAGAGTAAATATGTGTTAGTATATGTTTGAATAAGTAAGGTGTGTATAACTGTATAGTTGAGAAAATGGAGGTGTGATTGATTCTTTGCATGACTGACTAGGTGTGTGAGTAACTCCATGGATAAGTGACAGTCTGTGAGTGTCTGTTTACACTGATTGTATCTAAGGTTATATTAGAGTCTGAAGATGTTCCTTGTATTATCACATAAATGATATCATCAGTGATGTGATCAGTAATTTAAAATGAGATGTCATCAGTGATGTCATCAGTGATATCATTTGAGATGTCATCAGTGATGTCATTTGAGATGTCATCAGTGATGTCATCAGTGATGTCACTGACCATGTCATGAATGATGTAATATGTGACATCATCAACAGTGGATTGCGGGTGCGCGATATATAGTTAGTGCAACTAACTATATATGCAAATTTCAATGGTTTTGTGCGAGTAAATTAAGGTTTTGTAAATTCTAATCCCTAACTATATATGGTCTATAACCTATGGTTTTTTCAGTGAATATATATATATATATATATATATAAATGTCTCACAAAAATTTTTCCTATCGAGCTGCTGGCCCTTGGAAGCTGGCGCACACACCAGCGGAGCGTAGTGGCAAAGTCAATATTCACGCAATAATCAGCGTAGGTGCGCTCTCAGAATCAATAGACACACAATCCAAATACGGATGCAAACCAAGTTTATTCCACTCCGCGTTTCAACTGCGTCAGCAGCCTTGTTCATGTGTGCTAAGTGCACAATCAAAAGAGTGTATGTAACATCGGGTTGAAAGTAAACTAAACAGAGAAAGAACCCGGTCAATCCTCCTGGTCGTCCCATTGTATTCTCCAAAGGGAGTGTAGTGGAACATATATCAAAATATGTTGACCACTTTCGCAGGGAATTCGTCACCACACTTCCCAGTTACATCAGGGATACCAAAGACTTTCTGGGTAGAATAGAGAGTATAGAATGGGAAAGCGACTTCCTTCTAATCACCTTAGACGTACACTCGCTGAACACTATCATAGATCACCAACAGGGATTAGCTGCTTGTTCATACTTTTTGAAGAACAGACAGGTCAAGTACCTAGAACACAGTCATATGATCTTAGAAATGACAGAATACTGCCTGACCAACAACATTTTTTTGTTTGACGGTGCCCTCTGTAAGCAAACAACCGGGACAGCGATGGGATCTTGCTTCGCTCCCAGTTTTGTCAATCTCTTCATGGGTGTCTGGGAGCAAGACATTTTTGCAGGTTCAGACCAGACACAAGATCTTGAAAAGGTGCAGGTGTGGCTCAGGTACATCGATGACCTGTTCATCGTCTGGAAGGGTCTGTAACAGAAGCAGAGAGGTACATTGAAGGACTTAACAACAACGACCGCAATATACAACTCACTGGTAACATTAGCAACACTAGAGTAGAATACCTTGATATGCACTTAGAGATTAAACACAAGATTCACACCACCTTGTTTAGCAATAGCACTGCAGGGAACAGCATTCTGCATGCCCTCAGCAGCCACCCTGAATCTCTGAAATGGAGTATCCCTTATGGCGAACTGCTGAGGGCAAAAAGAAACTGCAACGGTGAGGAGGCCTATAGACTGGAAAGTGAAACCATGGAGCAGAGATTCAAAGCTAGGGGTTATCCGGTGTGGGTACTCAAGAAAGCCATCTCCAGAGCTGAAGGTGTTAGCAGAACCCAAACACTCAGTGAAAAGGAGGATAATAAGGGTGAATTGTGTGACAAGAGCACCAGAGTCATCATGACCTACAGTTCACATGCAGACAGTATAAGACGAATTCTTACACAGAATTGGAATATTCTCAAGTGCGACAACAGTAAAGGTGACACCCTCCCTGATAGACCCAGCATAACTTACAGAAGGGGTAGAAGCCTCAATGATATGCTGGTACACAGTGGCATCACTAGACAGCACGATGCAGGGACACACAATCTGAAAGGGTTCTTTCCTTGCGGACATTGCAAGGCTTCCCTGACTAGCAGTTTCAGCAATGAGTTTACACACAAAACCTACGAAAAGGAAATCATACAATTCCTCACTTGCAGCACCACTTTTGTGGTATATGTGATTGAGTTCCCCTGTAAACTTTACTACATAGGAAGCACTACATTGATGGTGAAAAAGAGAATTTTAGAGCATAAAAGGGCCATCACCAACAAGGATCCTAAATATCCTGTGGCAAAACACTTTCAGGATAACCATTTCTCGGATTCCGCTCTCATGAAATATTTCATACTGGAACAGGTCAGGTTGGGACACAGAGGGGGAGACAGAGTACTGAGACTTAGACAGAGAGAGTCCATATATATTGTGGATTTCCAAACTTGTATCCCATGGGGGCTCAATCAGGATGAAGAACTTGCCATTCACCTTAAGACAGAATGACTGTCATGTGACATTTTTTGTGGTTTTTGTACTCTGAGACTACATGCCTTACCAATTTGTCTCTTTGTTGTCCTGTTTGTCCTTTCTCTTGCTTTTCTTTCACCTGTAAACAGACACAGTATCCATGTGCAGTCTATGAGTGATTATCTGATGCCAACACATGTATCCTGGCCTCTGTAAATATGTGCATTAAAAACTGTCTTGTTAGAGATTTACAGTGGCACATTCGTGCCACAATGTTGAACATCATTTTTTATACATTTTAACACTTTCTTTCTGTTTGTTTCTTTTGCAGGAGGGAAGGAAGGAACCCACCCATCCACATGGGCTACCTAACCTTCTCTTCGAATTCACTTTGGGACACCACTATTTGGGTATTTTTAACATAGGATTGGGACTCACAAATTAGACAGAGTCATCTAAGGACAGATCATAGAGCAGCTGGTCTGCAATACCATGTTTCCTTTGTTTACTATTGTCAACACCATTTGTCCGCTACCCGTGGGCACTTGTACATCGAGCACCATGCAAATATAGACGTCAAGCAGCAGGCGGTTACCTTAGATTCAAGGGTCATCAGTTAACCACTGTCAACCCTATGTGGGGCACACTTATTATGCATTTATCTTTTGAGTGCCAGGCGAATACAGACTTTGAGCACTAAGCGATTACTTTAGTAGCAAGGGTCCGTAGATTATCATCGAGCACTATGCGATTACCTGCCATCTGACACATTCCAGACACTCGTAGAGTAAGCATCCATTGGCATCTTGGGCCTTCACCTTTCTCATTCCTATGTTTTTCTGCTTTGCGCTACATGCCCGTAATAGTACAGAGGAACAATGCAACCTGCCATGGTATACAAGTTATGTTTCAAATGTACAACCTTTGGGAGATATGTAATACTCGTGTTGTACTTCAGCATCATTATGTTTTACTTATTATGTTTTTGTTCAATACTTGATCACATACTGCATATTTGGCTGACTCGCCAATATGATGCTTGATTTGGATCAACCATTCAAGTATGGCCGCCAATGATGTCCTTTCTGTTATGTTATGTTATGTTATGTTATGTTATTATTCATTTATAAAGCGCTATATCACCCCGAGGTATCTAAGCGCTCACAATGGACACATAACACTGGCAAGAGCACATAACCTCTCACTACGATGAACCCCAAGCTTCCAAGAAGAGCAGCGTCTTCAGGTGCTTTCTAAAAATGAGGAGATTAGTTTCTTTCCTCAAACTGACTGGAAGCAGATTCCATACTCGGGGGGCCATGCTGGAATAGGCTCTGCCACCCTTGGATACTAAACTGAACTTCGGGCATGTCAAATTACATGCGTCAGCAGACCGAAGGGTCCTATTTGGCACATATTTAGTCAGTCGATCCTTGATATAGATGGGGGCTGAGCCATGGACCGCTTTATGAGCGATGCATAGACTCTTGAATTTCCCTCTCTGAGCTATTGGCAGCCAGTGTAGATCCTGAAGTAAAGGCGTTGCCCTAGTGCGCCGAGGCTTATTAAAAATCAGCCTGGCCGCATCGTTCATCACTACTTGGAGTCTGGCTAAAAGATTGTTAGGCAGGCCCAGATACAAGGAGTTACCGTAATCCAGCCGTGCTAGAATTAAGGCAGAAACAGCCAGCCTAAGAGTGGAGACGGACAGCAGTGAGGAAAATTTCCGAAGCTGGCGCAGTAGACCAACACAAGTGCCCACCACTGCCGACACCTGCTGTGTCAAGGTCAACAGAGCATCAATTTTGATTCCCAGACTTTTTACTGCTACCGCAGGTTCTGGACATGGCCCCAATTCAACTGGCCAGAACCGATCATTCCATGGATCGGTAGCTGTATTGACTGCCAAAACTTCGGTTTTGTCTGGGTTAATTTTCAACCAATTATCCGACATCCAGTTAATCGTAAATTTGAGAATGTCTTGCATTCTCAAATATGCGTTCGAGGAGTGTTCAGTCTGGATCAGGATTTGTGTGTCATCCGCGTAATTATAAACCCTACAGTTCAACTTATTTAGGGCTGCAATCAGTTGCTGTAGGTATATATTGAAGAGCAGGGGCGACAGAGCTGAACCCTGAGGCACCCCACATGTCAATTTGGCTGGGCTTGACACGAGGTCAGATAGTTGGACTCGCTGTGAGCGATTTTCTAGAAAAGAAGTCAGCCAGGCCAGGGCCGTACCCCGGATCCCACAGTCCTCAACCCGCGACAATAGTTGACAATGGTTTACGGTATCAAATGCCGCGGATAAGTCCAGAAGGACCAGGGCACATGGATTTCTTTTGTCCGCCTTCAATCTCAAATCATCCAACACCGAAAGCATCACCAATTCGGTGCTGTGATGAGCTCTGAACCCTGCCTGATTGGGCTCCAGAAGAAGGTTGCTTTCTACAAAATGAGTGAGGGAGTGCAGGACATGTTGCTCTAAAATTTTAGAGAGAAAGGGTAGCTGCGAGATTGGCCTAAAGTTCTTGAAAACTTTTGGGTCGGCACCAGGTTTCTTTAGAAGGGGGATCACCCGTGCTTCCTTAAAGTTATGGGAGACCCGTCCCTCTGCCAAGGAGCGATTCAGCAGGTTGAGAATTTTATCCTCCATACCAGGCCAGCCCAGTTTAAAAATTTTGGGCGGGCAAGGGTCGGCTGTGGATCCTGATTTTACCCGATTCATTATGGTGAGTAGCGACTCCGTTGTGAGAGCTGGAAGGTCTGTTAACGTACCCAGTGTTGACCTTGGGGATATGTGGGGAGGCTCAATAGAACAGGGAAAATGGGAGGTTAGGCTAATCTCTACCATTTCTCTGTTTTGTTTACTTTTAACCCGATGTTATGTACACTCCATTGATTGTGCACTTAATACACGTGAACAAGGCTGCAGACGCAGTTGAAACGCGTAGTGGAATAAAGTTGCTTTGCATCGGTATTTGAATTGTGTGTCTATTGATCCTGAGAGCGCACTTACTCTAATTATTACATGTATATATATGTATATATTCCAACATACAAGGTCTCCCTCAATGAAAACGCCATTCTTTATTGAAGACTGCAGCGTGTCAGTTTCCGTCCGGGCGTCATGATATCCACAGCCTAACGCGTTTCAGATGCCTCTCGTCCTTGTTCACAGGCTCACTAATACGAGAACAACAGCAGCAAAATGACTCATGTCTTCTAATTCTCAAAGTCCCGCCCTTCTGGGCGTGGGCACAGCACTCAGGCGCATTGCCTCTTGGTCTTTGTAGTTTGCTGTTTTGCCCAAGTGGGTGCCGCCTGTCCTCTTGATAAAAGTAATTAAAAACCCCAGTGGGTTGAAGCGTGAGTGGAGCTGCTGCACACTGTCAATATGATGTCTTCATAAGCAGACTCCCTGTTCCAGTAACGTAACCTGGTTAGGTTCGCCGGACCTGCTTCACTCGCAGCAGGGCGTTTTCGCAGCTAGGCAGCCGCTAACATTCCAACATACTAGGTCCTCCTCAATGAAAACGCCACTCACAGGGGGTTGGTTCCATTCTTTATTGAAGACTGCAGTGTGCCAGTTTCCATCCGCACGTCATGATATCCACAGCCTAACACGTTTCAAACGCCTCTTGTCCTTGTTCACAGGCTCACTAATACGATAAAAACAGCAGCAAAATGACTCATGTCTTCTTATTCTCAAAGTCCCACCCTTCTGGGCGTGGGCACGGCACTCAGGCGCATTGCACCTTGGTCTTTTTAGTTTGCTGTTTTGCCCAAGTGGGTTATCCACTGAAAAAAACATATGTTTTAGGGGTGTTATAGTTAGCTGGACATTTCACTTGTACAAAACCATTGAAATTCCTCCGTTATAGTTAGTTGTACTCACTGTAACTCACGCGCCCGCAATCCACTGCTTATGATGTCACATATTACATCATTCATGACATGGTCAGTGACATCACTGATGACATCACTGATTACATCTCAAATGACATCACGGATGACATCATCCAGTAATTGTGGTTTCCTTCGATATTTAAATAAGTATTATATATATATATAGCAATCTGCCTTGAAGAGTGAGTGGATGTATAATTCTTTGGATGGAGGATTTAGTAGCACTCTGATTGACTGTCTAAGTGACTAATTTAAAGTATTTCTCTAAATATATGGAATAGTGATAAAAGTGTGTGAATATCTATGGATCTATGACAGAATATCGACCACAAAAATATCGACCTACAAGAATATCGAGTCAACAATATCGAGGGCAAAAATATCGACATCCTATCTACAACATGGTAAGTACAAAAATATCGAAAAAATAATATTGTTGTAAAAAATATCGATGTTAAAAATATCGATTTTTTTTTAATATATATAAATGTAAAAGTAAGTATATAACACTAATAAATAAAATAAACATATTTAAAAGTATCTAATAATGTTTAAAATTAATAAATAAAAATATATACAGTAAAGATATAATATATATGTACTAAACAATAAGTATTAATAATTAATTTACTAAAAATACCCCTTTACCCAAAAACTGAAAACCGACCCAGAACCCTAAAAATACCCCTTTACCCAAGAACTGAAAACTGACCCTGAACCCTAAAAATACCCCTTTACCCAAGAACTGAAAACTGACCCTGAACCCTAAAAATACCCCTTTACCCAAAAACTGAAAACTGACCCTGAACCCTAAAAATACCCCTTTACCCATGAACTGAAAACTGACCCTGAACCCTAAAAATACCCCTTTCCCCATGAACTGAAAACTGACCCTGAACCCTAAAAATACCCCTTTACCCATGAACTGAAAACTGACCCTGAACCCTAAAAATACCCCTTTACCCATGAACTGAAAACTGACCCTGAACCCTAAAAATACCCCTTTACCCAAAAACTGAAAACTGACCCTGAACCCTAAAAATACCCCTTTACCCATGAACTGAAAACTGACCCTGAACCCTAAAAATACCCCTTTCCCCATGAACTGAAAACTGACCCTGAACCCTAAAAATACCCCTTTACCCAAGAACTGAAAACTGACCCTGAACCCTAAAAATACCCCTTTACCCAAGAACTGAAAACTGACCCTGAACCCTAAAAATACCCCTTTACCCAAAAACTGAAAACTGACCCTGAACCCTAAAAATACCCCTTTACCCATGAACTGAAAACTGACCCTGAACCCTAAAAATACCCCTTTACCCATGAACTGAAAACTGACCCTGAACACTAAAAATACCCCTTTACCCATGAACTGAAAACTGACCCTGAACCCTAAAAATACCCCTTTACCCAAAAACTGAAAACTGACCCTGAACCCTAAAAACACCCCTTTACCCAAAAACTGAAAACTGCCCCTAAACACTCAAAATACCCCTTTACCCAAAAATGACCCTGAACCCTAAAAATACTCCTTAACCCAAAGTTAAATAATATTATTTAATTAGCAATTAATAATTAATTAACAATAACAATAAAGTAAATATATTAGCACATAAGCTGTAATTAATATAATTTAATAATTATTATCATTTTTCCCCAATTAATTAATTAACAGTAACTAAAAATTATATATAAATAAATTACTCTAATAATGTAATTAACTAACTAATATTATTTAATTACCAATTAATTACTAATTTAAAATATGTACCAAATTATATTAATTAATTAACTAATTAATATTAATTATTTGCCAATTAATTAGTTATAAATATTTAAAAACATATATTAATTAATTAATTATTATTAAATTACTCCCCACCCTATTCCCCTATAAACCCACATCCCGCTACAGAAAATATATATCAATTAATCAATTAATTATTTCCCAATTAATCAATATTAATTAGCAAATAATTATAATTAATTAATTAATCCTACTAATTATTAATCAACTTACCATAATTAAATTACTTCCCACCCTATTCCCCTATAAAGCCACAACCCGCTCCGGTACTAAACATCAAATTTACTTATAAATTTCTATATTATTATAGAAAATGTATACACATATAATAGTAATTATTTTAAATACTTAAATTAAACATATAACACATACATAATAAAAAACTATAAAATAATACAAATATCGATATTAGTGTCATCGAAATTATTAACATCGATATATATGCTATCGATATTACTAACTTCGATATTACTTACATCGATATTAAGTATTTCGATATTACTTACCTTGGGTCGATATTCTGTCCTACGATATTCTTGCCTTCGATATTATGCTCCTTCGATATTACAGACTCGATATTATGGTAAGTCGATATTTACAACTCGATATTTTGACTGTCTACCAATATCTATATCACTGTATCTCTTGTTGCATAAACTACTACATACGTTGGTTACTAGCTATGTGAAAGTCAATATTAGTTATTAATTAGTCAAGTGAGTATTTGTATGGATTAGTGAATGTGTGTGTGGTTCGGTGGGAGGTGTGACTGTCCAAACATGTGTAAATAGTTAGTTTAGTAGGTATATGAGTTTAAGACTGTATATGGAAACAGTTGTTTGGGTGAGTGAATCTCTTTATGGGTGTGGTGATGAGTAAATATATTTCTCAACGATACATGTCCAACAAACTAGAAATATAAAAGCAGTATATGTGATACTTGTATATAAATAAATATACATAATGCTCAGTGATTTTATGAGTGAGTGTATCGAAAACTGTTTACTTGTAATAGTGATTTTATAACACACTATGTATTAGTTACTATCTATAATAATAAATAAACTGGTGTTTGTTAATGTTTGTAGTTTAATAAATGTAAGTATGATCAATTGTTTGCATAAGTGAGTAGGATGACTGCATTAGTGAATATGATGTGTGCTGGTGTGTGATGTGGATGTAGGTGTATAAATATATTTAATAATGTTCTATTGATCTTTGTTAGCATGTATGCATGAATATATAGGTAATTGTTTAGATGTGTGTGTAGATATAGTAATCACTGAATGGCTTTTTAGAAACTTGTATTGGTGTTAGAATGGTTTCAAATATAGTACTCCATATTTTATAATGAGTGTTGAAAGGTTATACTAGTGTACAATGAGATGTATCAGATTGTCACGTGGATGATGTAATCAGTGATGTCATCAGTGATGTCATTTGAGATGTCAGCAGTGATGTCATCAGTGATGTCACTGACCATGTCATGAATTATGTAATATGTGCTGCAGTGGATTGCGGACGCGTGAGTTATAGTGAGTTCAACTAACTATAACGGAGGAATTTCAATGGTTTTGTACAAGTGAAATGTCCATCTAACTATAACACCCCTAAAACCTATGGCTTTTTTCAGTGAATTTCGAAGGTTTTTTAAATGCTAATCCCTAAGTATAACATATTAAAAACTTATTGTTTTTTTCAGTGAATTTCAAAGGTTTTTTAAATGATAATTTTTAAATATATTTATTGTTGTTTTTTGGAATATTTTCTAACTACATTTTTTAAATCTTTTTATTTTTAGATATGTTATTTATTAAATTACATTTCACATCTTTTTTTATTACATTATTTTACCAAAAAATGTATTACTGTTATTATTTTATATTGTTTATATTGTACTTAAATTATTATTATATTTTTTTTGGAGTCACGCACCCTAAGAGCACCCTGCTCGTTTTGTGCGCGAAACGTGCCCGCCATTTTAGGGTCACTCTCTAGGTTGCTATGCGACTTCCACGCGACTCCTGGCACATACGCGAGATGTACGTATTATGGGACGTCCTCAGACATATCCTGTAAACAGTTGAGTAAAGGCGTTTTGTTACACTAGTGATTTTTAAGGAATATTATTGTATTTTAAAAGTTGACACTTAGACATTTTTTCACATAGAATCACCAATGTTATCCTATAGCAGGAAATTCACTTAGCAGGTAAGTAGTGCTATCGTCACTTTTTCTTACTTAGTGGTGGATCCTGGATCCAGCATTGCTGCATCTCCTCTAAACAGTTGAAAAAATGCAAATTACCAAAGACGCGCGGAAGCCCACGTTTCTTTTTTTTTTTAATATCGGTAGAATGCGCGGATCATACGTGCACCCTGCGATTAAAAAAAATATATATCTTTTTTTGGGACCACCTGAACAGACCTAGAGGGTCAGAGTGTGTCTAACCTCCCCCTTTTCATGTTTTAAACACACATTTCACAGGCTTCTTCAGCCTCCCTTCTACCGAGACATAAAATGGGAGCCAATAGTCTCTAGTTTCGAATGTTGACAACCACTTGACAGCCAATTGGCATTCAGCGCGTGATCCGAAGGGTGTGCTTATGGTACGATGACAATGCTTGCAGTATCTGTTTTCATTTTTTTATGGGAAGGGGCAGCGTGGCCCCCCTCCCTCGACCAATTCCGGGCACCGGGGACCCCATCCCTGTGGCATGGCCAATTATTTTTTTGTTTTTTTATGGAGGAGGGGTACAATGCCCCCCCCCCTCCTGAGGCCACTTCAAGGCCCCGGGGACCCCAATCCCCGGGGCCGGCCTTTTTTTTTTTTGTTAATGGGGAGGGGCCGCGTAGCCCCCTTCCCGCACCACTGGTAGCCACGGAGAGCCCATCCCACGGGGCTGGCCCTCACCGTTGAGGACCGTGGGGGGTCTCCAATCCCCCCACAGTCCCGCCGGCTCCCCACCTCCTGTGGGAGCCGGTGTTACGTCGATATTTGAACCCCATCTGTGTGTGTACCCCCTAGTCGTTTCCTTCACTTTGCACATGCGTGTTTGTGGTAGCGCATGCGTGTTAATGTTGCGCATGCGCACAATACGTCTCACCATCTGGCCGTGTACCCCTAACGTATTTCATTTGACAAAGTACGCCCCTTTCTAAAGGTTAATCCTTAGGTAAAAGAACTTGTGAGAATACTACAAGGGACATGAAAATTCGATTAATTACGAACTTCAGTACTGATAGTGCTAAACTGTACAGTATTATGAATAGACACTGGCATTTATTGAGTATGGACCAAGATATATTGCTGTTTGTTGGAGACAGACCTGGATTAACCTTTAGAAAGGGGCGTACTTTGTCAAATTGCATTAGTCCTAGTTACCCTGTAAAAAAACTGAGCCTAATTGGCTAACTGAAACATCTAAAGGTTTTTACAAATGTGGCAAGTGCAGTTCGTGCAGATGGGCCAAACCTAAAGTTAAAATTTTTAACTACAATGGGACTGGTGAATACTGTATAGAAATGTTTATTAATTGCGATACTACTTTTGTAGTTTATGTCATAGCGTGTTCCTGCGGGCAGATTTATGTTGGGAGCACTATCAGGAAACTATGTACATGTATTATGTACATGTACTATGAGAAAGGATGGTTGAGCACTTTAGAGCTCTTAAAACAGGAGACACTCGCTATCCCATAGCTTCTCACATGGTCAGGAACTATCAAGAAAAAGACAAACATGTGTTTACTTACCATGGGATTGATCATGTTAAACGTGATCCAAGGGGTGGAAATAGACAACTACAATTGCGACGTAGAGAGGTCATGTGGTTAATGAAATTGAAAGCTGTTGAACTAGGTTTAAACATTGACCACTAATTTGAATACTACTTAGGACATGACTGATGATTGTTACTGTTATTTGGTCCTTTGTTTCCCATTTTTTCAGAATGCTGATTAGATTTATTAATCTGCAAGATGTATATTGATGTATATTGTTTACTGTATTCCTTGCCTTATTTTATTTATTTTACTTCCTTACACTATGCCCTCTTGCTTATCTCTCCCCTTACTTTTGGCTTTTAGTTGTACCACTTTCACCCCGTAATTAGTCATATTTGGATTGGGCTATGATGATAAGAGAAATAATTGCGGTACTATTTGTCTACTAGTTGCGTTTTTCTGTCAATGTTGACAGGATACGATACATGTTGAATTGTGAGTGTTATGAGAGAGAAATCTTACTCGTAGGGGACGCTCTCGTATATGTATGGGACAAGACTCGTTTTTGTTAAGTGACCACATGTTTAATGACGAACTAAAAGAGATACGAATTTATTTTGTAGGTGGAGTTGGTGTTACTAGTTTACTCCTCAGTGGTGACAGCTTCAGTGGAATAATGAGTTATTTGGGACGACTTTACCATTCTAAGATGGCGCGCGTTACTAATATTATTTAAGCCTAGACTCGATCTTACTAACATGAATACATACTTACTAAAGAGTTGATAGAGAAACAAATCTAAGTCAAAGGTGGCGTTGGTGTCACTGACTTACTCTGTAGTTGACAGTTTCAGCGGAACAATGTGGTACTTGGGACGACATTACCACTCCAAGATGGTGCGCGTTACCAATACTATTTATAGCCATTACAAGATGGCGCCCGCGTAGCACACGGAAAAACTGATGGCCGGTTACCACTGATACAAGGTAAACAACGCTCTTAATATGTATAGTTGGTGTGAATACATAAGTAGAATATTGACATTTAATGGCGTTTTGTAGCTATGGATCATGACTATGCACGATTACTGAGACCAAGACATTTATTATTTTTCAGTTGATGGACCGATATTTTATACTGATACTTTGAACATGGGAGCACTTCACCTGCTATACTGGTAGGTAAGGTAGTGGTTGTGACCGTAAAGTTGTGGTGAGATAATATTACCACCAGAGTGTAGTGTGGGCACTTACTGTTACGTCTTATTTGCAGTTACTGGCTGATTTATGCGTTGTTCGAACTTACTATTCATATATTATATACCTGAGGAAGATACTGTTTATACGTGCTACATGATACACAATACCTCCTGTGGGTGAGTCTTATTAGTGTTTGGCTTTTTTACTGATTATTGATTCCATGAGAATGGCTTGTGATCGGGGTGTTTAAATTTCATTCAGACAGATGAGAAGAACTATTTACGGTGACGGTTATGAAGTACTGAAACTTTAGGGGTATGATTTTACTCCTTAACATATTGACTTACTTTGTTTTACTACGGGTTTCATACTTTGGTACTGCCAACTAGGCAATGTTGTTCTGCCACACTTGGGTGATTCAGGTTTTCTCTTGGTAATAGGTACTGCTCCTAGCTTTACGACTTTCTATCTCACTTGTTATTCGGTGACTTTTTTTAATTGGTATTAGTTTATAAACCTATGTATTTTGTATTTTGTGTACTTTTGATGATGTATAAGATCATTTGGTATTGTAACCTAAACATAGGTTATTGTAATTACTTGCAGCCCTGAAGAAGTCTGAATGTCAAAGACTGACTAAGACGAAACACGTGTTGGCTGTGTTAAGAATTTCAGTTACATTGGATGATGTAATAAAAAGAAGAACTCTGAAGAAATTAATTTACCTAACTATTGTGGACTTTGATTGTACATTTGAGTGCTTGGTGGATTTTCTTGTAGGTTTTTAGCTACTGGTCACCACAAGCTGTTTATTCCTGTCCATGCACTATCCCAGGTGGTGGTCAACAGCTCGAGACACCATATCCACTGACTGCTCTCCATATGCTATCAGGCAAAAATTGCAATGGACCTAATGGAGTTATCAGGTTTGACTTTAACATTTCATGATAGAAAATATATAATACCCTAGTGGTGTCATAAACTTTGGATTACTTGGTACTTTGTTTTGTCTTTGAATGTTTTCTATAAAAAGGCACAGATTAAATTTTGAACATAGTCTAGTAAGATATTTCCATTATATTTGTGAATTTAAAATTATGCTTATCTTGCCATTACAAATTGTTTTGAACAATTGTGACTATGTTATGTACTCGATCGGTAAAAACCTAGAAACATGTAAAAAATATTGCAAATTAAGTTTACAATTTTTACCATTGCTGTTATGATGCGCTAATGTTCATCTTTTTTACATTTAGAGTCTTTTGAAATTTTCTGTACTGTATGCAGCCAAAAAGATTCACAAATGTTAACGGATAGCGTAAAAGTAATCCGCCAGTAAAGAGCTGGCACCTGTATCGAACTAAACACTAATTGGGAAAGGGTACTTCCAATTTCTTAAAAGGTATAAACTATAAAAATAGTAATTTTAATATGAGAGGGAACGTGTGTGAAAGGGCGATGTTATTCAACTCCACATTAAGTTAGTAACAATTACCAATCATAACATCTTTCTTTTACTATCTTTTAGATGTAGAGCTTCTGGGTTCATTATGTCCCAGCACGTGGTAAAAAGCACACTGGTGACAGAAAGTTGAGCTGCGAATATTCTTTACAGTCACTCTCACTTCCTCTCTACTTTGATAAAAAAATGACACACAATGTTAACTTCCTTTTTATCTTACAGGTTGTGTTTCACAAATTTGCGTCCCCCTCAACACCTCTAAAACTCAACGTTCGAAGATTCTGCGATGATGCGTGGTCATCGTAACAACATTTAAGAAGGCTGCTACAACACGTGTTGCACCCTCTTTGAATCACACCAATGGCACAAGGTGAGCAAAAAAGCTTGTTTCCGAAACAACGACAAGTCATTTGTGAAAGGAGAGAGTGGGTAGGGTGCAGCAGCTTCACTGCGTAGGAATATACAATTACCTCCGAGCAGTGACAATAGATAGATTACAACTGTCTGAGAGGCAAATCTACAAGCCCCTTGCGCCACTTTTGTATTTTGTATATACTATACTATGACTAACTCTATATACTATATTTCATATCACTAAACTGGAGGGTGCACTATGAACCAGCACGTGCTTGGACACATAACCAAGGCAAAAGATGAGCTACAAGTATTTTCTCGACTATTAACTGCTCCATCTATAACTTTCTCTCTCTCACAGTTTTAATGTCGTTTTCTCTCTCTTTCTCTCTCTCTCTCTCTCACAGCATTTTTCTTTCTCCTTTAAAGTTATGGACGCTGCTGTCCACTCTTCCGTGACCAACCAAAGCTGAATTCAAGTTGTAAACTCTGTTGGCCACAGTGTTTACACAAGGTAAGCAGAGCGGCCTATATATACAATGCCTCTGATTAAATGCATTAGAAATAAAAGACCTTATTTACAAGCCCCTTGCGCCCCTTTTGCGTCACTTTCAACATGAGAGAAGTAACACAAAACTGGCGCAAGAGTCTTGTAAATAAGCCCTAAAGAATATTGTCCTGCATAATAACTTGATCTCTCACCTAATTCTGTCTCATGTCTGAATCATTTTAAAGACCTGTTGATCTGTAATTTAAATCTGATGCAGTAGGCGCTTCCATACAGACACCGCTTGAACGCAAGCCTATAAGACAAGTGAAATGTGTCAGGCACACTGCACACGTAAAAATGAGGAAATAACTTCAAGTGTTACCTTGACTTGTAACCTTGACTTGTAATGTTTAACCTCATTTAGTCACATCGATCTAATTTTAAACACTAGTTTTCTTTTTTGTTTTGCAGTTTACCTAAAGTACTTCAATTCAAATCCATATTTATTGTAATTGCATTTATATAGCGCTTACTACCCCTGACGTCAAAGCTCTTTTTCGGTGAGTAGCACGCTACTCCCTATCACATTTTCTTTATTATATTATGTTGTTGAACTTATGTTTCTAGTTATTTATTGTATTGTTATGTTTAAGTTACGTCTCCAGTTATTGTTGTTTTAATAAAAGTTTATTTTAAAAAGTATATATGTCTTTTTTTGGGTGGGGGAGTCGGTCCCCAATATAAATGATATTTATAATTTGAAGAATAATCCTGAGACTAACTCTTTACCAGATCTTTACCAGAGTCTATACCTACGACTAACGGTTCCTATGGAAAAGTTAAATAACTCCAGCACAATAACTTTTTTCCATTACCAACATAGTGTGGTGAACTTCTAATCTCTGTGCTCATTTTAGTGTTCCATGAACTGTTACTATGGTAACAGGCAGAAAGCCGTTTGGGGGTAGGGTTGAAAGGCACTGGCTGTACAAAAAAACGTTATATTAACCCTGGATTCTCCACAAGACCAAAAAAGAAAGCAAAAGTAAAACAAAACACTGTGTACCAGATTTACAACCCCCTTGCACCACTTTAGCATCCAGGCCCCCCTTACAAATTAGAAGTGTGTGGGCCTTAATGACGCCCCTCAAGCCCCAGGAACCGCCACCCCCGGAAATGTGTGTATTGTGGGAGGCAGACTGTGTAGCCCTCCACCCTGGAGACCGCCACGCCCGACGGACGGCTCATGCAGTGTCCCAGGGTGCCCACCCCCAGGACACTGCCGTTTGCTCCCACCCTGTCATTGCAAAGTGCCATGCGGTCCCCCTCCCACACATTAAAGAAGCCCCGGGGGTGGCAGTCCCCGGGGCTGGGGCGGTCCTAAGACCCCCCCCACCCTTTTTAACAAGCCCCAGGGAGTGGCGGACCCTGGGGCTTCGGGGGGGCCAGTAAGCCCCCCCAGCTTATATTAACTTAGAGCCCCGGGGAGTGGTGGTCCCTGGGACAGTGTGTGGGGGATTGGGACCCCCACACTATTTTTTTTAAATGCCCCTGGGATTTGGCCGCCCCGGGGACTAATAACCTTTAAACCACAGGAGCCAGCGCTTTGTTTAGTTTTTTTTGGTGTCGAAATGCGCAGATCCTACACACATCCCGCGATTTAAAAAAAAAATATATATATTTTTTTGCCCTAGAGGTCCTTGTGCGACCCCCTGAGCAGGCCTAGGGGGTCAGGGTGTGTCTTCCTTGCCCCTTCTTCGCGGTTTGCACACATATTTCACATATTTCTTTACCCTCGCTTCTACCGAGGCACAAAATGGCTGCCAACAGTTCCTGGTTTCGAATCTTTACAACCACTTGGCAACCAATTAGCATTGAGCGCGTGATCGGGACGGTGCGCTTATGCTACGATGCCAATCCTCGCACAATGCGCGGATCCACTGCGCACATAGATATATAAATGACTTTAACCGTAATTTTCTCAGAAACTACTGAACAGATTGACACCAGATAAACAAAATATTTAACAACAAGGGGTGGTGATGGACAGAGTTTCTGAATTAAGCAGAATACTCTCACCCAGTCAAGAGATCAGGGCTGGAGCCAACATCGTTTTTTAGCTCACTGCACCATCCCAGGTCAGAACCTGGCTATATGCAAATTAGTCTGTTCCTGTCCCAGTGCATGATGGGAACAGGGCAAACCAAACTACCAAGCCAATTCTTACACTGGGAAGGAAACAAGCCTCCGGGGACCGGTTTCTGGCATTTCAGCCGTCGTCGGCCCGGCTTGTCTCCTTTCTGGTGAAGAATTGGCTTGGTAGTTTAGTCTGCCCTGTTCCCATGATGCACTGGGCCAGGGACAGACTGATTTGCATATAGCCAGGTTCTGAGCTGGGATGGGGCAGTGAGATAAATAACGGTGATGGATCAAGCCCTGATCTTTGGACTGGGTAAGAGTGGTCTGCTCAATTCAGACACTCTGTTCATCACCACCCCCTTTTCTGAATCGTTTTTGGCCACTATAGGTGTGGCAGGGTATACTCAGACATGAGTCCCTTTCTCACTGCTCCATCAGGATTCAAGCAAGCCGGGCCGAAGACGGCTGAAATGCCAGAAACCGGTCCCCGGTAGCTTGTCTCCTTTCTGGTGAAGAATTGGCTTGGTAGTTTAGTCTGCCCTGTTCCCATGATGCACTGGGCCAGGGACAGACTGATTTGCATATAGCCAGGTTCTGAGCTGGGATGAGGCAGTGAGATAAATAACGGTGATGGATCAAGCCCTGATCTTTGAACTGGGTAAGAGTGGTCTGCTCAATTCAGACACTCTGTTCATCACCACCCCCTTTTCTGAATCGTTTTTGGCCACTATAGGTGTGGCAGGGTATACTCAGACATGAGTCCCTTTCTCACTGCTCCATCAGGATTCAAGCAAGCCGGGCCGAAGACGGCTGAAATGCCAGAAACCGGTCCCCGGTAGCTTGTCTCCTTTCTGGTGAAGAATTGGCTTGGTAGTTTAGTCTGCCCTGTTCCCATGATGCACTGGGCCAGGGACAGACTGATTTGCATATAGCCAGGTTCTGAGCTGGGATGGGGCAGTGAGATAAATAACGGTGATGGATCAAGCCCTGATCTTTGGACTGGGTAAGAGTGGTCTGCTCAATTCAGACACTCTGTTCATCACCACCCCCTTTTCTGAATCGTTTTTGGCCACTATAGGTGTGGCAGGGTATACTCAGACATGAGTCCCTTTCTCACTGCTCCATCAGGATTCAAGCAAGCCGGGCCGAAGACGGCTGAAATGCCAGAAACCGGTCCCCGGTAGCTTGTCTCCTTTCTGGTGAAGAATTGGCTTGGTAGTTTAGTCTGCCCTGTTCCCATGATGCACTGGGCCAGGGACAGACTGATTTGCATATAGCCAGGTTCTGAGCTGGGATGGGGCAGTGAGATAAATAACGGTGATGGATCAAGCCCTGATCTTTGGACTGGGTAAGAGTGGTCTGCTCAATTCAGACACTCTGTTCATCACCACCCCCTTTTCTGAATCGTTTTTGGCCACTATAGGTGTGGCAGGGTATACTCAGACATGAGTCCCTTTCTCACTGCTCCATCAGGATTCAAGCAAGCCGGGCCGAAGACGGCTGAAATGCCAGAAACCGGTCCCCGGTAGCTTGTCTCCTTTCTGGTGAAGAATTGGCTTGGTAGTTTAGTCTGCCCTGTTCCCATGATGCACTGGGCCAGGGACAGACTGATTTGCATATAGCCAGGTTCTGAGCTGGGATGGGGCAGTGAGATAAATAACGGTGATGGATCAAGCCCTGATCTTTGGACTGGGTAAGAGTGGTCTGCTCAATTCAGACACTCTGTTCATCACCACCCCCTTTTCTGAATCGTTTTTGGCCACTATAGGTGTGGCAGGGTATACTCAGACATGAGTCCCTTTCTCACTGCTCCATCAGGATTCAAGCAAGCCGGGCCGAAGATGGCTGAAATGCCAGAAACCGGTCCCCGGTAGCTTGTCTCCTTTCTGGTGAAGAATTGGCTTGGTAGTTTAGTCTGCCCTGTTCCCATGATGCACTGGGCCAGGGACAGACTGATTTGCATATAGCCAGGTTCTGAGCTGGGATGGGGCAGTGAGATAAATAACGGTGATGGATCAAGCCCTGATCTTTGGACTGGGTAAGAGTGGTCTGCTCAATTCAGACACTCTGTTCATCCCCACCCCCTTTTCTGAATCGTTTTTGGCCACTATAGGTGTGGCAGGGTATACTCAGACATGAGTCCCTTTCTCACTGCTCCATCAGGATTCAAGCAAGCCGGGCCGAAGACGGCTGAAATGCCAGAAACCGGTCCCCGGTAGCTTGTCTCCTTTCTGGTGAAGAATTGGCTTGGTAGTTTAGTCTGCCCTGTTCCCATGATGCACTGGGCCAGGGACAGACTGATTTGCATATAGCCAGGTTCTGAGCTGGGATGGGGCAGTGAGATAAATAACGGTGATGGATCAAGCCCTGATCTTTGGACTGGGTAAGAGTGGTCTGCTCAATTCAGACACTCTGTTCATCACCACCCCCTTTTCTGAATCGTTTTTGGCCACTATAGGTGTGGCAGGGTATACTCAGACATGAGTCCCTTTCTCACTGCTCCATCAGGATTCAAGCAAGCCGGGCCGAAGACGGCTGAAATGCCAGAAACCGGTCCCCGGTAGCTTGTCTCCTTTCTGGTGAAGAATTGGCTTGGTAGTTTAATCTGCCCTGTTCCCATGATGCACTGGGCCAGGGACAGACTGATTTGCATATAGCCAGGTTCTGAGCTGGGATGGGGCAGTGAGATAAATAACGGTGATGGATCAAGCCCTGATCTTTGGACTGGGTAAGAGTGGTCTGCTCAATTCAGACACTCTGTTCATCACCACCCCCTTTTCTGAATCGTTTTTGGCCACTATAGGTGTGGCAGGGTATACTCAGACATGAGTCCCTTTCTCACTGCTCCATCAGGATTCAAGCAAGCCGGGCCGAAGACGGCTGAAATGCCAGAAACCGGTCCCCGGTAGCTTGTCTCCTTTCTGGTGAAGAATTGGCTTGGTAGTTTAGTCTGCCCTGTTCCCATGATGCACTGGGCCAGGGACAGACTGATTTGCATATAGCCAGGTTCTGAGCTGGGATGGGGCAGTGAGATAAATAACGGTGATGGATCAAGCCCTGATCTTTGGACTGGGTAAGAGTGGTCTGCTCAATTCAGACACTCTGTTCATCACCACCCCCTTTTCTGAATCGTTTTTGGCCACTATAGGTGTGGCAGGGTATACTCAGACATGAGTCCCTTTCTCACTGCTCCATCAGGATTCAAGCAAGCCGGGCCGAAGACGGCTGAAATGCCAGAAACCGGTCCCCGGTAGCTTGTCTCCTTTCTGGTGAAGAATTGGCTTGGTAGTTTAGTCTGCCCTGTTCCCATGATGCACTGGGCCAGGGACAGACTGATTTGCATATAGCCAGGTTCTGAGCTGGGATGGGGCAGTGAGATAAATAACGGTGATGGATCAAGCCCTGATCTTTGGACTGGGTAAGAGTGGTCTGCTCAATTCAGACACTCTGTTCATCCCCACCCCCTTTTCTGAATCGTTTTTGGCCACTATAGGTGTGGCAGGGTATACTCAGACATGAGTCCCTTTCTCACTGCTCCATCAGGATTCAAGCAAGCCGGGCCGAAGACGGCTGAAATGCCAGAAACCGGTCCCCGGTAGCTTGTCTCCTTTCTGGTGAAGAATTGGCTTGGTAGTTTAGTCTGCCCTGTTCCCATGATGCACTGGGCCAGGGACAGACTGATTTGCATATAGCCAGGTTCTGAGCTGGGATGGGGCAGTGAGATAAATAACGGTGATGGATCAAGCCCTGATCTTTGGACTGGGTAAGAGTGGTCTGCTCAATTCAGACACTCTGTTCATCACCACCCCCTTTTCTGAATCGTTTTTGGCCACTATAGGTGTGGCAGGGTATACTCAGACATGAGTCCCTTTCTCACTGCTCCATCAGGATTCAAGCAAGCCGGGCCGAAGACGGCTGAAATGCCAGAAACCGGTCCCCGGTAGCTTGTCTCCTTTCTGGTGAAGAATTGGCTTGGTAGTTTAATCTGCCCTGTTCCCATGATGCACTGGGCCAGGGACAGACTGATTTGCATATAGCCAGGTTCTGAGCTGGGATGGGGCAGTGAGATAAATAACGGTGATGGATCAAGCCCTGATCTTTGGACTGGGTAAGAGTGGTCTGCTCAATTCAGACACTCTGTTCATCACCACCCCCTTTTCTGAATCGTTTTTGGCCACTATAGGTGTGGCAGGGTATACTCAGACATGAGTCCCTTTCTCACTGCTCCATCAGGATTCAAGCAAGCCGGGCCGAAGACGGCTGAAATGCCAGAAACCGGTCCCCGGTAGCTTGTCTCCTTTCTGGTGAAGAATTGGCTTGGTAGTTTAGTCTGCCCTGTTCCCATGATGCACTGGGCCAGGGACAGACTGATTTGCATATAGCCAGGTTCTGAGCTGGGATGGGGCAGTGAGATAAATAACGGTGATGGATCAAGCCCTGATCTTTGGACTGGGTAAGAGTGGTCTGCTCAATTCAGACACTCTGTTCATCACCACCCCCTTTTCTGAATCGTTTTTGGCCACTATAGGTGTGGCAGGGTATACTCAGACATGAGTCCCTTTCTCACTGCTCCATCAGGATTCAAGCAAGCCGGGCCGAAGACGGCTGAAATGCCAGAAACCGGTCCCCGGTAGCTTGTCTCCTTTCTGGTGAAGAATTGGCTTGGTAGTTTAGTCTGCCCTGTTCCCATGATGCACTGGGCCAGGGACAGACTGATTTGCATATAGCCAGGTTCTGAGCTGGGATGGGGCAGTGAGATAAATAACGGTGATGGATCAAGCCCTGATCTTTGGACTGGGTAAGAGTGGTCTGCTCAATTCAGACACTCTGTTCATCACCACCCCCTTTTCTGAACCAGATAAACAAAAGGCACAAGCCGGAACTGAGGACTACCTCTCTGCCAAATTTGGTGTAATTCCGTTCAGCAGTTCGGGCTGTAGCCGTGGTTAAAGGTCCTATGGGAAATTGCATGGGGAAAACATGTTTTGGGACCCCCTTTTTTCTCGGCCCTCGCTTGACCAATCACCCCCAAACTTTCAGGGAAGGAGCGGAACTGAGCTGGCCACAAGTTTGGACAATTTCAAGACAATTCATCAATCAACGCCAAAGTTATTGCCAATAGAATTTTGCAGTTTTCCTATGGATAATAGGTCCTAACTATAACTACCTGCTGGCGACCACCAGTAGGTAATATATATATATATATATATATATATATATATATATATATATATATATATATATATATATATATATATATATTACCTACTGGCGGTCGCCAGTAGGTAGTTATAGTTAGGATAATTTTCAATGTTAAATCTCAACATTCTATTTTGAATAACTTTGGCGCCGGTTGACGAATCTGCCTGAAATTTTCAGGAAAATGGTCTCATGGCGGTCCGGTCCTTCCCTGAAAGTTTGGGGGGGATTCATCAAGCGGGGGCCGAGATAAAAGGGGGGTCCCAAAACGCGTTTTCCCCATGTTAATTTCCATAGGGCGGTCGATTTCACTTTTAGCCCGAACGGCTGAATGGATTTCCACCAAACTTGGCAAAATTGTAGGGACTGGTAGCCCGATGTGCCTTTGCTATGTCTCAAGATATGTGCTCCAGTGGATTTTGAGTAATTAAGGTTCAAAAAAATATATATATCTATAGCAGCGCTCCGGTAAGCGCACCGGTACGCGCACCGGGCGCGTCACGCGACTTGCGCGGAGAAAGCTGATTGGCTCTGGGGTGTCTGTAAACATTCTAAACAGTCCGGAGCGGCCGCCATCTTGTGTCTCGGTAGGATCGAGACACAAGAGGTGGCCAAAACAAAGGGGGAAATGACCATAAGGGGGCAGAGTAGACCCCCCTTGACCCCCTAGGTTTGATGTGGGGGCCATAAAAGGGCCCCACGGGGCAAAAAAAAATAAAAAAAAATTTTGATTTTCGCGGGGTGAGCGCCCGGTACGCGCACCGGGCGCGTCACGCGACTTGCGCGGAGAAAGCTGATTGGCTCTGGGGGGTCTGTAAACATTCTAAACAGTCCGGAGCGGCCGCCATCTTGTGTCTCGGTAGGATCGAGACACAAGAGGTGGCCAAAACAAAGGGGGAAATGACCATAAGGGGGCAGAGTAGACCCCCCTTGACCCCCTAGGTTTGATGTGGGGGCCATAAAAGGGCCCCACGGGGCAAAAAAAAATAATTTTTTTTTTTGATTTTCGCGGGGTGAGCGCCCGGTACGCGCACCGGTAAGCGTACCGGGGAGTGTACCATGGGGAAAAAGAATGACAGTTTTAAAAGTAGCTGATTAGAAAAAAAAATGTTTAGTTGTTTTTTTTATATATACACATACATATATATAAATGCATATGCACATATATATATGCATATATGTCTATATGTGTGCGTGTAGAGAGAGGTAGAGAGGTAGAGGTGTAGAGGTAGAGAGGTAGAGAGGTAGAGAGTAGAGAGTGAGTAATAGAGAGTAGAGAGTGAGTAGTAGAGAGTAGTAGAGAGCAGTAGAGAGAGTAGCAGAGTGAGTAGTAGAGAGTAGTAGAGTGAATAGTAGAGTGAGTAGTAGAGAGTAGTAGAGAGTGAGTAGTAGAGACTGAGTAGTAGAGAGTAGTAGAGAGTAAGTAGTAGAGTGAGTAGTAGAGAGCAGTAGAGAGTGAGTAGTAGAGAGTGGGAGAGAGTAAGTAGTAGAGAGTAGTGGAGAATATTCCAAAGTTTGGCACAGCACCACTTTCACAATGAGTCCAATCAAATCATATCACTTAGAGTACTTATTGAAGCGCTGAATCTTGGTGTATATTCAAATGCTTTTATTTTCCTTAAGTTTATGTACCACAGCCAGCCGAAACGTTTCGTTCTGTACAACAGAACTTCTTCAGGGCGTTCTTATTTCCTTCAAGTTATGTCGGTATCCCGTTGTCATATAACTAGATATTTCTTCCAAATGTTAGACGAGACATAAGTATATTCCTATTCAAAGTGACTAGGTATCAATTTTACCCACACAATTCGGGCAGACTTGAGTAATTTATAGCATCCTCAAAGTCAGTCTTTCAAAAATTCCAAAGTATAGGACATGATAATCCAAATCCAAATGTTTCTCAAGAAAAGTCATTTACAATCGTTCGGAATATCGGTGTTTGGGCAGATATGATCCAGGGACCCCCAGTATGCAAGGGGAATTAGTCCCCCCTCTGCAAAGGCGCCAGTGGCCTGCATTGCAGAGAGGTGTAACAAGGGTGTGGCCTCATTACACTTCTCTGCAATGCAGCTCCCTCGTGCATACTGGAGGCTCCTGGTGGACTAGTTGACCCCAGGGACCCCCAGTATGCAAGGGGAATTAGTTCCCCCTCTGCAAACGCGGCAGTGGGCTGCGTTGCAGAGAGGTGTAACAAGGGGCATAGTCTCATTACACCTCTGCAATGCAGCCCCAGGCGCATACTGGAGGTTCCAGGTGGGCTAATAGGCCCCCAGGGGCCCCCAGTATGCAAGGGGAATTAGTTTCCCCTCTTCAAACATGCACGGGGGCTGCGTTGCAGAGAGGTGTAAAAAGGGTTGTGGCTTCATTACACCTCTCTGCAATGCAGTCCCCTGGCGCATACTGGAGATTCCTGGTGGGCTTTCAGGTCTTATATAGTTAGGAATTAGCATTAAAAAAACCTTTGAAATTCACTGAAAAAACCACAGGTTTCACACCAGTTATAGTTAGGAATTAGCATTTAAAAAACCTTTGAAATTCACTGAAAAAACCATAGGTTTCACACCAGTTATAGTTAGGAATTAGCATTTAAAAAACCTATTAAATTCACTGACAAAACCAGTTATAGTTAGCTGGAAATTTTACTGATATAAAACCAATGAAATTCCACGTTATAGTTAGTTGGACTCACTATAACTTGCGCGTGCAATGCACTGCTGATGACGTCACATATTACATCACTCATGACATGGTCAGTGACATCACTCATGACATCACTGATGACACCATCCTTGTGACATAGTGACAGACCTCCTTTCACTGTAATGTAACCCTTGAAACACATATTCAAAAATAGAAACTGAAATTTAAAAAAAAATGGAGATACCCATATCAGTTACAACAAGCAATTCAGTAATTCCACCATCTATATGCACATCCAGTCATTCACCAACAGTTCTATATAGTCACTCATACATATACTCACTTATCATATGAAGTAATACACCTATACATCCTGTTACACACCGACAGTCATCCAAAAGTTACTCACACACATACTCACACGTGCAAATAAACTATTGAACATCCATTTATTTGAATATAGAGTTATACACACACTTCCACCTTACTTGTATTGAAAATTACACATATTTATTCTCTTAAACAATCACTTATAGAAACACATACTTATTTAAACAGGAACTCTTACAATCTCTTACTCTCACATATACTCACTTATATACATCAATATTCACATATACTAGATTAAAACATATGTAGTTACTGATAAAGACACTAGTGAGACAGTCATTCACTCACTAACAAACACATATACACACTCATCCATCCATACAGTCCTGCACATATGCTGTCTTCAAAACACATACAAACAGCGAGTCAGTCACTCATGCATCTATGTGCTAAGTAATACCCCCACCAAACCATATAGACACTCATACTGATACTAAGAGAAACATCTAATAACCCATATACATACGCATGTAGCTACTTACCAACACATGTAGCCACTTATACACAAAGTGAAACAATAATATATATATTTAAATATTTAAACATTACTCACTAATATTTATTTTTCAGAAAGACACATATTCACTGGATGGTGTCATCAGTGATGTCATGAGTGATGTCACTGACCATGTCATGAGTGATGTAATATGTGACGTCATCAGCAGTGCATTGCACGCGCAAGTTATAGTGAGTCCAACTAACTATAACGTGGAATTTCATTGGTTTTATATCAGTAAAATTTCCAGCTAACTATAACTGGTTTTGTCAGTGAATTTAATAGGTTTTTTAAATGCTAATTCCTAACTATAACTGGTGTGAAACCTATGGTTTTTTCAGTGAATATATATATATATATATATATATATATATATATATATATATATATATATTACCTACTGGCGGTCGCCAGTAGGTAGTTATAGTTAGGATTTTTTTCAATGTTAAATCTCAAAATTCTATTTGGAATAACTTTGGCGCCGGTTGACGAATCTGCCTGAAAATTTCCTGAAAATGGCCTCGCGGGGTTCCGGTCCTTCCCTGAAAGTTTGGGGGGGATACGTTAAGCGGGGGCCAAGATAAAAGGGGGGTCCCAAAACGCGTTTTCCCCATGTTAATTTCCATAGGGCGGTCGATTTCACTTTTAGCCCGAACGGCTGAATGGATTTCCACGAAACTTGGCAAAATTGTAGGGACTGGTAGCCCGATGTGCCTTTGCTATGTCTCAAGATATGTGCTCCAGTGGATTTTGAGTAATTTAGGTTCAAAAAAATATATATATCTATAGGCGCTCTCCCGTGCGCGCACCGGAGTGCGCTCCAGGCGCGACACGCGACTTGCGCGCAGGAAGCTGATTGGCTCTCAGTTGTCTGTAAACATTCTAAACAGTGTGGAGCGGCCGCCATCTTGTGTCTCGGTAAAATCGAGACACAAGGGGTTTGAAAAAAAAAGGGGCAAATGACCATAAGGGGGAAGAGTAGACCCCCTTTGACCCCCTAGGTTTGATGTAGGGACTAAAATAGGGTCCTGCAGGGCATTAAAAAATTTTTTTCGTTTTGCGCGGGGGAAGCGCATGGTACGCGCACCGGCGAAGCACGGGGAAAATCCAGGACCATATTTATGAAGGCCTTGCGCTGTTAGTTTTGCGCTTCCTGTGCGTCAATTTTTGTGACGCACCAGCGGTGTAAAAAAATGCGCATTGTTATGCAATATTTAAAAAGTGACGCATCTATCTAGATGCGTCACTTTTTAAATATAGTGCAACGAGGTACATTTTATTACACTGCTGGTGTTATGCGTCACTTTTCTGTGCGCACTCCTTATGACATTCCAGATGTGTCATATTTAATGTATGACGAATCATGTTGCAAGGAGTTACAGATACGTCAGTATTTCTGACATATCTGTAAACATAAAAGTGATGCGAGGCAGGTGCAAGATTTTGACGCAACAGCATCCTAAAAGTGACGCAGAGAAATCTTATAGATTTCAGTACGTCGTTATTACCAAGCTTTTTGCGGGGGAATGCCCCCTTTGCATACATTATACCTGATGCAGATACAATATGGCGCAGAGTTTTAAAAAGTGACCCATGTACCTAGATGCGTCACTTTTTAAAAATAGCGTCAGGTATAATGCATGCAGAGGGGGTGTTCTCCCGCAAAAAGCTTTGTAATAGCGACGCAGTGAAATCTTTGAGATTTCACTGCGTCAGTTTTAGGATGCTGTTGCGTCAAAATCTTGTGCCTGCTTTACAGCAGGTGTTAGACTGAGGCAAGACCTTTCACATGCTGCTTTCCCCATTTGAAAGGACACATTACTGGAGTTGCGTCACTTTTGTGACGCACTCCAGCAATGCGTTACTTGGAATGTCATAAGGAGTGCGCACAGAAAAGTGACGCATCGCACCAGTGGTGTAAAAAAATGTGCCTCGTTGCGTTATATTTAAAAAGTGAGGTATCTAGGTAGATGGGTCACTTTTTAAAATCAAGCGCCACATTATATCTGCGTGAGGTATAATGCATGCAGAGGGGGTGTTCTCCCACTAAAAGCTTTGTAATAGCGACGCAGTGAAATGTTTGAGATTTCACTGCGTCACTTTTAGGATGCTGTTGCATCCTTTAAATATAGTGCAACGAGGCACATTTTATTACACTGCTGGTGTGATGCGTCACTTTTCTGTCCACAGTCCTTATGACATTCCAGATGTGTCATATTTAATGTATGACGAATCATGTTGCAAGGAGTTACAGATACGTCAGTATTTCTGACATATCTGTAAACATAAAAGTAATGCGAGGCCGGCGCAAGATTTTGACGCAATAGCATCCTAAAAGTGACGCAGAGAAATCTCATAGATTTCAGTACGTTGTTATTACCAAGCTTTTTGCGAGGGATTGCCCCCTCTGCATACATTATACCTGATGCAGATACAATATGGCGCAGAGTTTTAAAAAGTGACCCATGTACCTAGATGCGTCACTTTTTAAAAAATAGTGTCAGGTATAATGCATGCAGAGGGGGTGTTCCTTGCAAAAAGCTTGGTAATAATGACGCAGTGCGTCACTTTTAGGATGCAGTTGCGCCAAAATCTTGCGCCTGCTTCACAGCAAACCTTTCACATGGTGCTTTTTCCATGTGAAAGGACACATTACTGGAGTTGCGTCACTTTTGTGACGCACTCCTGCAATGCGTTACTTTTGTGTTTACAGATATGTCAGAAATACTGACATATCTGTAACTCCTTGCGAATTGATTAGTCATATATTAAATATGACATATCTGGAATGTCATAAGGAGTGCGTCCAGAAAAGTGACGCATCGCTATTTTCACGTAGCGATGCGTCACTTTTCAGAAATGAGGCCTCCAGTTTATTCACTGTGTCATAACTTTCTTTTCTAACACTCACCTTCTTTCATTCCTCCTACTTCACTTCCTTTCACCTCTCATACCTTTCTGTTCTTTCTTACTCATTCTCCTTTCAATTATCAATGCACTATATTTCACTTACTCTTCATTTTTTAAGATTATAGCTCTTTGATGAGAATTGGAGGTAGTTCTGAAAAGAACTTTTGGTTTTCTTCTTTTAACTGAACAGGAACAAAAACAGGGAATAGAAACTGCTCAACAGGAGCAAAAAGAAAAGAAAAAAATTAGGGGTGGGAAGGGCAGTGATGGTTCTCCAATGCCCGAACCATGAGCAGGACACTTTGCTCCCCATAGGTGAGGAGTTGATTGCAGTATCTGCATCTGACGACCCCATGGTTGAATGCAGGTTGAATGTTTGCTACCTGCCCCTGAGATTGTTCTCTTCCAGAAGAAGTTGCTCCTCCTGTTGATGTAGAGGCCCCATCTCTGGGAACCTCTTGTGCCAGAGCCCTGACACTTTCCCGGGCAAAATTCTGGGGGTGCCTCCTCTCCACATGGCGAATCATGGTGAAGTTGCCAAAAGAGTATTTTTTTGGGGGGTTACCCCGTGACAGGACCTGTTTGCAGATCCTGCACTCTACTTTTGGTGCATTCACCTTCTTCTGGTCTGCTGGAAACTTAAAAAATTTCCAGATGAAATGTTCTTTGACCTTCGGCTGAGGAGGCTCTTCATCAATGAAATCATTGGAGTCATCTTCACTGCTGGATGGTCTGGCAGCCATGATGAATCCAGGAATATGGAGCAGCAAAAAAGGCAGGTCTTTCAGTCACAAAAGTGAAAGAAGAAGTGAAGGAAATGGGTGGGGATTTCATTCATTGTAAAAAAAAACTGTTAGCAACCAATGAAAAGTGTTATTTTAGGGTCACATGACCCGACGCGTTTACGCTGCGCGCTCCGGAGCACTTCCGGGTGCGTTTACGCAGCGCGATCGTAGGCGCTTCCGGGGCGCAAACGTGGCGCGATCGTAGGCGCTTTTCCGTGCGTTTAGGCGCCGCGCACGTATGCGCTTCCGAGGGCACTTACGTTGCGCGCCGAAGTGACGTCATCCATCTTTTATAGAAATGTATAATCATTTTCCATATTAAAAAAAACAAATTTTATTTGTATGGTACGAAATGTTTTGCATTATTATTAACTTTTCATTCATATTTTTTTTTCACGAACGACAGTTGCGCTCTGGGTGCGCTTTCAGATGAGCTCTCGGAGAAGCTTACAGGAGAGCTTAGCTGAAAGCTTCCCGGAGCGCGCACCCAGAGCGCAAAAGAAAAAAATTATAAAAAAAAAATGAATACTTAAAAAAAAACAGCAAATTGTAAAAAAAAAAAAGGTTAGAAACTCGATATACAAAGGAATTAGCATTTAAAAAACCTATGAAATTCACTGAAAAAACCATAGGTTTCACACCAGTTATAGTTAGGAATTAGCATTTAAAAAACCTATTAAATTCACTGAAAAAACCATAGGTTTCACACCAGTTATAGTTAGCTGGAAATTTTACTGATATAAAACCATTGAAATTCCCACGTTATAGTTAGTCGGATTCACTATAACTTGCGCGTGCAATGCACTGCTGATGACATCACATATTACATCACTCATGACATGGTCAGTGACATCACTCATGACACCATCCTTGTGACATAGTGACAGACCTCCTTTCACTATAATGTAACCCTTGAGACACATATTCAAAAATAGAAACTGAAATTTTTTAAAAAATGGAGATACCTATATCAGTTACAACAAGCAATTCAGTAATTCCACTATCTATATACACATCCACTCATTCACCAACAGTTCTATATAGTCACTCATACATATACTCACTCATCATATGAAGTGATACACCTATACATCCTGTTACACACCGACATTCATCCAAAAGTTACTCACACACATATTCACACGTGCAAATAAACTATTGGACATCCATTTATTTGAATATAGAGTTATGCACACACTTCCACCTTACTTCTATTTAAAATTACACATATTTATTCTCTTAAACAATCACTTATAGAAACACATACTTATTTAAACAGGAACTCTTACAATCTCTTACTATCACATATACTCACTTATATACATCAATATTCACATATACTAGATTAAAACATATGTAGTTACTGATAAAGACACTAGTGAGACAGTCATTCACTCACTAACAAACACATATAGACACTCATCCACCCATACAGTCCTGTACATATGTTGTCTTCAAAACACATACAAACAAAGAGTCAGTCACTCATGCATCTATGTGCTAAGTAATACCCCCACCAAACCATATAGACACTCATACTGATACTAATAAAAATATCTAATAACCCATATACATACACATGAGTGGATGTGTATTAGATGGTGGTATTACTGAATTGGTTGTTGTAACTGGTATGGGTATATCCACTTTTTTGAAAATATTAGTTTCTATTTTTGAATATGTGTTTCATGGGTTACATTACACTGAAAGGAGGTCTGTCACTATGTCACAAGGATGGTGTCATCAGTGATGTCATGAGTGATGTCACTGACCATGTCATGAGTGATGTAATATGTGATGTCATCAGCAGTGCATTGCACGCGCAAGTTATAGTGAGTCCGACTAACTATAACGTGGGAATTTCAATGGTTTTATATCAGTAAAATTTCCAGCTAACTATAACTGGTGTGAAACCTATGGTTTTTTCAGTGAATTTAATAGGTTTTTTAAATGCTAATTCCTAACTATAACTGGTGTGAAACCTATGGTTTTTTCAGTGAATATATATATATATGAACCAAAACTCCTTCTTCCGAATGAGCAGAGACCACGCAGGGGAACACTTTGGAGGCACACTTTATTTCGGATTTGGCGAATGCATTTCGGCTTTAGAGTCAGCCTTCATCAGCGCCCAAGTCTCCAGGTAGCTTTCAAACACACGGACTGAATTCTGCCTCTCTCTTATTGGTAGAGGGTCCGCCCCGCCTCCCTGATGTCATCTGCTCACTTGTGGTCAGTCCACAGAATGTGCGTGGACTCCAACACCCAGGATGCCTTTGAAAGTTCCCAGGTAAGTGCTGCATGGGGGGATATTCACAACATTCGCTTGACCAATCACCCCGAAACTTTCAGGGAAGGAGCGGAACTGAGCTGGCCACAAGTTTGGACAATTTCAAGACAATTCATCAATCAACGCCAAAGTTATTGCCAATAGAATGTTGCAGTTCTCCTATGGATAATAGGTCCTAACTATAACTACCTGCTGGCGACCACCAGTAGGTAATATATATATATATATATATATATATATATATATATATATATATATATATATATATATATATATATATATATATATATATATATATATATATATATATATATATATATTACCTACTGGCGGTCGCCAGTAGGTAGTTATAGTTAGGATTTTTTTCAATGTTAAATCTCAAAATTCTATTTGGAATAACTTTGGCGCCGGTTGACGAATCTGCCTGAAAATTTCCTGAAAATGGCCTCGCGGGGTTCCGGTCCTTCCCTGAAAGTTTGGGGGGGATACGTTAAGCGGGGGCCAAGATAAAAGGGGGGTCCCAAAACGCGTTTTCCCCATGTTAATTTCCATAGGGCGGTCGATTTCACTTTTAGCCCGAACGGCTGAATGGATTTCCACGAAACTTGGCAAAATTGTAGGGACTGGTAGCCCGATGTGCCTTTGCTATGTCTCAAGATATGTGCTCCAGTGGATTTTGAGTAATTTAGGTTCAAAAAAATATATATATCTATAGGCGCTCTCCCGTGCGCGCACCGGAGTGCGCTCCAGGCGCGACACGCGACTTGCGCGCAGGAAGCTGATTGGCTCTCAGTTGTCTGTAAACATTCTAAACAGTGTGGAGCGGCCGCCATCTTGTGTCTCGGTAAAATCGAGACACAAGGGGTTTGAAAAAAAAAGGGGCAAATGACCATAAGGGGGAAGAGTAGACCCCCTTTGACCCCCTAGGTTTGATGTAGGGACTAAAATAGGGTCCTGCAGGGCATTAAAAATTTTTTTTCGTTTTGCGCGGGGGAAGCGCATGGTACGCGCACCGGCGAAGCACGGGGAAAATCCAGGACCATATTTATGAAGGCCTTGCGCTGTTAGTTTTGCGCTTCCTGTGCGTCAATTTTTGTGACGCACCAGCGGTGTAAAAAAATGCGCATTGTTATGCAATATTTAAAAAGTGACGCATCTATCTAGATGCGTCACTTTTTAAATATAGTGCAACGAGGTACATTTTATTACACTGCTGGTGTTATGCGTCACTTTTCTGTGCGCACTCCTTATGACATTCCAGATGTGTCATATTTAATGTATGACGAATCATGTTGCAAGGAGTTACAGATACGTCAGTATTTCTGACATATCTGTAAACATAAAAGTGATGCGAGGCAGGTGCAAGATTTTGACGCAACAGCATCCTAAAAGTGACGCAGAGAAATCTTATAGATTTCAGTACGTCGTTATTACCAAGCTTTTTGCGGGGGAATGCCCCCTTTGCATACATTATACCTGATGCAGATACAATATGGCGCAGAGTTTTAAAAAGTGACCCATGTACCTAGATGCGTCACTTTTTAAAAATAGCGTCAGGTATAATGCATGCAGAGGGGGTGTTCTCCCGCAAAAAGCTTTGTAATAGCGACGCAGTGAAATCTTTGAGATTTCACTGCGTCAGTTTTAGGATGCTGTTGCGTCAAAATCTTGTGCCTGCTTTACAGCAGGTGTTAGACTGAGGCAAGACCTTTCACATGCTGCTTTCCCCATTTGAAAGGACACATTACTGGAGTTGCGTCACTTTTGTGACGCACTCCAGCAATGCGTTACTTGGAATGTCATAAGGAGTGCGCACAGAAAAGTGACGCATCGCACCAGTGGTGTAAAAAAATGTGCCTCGTTGCGTTATATTTAAAAAGTGAGGTATCTAGGTAGATGGGTCACTTTTTAAAATCAAGCGCCACATTATATCTGCGTGAGGTATAATGCATGCAGAGGGGGTGTTCTCCCACTAAAAGCTTTGTAATAGCGACGCAGTGAAATGTTTGAGATTTCACTGCGTCACTTTTAGGATGCTGTTGCATCCTTTAAATATAGTGCAACGAGGCACATTTTATTACACTGCTGGTGTGATGTGTCACTTTTCTGTCCACAGTCCTTATGACATTCCAGATGTGTCATATTTAATGTATGACAAATCATGTTGCAAGGAGTTACAGATACGTCAGTATTTCTGACATATCTGTAAACATAAAAGTAATGCGAGGCCGGCGCAAGATTTTGACGCAATAGCATCCTAAAAGTGACGCAGAGAAATCTCATAGATTTCAGTACGTTGTTATTACCAAGCTTTTTGCGAGGGATTGCCCCCTCTGCATACATTATACCTGATGCAGATACAATATGGCGCAGAGTTTTAAAAAGTGACCCATGTACCTAGATGCGTCACTTTTTAAAAAATAGTGTCAGGTATAATGCATGCAGAGGGGGTGTTCCTTGCAAAAAGCTTGGTAATAATGACGCAGTGCGTCACTTTTAGGATGCAGTTGCGCCAAAATCTTGCGCCTGCTTCACAGCAAACCTTTCACATGGTGCTTTTTCCATGTGAAAGGACACATTACTGGAGTTGCGTCACTTTTGTGACGCACTCCTGCAATGCGTTACTTTTGTGTTTACAGATATGTCAGAAATACTGACATATCTGTAACTCCTTGCGAATTGATTAGTCATATATTAAATATGACATATCTGGAATGTCATAAGGAGTGCGTCCAGAAAAGTGACGCATCGCTATTTTCACGTAGCGATGCGTCACTTTTCAGAAATGAGGCCTCCAGTTTATTCACTGTGTCATAACTTTCTTTTCTAACACTCACCTTCTTTCATTCCTCCTACTTCACTTCCTTTCACCTCTCATACCTTTCTGTTCTTTCTTACTCATTCTCCTTTCAATTATCAATGCACTATATTTCACTTACTCTTCATTTTTTAAGATTATAGCTCTTTGATGAGAATTGGAGGTAGTTCTGAAAAGAACTTTTGGTTTTCTTCTTTTAACTGAACAGGAACAAAAACAGGGAATAGAAACTGCTCAACAGGAGCAAAAAGAAAAGAAAAAAATTAGGGGTGGGAAGGGCAGTGATGGTTCTCCAATGCCCGAACCATGAGCAGGACACTTTGCTCCCCATAGGTGAGGAGTTGATTGCAGTATCTGCATCTGACGACCCCATGGTTGAATGCAGGTTGAATGTTTGCTACCTGCCCCTGAGATTGTTCTCTTCCAGAAGAAGTTGCTCCTCCTGTTGATGTCGAGGCCCCATCTCTGGGAACCTCTTGTGCCAGAGCCCTGACACTTTCCCGGGCAAAATTCTGGGGGTGCCTCCTCTCCACATGGCGAATCATGGTGAAGTTGCCAAAAGAGTATTTTTTTTGGGGGTTACCCCGTGACAGGACCTGTTTGCAGATCCTGCACTCTACTTTTGGTGCATTCACCTTCTTCTGGTCTGCTGGAAACTTAAAAAATTTCCAGATGAAATGTTCTTTGACCTTCGGCTGAGGAGGCTCTTCATCAATGAAATCATTGGAGTCATCTTCACTGCTGGATGGTCTGGCAGCCATGATGAATCCAGGAATATGGAGCAGCAAAAAAGGCAGGTCTTTCAGTCACAAAAGTGAAAGAAGAAGTGAAGGAAATGGGTGGGGATTTCATTCATTGTAAAAAAAAACTGTTAGCAACCAATGAAAAGTGTTATTTTAGGGTCACATGACCCGACGCGTTTACGCTGCGCGCTCCGGAGCACTTCCGGGTGCGTTTACGCAGCGCGATCGTAGGCGCTTCCGGGGCGCAAACGTGGCGCGATCGTAGGCGCTTTTCCGTGCGTTTAGGCGCCGCGCACGTATGCGCTTCCGAGGGCACTTACGTTGCGCGCCGAAGTGACGTCATCAATCTTTTATAGAAATGTATAATCATTTTCCATATTAAAAAAAACAAATTTTATTTGTATGGTACGAAATGTTTTGCATTATTATTAACTTTTCATTCATATTTTTTTTTCACGAACGACAGTTGCGCTCTGGGTGCGCTTTCAGATGAGCTCTCGGAGAAGCTTACAGGAGAGCTTAGCTGAAAGCTTCCCGGAGCGCGCACCCAGAGCGCAAAAGAAAAAAATTATTAAAAAAAAATGAATACTTAAAAAAAACCAGCAAATTGTAAAAAAAAAAAAGGTTAGAAACTCGATATACAAAGGAATTAGCATTTAAAAAACCTATGAAATTCACTGAAAAAACCATAGGTTTCACACCAGTTATAGTTAGGAATTAGCATTTAAAAAACCTATTAAATTCACTGAAAAAACCATAGGTTTCACACCAGTTATAGTTAGCTGGAAATTTTACTGATATAAAACCATTGAAATTCCCACGTTATAGTTAGTCGGACTCACTATAACTTGCGCGTGCAATGCACTGCTGATGACATCACATATTACATCACTCATGACATGGTCAGTGACATCACTCATGACACCATCCTTGTGACATAGTGACAGACCTCCTTTCACTATAATGTAACCCTTGAGACACATATTCAAAAATAGAAACTGAAATTTTTTAAAAAATGGAGATACCTATATCAGTTACAACAAGCAATTCAGTAATTCCACTATCTATATACACATCCACTCATTCACCAACAGTTCTATATAGTCACTCATACATATACTCACTCATCATATGAAGTGATACACCTATACATCCTGTTACACACCGACATTCATCCAAAAGTTACTCACACACATATTCACACGTGCAAATAAACTATTGGACATCCATTTATTTGAATATAGAGTTATACACACACTTCCACCTTACTTCTATTTAAAATTACACATATTTATTCTCTTAAACAATCACTTATAGAAACACATACTTATTTAAACAGGAACTCTTACAATCTCTTACTATCACATATACTCACTTATATACATCAATATTCACATATACTAGATTAAAACATATGTAGTTACTGATAAAGACACTAGTGAGACAGTCATTCACTCACTAACAAACACATATAGACACTCATCCACCCATACAGTCCTGTACATATGTTGTCTTCAAAACACATACAAACAAAGAGTCAGTCACTCATGCATCTATGTGCTAAGTAATACCCCCACCAAACCATATAGACACTCATACTGATACTAATAAAAATATCTAATAACCCATATACATACACATGAGTGGATGTGTATTAGATGGTGGTATTACTGAATTGGTTGTTGTAACTGGTATGGGTATATCCACTTTTTTGAAAATATTAGTTTCTATTTTTGAATATGTGTTTCATGGGTTACATTACACTGAAAGGAGGTCTGTCACTATGTCACAAGGATGGTGTCATCAGTGATGTCATGAGTGATGTCACTGACCATGTCATGAGTGATGTAATATGTGATGTCATCAGCAGTGCATTGCACGCGCAAGTTATAGTGAGTCCGACTAACTATAACGTGGGAATTTCAATGGTTTTATATCAGTAAAATTTCCAGCTAACTATAACTGGTGTGAAACCTATGGTTTTTTCAGTGAATTTAATAGGTTTTTTAAATGCTAATTCCTAACTATAACTGGTGTGAAACCTATGTTTTTTTCAGTGAATTTCATATATATATATATATATATATATATTATTTCACTGCAGTGGTGATCAAACATCCGTCATTTTCCTTTGTCTGCCCAATGCGTTTCCGAGCTGTCGGCTACTTCCTCATGGGCAATCTGGCAAGGCGTGTTACCGGAGCTGCTGAATATATATATATATATATATATAAATATATATATATATATATATTACCTACTGGCGGTCGCCAGTAGGTAGTTATAGTTAGGATTGTTTTCCATAGGAAATCCTCAACATTCTATTTGGAATAACTTTGGCCCTGGTGGATGAGTCTTTGCGAATTTCTCAAAGAAGATGGCTAGGTTCGCTGCACTCCTTCCCTGAAAGTTTAGGGGGGATTGGTCAAGTGGGTGCTGAGATATAAGGGGGGTCCCAAAACGTGTTTTCTCAATGTTATTTTCCATAGGACCTTTAGACTCGGCTACAGTTCGAACGGGTGAATGAATTTATAAGAAATTTGCCAAAACTGTAGATTCTTGTTCGCAGATTACGCTTTTTTTGGAATGGTGTAAATCCGTTCAGTAGTTGTTGAGAAAATTAAAGTTAAAGTCAATTATATATCTATAGGCGCGCACACGTGCGCGCACCCAAGCGGCTGCGCGTGAGCGGTATTTTTTTTGGCTGCGTAACGTTTGTTAACGTTCGATTCGAAGGAAATCAGGAAGTTTTGTCCGCCATTTTGTCACTGCGAGTAAATATATTGTTCATTTCAAAGCGTTGAAACATGGAAAGGGGAGAAGGTAGAGATTGTCTTCCTGCGTAGGTTTTCTCGGGGTGTGCAGTAAGGCCCTTAAACACAAAAAGATATAATTTTTCCCCGAAAAAAATACGGGGTGCGCGCACCCGGTCGCGCACACCTATTTACAAGAGTGTGAAA
This sequence comes from Lissotriton vulgaris, assembly GCF_964263255.1. Taxonomy (NCBI): domain Eukaryota; kingdom Metazoa; phylum Chordata; class Amphibia; order Caudata; family Salamandridae; genus Lissotriton; species Lissotriton vulgaris. Next base: position 756,105,582 of record NC_141699.1, on the reverse strand, counting down.
ATGGAGGTAAATCAGAAGTTTGAGTGCTTAGATATAAGGTGGCTCTGAAAAGAGCCCTTGTGTTAATTGAGTGTTTTCTGCATTTATAAGTAAGTACCGATGTAGAGCCTGATGTTGCAGAGGAAGATTCTGTTTCACTCATTCGTGAAATGAACACCGTCTCTCCTATAGACGTCTTGCATGTGGTAGCGCAAGTTGTTGTGGTAAATAGAACACATGCTATAATCTCTGAGGAAAGCAGAAACAGATTTATTTACATGTCTCCTTGCTTTCTCAAATTGTGCACAATGGTGATTGGACCAATTCCATTTCTGTCTTTGGCATATATTGGAATATACCAAGGCAGATCGAGGAAAAAGTGTCATCAATTGTCGAAAGGTGTCTTTTAGAAGCATTTCCAGACCTACCCCAGTGATTGTGCCTAGATCGTTCCCACCACAGTGCACAATTATAAGGTCTGGTTCTGGGAGATGCATAAAAGTTTTCACCAATGGAATCAATTGGTGACATTTCAATCCTCTTTTGGAAATCCATGTTATGTGTACATTTGGTAAGCTGAGGTTGCAAATTTGTCTGCTTACTGCATATTTTTCACTCCAGTGAATATAACTGTGTCCTATTAGGCAGACCTTCATTTTCAAGGGATTTGTAGTCGTCCTCCGATCGGTTCTGGAAGTGGAATGGTAGTTAGAAGTTGAAATTTTAAATAAAGAAAAAGGAAGAGGCTGGGTGTGGTTAAAAAAATAAAAATGATTGGTTTATTGTAACAAGTGGAAAGTGAACAGGTCAATGTTTATGTTAAACGAAAAGTACTATTGGGTGTGAAACAACAAGACATGTAACAGAGTTGTGGATTGGCAGGTGTTTCTGGAGGGAAAATAGTATTCTTATTTAGCTGTAGAACGTTGAGACATGAACTTTTGACCTGTGCCTTCAGCAAGGTGCAGAATGAGGTGTAACCATGGAAACAGCCGGAGATGGCAGTTGGTGATGGGTTCACTCTTTGGTGCCTCTGCATCTGAGTCTGTTCTCTGGTGGCTGGCGGACAACTGTTTGTTATTGTGGAGATGAAAGGGTGATAAGGAGAGAAATACGACATAGCGTCTGGCTTGTAGAAGCGTGGGAGCAGTGATTAACTCTGAGTGAAGCGGAACTGTGTCGGTGCTTAGTAACAGTAAAAAAAAAAATGTTAACAGTGGTATAACTGTCTTTACGGTGCGCGACCTACTAAGAAAGAGTTCACGGGCCGTAATTGGTTTGCAGGTTCTAGTATCAGTAAGTGAGGTCGAGAAAAGAAAACATTCAGGACTTTATTTATGAAGGCCTTGCGCCACCGGTGCGTTACTTTTTCCCATTTTAAAAAATGAGGCACTGGCGGCGGAAGGTCTTCATAAATAAGGTCCTCAGTGACTACAGTTAAGGTTATGTGGAACCCATGAATAGTTTTTCAATATGAAATCATTTCAGTTGAGATTATGGATTAAAAGAGAAACCGTGAATATTTGAAATGTTTATTTAGAAATGTACTGTTTTAAAGGCAAATCATTATGTAATATGAGTACAGAAATTGCAAAAAACACAGTAATTGGTATTGTCAGTAGTACATGGAATACAAACGCTATAGTTGAAGAAAAATGAATATAGTTGGAAAAAAACATTGTACACTCTTATAAGGAAGTATACTATATTTTAATAAATGGAAGAAGGTTTCTGGCCTTTCAGTTTAGGAACGATATATGAAAATGCAAGTGGTTATACATCATTACTTTATGAATGAGCTGTCAAACAACACGAAATCATAATGTCCACTGTTAGTAAAGCAAATAGGTCTGTTCTTCAAAAGAAAATATGGAAAAGAACGTGAAGAATATAGAAAACCTAAAGGAAATGAGGACGTCAATGGCTTGTTTGAGAGTTATTGAAGCATTGTTTAGGCAAAATAGGTAGTTTCTGCTTGTAACAGGAAATCAGTTTTATCATTTGAAAGTATGTCAGCTATCCAATGGAAAAGAGTAAAGCAGTACTGATGATCTGTTATAATCGGAGCGTCTTTTACCATCAGAGGGAGCTCGGTGGGTTTTCGATGTAGCTCGCTGTTAGGAAAGAGTTAAGTGTCCATTGTGTAGGCAAAGTATGCAGCAAGTGCCTCTAACATGAAATCATTGTTATCATCTGAAAACATGTCAGCCATCCAATTGAGAAGATGAAAGGAGCATTCATGATCTGTCATTATTGGAGTGTCTTTTACCATCATTGGGCAGCTCGGTGGGTTTTCGATGTAGCTCTCTGTTAGGAAATCTTGCGCCGCTGCGAATATATTCCAATGACCCAGAACTCCTTGTATCGCTGCAAAGGCCATAAACCCTCCGTTGTAACAAAGCTGTTCATGATCAAGTAACGGATTCATGAGGTGATTGTAATTCGGTTCAGGAGGTACCAAATTGCAGAGACATAAATCCAGGGCCCACGTGAAATCACAGCTCAGGCAATGAAATACAGGCTGCACACAGGTGAAATGCGAATATCGAAATGATAATCGATATGAAGTATTCAAAGTCGAGAGTGGTAAGATGCCGTAGTAGTCAAGCATCCTCTGGCGAAATAGTTCTAAGTGGCCCGGCTCGTTTGCGAAGGCAGGAGGGACATCCATTTTGAATTTCCCAAGATGGTACAGGAAACGGCGCAGCACCGCTGGTTGTATAGCAACTCCACAGAATTAGGTCGCCGGCTATGCAGTGGAGAGGAGCAGAATGACTTGATACATTTTCTAGGAGTCTAGTCACTTATATATTGCTTAGTGGTTATTAAAAAAGTCGCTTTTTTGGAACTGGAGGATGCGTTAAAAAATAAGGGAGTGATTTGAGGGAGTTGTAAAGCAAGGTCAATTTTTTTTACATCAATGCTGTTTTCTGTGAATGTTAGCTTAGTGAAAGATATGTGTGTGAGCAGATGCAACGTTCAGTTTTAAATGTGACAATGGCGCTCTTGTTCATGTCTTCCGATTCAAGGTCGGTATTCGCTGCCAAATACAAAGATTAAGAAACGCATGCGTGGGGTACATAGTGTGCATTCTTAAAGGAAAGTAAATGAAGGGTTATTTTTACCGCGTTAGCATTGTCGTTTAAAAAGTTATAGTGATTTCTATTGTATGTGAAGAAAGTGTCACTGATGAAGACTGAAAATAAATCCTTATAAATGATACGGACTGGTGTATTTTAGAAAAGGTTTGTAACATTACATGAATTGTGGAAAAAAAATAATGTAATTGAAAGTGTATGGTTTGAAAATGAAAAGTAGAGGTTTATAGTTCATGTTTTGAAAGCAGTTCTAGAGGGTCAGAAGAAAGTGTATGGTTTGAAAATGAAAAGTAGAGGTTTATAGTTCACGTTTTGAAAGCAGTTCTAGAGGGTCAGATGCATGATAGATTTATTAAAAATAGAACATGTTTTTAAATAGTATTTTGGAAAAAATATGTGTCTTTATGTACTATTTACATTATGTGCCTGTTGCGTATTCTTTGAGTTTTAGTAATCCTGTGTCTTATAAGTTTTCTAGGGGCGGTTTGAGGTTCATGGTGGGTTTGGGCAGGGAGGGTAGGTTGGGGGTTTGTAATAGGGGGTTTGGCTGGGGTGGAGTGCGGAGTTTAGTGAAAAGTGAGGGGGGCGGGGAGTTACGGTGTTTGGTAATGGAGCAGAGTCAGAGGACATTTGTGTTGTGGGCTGCCACGGAAATATGTATTTATTCTCAGAGGTTTATTATATTAAGGATATATATTAGCATGGTGGCTCTTGTCGTTTTGTTGTTTTGTGTATGTTTATAATGCTGGCTCTGTAGTTTTTGTTTATGGACCTTATTGCGACACACAGGGGATCTACGTTGCACAGTTGGAGATCAGAGACTTAGGAAATAAAACTTTATCATTGTAAGGGCTGTAAGCGATAGAAATCGCCCGTTCTCGGTGTAAAAAATATCACCGCTATTGGTGGTATTTTCTACTGTGTTAGTACTCGAAGGAGACTAGTAACATATATGTGTAATAAAATTATGTAATAGGCTCAGCATTTTACATTATCTTGGAGAGCAAAAGTTGATTTTACATAGCAATAAGACTCTTATAATTAAGGGACGGAGTGTATATAGTGCTATTTAGTACTCTGCTATGTGATTGATGTCGATTATTTCATAAGAGGAGGCTTTAAAAGATTTACGATAAACTGGTTTTCTAGGGAAGTGGGTGGAGTGTTCCGTGTAAATTGCAGAATAGAAACTAGTAAGAACCAATTGGAAGTGTTGTTTTAAAGTCACATGACTGCACATGCGTGTCTCGACGCCTGTACGCGATAGGTGGGTGCGCGCACCCGGTCGCGCACTATATGAAAGCGGTGAGAAAATATCAGCTAATATGCTCTTGAAGCTTGTTTTGGTACAAAGAGTTAGTTCTGAAAAGAACTTTTTTTTTTTTTTGGAAACAAGTGTTATGATGCTTTTTATTTCTTAAAGTTGCGACGACATTTTTCAGTATGTCATACTATCCAAATAAAGTGAAGAAATTTAACTTTTCTTGGAGCATTTATGACTCTCAATTATTTGTTTAATTAGAGTAAAGCTTTGCTCTCCGTATACAAGAAGTTCTCCACAGTTCGTGCATTTCATGTGCACGTTCGCCAGATATGGTCTCAAGTCCATCTCAGCACTCGATGGAGATACAGGTCGTCCACCGGAAGATGTGTTGATTACTTCTGATGGTAATAGCGTGGCCTCCGTTTTTCTTGTGAAAGGTGGTCGCTCATTTTCATCAGATTCGGAAGATGAATGCGGAACGGTAGCCATTGTATCGAAGTCTTCGGGAAGATGTTCGACGTTGTTGTCTCTTGAGAGTAGAAAAGAAAGTGATGGTAGTGGGTGGAGTGCTGCGTGTAAATTGCAGAATAGAAACTACCAAGAACCAATTAGAAGTGTTGTTTAGAAGTCACATGACTTCACATGGGAGTGTCAGGTCCTGTACGCGATAGAAGGGTGCGCGCACCCGGTCTCGCACTAAAATAAAGCGGCGAAAAAACATCTTATAATATGCTCTTCGAGCATGTTTTGGTGGAAAGAGTTAGTTCTGAAAAGAACTTTTTTTTTTTTTTTTTTGGAAACAAGTGTTTTGATGCATTTGATTTCTTAATGTTGCTATGATATTTTTCAGTATGTCATACTATCCAAATAAAGTGAAGAAATTTAACTTTTCTTGCAGCATTTATGACTCTCAATTTTGTGTTTAATTAGAGTAAAGCTTTGCTCTCCGTATTCAAGAAGTTCTCCACAGTTGTTGCATTTTATGTGCACCTTCGCCAGACATGGTTTCAAGTCCATTTTAGCACTCGATGGAGATACAGGTCGTCCACCGGAAGATGTGCTGATTACTTCTGATGGGAATAGCGTGGCCTCCGTTTTTCTTGTCAAAGGTGGTCGCTCATTTTCATCAGATTCAGAAGATGAATGCGGAACGGTAGTCATTGTACCGAAGTCTTCGGGAAGATGTTCGACGTTGTTGTCTCTTGAGAGTAGAAAAGAAAGTGATGGAAGTGGGTGGAGTGCTGCGTGTAAATTCCAGAATAGAAACTACCAAGAACCAATTGGAAGTGTTGTTTTGAAGTCACGTGACTTCATATGCAAGTGTCAGGTCCTGTACGCGATAGGAGGGTGCGCGCACCTGGTCTCGCACTAAAATAAAGCAGCGAAAAAATATCTCATAATATGCTCTTGGAGCACGTTTTGGTAGAAAGAGTTAGTTCTGAAAAGAACTTTTTTTTTTTTTTTGGGGGGGAAAGAAGTGTTATAATGCTTTCGATTTCTTAAAGTTGCTACTACATTTTTCAGTATGTAATAGTTTGAAAATGAAGTGAAGAAATGTATCTTTTCTTGGGGCATTTGTGACTGTCAATTTTGAGTTTAATAAGAACGAGGCTCTGCTCTCCATATAAAAGAATTTCTCCACACTTGTTGCATTTCATATGCACCTTCGCAAGATATGGTCTCAAGTCCATTTCAGCACTCGATGGAGATACAGGTCGTACACCAGAAGATGTGCTGGCCACCTCTGATGGTAATAGGGTGGCCAGGGCTCTTGTCGATGCTTTTGCATAATGCTCAGGATGCCTTTGTTTAACATGCCGCTGCATGGTGTGTGCAGAAAAGGAATATTTTTTATTTGGATTTCCCCTTGAGAGCTCCGAATTGCATATCGTGCAGGTTACTTTTGGCGCATTCACTTTCTTTTGATCTTCAGGATAAGTGAAAAATTGCCACATGAAAGATTCCTTTTTTCTTCTTAACGGTGGTCGCTTATTTCCTTCAGATTCGGAAGATGAATCTGGTAGGGAAGCCATTTCAGCAAAGACTTCCGGAAGATGCTCGACGTTGTTGTCTCTTGAGAGTAGAAAAGATTGTGAGGAAAGTGGGTGGAGTGCTTCGTGTATATTCCAGAACAGAAACTACTAATAACCAATTGGAAGCTTTGTTTTCAAGTCACGTGACTTTACATGCGCTTCTCAGGACGTGTAGGCGGTGACACTATGTAGTTACGAACGTGATTACATACTTAGGAACTAGCATTCAAAAAAACAACGAAATTCACTGAAAAAACCATAGGTTTTACACACGTTATAGTTAGGAAGTAGCATTTGAAAAACCTATGAAACTCACTGAAAAAACCATAGGTTTGACACCAGTAATAGTTAGCTGGAAATTTTACTGACATAAAACCAATGAAATTCCACGTTATAGTTAGTTGGACTCACTATAACTTGCGCGTGTAATGCACTGCTGATGACATTACATATTACATCACTCATGACATGGTCAGTGACACCACTTATGACACCATCCAGTGAATGTGTGTCTTTCTAAAAAATAAATATGTTTTATATATGTATATGTAAAGGTCGAGGAAAGAATAAATGTTTAAATTATTGTCTTAATGAATGTTTTTTTCAAAAAGAAATGATTGGATAACTGGCTTAATAAGTGTACCTTAGTGAATACATATATTAGCGAGTAATGTTTAAATATTTAAATATATGTATCAGTGTTTCACTTTGTGAATAACTGGCTGCATGGGTTGATGAGTACCTACATGTGTAGGTATTTGGGTTCTTAGATGTTTTTTTAGTATCAGTATGAGTGTTTCTATGGTTTCATGGGGGTATTACTAATCACATAGATGCATGAATGACTAACTCTCTCTTTGTATGTGTTTAGAAGACACCATATGTGCAGGACTGTATGGGTGGTTGAGTGCGTATAGTTTTATATGCAAATAAATGGATGTTCAATAGTTTATTTGCATGTGTGAGTATGTGTGTGAGTAACTTTTGGATGATTGTCGGTGTGTAACAGGATGTATAGGTGTATCACTACATATGATGAGTGAGTATATGTATGAGTGACTATATAGAACTGTTGGTGAATGAGAGAATGTGTATATAGATGGTGGAATTACTGAATTGGTTGTTGTAACTGGTATGGGTATGTCCATTTTTTTGAAAATGTTAATTTCTATTTTCCAATATGTGTTTTAAGGGTTACATTACACTTAAAGGAGGTCTGTCATCAGTGATGTCATAAGTGATGTCACTGACCATGTCATGAGTGATGTAATATGTAATGTCATCAGCAGTGCATTACACGCGCAAGTTATAGTGAGTCCAACTAACTATAACGTGGAATTTCATTGGTTTTATGTCAGTAACATTTCCAGCTAACTATAACTGGTGTCAAACCTATGGTTTTTTCAGTGAATTTCATAGGTTTTTCAAATGCTACTTCCTAACTATAACGTGTGTAAAACCTATGGTTTTTTCAGTGAATATATATATATATATATATATATATATATATATATATATTCACTGAAAAAACAATAGGTTATAGACCATATATAGTTAGGAATTCGCATTTACAAAACCTTATTTTACTCACACAAAACCATTGAAATTCCATATATAGTTAGTTGCACTAACTATATATCGCGCACCCGCAATCCACTGCTGATGATGTCACATATTACATCATTCATGACATGGTCAGTGACATCACTGATGACATCACTGATGACATCTCAAATGACATCACTGATGACATCTCAAATGACATCACTGATGACATCACTGATGACATCTCATTTGACATTACTGATCACATCACTGATGATATCATTCATGTGATAATACGATGAACCTCTTCAGACTCTAATATAACCTTAGATACAATCAGTGTAAACAGACACTCACAGACTGTCACTCATCCATGGAGTTACTCACACACCTAGTCAGTCATGCAAAGAATCAATCACACCTCCATTTCCTCAACTATACAGTTATACAAACTTTACTTATTCAAACATATACTAACACATATTTACTCTCTTATACAATCCCTGATACAAGTTCACAATGATCCATACAGCCACTCACACATTCACTGGCTCTTATGCACAGTTATTTATATATGTCAACTCTCACATGTACTGTGTTTTACATATGTACTTACTTTGACATGTAGCACTGAGATTTCCATTCACTCACCAATACACTCATGCACACAGTCAACCACCCATACAGCTGTTTCCACATGCACTTTTGAAACCATACATCTAGTGAATCAACTGCTCACACATCTATGCACAGAGTCATACACCTCCCAGCCACCCACACACACACTCAGTCTCCCATACAAATACTTGGGCAACCAATCAATAACCCATATAGTTACTCATATAGCTACTTATCAACACATGCAACAGTTTACAGAACAACAGACATAAGGATGCACAAATTAAGACACTTTAGTCACTAACCCATGCACTCAGTGAGACACATTTAATCACTCACTCATACAGTCAGTCATGCACCTACTAAATCCTTCATCCAGACACTTATACATTCACTCATTCTTCAATATGTAAGACATATTTTAACTTTACAGAAACATACAGTCACTGGATGTTGTCATCAGTGATGTCATCAGTGATGTCATTTGAGATGTCATCAGTGATGTCATCAGTGATGTCACTGACCATGTCATGAATGATGTAATATGTGACATCATCAGCAGTGGATTGCGGGTGCGCGATATATAGTTAGTGCAACTAACTATATATGGAATTTCAATGGTTTTGTGTGAGTAAAATAAGGTTTTGTAAATGCGAATTCCTAACTATATATGGTCTATAACCTATGGTTTTTTCAGTGAATTTTCAAGGTTTTGTAAATGCTAATTCCTAACTATATATGGTCTATAACCTATGGTTTTTTCAGTGAATTTTCAAGGTTTTGTAAATGCTAATTCCTAACTATATATGGTCTATAGCCTATGGTTTTTTCAGTGAATATATATATATACATACATATATAAACATATATCATCTGTATATCTATATAAATACAAACATAAATGCATGCATACATATACTTATATGCATACAGATGCATGTTATTTACATGAAAGTTGAAAAAACACTAATAAAAGCAAAGCTAAAAAGCCACCTCATTACAAACAGAATGGCTTTAACTTAAACGAGGGCGAGATCTATTGCATTTTCAATGCTTGTTTACTTTGGTTCCATCAAGAAGGCATTCAGATGTATCACACATTTGCCAAAAATTCTGAATGTTAGCACTCTAGTTGCACATTAGATCACTGTAGTAAAGCTACTGCTCACCAGGGACGTCTGCTGCTGGTATTCAAAGTGCATGTTTCAGTCTGCATGTCAGAATTTTTTTAATGAAATAGAAGAGGATTTGAGAAGTCACTCAAAATGATCCCTAATTTTTCTATCTGAAGCACTAGTCATACTTTCTATGGCAAAATTAACCCCCTCATGTTGTTCCTTTTTAAATTGAGTGTTTTCCGACTTACCACTTCATTCCAATCAAGATGGCTTCTGGTGTGCCATACTTTTGTCATAAGTAAGACTGTTAGCGCTCTAGTTGTTCTTTAGAACACTCTGGGACATTCTGTCATTGGGCTATACTTGGGGTACATATGGGTGATATTTGGGCTACATTTAGGCTCTTTTGTCTCTGGTGGCCATCTTGATAGACTGTATGTCAGAATTTTTTAATGAAATTGAAGAGGGTTTGAGAAGTCACTCAAAATGTGCCCTAATTTTTCTTTCTGCAGCACTAATAATACCTTCTATTGCATAATATACCCCCTCATTTTGTTCCTTTTTAAATTAAATGTTTTAAGAGTTACCACTTTATTCCCATCACGATGGCTCCAGGTGTGCTATACCTTTGTAATAAGTAGGACTGTTAGCGCTCTAGTTGTTCTTTAGAACACTCTGGGACATTCTGTCATTGGGCTATACTTGGGCTACATCTTGGTGATATTTGGGCTACATTTGGGCTCTTTTGTCTCTGGTGGCCATTTTGGGAGACTGCATGTCAGAATGTTTTAATGAAATAGAAAAGGATTTGAGAAGTCACTCAAAATGTGCCCTAATTTTTCATTCTGCAGCACTAATCATACTTTCTATGGCAAAATATACCCCCTCATGTTGTTTCTTTTTAAATTAAATGTTTTAAGAGTTACCACTTTATTCCAATCAAGATGGCTTCAGGTGTGCCATACCTTTGTAATAAGTAGGACTGTTAGCGCTCTAGTTGTTCTTTAGAACACTCTAGGAGGCTGCAGTAGAACACAAAGGAATCAACTGACAGTCTCTGTCCTTGTTGGATGTACATGTTTTACTGAGAATGTCAGACTTCATTTTCACAATATGCTTTCAGTTTAGCTTATGGATCCCCTTCCAAACCACTGTGGGAAAATCATGAGATATTAGTTTTCTTTCAAACAATATTCATGATATCACAGCAGAAGGTTTTTTCACATGGTAAAATCACCTTAGAACCCACCACAATTCCTAAAACGAGTATGGTACCATCAACAAATGATTTATAATGTAACTAAAGTCCTAAAACCCTCTATTAACTACAATGCTTTTTAATGAGGTGCTATCATGTATATTGGTCCCAAGATGGCTGCCAACACTTCTTGGATGAAGTGCTGACAGCCAATCAGATCAGATGTGTGGTTAGGCTCCGCCCAGATATATATCTTTTTTTGAACCTAAATTACTCAAAATCCACTGGAGCACATATATTGAGACCTAGCAAAGGCACATCGGGCTAACAGTCCCTACAATTTTGCCAAGTTTCGTGCAAATCCATTCAGCCGTTCGAGCTAAAAGTGAGGCCAACCGCCCTATGGAAATTAACATGGGAAAAACGCGTTTTGGGACCCCCCTTTTTTCTCGGCCCCCCCTTGATGAAACCCCCCCAAATTGTCAGGGGCTGCTCAGAAACAAAATGTTCCATTTTCCTGAAAATTTCAGCCAATTCCGTCCACAAACGCCAAAGTTATTAGACATAGAATTTTCAAAAATCCCATAGAGAAAAAATCCTAACTATATATACCTACTGGCGACCGCCAGTAGGTAATATATATATATATATATTACCTACTGGCGGTCGCCAGTAGGTATATATAGTTAGGATTTTTTCTCTATGGGATTTTTGAAAATTCTATGTCTAATAAATTTGGCGTTTGTGGACCGAATTGGCTGAAATTTTCAGGAAAATGGAACATTTTGATTCTGAGCAGCCCCTGACAATTTGGGGGGTTTCGTCAAGGGGGGGCCGAGAAAAAAGGGGGGTCCCAAAACGTGTTTTTCCTATGTTAATTTCCATAGGGCGGTTGGCCTCACTTTTAGCTCGAACGGCTGAATGGATTTGCACGAAACTTGGCACTTGGACCAATATACATGATAGCACCTCATTAAAAAGCATTGTAGTTAATAAAGGGTTTTAGGACTTTAGCTACATTATAAATCATTTGTTGATGGTACCATACTCGTTTTAGGAATTGTGGTGGGTTCTAAGGTGATTTTACCATGTGAAAAAACCTTCTGCTGTGATATCATGAATATTGTTTGAAAGAAAACTAATATCTCATGATTTTCCCACAGTGGTTTGGAAGGGGATCTATAAGCTAAACTGAAAGCATATTTTCTGTAAATTCACATTCTCTTTCTCAGTCATGTGAAAATGAAGTCTGACATTCTCAGTAAAACATGTACATCCAACAAGGACAGAGACTGTCAGTTGATTCCTTTGTGTTCTACTGCAGCCTCCTAGAGTGTTCTAAAGAACAACTAGAGTGCTAACAGTCCTACTTATTACAAAGGTATGGCACACCTGAAGCCATCTTGATTGGAATAAAGTGGTAACTCTTAAAACATTTAATTTAAAAAGAAACAACATGAGGGGGTATATTTTGCCATAGAAAGTATGATTAGTGCTGCAGAATGAAAAATTAGGGCACATTTTGAGTGACTTCTCAAATCCTTTTCTATTTCATTAAAACATTCTGACATGCAGTCTCCCAAAATGGCCACCAGAGACAAAAGAGCCCAAATGTAGCCCAAATATCACCCAGATGTAGCCCAAGTATAGCCCAATGACAGAATGTCCCAGAGTGTTCTAAAGAACAACTAGAGCGCTAACAGTCCTACTTAATACAAAGGTATGGCACACCTGAAGCCATCTTGATTGGAATAAAGTGGTAACTCTTAAAACATTTAATTTAAAAAGAAACAACATGAGGGGGTATATTTTGCCATAGAAAGTATGATTAGTGCTGCAGAATGAAAAATTAGGGCACATTTTGAGTGACTTCTCAAATCCTTTTCTATTTCATTAAAACATTCTGACATGCAGTCTCCCAAAATGGCCACCAGAGACAAAAGAGCCCAAATGTAGACCAAATATCACCCAGATGTAGCCCAAGTATAGCCCAATGACAGAATGTCCCAGAGTGTTCTAAAGAACAACTAGAGCGCTAACATTCCTACTTATTACAAAGGTATAGCACACCTGGAGCCATCGTGATGGGAATAAAGTGGTAACTCTTAAAACATTTAATTTAAAAAGGAACAAAATGAGGGGGTATATTAGGCAATAGAAGGTATTATTAGTGCTGCAGAAAGAAAAATTAGGGCACATTTTGAGTGACTTTTCAAATCCTCTTCTATTTCATTAAAAAATTCTGACATGCAGTCTCCTAAAATGTCCACCAGAGACAAAAGAGCCCAAATGTAGCCCAAATATCACCCAGATGTAGCCCAAGTATAGCCCAATGACAGAATGTCCCAGAGTGTTCTAAAGAACAACTAGAGCACTAACAGTCCTACTTATTACAAAGGTATGGCACACCTGAAGCCATCTTGATTGGAATAAAGTGGTAACTCTTAAAACATTTAATTTAAAAAGGAACAAAATGAGGGGGTATATTTTGACATATGAATTATGATTAGTGCTGCAGAAAGAAAAATTAGGGCACATTTTGAGTGACTTCTCAAACCCTCTTCAATTTCATTAAAAAAATTCTGACATGCAGACTGAAACATGCACTTTGAATACCAGCAGCAGGCGTCCCTGGTGAGCAGTAGCTTTACTACAGTGATCTAATGTGCAACTAGAGTGCTAACATTCAGAATTTATGGCAAATGTGTGACACATCTGAATGCCTTCTTGATGGAACCAAAGTAAACAAGCATTGAAAATGCAATAGATCTCGCCCTCGTTTAAGTTAAAGCCATTCTGTTTGTAATGAGGTGGCTTTTTAGCTTTGCTTTTATTAGTGTTTTTTCAACTTTCATGTAAATAACATGCATCTGTATGCATATAAGTATATGTATGCATGCATTTATGTTTGTATTAATATAGATATACAGATGATATATGTTTATATATGTATGTATATATATATATTCACTGAAAAAACCATAGGTTATAGACCATATATAGTTAGGAATTAGCATTTACAAAACCTTGAAAATTCACTGAAAAAACCATAGGTTATAGACCATATATAGTTAGGAATTCGCATTTACAAAACCTTATTTTACTCACACAAAACCATTGAAATTCCATATATAGTTAGTTTCACTAACTATATATCGCGCACCCGCAATCCACTGCTGATGATGTCACATATTACATCATTCATGACATGGTCAGTGACATCACTGATGACATCACTGATGACATCTCAAATGACATCACTGATGACATCACTGATGACAACATCCAGTGACTGTATGTTTCTGTAAAGTTAAAATATGTCTTACATATTGAAGAATGAGTGGATGTATAAGTGTCTGGATGAAGGATTTAGTAGGTGCATGACTGACTGTATGAGTGAGTGATTAAATGTGTCTCACTGAGTGCATGGGTTAGTGACTAAACTGTCTTAATTTGTGCATCATTATGTCTGTTGTTCTGTAAACTGTTGCATGTGTTGATAAGTAGCTATATGAGTAACTATATGGGTTATTGATTGGTTGCCCAAGTATTTGTATGGGAGACTGAGTGTGTGTGTGGGTGGCTGGGAGGTGTATGACTCTGTGCATAGATGTGTGAGCAGTTGATTCACTAGATGTATGGTTTCAAAAGTGCATGTGGAAACAGCTGTATGGGCGGTTGACTGTGTGCATGAGTGTATTGGTGAGTGAATGGATATCTCAGTGCTACATGTCAAAGTAAGTACATATGTAAAACACAGTACATGTGAGAGTTGACATATATAAATAACTGTGCATAAGAGCCAGTGAATGTGTGAGTGGCTGTATGGATCATTGTGAACTTGTATCAGGGATTGTATAAGAGAGTAAATTTGTGTTAGTATATGTTTGAATAAGTAAAGTTTGTATAACTGTATAGTTGAGGAAATGGAGGTGTGATTGATTCTTTGCATGACTGACTAGGTGTGTGAGTAACTCCATGGATGAGTGACAGTCTGTGAGTGTCTGTTTACACTGATTGTATCTAAGGTTATATTAGAGTCTGAAAAGGTTCATCGTATTATCACATGAATGATATCATCAGTGATGTAATCAGTAATGTCAAATGAGATGTCATCAGTGATGTCATCAGGGATGTCATTTGAGATGTCATCAGTGATGTCATCAGTGATGTCACTGACCATGTCATGAATGATGTAATATGTGACATCATCAGCAGTGGATTGCGGGTGCGCGACATATAGTTAGTGCAACTAACTATATATGGAATTTCAATGGTTTTGTGTGAGTAAAATAAGGTTTTGTAAATGCGAATTTCTAACTATATATGGTCTATAAACTATGGTTTTTTCAGTGAATATATATATATATATATATATATATATATATATATATATATATATATATATATATATATATATATATATATATATATATATTTATTACTCTCCAATCGCCTTCATTTCTAGTGTTCCCATGAAAAAAGGAAAGCACTCCCGGGGATCATTTCTGTTATTTATTCACAGAAGAATAGCACAACTTCAGCAACAGATGTTTTTCGGTATCCAATCTTCGTCAATGTTCACCGAAGTGCCTGACCAACATGTTTTGTAAACATACATTTCCTGTGTCGACATAGTGAAAGGACAAACTTGAGCTTCACAAATGGAGCGCCATTTTCGACTTCCAAATAGAAAGCCAATCCACATTGATATGCATTCAAAACAAGTATTAAGCATAAAGCATCCTCTGTTATGCATACAGATACCGTGCTTGTTCTGCAAATCTAGCCCACAGATGGGCGCTGCTACAAATTAATTACAAATTAATTAATCGGTGCTGGTCTCAATCTAGCCCTATATGGGCAAGCCCTCTCTCAATAGTCAATCACTGGAACCAAAATCAGCATGGGTCCGTAATACACCCTCGAAATAGAGGAAAATAAAGAAAGAGAAAAAGAGAAAAAGGGGAGAAAAGAGAGAGGAGAAGGAGAGGACACCTCAGAAGGAAAAAGATATATATACACACAGGCCCGCACATCCGTGGTGGGCTCCTCTCTGCGGCTGGGCTCAGCCGCTTACATTCCAACATAACAAGGTAGCGCCTAAGGAGAGAGCCAACTGGCAGGTAAGTGCTTCAATCTTTTCTTTGGAGATGACTCGCACACAGGCAGCGACAGAGCGAGTGTCAGCATCCTCAATAAAAACCAGACGCGTTTCGGGAACAGCGTTCCCTTTCTCAATGGTTGTGTTGCTTGCATCATAAGACAGTCTTTCACCATGCACGATTTTTAAATATAAGAACCTTATATATATAGCCAATGGTTGGCTTCCTGGTAGCCCAAGTTTTAGGAAGTGTCATACATGCAAGGTCTGCAGATGGGGTAAACACCACGCAAGTCATGTCACCACCCAGTTTCCAGCACTCCTGTGAGAATCAGGTATCGTTACTCTGTAAAAGTGACTATGCAGTATATGTACTAGGATGTACGTGCCACACGATGTAAGTGGGGAGCATGATTCTTAAAGTGCATCTGCCGTTCTCACAACATATCAGGGCAATAAAGGACAAAGGACCACACTTATACTGTGGT
The DNA here is from genome assembly GCF_964263255.1 of Lissotriton vulgaris. Taxonomy (NCBI): domain Eukaryota; kingdom Metazoa; phylum Chordata; class Amphibia; order Caudata; family Salamandridae; genus Lissotriton; species Lissotriton vulgaris. Next base: position 756,089,137 of record NC_141699.1, on the reverse strand, counting down.
GCGCCTTTGTGAGTAGGTCCGTGGGAGTAAAGATGTAGACCTGTGCTATTTTGCCCTGGATGCCGTACCAGCCAATAGGAGAGGATGAAAGAGGGAACAGCAATTAAGGAGACTGGAATCTCAGTGCATCCTTGTGCTCAACACCAAAATGTCCAGAGGGCGTAACATAGAGGGAGAATTGTATGTACATCATCTGTAGGCTCACATAAATTATGTATTTGTTAGAATCTTTCCAGTCCATTCGTATGGATAAGACATTTAGGCCCCTTGTGCAGTTATGTCACGGATAAATAGGTCCTTTTCTTGGGGGGGCCTAAGATGATGGGGCCACTATACATGGCACAAGCACTTTTACCATATACAGCTCACAGGAGTTCTTAACCTTAATGTAAATTGGTTAACTCCCACTACACAATACAAAAGTCTTCCAATTGAGCAGTGACATGTAAACATGCAGTGGTACCTTGTGAGAGCGCAGGAAGGCTGAAGCTGATTGATTGGTTTCAATAGAGAGTGTAAGAGGCAAGGAAGTCAGCCCAATAAGGCTTCAGACGTTTCTGGAAGGCACACTATTCGTCATCAACTTCCGGGTGACTATTGATTATGTATCATGTTATTATTTGCTAACTTAAAATTAATTTTCTATGCATTAGCATGGAAGGCTGGAACTGCACTGCGTGATTTTTATATTTTGGTTGATTAATTTCATTTCACTATTTACTTTTCTTTTTACAAATAACCTGTTGCAGAAAACCATGCCTTCCCCTAAATGGATTGGAATGATTTGTCTATTATGAATTAATAATAGGTTACGGTAGAGAGTCGTAATGTTTTATTTTGTTTACATTTGCCCTCCTGTGAATCTTTCTTCTGTTTTTATTGCACACGTCACTTTCTGAATTCATATCATGATGTAAATAGCGTGTACAAGATGGGGCTTGTTGTTGTGAAAATGGCTGCTTCGTCGGCTGAAACGTGTTATTGAGAAGTTACACCCTGGCAATAAACTGCTCTTGCATTGTGAACCCGAGCTGTGTTGGAGTCCATGTTTAGTTAGGACCATGTTTCCATAAGAAAAGTGTTTTTGCTTATTACTTAAACGTTGTTTGACGAATCTTCATGAACTCCCCCCCCCCCCCAAAAAAAATTGCTGGTAATTCTAGTTGTGCTTGAAAAGTTTTGGGGTGATCCGTTAAGCGAGGGCAGAGAACAAGGAGGAGATAAAAAAAGTGAATTTCCCATGTTAATTCGCATAGAATTTTTAGACACGCCTGCAGCCCGAACCGCTCGACGGAACACCATAAAATTTGGCAGATAGCTAGCTTTTGGTCCATAAATTGTGCTTTTTGTTATTTGATGTAAGTTTGTTCAGTAGTTTATGAGATATTAAAAATGTGTATTCTAAAATCGCAACTACTTCCCAAATAATAATGAGCTTATGCAGAGATCTGCAGAGCTGATTGGCTGCCAACACTTCAAACAGACAGTGTTGGCAGCCATCTTGGGACTCGGCTTCAGCTGAGTCCCAAAACAAAGCAAGAATAGAGAAAAGGGGGCAGGCTAAGGCATACGCTAACCCCATAGCTTTGGTCCTGGGGTCCCAGATGAACTCCGGCAGGGCAAAAAAGCATTTTTTTTTATTCACAGCGATTTTTGTGAATCATTGTGAATTGAAAAAAAAAACAAGTGCGGTCATCCGCGCTTTTAAAAATGTAGCCCCTGGGTGTGCCAGATCACAGGGGAATAAAAAAAAGAAGAGGGCGCACGGGCTCCCTCCAAGGGCATTTTATTGCCCCAGGGACAACCCCCTCCCCAGGACTATATTTTATATTTTACAAGGTGGCAGCAAAGACTCCTGCCAGGTCCCGGGGACCATAAACTCCAAGGGGCTAGTGTTAAAAGTTTGTGGAGGGACCGCATGGACCACCCAGACCCTGGGGCCCACCACTTCCCTGGGGTTAATATTAAAAAAGAATAGGGGGAGCTGCGCTGCCCCCACCAGGGACCACCCCCCCCCCCCCCCCAGGCCATGTCATTTTTAAAAAAGAGAGAGGGGCCCTCTCCCGGACCGTACACCACCCTGGGAACCACCCCCTACCAGGGGTCAACCCATACACAACACAAGACAGGCGCACCGTGGCCGCACTCCCAAAGTCATATATGATCCTGGGGACTGCCACCCCCAAGGGCCAGCCCTGCTATTTTCCAGGGTGCCTACCCCCAGGACAAGATGTTCACTTTTGCTTGGCAGGAGCTTTGACAGCTCCCACCAAGCAAAAGCAAACACTCTGCTTTGAGTGGGCGGGAGCTGTCAAACTGCTCCAGCTTGCTGGAAGCAGAGGTTTTATCTCTTTGCCTGCCCACAACAGATGAAACTATTGCTATTGCTTGCAGGGACTTCATTTCCAGGAGCTCCCTGCGGCCAGAGCTATGCCAACTCCCGCATGAGGCGGGGAACCAGCTGGGACCCCTTGGCCCTTGAGGCCCCCTCCACTGTCCCCATTCTGCACTCTGCATGCCCTGGGTTGGATCAGCACACCAAGGGACACATGGCTGGGCCCAGGGGATGGGTCCCCAGAGCTGAAATGAGCCCAGGGAGGGGGCCATGCGGGCCCTCTCCCCCATTACATTTGACCCCCCTATTAAGTTTTGGCAGGGCCATTTTGGCCCTAATGGGCATTTAACAGAAATTAAACATAAAAGGGAGGATCCTATATATGTTAACATAGAAGGTGCCCCAGTTGAAGCTCCACTTCTATAAAGAACAAATTATCCCCGATCACCTTAGTAGTATGCAAACATCTTCCTGCTTTTTGAAAGGATGATGGACAGGTTAACAAGTGGGCCTCCAGTTCTTTTACCCCCAATTTTAGTGGTGTGTTCTTGATGCCGTGGAATATGAGGAACTCTTCACCAAGAAAAGAAGCACTTGCTTCATATAGTTAAGAGGAAAGACCCTTGTTTGGTGGATATTTACCTCTTTGTAGTCTTGTTGTCTTCTCTATAGGAGGATTCATGTTATCACATACTTCTGGATAGAGACACAGCAGGAAAAATCAACATTGCCAAAATGCACACATGGTCACTGGTGACATTTCCTTATGCTCGATTATGCAGCTGTAGTGTAGAATACATACTAGGCATTTACAAGTCACAGGGGAATGCTGCAATTTAAAAAAAAAAGGAGAGGGGTGCACGGACATCCCTCCAACGGCTTATATTTGCCCCACGGATCACTTCCTCCCCGGGATTATAGTTCATATTTAGCAAGGTGGCTGCAAAAACTCCCCTCAGGTCCTGGGGATCACAAACTCCCAGGGGCTATTGTTAAAATGTTGTGGGTGGGGCCACATGGACACTGAGCCCTGGGGACCACCAATTCCCGGGGGCTCTTATTATAAAAAGAATAGGAGGTACTGCACTGCCTCCCAGCCTTAGGTACTACCACATCCCCGGGGCCAATTCCTTTTTATAAAAAGAGGCAGGGGTCCTCTCCCAGACCATACACCGCACCTGGCACTTGCCAAGGGTCAGTTCATGCATGGCAAAAGACGTGGGCCATATGGCCCCACTCCTGGTGCCATATATGATCATGGGGACTGCCACCCCGCCCCCCCCCCAGTGCAAGCTCCTGCCCTGCTAATTTCCGGGGTGCCCACCCCGTGACATAGCTGTTTACTTTTGCTTCGCGGGAGCTTCCACAGCTCCTACTCAGCAGAAGCAAACACTCTGCTTCCAGGGGGCAGGAGCTGTTAAACTGCTGAAGCTTACTGGAAGAAGAGGTTTTATCTCTTTCCCTCCCCGCTGGCATGCAGGCAGGGAAAGAGATGAAACTATTGCTCTTGCACCAAGGGACAAATGGCTGGGTCCTGGAGGATGGGGTCCCCAGAGCTGAAATCAGCCCAGGGGAGGGGGGGCTGCGTGGCCCCCCTCCCAATTAAGTTTCGACCAGTTCCCAGGATATGGAGTCTCCAGGAACGAAATCGGCCTGAGGAGGGGTGTGGCATGCCCCACATCCCCTATTTAGGTTTGGCAGGGCTGTTTTGGCCCTAATGTGCATTTAACAGAAATTAAACCTCAACGGAAGTCTGTTACATATATAAACATACTAGGCGCCCCAGTTGAAGCCCCACTTCTTTAAAGGACAAATGATCCTAACGCTTGGGCTTGGTGAAGGCAAAGCAAGAGTGTTTTCTTGGTGATTCAATATTTAAATATTATCCAAAATCCTTCTTGGAGGTTACTGTATCATTGATCTATTGGAGCACAATCTGTATGTGACTGTGGCAAGTGGGTTATTTCTTGTTTTCTCTTGTTGAGAGCAGAATCCATTGTTTTCCCTTTAAATTACTACAAGTATGCAAATGTGCAAATCACATGTAAGCTTCACCTCTTTAGCCCCGCTCACCTTAGTAGTATGCAAACATCTTACTGCCTTTTGCCAGGATGATGGACAGCTTAATAACAAGCAGCCCTCCAGTGCATTTCCAACCGATTCTGGTGGCGTGTTCTTGATGCCATGAAATATGAGGAAATCTCCACCAAACAAAGAACCACTTACTTCATATATTTAAGAGTAAAGACCCTTGTTTGGTGGAGATTTTCATGATATCACATATTTCTAGATAAAGACACACCAGGAAAAATCAACATTGCCAAAATGCACACATGGTCACTGGTGACATTTCCTTATGCTCCATTACGCAGCTGTAGTGTAGAATACGTACTAGACATTTACCTAAGAAGGTAAAACTTAGTAATTAACCAGTAGAAAGTCCTACACTCGGGTAGATATTTTGTGCAAAACTGTGGCCTCCTATTTTGATAAAAGAGCAGGTGTTGTTTCTTTGTGGGTGAGTCACTCACACAGCTACTGACACACCTACTCACATGCTCACGCACTCACAAACCCACTAATAGACCCATGCAGATACTGATACACCCAGTCACAGACCCACTGAGACACTCACACATCCACTCACAGACGCACTCAGACACTCACTGAGACACTCATGCACCTAACAATGACTCTGTGATAGTGGATAGGATGACCTTCTGGCCACAGATAATTTTTAGAAAGGCATGCTCCATGAGGGATTACCTAGTAAAGAGTGAGGTAACTACCATCAAGACAAGCTCGCTTGAACCTATCCCTGGCTTTAAGAGATGCTTAAGGTGCAAATATTGCATTAATGAAAAGAACATTACTGAACTACACAGATCCTTTCACAAGACACTGCAGATAAGAAAGACCTTGACCTGCAAAACGAAATATGCAGTGTATATGGTGTCCTGCCCATGCCCCAAAATGTACACAGTGAGTCTACTTTTGCCTCAATCGAGTTCTGCATCACCTGCAGGCTATAAAGAACATATATGCAAATTACCCAGTAGCCCGACACTTCCAGCAAATGCAGAGGGGATTACAAGATACTTACATATAGTATCTTAGACAGTGTGCCCAGGAGACTGAATGGAGGCGGCAGTGAAAGGGAGCTCAGAAGCCTGGAATCCCAATAAATTTTGAGTTGGACAGTTAAGAGCCTTTTGGCTTGAATATTGATGGAGAAATGTACATACAACTGTGACTCCCCAGATAATCCTTGCTGCTCTCTTCTAGATTGCCAAATGTTCAACTTTTTAATCCTTTTTAACCAGAAATGTGTATGTATGTGTTAGAAATGGGATTTCTGGTTGGCTAAAGCTTGAGCCAAAGCCAGGCAGAAATGACCACTCTAGTCAGGGCAAGGGAGTTACACACCAAAGATAACCCCTGCTCACCCCCTTGGTAGCTTGGCACAAGCAGTCAGGCTTATCGCGCAGGCAATGTGGAAAGCGTTTGCGCCTCACACACTCATAGCAGCAACACACTAAGCACACCACAAAAGAAACTCCACACAGGTTATATAAAAATAGCCTTTGTATTATAGGAAACACATTAGAAAACTAATCACACATTTAAACTGTGCCAACTGGCATGGGCAATATTCACAGGGGATTATATACACATGACAGGGCCACTTGGACCAATGTCAGAACCATCAGAATGCAAATATAACACACAACCAGTAACTACTAGTACCATAATGACCTAGGCATTATCATATTAGCATAAACCCACATTAGGCACTAGGCCTTACAAGCATAGACACCCTCCTAAGCATAAACACATTACGCATTAGGCCTCACCAGCATAAACACGTTACGCCATAACCTCATGAGCATCGACATCATTAGAGGCATAAAAACAGGGTGCCTAAGTCACATCACATAAATCACATTATGCAATTCCTAAGGGGCATAAAACACATTGTGTATCATTCCTGTAAGCATAAAATACATTATGCATAAACATCCACAGTACACGCATCAGGGGCAAACATCACCTTCCCCTAGGGCCTTGCGCCCTTCTGGTACATACAGGTACCCAAATGACCCCGAGGCCTACTGGCCTTCTCTAGAGGGGGCCCAATGCCTTTTGTCCAAAAAGTCAGGGCGTGCTGCCACTAGAGCAAACCCACAATGCGCACATGTGCTGGGGCATGGGGTACACTCACCCCCTCTTGACCTCAGAGAACTGGCCCCCAAATGTTGCAGCTGCCTACGCTCTTGCAGGGTAGCTGGAAATGACACTGGCACCACCGTGCCTTGTGAGCCCCACTGGGACACGTTGGAGCTGCCCACTGTAATGCGGGGCAGCAGTGAAAACAGCCCGGGCACTCACGATGCCCTAAGAGCGACCACAGGGGGGTGGGCACCGACAATGTGCCCCGACTCACCACCCCCCACCAAGTTCACAACAGAGCCCCACTCACCGGGGCTTGTATGGTGCCGTCATCAGGTACTACCATGCGGCCAAGGGAAAATCCACACTGGCACCCACGTGCCCTGGGGCCTCCGAATAGGCTCCCTTGTTCTGCCTCACTCACTGGGGCATCAGATGTGCAGGCTCCGTCTCCTTCCTCCAGCCATCTCCACTCACCGGGCTTCAGCTCTGCATACGCGGTGGGGCAGGCACTGACAATGTGCCTTGTGCCCCCTTCACCGTTGTCTTCCAATCGCAGCAACACGCGGGGCTCTCCCTTTGCCATGGCAGCCCCTTGCTGCCATCGGCGCCCTGGGTCGCCCCACCTCCCTTAACCCGGGCCCCCTCCTGGGACCTGGGACTTCGCTGTGCAACCTGCGAGGCTCCGACCGGCACTTCCGTGGGCACGGGGCTTCCCTCGAGGGAGGGAAGTCCTGCCCCACGTCAGGCATCACGCTGCCTGACTTCCTGCGAGGCCTATCGGGCAGTGGCGGTGAAACACGGGGTGGGATCCTGCTGTGGTTAAAGATGCTGGCGGGGTGGGCACCCACCAGAACAGGCAGAAACGCGGGGTGGGCACCCGCCATCGATGGCAATAAGCAGGGTGGGCACCCACTCCACGGCATCACTGGAGGAATCCCTACGCTGGGGAATCCCTCCTCTATGGGGACGTCAGCCCTGCGGAGTCCTCGTGCTCCTTCTTCTTGAGAAATTAAAATGAAGTGCTCTTCAGGGGCTAGAAGTCACAGCTCCTTAGCAAAAAGTCAATGGGAGTTCCAGGGGCCTAGCTGGGCCCAAGGAGGCCAGCACACAGGGTCCTCCAGCAGGGAGGCAGCCCCCATGGCGGTTCCTCCTGGGGCCCAGCAGCAACAAGCCCCCTCTTTCAGGAACAGCACCCCGGAACAGGAACTGTACCTCTTCAACCACCCGCCGGGACCGTGGAAAAACCGGCGGTCAAAATAGGATCATCCACCAAAAAACACCGACCGTGGTGGAACCAGGCCAAGAAAAACTGCCTGTAGCGGGCGGTGATGTCAAAAATATGTCCGCTGCGTCGGATACGCCGCGGAAAAACACCAACCCACAGCAAGCATAGCGGAGACACCGCACAGGAAATCAGGATATCCCTGATGGTCCCGCGGTACGATCAACTCTTTCCAACCATTGTGGTCGCACACTGGAATGAATGGGAGAGCCAGCGGAAGAACTGCAGCATAGCCACCGCTGCGGACGGTCCGTGAAAAACATGGCGGACAAAGCAAAAACCCCACAATAAGGCCAAATAGTGCACAAAGCAAACTAGCCATGCCCCCAAAATACACCAAACACATCCCAATGACACAAACACATGGAAAAACAAAAAATACAATTCCCAGGACAACACACACAACACATCCGACAGGAACACCCCATTTGGACACACCCACATAGCAGAGTATAAAACCAGCCCCTTCCCTGACCACAATCATTTGCAAATTTCCAAAACTGAAGGACACCAACCCTCACAATAAAGGATAGGCAAAGCGACACACCAGCAATACCCACACCACACACAGCACCATTACCACTTCTACACCTGCACCACCAACACCCTAGCACATCACACACCATACTCATCCCTACAGCACCCACCACTAACACTCCTGCACCCACAAACACCTTGCATACCACACACCATTTCAACACAGAAAATGCCCAAATTCACAGAGAGTGAGTTGACAGTCATGGTAAATGAGATAGTCAGAGCAGAACCACAACTGTTTGGTAGCCTGATCCAACAGACACCATTAGCCACAAGGACACAAATGTGGGAAAGGATAGTCCAAAGGGTCAATGCTGTAGGGACCACCCCGTGATCAAAAAAGGAAATCATGAAGCGTGGCATGATCTGTAGAGGGTTGTCAAAGAGAGAAGAAGCAAGAACCGGGAGCTGGCTGAGAGGACTGGCGGTGGCCCTCTCATTCCACCAAAAATATTCACACCATGGGAGGAGAAGGTGCTTGCCATACTGCATCGCAAGACTCTCACAGGAGTAGCCGGGGGAGTGGAGGCTGGTAGGTACAAACAAATTACTACCACCACACTGATGTGTACTTTCTTGCTCAACTACAAAGCCACACCACCTCGGACAAATCCCATTCATCTGCACCACACACTCACAAAAACTTGTCTCCCAGATCCAACATTCACCCATTCCCATTCACCCCAAACGTAGCTACCAACATTACCATGGGGGCATGTTTACAGGCAGCCAGCACTTCAACTCCCGCCATGCACCCTGTCCCACACCCCAGCAGGATGGAGCACTCCTCCCACCCCACCCAGAAGCATGTGTCAGCCATTACATTACCCTGATGAAACTAACAGGTAGGTAGCCATCTTCCCTGGGAGAGCTGTTTGGAGGTGGGAGGCCAGTTCCACTACTCCCACCATGCACCCTGTCCCACACCCCAGCAGGATGGAGCACTCCCCCACCCAGGAGCACTTGGAAGCCATTGCAGTACACCAAACGAACTAACAGATAGGTAGCCATCTTCCCTGGGAGGGCTGTCTGGGGGTGGGAGGCCTGCACTGCTACTCCCACCATGCCCCCTGTCCCACACCCCAGCAGGATGGAGCACCCCCCACCCAACCCAGAAGCATGTGGCAGCCATTACATTACCCTCATCAAACTAACAGGTAGCTAGCCATCTTCCCTGGGAGTGCTGTTTGGGGGTGGGAGGCCTGCACTACTACTCCCACCATGCCCCCTGTCTCACACCCCCAGCTGATGGAGCACTCCCCCCACCCCACCCAGAAGCATGTGTCAGCCATTACATTACCATCATCAAACTAACAGGGAGGTAGCCATCTTCCCTGGGAGGGCTGTTTGGGGGTGGGAGGCCTGTTCAACTACTCCCACCATGCCCCCTGTCCCACACCCCAGCAGGATGGAGCACTCCCACACCCACGAGCACTTGGAAGCCATTGCATTGTTCACCTTCACCTAACAGGTGGGTAGGTAGCCATCTTCCCTGGGAGGGCTGTTTAGGGTTGGGAGGCCTGCACTACTACTCCCACCATGCCCAATGTCCCACACCCCAGCAGGATGGAGAACTTCCCCCATCCCACCCAGAAGCATGTGTCAGCCATTACATTACCTTCATCAAGCTAACAGGTAGGTAGCCATCTTCCCTGGAAGGGCTGTTTGGGGGTGGGAGGCCTGTTCCACTACTCTCACCATGCCCCCTGTCCCACACCCCAGCAGGATGGAACACTCCCCCACGCAGGAGCACTTGGAAGCCATTGCATTGTTCACCTTCACCGAACAGGTAGGTAGCCATCTTCCCTGGGAGGGCTGTTTGGGGGTGGGAGGCCTGCACTACTACTCCCACAATGCACCCTGTCCCACAGCACTATCAAGTAGGAGCACTTCCTCCACCCCAACCAAGAAACTCATGGAAGCCATTACAGCACACCAAACAAACTAACAGGTAGGTAGACACACTCATTACACCACTGAGCAGGATGTAAGCCTACACCACGCACACCCAGATGTGTCACATTACAAAGCCAAATGTCAGCACATGACAAGTAAGTAGCCAGTACGTGCACCCACACATTTATCACAAACAATATGGTGCCATATGACAACACAAGCCCTCTCATTGCACTAATATGCACACCAACCCCATTGCCATGCACAATGTGCACCCAGGTAAGCAAAGGAAACTGTCACAGCTACCTAAGTGTGACACACCAATGCACATGTAGAAAAAAGTCTGGTCAACAATCATGCACAGCACCGATTGACATGTGCATCACCATGGGGCCAGAGCAACAAGGACATTCAAAATTTAACTAAGCATGTGTTGTGGTATGAAACAAGTTATGCACCTGACAGGACAAATGTATGCTGGAGAAGACAATGGCAAGTCCATGGCCAGATGTGACGTCTGCCAGGTCAGACAAATCTACAAAGAGTCCTCAATGAAAAACATGTGGTGCCAGTCCCTAGATGGAAACAGGTCCCTGTAATGATAAATTATGCATGGGTCGCATGGTATGCATTGACACCTCACACCATGGACAAGTAATGCATGTACCATTTCATCATGTCAGGAGGCACAGTAGTGCACATAGAAAACAATGTGATGATCAGTCAATTGTGACACAAGGTAATACAAACTAGAAATGTTAAATACACAATCAATACTGGATAGGCAAACTCATTTTTCTAATTATAAAATAAATAAAAAAAAATCTGAAAAGACACTAACCAAAATTAAATAGACAAACACATACACACACACACACACACACACATATACATATATATATATTCACTGAAAAAACCATAGGTTATAGACCATATATAGTTAGGAATTAGCATTTACAAAACCTTGAAAATTCACTGAAAAAACCATAGGTTATAGACCATATATAGTTAGGAATTAGCATTTACAAAACCTTATTTTACTCACACAAAACCCTTGAAATTCGTATATATAGTTAGTTGCACTAACTATATATCGCGCACCCGCAATCCACTGCTGATCTTGTCACATATTACATCATTCATGACATGGTCAGTGACATCACTGATGACATCACTGATGACATCTCAAATGACATCACTGATGACATCACTGATGACATTATATCAATAAGGGGGAAGCAAGGAGTTAGGACAATTTTAACGGGGTCCAATGTATATGTCCCAGAAAGACTAACCAACAACAAAAAATACAGAGTTCCCCGGGCAAAGTCAACTAAATGACTGGCGTTAACCTCTCTCTCATCGAGTACAGCAGAAAGGGTGAATGTTGTGAACCCTTTTCGGAATTTTTAGGGATACCTCACACAGGTCACCGGTTGGACGACACTTGTAATCCCACCCGGTGATCGTCCAGCGTCATCATCGGTATCCTGCCCCTGCGACAGACTGGCGGTGCAATGCCTGTCGGGCAACAGCGGATGTTGCACTTTGGCGGGGATCTTCTATTCCTTAGCCAAAGGGTGTGTGGGTGTGAGGGGCCTAAAAAGAGGGGGGGGGGGTTATGGTTGTGCAATAGTGAGCGTGAGTGTGGTTTAAAAAAAGTCAGTAGAGTCCATATAGTGAATTTTTAATGGCATGGCTCACTGCTTTATTAAAACAAAAGATAAGGGGTATTGAGGCGGGACAATCAAGGTAGTTGAGCCTCATTCAACCCTTAGTGAACATATGGTCAACATGTTTCTTGCCATACAGGCAATTCGTCAGGACCAAAAACAGTGCTCATATAATTGCTGGGGATCCCTCAGTGATCAGAGGAATCAAGTATACGACCTGGTGTGTGTCGTAAGGCAATCCTTCGTCAGAGCCCTTCCCAGAACTAGGTAGGAAAAAGAAGAAGAAGGGTATGAACAAAAACTATATATATCTCTGTATACCCTGGCTAACCTTACATGCAAAAATTACATGCTGGTGCAGCGTTGCGGGGTGTTGATGGGTCTGTGAAGGCCCCATCAAGAAGAGACATGTGAGTGAGAAAGAGACGGTTAACCATTGATAAGAACGTGGAATTACCGCATCCTGTGTCTGTCAATAGTGTTCATTGAGTGGGCATGCAGCAGGTGTGCCATGGAATTGGCATGCACACTGGTTAGTACCAACATCATTTGCTGAAACACGCCCTCTGTTTATATTTTTGTAATATACACAGCTGTGAGTGTGCCCATTAACACACGTGACATTAAAGGAGTTTTGAGACAACATTAAGGAGAGAAAAACATATTTTCGACAGGTTCGTAAATAATTTCAAGGCAGTCACTAGATGGCGCCAGTGTAGTGGAATGGAAAAAAGCCTTATCGTGAACTACCCAACATGCTGGGACAATGCAGCGAAAATGGTAACAGTATAAGCCTTACCCGTATTCCCAATAGTAGAATTCCCTCGCGCTGACCTGGTGGGGCCAGAACTCGGTGTAAGAAACCTGGAATGAGTAAGTATCGCCGCCGGATTAGGGGTTAATTTTTTCAGCGGGTCTTACCGTCTAACGTGGTCACAACTGTGTCCCTGTCACGGCGGAGGTCTCCGCATGAAGCAGTGCGCCTTACCTGTTTGTTGCTGGCAGAGGGCGTCTAGACACCTACCCCTCCCACTTCGGTATCACCGCAGGACAGCCGGTGGACACGCAGAGTCCCGCAGCCTCAAAATAAGACCGGGAAGCGCGGGCACCAGGTGGGCGTGTCCAGGGCGTGTTGCTGGGCAACGGAACGCCGAGAGTGAAAAGCGATGATTCCCCCATAGTGTGTCAAGGGAGAGGGATAGATGGGTGCCATCTTGGAAGGGGGAAGTAGTGTATGTGATCACCACAAATATTGTTAGGGAGGTAGCAATGGGTTCGTGTACATATCCCTATGGTACCGTTTCGGGGGGTAGTGTCTTGACTAGAATGGAATCTGACTAGAACATGGACAATCAGTCCAAGCACTCAGCTATCTGGCAAGCATTGTCCAGGGCACCGCATCGTTGAGGCCGTTTTCGTCGGTGTGTAGACGGTGCACCCATCTCTGCTCCAGTCTGAACAGGGCTTGTTGGTTCATTCCAGGTTGATATTCAAGGACAGTCCACGTATGTTTTCAGTGGTGTGGTTGTGTTCTTTACAGTGGTCATATAGCCTTGTATGCGTTTTTGCACATCGGATATTACTATTGTGCTCCATAATGCGCTGTTTCACAGGGCGCATCGTCATCCCAATATACAGCATCCTACAGGGGCACACCAAGATATATATACACCTTGAGCTGTTGCAGTTAGTGTGTTTATTTATAGTCCAAGTGAAATCCCCTTGGAGTTCAATAGTTTTTCCTTGGATCGTTTGGGGGCATACTACACACGAGCCACATCTGTAGTGTCCAGTGACTGGGGGAAGATCCCATAAAGTCTTGACAGGTCGGATACATGGTTTCTTTGGGCGGGTGTGGATCAGTGTGTCTTTCAAGTTCGTTGTCCTCTTGAAAGCAAACCGTGGTCGTGACAGTTCCATCCCTGCAGAATTTTGATCCCCCAATGTGTGGTAACAGCTTTTTTTATGAACGAAGAATGCCTGGTATAAGATGTGACACAGGTAATAGTGTCATCTGGTTCTTTTGGATGAACCTCGAGTAGGGCATCTCTGTTGTTATTCAATGCTCGTTTGAGCGATTTCTTCAACAATCGTGTTGGGTATCCCCTGTCCTGGAGCTTGTGTTGCAGAGTCTGGGCCTCTTGTTTGAAGTTTTGGACAGAGCTACAGTTTCTCCGTATGCGAAGGAATTGCCCAAAAGGCAAATTATCCCGCAGGGCTTTTGTATGGTGGCTCTGATAGAGGAGTAAACTGTTTCTGTCAGTATCCTTCTTGTAGAGGGAAGTGGTAATTGTTTCCGATTCTAGACTGATGGTTAGATCAAGAAAAGGTATTGATGTTTCAGAGATAGTGCCAGTAAACTTGAGGAATGGGTCTTGTAGATTGATCCACTCGCAGAAGGCTTCGCAGCTGGGACGGTCTCCTTTCCAGAAGATCAAGATGTCGTCAATATAGCGACGCCAGAGAGTGAGGTTCTCTCGGTATGGGTTGCGCTCCGGGGGGTAGATGTATTTCTTTTCGAACGAGGCCATGTAAATACATGCCAGGCTCGGCGCGAATGTAGAACCCATAGAGGTCCCCCGGACCTGGTGATACAACTGGGACTCGTACCTGAAGAAATTTTCGGTCAAGGCAATATGGGCAAGTTCCATAATGAAGGCTATCGGTGTTGGGGACAGCCATTCTTCTTCTCGCATCAATGAATCGACTGCTTCTAGGGTCGCTTGTTGCGGAATATTCGTATATAACGCCTCCACGTCGAGGGTGAGCAGCAGGTCGATGTCTTCTCTCCCATCGATATCTGCAATCAGACGGAGGACGTCTCTGGTATCTTGTAAGTAAGATGGAATTCGTTTCACAAAAGGTTGGAAAAAGGCATCGCAGAATTGCGATAGAGGCTCTAACAATGACCCAATTCCTGAGACAATCGGTCTCCCGGGGACCGGAGAAATACCCTTGTGTATTTTGGGGAGAGTATAAAAGTAAGGGGTGACAGGGTCTAGTGTCACCAAGAAGTCCGCTTCCTTCTTACTAATCCACTCATTAGTCTCGCCCTCAATAACAAGGCCCATGATGGTAGTGGAGAGTCGTTTTGTTGGGTCCTCCAAGAGTGGTCTGTAATGAGTCGTGTTTGCCAGTTGTCTCCTGCATTCACGATCGTAATCATCGTAGTTTTGTATGACCGTGGCGCCCCCTTTGTCTGCCTGCTTGATGACGATGGACTCATCTCTACCTAGATCGTTGGATGCTAGTCGTTCTGCAGTGGATAGGTTGTGGAAAGTTTTGGTTGGTGGTATGTTCCGCATGCTCCTCAAAACCACCCGTTCAAAAGTTAGAACTTCTGGTGGTACCATCCCATCAGTGGGGGTAAAAGTGGAAGGCTTTTTTAGGCCTGTGTCTTGACTCGGAAGTTCAGGTTGGTTTTCGAAAAAGGCCCGAAGGCGAATCTTCCTGAAGAATTGTTTGAGCTCAATCATCTCTTGGAATGTATCAGGGGTTGGTGTAGGGACAAATCCAAGTCCCTTCTCCAAGACTTTCTTCTCTGTTGGTGACAGAGTTCTGTTTGATAAATTAACAATTAAGCTCGTCTCCCTCTGGATGTCGTGCTCCTGGTCTCCATTGCCGTTGGTACTGGTGTTTGGTCCTGCCACTGTACTCCTTTCTGCCCGCCTCGCTTTCGCCCTCTTCCCTAAAAATTCCGAAAAGGGTTCACAACATTCACCCTTTCTGCTGTACTCGATGAGAGAGAGGTTAACGCCAGTCAATCACTGATGACATCTCAAATGACATCACTGATGACATCACTGATGACATCTCAAATGACATCACTGATGACATCACTGATGACATCTCGTTTGACATTACTGATCACATCACTGATGACATCATTCATGTGATAATACGATGAACCTCTTCAGACTCTAATATAACCTTAGATACACTCAGTGTAAACAGACACTCACAGA
The DNA here is from genome assembly GCF_964263255.1 of Lissotriton vulgaris. NCBI lineage: Eukaryota > Metazoa > Chordata > Amphibia > Caudata > Salamandridae > Lissotriton > Lissotriton vulgaris. The sequence goes on along the minus strand of NC_141699.1, from coordinate 756,073,276 downwards.
CTGTCACTCATCCATGGAGTTACTCACACACCTAGTCAGTCATGCAAAGAATCAATCACACCTCCATTTCCTCAACTATACAGTTATACACACCTTACTTATTCAAACATATACTAACACATATTTACTCTCTTATACAATCCCTGATACAAGTTTACAATGATCCATACAGCCACTCACACATTCACTGGCTCTTATGCACAGGTATTTATATATGTCAACTCTCACATGTACTGTGTTTTACATATGTACTTACTTTGACATGTAGCACTGAGATATCCATTCACTCACCAATACACTCATGCACACAGTCAACCGCCCATACAGCTGTTTCCACATGCACTTTTGAACGCATACATCTAGTGAATCAACTGCTCACACATCTATGCACAGAGCCATACACCTCCCAGCCACCCACACACACACTCAGTCTCCCATACAAATACTTGGGCAACCAATCAATAACCCATATAGTTACTCATATAGCTACTGATCAACACATGCAGCAGTTTACAGAACAACAGACATAATGATGCACAAATTAATACAGTTTAGTCACTAACCCATGCACTCAGTGAGACACATTTAATCACTCACTCATACAGTCAGTCATGCACCTACTAAATCCTTCATCCAGACACTTATACATCCACTCATTCTTCAATATGTAAGACATATTTTAACTTTACAGAAACATACAGTCACTGGATGTTGTAATCAGTGATGTCATCAGTGATGTCACTGACCATGTCATGAATGATGTAATATGTGACATGATCAGCAGTGGATTGCGGGTGCGCGATATATAGTTAGTGCAACTAACTATATATACGAATTTCAAGGGTTTTGTGTGAGTAAAATAAGGTTTTGTAAATGCTAATTCCTAACTATATATGGTCTATACCCTATGGTTTTTTCAGTGAATTTCAATGGTTTTTTAATAGCAAATATCAAAAGCTGTCAAATGTATTCTTCTTTTAAAGGAAAAATATATTTTATATGTATTTAATATAATTTTTTTATGTATATAAATTTTTTGAGGGAGCGAATTTATCAACTATCATGCTGAAGAAGAGTGTGGGGAAAAAAAAGCAAAGAGGAGGACTAAGAGGAAAGAACAATCAGTTCAAAACTACAATTGCTTTAAAGCATGAAGTGCTTTTCCACACATTTACATTTAAATAACCCATATTAGAACATACAAAATATCTACAGAGGAGACGGTGTACATTGAATTTTAGACTCTTCATTGGTACCTACATGTTGGTACTTACATCACCCACACAACACAACAGCTCTATTCAGAGCTACCCTACCTCAAAGCACTCTAAAATATTATTTTACTATTTCCCTTGGTTTTCCCCTTGTTACGCTTTCCGGAACGCTACCCGGTGCGCGGACTGGGCGCTAACCGTGAGAAAATTTGAAAAAAAAAAGGTTGTTTTTTTTCCGCATATATGGGCCTCCTCAGCCACCCTCAAAAAACGTAGGGGGTCAGGATATGTCTCCCGTGCCCCCTTATACCCATTCCCAACATTGTTTATCCTCCATCTTGTGACTAAATTCGTCCGAAACACAAGATGGCGGACTCCCGTTACGCTACCAGTGAGCTACCTGGTTTCCGTACTGGGTAGCGCTTCCACCGCGAAAAATCGAAATAAAAATTATTTTATTTTTTTGCCCAGCGGGGCCCTTTAATAGCCCCCACATCAATCCTAGGGGGTCATGAGGGGTCTCCCTTGCCCCCTTTCATTCATTTCCCCCTTCGTTTTTCTCCACCTCTTGTCTCTCGATCCTACCGAGAGACAAGATGGCGGCCGCTCCGGACTGTTTAGAATGTTGACAGTCACCGGAGAGCCAATCCGCTTCTCCTGGCGAAGTTCCGTTACGCGTCTGGTACGCTATCCGGGGCGCTAACAGGGACGCTGTCACAGATATATATATTTATTTCAATGTTAATTTCTCAAAATCCACTGGAGCACATATCTTGAGACCTAGCAAAGGCACATCGGGCAAACAGTCTCTACAATTTTGCCAAGTTTCATAGAAATCCATTCAGCCGTTCGAGCTAAAAGTGAGTCCAACCGCCCTATGGAAAACTCAATGTTAAAAACACGTTTTGGGACCCCCCTTTTTTTCTCTGCCCCCGCTTGACGAATCCCCCCCAAACTTTCAGGGGACGCTCAGAAACAAAATGTGCCATTTTCCTGGAAAACGCCAAAGTTATTCAACATAGAATTTTCAGAATATAGTCTTTTTTTTTCATTTTTGACTTTTGTGCGCTCCCGGTGCGCGTACCGGTGCGCGCACCGTGTGCTCCCCCCGCGAAAAACGCAAAAAAAAAATTTTTTTGAGGCCCCGCAGGGCCCTTTAATGGCCCCCATATCAAACCTAGAGGGTCAGGGGGGGTCTACCCTGCCCCCTTATGGTCAATTCCCCCCTTTGTTTTTGCCACCTCTTATGACTAGATTTTACCGACAGACAAGATGGTGGCCGCTCCTGACTGTTTCGAATGTTTACAGACAACTGAGAGCCAATCAGCTTTCTGCGCGCAAGTCGCGGTGCGCGCCCGGTGCGCGTACCCGTGCGCGTACCGGAGCGCGGCTATAGATATATATATTTTTTCGAACGTTAACTTCTCAAAATCCACTGGAGCACATATCTTGAGACATAGCAAAGGCACATCGGGCTACCAGTCCCTACAATTTTACCAAGTTTGGTGGAAATCCATTCAGCCGTTCGGGCTAAAAGTGAAATCGACCGCCCTATGGAAATTAACATGGGGAAAACGTGTTTTGAGACCCCCCTTTTATCTCGGCCCCCGCTTGACGAATCTCCCCCAAACTTTCAGGGAAGGACCGGAGCACGAAGAGGCCATTTTGAGGAAATTTTCAGGCATATTCGTCAACCGGCGCCAAAGTTATTCCAAATAGAATTTTGAGATTTAACATTGAAAAAAATCCTAACTATATATACCTACTGGCGACCGCCAGTAGGTAATACACATATGTATATATGTAATTATTAGAATATAAAGAAATATTTAATTACTATTTATAGGAAATGCATTTTTTAAAATATATTTACATACATTTTATAATTAAAAGTCAAAATATTTTTGTAATACATTTATATTTTCAAAACAAGCAAATGTAAAATATTTCTACAATTTTATAAAACGTTTTATAAAGTATTTAAAAGTAAAAACATTACATTAAAATATTTCTAAGTACTTAACTTTATTAAAAGTGTTATTACATATTTTTAAATTTTATACTATTTATATCTTTTTATTTTTATTTAATACCATTAACATATATCTTCATTAATGTTAAATTAAAATGTATTACAATATTAATATAACAAATGCATTATTTAATTCTAAATTAACAATTTGCATATGTTTAAAATTATTAACATATGATTTTATATAACACATAATTTTAAAAAAACTCCCCACCTTAATCTACTGAAAACCCAATGTCTAGCTATAAAAAACTATTCTTTTTATATGTTAACACAAATAAGAAGTATGAATTTCAACAATGTCATAACTAAAAATGTAAATTACTAAAAACACAAATAATATACCTATACAATCAAACACACTACAATAAATTATATACTAATTAACACTTAGAAATGATATTACATACAACAATATTTTCTACATCGATATTTATGACAATGATATTAAAAACAACACAAAAAAACATATTTTCACCTTCTATATTCCTGATAGTGATAGTTTTGCTATCTCGATATTCTTGACACTTAGGGATTCATTACGATGTCAGTCGGAAAGCAATCCGACCATCTCCTTGTCGAAATTGTTTTCGACCGACTCGGGTTCGGCGAGTCTGACCGACCGATTATTAAGTTTCCGTACACTGTTCGGAACCCTGTGGTGCCTGCCACACTGTGCATGGTTGTAAAGAGGGGTCCCATGGGTACCCCCAGGGGCCCCAACCAGAGGTCTCCAAGTCAAGGGGGGCCTACTACCAGCCCCTAAAGTCAGTTTCCCAAAGCTGCTCAGTGTCGGACAGTCTGATTCGGAAAGGCTGTCCGAATCCGACATCATAATACATCAGTGAGAAACTCAGTCCATAGAGCTGTACGATTCGGCTCCGACCGACTCAGAGTCTCCGAATGCCGGTCGGAACCGAGTCAGAAAGACAGAACGGTTAACTTCTATTGTAATTTTCGGTCGGTAATGTTTCCAAGTTGGATGGAAACATGAGTTCTGACACGGGTTGGGAAAATCCGAATGCCGTTCGGAGCCTTTCCCACCAACATCGTAATGAGGTCCTATTTTTTTTATCACAAAAAAAATTCTGATATTTTGTCCAAATACTGATTGCTATAAATGCTCGTTTACTTACTGGTAATCTTCATTACTACGGGTCCCGTTGTCCTCGTCCCATTCATTACAAATTGGAGATAACCAACTCCCGACCGAAAAAAGACAAGAGGAATGCTGGGACCCTAATACTGCCCCACCCACCGGGAGTACATAAGAAGTACTTACCCAGCATCCCGCCTGTAGAACCAAGCCCAAACAAGAAGGCCGGCCGCCCGGGCGGGAGGGAGGCGTGTATGAATGGGACGAGGACAACGGGACCCGGAGTAATGAAGATTTCCGGTAAGTAATAGAGCATTACCCCCAGGTCCCTTATGTCCTCGTCCCATTCTTTACAAATTGGAGAATATCAAAGCAGAAAACTGGCCTTCCGAAACCACAAGCGCACCCAGGAAACCACAACAAAACAGCAACCCAAGGGAGCACCGAGAAGGAGGAAAAGGGGAAGCGCAGGAAGCAACCGGCCTGTAACCCAAAACAGGACAGTAGGGCCCAAACCAGGACTGGCGACAACCAAGAAAAAAAGAGAAGGCCAGGGCCCCAACAAGGAGGCTGCCAACCAGAGAAACCGGAGACAGGGCAACCAGGACCAAGACCCAAAAGACACGGCCAAGGAACCCACCGGACAAGGCCGCCGAGCACAGAACCACCATGAAGGCAGACCGGACCCGGCTGCCACCCAGACACAGACCAAACCTCTCTGAGGAGACCCAGGAACTAGGAAAAAAAAAAAGAAAAACAGCACCCCCAGGGCCACCAAACGACAACCACCAAGCACCCAGCCCAGAGGGAGGAGTCAAAGGAAGAGCTCAGGGGCCGAACAGGAGCGAGACCCCAACCAAACCAAAAAGGACAGGGAAGGTAGAGACCCGAAACCCCAGGAGGCCAAAAGCCCCAGAGAGAAGGAGGCCGCAACCCAAACCAGGAAGGCCACAAAACCCAGAAAAGAAAGGGCCAGGAAGTGGAGGTGAACAACCAGCACACCCAATCGGAGCAGAAGCCACAGCCAAACAGGCCGCCCGCAGAGGAGGCAAAGCCCCAGATCAAGGGCCGGCAGATAGAGGTAGCAAAGAAAGCGAGGCAGCCAAGAAAAGCGGGGCAGACCCCGGCAGGCCAACAGGAACTCAAGGGAGCCAACAGAACCCCCAACAAGCAGCAGCCAAAGAAGCAGGAACACCGTCTACCATCAGCCCGGGGGCAGGGAGCCAGGGATGAGCCCGGAGCAGGGAGGACCAGAAGCGTACCCCGACAGGCCGCATCCAAGGATGCGAGAGAGGTGACCCCAACCCGCTGAGCAAGCAGCCGCGAGTAGACATGAGGCCCGGGACAAAACTAGCAACCCCATGGGCCATAGCCGCCAAAGGGAGCAGCAGAGCCCACAACACCAGGACCCCAGCACAGCGCACAGCCCCCGGAGCACCCCAAAAGGAAGCACCCACAAGGCTCGAGAGCCCAGTGTGACAAAACCGCGCCACAAGAAGGTGACACCAACCCCCCCTGCAAACAAGGGAGGACAGGACAGCTGAGCGAGACCCCAAAAGCCGAGAAAATGGGGCACCCGGCCCCTCCATGGAACGCCACAACCAGGGCAACCTGACGTCGCTGAAAAAAAGAGCAACTGAAGGAACCAAAGCCTGCACACCAAAGGGCAAAACCCCACAGCAGGCAGGAACAGAGCCCGACCACCCGCACCAACATGGGCCCGTCGAAGTGCAAAGGAACCCCTCCAGAGGGCACGCACGGGTAGAGCACCAACAGTGAGCCACGGCACCAAGGCGCACGAGACACGAACCGGGCACCCCAGCACCAAAGACAGACGCCCTAGCCTCTCGCAGCACAACCAAGCACCAAGCGGAAGGAGGCAGCAACGGCCACTTCAGGCCGGGGAAAGAAGCCCCCAAGAGGGTGCCACCAGACATCAAGGCCCCCACTGCCAGCGCACAGACATGGCAATCATAACAAGAAAAGAAGACGGAAGGAAACGCCACGGAGCAAAGGTACGTGGAGCCGTCCCAGATCCGGGCAGGCCGCAGCCTGAACAGTGCACACAGTGAATTGACACCAAACAGCCCTCATGACACGCAAAGCAGAAGTCCACACGGCGCCGAAACCCAGGATTGAACCAGAGACCAAGAGATCAACAGCCGAACGCTCTCCCAACTGAGCCATCAAGGCCACCAGAACGCCTGCTCCTGAATACCCATCTCAAAGTGGAAGAGGGCGGGAGCCACAGGCAGGAGCCGAGAGCCAGCAGCTAAGGTTCCCGGCGCAAGCAGCAGCCCAGAGCTCAGAGTCCAATAACACAGCAGCAACTCCAGAGCAGAAACACCCCCAGGGAAGCACAGCAAAGGCAGCAGCACACTCAGCAGGCCCCGGGAGCCAAAAGCCCCGCAGTGAAACACTCCAGCAGTACGACATAGGGGAGGAAAGAAACAGGTCTATTTAAACTGCATGCCACTGAGTCATTTCCAATGTGCCATTTCTGGAAGGCAGAAGCAGTGAAGGGAAGAAAATCCGACAAGCAGCACTTACCGGGAGGGGGGGCCAACCCCACGAACAAGGCCCTCACTCGAAACGGCATACCAGGAGAAAGGCAGGAGCCCATCAGACACGGCACGTCCCAAGCTCGGGAAGACGGGCCTGTGACCGGGAACTCCAGCGCCAGCCGTGAAGGGCCGGGAGGCCATGTAGAGCAAGCAGGACACCGGCTCCAACAGAGACTGACTCCCAGCAAGCCCGGCAGGCCAAGAAACAGTCCAGGGAACCCCGCGCCCGCACAGCCAAGCAGGCGGGCGGGGGGAGAAGAGAAGCACCACCACTCCAGCACAGCAGGAGCAGCACCAGCACAGTCAAGTCCATTCTATCGACAGACAGAAAAAAAGAACAGGAGGGATGTTGGGTAAGTACTGCTTATGTACTCCCGGTGGGAGGGGCAGTATTAGGGTCCCAGCATTCCTCTTGTCTTTCTTCTGTCTGTAGATGGTTTTCTCCAACTTGTAATGAATGGGACGAGGACATAAGGGACCTGGTAATGGGCTTAGTTAGTGACTGAGTTGTAGTTTCACTTCCTCTCAACCTGCAGGTTGTGACCAGGGTTTGCTGGGAAATATAGGTGATGTAGCTGATTTGTGATAGTTATAATAAAAGTATCAAGTTAAGAAAAAATAATATTCACCCCATGACTAATACAATTAAGGCTTTCCTTCACAATTCTCGATAGGAAATTGTGCATTTTGTGCATCAAAACTTTGTAAGCTACATTATTTTACGACCTCAAAAGCAGTTCCAACATCAGGTCCCACATGCTACATGCTCTAGAATTCATCAACTTTTAAAATATAAATTTAGGATTGGATCAGTAGGAGTGTATGTGATTAAGAACTAATAGAGCAATAAATTAGTTTAATGATGGGTCATGTTTTTTTTTCGAGCTTAGCAATCATGTAGCCGTTTCTTATTGTATATTTTAAACAAAAGTTTTAAAAAACGAAAGCAGAATTCCGATTTTGCCACTTTTGAGTGACGCTTTTTAACTCACATCTCGACACATTCTATTTATGGCCGATTTGCATCAGTGGAAAGATCAGTTGAAAGGCCTTAAACCCACTGGGAGTTTTTTTTAACTGTTTTATTCTCTATCAGCATTTAATATCCTCCACTTTGGTAGACATGCTTGCTGTTGGACACCTGTGGATTTAAAGGTGCATATTAGGTTTAATAGTACCATAAGAAGGTAAGACCCACAGGGCGCTAGACAAGTACCAGGATGTATGTGTTTTACGTTAATAACTGTCTGTGAACAAAGCAAAGGTGTTTCAGCCTGTCTTTTAAATCAACATCCCGATAGTACCACTATCCCAATGCAATTGTGTATATATTTAGATTGGATAATCACAATGCATGCATAAGGATATCACATTGCCCAAGAAATGTCTAAAGCCATTTTAGAAGAAGCAACACACACATAACATCCCTCCTCCACCCCCTCCCCCTGCACACCCTTCCTTAGTGATGCAGCCACTTTTGTGCAATGGGGTGTGAAGCTTTGTTTGATAGTTGAAATATATATAAATGTTTTTGCCAATTAAATCCAATTCCATTAACCAGTGAGAATACAAGTCAAAATATGCGGTTGCCTTCTGGGAAAAAGCATAGGCAAAATTAATCTCCGTTTCTTCTATTTTGTGCCCAGCTGCAATGAAAATGACAAACCGAGCATTGCCGTGGTTGAAGGACCCAACAAAGGGTTAACGAGAGAACTGCCTCAAAAGCCGAGATGGAAATGACACTTTTTAAGCTCCAAGAAACACTGAGAGCTGTGCAGAAAAAAATCCGGAGAAGTAACTCATGCCTACTTAATTTATGTGGGATGTGGCAATGGTTGTTACCATGAAATTTTCCACGAATGAGTAATTATACACAACAATGCCCGCACAGCTTACAGATGCCGCCCCATTCCAGCCAAAAGAAGATCTGAGGTTCTGGTGAGTCAATTAGTTTTGTGATGTCACGAAAGCCACAAAAGACGTGTTTACAACTCTGCATTGGTCGGCGACTTTTCCTTTCAAATTAACGGCTTCTAGCTCACCTTCCTCGAGATGTGCTTTGATTGATTTCTTAACATCTCATTCGAGACTTCTGTGTTTATCGATTGTTTAAATGCGTTTATTGAACTATTCAAAATTCTAAAAAAGAAAGTCAGTGATGCGCACGACAGACCAGTCTCTTCAAGAGAGTTTTTTTCTCTTTTGAGTTCTGGCTTTTGGTCTATTATTTGTGGCGCATTTGTTGATTTAATCTGCTTTTTTAAAGTCATGTTTGTTTTGTTCCTTTGGGAAAAATACTGAAGGATTAGTTGCAGGTGCAAACTAAAAGTCGATTTGTGTGGAAAAATCACTGAAAATGTGCAAGACCATCGTTTTATCCATTCGTGAATTAATTGTAGACTTTTCCCCCTGAAAAACAGAGGAAAAGACTTTCTATTCATTTTTCCCACACAATGTCCAGATACATCGTTTATATTGACAACAATTAAACTGTCTTTCTTTATGTTAATGTAGGAAAGGGAAATCTGAGCGTGTTCCAGGTCTTCTTTGTAAAATAATAGGACCCATTCATTTATTCAAAGGACCGAAACTAGGCATAATGAAGTTCTATCTGTACCTTATTGATGCGGTGAGATAAGATTCAGGTTTCTGGAATACTTTGTAGTTGTGTGTGTTCATGTATGGAAAAAACTGCAAAACTGCAAAATAGGCAGCCCCGATTTTCGTTGGAGATGACACAAAAGTTATAAAAACACAAAATAAATAACAGAGATAACATGTGAGAAGAATTCGCTGTACATGTTCATGCCTTTAGAAAAAGAAGTTACCCTTCTGCCTAGAACACACTCTTTGAACAATGAATCTACTACTTGAAGTACTGACATTACTGTAAGTATCAATATGTGCCCCATGACCCAGGCTTTAAACAGCATCACACATTTTTCTGGATGCGTCCCTTTAATAACCAGACCTATTCTCTGATTGAAGGATGGGCCTGAGAACCAAATACGTGAGGACAAATTACAGGCCGCCTAAGCAGTACTTAATTGGTGTTTGTGGTTGCGGGTGGTGGGCATCCTCACCCATTTCGGCATATGGTGACTTATTTTTCATCACCAGACTGTGACCCAGAGCAAGAGAGAGAAGGGAGCGGAAACAAGAAAAAGAGAAATCGAATGCAAAGGGAGAACGTGAGAATGAAAAAGATCCAGCAACAGTGAAATAAAGAGAAAGGAAGTGTCAAGAAAATGAAGAAAGAGTCATGAGGTGGAATTGAGGCAAAGCAGCTTTGGTATTCGGCAAGCATGACATCCAGCAACACCAGCATGAGGCTTCAAAGAAAAAATGTGGATTAATTTATTCATTTACAAATTAAGCAGTGCCTGATACCCACAACTGATGAGGAAGAAGTACTGGAAGAAAGAAAATGTATTTTAAGGAGTGACACACAGATATATTGCATTCATGCCCCACACGGCTGAGCAAAAGGCCTGGTTCAGAGGGCTATATAGAAAACAACAGTGGTCCTTAATATAGACAGTTAAGGTAAAATTTACAATTATAGACAACAATCTGTACTATAAGAAAGCAAGTATCCAGCCGGACACTAATTTAATCAATGTTCAGGATTAAAAGGAATATAAAGCGAAGAGTTACAAAGTGGGATACAGTCCTGTATCCATTATATAAAACATAAATGACAACACAAGGGAAAGAGGGGGTTTGCAGGCAATTTCAAGAAGGAGGCATTAGTAAACAATTCACAAAATTCAACTAGCTAGCCTCATGTAGTTTTACACATTTAAATGACAATTTATGTGCCCCTACACAAACAGTCGACGGCGTTTCGATCGTATGTGCAATGAAGGATCATCATCAGGACTCAATTAAATTGCCTGAACTTGCAAAGCCTGTAAAGAAGGGGAGCAAGGGAAACAAGGGACAAGGTTAAGCCCTGTGGCATACACAGTATAGCATTGCTGCTCTCCATGCCATACTTAAAGTCATCCCTTGCATCCGTGCGTGGCTTTCTGTGTGTCACGCATTCCATAAACCAAGTGGGAGTGGTGAGTGGGGTAGTGGGTAGTAGGTGCGAGTTAACCCTTTTGGGATTATGTACAGGGGAAAGTAGCCTTAATTAATTGGCATCAGGGAGTGATGGACGGGTAAGTAACTAGGACAAGGAAGTGGCCTTTTACCTGAGAAGGGTAGCCGGTGCACCTAATTGTGAACCATCAGGGGTTAGATGATAAATAAGGCGGCAACCAAGAGGAATGTGGTCTGGTAACCGGGTGGATAGGTGAACCTGAAAAAAGGTTCAGGGGGCTGGCACACACATTTAAAGCACAGGAGATGCTGTGAGGCCTCTCTCCCCAGCATGCAACAGGCAGAAAAGACTGTCCATCAACTATAATAACTTCACTGCCACCACTGTCAGTCCTAGTACACCCAGTTAGATGAAAGTAGTCCCTATAATAAACAATCACTGGCAAAGCAAATAAGTCTCACCATTGTGACCTATTGGTTTTGCAATGCTGTGCAGCATGGTCAAAGAAGAAAAAAAAAGCGTATTATGGGTCATTTTGTAAACACATACATTGCCTATACGCATGCCTACAAAATGACTTAGGTGCTTCTTTTTCTTTTTATTTACCTATCCGAGTTGAATCAGTAAATAAAAATAAAAAAGTGTGAAAGCATATTTGGTTTTTTTTGTAAAAATGGTGGGGAAAGCAACACAGGAAGATGCAACACTGGGGGCAGAAGCAACACAGGGTGGCAGCAACACAGAAGGGTGGCAGGAATATGGGACATGGTTTGGGAAGCAACAAAGAGGGTGCAGGTGTTGGGGACGATAAAAGCAAACAGGCGACAGGGAGAGTAATGTGGAATGCAATAGGAGAAAAGCAATGGGACAAAATAGAGAGTGAGGTGGAGCTTGCACAGGAAAAGCAAACGAGCAAGAAGGCAACATAGGGGAAGAAGCACATGCAGGTGCGTGCATCACTGAAGGGGTGGGAAAAAGCAAACGGGTGAGAAAGAGCAAACCAGTGCATGGAGGGGGGCAGAGAACCAGCCCATGTTAAGCAATGGATGGGCAATAGATGGGCTGCATCCAATCTCTTAGTAATCTTCAATATTTCTTTTACAACAGTAGGAAGCTGGCTCTGTATATGGTATGGCACTAGATGATTAAACCATGTACATAGTCCAGAGGTTCCCCAGAAGTGTACAGGGCCCAATTTAAAATCCAAAGTGCTCTATTAGTGGTAATGTGGGTGAGCAGCCATAGGCCTAAAACAGAGGAGTGTGAGACATTTATTGCACAACACTGACCAATAATTCAGACACAACTCAAAAAGGAGATCCACACCAATTTTGGAAAAATAAGCTTTGTTTGCATTATATTTTAAGACCAAGATCTTTGCAATAAGGTATGTACGTTTTTAACTAAAAATACTTTTCACTTTCAAAAGTCGGGTCTTATTAGGATATCAGATGGACTGCCACCGACAGGCTGTTGGTGGCGGTCCGTCTGGCTTCCAGATTACAATGGCGGCAGTCGGAGCGATGTCAATGAAGGGACCGACTACCGCCTCCAACAATATCAAGGACCCAGTGAGGACATCAGTCTGAGGCCTAACCCCTACAATAGACATGTCTGTGGAGGCACTGTTGTAGGAAGTAGGATGTCCCTTTCCGACAGCCTTTCCATGTCGGCCTTTTCGACATGGAAAGGCTGTCGAAAGTGACTATGGGGACTCCTATCAAGGCTACTGCACCCCCTATGCCTCCACTGTGTGGGCTGGGGGGCACAAGGGGTGCCCCCCCAAACATCTATGCACATTTAGTGGTGCCTGGCACATAATGCATAGATGTGTAGTAACATATCCTTTACCATTGCAGCTTGTCCGACCGGCATCGTAAAAAGGCCCTTCGTGCAATTTCTGAACAGTTCAATGTTACCCTATGGTGGGGAACAATAATGCGGTTACACAGGTAAATACACAAGTTACAGATACAGTCCTCGGGAACAAACATCAGCAATGAGAAAGGGTCAGGTGAGTACCAAAGTTACACCATCACCAGCACAGGGGCAGCAGGGTGCAGAGGTCAAAATCAGAGTTTGGCCCAATGTGTTTCAATGGAGATTGGGGGTGTTCGGAGCCGCACTGCTTGCAGGTGGATACATCGTTTGAGGGGCCAAGCATAGGTGGTTAGTTCAAGCACGGGGGGGCAAGCAGTGCCCCTAGAGAGGAACGGGAAAAGGGGGAAGAAGGTGGGGTGATTGTGGTTTAAGTAAGGATAAGGAAGTGACTGCAGGATAAGTAGCTATGGTTTTAAACAATAACACCGTGTAGAATCTCTGTTGTTCCATCTGGCTAAAAGTTTAGATGTCGACGTTTCAACCCCAAGAGAAAAGTAGGCTGTTATATCCCTTACGCCGGGGTCTCCATCAGGACATAAGTGGTGGGAAGGGGGAAGGGAGTGACCATGGGTAGGCTCTGAACAGAGGCTGAGGGCGGAGAAGGGCGCGTAGGCTCTTAATTCGTGAGAGCGAAAACCGGCACTATATGGAAAGTTAAACATTGGCTGTCCCATGCCGGATTCATCGGCTGGGCCTGACATAGTCAATAATCTGAACTACTGAAAATCGTTGGGAAAAATTACCACTGTATACAAGTAAATCTGCGCTTTAAAGTGCGGGCCAGACTACTCCTGATTTCTTTAATGTCGCTGCTCTGCTGGGAAGTCTCAGTGCGAGACATCTAACCTTTTAGCCAGAGTGAACAACAGAGATTCTACACTGTGTTATTGTTTTAAACCATGGCTACTTATTGTTTAGATAAATTGTGAATAATAGGCTCGAGGAATGAGCCATGTGTTTTCTAAGTAACATATTGTTGTTATGCACACTTTATCTTGCAGTCACTTCCTTATCCTCAATTGAACCACAATCACCCCACCTTCTTCCCCCTTTTCCCGTTCTTCTCTAGGGGCACTTTTTGTATGCAATAATGTGTAAATGTTGATACCAACAGATCAATGCCCACTGTGATGAAAAACAATATGTGCAACAAATATTCGTTGTCCTTGTTTTGAATTTGGGTTTTTATTCATGTCAATATTGTGTATTGTATTATCACTTTCTGGGACCATTGTTCCTACGTACTGCATGCTGCAGTGGCAGTCTGCATGGCCTGGTTGAAGGGTCCCTATGGGATCCTCTTCAGTACAATGCCCATGGTACCCAGGTACGTTTTACTAGGGACTTCCAGGGGGCCTGGAGGGACAATTGGGGAATAGTTTTAGGGAAGAAGCATTGGCACAGGGTACTGGATTGTCAGGAACCCTCTGCACTAAAATCGAAACCACATCAATGTCCAGGCAAAAAGTGGGTGCTAACCATATCACAAGAGACACTTTCTCACAGCAATCAAACAGCTGAGCTGTCTGGTAGGCTCGACATAGGACGGTGCACCACGTGTGCCCCTCTGACTACTCTTGTTTTTGAGCAAAAAAAGATTGCCTAGTTCTACTGAGAATATGAGGAATTGAATCTTTCATCCTTAGTTAATGAGTAAATAAAAAGGCTTTAAACAATTGCTTTTCAGAGAGAACATCAACTAGTTTTATAATCATTGTGCATTGTGTTTAAGTATTGTGCAACAATGCTGGTTATAACTATTCATCCATAGTAAAGGCATGGAGGCTTATTCAATAATCCACCGATTTGTTTTATTATATAGCAATAAATGTGCATTTTTCCAAAAGAGTTTTTTTATTTGAAGTCCAAAATAGCCAGTGATCGGTAAGTACATAAATATGCTACAAACAATCATGTGGAATGAAATAAACTGACATAGAAAAAAGTAGACGAGTGTTGAGGAGCAAAGCTTTCAACATGTTGGGGTGCTGTGAGTTCAAGAAGCTTTCAGCTACAAGAACTGCTCAAACCTCATTGTCCTCTAACAACTTTTTCTGTAACAGAAATTCGCTCTTGCAACCTTTAAGGGGCATACATAGATGCACTCTCTACATGGAGGCTGACCGTAAATAGCACCTTCTTTGGCCAGCCTCAGGAAAGAATCAACAGTTTCAATGGTTCAAGGTAATTATAAAAGACCTTCTATCCTTTGGTGTTGATCTCGAAAAACCAGTGTAAGTGTGTCAGTGGTATGTTGAATAGGGTGGGTAAGCTTTCGTTGTGGCTGCCTTTTCATTCATTTGAACATTGATGAAGCATGGAAGGTTTCAATTTCCAACACATTCAATCTTGTTCCTTATGTGAGCGCTAACTTTATATTCGAAATATGAGTTTAAAGAGTTTATCAGGAGAGCCCTTTTTATGTGGTAGTAACTGCTTTTGTATGTTGGCCAAATACCTCTACACTGAAAATATATTGATAAAAGCACTGCATACTAGGGTCAATCCAAAAGCAAACCACTCTTCTGGCACAAGAGCTTTCCTGTGCGTCAGCATCAGGTGCCCAAAATGAATCATCATTCTACAGCAGTGGCAGCCGCCACAATAAAGAGATGAATGGGCAGGTGGTGGGAGCGCAGGAGAGGGAGAGTGCGTGGGGGTTAATATTAAAAAAATACATATAAAAGACACACTTACCTGGAGCTCACGCCTGCCTCTCACATTGCACTCGGCCTCATCCTTCCTGGTACAGCAAGCACTGATGCTGCATCACGGACACACTGAAATCCCTGTGCTGTTCTTATGTGAGAGCAGCGCGGGGATTGGTCAGAGCGGGCTGAAAAGATGCTCCGCTCAGACCAGAGAGTCAGTGGGGGTTTCTCTAGCCCAGCTGTTCAATGCAGCCAGGCTGAAGGAACCTAAGTATGCCCGTGTGTTTTGGTTGAGCAAGCTTGCTCAGAGCTGACATATGAAACATAAAACAATGACAAAGTTTTATTTTTCATTTGCTGCTTCTGACCCAGGCAGTGGGGCGACGTTTCTCTGCCATTGCAGAGGAGCCGCCATAAAGATGTAGTAAAAGAATGGCACACATTTAACATTCATTACATTTCTACGTAATATTATCATATTATAAATGCCTGCTGCCCATATTCTGCATCCCCAGTCAAAGTTAAGGATTCATAAGAAAGAGGGGGGACTATTTGCTCCTTAAAAGGATCTCTAGAAAGACAATTAATGATTTTATACCAGGTCTTGGTGTTCATTATGGGGTTTAGTATTGCTGTCTAAGACGGAATTTAAAGAAAAACAAACTTTCACCAATTGCCTAGGTCATTTGCCAAGCAATATCAGTTGACATTTAGTGCAGAGCAACATCATAATGAATACCTTGGAGTGAGCTACGCAGATACAGCAGAATTATCACTCCATATAATTCATTGTTGTAGTGTCCTACTCCTGTACCCGCTGTGAACATTAATTCCTGTCTTCAGTAAGATGTTGAATGGAGAAGTGAGTCAAGATTAGATGGGATATAATGGAGATTCTAGGAAATAGGTGAAATTAGACACTAGTGAAAAATAAAAAGCTAGCACAATACTTGTCGCTGAATCATAGAGTGCATCATTTGATCAAATTGAACAGGAAAAAGTGCGGGATAGGCAACCCGCAAAGAAAAAAGTATAAAATGATTATGTGAGACAGTTCCCATGTACTTCCAGACTATAAGGAAAAATGCAAAAACTGGTTAGAATCTCCACTCTTACAAAGGAATTAGGAGTAGCATGTCTGCCTTAATAATGCACAAGGTACCTCTCCATTAGAAGCGAAAGATGATATAAGTTGATGTTCGGTAGTTGATAGCAGAGAGAAGCTTATAATGTACAGAGTTCCAGGTTCATTCATTCAGGGAAAATATAAGTGTTCTTTTCATTTTGCAATCCAGAAAATGTCGCGATGTTTTCCCTCAGGAGGTAGAATGGAAAAGGCTAGAGAAGAATGATAATTTGTATTTAATCCTTTATCGGTAGGACGCGTCCAGTGCCAGATGTCAGCCCTCCACTGTGGATGTCACCCAGTAACAGCACGCTACTGGGCTTCTTCAAAAAGGCACCACAATCACAGCATCTGGAAATTAACCTTTTCATAGCAGATATTTTCTGAGGGGGTAGATATGGTCTGGTTGTTAAGGTGCCAACTTTTGCACTGGGGAGCCAGCTTTGAATCCCAACTGCAGCACAACATCCTGTGATTCTGGGCAAATCAGCTAATGTCCTTGTGCATACAAAATGTGTAACATAGTCTGGTTGTGTTGTAAATTGCTCTAATACCACCAGGCCAAACTTGCATTATATGGCGCATATTGTACAGTTGAGGTTCTCCACTTAACAGATGATGCTTCCCTAGAGAGGGTGCTATTTATACATTGTATGCCGTCACTCATCACAAATGTTATTACACGTTACCTCCTAGAAGGAAAGATGAAATTGTACAACATTAGTCAAAAGAGCTATATGTTGAAGGCAAATATTCACACAGTGAAAGTAGCGATGTCTAGTGCAAAACGTTGTAGTGATCATTTCCACTGTTTCTCCATTGTTAGGGGATTAATAATCCTTCTAATGTCCGAGTTATATAGGCCCAAGTAAAATCATTAAATTACTTGTCCTCAAAAATGTGTGCCCTATCAATCAATAGAATTGCCTTAGAAATGAGTCACTGAATCAAAAACTGTATGAGAAAATATTTAGCGCACTAACCACATTACAACACAAATAATGTACCTGTCGTGAACAAAGCCCTTTGTAGAACAGTGGAAAATTAATTAACATTACTGAATTCGTTTAAGTAAATTATTTGCCTCTGTTTAATTTGTTCCTTGCTATTCAATTACTTTCCTTTGCTTACTTGGCATATAAACCCTGTGGATAAACACATTTGAATAAACAAGCTTACCATTTGTGTTAACTCTTTGAGCCTGTACAGTGCTCCAATACTTTTCAGCTAATTTTGCACATATACATATATAACTCAGCACCCACAACTTATTTGCAATTACCTTTTGATAAGCTGAACATTACATAAAGGAGCAGTAAACACACTTGAACAGACAAGACATGCTTATAAAACAGCACCATCAAAGGTAGAAAATACACTTCACAATTAAAAGGCAAACTTTCATCTTCAGTCTGACTTCAACCGTATACAAATGTATACTCATTGTTTTCTTCCTAAATTAACACTACCAATTTCTTGCAAACATACTTCTTCTTTTTTTCCAGAAAACATTTTTCCAAACAGATCTCTGTGGTTAGAGCTTTCTGTTAGGCTCATGATGGCCCATTAACAATAGAAATGGGCAGCTCCTCTGCTGTTTTAAATGACCAGTCCACCCTTATACGTCATATATATGCATATATATGTGCACTTAGAAGTATATAGTTTGTGTGTTCTAGCATTATGAATGTAAAGTGTTGTACTGAAATTCAGTATTGAAGTGCATTCATTGCAGAACTAGTAATCATATGCACTGTGTGCCTTATTTTATTGGAATTAAATATATACTTTTGAGATTTGATTAATTATCTTCACACTATTAAAATGTATTTACATTAGAAACGAGAGAGATTTATGTAAACATGTGCACTAAAGTTTTCACATTGGTATTCATAATGTAGTTCTTAGTTAAACTTGTATTTGTGCATTCAAAGTTACTTTACATTTACTTAAAGTGCAACGTGAATCTAATGCTGAATGTGTGTATTTAAATGTTATTCATTTGTAGTTGTGTGTGCATCAGCAATATGTCTTAATGGGCACTATTGAATAAGATGCTTAACCTGACTTAACTAGGCATGAATTTCTTTCTGCATAAAATACTGTTTTTCCATTTCTGCTTGTGTGACTTTTCTTTTCAGGTACTTCACATGGTTTGTTAGTTTGAGGATAGATGTAACTCTGCACTAGCGATAGAGAGCTTGAGAAGACCTTGAGAAAGAACTTGGAGAGTCAGAGTGTTAACTGACAGTCTCTATTTAGTAATGTTGCGAGGAGTTGCATGTACTCAAGTAATATGTTGTTCTTAGGACTGTCCTGGGAGAGTCTGCTAATGTTACAGCTCACAATGTGAGAATGGAAAGGACAATGGAGCCCCATATGGTGTGATCAATGGGCGTTACCCAAAGAAGTGTGTGGTATTAACTAGTGTTCTGACAGGTTGAGGTTGACCTCTTTTTCTTTAGACTTTGAGAGGTATAGACCTCTATGCTTACCCCTTTGATTCTTTGCTGAGTGTGGCATAGGCTAACACGTATTTCCCTATCCCTAAAATACTATTGACCAAGCTTCTGAAATACTGACACCTTCCCCCATACTTTTCATAATTGTCTCTTTTTCACATTTCCCAACTTTCGAGATTCTTTAGATTAAATTTCTTTTAAGAGTTTTGGACTTTAGATATTACTCATGTTTAAGAGAGAAGATCGAGACTCTATTCTGAGCACCAGATTCTGCTGTTAATTCTATGTATTGTTGTGACTGTATTTCTCATTTGTCTCATACTGATACACCTGAACTTCTTCAGGAGGTTTCGCTACTCAGTTTTCATTCTGTACATTTATAGCATGGTATTGAGATTAATTTAAATTAACCTAACAGCTAACTTGTAATAAAACATTTGACTTTTAGTGAATCCTGGTCCTTACTGGTTAGCCAAATGGGTTACACTTTAAATTATATGTGTTTGAACAAGTGCTAACTCCCATCACCTCTCAGTCACACAAAAATACCCATTGGATAACCAATGGTAGGAGGTTTGCCCAGTGCTGGATCATTAAGCAGCTGCAGCAGCATTATCACTTCACATGATTCATAGCTGTAGTGTACTCTTCCTGTACCTGCTGACCAGTCAGCACACTGTGAACATTCAAAACAAATCCCATCATCAGTAAGATGTTGAATGAGGAAGTGAGTCAAGAGTAGATGGGATATAACACGGGAGCCTGGGATACAGGGGAAATTAGACACTGGTGAAAAATAACAAACTAGCACAACATTTGTCGCTGGATCATAAAGTGCATGATTTGAGCAAATTGGACAGGAAAGAATGCCGGATAAGCAATCCATAAAGAGAAATTGCAAAAGTGGTTATGTGAGACACTTCCCTTGTACTTTCAGACTATAACAAAAAATGCAAACACTGGATGGAGTTTCAACTCTTATAAAGGAATTAGGAGTTGAATGTCTACCTTAATAATGCACAAGGTACCTCTCCGTTAGGAGCAGAAAGCTGATGTAAATTGATGTTTGACAGTCTTTAGCAGAGAGAAGCTTATAATGTACAGAGTTCCAGGTTTATTATTCCAGGGACAATAGGAGGGTCCTGTTCCATTGTCAAATCCAGGAAATGTACTGCTGTTCTCCCTCAGTGGGTAGAAGGGAAAAAGCTAGAAAAGAATGATCATTTGTATTTCATCCTTTATCAGAAGGCTGTGTCCAGTCACAGATGTCACCTCTCCACGTCGGATGTCACCCACTAACAGCACACTGCTGGGTTTCTTCATAAACACTCCACAATCAAAGCATCTGGAAATAAACCTTTTCATAGCAGATATTTTCTGAGTAAACGAGATATGGTCTGGTTGATGAGGTGCAAAGTTTTGCACTGGTGAACCAGCTTGGAATCCCAGCCTCGGCTCTACATCCTGTGATTCAGTGCAAATCGGGTAATCTCCCTGATCATAAAAATTGTGTAACATAGTCTGGGTGTGTTGTAAAGTGCTCTAATACCATCAGGCCAAGCTTGCATTACATGGTGTATATTGTATAGTTTAGGTTATCCACTTTACAGACAGTGCTTCTTTAGAGAGGGTGCTCTTAATACATATGTATACAGTAATTTATAACAAATGTTATTACACGTTAGCTCCTAGAAGGAAAGATGAAATTGTACAATATTAGTATAAAAAACTATATATTGAAGGCAAACCTTCACAGTGAACGTAGCGAAGTCTAGTGCAAAACATTGTAGTGATCATTTCAACTGTTTCTTCATTGTTAGGGAATCAATAATCCTTCTAATATCCGAGTAATATGGGCCCAAGTAAAATCATTAAATTACTTGCTATCAATATTAAGATATTACTGCCTATTGAATTTTATTTGTGCCTATTTAATCAATAGAATTGCCTTCGAAACGAGTCGCTAAATCAAAAGCCATGTGAGAAAATATGTAGTGCACATTCCAAAACCATAAATAACATACCTGTAGTAAACAGTTTTTATTAGAGTTAAACATGAATTAAGATTACTGAACTTGTTTAAGTAAATTATTTGCCTAAATTTAATGTGCTCCTTGCTATTTAATTATTTTCCTTATTTTTTACTTGCACACAAACCCTGTGAATAAACAAGTTCACCTTTTGTTTTAACTCTTTGAGCCTGTACAGCACTCCAATACTTTTCAGCTAATGTTGTGCATATTCATACATAACTCAGCACTCACAACTTATTTGCAATTACATTTTGATAAGCAGAACATTACATAAAGGAGCAGTAAAACACACTTTAACAGACAAGATATGCTTATAAAACAGCACCATCAAAGGTAGAAATACACTTAACAATTAAAAAGAAAACTTTCATCTTCAGTCTCTGTTCAACGGAACACAAATATATGTCCATTGTTTTTACTAAATGAACACTTTATCAGAAGGATGTGTCCAGTCACAACTGTCAGCCCTCTGCTGTGGATGTCGCCCAGTAACAGCACAGTACCGGGCTCCTTCATAAACGCACCACAATCACAGCATTTGGACATGGACCTTTTCATAGCAGATATTTTCTGAGTACAGGAGACATGGTCTGGCTGATGAGGTGCCAACTTTTGCACTGGAGAACCAGCTTGGAATCCCTGCCTCAGTTCTACATCCTGTGATTCTGGCAAATCAGCAAATCTCCCTGTGCATAAAAATTGTGTGATATAGTCAACTTGTTTTCTAAAGTACTCTAAAACCAACAGGCGAGGCTTGTATTATATGGTGTATATTGCACAGTTGGGGGTTATACACTTTACAGATGGTGCTTCTCTAGAGAGGGTGCTATTTATGCATTATATGCAGTCACTCGCACAAATGTTATTACACGTTACGTCCTAGAAGGAAAGATGAAATTGCACACTATTCGTATGAAAAACTATATACATAAGTTAAATATTCACACAGTGAAAGTGGAGATGTCTAGTGCAAAACATTGCAGTGATAATTTCAGCCATTTCTCTGTTGTTCAGGTATCAATAATTCATCTAATGAATCAGGTATAGTGCCAAGTAATATCATTAAATTACCTACCATCAAAAATGAGACACTACAATCTATTGAATTATATATGTGCCTCATCAATCAATATAATTACCTTAGAAATGAGTCGGTAAATCAAAAACCGCGAGAGGAAATATTTAGTGCACATTGCACATTACAAAACCACAAATAGTGTACATGTAGTGAAAAAAACCCATTGTAGAATAGTTAAACTTTAATTAACATTACTGGATTCATTTAAGTAAATTATTTGCCTCAGTGTAATTTCTTTCTCACTATTCAGTTACTTCCCTTTACTTACTCGGCATATAATCCCTGTGAATAAACAAATTTGCATTAACAAGTTCACCATTTGTGTTACCTCTTTGACCCTGTACAGCGCTCCACTTCTTTTCAGCTAAGTTTGTTTATATCCATACATAACACGGCACCCAAAAGGTTTTTGCAATTAACTTTTTATAAGCTGAACATCACATAAAAGAGCAGTAGAAAGAACCCACTTTAACAGACAACATATCCTTATAAAGCTTTTACTGAATTAACACTACCAAATATTTGCACTCAATCTTCCTTTTTTCCAAAAAAACTTTCTTTGAACAGATCTCTGTGGTTAGTTCTTTCTGTTTGGCTGATGATGGCCCATTAACAGCAAAAGTGGGCTGATACTCTTCTGTTTTAAATGACTAGTATTCCTGAGTATTCTCTCTTTTTTCTTTTGCCCCAAATGTGGATAAATTTAGATCGTTTCTCTCCGTGTTCTGCTATGTAGGTGAAATAAAAACAGAAAACTATTTTCCAGATAACTTTCACCCAACCCCATCATCTTTCATTCTTCTTTATTTTCTCCAAACCAGGGTACTGCCCTGTGGTGTTCCCCAAGGCTCCTCGGGCCACCATGCCTCCTCATTCATCATCTATGTATAGCCTCTGGCACAGATCATCATTTCCCCCTGGGTTTAAATGTATGTGGATGAGACCCTGATCCTTCTCCAATTTTGCAGCAGCCGAAGTTTGGGAGCTCTCCCCACAGTCATTCCAACAGCCGTCTAACTATCTTTGAGGCTTCATTTTGGAGTTGCCTTTACAGTTTTCTAAAACTTTGTTAAATAGACTCCAGATTATTCAGGCCCCTTTGCTATATGAGCACTTTATAAATGTATATTGCAGTACATTTCAGGAATGTGTATTTCACAGGCCAATAATTGTTATCTTTCAGATACTCACATACCACCTTAACTAACTTTTAAGAAAGCAATAACATCTGGTCTGCTATGTTACCGTACATGATTTTCTCTATGGTTACATGCTGCAGTGGGCTGCTTCAGGGCATGTCAATGTGAAGACGTTTGTCCATCTAGTAAATCCAACCTCTTGTGTACAATTCCAAATAACTGGCTTGGGGTCGGCTCCCTTTAGGCATTGGTTTGTTTGGTTATCCCCTTTTGGCTTTTGATTCAAGAAGGTATCAAGCAAATCTCGGATCAGGCTATATAAATATTTTGACTTACAATTAGGCCTGAGCAAAGCACTACGCTACGCTCGCGTAGTTTGCGAAGTTTGCACAACTTCGCACTAGGCGAGCTGCACGTAGCACAGTGCAAACACGCGTAGCGTAGTGTAGTGCAACGGTCATTTCTTGCTTGCTCGCGGTCCTCAACGTCAAGTTGGCGACTGCGAGCAAGCAAAATGACATCCTCGCAAGACTTTTTCCTCGTTCGCAATCAGCAACATCAAGTTGCCAATCGGGAGCGTGGAAAATAAACCTCCCTGCGAGATTCTCAATGCGGGGAGGTCTGGTTTCTCATTGCAAGTGGTCGCGTATGCTCGGGGTCGCTCGCAAAGAGAAACTACCAATCCGCGTTGAGAAAGCTGCCGCTCGAGAAAAAATCACCTCTAGCGGGAGAAAACTACAGCACGCACTGTGCAAGATGCCGTTTTCAATGATTGCACAGCGCCGGATGCTTGTCCGCACTGTGCAATCATTGAAAATGGCATCTTGCACAGTGCAAACATACTTCTACGCAGTTCGCGTAGTCCTACGCGTAGCTCGCATAGTGCTACTTCTAAAACTACGCCCAGCCTTACTTACAATCCTGCTATTGACCCTTAGATGTATTATTTCACCGCTGTTCTAGCGCCGGGAGGCACTCAAAGGCACTTCGCGGCCCCCGCAGCACTGGAGCCGCCAGCAAACAGATGCCACTCTCTGCCAGGAGGACTCCAAGACCCATAACTCTGTGTGCCAGAAGGAGCCGACGCTGCTTTTCCCACGCCCGGAGGCGGTCAAAGGCACTTCGCGGTTCCCGCACAATGGGTGCCGCCAGCAAACTGACGCCACTCTCTTCCAGGGGGGACTCCAAGCCCCATAACTCTTAGTGCCAGGAGGAGCAGATTCCGCTTTTCCAACACCTTTGGGCGCAAAAAGGCACTTTGCGGCTCACGTAGAGCAGGAGCCACCAGCAAACAGATGCTACTCTCTGCCAGGGGGGATTCCAAGCCCCATAACTCTTAGCACCAGGAGGTGCCGATGCCACTTTTCCAGCGCCCAGAGGTGCTCAAAGGCACTTCGCTGCTACCGCAACACTGGACACGTCCAGGCGTGTCTGTGCCGGCCCGGGCCAAGGGGGGCCCTTCTGCGCCCATCAGTGACAGAAAGAGGCAGGGCAGGGCCACTCCCCTTGACCTTAACTTTTTTAGTTGGCTTGTGGGAAAGACTCTGAGATGTAAACACTTTTTAACTGCATTTATCTGCTTCTTTTTCTCTGGCGGCGGCACTTATTGTGTGATCTCAGTGTAGCCACCAAAATTAACTGTTCCTGTTGCAAGGGACAAAAAGGGAATACCCCTTGTGAGACTATTAGACTGTTTTTGAACGTACAGAGTATCTGTGCTTCTTATATTTTTTATCACCAGGGGTTTTGGGTGCACCTGTGACAATTTTATATATGAACATTGAAGATATAGCTATTACATTGTTTGCCTATAATAGGACTATAACGTAACTCTGAGTAGGGTGGTGGGTGCTGCGCAGGCAAGCAATTGTTGCCCATTAACAGCCCCCATTGTTCCACTCACTATCCTGGTTATTTTAAATTATTTTTGTACTGAGATTGCATAGCCTACACTTCAGTCTTAGACTGGCGTAGGTTGAGTCTACTGGTGTGTCTGAGGACTGGCTGCCTTAGGCTGTATCATGGGTGTACCTGCCAACAAACCAACCACACCTGCCTAAAGCCACTCCTTTATCGTCACTGCTACCCACCTCAATTGATAGGATGTTACAGCGGGCCATAGGGGTGGTCAATACAGAAATAGAGCTCACTGAGTGGTGCTCGTCACTAACTCCTGATTTACGTATTTCAGTGTCAGATTCATGTACTTCACAAACTGCCACCACAGTCCCTTCAGCCAAACCACCTCCATCCCCACTCCAAGAAGTTACATCTAAAATAGTAGAACGTAAGGGGAGAAATACTCCTAGTATTCCAAAGAATGGGAAGCATAAACAAACAACTGGGGTGGGAGCGAAAAGAAAGAAAATAAGTGAGGAGTCATCATCTAGTGCAGAGGTTTGGGACAAACCTGATTCAAATGCTGGTTGTCCTCCGCACACATAAGATTAGACACTGATTATCCTACCTGGGCATTGAACTTGTTGACTGACCTACTGAGCCAAGTTAGAGCCCCCATACTCAATCGCATAGATGAAGTGGTAACAATGGGGGGTAGTAGGAAAGTAAATACCAACGTAAGCAGTACTCAGGTATTAGTAAGGCGGAATGATTTTGGCTGCCAGGTGGACATTTCAAACCTGACATCTCTGGATGGGCTGGGTGAGCAGAGGAGCACAGACCCCATCTCAAGTCAGGAGATAAGGTGTTCAATTGGCAATAATCACCAGGCAGGCAGGAGTTCCAATCATGAGGCCGTTAGCTGAATTGTAGCATCCCCCGAGAGGGATAGGGGCAAAAACAGCTCCCTTCCACAAAGGCTCACGGACACTGCGAGTGGGTTGGTGAGGGATGAACGCATCACTGGTAGGCCTGAAGTAGTGAACCTACTGACCATAAATTTACCCCTACCTCTTCTCCGTATGTAATTATATTGACAGGCGTACCCGCAATTAAAAGTAAGCAGAGGAAAACACAATTGGATCTTAGGAACAAATGCCTGTTCTGGCTAGGGAGGCACAGGCAGTTTGATTATGACAGGGCAGGGGAAATCCCGATGGTCCGTAGAATTGGCTGGGTGGGAAACTGACAAAAATCAATACAAGGGGACTGTGTAGTTATAAACTTTAAAAATCCCCAAATCGCCGGTAGCCTACTCAACCAGAAAACGTGCCACCAGGAGTCACTCACAGGGATTAGGCCCTTTGCACTGGACCTTTTTAATACTCAACACCAAAAGTCATATAGGGCCCACATCATTCCAGAAGCATGCAGATGGCCACCAAGTACTCCAACTGTGGGTAGTTGGGAAGATGCCCCTCCCAGACCCTTGCTAGTTAATATGCCAGTAAACAATAGATTTGGGGTCTTGGAAGAGGTAGATTGACAAATAGCAACTCCAACTCTAGCCCGGGGATCCGTAAGTCAGCAGTCAGCAATGGAATTGGAAGACCATAGTGGGGATTACCTCACCCACATAATATGCCCTGGGTTAAGGGCAATATGTAAGGACCGCCAACTAGAAACATCCTAGACCGTTGACCCAGAAGGAGCAGGGGTGCAATCGCTAGGAGCACCCTCAGCCCCATTACCTGTTCCTCTGAGTAATAAACCAAGAGAAGGCGCATCTGTGAAGCCAATAGATAACCATCCGACTGCCCAAAAGAGGGTTACTCAAACTCCTAATGCTAACATATCTGAGTGCATCTCTACAAAGAGCACCCAAGGTAACATGATCAGGGTCTTATCCTGGAACGTTGCTGGACTCAAAAACAAATTGTCCTGCCCAGACTAGGGGCTTTTTGTGGACAAATACTATGTATGCATGTTCCAGGAAACCTGGGGACGGGAATACACTCTGAGGGTGGGTTGTACCTCATTTAATGTCTGTCCGTGCTACTTCGGGGGCAAGGGGTAGACTATCTGAGGGTTTAACCATTTGGGTAGGCTCGCATTTGGGCTGCAGAACCGAACAATTAATTACCCCATCCGATGACATTCAGAGTGCAATACTCTCCTTCTCCTCTAAGATAAAAATTGCCGTCATTAATGTTTACTCCCGGCCTGTTAGCTTTAGTCAAAAATCTGTGACATTAGACCAATTGAGCCTCTTAGTTCCTACAGTTTATTCAGGCACATGGTTCATTGTAGGGGGTGATTTCAACTGCCAATTTGAACCCCTCGTTGATCCAAGTAATACCATTCCCAGTGAGGACCTGTAGTGGCTAATCCCAGATCCACAAATTCAACCCATCAAAGCCTGGTCCCCGCTGGCACTTCAGATCAATTCATTTGTATTAACTCACTCCCTAAGAGCGTGCAATGGCTGCACAAAATTGGACATCCCTGGGAAGTTAAAGTTCAACATATTAGGTCAATCGTCCCTGTTGGATTACATTTTAGTGGTGACCAGATTTAGGCAAAGGCTTCGTGATTTTGCTGTCCTGCTGTGGCATGACAGCGACCATAATGCCTTGACCATGGAATTGGAGATGCCGAATCTGGGTTACTCAAATTCTTAGGCCACCCGCACACCCCAAGGCAGCACATTAATACTCTCAAATAACAGACGGAAAATAAGCTGGGGGCAAATACAACAGTCACCTGATAAGATGGTGACAGTATACCAATCAGTAATTCTGATTTTACTAGAAATGTGGGAGGCCACACTTACAGATGGTATTTCACTAACCACTGAGAGAGTTGCAAAACTACATGCAGAATTAACAGCTAATCTGGCAGATATATTCTATCCAGAGGTACCTCACAGGGTGAAAAGATGGCCCAAACTAACCTGGTTTAATGCTAAATGCCAAAAGGCAAAACGGGCTCTCCTGGATGCAATTAAAGCGAAGGATCAGCATCAAACTAAACTGAATCAGATGCTGTATAAAGACAGCCTCCAGCAAGCAAAAAACAAACTAGAAATTAGACGGATGGGAGGCTCTTAAATCTGCCTTGGCCAACAAAGATATGAAGGCTTTTTAGACGATAGTTAGCACAGATGCCAGTGAAGGGAACACAGCCATTGAGCCAAATATAGCATGGGAGACACATTTCCAGGCTCTATATACTACCAAGGAAGCCATGGGCCAAACTGATGAAGTCTCCATAATTCCCCTGGGACTCACCCAGGAGACGGTCCCAGGGATTACCATGTCTGAATCGATAAATGCAATTAACAAGCTTCCCTTTGATAAAGAGCTGGGTCTTGATAAACTACCGGGGGACCTTTTTCGGGGGAACCAAAAATATGGGGACCCTACTTATGGGCTCTATTTAATGCTTTCATGAATGGCATGGCGCCCACAGACACCTGGCTAGGGGCTGAAATTGTCCCAGTCCTTAAAAAGGGCTCACCTCTTCTACCAACTAATTATAGGCCGATCAGCCTGATCGATGTTTCCCAGAAATTGTTTGCACATGTCCTCATTGACCGCCTCCAGCCATGGATGGAAGAACAGGAGACCTTGAGCCCTTATCACACCGGATTCAGAAAAAACACCTCAACCGTCAACCAGATATTTAGACTCCAACTTCTTTTTTTGAAAACGGTGACAGAAGAGGGTGGCAGCCTCTACCTAATATTTGTGGATCTGAAATTGGCTTTTGATCTTGTGCCCAGGGCCGAACTATGAGGTGTATTGAGATACCTGGGGATTCCCCCGTACCTCCTTAGCATATTGATGAGACTGCATGAAGCCAACTTTGCGCAAGTGAGGTATGGAAAAGTGGTGAATTAACCCCCACTTTTCGATTACTAAAGGGGTATGGCAGGGGTGCATGCTCGCACCTACTCTATTCTGTTTATTCATCAAAGCACTGGTTGACCAACTCAGAAAGGTGAAGGACAATGATGCTCCTACATTAGCATATAGTAGGGTCCCAGCTGTGACATTTGCTGACAACACTCTTTTACTTTCCAATTCGCCTATGGGAATCCAGCGAATTCTTGAAATCTTTGTTGCCTTCTGTAGGACCAGGAGGTTGGAGATTAATGCACAGAAGACCAAATCTATGGTCTTCAATACTGCCAACAAGTCCTGCTCCAACCCCTGTGTGAATGCCACCATGCTTGAAAGAGTGTCCGTTTTTGACTATTTAGGTGTCACCTTGACCAAAAACCTGGAGTGGGGGCCGCAAATGACCAAAGCAAGCCTTAAGTTTGCACAGATTGAACGAGGAATTGCAAAAATGTATAGAACTTCCACCCACAAACCAGCCGGCCCAATAGCTGAGATTTATAAGGTACAAGCTAGGGGTGGTACGTTATACGGGGCAGAATTGTAGGGACAATGTACTGCTAGTAGCCTGATTAAGGTAGAGAACAACTTTATGAGGCAGTTGTTAGGCCTCCCCCAGTACTTCCCTCCCCCTTCTATGCCTGGATCTGGGCATTAGGCCCATAGGGGAAGAGATCAGCCTTAGACCCATAATTTTCTGGTGAAGATTGTGGGCACTGGCCGTCTATCGGACTGAGCTTAAAGGGCTATTTAGTCTGCCGGGTATCAGTAAAATACCTTGATTTGTATACATAAAGGATGTTTGTCATAGGTTGGGAAACTCTGAAGAATTGTGTCTTCTACTTGCCCGGTCAGAATTGGTTAAATCTTATAAGAGGCACTAACTTGCCAACATCCAGTAAAGCTCGTCCTCCAGTCATTTGACAGATTATTTTAAAAAAATCAAGGACGAGTACATTATAGAACCCTTCCTGGATGACATTCAACCAATCCTTAATATCAATGGGGTAGCCCAGTAATGTACAGAACGTGGGTAAAGTTACAGTAAGCGAACAGTGGTTCTGCTACATCAATTTTCTGTAAGACAATTCCTTCTTTCTGTAACGTCCACCAAATGGAGGAAATGCTTAATTAATGAAAAGAAGAAAACAAAACAAATAATTTTTCCCAATATTCTAACACATAAGAAAAACACTAACAAAAATAGTGAAATGTGAATAATTCATATATATATTAATTTAAAGAGGCATGACATATAGGCACACACAGTGTTATTCAAAAAACACTTACAAA
Source organism: Lissotriton vulgaris (assembly GCF_964263255.1). Classification (NCBI taxonomy): domain Eukaryota; kingdom Metazoa; phylum Chordata; class Amphibia; order Caudata; family Salamandridae; genus Lissotriton; species Lissotriton vulgaris. The sequence continues at coordinate 756,042,918 of NC_141699.1, read as the reverse complement.
ACAAAACTACAGCGAAATTACAGTGCAGAATACAAACTGTTACATACATAAATCACAAAACAATCAAATCAACAGAAACTTGATATAGACACATTAAATTATATCAACGTCAAATTCATAGGAGTGAGTCCTCTGTCAAACATAAAGGATTAGTTGAAAATTCAAAGTTTAACACGGACCACAATTTTTGATTTCCAGATACATCGATGTTTCGACCCTCCTTCTGTAGTGTAAAGTTTGTGACCATCGCTTTTGGGTCTTCATCAGGACTAAGGAACAAGTGTGTGATGCTGCGTTCCTCAAGTACGGCAGTCTCACTTTAAAGTAGTCTTCTTGAAAAAATATAAGCAGGGACAGATTATGCCTCCTCCAATTTCTTTGATCTAAAATGTAGAATCACAGTATCCACATGAATGTAGAGCATCAGATCAAAGGAACAGGACCAAGGCCTCTGTTCACAGAGTTACTTCCACACAGGACTACCTCCTGCTGTGGAGCTCGGAGATCAACTAATTCCTCTTCAGTTCAAGAACATGTCATTTCCTGCCCTAATAGACACCGATCAGTAACGTGTGCTCGAACGAGCCAGCGCAAAAATGCTGCTTTGACTGCTCAGGCATTCCGCTCAGAGTGTCTCGAATGAACGTCCACTCTCGGGGAAATGCGGCATCACACACTTGTTCCTTAGTCCTGATGAAGACCCCATAGCGATAGTCACAAACTTTACACTACATAAAGGGGGTTGAAACGTCGACGTAAATGGAAATCAAACGTTGTGGTCCATGTTAAACTTTGAATTTTCAACTAATGCTTTATGTTTGACAGAGGACTGTCTCTTATGAATTTGACGTTGATGTAATTTAATGTGCCCATATCAAGTTTCCTGTTGATTTGATTGTTTTGTGATTTATGTATGTAACAGTTTGTATTCTGCACTGTAATTTCACTGTAGTTTTGTTCTGTGTTTTTGAATAACACTGTGTGTATCTATATGTCATGCCTCTTTAAGTTAATACATATATGAATTATTCACATTTCACAATTTTTGTTAGTGTTTTTCTTATGCGTTAGAATATTGGGAGAAATTATTTGTTTTGTTTTCTTTTTTTTCATTATTTGAACATTTCCTCCATTTGGTGGACGTTACATAAAGAAGGAATTGTCTTACAGAAAATTGATGTAGCAGAACCACTATTCATTCAACTAACCCTGGTAAGGAAATGATATGCACAGTTTAGATTTGGGACTCTATCGCTCCGTGCCTTCTAAAATAAATGGTCCAAAACTCAACCTGGAGAGTGCCCTTCCTGTAACTACAAGGAAGAGACAGAGTTACAAGTCTTTTTTTTGGCCTGGTTATAAACTACCCAGACAGTGCTGGCTCATTCAACTCTGCAGGAACTTAGGTTTTGTACACTGTGCAGAGGCATTTAGAGTCCTAAAGTACGACACTCATGCCCCTATTGTTTTTGCTGTATCGCATTTGTTAACTCTTATGTGGCGTATTCGTTGGACTTTCTTAAACAAGTTACCACGGGCTTAGAAACTTGTATTGTTTGTATTTTTTCTTAATCACTCTTTGTACTTATTCGTTAATTTTTAAAGTTTTTTATGATAATACCCTTTGATTAAATAGGTTTTTAACCTTGGATCGTACTGTATTACACAAGTTTTTGTATTAAGTGATTCCCAGGCAGTTTGTTTTGGAAGGGTTGAGTTCTGACTTGCCTAGGCTTATTTCATGGAAAATTCTAAAATGCACTTTATTATTGTTAAATTTGTCATACTGTACAGTCATTCACTGGGACACTTTTTAGCCTATACTTTTTATATGAACTCATTTTAAGCTTATGTATTATTTATGGTTCACATGTGTATACTCCTTCTGGAGGAACCTTTTGTTTGCCTGTTTATGTACATTTATGGTCCCTGGGACCGATATGTAATGTAATGTAATGTGTCTTGTAACGCGCACTGCTGCCCTGTGGCGTCGTGGCGCTGTAGACCGCTGGGGAACCCGTCCTGGCTATCCCTGTGAGATGGTCCCTACTGGGTATCTCCAAGGTGAAATCAGGCATCCCCGGCGAATGTGGGTGGCCATTGTAGAGATGAGACAAGCTAATGCCCAGAGTTGCCGAGTGTGATCCCTGGTTAGAGTAGGCACCGAGGCGAGAATCATCGAGTCCGCTGACCCTGGTCCACGACCCTGCCGCGTCAGGAATTGAACCCTGGTCCCGGGCCATTGTCTGCTTACGGGTCTGCCGCCTCTAACCAGTGAGCCACATCACTCCACTCCATATGAAGTTATGGAATGGAATTATTTCACCTCTGAGGGAATGCTTACATTATATAGCATGAAGAGCTTTATTTTCAGTGAGAATATATTCCCAGCTAAAAGAAACACTTACTACATTACCATCAAATGCTTTATTAAAGTATTATGCAAAAAATATGTTAATACTTACTCATATTTGGATAACATTATTTATAAAATAAAAATATTTCCTGCAAAAAAGTGCACAAAATAAAAATATTTGTTAAACATAACACAAAAAAAATAAATTATAGACCATTCCATTTCCAGTAGGATGCTCTTTCTTATTTTAATACTGTTCTGGTATTGCATGCACTATTGCACAAAGCTAAAAAAGGCACCATAGAAAGAGCAAGACATTTCCAGGCTTGTTTTTGTATGCATTCTGTTGGTATTCCAAGTTAAGACAGGGGCCTTCAAAAGCCTATGTAGGTGAAAGAAAAGTTTTGAAGCAGAGGAAATCTTTTTTCAACATAGAGTGTCCTATTCACAAAGATGTTTGCATGTAAAGGCCTCCTCACATGCAGCTCTACACCCACACCTCAGTGGAAATCTCCTAATAGCTTGAATTCACCATGTCCTTGTATAGACGTAGACATTGATGTAGATTTATGAGCCTACAAATCCCAAAATGAGCAGATGATGATTCCTAAAACTGAGAAAAGTTACTACTAGTAGTTGTATGTATTTATGTCGGTGCATTTAATTTTCAAAAAAATATATTACCTATTTTTTTATTAAAAATTATTACAACACATTTTCCTAACTCCTATTTACATAGGACCACCAGCATAACAAGTGACAATACATCTGCACGGAAACCTAATATATTTCTTCATCGTAACTTAAATTAATGTTTTAACTTTTATTCAAAATATTTTTTAATTCAGTTTAATTAAATTAAATGTTCACTTTCGTTCCCCATCTCTCACACAATCATTCTAGTTAAATGATTCTTGGATGCAAGTTAAGAATAATTTTATTTTGCTTTAAATTTGGGTTAAAAAATATAACATTTAAAGTATGATTTATGAAAATGCTATATATATATATATATATATTTATATATATATATATATATATATATATATGTATATATATATATATATATATATATATATATATATATATATATATATATATATATATATATATATATATCCAATTACCACTCCGTGAGTAGATTCGCCATAAAGAGAATCACGGACTCTGTAGTAACTTTTTCCCACTGCTGGAAACAGTGACTTTTTTTATTTTTGTTGTTTAGCCAAAAGTGCAAATATATATAAACATATATATATATATATATATATATATTTATTTAAAAAACAAACATTAGAAAAATATTTAACCATAAAATTAAAATGAATTTAAATAAAGTATTGTTTAAAATATTATTTAATATATTTTATATGTTTCCCTATGTGTTTGCATTGTTCCCTGCCTTTATTGGGTTTTGTGGGAATGAGTTGCATTACAGGGGTGGACCATGCGTGATACGTGGCATACTCCAAGCCTGGGCTGCAATACATTCAGCGTGTTTTGTCACTTGTACTAATGTAGTGTTTTTTTTAATTTGTATTTTGTGTTTTGCAATTGTATTACCCTTTTGTAGTTTTCTGTTGTATATTGCAATATTACTCCTAAAACCCATCCACAATTTTGAAGTAATTATTCCGCATTTTTCAACCACTCTGCGTTGTCCTTCCCACATTTACTACTAAAATATAATTACTTGTCTGGAGAGCTTCTCTATCGGGCGGAACTCTCCACAAAGCAGAGATAGGAATGGTGGAAATCACCACCTGAAAGTTTGTGAATGGAATGTTGGTGGTTGTTTAGAGTACTACTGTACATACTCAAAATATCTTTCATGAAGATATCCCATATGTGTGTGTGTGCGCGTTTGTGCGTGTGTGTGTGTGTGTGTGCCCGTGTCTGTGTGTGTAAAAAGAACAGTGGGAGGAAAGTTTTGAAGGGAAGATATACATTATTTTAGGGCATGTGATGTGTTTTTCACTCTCAATTCCATGTGATTTTGTGTATATATATAGGTTACCTTTGGCTTGTTAACACTGCTGGGCTTGCACAAAGATGCGTGGAAATCTTGTAACATTTGAAATTATTAATTAATGTTCCTTCATCTATTTCCTCATGTTCGATTGAGTCAGTCGATGCCACTATCTTATGCCCTTTTCTTTGTATGCCTTTCTCTTCTTAATTTCAACAATAATAATAATAATGACTTGTGTTTTTATGTACTGATACATATCACATGTCTGCTATGTTCAAGAGCTGTAAGTGCAAGATCTCATGCAATCAATGCAGTGTTGTTCATAAATCTAAGATTGTAAATTTCACGTGCATAAACATGCTTCTTCCCTACCGCATAATGTGCCTTTCTGCCTAGCCTGCTATATACTGTTATGTCCTTCCTTCCATCATTTTTGTAAAGCGCTCTGATATCCTTCGGGATCTTGTTTGCGCTATATAAAACTTTATAAATAAAGAAATAAATGCTTATATTTCGATTTAAAATAAAGCGAGGGGGGCCTATTGGCTAGATTTGCCGGCCTTGGGGCAGGAGAAAACTGGGTCCAGTCCTGGCTCCAGCATCAGCTTCGGGTCCACTTCGAGTGATTCTGGCCAAATCACTTGAACTCCCTGAAAACCAATGTGTAATGCAATCTGGTTGTGTTGCAAAGCGACTATTGCAGCCAGATTCGGGTAATTAAAATATCCTGCGACCTGTCCTGTAGCTACACATTTGGTATTCAAACATTTCTCAATACACCTTTGTAATAATGCAGTCTAAAAACAACATGATTTGTTGCCGGCTTTTTTAATAAACCTAATAATAGGGTGAATTAAAACTACAGTATGTTTTATGTAATTGCATCCTACCTTCTCTCAGCGGCTTTTACCCGTCAAATTGCACACATTTGAAAAAAAATTGACTGCTAACTTCATACAATCGGGCATGCGACACGCTGCAACATCAACAATTGAGGTAGCAAGATAAGATATCTGTCTAATAAATAAGCCATGCCCACGACCCAGCCCAACGGTCTTTTTAAATTGTATTTTTTAATGTACCTTCTCCTTTGTCCGTCTTCTCATAAAACGCATTCTTCTTCAAAATCATATTTCTCCACAGGTCGCGCCGTGTTCCACTTGCTCTTCTTGTTGCGGTCTTCGATGAACTCCTGATACGGGTCTTTCTTCGACACCGGCTTCTTGGACCGGACGTAGCCGAAGAAAACCGTCAGCGCCAGGAAGGAGTAAAAGAACATGACGAAGAGAATGAAGAAGTAGGCGTTGTCGTAGGGCTTGATGGGGCCCTCACCCTCCTCTGTGAGGTTCTGTCTCAGGGTCTTCTCTTCCTCCAGGGATTTCTCCATAATTTGAAGGACGCATTTTTCGATGAGAGAGGCCAGAGCGGTATGGTTCATGTTGCGGTGTTTTTGAGCAGTTTGGGTCTGGCCGGGGAGGGAGAAAGAGCGCTCGCTGCGCGTGACGCTATCTCATTGCCTCTTTTGGTAAGGAATCCTGCTCGCCACCTCCGGGGACTCTGTGCGCTGATAAGAGGAACTGTGCGAGATAAGACATCCTTCTGGCTGTCCATCACTTAGAGAGTGTGCAGCAGTAAATGGATTTAAACCTAGAGATGCTCTTCTAGTTTTTAATTGAAAGATATGACCTTCGAATCAATATATTGTAAACTTAGTAGCTATTTCCTTCAATACATCACTTCACTCTATGGCGCTATAATTAATAAAACACACAAGGTGATGGACGGAAGGTTGCTCATTGGCAAAAAATGTACCCCAGTCACAGATCTTTATTTTGCTCGCCACGCCACCCCAGTTCAGACATGGCCATATGCAAATCAGTCTTGACTCTGTGCCTCATGAGAACAGTCCAGCCCGAACTGCCAAGCCATGTTTTCCCTGGACCGGAATCAAGCATCCTAGGACTGGTTTCTGGCTATCAGCTGTCATCAGCCAGGATAGCTTGACTCCAGTGGCGTAGTGAGCACGGGACCCACGTCTCGGCATACCATTCCCACATAGAGCGAACAACAAAACACACAAGGTGATGGACGGAATGATGCACATTGGCAAAGCATTCACCCCCAGTCACAGATCTGGGTTTAATCCATCGTTATTTTGCTCATCACGCCACCCCAGTTTAGACATGGCCATATTCAATAATTAATAAACAATGATTTGACCCAAACAAGACAAGCAAGAAGTCGGTCTTGTTGCTCATGAGCACGCCCACTGCCCCCCCTTTGTAGAGAAATGCATGGCAGGGTCAGACCAGCCAGTGGCGTAACACAGGCCTCCGCAGCCCCCGAGCTAAAGGGGGCTCCCTCAGCACAGTACTCTGGCCAGAGAGCTCCTGATTAAATCCGGGACGACTGGGCCCTCCAGGCCCCCTCAAGTTTTGTTACACCACTGAGACCTGCCCCCTCCCTCCCAGCAGCTGCTGCTGCGGTCCACTTGCCCGTAAGAGTGGCCCATGCCTTCAAAGATCAGAAGCCGCTAGTGAAGCGCACTCACTACCAGAGACACCAAGCGATCCAGCACCACGTTGCCCTTGCTCATGTAGAGATCCATGCACAGCCAATACAGCATCACCTTCAGTAGGTAGTGCAGGTCCAGCCAGAAGTAGGATAAGAAGAACCTCTGAACTAAGTGCAGGCAGGGGCGTAGCTTCAGGGCAGTGGGGGTGTTTGGGGTGTGATACCCTCAAATAAATGCATTCTTGGCTTGAGAGTTGTGACCGGGAGCCCTGAGTCGGTTCTCCTATGCCTTTCTTGCTTTTTCTCGTCGTCCTTGTTTAAAAAAAAAGTTTTAACATGCTATTATTATTATTATTTTTTTTCATCAGGAGCATAGACAGGGGCCCACCTAATGCAAGTCAGTAGTAAACCTGTTCCTCGTGAGAACAGTGTTTCACAAACCTTGGTCATCCCTCTACCTGTCAGCATATTGTTTTTTACTTAGAAAATTTACAATTTACACCTCTTCCCCCCCCCCCATTTCTCACTGACTAAGCTACGCCCCTGGGTGAAGGGCCAAAAGCACCGCTGCACATGCAGACAGTCCAGCGAGCAGCATGGGTGCTTCTGTGCGGCATACAGGCATACAGGCCAACTGTACCATGGCACACTTCTGAGCTTGTTGGTACTACTCGCACTGCCCTGATAAAGGGACACAGTAGGTCTAACCCATGCAACGACTTCAAATACCATCAGGCACTTGCCGAGGCTTACCCACGCCAAATTTGCAGGAAAAAATCACTTGGTCAAAAAGTTAGTAAATGCATATCTGCCAATATTCTAATACCTTTTACACCCCAAATTTACCAATAGGTGTGCCAATAAAAATAGACTTTAACTTTACAAGGTTTAGTCCCACACTGCAGAAATTGTGTAAATTCCAAAAATGTTCAAGGTGAAATTTAACAGATGTATTGGTTTTTACTTAGAACGAGCATAGACATGAACACAAGCATCAAAACGCTCACTGAGGCCTGCTTGCTGAAAGTGACCAATGAGTTCCATCATATTAAAGGCACTACTATCCTGACCAGTTGCTTTCTGTGATTTCACTAGGAACTTCGGATATCTTTTAGTCTTCAAATGGGGGTCCTACTAAGTACATATCAATATTCCACCTGAAACTTGGTAACTCTTGTGGAACACCTGTAAAGTTTTAATTTTTTTATTGAGCAAAACCATTTTAGCCTCTCCGTCATTTTCTTTCTATGATAAACTTTTCTGATTTTAATGGTTTAATTAGAAAAAACATATATTATATCAACATATTTTTACTCTTCTTACCTTTATTAATGATTAATATTTTTGATTGCCACAATCTTTTTTTTAACTTTAGCATTAAAGAGCCCATTTTTAGACCACTTTATTATTTTTTACTTTGTATTTAGAGTATAGCTGCACCTGTGAATTTCCAGTCAAGTCTTGCAACTTCTACTTAAAAAAAATAAGTTTCCCTGTTTGCTACATACCAAGAAATCAATTTGAAGGTATGGTCTTTCTGGAAATATGTCAGAGTGCCTTCCGACAGTCTAGTAAGTAACTGACTTTTCTTCCATGGCATTAGGCCACAACCTCCTACCCCTTTCCCTATGTGATCGTCCTTTACCATTCACTAAACTGTCATTCAGACCACTGTGTAAATCAACCCCATACATCTACAGCTAAGTCAGGAAGTTGCTCTGTATTCAGTCCTTGCATGAGTACGTAAAGTGGTCTTGGTGTGGTTTAAAGTGGCCATTCCACAAATCCCTTGTTCCAATGGCCTTGGTGCAGAGTTAATGCATCATGTTTGTAAGTCCATGGTATTACCACATTCTCCATTCCTGAAGTTCTTGAACATCCATGGAGTGGAAAAGAACTGAGTATATCTGCGAATAAAGTGTTGGCCAGTCATACTTTGTGCTTTCATATTAGGTGTACTGGTGCCATTTTCCAGTCCGGTGCTGCTATGCTTCACAGCCGTGAAATCATGTCTGATTGGGTATTGCCTAGAGGATGTCTGCCACTCTCTGTTTTGACCTCGGTCATCATCTTTTGTCAGTCAACTTTATGCCCAATGCTCCATTAAAGTCAACAACTTCCTTTATCAGGAAGTGTGCTGAAGCACAGTGTTGGTTCTCCAATCATCTTTGGGCAGACGGCCACTTTAACAATACATTATACAGATTATACTCTAAAAAATATCAATACTTCTTCATGGCTATATTTCATTTTCAGTAGCATTATCTAACCCGGGTTCTGATCGCCTATTCTTTTTGCTGCTGTGACATGTCTTTAGTAACAACAAGACTGTCCAAGCTGGTGTTCTTTAAAAAATAAACAAAGGCAATGTTACATGATAAAATGAGTCTAACACAGTAGCCATTAGATGTAGAGACATACAGAATCCAGAACAAATCAAGCACCATGCAAAATCATAAAATATTTATACATCCAAAGATTTGTTTTGGCGTACTTTAACGCCTTAACCGTCGTGGTTTTTCTGCCGCGGTGCGGGCGTTCTGAAGAGTGGGCGGGGCTGCGTCAGCCGTTGGCCGACGACAGCACACAAGGGGTTAAGTACATTATTGATAAACAAGAAAATACTTATGTGCCCAGTGTGAAACCAACAAGTAAACACACCATGTTGATGAGTGAAGTAATCAGCTTGAAAAACATGATCTAGTAAATGAAACATGCCAACAGACCGCATACATCCTTCAAAAGAGTACATACAGTATATAGAGTTCTTATAAATTGTATTAAAGGAATGGCCTCACAACCCGCTTTACTAAGGCTGCCCCATGGACCTCCTGCTGAGCCCGATGACGCGACAGCGCTCAAAAGCGCACCACGAGTCCTGCGGTGCGGGATGCACTTGGGGACGTGCCCAGGCCAAGCCCAGGCAAAGCCCGGGCAAAGGACAGGCACGTCCACTCACGTCCACGCCCAGAGGAGCCTGGGCTGGGCCGACCCTCCAACATCCAGCATCTAATCTAAGGTACTGTGTTTCTTTCTGCTTCCAAATCCTCACATAACATAGTGAAGTGGAAGGGCCCTATTGAGAAGGCAGGTGGAGGGTGGGTGGCCACACTGGCCACCTTTGTATCTAGAGCAGCACGTGTACTGAGCCACGGAATAGAACTGATTCAGAGGCATCTATCTTTAGAGCCACATCCCCTCCATCATAATCATCTACAATGACCTCTCAGGAGATGGAGGAGGAGGCGCCCAAACATCCAGTCCCTACCTACTAATCAACCAGACATAGGAGGGGAAACTTGGACATCTCTACTGACTGCGCACACTGGGTCAAGTAGAGTGACTGCGCACTCACCTCAGACTGACCCCCCCAATGACCCACCAGCCAAGAAACGCAGGGGTGGAGGCAACTCGAAGCCCAGGGAGCACAGAAATCTAAGCCAGCTGATCCTAAGACACCCACTGAGATTTCAGCATCACTCTCCTGTGCAAGTATAGCACCTCAATCCGTATTGTTGGACGAAGCATTCTGGACCGGAGTAGGCAATTTGCTGTCTGCCTTGCTGGAGCCCATCCTATCAAAATTGTTAGCTTTTGGGGAGCGTTTATCAGGGTTGGAGGCTCTAAATGCTCCACTTCATTGTCCCTCTGTCACTCTACCTGCGGTGCGGGCAACCGTCCCTATGGCTATGTCTTCTTACCAGGTTCATAGCAACGTTGATGCACTGGTGCCGACTCCACCACGGTCTGTACCAACTATATCTACACCCTCTGGTGGACCGCCTCCCACGAACATAGTTCGCCATAACATATCTAGGGAAAGTCAAATTCCACGGCCACTGGGCAATACAGGCTTTGTTTGCACACCAGGCCCGCAAGTTTCTGGGGGTGTGGGGGGCGACACTCGGAATTCTCATCACTCACCCTACCGGGCAGTATGCATGAGCAGACATGTATATTAACTGCAAAATATTTTACATCTTCCACCCGCAGCGTCTACTTTAGTCCTAGTTTTGGCTAATGTACCACCACTCCGTGAGAACCAGACTGAATCTACCCTACAGTTAATGGACAAATCCTTGCATTGGCTGACAAACCATATAATGGCAATAGGTCAGAGAAAATATCCCCTGTCCCTTGAGATCATAATGGACAGGAGAGTGGGCTGGATGGGCAGTTCTATTAAATCTATTGACAGTGATTGTGTCGTAATTACTTTCAATAACTCACAAGCGATAGAAGCCCTTTTGAGCAACTGTCATCGGATGGCAAATGGAAGTACTCAGATTATACCATTATCTTTGGAATTTTTTTACAGGCAGGGCTTAACAGAGCCATTGAGACAAAGGCAAAAACAAGGTCATTACTTATTCCAAGGGGTAGCCCATAGTAATATTATGGGAACGAGGCTTCACAATAGATTTGCTGTTCTTTCGGATCTGGAGACTTGTGACTGACTAACTTCAGCCACTTATTCTCCCGCCAAAAGTATTAATCACATAGGCACTCAACCCCCCATGATTCAGGGAAGTTTATCAAGCATCCACATACCAAATTTGGCTAACACTGGCAAGATCCGGCTAGCCTCTTGGAATGTGGCTGGACTTGCTTGTAAACTAGGAGATGTGCAATGACATCAAACCTGGCACCCCCTGGAGGCCATTGACTTTCAAGAAACTTGGGCCACGGAACCCGTCTATGTCACAGGATACCGGTCCTTCAATACAGCAGTGGTTGCCTCTGCGTCAGGTAGGGCGAAGGTCGGATTGTTGACTTTGATATCCAATACATTCCCTTTTCAAGTAAGGATGGTTGGGGCGCAGAATAGATATTTCCATTTGCTACTAATAGAAGGCATAGAGAAAAGACCATGGCTCTTAATTACCTTTTATAATAATGAAGTGGGGATCGCAGGAAAACAGTGGTTGAGGACTTAAATAGAGAGTTGGACAAAGTGGATTGTTCTACGAAAAAGGGCCCCCTAAATATTATTTGGGCCGGGGATTTCAATGCCCACCTATATAAGTATAAAGATGATACATTATGTGGACTCACATACCATCAGAGTAATTCCCTTCTACATTTTGTCCATAATACCTATGGGGATAGCCTCAACAAACTCCTTCACATGAAAAACCTGGGGATACTAAATAATACAAATAATGGTAATATGGGGAACACATTTCAGAGAAATAACTGAGTCCACTATTGATTTCATCATAGTAAACCCCACATTGAGTGGCCAAGTCACCCACATTGATACTACTTTTACCTGTTATAGTGACCACACAATTTTATTTACCCACTTACACGCCCCCCTATAAGTGGACCAAACAGCGTGTGGTATCAGGGAATATTTCATTATCCAGGAAAAAAGGTTACAAATTGAACTGGTCCCAGGTAGTTAAACAGAATATGGCCCACATACCCATAGTACAAGCAAGGGACAACATTTCTTTTTATAATGCTTGTCCCTGGAGACATCACCAGCAAACCTAGCGTCTCAGTTCACAGCTCTGATAGAGAAGTTAAAGGAGGCTGGTTTGACTCACCCTGTTCAAAAGCCAAAAGAGCCCTTGTTGTTGCCTTAAAGACCAATCCGAAAGTCCCTGAGCAGATAAAAAGTCTACGTAGAGATTATAAAACTTCAAGATAGGAAAGGGAGAAAGACATCAGGGAGAAATCTTGGACCGATCTCCAGCAGGCCGCCGATTTGGGTAGTTCCAGCGAGTTCTGTAAAGTTATAAACGCACCCTATTTCAACACCTTCAGAGCGGCGCGAATTTTCGCGCTGTGCTGAAGGTTCTAATGAGCCAACGGGCTCATGACGGAACGGTTCCGTCATGAGCACAGGCCAACCGACGCTCATGACGGAACCGTTCCGTCATGAGCATCAAAGGGGTTAAAGAACCTAAAGACCCATCCCTGGATGTTCACGTAAGTGAGGATGCATGGGTCTGATAATTTGAAGATATATTCAGCTGCGATACTAACTCTGCATCTTGGAAGTTTAACACAACTGACGCTACACAAGGTATTTTAAAATTCTCAATAGGTGAAGTCACAAAAGGGCTGAAGGCCTGTTTTTCAGGAAAGGCACCAGGGCCAGACCGGGTTCCAATTGATCTTTTTCAAGATAATTATGATCTATGGGCCCCCTTACTAACGTATTTAATAGCATATTGATAGAGGGTCCCCCGTCTTGGAACCATAGTATAATAGTTCCGATTTTTAAGAAGGAAGACAGAAGTAGCCCTAAGAACTATACTGGACACCACGGCCAAGCTTATGGGTAGGATCCTATTAGCCATATTGGAGGACTGGGGCCAGGAACATAACATATTGATGCAGGCCCAATATGGCTTTCAGAGGGGTAAAGGGACTGTTGACCAATGCCTTAACTTATCCCTCTGTATTGATAAATACACTAAAGTCAAAGGTGGGAAGATCTACATGGCCTTTATGGACGGGCCGGCGGCCTTTGACTGTGTATCCCATCATAGGCTGTGGCAGATGATGGTGGGGATGGTGATTGATCCACCAATAGTCCAATTCATCCAACACCTTTATGCTAATGCTACTGCATGTGTCAGGTATGGGTCTAATGGGGAATGCATACGCTCATTTAAGATCAAGAGGGAAGTGAGACAGGGTTGTGTCCTCCCCCCATTTATTTTTTCCATCTATACAAATTGGTTAGGGGCAGCCCAGACTGACTCCTCCAGGGATGTGCCTATCTTTGGAAGTACCCCCCTTCCAGTACTGGTATACGCCGATGACGCCATCCTAATAGCTAGGACGGGGGTAGCTTTGCAAGGCTTGATAACATCGTTCGCCTCATTTATGGCTAGGTTGGATCTAAGGGTGAATGAATCCAAATCCATTATTATTATAGCAGGAGCAGGTAAAAGCTCAAAATCCCCTTATTTCCATCTAGGAACAAAGAAAATCGAGATAGTGGAATCCTGGGAGTACTTTTCAATAAAAATCATTCTTGGTCGAATTTGGTGACCGCGAGGGCCCTAGGATTGGAAAGAAGCCTGCAAGCCAAAAAGGGCTTTCTAAGAAGTTGGGTGCAAGCCCACTGGATGCCATCAAAAAGATTTAACACAGCAATATATGGGTCGGGAGTATGGGGAAAGACTCAGATTTGGAAACAACAGTCAAAAGAAGATATGTTTTTTAAAAATAGGGTGTCGCTCCCTCAGTCTTTTTTTAACAATATATTACATAGTGAACTAGGCCACCTTATATAGTAGATTGAATTAAACTGGTCGCAATCTTGCTATGGATTTCAATCTCGCGTAGAAGGACTGTTGACCTAACGCAGAGTATAATCAGTGACTGTATGAAATTGGAGCATTATAATAGGAGAGGGTGGCTCAGATATGTGGAGGATGGCACGAGTGCAAGCGGGCAGATTGACTTATTCAGGGAACCGGCATCCTGTAGAAGGGTTTCTAGGCAGAAAATCATTGACCTGTTTATGAAGATGGCAAATTTTTATTGCAGGTAAGAAAACAGGCATCGGAAAGCGTCACTTGCATATGATCTGATCCCGCAAAGACCAGAGAGAGGAATTTCATACCTATACAGCATCCCATTTATACAGCATAGATTAATTCTCTTCAGCTTTTGCATGAACCTAATTCCCTTGATGTTAGGTTTCCCAGAGAACCAATACCAACATGCTTATTTGACACCATGCCCCTGTGATAATCAGTCTTCCCAGTCTGACCTTCATCTGGTACTCTTTTGCAAACTCTACCAGAGAGAAAGGAAGGCTTTCATTCTTCCAATCTTAAGGCGCCTTAATGTTAACTATTGTAGGGTGGCTCTGTACTTTCTAAAGTCCCTCCCAGATCTTTTTGTCTGTTTTTCTGTTGCCTCATTCCTGTGGGCTTGCGTTAAAAAAAGAAAGACTTATGGAAATTAATCGATTAAGCTTTATATCTCTGATTTAATATGTGCAAATGAGGCACACTGGGTACATTTTAAAATTACAGTTATTTAATATTGTCTGTATTGTCTGTATTTTATATTTGATGTGTTTCTAATGATCTTGTGCTTTTATGATCTCTGCAAGTGATCGAATAAAGATTTTAAAGTAAAAGAATGGACTGTATTCCAATAAAGAAGGAAGGGGGCCATGGGGTTACCTACCCAAGCCTTTGTAGACCCAGGGTACCCCACCCCCTGGGGCCTCCGTGAAGTATAGGTGGGAGCTCCAGGGCCCACCCGGTGCACCCACCAAGTTACACCTACATTAAGGGGCGGGAGTGCATGGCCTTCCTCCCCGAGCCTAAGTAGTCTCTGGAAACCCTATCCTCTAGGGCCAAATTAAAAAAAGTTAGGAGAGCTGCACCGCCCCCCTCCCCAAGCATGATTAGGAGAGGGGCCATGATTAACCCCCTCACTGAGCCTTAAAAGACCCGGTGGACACCATGTCCTAGGGCCAAATTTATTCAAACAGAGGAGGGCGCCTCATGGTCCCCTTCCCAAGCCTTATCAGGGCCCGGTCAACCCTATCCACTGGGGAAGCATGTTATTATAAAGGAGGGGTAGGTGTGGCCCCTCACCTCGAGCCTTATGAGGCCCCGGGGACACCAACCTTGAGGGCCAGTTATAATAAACCAAATGGTGCGGGAGTCAGCATTGCTCTTGCCCCGAGTGAGCAGCTGATTTATTCTTGCTCCCTTCAGGTGGGAGCAAATTTGTTTTGTTTCCCTGCCTGAAAGAGTCTGGTGGGAGCATGTTTGCTCCTATTTGGCGGGATATTACTCTGTCTCGGGAATTGGCTCCCCGGGACAGGCTACTTGAGCCCGCCCTGGGGGGTTGGGGTCTTCAGGGCCTTTAAAGGCAATGGGGGGCCGTGTGGCTCCGCTTATTAAAATAAAGTGTGATGCAGGGCATACAAAGACTCAGGGAGGGGGGCTGCATGGCCATCTCCCCAATTGTGTTACATTGGGACCCCAAAGTTGGTGTCCCAAATCCTGCAATGGCTATGGGATGAATGACTCCCACCCCCTCCCCTTAATTAAGGAACGCAACCCAAGGGGATGGGCTGTAAGTATCTCACCTATTTTTTCGCAGGAACATCATGGATCTGAAGTAAGTCCCTCAAATTCTCTAATTCACCACTTGCAACTGACACTATAGTCACGGCCAGCTAGCAATGGTAATCCGGGAAAGAAGGGAAACAAAACAAGGAATTAAAGGAAAGAAATACAATTCGTTCTTCAACACCACAGGACTCGTCTGGAAGGAGGTAGGCTGTAAATAAAAAAAGGTTGGCACATTAAAGAGTGAAATAAATATCCATTAGTCTTTTATATCTTTGACTTTATCTTGAATTACAACCTTAAAGTTTCCCCTCTTATATGTGTATTAGATGGTTGCCTCTGCAATGTTTAGGACAATCTCTGGTGGTAGGAGCAAAACAGGATAAATACAATGACCTTTCTTCTTGATAATAAGCTGATAGTATGTGTAAGCCTGGGTGTGGATATACCTATTTCTAGTGTATCACGCTGAAAACAATCCCAAGTAAATGTTAACTGAACTTAACAGTAACAATTAAATTTTCTTTGATTCAGGCACTGAAATACTTGTGATGCTTTTTTCTTTAGGCTCCAGAAACAAGAAAAGAGCGGGTCCCCACAGCTCAGGAGTACTGGCTTAGGTAAGTAATGCAGGGAAAATAATAGCATAAATAACTTGCCAGCGCCAGAGCACTGTTACTGTGTAAACCAGAAGTAATAGATGCCCCCACGGCTCTCAGCAGGGGACATTGGTTTGTGGCATGGTAGTCAACAATAAAAGTCACTGTTTGACCTGCATTGATGAGTGCAGGTTTTCTTACTGTGGATATGTGTGGATTGGCAGAGGATATATACATATACCTATATACATACATATGTATTCAATTTTTTTGAAGTAATTTTGAATGTATTACAAAATTGGGCTGCAGAGTCCCCCAAGGATCCTCCCTCAGCCCAACATTGTTCAACATCTACATGGCTCCGCTCGCCCCATCGTCAGTACCCACGGACTAAACATTGTTTTATATACAGACGACACCTAACTCATCCTCTCCCTAAACCAATAAACCCAACGCAGCCAAACACAACTTTCAAGAAGGCATGGAAGCAGTTGCCAAATGGATGAAGAGCAGCTGCCTTCAACTCAACATAGACAAAACATGGCCCTCAGAAGCCTGCCCACCTCCACTCTCCACGCACGCAACCTCGGAATCATCCTGGACTCTGAACTCAAAATGAACTGCCAGATCAACTCTATCACATCCTCCTGCTTCCACACCCTCCGCCTCCTATGCAAGACCCTCAAATGGATCCCCCTCGAACACAGAAACAGCATCACACACGCCCTCGTCACAGGCAGACTTGACTACGGCATTGCACTCTACGCCGGAATCAACAAAAACCTCACCCGCAAACTTCAAAACATCCAAAACTCCGCCGCCAGACTAATCCTCAACCTGCCACAACATTGCCACATCACCCAGCACCTGTGCACACTACACTGGCTCTCCATCGAGGCAAGAATCATCTTCACGATTCTCACCCACACACACAAAGCCCTCCACAACACCGGACCAGCATACCTGAATAGACGACTCTACAATCAGCCTAGCTCTCCCACGCCGTTGTCTCTTGCACCAGGAAGTCCAGATCGGGAGGCCACTCCTTCTCCTTCCTTGTGGCCGTAGCCTGTAGCACCCTCCCACTCCACCTCAGACAGACAACATCACTTCCCAACTTCACGAGGGATCTCAAGACATTGCTCTTCAATAGACCTCTTCCTTGAAGGACAGGACCCTATGCTTCTCCCCTACCCCCCCAGCGCCTTGAGACCCTTACGGGTGAGTAGCCACGCTTAACAACCCATGATTGATTGATTGGTTTTGTTTTGCATTTATAATTATGTTTTATTTAATGGCAAGTGGGGTTACTACTGGATGGGGGAAATCATTTTTGTGATGCAATTAAGTTATCTGATGCTTTAAGATTATAAAAATTAGGTGCTTTTTTATGGATAAACCCAAGAGTCACCAGCACTCTGCATCCTAAATACACAAAGAGTTTTTGTTTCTCTTCCTGGTGTTTAGAAGCAAGTAACGATAACCACTAAGAAGCATCAAATGATTAAGGCCAAATATCTCCAGGTTTGTTAATTCACTTCTCTGCACATCTTCTTATTTAAATAGTAGTTCTGATTTTTTTTAATGTTATGACATAAAAAGCAAAAGCGATATATGACTGGTCTCAATGGATGTCCTTCACTTTACATTTTATTTAGTCATAAGGATGGCTTACAAGCAATTGAATGTTTCCTGAAAATGAGATTGGGGAGCTATAAACAAAAATTAGGAATGCTTATGTTTAATTTTACATGAATTTATAATTATTTTTTTACAAAGAATCCTATTCATATATTTATGATTGGATTTTAGAGTCCCTTCTCGGATCGAAAGTGATCACAATCCGCTGACTATTGAGATGGACTTTCAACTGTCCATCGAGGATATTGCAAAGACGATTATTCCAAGTAGTGATCTGAGAATAGTGCAGGGTGGGAGGAAAGTTCGATGGGCAACTGTGAAGATGTCCACTGATAATATGGCAAAAATGTATCAGAATTTAATCCCCTTGCTCGAAAGGGTAAACTCTAGTATTATCAATCCTTTGGACGATGATAAGGGCGACCTTACAGGCACACATAGGGAAATGGTTACAATACTGAAGGACACCTTCTACAAGACAGGTACCTTCAAGCCGAAACCTTGCAGTGAGGGAAACCCCTGGTTCAATAAGTGCTGTAGGGACGCGAAAGGCACACTATTATTGGCCCTAAAGCAAGGCAATAAACCGGGTGTTACAGAAGCTAGGCAGGCATACATGAAAATTTTAAGAAATGCAAAATCCGAATGGGAAGCAGAGCGTTGGTCTGCCATTACATCTGCACTTGTGGCAAAGGATTCAAGGTTGTTTTGGAATCTTGTCCGTACTGGGAAATCAGAGGGCAGGACTACAATTGACCCAAACATTTCTGAAGAAGCATGGTCTTCCTATTTTAAAGAGTTCTATCAGGGCCGAACTGGCTACCTGGCAGTTGTGTGTACTGCCGAGCTAGGGGTTAATTTCTCTGTGGTGGGGGCTTATTTCGTTGATGGGGACCTGCGTGCGATTTGAAATAAAAAAAGCAAAACTAATTTTGTTTTGCACACGCAGGTCCCCATCAACAAAATTAGCCCCCAGCACGGCAGCACACACAACTGCCCGATAGCCAGTCTGGCCCTGAGCTCTATTCTCTCCCTCTTACACTTATAAGTGAGCCCCCACCGAGCCTATTGGCCACGGACCCAATGTGGTCAATACCACCATTCACGCTGGCTGAGGTACAACTGGCTATTTCAAGTATCCAATCGAACAAAGCTCTGGGATTGGATAGGATCCCAGGTGATCTTTATAGAGAGGAACCAAATGTTTGGGCTCCATATCTTATAGTATTATTTAATGCGATACTGCAGGGCTTACCACTCCCAAGTACTTGGTTAGAGGCCGAAATAATCCCTATTTATAAGAAGGGCTCCCCGCTTGAACCTTCTAATTATAGGCCCATAAGCCTTATCGATGTGACCCAAAAAATTTATGCCAGGCTCCTTTTACAGCGCTCACAGGCTTGGACCAATGAAAACAACATCTTGACTCCACTTCAGGTGGGATTTAGGGCCAAAACAGCGACAACTGACCAACTATTCCGGCTGCAGGTCCTTTATTGGAAGCATGTGGCCTTGGAAGGGGGTAGTCTATACCTTACGTTTGTGGACTTAAAGTCCGCATTCGATATGGTGGACCGGAACCAGTTATGGTCCGTTTTACTAGCAATGGGGGTCTCGCCATATTTATGTCAACAATTTAAGATTTTACATGATGGCACTTTTGCCAGAGTTCGTTTTGGCAAGCAAGGCCAATTAACTGGACCCTTTCCGATTGAGAAAGGCGTTAGACAGGGGTGTGTGCTTGCCCCATCCCTGTTTTCCGTCTTCCTCAATAGGCTTATTGATGATCTCCTTGCCACTAACGACATTGACTCTCCCAAACTAGCCGCCCAAAAATTTCCTGCGTTAATGTTTGCGGACGACACCCTGTTGCTTTCAAAATCCCTAATGGGTATGCAGCGGGTGTTGAACCAGTTTGTTAAATTCTGTAAGCGTAGGAACTTGGTGGTGAACATCAATAAGACCAAGTACATGGTTTTTGATGCTAGCACTATTAACTGCCCCCATCCAATGATGGAAGGCATATCCTTAGAAAGGGTCCCAATCTTTGACTACCTAGGTTTAACCCTGAATGACAAAATGGGGTGGGGTCCCCAAATAGCCAAGGCTAATTTAAGACTAACCCAGGCAGCTGGGGGAATTTTAAAAGTGCAAAAGAATTGTACTTATAAAATAATAAGTGCCCCCCTTGAAATCTTTAGAGTCCAAGCCAGGGCATCATCTCTTTATGGGGCGGAACTCTGGGGTCACATATCAGCAAGAGACCTATCCACCACAGAAAATAATTTTATAAGGCAGCAATTGAACCTGCCAAGAAGTACACCTCTGGTCCCGCTCAGATTGGACTTGAACATCCGTCCAATTGCAAATGTCATTGCTGCACGACCCCTACTCTATTGGAGGCGGTTTTGGAGTACTCCTGAGCTGGTCAGCTATAAGGAGGAACTTAAAGTGGTTATGGCCACATTAGGATCTGGTGGAATCCCTTGGCTATCCTTCGTAAGATGAACACTTACCTTGATTGGGCTCGAGGATCTCTGGTTAAACCCTGAGGTCTCTTGCCCAGCCATTTCTAAAAAAAACATGACACATGTTGTAAAAGACTTTAATCTAAAAAATCTCTTTTGCTCAGTAAAAACTTCAAGCTTAACTGACATCTTCTTGGATGTTAAGCCATTTTATAGCTTCGAGCAGGAGATTGATGTCATACAACCCACTTTGGCGAAGAAGCTTTACCTACAATTTAGATACGGCACTTTGCCCTTTTACTCTAACATCGACAGGTGGGCAGGGGGTCCGGCATGTCCTTGTTCCGGGTGCCGGATTGAGGAAGAAACCCCTGTACATGTTTTCCTTTTCTGTCCAGCTTATGTGAACATCAGGAAGAAATGGATATTCCAGCTGTGTAAAAATGTGGGTGTAAATCAATATCTGGCTTTTTTCAGGATTTTAAAAACTGACACCAAACCAGTGATAGTGTTTGCAGTAGCCAAATGTCTGCTTTCTATGTGGTCAATTAGAAGGAATCTGATAGCTGACATTGTTACACATTTGCATTAAGTCTTATTGGAATAGGAGAGAGTAGATCAGTATCCTGTTAGTATAATATTTACAGATTTTATTGATTTTTATGAGTTTTAAACATTATTCAAATTTTTGATTTTTAGAGAAAACGTTTAACAATTGATTACATACCCGTGATAATATGAATGAATTGTATTAATTGCTAAAGTATTGGATGGAATGATTTTATGTGCTTTTATGGTAAAGCAAACCGCAATAAAGCTTTTTTGAATTGAATATTTATGGGTTTGGAACAGGATCTTGTTTTGCACCCCCTCTGGCAAACCTGATAATGGAGTGTTGGGGAATACACCATGCATGGCAAAATAATAACTATAATTTGATGAGCCATATACGTATTTGACTACGGTTAGTATGTGATATCTTTATAATCTGGGATGAAACGTGGGGGCATATTACCAACAACTAGCGATAATTTTTGTCTCTAACTTGTTTAGAGACAAAAATTATCGCCGCACATCGGCGATTTTTATCGCAGATAAACCTTGCTATTAGCAAGGTTTATCGCAAATGCGATAAAAATCGGCCGCAATGCATGAATATCGCTGAAAAGTCAGCGATATTCATGCATTATCGAGCAAATGCTCTTAGCCATGTTATCCACCTCCCATTGGATAACATGGCTAAGAACTGCTCAGGGCAGGTGTTAGCTTTTGGAGATATTCGCGCTTAGCGCGAATATCTCCAAAAGTTGGTAATAGGAGATAACGATGTTAGGGACTGTTTCCAGTCGCTAACATCTTGGCACGCCCACTTTGCATGTCATTAGTGATAAATATCACTGACATGCAAAGCGGGGCCCAAGATGGTCGCTATCTCCTATTAGCTGTCACTAACTGGTGTTAGCGACAGCTTGGTAATAGGGAGATAATTTTATCTCCGCTTTCTTGGCTTTTAAAGCCAAAAAAGCGGAGATAAACCCCCTTGATAATATGCCCCTGAATCTTTCTTGAATAAGTTCCTTTTATACATGAATTATATGAATACAATGACAATGCGCAAAAGGAAAGATTTTTTTGTCTGGACACCACAAGATTTTTAATTCTTCAACTGTGTGCTAATCTTTGTGCAGTGTGAGCATCTTGAGCCTTGATATATGCTGGCTTAATTGTTTGATACATTTTTGGAGTGTTAATTTCCGGTGGGTATTTTTCATCTATAAACTATTTAATAACTATATCTACATACTTTTTGTTGTTATAAATGATGTTTGTCACATTTTGTATGCTAAAAAAAATTTCAATTTGGAAACCATGTATTTTGAAAATATTTTAATTGTTCAATAAGAAAGTGCATGAAACACAAAAACATTAAGAAATACCTTTCTTTTGCAGGAATGAAATGTTTCCAAATCATAGTGTTAGACATTATTGCCTTTTACAGGTCAGCTTATTGTTCCCTCAAAGCATATTGTTTACACTCACTATTTACCCTGTCTCTATTCCCCTGTTTGTTTTATGCAGCAGCCAAATCGTGTCCACTTTTTCGAGTCACCTCTCCCTACATATGCATTATTTTCTGCTAAGATGCCCCAGCCCAAGTCTTTCTTCCGTTATAGTTGTACCAGGACTCCAGTTACATCCCTCAGTCTAATAATGTTTTGCCTAGCAACCATAAATCCCAGTCAGAAAAAAAAATCATATATCTAATTAATTTGTTTTCTCCTGAAACATTTAAAATGTAAAACTTTCGGTCAGCTAGTACATTTGCTGCAACAACATTACTAAGACTAGATCCCACCCCCTCCAAAAGGACCGCAAGATGTGACAGTCAAATATATAGTGTGGAGGTAGGTGCCCTGGTATCCACAGACCTAAGGTATACATTTGTGGAAGCAGTCCCAGTTTTAACAAAGAGTAATCTGGTAATATAAGCACTATGTAACAATTTTAGCTGGACTAGTCTGAATCTGGATTTTATTGCAACCTCTATTAAGGAGCTAATTGTCCTTTCCCACTCCCCTTCCTGAAAACATCTGCATCTTTCTCCCATTGGTCGCTCAAAGTTGTCAGTGGATCACTTTTGTTATTAATAACCTTCTTGTATATTAGTGGTGGCTCCTTCATTGGGAGAGGTTTGAGTAATATCCTTTCCTGCAGCGGGATGAGTCCTTTCTGGCTGTGTTTTGGGTCTATGCACTACAGTGGCATGCCTCAGTTGCAGGTATCTTAATATTTAATTGACAGCCATTTTATAAACCCCTTGTAGCTGTTCACAGGCGAGTATCCTGTCTGTTTCATATTTTACTACTTGCCCCATTTGTCTTCTCACTTCCTTTAGCACAATACGATCCCACAGGGGTGTGAGATTTATGGATTTTGGGCTACCATTTATTACTTAATTTTGGTTAAGCGGTTCTAGTTGCTTGGGTGAGAAGTGTTTCAATATTTGTGTCATTTATTATTTTAAAGTTTTTTTTATAACATTCTCTTTGTGACTTTATTTCTGCTTAAATTAAAAAATGTGGTTGGTAGTTTAGGTAGTAAGATTTTAAAACAATTTAAAAATTAAAATGTTTAATAAATGTATCTGTTTTAATAATTTTAATATTTAGTACATTTCTTTTTTTTAAGTTACATTACATATGGGAATATAGGTAAAATTTTACTTTAAATAAAGTAATGATTGGATACCATATATTATATTTTGTTTAAATGTTTGTTATGTTACAGTACGATTATTAACATTAACCCACTACACCCAGCGCAAACCTATACACTGGACTGACATGAGAATAATAAATCTCTCCCCTTTCATTGATGTACTGTCTTCAATTTTAGTTGGGTTAGATTTAGATAAGTAAATCTCACCCCATCAATGTATGCACTTCCCTAATATGTGTATCTTTGAGTTATAATAATAAACATCACATTCATACTGTTATATGTGGCAGGGCTTTCCTGGTAATACATACATGTTACATTCAAGGCAGTCCTGATTGCATGCCAACATGATTGCACTAATTCCTTTGAGTGTGCATGTGACAGGCGTACGGCTTAGAAAGCTAACTGTCTGAATGGTAGCATTAACAAATGTTTGCTCCATTGCCATATTTTATTAAGTACTGCATTTTGGCATTAGTCACATTAACTAAACAGAGAATTGGAATTTGTCCATTCTCTGAAAGCTGCAGAGCTGAGCATATTGATTACAGCCACAAGGCCATCCTGCCATGGACGAATCTGACTTGGAAGAAAACAGAAACAGTTATATTTGCTTGTTTCCATACACTTCTGCAAATAGGACATTGTCAGAGTTCCAAAACACTAATATAAGAGATGTGTCCTTCTCCATAGGCGATAAGTAGGGACAAAGTTATAAAAAAGATGATATATTTCGTAGAGGTGGCACACTTGGAGATGAGTAGGTATCTGACTGTAAATCAAACAATTTGTAAGGCATTCTGGGAAACCGCCATAGGTTGGCTTAACAAAATTTAGTTAGGCATCACAATCAAATGCATAAACCAATATTCGTATGACTGAAAGCATATATGCAACTTAGGCTAGCAATAGACAAACAGATTAAAGAAATATGATGAAATATGTTTGGAGCTTTTCTGGCAATTGCTCTGATTTTAGTAATGACTGCTGGCAGTTTCATAATAATTAGCATTGCTCTGATGCACATGATTTGTAGACAATTAATACGTAATAAATGACCATATGTAGTAAAATACTAACTATTGTATGTGTCTACTACTTCTGAGAACTGGGGTGTGGGAGACTATGTATTCATTATAACCCCTGCATATAGGAGGTCCTTTGGCAGGACAGTCTGACTCCTAACTCTCCCTATCTAAAAGAGCATAATTTGTTAAAGAGAGCAGGGAAGGAAATCTGCCGTGTCTGTTACTCTCCTAAGAGTGTACAATGATTACCTTTCTTTGGGCTTTTGAAATCTAAAAACTGGATAACATAGCAAAGCACATACATTTACTCTCCATAACGAACAAACGCAGAAACAGTTTACATTGTAGAAAAAAAACAAGAAACAATAAATTAATAAAAAAGTTTACATAGAGAAGGAAACATCAATCACCTTTCAACCAAACCAAAGCACATTTACCTAAACTAAGGAGATATATTATAAACAAGCATTTGCAATGCAATCTGTCTCGTCTGTGGGACTTTATAAGTGTTTAGCCTGAGCTATTGGCTCTGCTAATGTGTTTAAGTTATGATATAAAAACAAATACCTATTTTAAAAGCTATTAGCAGTCATCATGGCAACAATCCTATTTGTGTAAGAACTCTCCTGTTATTTTGCAGACTTCTACCGTTATGAATTACTTTTACATGCATTAGCAAAAGATGAGAGTTTGGGAATACATAATGGCACAATCGTGCTGCATGCAACCTCTCCACTTGAAATGAAGGCCACTTTTGGCTTAAATGTGTAAATGTCCACCAACTAGCAAGATCTTATAAAACACTTCGAAAATGGGTGCAAGTTAAATCACATATACAAACAGAATACTACTTCACCTGTTGACATTAACCAGCAAGTACTAATCCCTTGTGTATGGCTTAAAGCTGTATGAGGAGGACTGTGCAGAGAGGCAGATGCGTATCTGTTAATTACCTGAATCAGGCAATAAGTCATGTAGGCAAGACCTAATTAAGTGAGCAGGAATAACCTAGTGTGGGCGTGACAGTGATGGCATCTACCAGTGAGACCTGCACTAATTGAAGCATCACTTATTGAATTGCAGACTTTTTAGGTCTCGCCTGTCAATGCGCTTGCACATTGAGCTTGCGAGAGATATTGGGGCTTAACCAGAGCTTAACCATCGGGCGATTTGATGCTGTGCCCTTGAAAAGCAAGCTCAATGCGCAAGCGCATTGACCTAAAAAGCGCGTGCACATCAAAGCCACCAGCCTCCCTCCCACAGGCATCCCCCAGCGTGCGCTGTGCCTCAGGCATTTCTCCTCCCCTAATGTATTCACTGCCCACGGCTTTCACTTTGACGGCCGCTAGGCCTTCTCTCGTTTATTTTCCTCTTCTTTCTATCAACAACAGTCAGTGTCCACTTCTCCTGCTCTGCCGCTGCCCCTCCCCCTCTTCCTTTGAAGGCCGCCAGGCCGTCTCTCGTTTCGTTTCCTCTTCTTTCTATCAACAACAGTCAGTGTCCACTTCTCCTACTCTGTCGCTGCCCCTCCCCTTCTCTCTTTCCTCCTTTTCATCTCTTTCTCGCTCCTCCTCACTTGTTGAAAACCATTATTTTAACAAAAGGCTCTTACCCTCTTATTCCTTTCCTTTCCTTGTTTAAGGACAGTTACAGTCGGACACAATAACCACATCAATACAATGCATTACACCAAGTGCAGCGTTGTTAGAATTAAGCCTTCCCCAGAGTTGGTCCGGAACCACAGACAGGAAACGGACACTGGAGGTACCCAGAGTTCAGACCTGTTGGCGTTGCTAGTGCTTCTCAGCGTGGATAAGCATGTACATGAAGCATACTCTTCTATGCTGCTGTGTCAAAAAATGGCTCACTTCGACGTATTTCCATTGGTGTGACGCGTCCACTTTTAGTCCGTCTTCTCATGCGATGGAAGAAAATTGAAAACGCCCTGGCCTGTCACACACTACCACACAGTGACCCCCGCCTCCGCTGAGTGTTGCATCTCTGACCTATCGGGCCACCCCCGCCCGTCGCTGTGTGCCCTTCAACAGCTCCTAAAAGGATGAGCACACTCTCTAGCTTACATAAACGAGTAAAGACCTACACATCTGACACCGCTGCCTTTCATGCACGCTTTAAAACCAATCCTGCTATCAAAACTGCGTTTAGGGTGGAAGGGCGAGGGCCTGACCTCGGATGTGCACAGGGAAAAGTGCTGCAATGTGATTTATAGCACCCCGAGGGTCGATCAAAGCTATCCACAATGTGTGAGCTGATGCGAATGCCAGTTTAATGGGCAGCTCTTAGCGCGTTGACATTGGTGGTTTGGTTGATGGCCTGCTGCGGCTTCTGTGCCGTAGGGGGCAGGAATCCCCCCTGTTTACAGACGCCCACGGCTGTCCCAGAAAGGTCGTAATCGGTTCCACAGTTAAATTCCATGATGAAGAGTTTCATTTAGTGCGAATCAATGCTACCTTTGAAAACTCACGTTTTACCAGACACCTTTGCGTTGTAGAGTTAGCAGCGTTTATCCACAAAGAAACAAAAACCAGAAGCAAGGCGCTTAGCTGCCTCCAACATGCGAAATGGATGGCTGCTGACTGCGCTGTAAGCAGCACTACACTTGTCATGCTGCTCACAGGGCCCATCTCCGGGAGCACTTTGCGTTACTTCTAATTCAGTCATAAACGAAGGAGTTCTCTTGGACTCTGTATTATTCTTCCCCATTTAGATTAGCTCTGTAACCATCAATATGGGTTTCCACCACTGTTTCTTCGAAGGAGAGGATGTGGAGTAAGCGCCAGAGCTGCCGACTTGTTAAACAAGTCGTCAACTGTCATTCATAAATATTTCACTCGTATCTCATACCGAATTCCATTACTGTTTTTTTTACGGACTCCTTTTTATTATATTTATTATTATATTTACTTGGCAGTATTCTCCATCTCCTGAGCCTATTATCGATGCTACAACACTTTATCTTCTTGTTATTGTTGGTAAGATTTCTTTTGATATGCATGAATAGTGAGCGATTTTTTAATATTGGGAGAACGGTTTTACATTTACATATTATATTTGTAGGGTCGTGCTTAACTACTCCTGTGGAACATTGGGTTACTATTGTGGCAGCTACGGCATATTTCCCCTTTTAAGGAATATTTCACATAGCATGGTGTTGAAATACACTATACTTGCCAGTAGTTTCATTTTCTTTCGTTCATTTTTTCACAAAGATTATGATACATATTTTCTCTACCCTACGCAGGGGTTAGAGGACACTTGAATTGTGGAGGTTACTTTTTTTGTGTACTTGGTCCCCTGCTACCCATCCCCCGCCCCCCACGCCTCGCACCACACTTCATTGGAATGCCTCCCTCCCTCTTCCAGAACACACGCTCTTCTTCCCTGCTGATCGGCCTTCTCGGCTATCAGTCACTTCATTCCAACTAGTTATTTTTGTTGACTCGACGTCCGTCCCGCACCACCTCCTGCTGCGTAACCAATTTGATTAATTCACCTAGGCATCACTCCTTCTAAAATGCCCTCTCCATGCCCCTCCTCGAGCCCGCCAGGCCTGCTCCCAAATGTTTTGTTGAAAAACAACAACATTTCAGTGTTGCTGTCCCTCCCCCACTGGTACTGCAGCTCGAGTTTCACAAGACCGCCTGGGCCCTCTTCCCCCAGCACCTCTTCTTCCCTCCCTCTCTCCGCTTCCCTCTCTCTTCCAAGACCACACGCTCTTCTTCTCTACTGACCGGCCTTCTCAGCTATCAGTCACTTCAGAAATCCCGCCCCTCTCTCCCCTCCCCTCTTCCCTCTTTCCTTACTCTCCTCACTCTCTTCGCCCCCTCTCTCCTCACTCCCCCTCTCCCCTCTCTCTCTTCACTCCCTCTATCCTCACTCTCCCCTCTCCTCAGTCTCCCCACTCTCCTCTCTCTTCTCCCCTCTCCTCTCTCTTCTCCCCTCTCTCCCTCTTATCTCTCCCCTCTCCTCACTCTTCCCACTCTCCCCTCTCACCACTCTTCTGTCTCTCACCACTCTCCCCTCCCCCTCTCACCTCAATCTCCCCTCTCCTCACTATCCTCACTCTCCTCACTCTCTCCTCTCACACCACTCTCTCTTCTCACCACTCTCCCCTCTCCTCACTCTCCACTCCCTCCCTCTCCCCTCTCACCACTCTCCCCTCTCACCACTCTCCCCTCTCCCCACTCTCCCCTCTCATCACTCTCCCCTCTCACCACTCTCCCCTCTCACCACTCTCCCCTCTTACCTCTCTCCCCTCCCTCCACTCTCCCCTCCCTCTCCCACCTCCCTCTCTCCCCTCTCCTCACCCTCAGCCTCCTCTCCTCACTCTCCTCTTCTCACTCTCCTCTCCCTCCTCTCTCCTCTCTCCTCCCTCTCCCCTCTCTTCTCTACCTCTCCCCTCTCTTCTCTACCTCTCCCCTCTCTTCTCCACCTCTCCCCTCTCCTCACTATCCTCACTCCCCCACTCTCTCCTCTCTCACCTCTCTATCCTCCCTCATCACTCTCCCCCCTCACCACTCTCCCCTTTCACCACCCTCCTCTCTCCACTCACTCTTCTCCTCTCTACCTCCCCCCTCTCTCCTCACTATCCCCTCTTACCTCTCTCTCCTCTACCCTCCCCTCTCTCCCACCCCTCCCCTCTTCCCTCTCTCCTTACTCTTCCCTCTCTCCTCACTCTCCCCTCCCCCCTCTTTTCACTCACCCCTCTTTTCACTCTCCCCTCCCTCTCTCCGCTCCCTCTCTCCTCACTCTACCCTCTCACCTCAATATCCCCTCTCCTCACTATCCTCACTCTCCTCACTCTCTCCTCTCACACCACTCTCTCCTCTCACCACTCTCCCCTCTCCTCACTCTCCACTCCCTCCCTCTCCCCTCTCACCACTCTACCCTCTCACCACTCTCCCCTCTCATCACTCTCCCCTCTCACCACTCTCCCCTCTCACCACTCTCCCCTCTCACCACTCTCCCCTCCCTCCACTATCCCCTCCCTCTCCCACCTCCCTCTCTCCCCTCTTCTCACCCTCACCCTCCTCTCCTCACTCTCCTCTCCTCACTCTCCTCTCCCTCCTCTCTCCTCCCTCTCCTCTCTCCTCCCTCTCCCCTCTCTTCTCTACCTCTCCCCTCTCTTCTCTACCTCTCCCCTCTCTTCTCCACCTCTCCACTCTCCTCACTATCCTCACTCACCCACTCTCTCCTCTCTCACCTCTCTATCCTCCCTCATCACTCTCCCCCCTCACCACTCTCCCCTTTCACCACTCTCCTCTCTCTCCTCACTCTTCTCCTCTCTACCTCCCCCCTCTCTCCTCACTCTCCCCTCTTACCTCTCTCTCCTCTACCCTTCCCTCTCTCCCACCCCTCCCCTCTCCCCTCTCTCCTTACTCTTCCCTCTCTCCTCACTCTCTCCTCCCTCCTCTTTTCACTCACTCCTATTTTCACTCTACCCTCCCTCTCTCCACTCCCTCTCACCTCACTCTACCCTCTCTCCTCACTCTTCCCTCTCCACTCTTTTCACTCTCCCCTCTCCTCACTCTCCTCTCTCCTCACTCTCCTCTCTCCTCACTCTCCCCTCTCCTCACTCCCCTCTCCTCACTCTCCAATCCCACTCTCCCCTCCCCCTTTCTCCTCACTGCCCTCTCTCCTCACTCCCCTCTCTCCCCTCTCTCCTCTCTCCCCTCTCTCCTCACTCCCCTCTCTCCCCTCCATCTCCCCTCTTCCCACTCTATCTATTGCCCTCGCTCTTTCTATCTATCTATCGCCCTCACTCTATCTATCGCCCTCACCCTATCTATCGCCCTCACTCTAACTATCGCCCTCACTCTATCTATCGCCCTCACTCTATCTATAGATCCCCCTCACTCTATCTATATATCACCCTCACTCTATCTATATATCACCCTCACTCTATCTATCTCATCACCACAGCATCACTCAGCACCACCACCGCATCACTCAGGGGCACCACAACATCACTATGCGCCACCACAGCATCACTGAACCCTACAGCATCACTCAGCGCCACCACAGCATCAATCTGTGCAACCATTCAACAACAACTGGTTCAAATATGTTCTCTCAATGTTTCAAGCTTTATTACAAATGTCACAAAAAGATGTTAATATTTCACTCTTTTTCTTGGATTTTCGTCACAATAAAATACACTGAACATAATCTTCCCAAAAGTTATTTACAAAAGTTTAAGCTATTGCCATTATAAATTACAATATCTTTTATTTAAGTATTAATTATTTAAAAAAATGAAAAGCCATTTTTATTTGTAATATCAATACATCTAAGTCACGTAAATACAAAACATGTTGCATTACAAATGCTATAGGTGTCACATTTGCAAAAGATAAAATTATTGGCATTGTAAATGACAAAGCTATTAATTTTGCTATTTTCAAAGCCAACACATAAATAAAAAATGTGTCATTTACAAGACCAATACCTCAAACTTTCCTAATGCGAGACCTATTGCATTGCGAATGCTTGTTTCAGATGGGGCACAGTCAAACAGCGTCTTCATGCGTGAGGAGGGTCACTCATGTCACCCTACGGAGATTTTCTTTAGTGCCCACCAACATTTGGCATAAGTGGAGGAGTGTGTGTCTGGGCGGAGGTTCTAAAACACGCACATAAAGGCAATTATTTGTAATTGTTTACTTTCTACACCATCGGAAAAGCCAGAGATGGAAAGGAGACAGAGTGGAGCTGTCAAACAGCGTGAAGAGGAGAAATAGAAGCAAGTACGGCATAGAAAAGCATGGGGGGGTCAGAGGGGATCACAAAAAGGGAGAGAGGAGCTCGAGAGGCAAACACAAGCAGAAGGGGAGGGCTGGGAGGAGGGGCAAAGCAGTCCTGGAAGAAGCGAAAATGTAACCTCAAGACTCTAGGAGGCTTTGTATCGGGAGAATTGGAGGAATATGGGAGGATGTACCTGAAAACTAATTGGGTGGGTGCCACTCCTAGAATATGTGCTTGGTAGTTGGGCCGCTTACCAAGATAGAATAGGTTTATATGGTCATCTGGAGTTAATTTCTGAGAAAAAGGTGAGACATGCACCAACCATTAGCCATTTGCAGATTACCATTTTTGAATGACACAGAAAAAAGGCAATCCAAAGTAGTGGGAGAGGTCAGACCACACAAAGTACATACAACAGATCGCCTGATAGCGCAAGCGCTGTCTAGTATTGACCTAAAAATATTATTGAATGCACGTATATGCCAAGGAAGAAAATAACACAGAGAAGATTACGTCACTTCAGAGTAACCTATCGGGAGCCAACATACAAAGACATCTAAATACCTATAATCAACAACAAACAGAATATTACAATTCGAATGTGCAAGGCATCACATTTTCTTTATTTGTATTAAGTATAATTATGTTACTTAGAGAGAGAGAAAGAAAAGAGACAAAGAGAAAGAGCAAGGATACATAATGGGTAACTATGTAATGCGGTCTAATAATACTGCTGAGGGGTTCTAGTAACATAATAGACCACAAGGCCGATGGCCGAGTATTTTGTAAATCTCCCCTCCACATGTCAACATAGGAATATATTACAATTTACGTATTATGTATTTTTTTATATTACATGTTTGTTTTGAGATCGTTTTAAAAAGCTGTTTTCTTCAAAGCGCAGCAAGAAATGGTTTATTCAAACTATTATTAATGTTTTGAATGTATATCTCCCTTTTAATTTTAGGACCTTTTATTAATCGGTTTTAATTCGCTTTTTTGTTTGTGTTGTTATATATATATGTTTTTTTATTGAAAGGATTTGAAAAATCTAGATCCAACAAAACTCAAATGCTAATATACATATCTGATAACAAGCAGAGCATACACTATACCACATAAACAAAAAAGAGGCATATATATATATATATAGGTACATGACATAGGTACCTGCAGTAATCATCAGATGTAGAATGCTATTAAGTTGGTTACATAACCTCATTGAAAAATTATATGGAAGCTTTTACAGAAATAATTTTTAATATAACAAGAGAAAAGAAAGAAGGAAGAAAGACAGAAAGGAAAAGAACTAAAGGGAGCGAAAGAAAGAAAAGAAAAGAAAAGAAATAAGAAAATGGGGAATGAAAAAGAGAATTGAAAAAGATTGAAATTAAAAGGTTATATCAATTATATCCACAATGCTCCAATAATAAATTACAAAAATAGAACTGTCATAATATAATTATTTCATAAATTATAGGTAGGAGTAAGGAAAATGCAGTCCAATTGGGTGGTGTTGGGAAACCTCTCTTTTTATGCATGGTTGCGCCTATTTTGTGCTGACTGTTTTCTCAAAACAATGGGGTTCTACCAGTAAAGCTATAGTATATGGGGGTGAAAAATACACCAATTGCATGGAAAGTTAAATGTCAGCTCTGGGCTGCAGTACATATTGTTCCATCTTGTAGGCTGAAAATGAAAACTTGACTTCCAGCCTGTATGTGTAGCCTGACTGCTTCCGTTTCTAAAATTGCAGGTAGACTTGTCAAAACAACCCTTTTGAGAGAAAAAAATACTACTTTTAAATATTAAGTAAGTCACCCCTAAGTAGGCACTGTAGTCCACAAGGCAGGGTATCTAGTATTTAAAAGTGGAAAATGTAATAATTACTTGTTGACAAGTTCCTATTGTCTTTAGCCTCCAAAAGCTAATTTCAGTGTATAGGGCTGTGGTTGTTCTGTTCTTATGAGAACATTTAAAGTACAAGTAGAATGTTAGTTATGGTAACTTTGGCTTGTAATAAGCTGTAATAAGCTACAGAATCTGTCCAACCACTATTTTCAATATTTTTCAACATTTTAATTCAATGACTGTTATTGATTTTATGATAAATATTCGGGAAAAATAACTTTTAAGAAGTTAGACTTTGCCTGTCTCAAACTACAGTGGGCTAATTAGCAGAAGCCTGTCTGCAGCAGTCCTCCATGTCAGTATTTTCCCCCATGAGATGTGAAACAACCCACAGAGCAGAAACAATGGCTTGGGCCTTTTGGCAGGAAGATGTGGATGTGAGGTATGTGATTCATACTCTCACAGAAAGGCAGTTAGGGAGGACACACAAACTTGATTAATTTAAACCTAAAGACATTAGGGTGATGCCGGCTTGTTCATAGCTAAGCCCAAAATGAGACCTGGGCTAGTGGGGTTCTTTAATCCCAGGGCCAACATAGCCGGACTAGCTCTATTCGAGCTAAAACTTTGGCTGGATCAGCATGATTGGTGTATCCAACCTTATGGTTGGGGTAAAATCACACATAGGTCACAGATAGCCAGGCACAGTTGCTTGCACTGATAGGCACTTTCGTTTTTCTTGGTGATTTTGGCATTATAATGTCTTGTGTATTGGTTTCACCTTTTCACTGTGTTAAGTTGGCATGTGCTAGTTAGAGTTTTAAACGCCATTTTTCCTTTCCTGCTGCCTCTGCACACAACACATTTTGTTATTAATGCTTTTCGCCTGGTTAGGTATTTTGCTTTACATGAGAATAACATGTTTGCTTATAATATCAGTCTTGCTTGGTAAGCTATATCTGTACAGTGAGTGCCGAGGCCTTCAAGGTTATTTCAACACAGCGCTTATTGTTTGGATTGATCAGCGCACAGAGTAGACATAATATGGATGCAGCTGTGGCCAACTTTGGTTTTAGGTGCGAATGATACTGCACTGTGCAAGGCAGGAGACACACAATTGATGAATATCCGTATGCAGGGTGTTGGGGTAGGAGATGATGTGATCCATTTCCACTGAAACTAAAGGTATGGGCCCGCCCTTCTAAACCCAGAGACCTTCTGTAGATATAATATAATATACTAGCTAAGGAGGGTAAACTGAGGTTCTTGTAGACCTGTTTCCTTTAGCCTTTTAACATGCTTTCACCTTTTGTATTTTATGGAATAGTAACTATGCTTTTAACCTTGATCTTTGAATTATGTTTGCTTGTATTAGCTAAGATACTGCGTTTGAGAACACTGCATTAGAAATAAACATTTCAAACTCGCATGTGTCCTCATTGACTGCTCGTTCTGGATTGATATGTTAGTACAACGAAAGAGTGTTCATGTGTTCCACGTTTCCTGAGTTGTTCTAAGTCCATGTTCTGGGTTGTCTAAATAATTGGGGTTTTGTAAGTACCAATGAGACACTGATTGCTAGTCTGGTAGGGGATTTTGGATACTAAGGTGAGTTTTGGCACACCCTAATTCACTGAGGTTCTAAGTCGCTATGCACAGTTCTGTATAGGAGCAGAAATCCCTGCTACAATAACATTGAAAAATCATATCTCTGGTTCCACTCACTAGATTTCAATCATTTTTGCGTCATTTCACTCATTACATTTTTCTTAATTTTTAGAATTTGGTTGTGGGATTTTGTTGTATTGCATTGTGTTTTTGCTTTTTAATTCTTTTGGATTCCTAAATACTTCACACACTTTTCCTATGGTAAGCCTGTCTTCTCGTGTCATATCTACCAAAGGTTAAGCTCAGTTTTTAATAATTGATACTCTGTGGCATATTTAACAACACGTTTTGCCCGGTTTGTGTCACAGAAGTGACGTAAACCAGTACAAAGTATTGTTTTGGGAATTTCTTTCCAGCCAAAAATCCTGGTTTGCTTTGGAAAGTAGCCTTTAAGTAACACAAACTAGCACGTTGTGCTTCTTTGCACTACTTTCTGTCAAGGATGCATTCGTGGACTTAGGAATAGTACAATTTACTATTCCAACTCCAGCGTGTGCAACAGTAGGGAAGTTATTGGAATAGTTAATTATACTATTCCTTAGTTTAGCGTGCCCCCTACATCATCGTAGAAACGACTTGAAATGTAATGGTTTTCGTTATAACAACGCGATTGTTGTAACGACTGCGTTGTAATCACATGCGTTGTAGCTCACGGAATGTAAATGTGGTTTCTCCCCTGTAGCAGGCTTCTATTGTTCCTGAACCTGGGAGTCTTTCATACTAGTACCCACGAGGACAGAAGGTTGTGTGGTGGCCAGCAAGTGTCCATGGCCACTGGACAAATAAGAAAACAGAATGGCAACTTTCTAAGGGTTGCCCTTCCTTAAACATGACATTAAATTTGATTGGGCATCAAGTCAAGTTTAATGCCATGATTGATTTGATACCTTGGAGTACCAATTTTAGTAGTCCCATTCCGAAGGTAGCTGGATTGAGAGGTCAGCCCATAACTCTATGTTAGCCAATGTGGCTACTATCTTTTCCACAGCAAAAAAACAACAATGTGGATGTTTTGCTGTTAGGACATATTACAAGTATATGTCCTACATAATAATATACAGCTCCTTGCCTTAGGGCTCCAGGGGCCTTCTTTAGGGGAGACATATATACATATATATTTATTGTTAAGTGAAGAGGGGACTTTAGCATTTGGTTTGAATTGAAAGTAGAACTAGCAGTTTAGAACTGCTGTATCAGGCTGCAGTGGCAGGCTGGGAGCCATTTTATGCTTTGTCACACTCAGTAGCACAACCGGTGCTGCATCCATGCAGTGGGGATCACTCTGTTTTACATGCCCTGGGTACCCTTTGTGCCATATCCTAGGGACTTATATAAGTCAGCACATGCCAGTTGGACATCACCAGTTCAACATATAGTTTATAACGGGTTAGAACACTGGTCCTGAGGTATGGTTAACAGGCCTTAGTGCACTCTCAGTGTCAAAAACCCAGCAGCATTAGCCCACATATTGGGGGTGATTATGTAAAAATAGGCATTTCCTAACAATATTCATTCATTAATTGTGAAAAAGGCACTAGTGAAGTATCTTGAAAATGTTGGATAAACAATCTATACAATGTTTTTTCTATAATTGTAAATGTATAACCCAGTAATTTATTTTAACATTTGTATTGTAATATATCACAGGACTGGTCATTTTTTCTTTCTCTAAGAAGGACATACATTCAAAATTATATTCAAAGTAGGAAACATCGGAAAATAGGCAAATGCTATTATAGGTACCATAAAGAATTTTGATTTGGTCAACATCAATGTAATTTCTTTGTAACAGAAATGAGCAATATGTTATCTTTCAGTTGGTCATTCAAAACAGGTATATCATTAAAACAAATCTAGATTTATGATATGAGAAAGCTTAATGGTAGGACTAAAAATCTGGAAATGTTATACTCCCTTTTTTTCATTTTTCAACTCAATCAGAGAAATTGTTGTCTGTGCATTTTTCCCTGAAAATTGAGAATGTTATCTATCAACGATATTAAAAATGTATATTAGAGTTTCTGGGTTTCATTACGAGGGCGTAACGATCGATGATCGTTACGCCATTGTAATGAGAAATATCCACTGCCACATTAGGATGCCGGTGGGTATCGCGGTGGACACAAAGTCCGTCCGCCGCTTTTTGCTGGTGGCAATCGCCACGATTGCCTGCCAGGCGGAGCTGGGCCACTAATATGGTGACAGTGCCTAGCAGGCACCGCCTGGCATATTAGGATGTGGGTGAGTATAGGCATTTCTATGGCGGCAATGCTGCCATGGAAAGGCTGGCGGCGATTGGCTTTTGGGGGCCCGTTGCGGGTCCCTTCGGGGGTGGGGGGAGTGCACTGGGGGGGTACCCATGGTAACCTTCTGCAGTTCCCTGCACCAAGTGGCAGGCACTGCGTGGTGCCTGCCTCATGGCGCAGGGAAATGCTGTGCATACTCTTTTCACATTGCAGACGGTGCTGCAGCCAGCAGCACCGTCAGCAATGGTAAAAGGCCAGGATGCGCCCGCCAGTATGGCTAGCACATCTTAACTGGTCTGGTGCGACCGCCACACTTCTGGCAGGCGGTCCCATCACCGTTATGATGGTGGGCGGACTAATGTCCGCCCCCCATCATAATGAGCCTCTTAGGAGCATGGAGATTACAGATAAACTAATGGAGAAAACATAATTTTTATTATATCTAAAGAAAAACCGTGTATCTCACCATTCTGCCATATATGTAATAGGTAAGATTCAAAAGCTAAAATAAAAAATAATGGTGATTGGGGCATCCTTGCCTTGTACCCGTAGTAGGGGAGACAAAAAGGAGCGGAAGTCCCATTAATAACATAGAAGCCTCAGGAAAATTATGAAGATTGCAAAATTACTTAACAAGCCTCGGTTCAAAAAACCGAACCTTTTCGGAGCTTTTTCCACATCCAAAGCAACAGCAATCATTTGATTCAGCTCAGAAAACCTGTGATAATGACATTAAGAAATACTCTGGGATTATCTAATGAGACTCACCCTTTGAAGAATCAATTGAGGAACAAAAGGCTCTAATCCCAGAGCTAAAGTTTTTGAAACATATTATCATTTGAATTACAAAGTGATAAATCTTTACCATCGTTATGTATTAAGCACTCATTTCTTCCAAAAATGTGCCTTTTCGTAGATCCTGAAGTAATAGCATCATTATATAATCGCTAATGTTAAGGAATAAATAATGTGAAAAATTAGAGTATAATTCAAAAGGAAATCCATCCAGGGCTGGAAATGTATCTATTTAAAGAACAAAAGTAGCTTTAATGAGTCTTCTTCCGAAATAAAATCGATTTTCTTTTTTGTATTGATTTTAAAGGAGCAATGAAAACCTTACAGCATATATTTAAAAAATACCAGCAGAAATAATACCTCAGTTTACAAAGTACATCAGGTCTTAAATTATTTATTTTTGATTTCTTGGAAGGAAGTCATATTGGTGGTATATTTTCTGTGGTAGTTGTTTTTGTAATATTGAGGCAGTTTGTTTTTCTGAGTGTCAGCTCTGAGTCCAATGAGTGCACTTTGTTTATGTAACTCGCTTATTGCAAAACTCTTCTGAGTGGGGATGCTGATTTTACTGCTTTCTGGATTATAGAATACTGTTATCATTTTCAAGACTTCTTTTGAGGGACTCTTGGGATTATAGATGCTGTTCAAGTATTGGGATTGTTGGTGTTTTTATAATTGAGTGTACACACTGTTGCGCCTATGTAGGTGCATTTTGCCATGATGGTTCTTGGATTTATGCAAAGTGCATACATTTGTCCTTTTATTTTTGTTAATTCTTCATTCATCCCATGAGCTATCTTTTTCTTGCTGTATTGTTTTAACATGTTTTTAGAATCAATATGTTGAAGAGTGAGGTCAACAAGCCATAAGCCTTTTCTATTGTGTATATTGTTTTCATGCCGGTGTTAGAAATTAGCTGATCTTTCAGATCTTCTATGTTCTATTCATTCCATGGTCTATAGGAAGATGAGGTAGGAGTTGGCCGACCTTGTCATGGCATCTTGTGTGAGAAGGCAATGATGTGGTGATAGAACATGAAACTGGAGTGATTCTTCTGATGGTCAGCAGTTCTGGATTGCATTCAAGGTATGACCTGCTACATAAGTGAGTGGTGAGTGGTGAGATAATTTTCTTTTTATGTGTATATGACTAGGCCAGATTAGTTTTGTTGAATCAAATGTGTCTGTTGTCATGGATACATCGATTGGAATATGTATTTGATATTTGATACAATATTCAAGAAGGCTTCTGTGAAGGCTCCATTGCTTGGTGGTCAGTAGAGCAGTAGAACATTGCAAGCGAGTCTGAATTATTTCTGATGCTGAGGTTATTACTTGTGTTGCTATAGGTTTTAAAGGTGATTGGGAAGTGTTTGGGAGTTCGAGAACCAGGGGGGTACTATTCATCAGTGTCAAAGTATATAGGCCTAGTAGAGTATGTGCCAAAGGGGATGGAAAGGATAGGCAGTCAGGGCTTTCGAAGGGTGATGGTAAGAGGTGGAATTGGCATTCACGCATAAGCCTACAGAGATTTAGCTAGGGTGGTGGGACATGAAAGGAGTTGATTGCTATTGAGGGTGATAGGAGGGCATAGGGTATTGAGTGGCCAAGTTGTGACAGGGAGGAGGAGGTAGGGGAAGTTAGAGTAGGAAGAGGTATTGGGACACAGGGGGTTTGTCAGATAAGGTTGTCCATTATGGGGTAGAAGAAACTGGGATGAGATTTGGACACAATAGACATTGGTTGTAATAGGGTGCTAGTGGATGTGGGGGGTTCAGTGTGTAGGAATATGTGATGAAGGATAAGGAGGTGGGTACCATGTGAGTGTGATTGCATTACTATTGCAAGAGTTCTTTTAAACTCTTGTTGAGTGTGTTCTGTCAGTTGTCTGGGAGGGGTTTGGGGGTAATATCAGGAGCAGCTGTCCAAACATGCAGGGAACATGGGTTATAATCGGAGGGGTGCTGCCTCAATCTGCTGTGGAGAAAAAAAAGTATTTGGGGCAGGATTACTTACCTCAGCCCAAAACAGGCCCAAAAGGCTTGTCCTCACCACTCTTTGACTTGATGACCGGGCTGAGATGCCCTTGGAGATAGCTTGAGGATACTGGTGATGGGTATCATGCGACCTTCACCTAGGCTTCCTCTAGCCTCACTTTTTAATTACCAGGCAATAGCTAATGAGAGCCCCCAGAAGCATAAGGCAGCACCTGTCTTGGCTCTTTCAAATATGCAAATATTGTGTGGAGCATTTGGAGTTTTTTTAAGGGAGAGAGGAGTAAGATGGTTCTGTGGCTTTATTTTAGGAGCTGACTTCAGACTCAAGAAACATATATATTTATACAATAGAAGGGGGTTCCCCAAAACAATAGGCGATGTAGGCAGGAAGGGAGGGGATCAAAAGTACAGTTAGAAAAGAACACCCTGCCAAGGTAGATAATAAGGGGTTCTTCACAGGATCCGATTCTGATTAGAAGGGAGCAATATCAACTGAATATCAGGGCCCAAGACAACAAATAGATAACATTCAATTCATATTTTTATAAAAAATATATATTTTTATTGGTTTTGATGCAATCAATCATTTTAGAAAACATTCAAGACTAGCAAATTCAAGAATCAATAAAAACTATCAATAAAGTTCATTATTTCATATAGGGAAAGAATGTTCTCCAAAGAATTAGGTGTTCCACTCACTCCAGGGCATTTCAAGGGGCTCAACAGACACTCACATCTTCTGGGGGTCATTCACACTCATACATATTCAACCACTTCACAAGGATAGATCTCGCTTGACCTGCAACAAAGAGCTGGACTTATGGTTGCATGGACGGGAGTGCAACTATGAAAGGGCAAATTAGATGGAATAATGTTGCCGTTCTTGATGGTAGCGGTTCAGACTCATGAAACTGCAGGAGCAAGGCTTACTTATTCCTTTGACTCTGCTCTGTG
This sequence comes from Lissotriton vulgaris, assembly GCF_964263255.1. NCBI lineage: Eukaryota > Metazoa > Chordata > Amphibia > Caudata > Salamandridae > Lissotriton > Lissotriton vulgaris. The sequence continues at coordinate 756,001,784 of NC_141699.1, read as the reverse complement.
TTTGTCACATTCGATTATTTATCTTATTTGATACAGAAATCTTTCCTATTTTGCTACTTTTCCTGCATCTTCGGCAAAGTCGATAGTTCTGACTTTAACATTCTAAAGAGATTTTATGCATCCAACACATGCAAAGAGCCTGGGTGAATACCTGTGTTTGCATGTATTGGCACTTTAAAGGCAGAATGATTAGGGATTGCCAGTGCTTGTTGCTATTTTTGGGAAAAATATTCAGATTTTTTCAAATTTCAATTTGGATAGCTAAAGATGGGGGTTCCTTTGGTCCACTTACCCTCCTAGTGTTTACCATTGCCTTTGAGGTGTACAGAGAGAGCGATCCTACCTATTGGCAGAGCCGGGAAGATGGCCCAGTGAGTTAAATCCTTGAAATTGGCAACTGGAGTGGTAAAGAGTTCATGAGGTATCAATTTGAATTAAAGAAGACACTTGGGAAGGCTCATAGAAGTTCTAACACATGTTTAATGCAAAATGCAAAAAAAGCATCAAACATATTCTAAGTGCAAAATGCCATGGAATAGGACATGTTACAACGCAAACATTTACAATGCATGCCTTTACAACGTGGTTTTTACATCACAAAATCCATTATAATGCATGATTTTACAATGCATGCCATCACAACGCATTTTTAGAAACTACATTTACAACGCATTCCATTACAACGCATACCATTACAGCGCATTATACTTTTAGAGCAACAGTAGGGTAAGTGTTGGCTAGTGGAGGGGTAAACATTACTATTCCCACTCCAGTGAGTGCAACAGTAGGGTAAGTGTTGGACAGTGTAGGGGTAAAAATTACTATTCCCACTCCAGTGAGTGCAACAGTAGGGTAAGTGTTGGATAGTCTAGGGATAAAAATGACTATTCCCCATTACTTACCTTATAATGCGTTGTAATGGCATGCGTTGTAGTGACATGCATTGTTATGGCATGTGTTGTAGTCACATGTGTTGTAATGGCTGCGTTGTAATGGCATGCGATGTAAAGGCAGTTGCGTTGTAATGACTGCGTTGTAAATGTAGTGCGTTGTAATGACTGCGTTGTAATGGTTGTTTCCCTTGCCATGTCAACGTACCAGTGCTCCACCGCCTGATTAGTTGGAGCATGTAATGCTAAGTTTTATGCAATATTTTTCAATGCAAAAAACAGAGGAAAGGACACATACATAAACAGAAACGTCTGGAATACACTAGTGAGCAGGTGCCAACCTCTACTCATGGAAATAATGTGACAAGACCTTGAGGGAGAGATGCACCAAGCTAAAGTAAAAAGACTGTCTTCACTAAATCTGCAGTTCTCACTTCGCTGTGCCAACTTCAGAATGAGGCTATGCTTACTTGAACTGCTTAGGCTAAATGTGCACAGTATAACCTGGGATAACAATATGGCAGTGCGTCTAAAATATGTGTAAACGTGAACTAATGCTGAGGCTTGCTGGGCTTTAAACAGGTACAAAAAAGAATTCTCAATTGTTGATACAAGCAGGTAAGTATAGTAGAAATTACATCCTCATCATCTTGGCTAGCCCAAATCATCTTTCAATTCCTATGAGGTAATTTACTTGAATAATAGCGACACCTGATATTTTTACTGCTTAGAATGCATTATGAGATGCTATGTAAACATTTGTAGATTTCATTATCTCCAAGTTGCGCTGGCACTCTTCATTAGGTTCCAGTTCTGCTGTGGGGTCCCTTAGGGTCATTAAGACCCAAGCAGGCGCCCCACCTAGCCACTGGAGCTCTTACCTCTGCTAACCCTAGCACCCTACCAGAAGGCTGCTCTCCATATCTGTAGATCCAGCTTTTTGGCAGAGAACTTTGTGCCACCAGTGCCACTGCACTGAATTTACTGAAGGCCGAGCTTAATGCTGCTTGGCCACCATGTTTTTTCTCCTAATGCATTCATTTTTGTACACAGACGAAATCCCAAAGCAGAAGTGTGTTAGTCAAAACAAAATAATCGCCCAGATGGGTGCCATCCATTTTTTTCTGTCTGCCATGATTTTCAGAGATAAACAGTGATGGTCGCCACAGAAGAACGTCATCTCAGCGAGGATTTATCACGGCAGAGCAGGTTGAGTCTCAGTCTGAAAATCCAGTGGTTCCGCCATCTTTAAAGGTGTGAGCTTGACAGAGCATCCTACTTTATTGTCAGAAGCCCTACACCCGCCAACCTCAAGAAGACCCCACTCTTCTTATTTTGAGATACTCTGCTAACCAATGGCCCTAATCTAGATATTTAACAGGAATGCTAAAACAATGAGCTCAGCATGCTAGGATATTACAGAAAGTTTTCAATAAAAGCGTCACCATGCAGTTTCCCAGAATGCACTGTGTTGTTTACTACATATTTACATGGTTTTCACATTGTGAGTCGGGTATTCTTTTCTGCTTGTCATTCCATGCATTGTGCCCTGCAAAGTGGAGATAAAAATGGAAGTTGAACTGAAGCACAATATTTCAAATCTTACTTTTTGTTTCCATAATCATGCATCGTGCAGACTCTAAAGCTACTGTAAAACAGCCACCATAAATGAATTCAGGTCCCCAAGCCTTACTGCGCATTGGAATTAAATCAGGCGTGTGCTCAGCCACGCATTTAGAACTTTCACGAAAGTAATTAGAAAAAAGATGCTGGTGAGAGTTGATGTGATAGGTTATAAATGTCATAGCAGGCACGTCTGCTTAAACTTAAATGAGAGAGAAGAGGAAACCAAGAGCCAGTGACAAGTGGACCTCAGAGGCATGTCTCTCTTGGGCAGGGGTGGGTACTACGCCACAGTATGAGATGCCGAGGTCATGTCCACTTGCCAACGTTGATGGAATTCCCGCTCCTCATTTTTTTTTACCAGCAAAGGAATTCCCGCGCAAATTGTTTTTGTCAAACGGCACGTGAAACCTTACCATACTCCAGTAAAAAAAAAGACGAATTCTGGAAATGACAGTAGCAGCTGTTTTTCTCTACAATCAGAGCGCTGAGACATCAGAGCAGTGGCTTTGAAGTGCGGAGCATCCTAACGTAGAGCATTTTGCCAACCTTGCCGTGTTTCTTTAAGCACGACCTCTGAACTGGCTGTATGGTGACTAATTCACATGCTAAGACGGCGGTATATCGGTAACACTCAAGCGCCTGCGATTGTCATTAGAGCTTCGCAGTAAAACAAAGATGAAAGTGAAAATCTGTAATATTATACAGGAGGCTAAGCACTGCTTTTTTCTTTCAGAGTTGGAACTACGTGAGTTGTAAAAGAAATTTACAGCTTTTATATTCCTTCTTATTTTTTTTCAAAAGTCGTTATAAAATTAGCCTTTAATCTTATTAAAACCATAAATGTTTCATCGTGGTTAGTGGAGTGCTCACACATGCCTTTTTTGTTTCTGAAGTGCTGTGTTTTATCAGATTAGGTTTTTAAGGGCTTTGGTTTCTCTGGAAAGGAGTCATCATGATTTGGCACAATAGAGCAACTGCGAAGTCTGATGTTGTGTGCCCTTGTTGCCATGGGCAACGGAGAGGTATCAGGAACTCGCGAGGCTTCGTTTTGGAGGGACTACATGGGCCTCAGCGCCGACCTATGGTACCGTACTCTTTTCACCCACAGTGATGCAGCAGTCTGGCAGAAGTGCGGTATGAAGCGATATGAAAAATAATATAATATTATGGTGCGCCATAGCTAATCATGTGTGTGTCCTTGTCATGAAGGGATTAGACACAACCAATGGAAATCTGAAAGTATAACTACAGCGCTGTAGCACCAAACTCTGCACTTTGCATCCATGTCAATACATATTCCTACGCCATATATATTTATCTGTTTTGTTTGGAGGGCAGATTATCACAGGAGTAAGTCTCTGCAATTTGGAGACTTACAATGCACACAGAAACCCCACTATCAAAACTATGGTTCTTTGGGTATTTTCACACCCAAGTTGCACTCTTACACTAGACGTATTTGACCCCAATGGCCTGATTCAGACTGTTAAAACCTAGTGCAAGGAGCGTTTGCACTTGATGTTGCATTATGGGTCTCGTGCAACATGTGCTTAGTCCCGGATCTATTACTTGCACAATTTGCTCTGTGCTATTCATGGAGGAAATTGATGGCAAAAACAATGTGCAAAAGCGAAAGCTCAGAACCAAGTGTAAAAAGAAACCCATGGAAAATCCGAGGCCATGCAGTAACATTTTCCCAATGCTATTTTTGGGCCTGAATTTTCCTCGTGCCTTGGAAGGGGGCTGTAACTGTAGAAGTGCAAATTGGGCATGGAAATTCATTGGAAAGCTTTGTTAACACCCATGCAATTACAACTCGTCACATTCTCAATGGCCATTCATGTACCTCTCAACTGGGAGCATCCATCTTCACAAAATTGGGAATTATTTTTTTTACTGGATGGGCTCTGTCGTCCAAAATTAAAATCTGTCACAACAGATCTATTAATAAAACCTTATATTTGCTCATTTTTTATGTAAAATGTATTTTTCAAAATGTAATTTTTTTATGTATGAGCTCTAATGTACATATAGGTCTCTCATTACTTAGCACAGCCGATGTACTATAAATATGTTAAAAAGAGCTTTAAAGTAAAAGATTATTTAAATGAAATTTGCGTTATTCCAAATTTGAGGCAAAATGTATTTTAAACCATTTTTACCATGAGTGGTATAGAATGGAGAAAACATTTTTGTGATAGACCACATAATGTACACTTTGTGCAGTGGAAAAATTGGGATAGAATCCGCACTCGTTGAAGATTACGTTATAGGGATTGAAAAAAATTGAATTTGCATCGTAGTCCTATTGTCCACAGTTACCTTTGAAGCAGTGTCACACTGGGACAGAAAATGGGTCGGGCATCAAATTAAAAGTGTCTCCTATTAGGGAATAAAAAAGCTAAAAAATTGGCCAACGCTTTCAAATTGAGGCATTTTCAAACCTGCAAAGACATGCTGTATATCAAGGAAACTGTCTGCATTTGTGCTTGTTGCTACAGGCAAAATGTCAGGGAACTCAACTGGTAAAACCGACCCATAAGACCCTAGAACAAGACCCGCAAGCTTACACATTGCCCTGTTAGACATGCCCTTCTGGCACTGCTTGATTACCCTATAGGGCAGGCTGAACCTGTATTGAAGCAATATTAGTTGCTATTTTCATGTACCATTAGGAACAACAATAGTGCAGAAGCAGTTTGATAAAATCATTAAGGTGGTTTTTGTTGCTTTCCGTAGCATAAAAGTGCTGGTGTGCTTTTGCAAAATTTCACGATAGGGACTACAATTAAGGTACAGCGGAGAACTATGGCAAGAGAAATCTGCATATGGAAAACTTGACATCTCACAGTCTCACTTGCAGTACAGGTTAGAAGATGAGCAGGCCAAGGTCTTCTCTCGAACTCTATGCTTGTAGAAAAAGGTAGGGCTAGGACCTTTCTCAAGATTTGCCCGGCGCTAACCGCCCTTGTACCATTCAAGTTTACCAAGCAATGAGGCAGGCGCCGGAGACCAGAAGGCAGGAAACAGAAGTTTATTCCGACGGAGCAGAACACATCAGATCAGACAACAAGGTATCGTCTCGAGGTGCTCTAACAGCCTCTCGGAGGCCTGGCCTCTTATACACTGGTTTATGGCATGTGACCTTCCTTTATTACAATCACAACTTTGTAAGGCAAGGAAAAAGACATCCCCGTAATCCTCGTGTTAATCCCACCCCCATATACCTTCACAATGGAGGTCCTCAACCTGCTGATAAGAGAGAGGGTCATCACGCAGCTGAGTGTTTCGTCGAGTCTTAGGATGTGTGCGCCTGATCATGTCACAGGGGGTGGGGAGGCCTGGATTAATAGAGGGTCCTTTGAAGGAGAGCGACCTCATACAATAAGGGCAGTAAATGATATCTCTCGGCTTAGGCAATGGCCTCGGACCTGTGTGGGCAGTCGGACACGGGGTGAGGGGCCATCAATGGAGTGGTATTCATGCTGCGTGGACAATCCAGCGCAGAGGGGAGGTTTATCAACAGAGGGGCATTCATGGGAGGAGAGGAGGTGTTGGTCAGGCGCTGGCGTGACTCCCAAGGACAGGGTCATGCAGAAGGGTCATGCTCATAAGGAGGAGGGAGGGGGAGCCAGGGTGCGCGGAGGATGCTTGCTGGGTCAGAGGGGCGCGCTGGCGATCGATCGTGGACAGGGAGACCATGATATCTAAAATGGCTGCCGTGCACGTAGTACATAGGTGACCTAGAATGGCTGCCGTGCACGTAGTGCATAGGTGACAAGCTGGCGCAGATGATGTTCAGATCGCGAACTAAAATTCCACAGTCCTCCCTTTTAACATGTCTCGCCAACTTGTCAGTTCGGATTTATCCCCATAAGGCCACGTATTTCTACTTCATAGAGGGGGCTCATGTGCTCATTTCGGAAGTCCAAAGTCTTTGGGCACATACAGCTAGAAGCAAGGCCGAGCAAAGGTGGCAGACATTGGATACCTAAGCAACACCCACATAATATCACAACAGGTACCAGTACGAAGGAAAACAACTTCCAACCCCAATTTTTCAAAGTGTCCCCAAACCAGCTCCCAAGCGACCATCCTTCCTGCTCTTGGTGAACCTCTGAGGACAGTCTGTGGAGGTGTTCAATGGCTTTGTAGACTGAAGGCGAGTTGTCAGGCACGTAGGTGCAGCAGCTGGATCCGATGATGCGGCATGCTCCTCCTCGGTCGGCTAGGACCACGTCTAGGACGAGTCGATTTTGAAGGGTCACAAGGCGGACCGCCTGAAGTTCCGCAGTGCTGTTGGCGAGGATGCCAGCCGTGATGTTGATCGTTGTTTCTACGGCCTGGGTCAGGTGTCGGATAGCACGGCTGTTTGCCATTGGACCCCACAGAGGAACAAGTCCCTTTGCTGCATCCAGGAACTGTGCTCCGGTGGAGTCGGCTTGTCCAAGGTCGTCTGCACGCCTCTGCCGGTGATGGTTGGCAGGGGCTACATATGTGGGTGGAAGAACGAAGGCAATATAACAGGTGCCCTTCCAACCTCTCGGGAGCCAGGTGTAAACCTTGGTGCCACACACAAAGTACATGTTTGGAGAAGCAACAAAAGAAGGGGGTTCAGCTGAGTCCAATGTTCTGGTGATTCGGCAGGCGCTGTAACCCACCAGTTGCGTTCCCTGGCCTTCGAGACACACGAGACCTGTGACATTGATGACAGACAGGGCCACAGTTAGAGTGGCGGTAGTTTGTTTTTGCAGATGAGTGAAGGTGCTCCTGGCTGGATTGTGGAGCACCTGTACTTCGACTCGTTCTTTGGCTGGAATGTCTTTGATGAAGGTGGCGCCTGCGAGCGCAGGACACAGGGCAGCTGGGGTCTTTCCTGTTTTGTTCAGCCAGAACCCAGAGTAGAAGTGTGACACTGTCCGGCTGGAGGTGGCGTTGTCCCTGTGGCTTTCTTGCATGAGGATCAACCAGGCGAGGCAAGAGCCGTGAACTGAGAAGGGTGAAGGGATGAAGGGGATGGAGTGTCCAGTGGCATGCGGGAGCAACCCGCAGATCCAACAGTTCGTAGCATTTGCAGCAAGGTTGTGTTGGTGCAGCAGTTGCACGAAGGAATTGTTCCAGAATTCCCTGCGCCTTTCTCGGAGCTGAGGCGACAGAGAGATTAGGTGATGCTCTTTCAGGGGTGTTGGCTGTGCAGTAGGTAGCAATGTCTCATGAGCCGGTGTGCTCTCCTCCAGAATCCAGAAGGAGGTCATGAGGAGGAGGCAGAAGAGGAAGGCAATGAAGAGTGCAATTGTCTTTGATTTGTGCAGGTTGTCAGTCTTTGGATTTCTATACTGGGTATTTCCCGTTGCTTCCATCATCTTCTTATCTGGCGCTTCCATCATCTTCTTATTTGGCGCTTCCATCACCTTCAAGGGGCTCGGTAGTGGGCAGAACCACAGACTTCGTTTAGCTTCTCTCCCGGCAACCCTTGATTGTGTGTAGGTCACCGTTCTGAGATTTAACTTAGTCCGTGGCCTACTTAGCCGAGACTCCCTCCTTTCGACGCAGGAAATACCCTTCTCTGGATGGCACAGTGGGATCAGAGAATTTTGCAAGTTCGAGTGCCTCAGTATCGGGATAACAGTCCAATATCGGTCGGTCTTTGCTCAGGAGCTCTTCTTGGGTGCTGACGTTTTCCGTTGTGGCCAGGCTTGCAGAGACCTTCCGGCAATGATGCGCGTGCAGCCAGTGCTTCTTCCCCTCCACTCGGAGTGCCGTTCGGGTGGTGATCAGCACTTGCCAGGGGCCCGTCCACCGAGGTTCCAGACTCTTGGTTCGCTGGAAATTTCGTATCAATACGAAATCTCCCGGTTGGATGTCGTGACCGGGGCCCCTGGAAGCATCGGGGATGGCCTGCTGCACCTGTTGATGAATGACAGACAACGTTTTAGTTAACTTGCACAAATAATCAGATAGTAGGACGTCTGGGACGTCATGAATGGAGGTCGGTTTGGGAGCAGTCCAGAGATTCATTGGCCGCCCGAACACGACCTCGTAGGGGGTCAAATGGTGCTTGGTGGGAGTGGAGCGCATTGATAACAAAGCCAGTGGGAGGGCATCCGGCCAGTTAAGTCCAGTGGTGGCCACTATTTTTGCCAGTTTCAGCTTTAGTGTGGCATTGTGGCGTTCCACTAGACCAGCGGATTGGGGGTGGAAGACCGCATGGAATCGTTGCTTCACCCCCAACCCCTTCAGGATTAGTTGGATAACCTCAGCTATGAAGTGGGGGCCATTGTCGTTCCATAAAATCCGGCAAAGGCCATAGCGAGGGAAGAATTCCTTCAGTAGTGCTTTGGCAGTAGTCATGGCAGTGTTGTCACGGGTTGGATAGGCTTCTACCCATTTGCTGAAGGCACATACGATGACTAGTACATACTTCAGGTTTTGGCATCTCTCTAGTTGGATGTAATCCATCTGAAGGACCTCAAAGGGGTGATTGGGGGTCCCAAACCCTCCCCGGGGCACTACAGTTCCTTTCCCGGGGTTGTGTTGCAGACAGATAAGGCACTGCTGAACTAGGCGTCTGGCTGAGTCAGGGATTTTGTTGTTATGCCAGACTTTGGAAATGAGTTCGATCATGGGTGCAGATCCTATGTGTGCGGGGGAGTGAGCCATGGTCAGTATGGGAATCAGATATGAGTCGGGCAGCATCCATTTGCTTGCATCCTTCGTTCGCCAACAGCCTTCCTCATCCTTCAAACCCACCCCTGCCCACTTAGTCAGCTCGTGAGGGGTGCTGGCCGATTGTATGTCTCTGATCATTATCCTTGTGTCACTCCATATTTCTGCTTGTGACCTGGTCACGTACATGCGTGTCACCGTCCTATTCTCGGCTGTGGTTCGTGCAGTGATGTCGGCCAATGCATTCCCTTGTCCAACTAAGTCTGTCACCTTTTTGTGTGCCTGACATTTGATCACCGCTAATCGTTTGGGGAGGAGAACTGCTTCAATCAGAGCGGAGACTAGATCTCCGTGGAGGATCGGGGTGCCGTGGGACGTCAGGAATCCCCTCTCTCTCCACAGGAGCCCAAAATGGTGGACCACTCCGAAGGCATACTGGCTGTCCGTATATACGTTCGTGGTGGTCCCTGCGGCTATGATGCATGCTCGGGTGAGGGCTATCAGCTCTGCTGCTTGGGCAGATCGTTGTGTGATGCAAGCTGTCTCAACTACTGTTCGGGCTGTCGTTACTGCATAGGCAGCTGAGGTGGTGCCATCTGGGAGTTTGATGCAAGAGCCGTCTAACCATAGCTCTCCATCGGGGTCAGGGAAAGCAGTGTCTCGGAGGTCAACCCTACTCCTAGTTTGTTCGTCCGTGAGGGTCACACAGTCGTGGATGGGAGGAATGTCGGGGTCATTTTCAGGCAGGGGTAACAATGTGGCAGGATTCAAAGTCGTGCATCTCTTTAGTGTGATGTGGGGTGCAAGTAGCGTCAGTTCATACCCTGTCAGTCGTGCGCTAGTCAGGTGCTGGGTTTTGGTCTGGTTCAAGAGGGTGTCAACTGCATGGGGTACTAGCACTGTGAGAGTGTTGGAAAGTACAATTCCCTCGCTCTGACGGATAGAGACAGCAGCGGCGGCTACTGCTCGAAGGCAGGCAGGCAAAGCTCTGGCTACAGGATCAAGAGTGGCGGAGAAGTAGGCACAAGGGCGCTGCTTAGGACCAATTGATTGCGTTAGGACAGACAATGCGCATCCCTCCCTTTCATGGGTGAAGAGGGAGAAGGGTTTGGAGTAATCCGGCGTTCCGAGGACGGGCGCTGAGCAGAGTGCATCCCGTAATTCTTTAAAGGAGGCTTGACACTCAGCGGTCCAAGGAAGCGGGGAGGGGACATCTTTGGTCAGTAGGGCGAGTAATGGTTTCACGATAAGGCTGTAATTAGGCAACCACTGTCTGCAAAAAGAGGTTAGGCCAACCAAAGAGCGGACCTGCTTTTGTGTTTTCGGGATGGGGTATCTAGGATGGTTTGGATTCGGTCGGGTGTAAGTTTCCTCCCTTCTTTGGACAGAAGATGGCCTAGGTAAGTCACCTGTGGCTGACAGAACTGTAACTTCTTTTTGGAGACTTTATGGCCATTCTTTGCAAGAAAGTGTAGGAGTTGGACGGTGGCTGTCGTTGCAAGCGGGGTGGTGTCAGCCGCCAAAAGGATATCATCGACATATTGGATCAACACCACTCCCTCTGGTAGCTGGAAGGCATCCAGCTGTCTTTTGAGGGCCTGGCTATAAATGCTGGGACTTTCAGTGTACCCCTGGGGAGCTCTACAAAATCGGTACGAACGGGATTTTAAGGTGAAGCCGAAGAGATAACGGCTGTCTGGATGAATGGGGATAGAGAAAAACGCGTTTTTAAGGTCGATAACAGAGAAGGTGGTGGCAGTGGACGGGATGAGGGTCAGAATGGTGGTGATATCAGAGACCACAGGATATTGGGGTACAACCACTTTGTTAATCTCTCGCAAGTCGATGATGAAGCGGTACGCTTTCTCATCTCCTTCACCTTGCTTCTTAACAATAGGTAGGATTGGGCTGTTGCAGACGTTGCTAACCACCTCTTCAACCACTCCTGCATCTACCAGAGACTGAATGATCGCTACCAGTGCCTTCTCACCCTCTGGCGATATCCGATATTGCGGGAGTTTCGGGAGCGTAGCGTCCTGTCGTACAGTTATGTGAATAGGATCAATCATCATTCGCCCCACATCAGAGTCATTCTTGGCCCACAGGTACGGAGGCAGGGTGTCAAGCAAGGACATGTCAGCGTCAGTTATGGAGCACATGTGTCGTGGGGGACGGGATCTGGGCATGTCTGGGTTGTCGTACAGGATGACTCGTATTCCATCTGGGGAACACCTAATGGTAGCTCGAAAATGTTTCAGTAAGTCAATACCCATAATGGCGTCAGGGGAGTTGGAGGAGAGTAGAAATGTCGCGTCAGTAGTGTTGTCTTCTAGGTCAAAGGTAACAGGTACGGACAGGGGGTTAGTGGAGGGCGTCCCATCGAAACCTATCGACGTTATGTGTGAGCCAGACAAGGGTGCCCTTGGAATCAGTCGTTTTGATAACACACTACGTGTCGCCCCAGTGTCTACCAAGAATGGAGACTCTGTACCCAAGACCTTAGCGGTGACATAAGGACCTTGCTGGTCAACACAGAGCTCGACTGGATCCCTCCCTTGCCCCTGGCAGTCCTATGCAAAGTCGGGGGCATGTTCACCTTCAGATAGCTGATATTGGTTCTGTCGGGGACGGTCAAATGTGTTCAGTCTTCCTGATCTGTCATTATTGGTGTCGTTGGGGCTCCCTCGTCCCTGTACTCTATTCCTCGGACCACCCGCCACATCCCTGGACTCCCTATTTCTATTCATTTCTAGCAGAACTGGACACTGGAATTTCCAATGACCGAGCCCTTTGCAGAAGGCGCATTGGTCATTGCTAACGTCTCTACGTCCAGTGTGGGGTGCTGGGGTGTGATCTTTAGGAGGTAGATCTCTGGGGGTGGTTGATTGGTAGTTCCCCCTTTGGTGTTCCCGTCCTAACGCTATACCTTGTATCTGGGCTATCATTACCCTTTCCTTTAAATCTTTCTTCTTTTTCTCGGACGCCCTATCATTCTCATTCTTTTGGTGCTCGTAATACTGAGCCATCTGAAGGATAGCTGCGGGTTTGGAGGCCCCCCAACTACTCTCACTCGTCTGCAGTTTTTGGGAGACCTCCTGTGTTAGTCCCTTTACGTAATTTTGCACAAACAGGTGCTGTCCGGTTGCGGTGGTCATGTCTTGGCCACTGTAGTCGGAGAACACGGTCTCGAATCGGGAGAAGTATTCTGACACATCCTCCTGGGGTTTCTGTCGACAGGCCGTGACTATCGACCAGTCTACTTTTCTTTCCGGGACCAGGGTTTTTAACTTCTGGACCAGTTTGTCTGGGAGTTCCAGTATGTCCTTCACTGGTTTACTCCCCGGCTCTCGCTGTCTATCTAGTTTACCGAGTTGGTCCCAGGTATGTCCAAACAGATCCGTGTGGTCAACCTTCCGGATTTGCTTCCACACATCAGCTGGCAGGCATAACCCAAAGAACAAGTCAATATCTGCTAAAGTCATTATTGTCGAACCCAAGGCTGTGCCTAATTCGGTATAAAATGCCGTCGGGTTCTTTCTTAAGTCGGGCAAGGTTTGCTTAAAGGTTAGGATGTCTTGTCGGTCCCATGGTTGGTAAACCCAATTGTACACAACCCTCCCCTTTGCATTTTCACTATTAACATCATCGCTCGTTCCCTGGCCCCGTGGCGGGATCCAGTAAGGAGCCGCTTCTCTGATAGGCATCATAGTATTGGCTACCTCTGCCGAGGTTGTTTCAGGGACCGTAACCTTGGCTTCTGGTTTCTGTTCCGCGAGGTGGCGGAAGACCTCAAGCATTTGCATGAAGAGCTCCGTCGCCTCACGTTCAGTCCCATCTCCAACATCAATCTTCCTATACAGTGTTGTTAGTTTAGCGGGACCCTTACTCTGATACCTATCTTCATACGCGTTCAGGGTGTGGTAGCTGAACCGCAAAATGAAATGCCGTCTATGGCTGTCGGCATGTGAATTATATACGCTCATTGTGTATTCTTCGCTCTCCCTTCGTTCTACCAATGTCTTTGCTATTTCGTTGATCCCATCCCGCTCATCTTTGCTTAACCTACTTAACCTGGCGGATGATTGTTTGCTAGCCTCGGGGTCGTCTGACGAAGTTGTTAATGCGGCTGGTGCGGAGGCCGTGAGGGCCGGTGCACTAGCACTAGGGTCACTTTCACTCACACTCGGGGCTTGCAGGTTTTGTTGGCTGGGAGCATATGGAGGGGGCATGTAGATGATTGGGGGACCTAGCAATAACTCATCGTTTGCCCGTTGTTTGGAGGGTAGTTCAGGGTAGAGCGCAGAGGGGGTCCTAACAGGACATTGGCCTGTTGACACTGATTCTTGGTTTTGTGTAGCTTCTTTTCTTTCTTTTATTTCCTCTTCTAGTTGCTTTGCGGCTAGGTGGGCTGCCTTTCGTAATTCTTTCCCTATTTTTGCTTCTTCTCTTTTCTTTCGTTGTTCCGTTTCTTTGCGCCACATGCCGATACTGTCGAGCATAGTGGGCGTGGTCTTATTCTTCTGGAGCGCTATTTCTAATGTTTTTATTTTATTTTCACTAAAGGAACCTATCAGTGGCCACTGACTTTCAGGGTTCTTTTTCGTATATTTATGCCATAGTCTAGTGTAAGCTATAGCGACTAGTCCATACTTAGTGAACATGTCCTTATTAGGGGTGCCCTCCAGTGGAGCTGGATGGTTCATCTCTAATAAGCGGTCCGGGCTAAACAGGCTACCAACCAGTGGGGAGAAGATAGGCATGACGGTTTACACCGGGGACAAAAAGTCTGCACTACCTATCTTATCACGGCGGGCAAAGACTAGACAGAATATTTCTATTCTCCGTTGTTTGCCGGCGGTGAATACCTCAAACGAACCAATACCGAATAATCGGCCAATCAAACAATTCAGTGGGGAGAATAAGTGGGCACGAAAAGTTATCGTTACCCACTCTTTCTCTACCTGCAAAGAGAGACCTTGTTCTTCCCTGTTTGCAGAAAAAGAATCTCCAGACAATAATCCACGAACGACAGTTCGGGAAACAGTGGGGGAGGAAGATAGGCACGACGGATTACAATAGGGACAAAAGTCTGCGTTACCTATCCTTCACTGTTTGCAAAGAGAGAGCCTGTTTGTTTTTCCCCGTTTGCAGACAGCGAATCTCCAGAGGTTTCAACAAAGCGTAATACTAGTATTATCCAAACAAACAATTTTCCTCAATTCGTCGTGTTTACACGACCTTACCCGGACCGCATGGACGGTTTCCTGTCCTCTGGATCCAGCGCCCGATCGTCCTCTCTCCTTCGTGATGTTCGCGGCACTCCTGATGGTTCCCAGTCAGGACCGTAGATCACTCGAGAGAGGTCTGTTCAGAACTAGTGAAGGTCGGATGATCGGCTGTCAGACGAGGGTCTATCGGACATGAGCTCTTCCCGATCGTTGCAGTCGTTCACTCTGTCATCGGGACCTCTCCCACTGGATCCACGTGTCGCTGATGGGCCCCACGCTTTGGGACGCCAATTGTAGAAAAAGGTAGGGCTAGGACCTTTCTCAAGATTTGCCCGGCGCTAACCGCCCTTGTACCATTCAAGTTTACCAAGCAATGAGGCAGGCGCCGGAGACCAGAAGGCAGGAAACAGAAGTTTATTCCGACGGAGCAGAACACATCAGATCAGACAACAAGGTATCGTCTCGAGGTGCTCTAACAGCCTCTCGGAGGCCTGGCCTCTTATACACTGGTTTATGGCATGTGACCTTCCTTTATTACAATCACAACTTTGTAAGGCAAGGAAAAAGACATCCCCGTAATCCTCGTGTTAATCCCACCCCCATATACCTTCACAATGGAGGTCCTCAACCTGCTGATAAGAGAGAGGGTCATCACGCAGCTGAGTGTTTCGTCGAGTCTTAGGATGTGTGCGCCTGATCATGTCACAGGGGGTGGGGAGGCCTGGATCAATAGAGGGTCCTTTGAAGGAGAGCGACCTCATACAATAAGGGCAGTAAATGATATCTCTCGGCTTAGGCAATGGCCTCGGACCTGTGTGGGCAGTCGGACACGGGGTGAGGGGCCATCAATGGAGTGGTATTCATGCTGCGTGGACAATCCAGCGCAGAGGGGAGGTTTATCAACAGAGGGGCATTCATGGGAGGAGAGGAGGTGTTGGTCAGGCGCTGGCGTGACTCCCAAGGACAGGGTCATGCAGAAGGGTCATGCTCATAAGGAGGAGGGAGGGGGAGCCAGGGTGCGCGGAGGATGCTTGCTGGGTCAGAGGGGCGCGCTGGCGATCGATCGTGGACAGGGAGACCATGATATCTAAAATGGCTGCCGTGCACGTAGTACATAGGTGACCTAGAATGGCTGCCGTGCACGTAGTGCATAGGTGACAAGCTGGCGCAGATGATGTTCAGATCGCGAACTAAAATTCCACATGCTGTGGCTGCTGCTTGTGAGGTGGTAAGGTAGTGTCATGACCAGTAGAGACCAGAATAAGCAGTGCCCACAATTGGAAAGGCATACCGTGATAAAAGTGATGGAGAAGAAAAGTATGCCGGTTATAGGTGCCAGACAAGATGTGACCAGTTTACCATTTCTTGAACTTTTACACTTTTCTCTTTGTGTTGATTCATGCAGACTTGAGACTGTGACACGAACAAGATCTGCCAAAGAAATCCTCTAGGTGCAAGGGAAAACTTTTGATAGAGGAGTCTAATGCACTTGGCTAAAATTATTTAATGCATGGCTGTCATTTTAATTGTAAGAAAGACTTTTGAGAAAGTTCCCTTTCACAGAATCCCCTATGTGCATCAGGGCAGGGAAGAAACAATTTAGACAAAAAAATTCTTTATTGATCGTTTGAACTCATTATTAGGGGAGAGGAATTGGCCTAATGGCTATGACGGTTGACCTCGAATCAGGGGGACTGGGTTCGAGTCTCGGCAATGACGCTGAACATCCTGTGATTTGGGGCAAATCACTCAATCTCCCTGTGCCCAACTAAAATGAATCTGTCCTCATGTAA
The DNA here is from genome assembly GCF_964263255.1 of Lissotriton vulgaris. Taxonomy (NCBI): domain Eukaryota; kingdom Metazoa; phylum Chordata; class Amphibia; order Caudata; family Salamandridae; genus Lissotriton; species Lissotriton vulgaris. The sequence continues at coordinate 755,985,581 of NC_141699.1, read as the reverse complement.
CACAACTGGTGCTATGTAAAGCGCTCTGATACCCGATATCTTCGGGTCAAGTTCGCGATATATAAAACTCTGTAAATTAAAAAATAAAATTGATTTTATTGCATCCACAGATTGATCACGGATGGAGGTTCTCTTAATATCTCTTTGATATTATTTAGGTGGTTTTGGGGTGGGTGATGTGCTAGTATGCTAAGTGAGTATGTGAAAGTAAGAAAGTCTAGTGTATAGCTTGAACATGATGGGGGCTATGAAGGTCTAGTGTCAAGTCAAGTCAAAACCACTTTATTCGATTAATAAAAATCAGAAAAGTATGCTATACATATACAATACAATTAAAAATATTTTAAAAGAAGTGTATATACAAGGTAAAAAAATACTGTACAAAATCATTTTACAGTCATTAACAATAATTTACCGTGCAGTACAGTGCAGTTGGGTGGTGTACTTCAGCTGTTTTTAGGAGGAATGGTTTACTTGTGCAGCTTTCAGTCTCGCCCTCCTACTTCTAACTGACATGGCAAAAAAGGTCTAGTGAAGGCTGGATGAGATGAATGAAGAGCAGAGTGTGGGATCCTCCACATCTGGGTGCCATCTTTCCGCCACCAGGCCACCAGGCCATGATTCCCTTGTCCCTTCCAAAGAACCAATAAAGGATCTGCTCACCATTTGTTTATACCAGTTTTGCTCTTTGAATTACTTCCACATCTCTTGTGTATTTTCACCAACTGAGTAAATGGGTTCAGCGGCAGGATTGCATGGGCAAGAGGGGAAGTGAGGTGACAATAATTCCTGTTGCACAACCACCCATGTTTCTCACAGCCCTGACTTCTATTATATAGGGTTGTAGAGTGATCTGACATGTAACACTGCAGCACTATGCAGCAGGATTCTTGCCTAAACGTTCCTTCAGGTCACCCTTGAAGGCTGGTAGGAGTCACACCAAGTGACCGTATTGCCATGACATTCCCTCTCAATTTCCCCCTTTTTACTGCCATTACAGCTTGTACAGACAATAATTGATATGGTGCATCTAGCGAGAAATATTTTCTTCTATTAAATCGAGCCAGTTCTGTGCTGGTTCTGTTTCAGCGTGACAGTATAATTACAATGGGTATGCCCAGACTTGAGTTCTATGTTATCTGTGCCACCGGACTTAAGCTGCCCCTTACTGATGAAGCCCAACAATGCTGAAACTAGTCTTAGTTTGTTTGTGTTCACCTCTACAGGGGACTTGACTTTTACTATTGGTCCAGGACCAATTCTAATTTGCATATTGCTGGTCTCTGTCTGGACAAGCACAGTGGGGAAAAACAATTGACTGGAATGAAACCTGGGACCCTGATCCACAAAGCTAAACGTAGACCTGAAGTCCTGAAGGTCTCAAGTTAGACCAGAAGTCTAAATTTAAATCTGAAGTCTAAGCGCCTGATTCACAAAGGGTCTCTGCATTTGTGGTGGAGGCCTGCAGACATTGGGGAGTGTTCTCACTCGGGACGGTATCTCCGCAAGGAGAATTCTCATTGTTGAGATTCCGCCCCGAATGTGGAGACACCCCCACCACTGAGGGGCCTTCGCCACGAGTGCTTGTTTAGAAGGAGCTTGTCAAGGTAGATGGGCTGCACTGTTCCTATTGGAGCAGGACTACATTTTCTTTGTGTATTGCTGGCCACTATATGGAGTGGCATAAAGGGCACAAAAGGATAGATTAGAAGAGGCTGACTTTTTTCCAGTGGCTCAGGCATTCTGAAAGCTTTCCGTCCACCACCTTTGTGTTTAACTGACACATGAATGTCAAGGGCAGTCTTTGGCAGATTTTATGCCAGCTCTTCTTCTGGAGAGAAGGAATAGTTCCAGATTCCCTTGTTCTAAGTAAACCTAAAAAGTTCCTTTCCTAGGTTTGGTCGCAAGAAACAAAAGTATTCTTTAAAACTCCCCTCCGGAACCTGGGTGTTTAAGCCTTCTAGGGAGCTTAAGTGACACATTTCTTGTGTACAGAGAGATAACTCAGATGAGTACTGGCCTTGTGAACTTAAACTATATTGAATGTTCAGTGACCCTACCTTTCCTTCTTTGTGAACACATTTGGGCCTGATTTAAAGTGTGGCGGATGGGATATAGCTATCCCATCTGCCATAATACATGTGCATTATATTCTATACCAATTGTAATACAGAGAACAGGATATCCGTCACATTTGTGATTGAGTATACCATCAGCTCAACTCTAAATTATGGCCTTAGTTGAAGTCTTGCGAGTATGCAGGCAAAAGCAGAATGGTGCTGATTGTGACTTTTGTGATGCAGGAGAGGGGCGGCACACCACCACCCCGCTCCCACACAGCCAAAGTCGACCACCGACCACCTGCCAGATAAAAAATTGTAATCTGAGTGGGATGACCTGCGGCGGCTGGCCCACGGCACTGCCTTCCAAACGCTCATAGGAGAGCCTTAGAAAGGCAGTGCTGTGGGTCAGCCACAGTGCGTTCCACCATGGGATAGACAATAATGTCCATGCCATGCCTGGAGGTGCTTACAGACAGGGGGGTACACCATGTGCTCCCCTGCATGCACCCCGTAGAGCGGGGCAACAGGGCCCTGTAGGGCCCATTAAGTTTACTCACCGCCAGAAGTTTCATGGTAGGCTCACCAAAATGAGACAGCTGGTAGTGAGGACATGTTTGATACGCTTGGCAGGGCCGCAGCAGCACCACCAAGCATATGTGGCCTTACACCGCCACACCACTGATCGTGGAACCCGGGCGGTTGTGGCAGTGCAATGGTTGTCCGACTGCCCTACTTATAATTGGGCGGTCGGACAGCCACTGCCGCACCACTGTGAGTCGGTGGTCTGTGGAATGCCATACCTATAACCGGGCCCTATGTCTAAATCACATACTAGATGCAAGGGAGAGGGTTTTGCTCAAAAACTGCTAAAGTGACTTGAACATTATATATTGTCCGACATGACTCACTTCGGTATCCCAGTTAGAAATAGGTATTGTGTTTTCAATTGAAGTGGGCTTTTTAAAGAATTCTCATGTAATTTAATTATTTTTGATCTTCTTGTCATGCCAATGGGCTCAAGAGATACCTGTAATTTGACGGTACTAGAGCCAGTGGAATAATTTTCTGTCAAACCAACAGTATTGATTTTTGACTGTGTTAGGCATTTCAACCCTGGCACCATCTTGGAAGCAGGTTTCCTATTTTTTATATTTCCACTCTGTAGCTCCTGGGCATGTGCAGTGCTGTCAAACTGCCATACAGAGGTCCTATGCATCAGGTTCACCAGTGGCACCTTGTAGGTGTGCCAAAAGCAACCCCCATTACACCAGCATGTGCTAAGGCAACATCGGCCGACGAGGGATTCGGCAGGACTGAATACATATTTATCTCTTTATCTCTTTACTGCACCTCAGGTATGCCTTCAACAACCTCTATTTGTAGATAAGCAATTTAATTATGTTACTGAACAACGTATTGCATCCTCTAATGTTACACATTCCTTTGAGCTGGAATCCCATGAAGCGCATATTAGGTTAGCTCTATTTAATTTAAGATTTCTCCAGAGACACTGAATTTTATTTACTACTTGAGAAGCATAAAAAGGACTACTTGTAAAAAATCGAACATGGCTTCAAAAAGTATCACAGTCTGATACCGATCTCTAAAGGGTACACTGTTTTGCATGCAAATAGGAAGTATTTCCTAGGTAGTGGGGCAGTGCTAGTTTTGAAAGAAAATTGGAATGTTTCCAGGTTAAAGATGCAAGGAATTCATTCAGAGGAGGTCTTTTTTTTTTTACTTTTCCCCTCAACGATGACCTCCATTCATTTAATTTTGATCTATTATACTCCAGGAGCATATAGTGCTTTCCCAGACAATCGTCTTCAATGTATTGGTAACTTGGTTTCCAAGTACATTGGGTGATTGTACTTGGAGATTTCAATTCATGGTTTAATGCTCCTTTCAAGAGTCAAGGTCTGTGCCTTTCTGATGTTCTTACAAAATTCGGGTACTCTCTGGAAGTAAAGGAGGAAGCTCACATGGCAGTTTGCATTATTGCCTACATTTCCTCCACTTTTAAATTGCTGAAGGTTATATCTAACCTGCCTATGGTCTGGACTAACTCGTTCATAAATCAATCTAAATCCAGTCTCCCTCTCAAACTCCTTATTAATCATTTTCAGTTAAAGGCTGGGCAGTATGTTTCCTGTAGGAAAATGAATGGGTATTAGGTAGGTAGGCAGTTTTTCATATTGGACAGCTTCTGCCTCCTCTCACTGTATAACACAGGCACAGAAATCCAATCACCATCTTTCTTCTGCTCTTAAAGCCTCGGTGCCACAGATGATGTCCATATTGTAAAACTCCTAACTGTGAAATTATTGGATCACTCCTGCATTGTGTTCAGGGAGGATAATTCTAAGGCAGGTAAAAAGGAAGTGGTGCCTTGACAATTGTAATGAGATATGTCTCACGTACAGGACACAATTAAGAGAATACAAGGAATGTCTGACCCAGGTGAAATCAATTTGTTTAGAGTAAAATTGCCCAGGCTCCTCACTCTCTGAGGACTTTGTTTGGATAACTCATTGTTTTAACTAATCCTAAATGTGTTCCTTATCCAGAGTCCTAGAAGCTAGGTGTTTCTGTAGCTGCTACTTTTAGAAAAAAAAATCCTAAAAATAAATGCTGGCATCAACATGATGCAAACGGCTGCCCAGAGGTTCAAATCAGAACGCTTACATTTTGGTGAGGTTACTGTGCTTGAGTTTGACACACTCATTAATGCAATTCAGGTTAAAGAACTGCTGTCCTCAATTATATCAGTGTTGTAGATTGATACCCACCCAGTCCTGTACTCCCATCTGTATCTAAGTGTATATGACATCTGTGCTAAATGCCTACTTTACCGCAGGCACAGTGGCAGAATCTTGGAAAAACTGACCGCTCAAGACAAAACTGAAAAAATAATTCAGAATCACAGTTCTCAGGCCAGTTATAAACCCGTTGACTAGCTTCCAATTATTGTTATAGGGGCGGAAAACATCTTGCCCATATTTTTCGACTCACTTGGAAATATCTGACTTGCTTGAATATGTCCACATAGTATTTATGCCTGCAATTGGTACATCCATTTTGTTTTCAGTCCTGGATGAACTCAAACCGTCCTTAATGCTGGGTATCCCATTAGCCTCATGAGGACAGATTTCTCAGCCACATTTGATATGGTGTATCATTCCACTTTGATCCATCATCTGGTGGCATTAGAAGGTGGTGGGGGTTGGCCAGCTCTGTCATGGCTCTGCTATTTCTTAATTATCTGGAGGCAGTCACTGACTTATTTTACTTCCTGTTTCCACTAATGTAAGTTAACTATGGAGTCCCTCAAGGTGCAGTCTTTTCACCAACCCTCTTTAATGTTTACATGCAGGTTGATCTCATATATGGGCGATTCCCAGAAAATCCTCAGCTTTGACAGACCAATGTCAGAGTTAGGCATTCACCTATGTCTTGTTTCATGACTGTCAAGACTTGATGAGCAAACACTGGCTGAAGATCAATGCAAGTAAAAAGGAGGTGTTGATCATAGGCCCACATAGCCTGTAGATTTCTGTTATTTGGAACAACAGATGGGATTGCTTCTGTTTGCAGTCTCATTTCCAAATTGTATCATTTTCTTCCTCCTTGATCTCTTCCCTCTAGGAACTTGTTTCACTTGGCTGTTTCATGTTTTAGATGAGTTTGGTGGACAGAGAGACTTCTCAGTTGGGGCACTTCTGCTAAGGACTCAGCTACCTGTTTCTCAATCATCAAGATTTACAGCTCCTTCCTGCTAGGCTTTCAAGACCCACCTTTTATTTTAATCCTTTTCAAAATAAATTGAGTTACTACAGTCTTGTCACCAAGAGACCTTCAGGTTTATGTATGCTCAAACGCATCCATATTTAATTACATTCACCTTATGTGGTTGGCTCAAGCTATTGATAGATGTAATCCTGTGTAGTAAAGTGGACAGGACAGTGATGTCCATGCACCTGGGTTAATCAGACTATCGCCTTTTTCAGGGAGACAAACCTAGGTCTAGATCACATTTCCTAGTCTATCTTTCAGCTGAGAAGGACATGTTTAGGTGTAATGTTTGCTTTTTGTTAAATCCCAATGTTAAGGTATTTCTAAATCATATTTATTTTTTATGTACAAATGAGCAGCCAGCAGGACAGGTAGGCTGGGGAAATGATAGAGGGTTAAAATGATTACCTGAGATGCATCAATGCCCATATTCAGAAGTTCACCAACACAGGCAAGCAAGGAGGGAATCCTTGAAGTGCCCCTTGATTCACCAAAAGTAGCAGAGGACAAGTTGAAATGCCTAACTCCATCAGATGTGTTTTAAATGTGGATACAAAAGAAAAGTCACCTCATTAAAAAATGTTACTGTCCAAACGGAATCAGTTGTAAAAAGATGATTATTCAAACAAAACATGCTTGAAAGTTGGAAAAAGACTAAGGGGCTGATTATGATCTTGTTAGGAATGCTTTCTGGACGAATCGCACTCCAAGAGTCCCACCGACCGAGTAAGATGTGTCCTTATGTGTACAGACTTGGTTCTGTCGGACTCCCATTGAATTCAATGGGAGCCTGTGTACCCAAAGTGAACACAGGCTCCTATTGAAAAAAGGGGTGGGTGAGGAAAAACGTGCAACCTGTGGCGGGACCCCTATGGTGTCCGCTACACAGTGCATGCATGAAAAGCGGGTACCCACGGTACCCCACTGCGACTGATTCGGACGGCCCCTCGAAGTCTGATTCCCACAGCTGTTTCATCTCGGCAAAACCAAATCAGTACAGCTGTCAGAATCGGTCATTGTACTCGCTCATTTGGAAACTGTTCCCATTGAGCTGCACGATTCGTCTCTGAACGACGCAGATTTACTGATTCGGGTTCGGAACTGATTTGGTCAGTGCGGACGGCTTCCTCGCATTGTACTTGGTCATTCGGAAAGGGGGATGATTCGTTCGGAAACATAGGCTGCGAATCGGATTCGCTTAATCCGAATCCCGTTTGAAGCCTTTCCTAACGAGATTGTAATTGGCCTCTAAGTAGCAAATCATTAAAAACAGTACTAAACCATTTTCTACTAAAGTAATAGAGATCCAACATTAAAGTGGAAGTCTGTGATGGCAGGGTTCTAGCTAACACTATTGCAGTATGTGCAACTATGGGACCCAAGCCTCTGTTGGACCCACTGCACACACAGTTTTTCTGCCTTTAACTATCCCTATAGGATTAGGGGCCTATCATCCTTGCTTGCACTGGAGCTCACGGAGCCCTTACTACTCTACTGTTTTATGGAAAGTTTAGGTCCAAAGGTGAATTAAGCATTGGAGGAAATTATTCAATTTAAATGTTGGACTTCCATAGGTCCCTGCCTACTAGTTAGATGGCTAGTTAATAGAAGTGAATGGTCTAAAGGGAGATGTTTGACACTTCACAGTTAATGAATTATTATTATTGTGGCATTGGGTATCAAATGATGGCTTTTCTTTCAGTTGGGTATTTTTTCTAATTTCCATATAATCTTCATCTTCATTTTTACTTCACCTGATTTTCTGTTCTTGTTGAAATTATTTGAACCCACACTTTATTCATTGTTCCTTCGATCACCTAGTACTCTATGTGCAGACCCATTTACTAAGCTATTGCGCACCTTACTGCACCTTGAATTAAAAATTATTGCCCAAGGGCTTTATTACGAGGTAAGCAAATATACAGTCTACGAGAACTTTTTGGCTTCTATAAATATACAATGCTTAGATCTTACTTTCTTTTAGCTTTCACCTTTAAAAAAGTTAATGTAGTCACTTTTAGTCTGAGAATCATGAGTACATCCTATGTGAGTTGCTCCCAACCGATTGAGTGGTCTGATTATTGTTAATAAAGCTGACCTAATAATGTTCAAATTGATATGTAGAAAATGGAGAAACACGTTTCAGGAAAAAACAAAATTTGTGAAACAAACAAGATTCCACTGAAAACAGTGGATTGCCCACTTGAACCTCAGGGGAACTAACCATCCAATTTACTGTATCTCAGGTGTTGGGCATCCCGACAGTATAGTCTATATATGCCAAGGATATAAGTTAGCTCCACTATATATGGTGCAGTTTTATTCTTTGAGGTGACTAATTCATCCCCAGACCTTGCAGAGAAATGTCCATAAAAGAATCGTCTTGAATTAGTGACAGATGTTTGATCAACAGATAAAAAAACAAGTGCTTCTCTGAGAGCTAGAATAGAGATAAATGTTAGAATACCCACAAAAAAATGCAAGAACAAGTTTTCACTGGGTATTCATCATTTTCTGGCTCATTCTGACTACTTTTCAAATATGTAAATAAACAAAAGAAGAGTGTCCGTCTGCGTGGCGTTAAAAAGGTGAGTATAGCACGTGAAGTGTGAGGCCAGATGGACTTGGTCAAAAGACTGGACCAACTTTCAAGAAAAAATACTAGATTTTTTTCAGGAAACCCTCACTCACCCTAGTGGTGACATGCTTCATCATCGGGTCCACTAGGGAGATCGAGTACCTCCCCAGTGTGCTGCGACGCCAGGAGACTGCGGAGCAGGTTTTGTGAGAGTGAAGGGTGAAAAAAGTGTGATTAAAAATGTCTAAGGTTGTACCAAAAAATCATTTATTAGCTGGTCAACCCGACATATTAAAATTGAATTAACTATGTGCAAGGAAACTAACCAAAAGAAATACAGGTGTTTCCCTGTTAGGGGAAGGTCAACATGTTTCTGCCCTTTAAGTGTATGAATTTACAGGGCTTTCATCAGGACCAGTATGCGAGTGTCGCCTCAACAGGTGTGGGCGCGCTAAGGCCCACCTTGTCAAAGGCTGTGAAAGTTAAAAATAGCACTATGTGTAAAATGGTGCGTTTAAAAGTACAAACCAAAAGGCTAGGGGATTTACCTCTGTTGCGAGGAGCCCAGAAGTTTGTACTTAAAGTGAACCACGCCCCATAGATTCAGGGGGGGGGGGTGGGAGCGACAATGGCACACCGCCCGCAACGCTCAGCACCCGCTCAGCACCTAGCTGTCCCCCGCTGGATCTCGTGTTGAGGCAACACTCGCATACTGGTCCTGATGAAAGCCCTGTAAATTCATACACTTAAAGGGCAGAAACATGTTGACCTTCCCCTAACAGGGAAACACCTGTATTTCTTTTGGTTAGTTTCCTTGCACATAGTTAATTCAATTTTAATATGTCGGGTTGACCAGCTAATAATTGATTTTTTGGTACAACCGTAGACATTTTTAATCACACTTTTTTCACCCTTCACTCTCACAAAACCTGCTCCGCAGTCTCCTGGCGTCGCAGCACACTGGGGAGGTACTCGATCTCCCTAGTGGACCCGATGATGAAGCATGTCACCACTAGGGTGAGTGAGGGTTTCCTGAAAAAAATCTAGTATTTTTTCTTGAAAGTTGGTCCAGTCTTTTGACCAAGTCCATCTGGCCTCACACTTCACGTGCTATACTCACCTTTTTAACGCCACGCAGACGGACACTCTTCTTTTGTTTATTTACCTATTGACTGGGGACTAAGAGTGCCCTTGAACCCTTTCTCTCCCTTTGTTGACCGATACTTTTCAAATATGAACTTGGGTGCTTATGGTTTTGGGACTTAATTGTGTACTGAAATTGATCTCAACTTGTCCTATGAACCAAGGTTTTTTTCCTGTGCATTTTTTGTGTATTATCAGAGGGAAACAAGTTGAAAAGTGTGAAAGTCTGTGGATTCATCAGTTGCTTAAACTGAAACCATATGTTATCTCATTGTCTGATCTTGTTGACTTAGGGCCTGATTACGAGTCAATCGCAGTGGCGCAGGGATGGCGGTCCACCGCTTTCCTGATTACGACTTTCAAAGTCATATCGGTGGTGGACCGCCAGTTGCATTCCCTGGCAGGGGCACAGCTGTACTACAATGCAACATCCTGAGCGGGGACTGGCGCAGCCCCGCTCAGCACATAACAAGTTTGTCCACCCCTAGCTGGATCACGTGGAGATCCAGCGGGGGAGAGCTAGGTGCTGAGCGGGTGCTGAGCGTTGCGGGCGGTGTGCCATTGTCGCTCCCACCCCCCCCCTGAATCTATGGGGCGTGGTTCACTTTAAGTACAAACTTCTGGGCTCCTCGCAACAGAGGTAAATCCCCTAGCCTTTTGGTTTGTACTTTTAAACGCACCATTTTACACATAGTGCTATTTTTAACTTTCACAGCCTTTGACAGGGTGGGCCTTAGCGCGCCCACAACTGTTGAGGCGACACTCGCATACTGGTCCTGATGAAAGCCCTGTAAATTCATACACTTAAAGGGCAGAAACATGTTGACCTTCCCCTAACAGGGAAACACCTGTATTTCTTTTGGTTAGTTTCCTTGCACATAGTTAATTCAATTTTAATATGTCGGGTTGACCAGCTAATAAATGATTTTTAGGTACAACCTTAGACATTTTTAATCACACTTTTTTCACCCTTCACTCTCACAAAACCTGCTCCGCAGTCTCCTGGCGTCGCAGCACACTGGGGAGGTACTCGATCTCCCTAGTGGACCCGATGATGAAGCATGTCACCACTAGGGTGAATGAGGGTTTCCTGAAAAAAATCTAGTATTTTTTCTTGAAAGTTGGTCCAGTCTTTTGACCAAGTCCATCTGGCCTCACACTTCACGTGCTATACTCACCTTTTTAACGCCACGCAGACGGACACTCTTCTTTTGTTTATTTACCTATTGACTGGGGACTAAGAATGCCCTTGAACCCTTTCTCTGCTTTTGTTGACCGATACTTTTCAAATATGAACTTGGGTGCTTATGGTTTTGGGACTTAATTGTGTACTGAAATTGATCTCAACTTGTCCTATGAACCAAGGTTTTTTTCCTGTGCATTTTTTGTGTATTATCAGAGGGAAACAAGTTGAAAAGTGTGAAAGTCTGTGGATTCATCAGTTGCTTAAACTGAAACCATATGTTATCTCATTGTCTGATCTTGTTGACTTAGGGCCTGATTACGAGTCAATCGCAGTGGCGCAGGGATGGCGGTCCACCGCTTTCCTGATTACGACTTTCAAAGTCATATCGGTGGTGGACCGCCAGTTGCATTCCCTGGCAGGGGCACAGCTGTACTACAATGCAACATCCTGAGCGGGGACTGGCGCAGCCCCGCTCAGCATATAACAAGTTTGTCCACCCCTAGCATTTCACGGAGGGAATCCCGCCATGAAAAGTCTGGCGTGGAGGAACAAAGGGGGCTCTACAGGGCCCCCATGTGCCCCCGCCATGGGGATACATTTAGGGGGACACAACATGTGCCCCCCGTCTGTATCCAACACAAAGTTCCTGCATGGCATGGACGACACCGTCCAAGCCGTGATGAAACTTTTTTGCCTTTCCCATTGTGGTTTCTGTTTTCCAGGCACCGCCATGGGAAAGGCAAAGGACCTCTGACTGTATTACAAGTTGAACTCGTATTACACAAGTTCAACTCGTAATAAGGCGAGCAGTCCTTGCACGGGTTTGGCACAGCGGAGGCCGCATTGCGCAGGCGATGCTGCTCCAAACTCGTAATCAGGCCCTTAGAGTCAGGTACAAAATCTATGTGCAGCAAAACCGCAAGTATGCAGGAGAACCAAAGGTGCTTTAAGTAATGTGATTGGTGTTTGACTGACCCTAGAGCTTTATAAAATATAAAGCTCCCTACACTGCTTTAGCTTAGCGGGCATGCAATGATACAGTAACTGCTCATCCAACAATAAATCTGATTAAATCAGCAACCTACCTAAGCTCCATTGTGTCAGAAACTAGTGACACTTTTGAACACATGGGGACCAACAATTCAATTAGAAAATCTAAATTGCAAATGCTGAAATGCTGTTTTTTTGTCCATACTAATTGAACTGGAGATGAAGCAAACATCCTGAAGTCAAATGTAATGATGTTACTTTTTGATACATTAATATTCCCTTCTTTTGCACCATAAAATGTCAAAATGGTACTAGTAGTAATTGTAATAAATAGTTAACTGCCTAGGGCAGAAGAACCGATTTATCTGCGTACATTAGAAGTAATACACAAATAATTTTCAGACTAGCAAATTCTATTTTCTAAGATCCTAGGAATTACTAAGGTGATTAATGTACAAAGTAAGTAAAAGTGTCACTTTAAAAGCAGGTTATTTTCCTTTCTATTCAACCAGTATTGTATATGCCAATTCACCTTCAGGTCTGAATCTGACTGTATTCAAGTTATCATAAAGCAAAGCTATATGTCCTTATGCCGTGTATGCCTGGTTCCATATTATATGTCGACAGCCTACGGCAGGGCATAAATCAGTAGCTGTTAAAAAGCGATGTTGATGAGCGTTTACATTTTTTAAAGTGCACGGTAGGATAATTTTCCGGGCTTTTATTCATATGTGGATTTTTTGATAAAATCTCAGTGTTATATCCAATTCTCTGACAATTTGCTGGAGCACTTGGTGGGCCCGATTCACAGAATGAATTTAAGACTCAATCCTAAACTTACTATTGTTTTGGTATTCACAGATTGCACTTACTACTTTTGGTATTCGCAGAATGAACTTACTACTTTTGGCATTCACAGAATGCACATACTACTTTTGTATTCACAGAATGAACTTACTCATTTCGGTATTCACAGAAGTTAGGACTCCTAACTTTAGGACTCCTAAATGCCTTCTGTGAATACCAAAAATCTTAAAATTAGGATTTTTCTCAATTTAGTAGTAGTATAGTTAGGACTACTAACTTTAGGACGCCTAAATGCCTTCTGTGAATACCGAAAGTCTTAAAATTAGGAGTTTTCTCAATTTAGTAGTAGTAAAGTTAGGACTACTAACTTTAGGACGCCTAAATGCCTTCTGTGAATACCGAAAGTCTTAAAATTAGGATTTTTCTCAATTTAGTAGTAGTAAAGTAGGGACTACTAACTTTAGGACGCCTAAATGCCTTCTGTGAATACCGAAAGTCTTAGGATTTTTCTCAATTTAGTAGTAGTAAGGTTAGGACTACTAACTTTAGGACGCCTAAATGCCTTCTGTGAATACCGAAAGTCTTAAAATTAGGATTTTTCTCAATTTAGTAGTAGTAAAGTTAGGACTACTAACTTTAGGACGCCTAAATGCCTTCTGTGAATACCGAAAGTCTTAAAATTAGGATTTTTCTCAATTTAGTAGTAGTAAAGTTAGGAGTCCTAATTTTACTACTACTAAATTGAGAAAATTCCTAATTTTAAGACTTTCGGTATTCACAGAAGGCATTTAGGAGTCCTGAAGTTAGTAGTCCTAACTTTACTACTACTAAATTGAGAAAAATCGTAATTTTAGGACTTTCGGTATTCACAGAAGGCATTTAGGAGTCCTAAAGTTAGGAATCCTAACTTTACTACTACTAAATTGAGAAAAATCCTAATTTTAGGAATTTCGGTATTCACAGAAGGCATTTAGGAGTCCTAAAGTTAGGAGTCCTAACTTCTGTGAATACCGAAATGAGTACGTTCATTCTGTGTATACCAAAAGTAGTAAGTGCATTCTGTGAATGCCAAAAGTAGTAAATGCAATCTGTGAATACCAAAACCGTAGTAAGTTTAGGATTGAGTCTTAAATTCATTCTGTGAATCGGGCCCGATGTGTTTAATTTGACCTCAGCGGCATTCCTCAACTCTAGAGCAATTTTCCAGGAATTATTTTGGAGCTACCTATTAGGTGTCAGATTTAATAATACTTCCTATATGGATACATAACAGACTCTGCAGGAAGTGTCTGGAAAACATTATGTCTAGCACATCCAACTAGTAAACATAGCTGTTCAAATGTTCAAGAGAAAATATTTTTCATTTAATTTTTATTTTGAGAGTTTTATATAGCGCTGGCTAGACCCGGAGGTATCAGAGCGCTTTACATAAGGTTCCACAGAAATTGCAAAATTACATCGGTTACATGTTACATCAGTTACTAAAAAAACATTTCAAGATAATAGAAGATGAAATCAATGGAGCTTAGAAGGGTAAGTGGGTATAAAAATCACACAGCATGGACACAGCATTGAGACAGGGAGAACAGTGCCCAATGTCCGGCTGGGTAGGTGTTCTGACCGACTTTTTCAGCCCTTTCTTGAGGGAAGGTGATTGGAGGTGACTTTAGTCTGCTATCATTCTAATAGAGGGATTAGAACAGTAACTAGAGCCTATTCACAAGATGTTTTGACATCATCCCGTACCCTTTTCCTTAGATCAGGGCTTATAAATCTGTGTTAAGGGATAGATTCATTAGTATTAGTGATAATCCGTCCTTTTGTAAGAGTGTTAGTATACTTTCCATGAAGTTATGCTTATTTTGGGCCTTGTAGGCCTCAAACGGGAGAGACTCCATCTTTCTTTCTGCCCGGCAGCTTGAGACGCTTCTAGGTCAAATGTAATGTTTTAGTTATGAGGTGTTGTTCGCTTGGAGAGAACCGGCTCAGGCTGGCCCTTATCGAAAGACTGTATTTTTCTCCATGCCGAAGACATAACATCAGGCCGGCCGGCTGAGAGCGTGTCCTTGGTATGGGGAGGTACAAGAATTTGGTGGGCGGCGGGTTACTGGCCGTAACTTTCCATGAAGGGACAAGCTTCCATATTAGCGAAAGCATGAGGCAGTGAGTCAGTCAGTTGGTAGGCGGCAGCTAGTTGTTAGCATCAATGCAATTAATTATTCCAAGACAGACAGTCGCCATTTTGAAGTCCGAGGAAGACCGAGAAGCTGATACTCTCTTAGAAAGATTGAAGTTATTTTAGTTGGAACAGCTGGCGAGCTTTGACATTAAGATCAGAGCATACAGAGTGAAGCAGTTAGTTGAGGGAACGAATACCAGAGTGGTAGAAACTAAGTTATAAGATCGAAGCTGAGAAGTGAAGACAGTCAGTGATTGAGAGGAGAGAGGAGTATTCAATTCAAAGAATCTTTATTCGGTGATTAAAAAACACCATAAAAGCACACATATATATACATAGATAAAAAGTCATTAAACATTAATCAAGATCCTTATACACAGTATTGATACAATGGAAATACCGACATGCAAGTCCAGCAATTTTAAAACAGAAAATCCAAAACATTTCATTCCTCTCCCCTTGTTAGCCTTAATCGAACCGCAACCTTAATAAAATTCATGATACAGCACAAAGTTAGAGGGTCAGAGGCTTTTTGTAAAAAGACTAATGCCTCCCTGGCGTGTTCCTGTTGGGCTTTTTAAAAAATATTTACAAGAAATCTGCGCTTGGGCATAGAAAAATAGGGACAAAGCAAAACAAAGTGAAGGGAGTCCTGCGGAGACCTGTTGTCGCAGCCGCAGGGTCCCTTCTGCTCAATTGATGTGGTGAAACCTGCTGGTGAAGCCAACATGAATGGAAGTAAATTCAGTCTAAAACGGCACATTAGAAATCTATCCTGTGCGTTATGCATAAGGTACAGATAAGGCTCCATACCCTCCACGCTCTTCACCAGGTTATGGGCCCTCACTGTCTTTTTAGCTCCTTCAGCCTCAGCTCTGCATTGGCTTTTCCGCTCTAGGAAAATTTCCCCTACTTGTTTCTTGTGCTGGGCTAGAATTGTTGCAGGGTTCGTGAAGAGGTTTCCAAAACCTAATTCCTCAAGGGTATTCTTTACGTATTTGAGCCAGGGAATGCACATACATTTAGCCCTCTCCAAGCAGTCCAATAAAATTTCTCTGCTGAGAGACGCATCTGGATTAACCCATATTTTTAACCAGGCCACAATTGGCCTAAGTTTTACCAGGTCATCCAGGTATGGCCTCCCTAACTCCCTGTGTGCTATGATTCCAGCGGTACTGGGTGGTGCCCTCAGGATAGATTTCAGATATTTATTTTCTTCCTGTTGGATTCTAGTGGTGTTCACAAAGCCCCATACTTCTGCCCCATAAATTACTTTGGAGCATGATATGGAGCTGTACAAGTTCATCACCTGTTCCGGGCTCCATCTTCCTAGCCTCCTGCCATAGCTAGCTATTGCCCCGTTAGAGGCAATCATTTTGCTGCAGCGTTCCGCCACCAGGGAATTAAACTGCAGGGCGCCGTCAAAGGTTACTCCAAGATAGGAAAACGTTTTAACCTCTTCTAAAATATGGCTGCCTATTGTATATGTAAATTTAGAGGAAGTTCTTTTACCAGCCAGGAGCACATACGATTTACCCAGGTTAACATAAAGATCTAAGGCACCCATGAACTTAACAAAACCGTCAATCAGGATTTGTAAGCTCCGGGGTGTACGTGCAATCAAGACCGCGTCATCTGCGTAAAGCAGAACAGGACTATGACGCGACCCCACCCTTGGGGAATCTGCCTTTAAACCCAACAGAAACTGCTCCAAATTGTTGATATAAAGGGAAAACAAAAAAGGGGCAAGAATGCAACCTTGTCTGACTCCGCTCCTACAGGGAAAAGAGTTGGTCAGTCCCCCCTCCCTGTTGAATCGGACTTTGGCCGTGGTGTCGCTGTGCAATTCCCTTAATATGGTAATTAAACCACTCTCAATCCCAATACTTGACATCATATCCCACAATTTTTCTCTATTGACATGGTCAAATGCTGCTGCCAAATCCATGAATCCCATGTAAATCGGTTCATCACTGGCCAAAGTATATTTGGCAGTCAGCATATACAGGTTCAGGCATTGGTCACTAGTGGACCTCCCTGTCCTGAAACCGTATTGAGTGTCCGAGAAGGTGTTATTTTCTTCGGTCCACTCGGACAGTCTATTAAGGATTGCCCTGCCCAAAAGTTTGGCCGATACATCAATCAGGGAAATAGGCCGATAGCACTTGGGATCGTCCCTATTGCCCTTCTTGAAAATCGGCACAATAATTGCTTTAGACCAAGACGGTGGCAGGCCACAGGTGGTTGCAGTATTTATAGATAGAGGAGTAAAGCAGAATAGCTAGAGAGAAAGCAGCTGATGAGAGGAAGGTTCCAGTGACTTGGAGGGAAGCAGAGGAGACAGAGCATAGCGGTGCAGACGTGTATCCGTGACTGCAGAGGTGTGACCCTAAGACGAGCCAAGGCACAGACGAGAAGGGAACCCAGATGACTGCCGAGTCCAGACTTCATATCAATAAGGTGACGTCGACCCTTTCTTATTAGCGTGCACACATTCTAACCTTTCACTTTCCTTTTCAGGCTATATGTTATGGTATAGTATTATATTGTTATTGATATTGTTATGATAATAAAGATACCCCAGTTCTTAGTGAACCAGTGTGTGAATATACTTCATTCTTATATAGTAAAGTTAACCTTTCTTCTAGTCAGGTGCTGTTGCATGAACGGATGCTACCCCCGATCAGGTAAATGGTAACTGAATAATGAGGGAGAGAGGAGCCCTTGAAATAGAGAATAAGTTGTACACCGTGTAATTCGGCCATTCTTGTGTGATCCATAATATTGTAGTATTGTACCTCTAGTGAATAGTGAGAGATTCCCCTAACATGAAGAGCTAATGGTATTCATAGGAAAGTGATCGTCGTTGTAAGGCGGCGTTAATGAGAGCACCAGGGGGGATACTGGTGTTTATACCCACAGGATTGAGGCTTGGATGTTAAAGAGAGAGCATCAGGGGGGATACTGGTGTTTATACCCACAGGATTGTGGCTTGTCAGTCAGTGTGTAATGGTAAGTAATCAGAACTGCCCTAGGGTAGATTAGTCTGGGTCCGTGTGGCCGCGAGACTATATTGTATGAGTGAGGTATTGTAAAAGATCCAAACATCTATATTGCTAATTCCCCATCCTTGGGTAGGAAACATAGATACCTGTTGTAAATAGGTCCTAAGGAGGGAGGTGGTTACGTTTCGCTGGGTTAGTGGTGCTCTGGTGAGCTGATCCTATCTGGTCCGAAAATCCGGTTGTTACAGTAGGTGACGGCCTAGGGGGTGAACCAGGGCTGATCTCTTCTATAGCTATCTAGGCAGCTCCACCGGGTATTGGACATATTGCTCGGTCTCCGATGTCAGGATGATGAACGCGGATTAATCTGAAAAAGTCAAATTCAAATGCAGGAGGTGGTGAGATGAGAACAACAGTCATATCTAAGGCCAGGTGTGAGAAGGGGTCCAAGAACCCCCTTCTAGTGGATTGAAGCCAAAAAGGATCTTCTCACCAGGCGGTCATTTTGAAGCTACTTGAAAAAGTTCCTACCTGCCGCATTTCCAGTAGCTGAATGATATGAGTCCTGCCCTCCCAGAACGCGCCAGGGGTCTCGCAAGGCGGTGCGGGTGTTCGCTGTCATTAAATTAAGTCCTGCTTCCGGCCGCAGGAATGCAAATACTGCTGGATGTTCAAGAATGCGTTTGTGGGTCGGTATTTAATGCATAAAAACACTCTGTGTTTTCAGAAAAAAAAAACAATCCCCAGCATGTTCGAAGGGAGATTACTGGGTAAATGTAGTTCCTCAGGGTGTATAGCCAGCTCCATGGTCAACAGAGAGTCTGGTCGAAGTCCCGAACTTCCAGGAGTTCTCGGCAGCGGTGAGGCCGCAAACCAGTAAGCGGACCCCTCCCCCACCGGCTGTGTCTGCCTCGTACCGATGTTGCGGGCAGGTCCTCCGCGATGGCAGTCTATTCCCTACAAGGGGTAGCCGGCTGTGCTGTACCTTGGGATGGGGACGGGAAGAGCTCGCCAGATATTAACAGCTAGATCCAGCGGTATCACGGCTCCCGTCGTACGACCTCCGGGTGCAGGCGCAACATCCTCCCGGCACCATCATGGTTCACAGTCACTCAGGAACATATCGGCTCATTGCTCGGCTCACCAAAGGTTTTGGGAAGCGTATGGTGCGTGTATGGTGCTTAGATAGCAGGTGTTTCAAATTGAACTATCAATCAACCAAATATTTATTTATTGTTGTCATTCCTTTCTAGCACCAATATTTTAACTTAGTAAGTATGATTTTTTGAATGTAGACTAAACATTGTCTTAATGAGCTTGGGGCGTTTGCAAGGATATTGATATAAAGCGGTGCTCTGCTAGGGAGATTGTCCAGGTTTAGTAATGCCATGTATGGAAAATAAATCTCAAGCTCTTGGCACAGTCACTATGTCCGACTTATAGATTTAATCATGAATTGATTTTAGGGCAAAGCTATAGTCGTTTGGTTCTCTTCAGTTGAATATCCTACATGTCAAACCAACTGCATTTGCTTTTCATTAATCAGGACCCATTGCTCTTCTGAGACTTAAGTTATGAACTTCAAACAAATATGTCCTCTCTCCACCTGTTATTTGTAAAATGGTGGTAGCAGGCTTAGCCCTGGATTTATCTCAAAAGGAGAAGGAAATGAGCTATAAAGGTAATTCAATTCAAATAATTATTCATATGAATAGTAGTTAACCAGTATTAAATAAATTCAAAAACAGATTATACATTAGCACTGGGTGAACCACATCATAATGAACGTAAAATACCTGATGTTTCAGACAATTCAAGGTTCAACGGGACCTCGAAGGTTTCCAAAAGTTAAGGCCTTTTATTCGTCTTTTTAGTTTATGACAACATTCTACATTGTTAACCACATATTTGCTATTCCTAATATAATGTCAGCTTATCTATTATACATTAAGGGTATTTTTGCTGAGATGCTGCATATCCCGCAAAGAGTGGCTCATTAGAGACAGATATGTGGGCCTTTCTTGGGACATGGTGACAATCTTTGACATATTGATGTCTCATTAGTGGCAATTGATGCATTTAGCAATATGTTGGCAATACCTAACATAGTTGTGGCCACTCAATGACATATTATGGGTAATCATGGCACCATGCTGGCTAGCAATGCATAATAGTGCCCTCACATGACATATCGAGCCAGTTCTGATATAAAACTGGTTCACACAGGCATAATTATGGTAACAATACTTACCATATGATAGATTCACTAGCATTTGCTGACAATACATTTACACAGAAGACAGAATCAGTACATATGTGACAGAAGTGTAAGTGTTTGTTATAATGAAAAGCTGATGTTAGGAGTCCAAAATAATGTGTATTTGAAAAGCGCATGTTCACTCATGGGTATCTTGGCGCTGAATAAACTGATGGTTATTGTTACCCAACTCAATAGTACTCATTTTAGTGACTAAAAATGAAAAACAGGTATTTCAGGGTAAAACTCATAGGTTTCTAGAAAAATGCTTCTGATTTGGGGGGAAAGATTGGGAAAGGTAGCTTATTTATCCTAAATGTAGATGTGTTTTTTCACGAGAAGTGTCGACATTTACCGAAATGATCAAACTGGTGTTTTGGACAAAATTATGTTTTTTCTTTTTTAATGAAACTTTTTATAGAGTTTATACAAACAAGACGATCGAGGTATGACCAAACCCACATCAAGTCAGCATCATATTATTTTCACTAATCAGGGATGGGTAGAAATATACCATCAGCAAACACATATTTAAAATTGCAGGTGTCATATTGTTCTTTCAGTGCAAAATTATGGCTTTTTAAAAAACATATATCAACCTGACATTTGAGCAACAGTTATTCAAGTTGAACTTTTCAGACTTATGGCTGATTATGTTCTTTCTCTTGATACCACAGAGCATTTAAAGCAGTTGTGGTTATTGCCTCGTGCGGTTTCATGATCTGTATTGATAAAGCTTTTCGATATTATGATTTCTGCTACTTGTTAAATTTCATGCAAAACTTTTTGAACTTCTCTATCATAAATTATGCACGGATTTCAAGTTCTGTTCTCGGATATCACATTTCTTTTTCCATGGTTCAATACAAATCACACAATCGAAGGCATCATAATTAACATAAATGCTGACTAAATAAATTTGAAAGTGAGATTGACTGAACTATTTTCTAAAGAGAAATCAACCTAATATTGCTACACAAAGACACACAGAGTAACTATATGTTCTATTTGTACAAAATAACTATATTTTCCTTTAGAATACTCTGGAAGATTTCCAACACCATGCATGTATAGCAATGCATTTCATTCGATAATGAATCCAAATTTATTACAACAGATTTGAGTTTGAGTTTTCTTGGACTGTTTTTACTTCTTGGATGATTCTTATTCAGGGTTAATCACTTGGATGCCATACTGAAGTTGTAGTACCGTTGCAAACAGTGGCAAATAACGTTACAGCATTTTAATCTTTTTTCTCTCTGTCATTTGTTTATTAGTGTACTTTTTCACATTGACATAATGTTTATGTTTTCCTGCACTGGAGAACAGCACCTAAGTAAGCAAATTCTACCTGGTTACTTGTGTTCTTTGCTTCTACATATTGCTAAAGTAATCTAATAGCCACCTTATTGCATTTTTTATTAAAATAAAGAGAGTTAAAGGGTGTCTACATAGGATGGCTCCTTTTCTAACATCTAATTATCAAAAAAGGAATTCGAAATGACATCACTTACTAACAGTACTACTAGAATTCTGAAAACATCTTTGTTCACTTGGTAGTAGCCCTCAAAACTGAAATCTGTCATTAATTGTCTACGAGTTCAAACAAAAACAACAACACTGTCTCTGTTTCTTGTATTTTTAAGCACAAACTTTTTAACTTGTTGGAAAATTACCAAAGCATGTACCGTTACAATCCAGCTCAAACATATTATAAAATCGGATATGAATAAACGTAAGCTGGCAATGCCTCAGGCTTAACTGTTTCAGAGGATCACTGTGAATTGTGGCTGGTTTGACTGAGGCAACAACGGACATTAATTCCTTTGCCATAATAACTGCACTGCAAAGGCTTTGAAAATGCAGGCTGCTGGATTATTTCTGCAGTAGCACACACAATGGCACAATAAACAATCAAGTACCATGACAGAGAGCGGTTCTTCATTCTTACACATTTATTGAATGGCTTATAATTATCAAGATCATTATTTCTCTCTCACATCTTATTTTCTTTACTGCCATGCAGCATGTTTGAAGCATAAACTGATTCTGCCCTCAGTCTCATACTCTCTCAAAAGCATAAGTAATTTGTTCAGACACTATTTGGGGTCTATCCACAAATATAACTTTACATATTAGTAAATATACGCATGTAAAGTTACTCTTCCATTTTGTAGTAACTTTACTACTAAAAGCTATGCACCATTTCTTGAGAGTAAAGTTGCTAGAAAGTGTAGACTTACATGACCCCACCCCCTAAAACATAGGGTGTAGTCAGTAAAAACATCATAAACAACTGTAAAGTTACTCCTTGTAATGACTTTATGACTGTATTTTACATACTGCGTAAATGGAGGACACATGCACAATCGAACAAGATCTTCCTATGGTAAAATATAAGGAAATTGATGATAGTTTCTTATAGTTTAAAAAATATTTTAATATTACATGTTCCTGTAAATTTATTTATAAATGTATTTTAAATGTAGAACACATTTTTAAAATGCTACTGCACCATTAAACTTATGTTGTATTAAATATTTAATTAAGAATATTACATTGAATTTTAATTATTTTTAAAGTTTATTTAATAGCACCTAAAGAAAGTTTATGAAAATATTTATAATTTATATTTATTTTTCGTAACATAAAAATACATTTACATATATTCTTTTTAACATATAAAGAAATTAATTAATGTTAGCATTATTATCTACAGGAACTATTATAAGTCCCCACCTCCATTATTTCTATGGAATGGTAATGCAGTCCCCTCAAGTGGCCATGGCTGGTGCTGGACTTACTTCAGGTCTGAGCTAGTGTACATTTTATACAGATTTGGGTCCTTGTTGGCTGTAGTTTCTAGCAATGCAGTTTGTGAGTAGCAATGGTATTACTCTTTTGAAAGGGAGAATTTGTCCTTCTCTAAATCCTTCCCTAACCCTCCCTTAATGCCTCCTTACTTCTCCTGAAACCACTTATATTTATTTATAAATATTCCCATTTTCCAGCCACTCCTTCTCCCCTCCCACATTTGACACTAAAATATAGGCATGTCTGTGCATAGATTTCTTTAGTCAAGGAGGAGACCCCTATAGAAAAGATATTAGAGGCAAACGCGTAGACCTCGAAATGTAGGTTAGTGAATTGCATTTTGCAGTATGTGAGAAACGCTATTCTAGAGCTACTAAATGTACTACAACATGCAGCTTGCGAATAAGCTCCTACTTGACTTCTACAAGACATCCGCTTATTTGGTGACACATATTGGAACACATTTCATTGAGCGAAATTTAATTTTCATGCACAATGGTCTAATATGTAAACATATTGTGAATGTGTTATGACTTGAACATACCTTAACTGAGCATTACTTTTACTGCAAGACTAAGGCTATGTAATGAATTCTCAAGACTTGCTACTTCATTTACACCAGCAACAGAAACAAGCAAACTACAACTATCATAATTACGGAGTCCACCCGTACCAGGTACTGACCAAGCCTTTTAAACCACAGTCAAAAAGAGGGAATAGTAAACTGTCAGTGCCCTATTTTCTTGTTCCTCATGCCACAGATAAGTACCTTCATACATCTTACTTTCATTCCTCATATTATCTTGGAATCGCTAGGGTGCCTTATTGTTTTATTATATAGGTTGTGCGCCTCTCTTATGTTTAGCGGTCGCTCCCTACAGCCCCTGGTCTCCTGTGCCTTTTGCTGTGCTTCTCTACTGCCTGGCTTACGCTGTGCTGCCTGGGTATCGTAGCGCTGCTCAGCTGCACTGCATTTGATAGCGCTTGACTGTGCCTGCTCGCGTTATTTATGTAAAGTGCCTTTACTGCCTGGCAGCGCTCGCATTACCTGACTGTATTATTCACTTTTGCCCCATTCCTTGAGTGCCTCTCTGCCCACAGCGTAATTTAATTATTTATTTCCCCCAACCGGTTTGCGGTTTAGTTTCTGCCGCCATTGTTGTTGTTGTTGTCCCCGGAGCCCGCCCTCTCCACCACGCACCCGCCTCCCAGCTGCTCCTCCCTCGCCCCTCCCCTTCCACCATCCATATATGACAGATGCCTTTGCGCGCAGCGTCCACGCGCAGCGGTCGCGCCCCATGCGTGCCGAAGGTTCGCCAAAGGTAAGCCCGTCTACGCCCGTCCGCGCCTGGCCCGCGCCCAGCGCCAGACCCCCTGGCCCCCGCAAACCGCACTCCTCCACCATAACGTATGACGCCGCCACCCTCCTAGTCCTTAACCCGGGACGCACACCTCAATGCTACGAAGCTGCCCCGGGACGTACCCACGGTCCCTTCGCCTGCCACTCCTGCAAATTTACCAGCATCAAGACCCATACCACATCCACTAACCCCAAACACAGCTCCGACTCTAACCACCTGAAGTGCATCCTGCTGAACACCCGCTCGGTCCACAGACACGCCACCGAACTCTGGGATCTACTCGACACTACATCACCGGACGTCGCCTTCCTTACTGAAACATGGATGAACACATCATCAACACCCGACATCCCCATAGCCATCCCGGACAATTACAAGATCATCCGAAAAGACTGCACCGTCCAAACAGGAGGAGGCATCGCCATCGTCCATAAGAACACCATCAAAATCACGACCAGCTCCGACGATAACCTTACAACCGCCGAACACCTCCACTTCCAGATCCACACCGACCCTAGAACCACACTCAGAGGCACCCTCATCTACAGGCCTCTAGGAACCTGTAAACAATTCAGCGAAGACATCACTGACTTCATCAGTCCACATGCCCTCGCCCCCGAGAACTAAATTCTATTAGGAGACCACAACTTCCACCTGGAAAAGAAAAACGACAGCAACACCACCACCCTTCTTGACAACCTGGCTAATCTCGGCCTCAAACAACTTGTTGACATCCCCACCCATGTAGCCGGACATACGCTCGACCCAATCTTCACCTCCAGCAAACACATCTCCTTTGATCGCACCACAGCTCTCCACTGGACGGACCACAGTTGTGTTCACTTCAGCTACAAAACCACCTCGACCCACAACCTATCCCCCGAAGAAAATGGAACAAAATCACCACCGACCAACTCCTCACATCGCTCAACCAAAACCCAACCGCCCTCTCATCGTACCCAAACCAAGCTGCCATCAAATTCAAACAATGGATCACTCACAGCGCTGACGAATTAGCACCCTTGAAAAACCATCACACCAAACAAGACAGCAAAAAGGCCCCCTGGTTCAACGATGACCGTAAGAAATCCAAAAAGCTATGCCGTACTCTCGAGAAAACATGGAGAAAAAACCCAACCACCGACAATATGACCACCTTCAAGGCAGCCACCCGCAAACACAACCAGCTGATTCGATCCACCAAGAAATCAGCATTCAAGAATCGACTCGACAACAACGCCCATAACAGCAAGGAACTATTCAACATCATCAAAGAATTCACCAACCCCACCGCAGCCTCAAACGACATCACTCCCTCCCAAGACCTCTGCGATTCGTTATCCTCCTTCTTCTACAACAAAATTGCCGACATACATAACAGCTTCGAAAACAGTTCCAACGAACAATCCTCTCCACCCCCCTCAGAACCTAAACCGCCCTCTAACAACCTCAGCGCCTGGAACCCAATCACCACTGAAGACACCATCTGCCTAATGAATTCCATCCACTCTGGCTCGCCACCCGACCCATGTCCCCACCACATCTTCAACAAAGCAGACTCCATCATCGCACCCCATCTCCGTGATGTCATCAACTGCTCCTTCATCTCTGCCACCTTCCCAGAAAGCTGGAAACATGCTGAAGTCAGTGCCCTCCTGAAGAAACCCATAGCAGACCCCTCTGAACTTAAAAACTACCGCCCCATATCCCTCCTCCCATTCCCGGCCAAAGTCATTGAGAAAGCCGTCAATAGCCAACTCGCCACCTTCCTCGAATCCAACAACTCCCTCGATCCCTCACAGTCCAGCTTTCGAGCCAAACACAGCACCGAAACCGCCCTCATCGCAGCAACAGACGACATCCGAACACTACTGGACAACAGAGAAACAGTGGCCCTCAGTCTACTCGACCTCTCCGCCGCCTTCGACACTGTCTGTCACAGCACACTCATACAACGCCTCAGCAACATCGGCATAAAAGGAAAAGCCTTGGACTGGATCATCTCGTTCCTAGCTGGGAGAACTCAGAGAGTCCGACTTCCCCCATTCAAATCAGAGGCCACCGAAGTCATCTGCGGTGTACCACAAGGATCATCACTCAGTCCCACCCTCTTCAACGTTTACATGAGTCCACTCGCTTCCATCGCGCGTCAACACAACCTTAACATCATCTCCTATGCTGACGACACCCAGCTGATCCTTTCCCTCACCAAAGACCCCAACACCGCCAAAACCAATCTTCACAAAGGCATGAAAGAAGTAGCCGTATGGATGAAAAACAGCCGCCTTAAACTTAACTCAGACAAAACGGAAGTGCTCATCCTAGGATCATCCCCCTCTGCCTGGGACGACTCATGGTGGCCTTCGGATCTGGGCTCAGCACCCATACCCACAGACCACGCACGTAACCTTGGCTTCATCCTAGACTCCTCACTCTTGATGACCAGACAAGTCAACGCAGTCTCATCCTCCTGCTTCAACGTACTTCGTATGCTCAAAAAAATCTTCCATTGGATCCCCGCCGAGACAAGAAAGACTGTCACCCACGCACTGGTTACGAGTCGACTAGACTACGGAAACACCCTCTACGCCGGAATTACAGCCAAATTACAGAAAAAACTCCAACGCATCCAAAACGCATCAGCGAGACTCATTTTGGACATCCCTCGCCAAGATCACATTACCGGCCACCTGAAAGACCTCCACTGGCTTCCCGTCAACAAGAGAATAACATTCCGTCTCCTCACCCACGCACACAAGGCCCTCTACAAACTAGGGCCCGAATGCCTCAACACTCGACTATCCTTCTACACACCCACCCGCCAACTAAGATCCTCCAATCAAGGCCTCTCCGCAGTTCCGCGTATCCAAAGATCCACCATGGGAGGTAGATCCTTCTCCTACTTGGCGGCCAAGACCTGGAACTCACTCCCCACTCACCTCCGCCTTACACAGAACCACATCTCCTTCAGAAAAGAACTTAAAACCTGGCTATTCGATAAATAATGAACCCCCTCCCCAAGCGCCTTGAGACCCTCTGGGTGAGTAGTGCGCTATATAAATTCTTGAACTTGAACTATGCCACTTTACCTTACAGAGCGCTGGGCAGGGCTGGACAACAGCATTTATGGAACCTTTTCTCCTTATGTCGCACAGCTTCGCCTTTTTTCTGCGGTATTGAATGTAGCTATGGGCAGCTTTAATTGTTTACTAAGTTTCTTCTAACACCATGCCCTATACGCTTCCTTCATGTGTTGCACGGACACGTTATACAGGGCTAAATACTTTGTAGCTCAGAACTGAATTTCTGATTTGTTTCAGCTTGCAGCCATCGTGCCACCTTACTTGCTTTAGTGTAAGTTGTGAGAAGGGCTGCACTGTAGGGTGTATATTATTGCCTTCCTTCCCAAGTTCAGCAGTTCCTTTAACGTTCTACTGAGAGATTGTACTTGGTTGTAGCATTGTTAAGGTAAAAATCACAGTGGTGGCTTCATTTTTGAGAAAATGGATGTTAATTCACACACTATGGGCCTCATTATGTCAGACGGAAAGCCATCCGACACCTTGTTGCAGGCTTTCCGCCCAACATCGGAGGGTTCAGTTCGACCTTCGTATTACAATGCTGGCAGCTGGAGGGAAACCCACAAGGGGGAATACTGCTCCACTTTATGAGGGGCTCACAGAGCCCATTGGGCCAGTGGTCGGAAATGTATTCTACAAATGGCAGTGGAGCCAGCCTTGGCTTTCCTCCTGCCCTTTCATGGCGGTCCACATGCCATGAAAATGCAGGCGGAAAGTGACTTGGGGGGCACCTAGCAGGGCCCCCTTCCCCCTGGCCCTCCGCTATGGGGCCTAGGAGGCACCTGTGGTGTCCCTCTAAACATCACTGCACCATGTGGCAGACACCATATTGTGCCTGCCATGCGGTGCAGTGATGTTTAAACTCTGCATTTTTTCACTGTGACTTGTGCTGCGAGTGGCAACACAAGCCACAATGGAAAAAATACAGGATCCGACAGCCAACATGGCGGTCAGATCGTAATCTGGGAAGCTGGACCTCTGACTCTTGGGCGGTCATGCTTCCACTACAATGTCTGTTGGATGCGCGTCCGACTGCCATCGTTATTGGCCCCTAAGAATCTGAGGAAGATGAACTGATAAAAAGCATATTTATTCCTTACTGTATTATTCAGTATACTAGTCTATATAGTAGGCAGTGTCCTCCACTTTGAAGTCTGCGCCTTCTGATATAGGAACTTCTATTGCAAAGGCTATATGTGAAAGCGCGGCCCCTCTTGCAGGTAATAGTAGGTTATGTGTAGCACATATTTTTTCTCACGTTTCTGTGGAAAGACGTAGGACTAACAAGGAATCAACTTCAATTTGGGGCAGTGCTAAGTACTCCACCAGATTAATAAAAGTAGTCCCTTTTAATATCCCCAGAGATCAGTGATTTTCTGTTTCTTTTGGGTTGGTGATTATTAGCTCTCAGAAGCCAAATGTAATTGCTATATGGCTACAATCCAGATCCTCTAGCCTGGAGGTAAGATGTAAGGGAAAAAATGCCCTAATGTCCTACATAAGGAACAGGCAAATGACAACAACTCTGCTTGAGTTGATGATTATAATGTCTTTTTATTTGTTCAATTTTTATAGCACAAACATGGCCCAAGGGCATTAGAATGCTTTATGGAAGTACCAGATTAAACATATCTTTTTTATCTTTTTAGATTAAGTAATATGTCAAGCATTGCAGGATGTTGAGATATGGTCAGGAATCATACCTTGTTGGCCAGTTTCAAAGTCGGCAGCACTAGCAGCCGGGCCACATCTTCTAAATCCTTTATGGTAAATACAATTCAGATTTTCTTATTATTAATTCAGATTCCAGTTAGTGGTCAGATAATCCTAAAATACTGAGGTTCTTTGATTCCTGTTAATAAGAAAATTGTGCAAGAGTTACAAGCTGTATTTGTGATGCTGCTTGACAAAACATGTATGACCCAACTCTGATAAAACATTTCTAAGATTGGGTCTAATCAGATCCTGTGGGTAAATATGTAAAAAGTAAATGTCATCAACCTTTGCATAAACCTATTAAATACAAAAGACTGAATGTGAGTGGCATGTTATACTAGTCAAAATTACAGTTACTCCAACTCTACATAAAAAATGGTCTCATTTATGTTAAAATGTTTGCAACCCAGAAAAAGTATTGAGAGGTGTGAGAGGTTGACTCATTATATGATGTACACTTATGTAAGTGGAAACCTTCCACTGATCTAGACAATCCCATGGTGATTTTAGTTGTTTTAGACAACCTTAGAGAGATCTCTAAGTGGTAGCTGTGAACAGGGCCGGACTGGGAACCAAAACCGGCCCTGGCAAAGTGCTTGGAAGGACCCCTCCCTCCCCCCCGGGGGGTTGGGTGTGCGATCGAGCTCTTTGCCAGGGGTGGGTTTCGGACAATTTTGTTACAGGGCAGATTTTGCAGCTAAAATGACCCCGTAACAAAAACGCCCCCCAGGGGCCCAGAACCGCCCCCCCCACCCTTGCGGCGCACCGGGGGATTGCCCGGTGCCCTCAACGGCCAGTCCAGCCCTGGCTGTGGAGAGCAGCCTTCAGGCTTGGTCCAGGAGTGTAAAGCAGTTTGTTTGACCAGAACACAATCTTATAGGTATAGATTAAGTGAAAAAGAACCTCTCAGTGTATTTATAAAAACATGTATTTATTATAAGACACTCACTATCACATACTGATATCTCCTAGCCGGAGATATGCACAATGCAAACAATACTTTGCAATAGAAACAGGTAAGTAGCACAGAATACAGAGTGGTCCCCAGAAGGGAGACCAAGTCATATACAGAAATAGTGGCATGCGAACTACGACTTTAGTCAAAACAATACTCAGAGGACGTAGAAGTGCTGGGGACCGCAGAAACCACCCAAGATGATAATCTAAGAGCCCCACGGAGGTCGTGTGCAGTGTAGAAACTCAACCGCATTCTCCGTACAAATCAACATGTACGTTGCGGTTGCAATTTTAAAGAAAGAGGACCCTTCCCAGTGGACCCTGAAGAAACCCTGTGGAAGACAAGAGGTTGGAGAGCCACCCCACTTGTGGATACCCTTGGAACCAGGTTTCCTGCACCAGGGAAGACGGGTGCACAGGTGTGAAGTGGCATCGGAAACCGTTGTGGAACTCAATGGGAGACTTTAGGAAGATGCCGCTGCTGGAGAAAATGAAAGTGTCTGGTGGAACTCAAAGATGGATTCAAGATGTGAGGAACCTGCAAGCAGAGAGGACAAAGTCAATGCCACTCAGGAGTGACCAGGATGCATGGAAGTCGAATGCCCACTGATGTTGGGTGTTGCAGGAGAGCTGACGGTGACCTTGAAACTGCAGCTGTGGGGGCCAGGCAATGCTGTGAAAGACCAGGAGCCGTACACGAGCTGTCCCACGTCGATGTCGAGAGTTGAGGGGTCGGTGTCCAACTGGAGCACCAACAAGCCTTGGCAACTCCAACCAATGTGGAAGATGAAGAAGGTGCAATGTTGGGACCAGCAAGGTCCAGAAGGCTCACCACAAGCAGGAGAGTCAGGGCAGGTCCCGAGCAATCAGTGGTGCCCAAAGAATTCAAATGTGACCCTCGACAGGACCCACAGGCTGGAGGCACTAAAGTCGCAAGAGGGCCTCGAGCAGCTTACCAGAGAAGCAGGCCCACGGTGCAAGCAATGCGGTGTGGTAGAAGATTCTGGTCACTGGTGATGCTTGAGGTTGGGACAACTTGGAGCCCGAAGATCTTGAGGGAAGGAAGCCAAAAAGCCTGTGCAACAGCAAGTCAACGCCGCGCACAGGGGTTCGTTTCATGCGTCTCCGACAAGGGATACTGGCATCAAACTTGGTGAGGACGTGGCAGGCTTTGTGGGATGTGGAGAACCGCCACCTGTGTTGCTGAGCAGTTTGAAGTCTGTGGGAGCCCAGGATCAGCAGACCGGTCAGCTTTGTTCCAATGCCTGCAGATACAGGGAAGTGACTCTTTCACTTTGAGGGAGATTCCTTCAGGCGTCTTGGATGTCCACAGGTCTTGGAAGGTTTCCTATATGGAGCAAAGGCATGGACATTGCAGCAGACGAGTGGGGTGAAGAGATCAGGTGCAGCAGGAGTCTTCCCGGTTTCAGCCTTGATGCCCAAAGTGAAGTCCAGAGTGCCTAGACAGTCGATGTTGAAGTGATGTCTGAATTGAATCGTGTCCCACGACGATTCCTGGGGCACACCCTCAGGTAAGCACTTAAGTACCCTAAGGAAAGGGTTGGGACGATTCATGGTTCCCTCCCAGGGGATGAATTGGACAGCAGGGAGGATACTCCCATGTCCTTTGTCCAGATTCATGCCAGAGCGGGAGCCAGTGGCACCCTGAGCTGGTCTGAACTGGACTTTGCATGGAGGGCACCAAATGTGCCCCTCAAGCAGCAAGCAGACTGAGTGGCACTGGCCAGCACTCCCACCTGGCCCCAATACAATAAACCCTGTCTGGGAGGTGGTCACACCTCCCTGTGACAGGATACCCATTGTTCTGCCTTCCCCTGCTCGAGCTTGGCTCAGCAGCAGGAGGGCAGAATCATGTCTCTGGTTGGCTTCAGCCATGTTGTGCTGCCTGGGTCTAGAAGACTGGTACCGGGAGCACTGAGGACCTAACTGAGGGCTCTTACAGTGCCTGGAATCATACCTCCCACAATGTTTATGGTGTGGGGGTCTGATTTTAACATGCTTAGGGTTTGTTGCAGCCAGTTTCGGGAAGGTCATTGCATAATGACACGTGCCCCTCTATATGTTATATGCTGTCTCACAACCCGGTAGAATGGACTCTGAAGGCTGTAGGAGTATCCTGCTCATGCAGGGGCACCTTCACACATTGAACCAAGCCCCCCGCCTTTTAGGATTGGAAAGGTCTGCTGTAGGGGTGACTTATAGGTTTTAAGTACAGTGACCCTCAATATAGGTAAACCTATATATTTTGTAAGTGGTGCTAGCGCCTGCTTACACAGACTTCAATGGCGGGCCTGTAGTTACAAATAGCGTGGACTCCCATTGGTGACATAATACATGCTTCAGCCCAGGAGGGACCCTGGTGTACCTATGCCCTGGGTACCTCAGTACCATATCCTAGGGACTGATAAGGGTACACCAGTGTCCAATCTGTGATGTACCAAAGCACTTACCATAACAATTTAGGGGCGAAAGAAGTGAGACTGCGGTCCTGATTACCAGGATCTCAGTCAGACTAGTCAGAAAACATCATAGCACCAGGCACAATGTGGGGGTAGCCATAAAAGCAGCTCCTACTTTCCTACAAGAGGACATATGTATCATGCCAGAATAAACCTATGGGTATAATTAGATTGCTCATGAGAATCTTGAGTATGGCAGAATAGACTAAAAAGTATTGAAAGTTGGTGGACCCCAACATCTTATCTAACAGAGTTCGGAGAGCTTTATGTTTCCTGGGGAATGCCAATTCAACTATTTATTTGGAGAGACAAAAAGCATTACTGAATTACTGATCAAGATAAATTTGAAAATTGGGTCATTGGAGGCTTTAAAATCAGGTCTTCTGTATAGAGACCATATTTTCAAGAACCTGGGGACGTTTGTTCAGGTTTTCTTATTGTTAGACTAAGTACATGTTTCCTTACTGGCATTTGAGAGGTGTGTTTTTCAAGGGTCGGCAGCCTCAGTAGCCGATATGCAGACTGCTATGTCTATGATTGTAGGTTTTGGAGGGCTTCCTAGTTTGCCTGAATTTAGTGTCCAGTGTTCTTCCCCAAAGGAGAACAGGAGGCGCTTGCCTCTTAACAGGCGAGAAAGACAAGCAAAATCGAAGCAAGGTAAGCACAGCACATTCCTTCCTTTAGAGATTAAGGGCAGCTTGTTTTCCTCCTAATTGGCAAAACAAACACCAGACAATGCTTGTGTTCTTCAAACTGTGGAGGGTTTTTAGATAGATGAATTTGCTATTCCATGTCAGAACTTCCTTCCAATTCTCATTTAGGTGTCTGTAATGCATAAGAATTTAAGAACAAGGGAAGTGACAGATTTAATATGTAAAAGGCCATAGAGCAGTGGGTTCTCTAAGCGCAAAGTTTAGTAAGCAATATTTTGCTAGTCAAGAATATGAAAAAAAGTATTGGCAGTCATTAATTTAAAATATTTAACTCAAATTAATTTGTCTTTACAGGCATTTCAAACTGAAGACTATATCTCAGAGATGTTCTTCACTCTAGGGCTTGGATGTTGAAGCTAAAACTCAAAGATGCTTACCTTTTGATTCCAGTATTTCATGACCACAGGAAAATTATCTGGCTGAGTATTGTGTACAGGTTCACTTCCCTTCTACATAGGCTGTTCTCTACTCCTTGCAGCTTTGCCTAGCTGCTAAAGTACCTGCTAGCAAGTCTCAGAAAACACTGTTCATGTTGGTGTATCTAAACAATATGATCCTTCTTATGAAAATAGTCTTGCCATACTCCTTATTCAAAACCTGGGGTAGACGGAGAATTGAAAAACAATCAGCCGTGATTCAATGGCAACTGATAGAGTTTTCTGGTATTTCTGCTATACTCCAAAACTTAAATCTTATAACTTCCTTTTACCAAGCTGACCTTAGTCAAGAAGGAACTGTATGAAATTTAATATCTTCTCACCATATCTCTGTATCAGCTAGCAAGACCGGTAGGCCTGCTAGTATCTTCAATTTAGGCAATTTTCACAGTCCCCATACATTATTATATTGTACTATTCGACTACTGAATATCAAACAATGAGGGCATGCTCATTCGACATGTATCAGGTTCCATGAGATGAAAAGACAAGAGAAGAAACTGTATGGTGGTTGGATCACTCATAAGATTTTCATTGCACCCTCAGAACTTATCTTAGAGACAGATGCAAGTCATTGGGGTTGGGGTTGGGGGGCTCAGTGCTCATTGATTTCACTTTCCTGCCACTGTCCCCGTTCCACCACGGCTGGTGCTGCTTGAGCGGAGGGACATATCTACTTGCCACACCGGAAGTGAGTGAAACTTCACTCACAGGGCTGCGCTCTAGGTGCCGCTCAGTTCTTTCCAACTCTCTCCTACATAAACTTGGAAGGGACACAGCCGTGCAGCAAATCCCAAGCAGCAGAAGGCAAAAATGCAGTAATACACAGCACAAACTCTTCCAGATTCACTTTTTATCTTTGCTCAATTTTGGTATTATATTGCACCGTATTTTAATTGTCAAAGATCACCTGATTTCACTTTCCTGCCACAGTCCCCGTTCCGCCAAGGCTTGTGCCGCTTGAACAGAGGGAAGTACTTGGCAGTGCCTACTTGCCACACCGGAAGTGAGTGAAACTTCACTCACAGGGCTGCGCTCTAGACGCCGCTCATTTCCTCCTGCCTCCCTCCTACATAAACTTGGAAGGGACACAGCCGCAAAGCGGAAGCGTGCAGTGGCGTGCCGGCAGTGCGCTAAAGGTAAGCCCATCTGCGCCCGTCCGCCCCTGGATGCTGCCGGCTGCCGGCTGCCGGAACCCCTGCCCATTTTTTTCTCTGCCTCCTTTAAACTTTTGTTGACCACAAGTTACCGGCTCACCCATATTTTTATTCATTCCAATGGCAGTCCATCACTACTGGAGTTCAGAACTCAAGGCACTAAATAAGCAATGCTCGGTCAATCCCCAGACTAACCGTATGGCAACCTCTTTATTATCTTTTCTTTATAATTCAGACACAGAACATGCAACTACTGAATCCCCCTTCATTCCAATACAAGGTTGACAAACACAGTAGGGATTAAAGCGGCTGAATCCTATAAACAACTTAAGCAGCTAACAGGGCTCTATTTCAATGCCCGATCAATTCCTAAACATACCCTTGAGATATAGAGTGTACTTGACTCTGAGAAACTGGATACATGTTTTGTTACTGAAACTTGGCTTCTTGAAGCCGCCCGACCTGAAGTTGCAACTGCTTTCCCCTCGGAGTATACATTGAACAGACTTGATAAGAACAATAAGAGTGGAGGTGGCATAGCAATAGCTGGTAGGGCCAACGCCAATATTAGCATACTTGATACTTTTCTCTCCGAATGGGTTGAACTGTGTATCTTTAAAATAGGAAACTATACTAAGGGAACTTGGAGGGGCACATTAGTCTACAGGCTCCCTGGTACAAAGACTACTTTTATGAATCTTGTGATAGATATCATTGCCTCATATGTGCTAGTAGCAAACAACTTTCTTCTGATCGGCGACTTCAATTTTCATGCACAGCTTTTAGGTGGAACCAATACTATTCAACTGATCTCCAATCTTGAAACACTTGGTCTACGGCAATTAGTAATAGGGCCTGCAAATACAGCAGGCCATATCTTAGACCGCCTGTTCAAAAATTCATCTAACATTAAAGTAGAACCACCTACTTCCGTGTTCTGGCCAGACCACTGTCAACTAAAATTTTGTTTACAGCCTGCTTTACCTTACAGTAACTGCATTAGTGAAGAGAAGCTGAGTAGACCCGGAAAAAATTTAGGCTAGCTACCCTCTCACCCCACCTCAGCTTTCCATCCTACAAATACACCGATAATATAAATCATACAGCAGAACCCTTTGAGAAGGCAATCATTCAGGCACTTGACAGCGTCGCACCCCTAACTAAAGAAACTTAAGCATAAAGTATCACCATAATTTAACAAAGGCTTAAAATCTAATAAATTGGCCAGAAGGAAAGCCGAGCACAATAGGAGGAGCACTAAAAATATTGAGGATAGGCAGGAGTACAACCTTATACACAGACATTATCTTGACAACATAAAATTTGCTAAAAAAAGATATATTAGCAATCAAATTGATAAAGCCGCAACTTTCAATAAAGAACTGTATAAAATATTAAAGGATATCATTAGTCCCCCCTCCTGCCAGTCTCAAAGCCCTGCCTTAACTGATTGGGCCAATAAAGTCTCTGATTTCTTTGAGGAAAAAATTAACACCATTTATAACCTCTTTCCTAATTCAACTACTAAATACCATGAGACTGCACCTGTAAGCAATCCAGAACCTATCTTAAATTAACTAAATGAGTTCATGGAACTCACAAAGGAGGACGTGAGTCTTGTTCTCTTCAAAATTATATCAGGCTGCCTGATTGACCCTGTCTCACCCCATATCATATCTAACATTGCCCCTGTTCTCCTTAAAAGTCTAACTGACATTTTAAATCTATCTTTAAAAGGTACCACCTTTCCCATAATCTGGAAGGCAGCCAGGGTCAAACCCATCCTGAAAAAGCCTTCTATTGATCCTAAAGAAAGTATCGACCAATCTCTCTCCTTCCCTATTTCGGTAAGGTTTTAGAGTCCTTGGTCAACAACCAACTTACAACCTTACTGGAGAATAATAAATTGCTGGACCCCTCCCAGTCGGGGTTTAGGTCTGCCCACAGCACCGAAACATCACTGATAGAGGTAGTTGACAATTTTAGACTTGCTCAGGACAACGGGCAGTCAGATATGCTTGTCCTACTTGATCTGTCAGTGGCGTTGGATACCATCACCCACAGAACTCTAATACACCGACTGTGGGAGAAAGGAATCAGGGGAAATGCCCTAAACTGGCTCAAGAGCTATCTAACGGACCTAACCTCGATGGTCCAAACTGGTACCTTCGTCTCTCAAAGTCGAAAGGTAGATAAGGGAGTCCCCCAGAGATCTATCCTTAGCCCCACGCTTTTTATTCTTTATGTGGCATCCCTGGCAAGGGTGATTAGATCCCACAGTTTTGACACAGTGTTGTATGCAGACGACATGCAACTACTGATCACCCTGGATGCAGACCAATCAGACACTAAAGTCAGATTCACAAATTGCATGGTCCATATCAGCACCTGGATGCAAATCAACCACTTCCAGCTTAACGTCAGTAAAACGGAGATCATCCACTTCAGGAAGGCCAATGAATACTGGTCGAGTGACTGGTGGCCTCAGAATCTTGGCCCCTGTCCGTCCACCAAACTTGTAGTTCATAACTTAGGAATGATGATAGACAGCAAACTGTCCATGAGAGACCATGTTAACCATGTAGCAGACATTTGCTATGGATTAATGCGAAGCCTACGCAAGGATTTCCAATGGATCCCACTTGAGTCAAGAAAACCGCTTCTGCAGGGCCTAATAATCAGCCAGCTCGATTACGGGAATGCTCTTATGGCTTCCATTAACAAAGAGCTTCCTACTAAACTTCAGTAGCTACAAAATACCGCAGCCAGACTAGTAATAAATCTATCGCCACAGTCCCTCCTGGCTCCAAGTTTGACAGCCCTCTACTGGCTTCCCATCAGGAAACTAATCTGTTTTAAGATCATCAGTCTGGTACATAAAACCATCCTCGGGAATGGGCCTAGCTACTTGACAAAAAACTCAACTGGTACCTGCCCAACAGAACCCTTAAATCAGGAACCAAGAATCTCCTTACTCCTATTAGGATACGTGCTGCCAGGAATGGTGGGAGATCGTTCTCACATCTCGCACCTACTTTGTGGAATGCACTCCTCTTGCAGTTACGCAGGGTCACTGACCATCGCCAGTTAAAAAAAAAAAGGCCTTCTGATTACTTTTCCCTCTTCTGCTGTCGTTTCCATTTCCCTTCTATGGTTTTAGCTAGCGCTTTGAGACCCCCGAGTGATATGTGCTCTTAATAAAATCTTGTGACTATGTGAGTGTGGCTAATTCTAGAGAGAGAGGAGGAATATAGTCAAAGAATAAGTCATTAATGCATGTAAATAGTTTGCAGCTTTTTTCAGACTAATTTACAGTTTTCAGCTTCACAACACATAAAGTAAGTTGGGCCATTTTATTATGAATGGACTATCGCACAGCTGTCAGACATATATAAAGCATCTAGCAGTAATGGATCAAAATCATTGATTAAGATAGCAAATTATTTTTGGGACTTCTGCCTCAAACAGAACCTTTCCGTTAAGGTGCATGTGTTCACAATTTGATGGCAGATTGGCATTCCTGCCATCTGGGGGTTTATAGAGAATGACATGCACAACTGCTGGCATTCCAGAAACTGAACTGGCTTCATGGTTTGTTTTTGTTAGATTTATTTGCTTCCAGGCTGAATACACAATCAGCACACTTTTTCAGCTGCTGGCCAATCCTATGGTCACCAACCTCAAGTGTTTCTCTACGAGAGTGGTCAACAGGTCCCCTCTCTGCTTTGCCACATTTTGTTATGATATCCATGTGTATAGCCCATATATTCACAGACAGCAGGGACAGGAAACTTTGATAATCCCTCTCTGGAGAACTCAGCCTTGCTTCCCTTCTCTTCTAGTGCTATCCATAGATTCTCAAACTCATCTCCCTCTTGGCTACCAGTTCAAAATTAATCCCTAGGGGGTAGGTCACAAGATGGTCCTGATGTGCAGACTAAAATTGATGCCTTCACAGTGTTCCAGGTTCTATTGGCTATCCCTGACCTTTCGGAGTCAGTTTCCAACCTAATGCTGTCACCACGGGCTGAAGGAATGTCAAAGTTGAACAAGTCAGCTTAGGAGTCATGTTCTAGTTAGTTAGTGCATGGAAGGGCATTTTGATTTCCTTTCAGCAGATGTCATAGCTCTTCTTAATTTTTTAGGGTCTCTGGCTTCCTAAAAGAAGTTTTGTCGTACTACTAATGGATACAGATCCACTATTTCTGTGGGTCATGAACATGCTTATAATGAGCTTTTTGGGGAGCAAACTTTGGTATGTAGACTCATGAAGGATGTCAGACATTCCAATCCTCCTAGATTGTATTATTCTTCTGTGAAGCAAGGTGGATCATTATATGGCATGGCTGTGCAATCTCAATGTATAATAATGAAACAAACACATATCGGGTCCAATCAGGTTCATTTGTAAAACCTTTGCTCAGTCCTGGGTAGCTGTGGTTCCGAGCAGTCAGCCTTAATCAAAGAAACTAGTGCAAAGCATTAAGAAATATCAAAACCGTGAATAATAATAAAACACAACACAATAAAAATCCCACACCAATTTATAAAAATAGATTACATTTTAATCTATAAAAAGACATCCTCAATTACTTAAGTACACCTGAGGGTTCTGGAGATGTGGCGTTTCAAAGAAAGAACAAATCGCTGTTTTTCACCAAATGCAATAAATCTTTGAAATCTACCGCAATTGTGGTTTAGGTTTAGCCACAACAAGCAAGTTAAAGCAGCTATATGGGCACTCATGAAGAGGCGGGGGAGTACCTACTCCAATAGGGAACCGGTCACTAAGACCAATCAGGTCCATATGGACAGTTACCTTCTGGATTAAGCAGTCTCCAGCTCAGTTCTGAATCCAATTGTCAAATAGCCTTTGATGTCAATGGAGTGGTCCTGATGCAAGGAATGCAGGATGCTAAAGATGCTTAAAGATGCTGAGAATGCTGAGCTGGGGTTGTTTTTTTTCCTGTGGCCATCCCTTGGTCCTTGAGCTTGGGGAGGCAACTTTGGCCTCAGAGGTAATTATCTCTCAGAGTCGGCGTGGAGTCCAGCACAGGACCAGTTGTCACTGATCTACTGGTCTCCAGTTACAGCCAAACCAGAGGTTTCTTTTTGTTGGCGATTGTTTCTGTGCTGTGTGACCAAAGGGAACTCTGACAACTCTCATGGGTTCAGCTGATTTGGGTGCAGCTTTTATGAGTCAGGACTTAGCCTAGCAGTTTGCACCTCAGCATCCAGCCTTGGTCATGTTTCTTGGCACTAGTCTCTCAAAGGTGACGGCTTCTCAGCTTTTACTGCCCTGTGGCTGTAACAAGGAGTCTACCAACTTGGAATCTCCTTCTTTGTCTGGAGCTCATGACCAACTTTTTCACAAGTGGGACACAACAAGAACAGTCCTTCCTTTGCTTGTCCACATGTATAGCATGTGCAGTACATTCTTTGATGCAGCCTCTCTTTGCTGGGTTCAGGGAACAGCACATCAGTCCTTCTTTGGTCCTCTCTTCAGTACAGACATGATCTGAGGTCTGGGTGCCACTTTTATGTCTGCTATAAACCTAGGGGTGTGTGGTAACTCACTAGCCAATGGGTTACTAAGTCCCGTCCCACCTGGTGATGACTTCTTGTGAAGTGTGGCGTCTAGCTAGCCCAGAACGCACTATTCTGGCCTCTCCCAACATAGCAGAACCATTCTCTCAGTGTGTGTGGAGCTCTCTTGCAAAAAACAAAGGTGTGGCTAACTGGATTGCTATATTTCCCTTGAAAAACCAGTTTAACAATGGTTTCTCACTCTCTGCCAGAGATGCCAGCCTGTCTGCCAAAGAAAAAAGCACCCACTTCCATGTGTGACTGCCATTTGCCCTCCAAACTTGGCTTCCCATGTGAAACTCGCATTTGGGCTCACACCCACTCTGGCCATCCTACTGCAAGGAGGTCACACCTCTTCCCTCAGCAGGTCCTTTGTTCCTATTCCTGAGAATTGTTTTCACCTCTCCCCAGTAGGGAAGCAGGCTGTCTTCAGAATAGCAGCTATGTGTAACTGAAAATTGGACAACAAAGTGGTAACTTTCTAAAGTTGCCATTTGTAAAATGATGGAATTACATTCAACTTGAGCAACAAGTTAGGTTCAATGCAGCAATTATTTTGCTACCTCTAGGTACCATATTTAGTGGTCCCACTTGGGGGTTAGCATTGCAGTGTTAGCACTGAATTGTCAGTGTGTAACTCCACACCCACCAATTGGACTACTGTCCTTGCCACAGTAAAAACAACATTTGAGGGGTTTTTACTGTCAGGACATGTAAAGTTAATAAAGCACATCTTTTTTAATATTATGCACCTTGCCTTTAGCTCTCTATAGGCATGATATTGGGTTGCCTTATAAATATTAAACAGGAAGTTTTGGGATTTACCATTGGTTTAAATTGCAAAGTTGAATTTGCAGTTTAAAAACGGTTCTACCCCTTTGTTGTGGCAGCCTGGGAATCATGCTTTGTTTTGTCAAACTCTTGGTGGCACAATGTGGACTGCACTCCATGAG
Source organism: Lissotriton vulgaris (assembly GCF_964263255.1). Classification (NCBI taxonomy): domain Eukaryota; kingdom Metazoa; phylum Chordata; class Amphibia; order Caudata; family Salamandridae; genus Lissotriton; species Lissotriton vulgaris. Next base: position 755,944,327 of record NC_141699.1, on the reverse strand, counting down.
GGACACTTAACTGTCACGTTGCGGCGTCTTGCCGTTCCCGAGTAGCCGCCAGACACATGCAGGTATCTGCATTCTGCATTCTAACATCCTAGGCCCAGTGCCCTTTTTTGAAAGTTACAACTTGACATTGTCCACTAATATTCAACTTTTTATTTCTGAACACCTTTTAAGCCCTTTTTGTGGCATATAAACTGTGGCATGTAACTAAACTACATTATAGAATGTATTTGTAATAAAATCAAAAGATAGCAGCCGGGATTAAACAGCAGGATTCCAAGACCTTCTTGTAGAAGAACAGGTCTACTTCTCCCTTCAGGTAAAAAAAAGGCAAATGTCTTTTTTTCCCATTGTCGCAGGGTTTTGGATCAAGCAGATGCTTTAATGAGATTTACACAGTCACACAGTGGTGTAGGCTGCTTGTGGTATATCATAGGTCTGACATGGCGATGTTGCTTTTCTATAGTAGATGGGCTTCTATTTACCATGCCCTTGAAGCTTCTAACTCTTCAAGTACAACCTCTGTTATTCTTTGCCATTTCGCCAGTTATAATTCTTAGCTTTGGGTACGATTCCTTTGCTTTTGAAGGAAGCTGCAAGAACTCTCACTAGTTGAAGAATATGGTTTACTACAGGTTAGGCCTGCGACTGAGCTACCCTAACCTGCCCTACCCAGTCTGGAAGGTCGGCAGGGCATCTAATGGCCCACAGATGGGCATTATTTTAACAAAAGCATAGTCTAGTTAATGGGTATTATCCCCCCATGTGGAGAAGTGTGGCTCAATGGTTAGAGCGGCAGACTAATGCAGAGGTCTAGCCCGGGACCAGGGTTCAAGTCCCGACGAGGCAGGGTCTTGGGCTCAATGTCTGCAGACTCGATAATTCTCGACTCGGTGCCTATTCCAATCATGGAGTCCCACTCTGCAACTCTGGGCAATAGCTTGCTTAATCTCCACAACGGCCCCCACAACGCTAAGGACGCCTGGTACCAAGGAGTGGACGCCTCACAGGGAAAGCCAGGATGGGTTCCACAGCGGTATTCGTACAAGCGCCTTGAGACCCTTGTGTAAGTAAGTATTTTTATTGTTTTTAGGTTAATTAAAACCATTACAAAAGTACATTGATAGTTCATGCATTCAGATAAAAGATTGTAAAGAAAGATATATTATTTTTTAAAACAAGAGAACTTAATAAAAACGTTTTGGTACGGGTATGTGGTCATGGTGTAAAGTCTTGGCCATTTTTCAACTCGTCCAGTCTGGTGCTCTCTGCCAGATTTTTTAGTTTCAGTTCCAGACATTTCAAGAATTTTACCAACTTCCCGTTTAGTGGGGGAAGGCCTGGGTCAAAACAAGCAAGAACCGCTTGTCTACGTGTGCGGATTTTTTGTTCGTTGAAGGCAGTTTTTAACAGGGCTACTCTTTCCTCTTTCAGCCTTGGGCAGATACATAATAGGTGTTCGAGATCTTCATTTTCTGCCCCGCACAGCCTGCATTTTGTCCCACAGTCCCTTCTCACCCATGGTTGCAGATGTGGAATAGAGGGTAAAATTCCTAGCCTGTATTTTAAAAAGGCTTCTTTTGATTTCCTGCCGTACCCCAGACCAAAGTATGCCTGTCGCCCAGGCGATTTATATGTGGCCAGAGTCATCCATGCGTGTCGCCTTTGTGAAAAAGTCGCTTTATCTTCCAAGTGTGATTGACTTTTTATGCTCTTGTTTACAACACGCTTGAACTGCACATGCGGTAAAGGAGTTTCCCATAGTTCTTTGAGACCTGTGACAGTCAGGGATTCCTCTAAGAAAGTTTTCGCCGGCAATTGAAGAGAGCTGCTTAAGTCTAGCCATAGCAGATGGTTAAGTGAATTTTCTGGCGAGTTCTTGATTTTCTGCCAGCACTTTATGTACGCGCCTCTCCTCGCAAGGTTTTCGGAGGTCAGTCCAAACTCTAGCCGGATCTGGGCCTGTGAGGTATAGGTTGGCAGGTTAAAGAGAAGTCGATAGGCCTTTGCAATTGTTGTGTCCAGCAGTTTCGCGTCTTTGCCTTTTAGAGCCTCACTGCCGTATGTAATAGATGACTCTAGCTTAACTTGTACCACACGGAGCAGTGGGAGTAGAGTAGGACCATTTAGATTAGACTTTAGCTGTTTGAGCGTGGTCGCTATCAGCATCCCTTTCCTCCTCATTCCCTCTAGTTGGTTCGAGAAGCGACCTCCTTTGTCGAACAATATTCCCAGGTATTTATATTCTAAACAGTTTGCGACAACCTTTGTTCCAAGGAACCAAGTATGCAGCTTTTTGTTCCCATTTATAGACAGAACTTTGGTCTTGTCAAGATTTATTTCTAACAGGTTCGCTTCGGCATATCCTTGCAGTGCGTTGATGAGGTTTTGGAGACCTATTTTGGTGTGGCTGACCAGGACCACATCGTCTGCGTAAGATATACTGGGCAACGCTTTACCTCCCAAGCGTGGGGCGTGCCCATTGCAGATTTCTAGGGCGGGTGGTAAGTCGGCTGTAAATAAGTTGAAGAGGGTCGGTGCTAAAACGCACCCTTGCTTTAGGCCGTTGGTGGTCGGGATGCGCCTGGAGAGGTGTGTGCCGTTGCCGAGTTTTACCTGGACCCAAGTGTTGGTGTGCAGTTCGATCAAAAAGTGCAAAAGGGGTTCGGGGATCCCCCAGGAGGCCATTTTTCTCCAGAGGAGACCCCGATTAACGTTATCAAACGCCGCCTTAAAGTCGACAAAGCAAAGATGAAGAGCCTGTTTATTCACCCTCGCTTTGTCGATAAGTTGCGAAATTGCCAGCAAGTTTGTCGTAGTTCCCGTTTCTCTGCTGAACCCAGTTTGACTCGAAGGAATTATGTTGTGGTGTGTTGCCCATTCGCACAGGTGGGTCAGCAGGAGCCCCGCAAAATATTTGGCCTCGATATCCAGGAGTGCTATCAGCCGATAATTTTTTGGCAACGTTCTATCCCCCGCTTTATAAATTGGTGAAATGATTGAACCCCTCCATGAGGCAGGAAGAGTTCTAAATCGGCTCACAGATATGTAAAGAGAGGTCAGCGTTTTTGCCCAGTTTTCTGGCTCAAGTTTGAAGAGGGCCGGAGGAATCCCGTTTGGCCCTGCTGCACCGTCCTTCCTTCCCTTCGCAATTAGCTTAACCAGAGCCGCGGAGATTCCAGATTCGAATTCTAACCAAGTTTTTATTGTTTGTGACGGTTGGCCCTCTAGGAGTCCCTGGGGCTTACTTGTGGTAGCGACCTGCTGGTTAAAATGCGAGTCTAAGAAGGATTCCCATGAAGATTTGGTGATGTGGGACGTTATTCCGCTGTTTTTTGGATTTATAATTTTGTTTATTGTTGACCAAAACTGGGAGCTGTTGTTGCCCTTTGAGTCATAATGAAGTTTTGCCCAGAGGTCCTCTTCGTTGGATCTTTTGACTCTCCATTTCAGTTTTTTAAGGTCCGTCCGAACCTTCTGAAGTTTTGCAAGAAGGACCTTATCCCCCGGGTTTTTTCTTAGCATTCTTAGCTGTCTGTTAATCTCTTTTTTGTGGGTTTTTAGGGCTGATTTCTGGGAGCTTGAGATCCTCGTTGGGGCACCGGAGCCAGCAGATGAGCTGTGCCGTACGATAGATGAATATTGGTTTGCAAAATCGGCCGTAAATTGTTCCCAGCCTGCTACAGGATCGCCTGTGGGGTAGTTTATGCTTTTTAGTTGGTGTTTAGCAGCTTGTAATACCTCAGGCGTATTGGCGACTGAGGTTTTGATCCGTTTAAAGTCTATGGTGTGGCTGGCATGTGGGCCTGTTGGATTTAGAAGTATCAGGTCCGGGGGGGCACAAAGAGAGACTTCCTAAGGGCGATGGTCACTGTCTCCCTTGTCCCCTAGATTAAAGCCCAAAATGTTATGTAAAAGAGGAAGAGAGACCAGCGTATAGTCAATTATCGAAGATACGTAGCCTGAGTTGAACGTGGCCGTGGGTGGAGAGTCTTCAGGGAATCTTCCATTTAGGACCCTCAAGCCCATATGTTCTAAGTCTTCCAACAGGGCCTTTGCCGACTTGGCGGTTTTCCCTTGGCTGCTCCAAGTTTGATTTGGGATGTTCCAATGGTAGGACTGGGTCTGAATTTCACTGTTCAGGGATGACCCTAGAATACATTAGTTGAAGTCACCAGAAACAATTAGGTAGGGTGTAGTTTGCTTTGTCAGGACATGGTGTAAATAGTCCGTTAAACGCTTTGCCTCTTGTTTTTTCTTTTTTGGATTAATGTAGGTGTTGATCAGCTGGACCTCTTTCTTGTTACCCCCAAGATTTAATACCAACTCGACAGTATTTATGGATGGAGAGTTGGAGGTAAGCACCTGTACATTGCCAACAGTTGAGATTTTAGTGTAAGTTGCTAGGCCACCTGCCAACCGACCGAACTTACTTCTTCTTATGGCTGGGGAATGATGGCAGGTATAGCCCTCTAGATGGACCGGCTCCTCCAGCCATGTCTCCTGGAAAAGAATGATGTCAAATAATTTCAGGTATTGTAGGAAGTCGGTGTCCGCTGCTTTATTATTAAGGCCGTTTAGATTCCACGAACATAGCTTCAAGCGTGGTGTAGCCGGGCACAGGCCTGACTCAGTTAGTTGTCTTTGTCAATGGCGGATATGAGATGTGTTACATATTCTGAAGAGTCGGTCTTCTACCGTGCTGTGGGGATTTGCCATCAATGAACTGTTTTTAAGCCCTGACACCTAGCAGGTTGTTGGAGATCGACCCAATGCACCTTTCAGCACCGACCTTGTTTTCGAAGTTGTTATAGGTACTCCCTCCTTGGGCCTCTCAAGCAGGGGCAGCGGGTATCCAATGTTGTGATAAAGGGCAGATTTAATCCCCCATTTTTTGAGGAGACTTTGCTCTTCTAAGATTTTACTAGCGATTTCGGATGAAATCCATGTTGCTTTTGTTGCTTCGTTACCGTGTGGTCTGTCAGGTTCTAGAAATTCTATAGAGAGAAGGTCGGCTGAGGATAGGTTATTTAATGCTGGTATTGTCCTGAGTAATCGTATGAGATTGCCTCTGTTCAGGATATCAAAAGAGCCTTTTGAAACGTACTCTGGGGTGAAGAGAACAGTGGTGGGTGTCTTGCTTAGAACAGTCGCCTGAACGATTGGCAGATGGGGATGACTTTGAGTCCCTAGCTCGCTGTTATCGGGCTGGGATGGATTTCCTGGGCGAGTACCCCCGGGAGAAAAATTCTTAAAAACTGGAGCAGCTGGAGCAGCTGGAGCAAGAGGGGCGCTCATTACGGTGGAGTTATCGGGCTGGGATGGATTTCCTGGGCGAGTACCCCCGGGAGAAAAATTCTTAAAAACTGGAGCAGCTGGAGCAGCTGGAGCAAGAGGGGCACTCGTTACGGTGGAGTATAGCTGAATTTGGAGACTCTGAGGTGTTGTTGGCCTGCACTCTTGAGCTCGGGATCCTTCCCGGTAGGTGCGGATGAGACCTACTTGTCCCCAGTCCAAGTTATGCTTAGACTGTTCCCCTCTTGTTTCAGATGTTGAAGGTGGGATGATGGAATTGTTGGCTTTTTCGTTATTCGGGTGGCAGTTTCCCGGCATGCGGTGGTTGACATTGTCGGAGCCAGGCGGGGCCGTCCACTCCACCTGTGAGAGGACCCCAGTGGGGTCTACAGGGTGTGGTTCGTTAGCGGAGGGTCTTGGCCGCGTAGCGGTAGGTTTTCCGGAGGTGACTGGTCCTGGCGTCGAGCAGTGGGCTAGCTGCTCCTGCTTTCTCACTGCCTTAAAAAGCGGATACACTACTGGCATGCTTGTAGTAGTCAGTTTATTGCGGCCTTTCCTCCTTTGCTGCCTTCGTCCTTTCGCGTTCAGGGGCAGAGTGTTATTCTTTAGGGGAGGCGTGGTAGTTGTTGTCGGATGGCCCTCTGGTAACGCCTGATCAGCTGATGGTGGTGTCAATCCCCCCTTCTCGGCAGAACTGGCTGCTGTAGGCTCTCTGTTTGACTGTCCGGAGAAAACTGTTTCACTGGAATTGGTGTAGTCGTGCCTTGGATTTTGCCCTTTTGGTAACCCTTCAATAAGGGATGAAACTATTTCGGGGAGGGCTGACAGTTTGTCGATAATAGGCCCACAGCTGCACACTAGCTTTGCCTTTTGCTTTGCTCTGATGATTAACGAGTTGAGTTGGCCAAGTTTCTCGTCTATTCGCCCAACAAAAACAGCCAGAGTGTCTAGTAGGGTCAGCTGCAAGTCCATTTTGTCGGATTGAAAATGAAGAGTGTCTACAGTTCGTTGGAAGGTGTTTAGCAAAATATCCCACGTGTTTGCCATGTCTGATGTTTGAGTCCTTGGTGGAGGGCTTTTTTGGGTTTTCCTTTCGTTGGGGGTAGACGACAAAGAGGAATTCGGTAAGGTGGTTAGATCCTGCAGAACGCCCTCACAGTCGTGGCCCCTTTTTGTTTGCTTATTTTCTTTTGTTGGTGCCTCTGTGAGCGAGGAAGGATTCGCCGATGTTTCCGGAATGTATGAGGCAACTAGTTCAGCCCATTCCTGAGAGCCCAGGTAGGTTAAATTGGCGGGGCCGTCACTCCCAGGGTTTGTCGTGTTATCCCTGTCCTCTGTTAGATGGTCTTCAGAGATCTGAACTTTTCCAGTGCCATCCTTTGGCATAGGGTAAGATGTTGAGCTGTCCGGATGGACCGATATGTCTAGAAAACTTTTGTCGATGGTCAAGGAGTTGTTTGCATTATGTAAGTTGTCGCTGCTTAAGACTTCTTGCCGTTGGAAGTGGTCCTTACAGCTGCAAATTGTGGGGTTGTGCGAGACATAGTTTGAGTTCTGACTGGTGCCTTGTGCAGGTAAAGTAGTTAATAGCGGGCGGGAGTTGATACACATAGGAGATGTAGGAACCTGTGGGGCGGACGTGACCCCGGTGTCATCCAGCCGTGGGCCTGCTGGGCTACAGACGGCCGTGACTGTAAGATTGTCTGTACCTGTGGGACAAGGTTTTCCCTCCACAGAAGAGCGCGAAACCGATTGGCCACCTACGGTTGGAACGCTGTTCGTGATACCACTTCCGTGGCCCAGGGGTTGGTCGTTTTGCACTTCACAAGGCGATAGTGGAAGTAATGAATTCTGGAGACCCAAGACATTCCCGCTGGACGAGAAGATGGTAGAAAGTGGGTCTTTCAGAAAGTAGAACTTAGATGTGATTTTTGGCTGCCGAAGGTTGGAGCGAGGATTAGAGTCCTGCAGAGCTTGGTCGCCAGCCGCAACGCTTTCTCCTAGGGGAAAGTCCCAGCCCCCGCTGACACCAGGTGCGTTGTCCTTTACGTTAACAGCTGCATTCTGCTTGGCTATGGCTTTTGCCTTGCCCTTTGGCTTTGGCTTTGGCTTGTTCTCGATTTGAACCCTTTTTTTGCCAGACCTCATAATGAGATTGAGCAGTGGCTTAAGCCAGTGGGAACAAGCGCACGCTTAGCTTTACTGTCTGTTGCTGCTGACTGTTGCCGACTGTTACTCCGAGGGGCTCGTTCAGAGGTGCTCGTTCAGAGGTGAGACTCGCTGGGGAGAGAGACAGGCACCAGAATCGCACAGTGTCGGACGATGATCCTCGCTAGACTGGGCGAAAGGTGACGCGACTGCAGCTTGCTGCGTCAGTGACTCAATTGTTCGCTGCTGCTGCGGTTGACTAACAGGACCACCTGATTACTTAGTGACAAGTGGCTATGTTGAAATTGTAGGTGCTGTGACGTCTGTGGCAATTTAACAGTCGCGTGAAGCCTTGTTGTACATGTAGGCGAGCACACAGACGAGACAACACACACTAGGGAAACAGTGGTGAGTCCTCGGGCTCACATGCTGGCAGTACTAGTCGGGAGTTTGTTGGTGTAATTGCCCTCGTTGGGCATTAGGGGGGGACGAGGAAAGGGGTAGCTCACCTCCCCACTGTGCCTGCGTCGCCTCTCCTCCCCCTCCTCCACCACCACAGGTCCGAGCAGGGTGCAGCGCTGCTCTGGCTCAGAGGGTTCGTGGAGCGCCGGTCAGCCGCTGAGGAGGCAGCTTGAAGGGGTCAACGGGTCCTCGGGAGCTGGGTTTGCCGAGTCCTGCAGACCGGCAGACCGGCTATCACCAGTATTCGGCGTGCAGGATCCCAGGAAAGACTGCTGAAAACCTGGCCGAACGCCCGTGGCTGTAGCTCCCCTTAGGGAGGGGCGGGAGCGGGGGCTGGAGCTGATCCCCAGGCGCACTCTTCCGGTTCTCCAGCCTCCGATTCACCGGTTGTCATCCTCTACATGCCCTCTGCTCAAGCCTCGAGCTCTGCAGCAGCTCCGGCAGCGGCTATGACAAGGAGCCAGCAAACGCCCACGCAGTCGACCGCTGGCGGCTTCCTGCTCTTAGCTTCAGGAGGACTTCAAAAGTTTTGTTCAGGACGCTGAACAGACCGCTGCTACCACCTCTCCCCTCGAGGCTGGAATCCACGCTCTGTGGCTTGTGCGTATCTCTCCGCTCTCTGCTGAGACCCTTGTGGGTGAGTAGTGTGCTATACAAGTATCAATTTACATGTTTTCTTTCGTTTTTAGGTTGTTAGCTCTACCTGTTTAAAAAACCACACAATGCATTATCCTATCTGTTGTTTTCCTCTTCAGTACAATACAAATGGCGTGGACTATTATGCTATTGTCATGGATGCTATGCTGTATGTTTCTAGAAATAAAGTTATTTACAAAAAACGTATAATTATGGGAAACTACACGTCACAATTGTTGACGTTAAGGCACACAGTGTTCATTAGACCAGTATCATCAGTGTCCCAGAATACAAAATGTCTTTGACAAAAAAACACAAGGCTGGAGGAAGATGTCACACATGACTTACGTATATGTGAAAAGCACATATAAACAATATATAGTACAAAAAGCTACAAAGGTACATTTCTTTTGTTTGAAGACTCATCAGTAAACATTTCTAACTTCTTCTTGGGTGTCCAAACAAAGCAGCAGAGACTCACAGTTACAGGGCTGCTGGTGAGACTCCGCCTTTGAACCGCTTCTGGCTGAACAGCGTTCAAAGAAAAATATGCTGTGGCTTACAGAGGTTAAGAGTCAAGTATTTTGGCTAAAGCATTAACTACACTGACCACATTGATCTATGAGGCAGTGAACTTCAAAAACACTGCTGTCATTTAGTAGCAACATAAATCCCAGCATAGAACTATCTTGTAACATTCCAACAATGAAAAGTAAGTCCACCATCCCCACATTATGCAGATGCTGTTGGGAGGAATTTATTGGATAATATGATATCTCACCTTTCCAGGAAACTTGCTTCCTATATGCACAGATTCAAATTTCTAAAAAAAAAATCATTGAAGTCAAGCAGAGGCAAACAATTGTCACAGGTTTAGATTGTTCTGTATTTGATGTAAATCAGAGTTTTGACAATAAGTCAAAATAACCTTAGCAGGCACAGTAATGCATATTACTGCGCAGAGAGGGACAGGGGCGGGCCCATGTTGTGTTGTTTATTGTTGTGTTATTGACGCACACTGAGTTCATTCATCATTACAATACTAATTTGCTGTGGCTTTAAATCAGGTTGTTGCATTCCCTGGGTCAACATCTACATAAAAACAGAAAATGAAACGCAATGACAGACTTTAAACAAACAGTACTTAAACGTTAGGAAGAGATTGCAAAAGGGCCAGGTGTTATCTGTTCATCCTTAGAAACTATCTATGCACGAGACAGATGGGAAATCTCATATTTAAAGTTAATTCTTTGGAAATCATTTATCGTTTACACAATTCCAAATTAGTTAAATCCAAACTTATTTTTCGGTATGGCTTATATAGGGAGCTATTAGCCCGAATCCTGCTTTGAAAGTTCGGCTGTTCACTTCTATTGCCTCACATCAGTGAAAAAGTAACTTGTTTTTCACTGCTCTGACCTCACTCTTCGGATTGATTGCTTCTATGGTCCTCCTTGTCTTGGTCTCCAAACATTTGTAGTCTCAAGGGCATACTGATAGAAGGTCGTGTGATGATCCATCTATTCCCTTAGATGCCAAAAGACCAACTGGGAATACCAGATGGTGTCCACCATCTTCACCACAATTTTCATCTGCCCTCGTATCTTAGCTGATCTGTTGAAGAGGAGGGAATGTAGGTGACACGTATACATGTCACTACCCAACACTTCCTGTGTCAGCTGCAGGTCTCTGAAACCCACGGCTGACAGGCAAGTTGTCTGCTCTGGCAGTGGCTCAGTCACGGTCACTGTCAACATAATGCCAGCTCTTTATTCTCTGATGAGAGAGGAGAGCAAAGATTCGAATTGTGAGGAGGAGGGTGGCAGGGTACCCGATATTGCTCTATGGTGCTAGATTGTGGGCCTGTTTGTGGCAGGGTGCCAGGTATTAGTGCTCTGGGTGTAGAAGAGATTCTGGACAGCCAAGTATTGTTTTCATTTGAGTTAGAGGGAAGGGGGACAGGATGGAAAGAAGGGCATTCTGTCTGTAACTCTTTCATAACTCTTCTTCCCTTGCACAGCTGATCTATAGAGTGAGTTTACAGTGCAGGTGCCCAAAAGAGGACATACACAATTTAAATTATCGTGCGATACTTATCAATAGTAAAAACCTTGTGGTTGCAGGTGACATCATGGATTACTTGACCTTGCTCTCTTTGAACTTCATTACAAGTGTTCCCGGAAGCGGCTTTTCCCCCACCCTGGAGTTATCCATGCCTGTAGTACTGCAGATACCAATAGCCACAGGGTAGGAATAATCTGGCCCATTATAAGGTGGTCCCTGAGGGCCAACTAAAACAAGAGAAATAACTGGGGGAGCAGGTAATTCTAGATCCCATTTACCCAATAATTCCATATTTTAGCCCAGCTTTTCACCTGGAGGTTTAGGTATGTTGGGGCAGCCATAAAACTTTAGGTGAAAGTAATTGTCTTATAATTCTGATGGGCTCAATTACCGCTGTTAACAGGCCAATCTAAGGGACAAGCCATAATGAGTGCATTTCTCTATTATGTCACTTTCAGCCAAAAGTTGAAAAGGAACCTGGAATCAATGGTTACCCATCAGTAATTCTGTATTTTATGTACTATTGAATTTAAAGTCCATTTTGAACCTCATCCTGTGTCTATTTAGGGGTATTTTCACTCAGTGTGTACGTCAGGCAGCTAGAACACCCGGACACAAAATACATTTGTTTCTAGTAATATAGCAAAACTGTAAATCAGCAATTAAGAATTAAAGCATGTTTTTAGATGTTCTGTTTTTTGTTCATCAACTTTAAGACAAGAGCCCTTAGTTGATTTGGAAAACGGGGATAAAATACTGTTATCAAATCTGTATTCATTCTGTTACTGTTGGTGTGGTAGTACTATTCAGAGGTCTAACATCTGAAAGACATTTAATAGTAACCAAGCATAGCAATATAGTTAATTTTGCTGTCAACGTCTTCAAGGATAATAGCAAATTATAAGCCCAAGAAGAAACAACTTGAAAACTAAATTCACATCCTACAAATAATTCTATTTAGATTCCGGTGCAATACAAATTTAAAAATGTTGACCAGCTGGTTGTCCATCAACTCTAATTTGGTCTGCTAAAATTGAAGAATGCTAAGTTGAGATTGCTCAGCAGGCTTTCCCTTGACTAACTGTAGAGACTAGGTAATGATAATGAGGGTCACATCTGCTGAAAGGGTATTGACAGAATTTCACACACACCAGTCAAACCATGATGACTATTCAAAGTGATAGGATTTTGGGGTGCCTGGGACCCTTGATTTTCAGATGTAATGAGCAGCCTCTTACAAAATGTTTGGGTTTCTCAAGGCTGTCCCAAAACTTTCCAAGCCTTTAAAGTCAGGGATTAATTAGGGACAAGATCATGGAAGAGGACCCCGAGGAGCCTGGAGCAAACTGAGGAAAGAAGGACTTAGAATTGGGCAATATGCCGTCAGTTCCAGCAACATAAAAAAATAGACTTGGGATCACCAGGCAGGTGCTATTTGAACCAAAATAAGTTCCTTGTTGTGATGCAACTGAGTTAGCTCTTTGGAAATCATGAGGAAAGGTGAAAAAGCATAGTTTATGCCCCTAGATGAATCCTATAATAAGGCATCAGTTGCAGCAGCTAACAGGTCAGGTCTCCAACTTTAAAAGAAAGGGAGATAGGCATTTAAACAGGAGGTAAATGATCCTGCAGAGAATAGACCTTACTTTACAAAATGTGTTTTAAATGCTGAAGCGTGAGGATGCCAAAACATATTGTATTGTTTTCTATTATTGTTGGAGACTTCTCTTAGGTTTTTCTATTACAAGACTGTAAGTGATACTTGTTCTATTCATTCCTTGTGTTCAGGTATGTGACTGTTAGTTATTGTTTTAATCTATAATTCTTTAAATGGTCATTAAAAAGTATTTGTAATGCTTACACACATCATATTCCTAAAAGTGTTGTTCTTTAACGTTAGGTACTATTATTCAAATTGAGCTGCACAGAGATTGACCAGAGTGAACTAGTGGAATCTATCGCAGTGCCTCCTGCTTCTGAGGTAATCATACTTAAAGTCTGTTTTTCCAGTCAACTTGATAGAAAGTATAACACATGTTTTTTGCACGCAGTAGAGCCAGCGTGTGAATCGTAAGGCATTCTGAAAATGTCCCAGTGGAGCCTGTTATGGAATGCTGATATAAAGAGATTGACTGTCCAAGAATTCAAGAGTTCTGTCTTAGGGTAGTAGTCTAGCTCCACGTGAGTGTTTAATATATTAGTTGAGGCCCAAACATATCCAGCTATGTGCAAGACTACTTCTAAGAAAAAGAAACCAGAAACGTTTGTTAAGGATTCTGGTATGATTTGTAAATTACTCTCAGTGAGGTCTGTTTCATTTCAACTGTTTGTAGAGGCCACTCATCTTATTATGGCTTAAAATAAAATTGGATCATGGGTTAAGCATAAAAAAATATTTTATTTTCACCAAGAAGTTTGAAACTTAGGGGCATATTGACATGCTCCTATCACCACAGTAACGTCACTTTTAGTGACGTTCCTGTGGCGACATGGGCTTCACCTTATTTGCAAGGCAGTGTTAAGCCAGATAAAGTGCTTAACGCTGCCTTGTAAATTAGGCCCCCTTTCATGCTATACTTAGCGTTAAAGGGGCGGACAATGGGTGTTGTGCTGGGCGTTCCACCACAACACCCATTGATTTTGATGCTGCCCTATATTTACAAGGGCAGTGAAAATATGTAGCAGCGCCAAAATTACGACCAGTGAAAACCTGTTCTTAAACAGGTGTTTAGAGGAGAAATGTTTCATTTCTCTTCGTTTCTGCTGTTTCCATGTGTGCTGCTTTGTGCAGTGCACATAAAAACAGCAAAAGGCCATTGATTGTTTATGTGCAGGAAGGTGACCTTTCCTGCACATAAACAATCAATTATAAAAAATGACGTTTTGTAACCTCTATGTGTGCTGCATTAAGCAGCAAATATTTGCACCAGCACAGGGGAAAACGCAGGGCTGCACTGTATCCTTGTAAATACGGTGCAGCCTGTGTTTTGGGAGTGGCAGAGCACGGTGTTACTCTCTAGTAAACATTCCCCTTAATTTCTAAGTGCATCTCAGTTCATATCCGCAGTGGCCCACTTTTAATGATTTATTTTCCGACAATCCTTGGAAGCCAAGGACTGCTCAGCCTTCTTTTCCTTGTTTGGTTAAATTCTCAAAGACCATATATTGGTTTGTCTCACTGAGTAAGCTGTCTCACAATACAACGTTTTCAAAAGCTGTAAATTATAGGCTGATCGCATGTTGTGGTGGGATAAAGTGTGTGATCTGTGAAGACCAAAAAAGTGCTATCTCTTCTATTGGTTGAGCCTCAAAAATTATTTTAGACGTATCTTGAGCATCAGCTCTGGGAAATCAGTCCCAAATATAAACGAGTGATCCTTACTGTTGGAACAAACAATAAGCCTTTGTACAAAGCCTGTTCCTCAAATGGCTTTGAAATGTCTCATGGCCACAAATGTGCAACATTTGATGGGCATGCTGCATCTAATATGTGTTGCCTCAATTTCAGCTCTTTGCCTTTGAATTCAGAAAGGAGCAAGGCCTTGATTTCACCAACTCCTTTTCATATTGGGTTCTTTAAAGTGTTCCTATTTTATATTATACTCCTAATTAATGGATGTGTGTCCTCAGACTTCTTATTCTTTCTATGCTTTGTTGACATTTGGAGTCTCCTTGTATTCAGTGCAGGACTAATTAAAATATCTAAAAATGCAATTTTTAAAGTCGTGTATTTTTTGAGTCTGGATGAAACATAAATATTTTTGGATTTGAGAGCTTTCATTTAAATTTGAAAAGGATTTGAGGCAATGTTGTTGCCTGTTCACCTGAAAACTATTTAATTCATAAATCACCATGTAATGTTATGACCTGGTGGTGGTATGAGACCCCCAGTACTTAATTGAGTAGTTCTACTTGTGGTTTCTGGTGTCATCATTTGTTTATTGAAGAATAGGCCGACACTTGCGTCTCTGAAGGCCATTGGTTTTTCTTTCTAAATGAAGCAAACAATTTGTTTTGTTAATTTTCTCTGCAGCACACATACAAAGAGGAAATAGACTTAAAGGATATTTTTTGTGCAGGAAGGTATTCCTACATGCACAAAAACTATCCCGATCACAATGCGGGCACCCTTGCAACAAGACACAAAAGTGCCTACTTTGGTGCTAGGCAGCCAGAAGTGCAACAGCACTAGGAGAGAGCAGAACTGTGCCATATTTTTGAAAATATGGCCCAGTTCTACTCTCTCACTTTCACACAATGCAGCACAGAAACTTCACTTGCTGTGATGCATTGCGTGAAACGTTAGTAAATGTGCACCGAATCGTAAAGAAAGCCAACAAGATAAAGCCTATGTTTACACTTTTAAGTTAAAAAAGGGTATGTTTATTGAGGGAAAGTAAACTAGTAATGCAAAGGATATTGTAACAAAAAAAGATTACATATAGTGAAGCAATCAAAAATTGAAAAGTAAAGAAAGTAAGTGTGCAAGTCAGTTCAGCATATAATACAAAAGGAGAAAAACAGTAATATACAGCTAGTCGGAGAACAAAGGGGAATTACATTTTACGACAAAATCGTAATATAAAATGAAATATGACTTTATAATATAATATTTAAATGAGGGAAGTCATGGAGGTTTAGACACTTCTTGCTGTAAGGGATTCAAAGACATAGAGCGTCTGGCGCTAACGTCAATAAACAATGTAGCAAGTAGCCATAAATCTAAACGTTTCGATGCCATATGTAAAGGATATACAAAAGCTGTGTCCAATCTATGTTTGTAGCAGACAGCATACCACCATGCTTGACAAGAAAATGTAGTACAGTCTTTCCAATTCTTGGTTATTTGTTGAAAGGCAACTGCTAGCAACAAGTCTATTATCTTTACATTAGATTCAAATCCCGCCCAAATAGGGGATAAAATTCCTAAGAAGATATGAGAAGCAGAAAAAGGGCACCTGGAATCAAAGCTCAAGGTAATTTGAGACCATACACTTTTCCAAAAGCTATGAACATGTACACATGTAAAAAGTAAATGATATAAATCAGCATGTGGCAAGGAGCAATTCCAGCAAACATCTGAGAGATCAGCATGTCTTGCATTTAGAGTAAGTGGGGATAGTAGGAGTCTATTATATATATAAAAAAAAAGAGTGTCTGTGTGGTATTCGCTGCTCTAGAGCATTTCCTGATTTTAATCCAAATCTTGTTTCATAATTCTATGGGCCAACAAACCTCTAAATCTTTTTCCCAAGATAACTCTACTTTAGTCTTTTCCCTTGGATTTAGTGAATTGTATAGATAGTTATATATGACAGAGACCCTAGGAGTCTTAAGTAAAGAGTATGTAATTTGTTGACAGGAGGAACCAACGGCTCAGTGGAAGCACATGAAATTGTTGTATAGTGGATGCGGGCTTCTTGGATAGCTTATACTAAGACAGTATATTTAGACTGGAAAGATGCAAGCAGGACAAAAGAGATATCAGCCTGTGAGAAAGACATAATCTCATTCTGTACATATAATTGATGTACCTAAATTAAACCTTGTTGTCACCAGGATTTCCAATATAAAAGTTTATTGCGTATTAATATGCTAGTGTTATGCCATATGGTGGAGTTGAGAAAGGAGCCCCAATCTATCGGGGTTGAAGAAGAGACTAATGGCATGATTTTGGAAGTATGTTTAATTATAGGGGTGGATAGAGATTGTGGCTTACGTGTAAAGGATAAGTATCCTTGAAATGAAAAGGGAAAAACAAAAAACTGTTCAAGTCTAGCCCAAAGAGGACAATCTGCAAGAGACTCGGAAAGCCATTGCGATGCTTGGCGAAGTAAAAAAGACTTATGATAAGCAGGAAAATCAGGGAAGTTAACACCACCCTCTGACTTTGGAAAAGTCCGTTTTGATATGGACATGCGTGATTTTTTATTACTCCACTGGAAAGAGGATAGGATAGAATTGAATTTTCAATTTTTTTAAGGAAATGGAAAGTGGGAAATTGCAAATTGTATAAAGGATTATAGGGGATAGCATAATTTTTAGAGTGTCTAGGCAACCCTACCAAGATAGGTAAAGAGGGTGCCATTTTGTGGTTAAAGAGGACAATCTCTGTGTACAATTTTCCATACAACGCAAGATTGTTCCTGAAATAGAGGAAGTAAACTGTAAGCCTAAATACTTATTATGTTTGGGACTCCTGTGAAACCTGAGGTGGCAAAGTCAGCTTTGAAAGTATATTTTGTTAGGGGTAAATTTTAGCATTTATCGATCTTTAATTTATAACCAGAGATGGTTGCAAAAGAATCAACCTCTTGCATCATACTTACTCATTTTAAAGAAAAAAGGTTCTAGGGCTAGGTTAAAAAGGAACGGAGACAGCGGGCAGCCTTGCCGAACACCTCTACCCAAGTTGAAATAAGAAGAAGTACCACCATTCGCACATACTGCCCCTCCTGGGTTGGAGTACAAAACGGAAATTAAAGAAATAATTTTTGGACCTAAACCAAACCATTTAAGTGTGTGAAAAAGATAGGGCCATTCCACTCTATCAAACGCTTTTTCTGCGTCTAAAGCTATTGCTGCTAAGGAATGCAGGATATGTGAGGCTTTGGACAGGATATAAAAAAATAAACGAGTGTTATCTATGATTAGGCCCCCTTTGACAAAACCAGATTGTTCCTTTCCTAATAAATAGGGTAAGTGGGATACCAAAAGTAAAGCCAGGGCTTTTGAATTTTTTATATAGTCAATATTGACTAAAGATATAGGTCTATCATTTTTACAGTATTTTGAGTCCTTACCATCCTTAGGAATAAGACAAATTAGGGCACCCGAAAAGGAGCCAAGAGATTCACCTGACTGTAGAAAAGTGTGTATGAGAGTATGTAATTTGGGAAGTAATAAATGTGCGAAGTGATTGAAAAACTCAACAGTAAAGCCAGGAGCTTTGTCTTTCTTGAGTGTTTGTAAAGCAGTGAATAGTTCTTTTTGTGTTAAATCAGATTCTAAAAGTGGAAAGTCTGGTCTTGTATCAGAAGGTTGCTGAATTTTGGTTAAGAAATATGATGGTCTGAGGAAGGGACTTCTGACGAATACAGTGTGTTATAAAGTTGGAGAAATTCGTTTAAGATATCGTTATATTTAAATTTCAGTGTTTGATGTATATCCATAATAGATTCTATGTAATTAATTTGTTGAGCTAAGGATGTCCAAAAAGAGGAATCTTCAGAGGTGGGCTCATAAATATTAAGTAAAGAGATCGGAGCACTCACCAACATCAATTTAACATAAACCACCTGCCATCCTTATCAGCACATTGCGATAACAATTTAACAGAAAGTGACTTACGGCAGAGAGTGAGAAACGTTACGTTTGCCGTCACCTGGAGAAAAAAAGACCTCCACCATCCAACCTCTTTTTGATTTTAGGGATTCCTCAGCCGTCACATGAGATTCTTGTATATATGCTATATCTGCCCCCAATTTGGGTAAATGTGTCAGAACTCTCTGTCTTTTAATGGGCGAATGTAAACCTCTGACATAGGACGAGAATGTAGATAAATAATGGACACCAATTGAAGCAAATCATTGGATAACAAAAAGTGTACCAAATAACAAACCGACTATATGTAGATTGAAACATATGAACTGAGAGAAAAAAGAAAGAAGAGCAAGGATCTGCATGAATAAACAACATTTGAGATAAAAGCGAACAACAAAAAGAAAGAGTGAGTATTTGAATAAGAAAAGAGAAAGCTACAAGAAAAGAGAAAAGAAGAAAGAAATAGGATCAATACAGAGATGAAGAAAAAGACCAAAACTAGAGACTTACAAGTATCCCAAGACATATGAAAGGTGAGGGGTAGTGAGGCCACACGGAACAATGGTGTGTCCAGACCCCAAACGGGAAGGTGGAAAGGAGAGCAGAACCAACGGGTAATGAAACACAAGGGAAGTGGAACACGGAGACATAACCTGTAGGGAAACAAAAGGGAGATTAGTTCTAGAATCAAAAATACTAATGGAAGCAAACAATGTTAGCAAATATTTGTAGACTTATACAGTTATTAACAATTTAAAACCTGTAACAAAAAGGATTACATGTCAAACTCTGAAATATCTAACTGGTGTGTGATGAGGAAGTATACATAAAATCAATGTGATAAGAATAACGAAAGCTTTTCAATTTCAACGGGTCTTCATATGTGGTAGTCTTATTATTGATTGTCACTTTAAACAAGCAGGGATGAAAGAGTCCATAACGTGCTCCTATTGAACGAAGCTGCGGTCTCATTGCTAAGAACTCCTTACGTCTATCCGCAGTTGGTTTAAAGTAATCGTGAGAAAAGAATAAGGAATTGCCTGACCAAGAGATTCGGTTTGCTCTGGCAGCTGATAAAATCTTGACCAAGTCAGTGTATTCCAAAAAATAAAGGGTCACTCCTCTCGGTTTTCTGCCTACGTGAGAAGACATTGAAGGTGCCGGACCAAGTCGATGAGCCCTCTGGATATTGAGATGAGTATCTTCTGGCAACTTACACATTTTTGGAATGAAGGATTTGAAGAAAGCAATTGAGTCCGTTCCCTCCATTCCCTCTGGTAAGCCATAAATGTGTAGGTTAGTTCTTCTATACCTATTTTCCAAATGTTCAACCTGCTTGTGTAACGCTGACACTTGAGAGTGTAAGGATTCCATTTTGATGGTGGAGGAATTTAAAGAGTCGATATTCTGTTCCTTTGTGGTTATCCTGTCTTCCAGACTAGACCATCTATCAGTAAGGAGTTGTAGCTTAGAGTTAGTTTCCTCAACAAAGGGGCGCAAAGCCCTAATTTCTTCCAGCAATAAGTCCATCCAGACTGAGGAAGGTTGCTTAGGGGCTTGGGGGGAGAACGAGGATCCTTTTTCAAACGTTTGCTCTGCGTTTTATTCCCAACAGAGGATAGAGAGGCAACAGATGTTGAGGTATCCTTAGGTGAAGCATTCATTGAGTCATCCATGGAGAGACAGCTGGAATGAGAATTGGAATGAATATAGAGCTTGCATGTCGAGGATTTAGATTGAAAAGAATCCTTGGTTAATTTGCCCATGAATTTGAGCAAAATTGTAATTATAAGGCTAACGACACCAGCACAACTGAAAAAAAGTTTTTTTCTGATATACGGCTTATTTTTCCTCAATGCCCAAAAGTGACCTCTAAACATAATATATATGAAGAAGTGATTAAGAAAAATGCGCTGCTTCAAATGTGCTGAGGAAGGCTGAGAGAAGTTAACACCATGACAGGCAATTTCCAATTGTGGTAAGTTCTCATAAGCCGCAAAGCTTCAAACTAAGAGCAAGGAGGTGAAGCATGAAGATACAAACGTTGTTGAGGCATATGAGGAGAGCTGGCGTACTCTAAATAAAGCAACCTTTGTTGTTTAAAAGGAAGCAGATAAAAGATGCCATTCATGTTGAATTATCAGTCATGAGTATCAAAATGTCAAGAAAACTTTCATTTTGTAATATCCAGCAAAGCACATCTTATTCAATGAAGGATAGCGCTATCAAAAACAAAACAGCCCCCAAGTAACAAAAAGCCAAGGAGTACTGACTTTTCTTTTTTTTTTTTTTTTTTTTTTAGATTTCAAAGACCTTTATTTTGCACACCAGTAATAACACAGCAATGAGCCTACAACCCTGGGGCCAGCTGCATTGAGCATAGAGTCAGCTTATCACTTCAGGAATAACACAGCCCTTCAGCCGACAACCCTGGGGTCCGGCGGCATGGCAAAAGGAGGTGCCCGTAGGTTGGTCAGCACATGTATAGGATAAGCAGTTATCATATTGTAGCAATTATGTGTTAAACCTACATACAATCCCCAATACCCTCCGTCTCGCCCTGGGGAGACAGACAACATAACTTTAGGCTAGAGACTTCTAGGACTTTCGAAACCAGTCGATTTTATAAACAAGAACCCCCCCTCCCCATTACACACACATAGTGCAATAAACTGACCATACAATATCTAAGACTCATTCGGAAATTCGTGCATATACAATCATCTGCGCCCCCCCCAGCAGGCAGGTATCAAACATCCCATTTTAGTCTTTACACATGAACTGGCCGCCCCACCAGGAACGTCTGAGCCCTGCGTTATAAGATCTCGTTAAGTTTGTACTCTGCTCACCCTCCTCACCAGATATACTCCCATTTCCTCCCCAGCCCATTGGAGCACATGGTTCGGGTGCTTGTCAGTCCCTCTTCAGCGCTGTCTTACGTCGTATCGTGGGAGTTGTCCACTTGAGACCCATCAGCTCTATCCGCAATGTCAGAGTACCCCTCCCGCGTTGCATCACTTAAGTACGATAGATATAGTCCCCAGAAATTTTTGGGGTGACTTGTAGGGGGTTGAAGCTCGCTATAGTGTTCAGTTTGAGTGCTGCAGTAAAGCATGTCTTGTGTCCATCGGGCAATGGTGGGAAGAGGCCCTCTCATCCAGCAGAGTGCCACCACCGTTCTCGCAATCAGCATCCCCATGTCTGCAAGCCTCCGGATGGCGACCCGGAGCGCCCTAGAGTGTCCAATGAGCGCAAGTGCAGGATCAGGAGTCAGCTCAACTTCCAAGATCTTGCTCATTTCAGTGAAGATCTTGTCCTGATAGGCCTGTATCCCAGGGCAGCTCCATGCCAAGTGAAGAAAGTCAGCCATTGGTTCACAGCATCTCTCGCATGCCGCTGTCTGTCGAAGGCCATATCTATGTAGCCTCTCTGGGGTATAATATACCCTTTGGAGAAATTTAAAATGAATCATTCCATGCTTCCCGTTTAAGGAGATCCTCCTCGTATTAACGCAGCAGTAGCGCCACATGTCGTCATCTATTGTGGTCTGTAAGTCTCTTTGCCATGCCACTCTGGCCTTCATGAGCTGGTGCTCCCCGTGGGACATGCGAGTCTGTACAGATTAGTCAGCAATTTGCAAGGTGTCTCCGTTTTTATTACATATGTAAGGTCCGGGACTTCCGGTGGTTCCGCCAGGTCCGTTCCCAGCAATTCTAAAAACACTCTGCGGACTCTATGGTACTGGAAGCGGAGCAGTAAGGAGAGGTCACTTCTATCGCCTACCACCTGTTGCCAGGTTTTAACCACGCCTTCCTTGAAAAAGTCTCCCATCTGTAGGATGCCGAGCTGCTGCAGAGCCCGGATCACTCCCCTCTCCTCAATGGGGTGCAGCCACAATGCCCAGTCCACAGACATGGCTGGCAAGTACAGCAGCGCCCCTCCCCGCCTATGCAGCAGTGAGTGCCACGCATGGTTAGTGGCTGTGATAGAGTCTAGAATCCCAGTCCTGCGATCCATTGGCTGGAATACCATGGCTGGAAGCGGAAGTGGCTCCCCGAACAGCTGTTCCATATGTATGTTTGGGATGTGCCTGTCCCTGTGCACCCATGTGTGTAGGTGTGATGCCTGCGCCACTCTATAGTATAGTTGTAAATCTGGGGCTCCAAGGCCTCCCATGCTGTATGGCAGCGTGAGGAGCGTCCACTTAACTCTGGGCTGCTTACCAGCCCAAGCCAGATTGACCATAAGCTGAGTTAGCCGTTGAAGAAAGCCTTAGACAGCACTATCAGGATAGCGTTAAATAGGAATAAGAGTCGTGCCATTTTCATTATGGCAATGCGTCCCACAAGGGAAAGAGGGATCCTGCTCCAGATCGCTACATCGTCCTCCAGCTTACTGATCGCGACTCCGTAGTTTTCACTAAGCAGGAGTTCTGGGTCAGTGTGGTGACGAACTCCCAGATATCTAATAGTGTCCTTGGTCCATTAGAGCAGATACTCCATGTCCAACTTCTGAGTAGCTGGAGTAAGGGGGAAGGCAAGTGATTTTGTCCAGTTTACTCTCAGGCCCGAGAGAGCACGGAAATGTACAACCTCTCTGAGCATTGGCGAGAGATTATTTTCAGGGTCATGAACATATAACAGGGTGTTGTCCGCGTACATTGATACAACTATCTTATATGTTGGGAAACGTATGCCCTCATTGCCATAGTATTCCCTCAGCGCACAGGCTAATGGCTCCGCTACTAAGGCATCCAACAATGGGGAGAGTGGGCAGCCCTGCCGAGTGCCTCTGCCAATAGAAAAGGGTTCCGTAACCAGGTTGTCGATTCGCACCCTAGCGGAAGGCTTGTTATAAAAAGCACCTATCATTTGAAGAAAAGGCAAGTCCAGACCCATCCTCTGCAGCACCTGACGCATGAACGGCCACTCCAACGAGTCAAAAATCCTTTTCCATGTCAAGGAACACTGCGATGGCTCTCGTGTCCTGTTTGACATGCTGCATGGTGCCCAGTACAGTACGAATGTTGTAGGTTAAGTTCCGACTGGGGATAAAACCTGCTTGCTCCGGCGCTACCAGTTTGGGAGCCAAGAGTGCCAGACGCGTCGCTAGTACCTTTGCGTAAAGCTTAGTGTCAACGTTTAACAGGGAGAGCGGCCTGTATGAGCTGCACTCGTCATTCGCCTTTCCAGGCTTAAGTATAGTGACTAACAGTGCTTCCCTCATGGTCCTTGGCATGCTTCCCTCCACGCAGATGTCATCAAACAACGCGCATAAATGCGGGATCAGTTGCTCTTGGAAGGCTTTGTAGAATTCCACCGTAAGACCATCTACTCCCAGAGCACTCCCCACCCACATAGATGCTAGAGCCTCTATTATAAGCATGGGCGCAAAATCCGTTCCGCTCGCGGATTTTGCGGATTTTCAGAAAATTCGCGATCCGAGAAATCCCGCGAATTTGCAGAGAATTCGCGAATCCGCGAGCGGAACGGATCCGGGGGGCAAAAGTTCAAGCTCAGTGTTTGTAACTATTTTAGAATGGCGCCGTCAAGCTGCCAGCACCATTGTAAAATAGTTACTAAGTTAGCTTCAACAGGAAGCACTAATAGATAAAATGACGCAGGTGCTCGAGTTTAACTGAATTTGAGCTCCAACTCGAGCACCTGCTTTATTTTATCTATTAGTGCTTCCTGATTAAGCTAACTTAGTAACTATTTTAGAATGGCGCTGGCAACTTGCCGGCGCCATTCTAAAATAAAAGGCAAGGAGTGGCGCAGAGGGCAGAAGGGCACAACAACGAGTGTGGCAGAGGGCAGAAGGGCACAACAACGAGTGGGGCAGAGGGCAGAAGGGCACAACAACGAGTGGGGCAGAGGGCAGAATGGCACAAAAATGAGTGGGGCAGAGGGCAGAAAGGGCACAACGACGAGTGGGGCAGAGGGCAGAATGGCACAACAACAAGTGGGGCAGAGGGCAGAATGGCACAAAAACGAGTGGGGCAGAGGGCAGAAGGGCACAACAATGAGTGGGGCAGAGGGCAGAATGGCACAAAAACGAGTGGGGCAGAGGGCAGAATGGCACAAAATCGAGTGGGGCAGAGGGCAGAAGACCACAAAAACGAGTTGGGCAGAGGGCAGAAGAGCCCAAAACGAGTGGGGCAGAGGGCAAAAGGGCACAAACACGAGTGGGGCAGAGGGCAGAAAGGCACAAAAACGAGTGGTACAGAGGGCAGAAGGGCACAAAAAACGAGAGGGTGGCAGTGATGAACCAGAGGGCGCATCGCGGTCTCGCACAAAAAAAACCCCACGAACACGCAAAGCGCCCCGAGAACATGCAAATCGCCCCGCGAACACGCAAAAATAAAAAAATCCGCAAATTCGCACAAATTCGCGAATTTTGCGGATCGTGAATTCGCAAATCCGCAAATTCGCGGATCGCAAATTAGCAAATTTCGCTCATGCTTACTCTAATATTTCTTCCTTTGCTATTGGGAGCATGAGGAATTCCATATGTGTATTGGTAAGCATGGGCAGCTCTATGTGCTCCAGGTATTCCAAAATCTCGTCGGGGAGGTCTCCGCTCTTAGAAGAATACAAGTCTGAGTAGAAGCATCGGAACGTGTTCGCTATGTCCGTTTCGTCCGTGGTAGTCTGGCCACCCATAGTCTTTAACTCCGTTACCTGCGGTTTCCCTCTCTTGCCCTTCAATATTCTAGCAAGGACCGAACTAGGCCTCTCTCCCTCTCCTTAGGTCCGAGCTATCGCGTACTTGCCCATATGTTTAATCTCCCTGTCTGCTTCCTCATGATATTCCGCAAGAAGGGACTTTATTTCCTCTGTGACTGCGGTATCTGGTTGCCTCAACTGTCATTCCTCTAGACTCAAAAGTTGGCGCTCCAATGCAGACAGCCTCTGTCTGATTGATTTAAGAACACTAGAGTGTTTGGACATGGCTATGCCTCATTGTGTAGACCTTAACGGCCTCCCACACCGTTTGAAAGTCTTCCACCGACCCCACATTGGTCTCAAAAAAGACATCTATCGCTTCGGCCAGCTCACCCCTGAAGACTGGATCAAGGAGCGAGTATGGGGGAAAGCGCCACGTGAACGGGAGAATCGCCTTTGCAGGGGCTTCTAAAACCAACAAGAGAGGTGAGTGGTCCAATAAAGTGCGCGGTAAAATCTTACAGTCTCTAATGCAACTCATCATGGAAGAGGGTGCCAGCCAGTAATCCATTCTGGTGTGTATGTCATAATAAGCGGAATAGTGGGTATATCCCCCCGGAGCTGTATGTCTGCACCTCCACACGTCCTCTAGGTCTAAACTAGTGAGCAAGGTGTTCAGCATCTGGGCAGCGGCCGAGGGCCTGCGCGGCGGACCAGCGGATCTGTCTAATACCGGATTGAGTATTAAATTGAAGTCCCCTCCCCACAGCACCTGCGCAGTATTATAATTGCTAACTATATTCGCCAGTATCTGGTAGAAGTCCGGGGAATCATAATTTGGACCATACACATTAACGACTACAAAGTCCATCCCTAGACCTTTACAGTTTGCAATCACGAACCAGCCGTCAGGGTCCGCCCTCAGGGTAGTCAGAGTAAGTTTCGATTTGGGGTTCACCCAGGTTATCACTCCTCTGGCATGGGTCGTGAAGCCAGCAGCTGTGATATTACCATCCAACCCCTTACTGTGTAGCATCCTGCTAGTGAGTGGCAAATGAGTCTCTTGAAGGAGCGCCATATCCACTTGCTGCCGCTGGAGGTAGCTAAGTACTCTACTTTCCTCAACTTGCGGAAATCGTTGAGCCCTCTTACATTCCATGTGAGTGCACGAATCATGGCAGGAGAGCTATGGTTCCCCAGTCTAGGTGTACTCACCATTGCACTGAAGACTGTGTGTTATAGTGGTACTGAGTCCGCATGAGACTAGCATGTCCTGTGTGTGCAAACCGTATAGGAACATTCTCCACCCCATCTGATGACTCAAACCAACAAACAGATCCTCGCCCCACCCATCGCAGACCCCCCCAACTGGGCCTTACAGCGTGCATCGCCACCCCTCCCTCCCTCATCCCTCACCCCAAACTGGATGATCTCCGTAGAGACAGACAGGTGTACTTTCCCGTAACAACAACAAAGCAGTTTCCTCCCCCACCCACAGCAGACCACCCCCAACCTGGCCTTGCGGGATACCTATATCTTAACTGTCCATCTGAGTAAGTCTTTCTGCGCATCACAGCTCCAGCACCTTACCGGCTCGTGTAGAATGCATCAAGAATGCAGTCATTCCTGCTCGTCCAGTTTGCTGCTCCCACCTGCTTCATCTGCTGGTTCGTTTGTGTTTCTGCGGTGATCCCTCGACCAGCCTTTTAGTGCTTGTTGTAGGGCTCAAGGGTCTGTAAACAGGTGAGATTGTCCCTGTTGATTAACCCTCAATTTCGCCGGGTATAGCATCGCGTAGTCCAAGCCCAGATCCTTGAGTTGCCTTTTGAAAGGGGCGAGTGCTTGCGAGTCTCCTGCACTCTAGCGGTGAAATCAGGGTACAGGGAGATCTCCGAACCCTCATATTGCAATGACTTTTTGTCTCTTGCTTGGCGAAATGCTGCGTCCCTGTCCCTGTAGTTGAGCAGTTTGGCTATGATCGGGCACGGGGGGGCGCCCGGGCGTGGGCGCGGTCCCAGGGAACGTTGAGCCCTCTCTACCACGAACATCTAGGAGAAAGTCTCTTCACCCAGCAGAGTGGTGAGCAGTTTCTCTATGAATCTCTCCATGTTGCCTGTCTGAGTCATCTCCGGGAGGCCCGTGAACCTCAGGTTGCATCGACGAAACCGCGCTTCCAAGTCCTCAGTCTTGTCTTGTAGGACTTGCATTAGCTTCTCGATTTCTTTGTGGTCTGTGTCGAGTTCAGTTTGCGCCTCCTCCACCTCCGTCAGCCTCCTCTCGAACATGGCAAGTCTTTCCGCGAGTTTATTGATACTTTCCGCAATTCTATCCATTCGGTATGTAAGGGCATCTATTTTTGAGCCCATAGTCGTCATGCTGTTCTGAAGGCCCTTTTCCATAGCTATGTCTGTACCTTCCGCAGCGTCGTCATCTTCTTGTATTGTGCGCTTATCAGGAGTTGCGGCCTCCTGCGACTTTGAGCGCCGTTGCTCGAAGGAAGGTTTGGTCTGGGTCTTATCACCCCGGCCCATCTTGTGGTGTGTAGGTGGGAGTTCCAGTCGTTACAGCGCACAGTGCGCCCTGTACACTTGTCAGCTGCGTGACGTGCAAAAGACCTGGCTGCGCCGACCGACGGTCGGGCAGAATCTAAGTGCCAGCTCAGTTGTGTGAATTATCCGATTGACTCTGGGACGGCTCAGTCCACCGCAGTGCTCTTTGTGGCGATATTGAGCATGCCAGCCAGACGCCCTGTGTTGCCCAGAGTCGGCTACCCCCCTGATTGCCGCTTGGGGCTAACACTCAATAGGGGGGTAGCACTACGACAGCGCACGTGATTGCGTGTGTCTTATGGTGGGACCCTCCTCCAGGGGTACAACGAGGGAAATTGTGGCCCGATCGGCTTTGTTGGCGTGGGTCTTCTTAATGGCGCCTTCCGCCAGCCACTCTCAATCCGGTGAGCGCTACAGCACTCTAGCACGGGCTCCCTCTTGGTTTTCTGCTGTGCTGCCCTGCTAGGAGCGTTTCCACCGTTCCTCCCAGCGGCAAGCGGCGGTCAAGTGACCCTCCAGCGCTGTAAGTCACTTTAATTCACGGGCGTTTCGCACCCTAGCCCGGCTCTAACTTCACGGCTCCACCTCCGTTGTCCCACACACCTCGTAGTTGCACCACTCAATAGTTCCTGCACTCGCTCCCAGGTGGCCGGTCTTTTCCAACCCCCCCCCCCCCCCGCAGCTAGGCCATCTCGGAACGTCAATAGGGCCGCCGCCTCGAGGGATGACCGCTCCTCCGCCTCAGTAGTGTCGCACGGACAAAGCAATATCCCGTGCTGACGAGGGGTGTGGCGGGCGGGGAAGCAGTACGAAGCTGTCGCGCAGGCCGTCTCAGGTTGCGGATTCGTACCTGCTCCGGTCTACGCATTCCGAACTGTCTCTCTTCAGGCCAGTTGTCGCGCTGTGGCCGCACGCACAGTGACGGCGCACAGGCCGGATCTTCACACAAGGACGGGGCTTTCAGGCCTTCCGTGTCTCTGCTACACCACACCCATGTTCGCCTGGAAATCGGTGCCGGTATGTCGCCCGGGTGAGTCCGTTGCACGCCGCAGCTCCTCCTCTACTCAGGGAACTAGGTTGTCGGCGTTATGATGTATGCTGATGCAGGATATTTAAGGATAATCTGAACCACTGGACAGAGCTCAGGGCTTAGTCAGCCATCTTAGTTGCCGGCAAGCTCCGCCCCCCAGGAGTACTGACTTTTCAGTCGGTGCGCGAAACCATTTCTCCCCAATTGAGAGATAAAATGGCGGCCCTTCATTCAGTGAAGTCGCCCCACAGTGCGATAAAAGAAAAACGTTGCTTATAGGTCACCCCGATGCCTAAAGGTTTCCGACGCTCAATCCTTCATTTTAGCGCCCGTGCATGTATTGGATTCCGTGTCGAGGCCACCACCATCGCCGCCGTCCCGGGAGAGTCAAGGACCAGCCGTCATCTTATTAGGGCGCTAGCCACCCTCCGCCTCTGTCTGCACTTAATATTCTTTAATCCAAAAGGTTTTTCAATTTGTAACTATTATGGGTGCGAGTTTCAGTGTAAGAGCTCTGGTAAAAAGGCAGCCAAGTGTGAAATCATGGTTTGGCAGATGGAGCCCTTTGCATTAATAATTGCAACTTCAGAGGTTTTGACATTGGAAAGCATGTTAGGACTTCAAGAGCAAAGTTGTTCTATCAACCACCTTTAGAGAAGCAATGTGGTTCATAAAAAGATGAAATATATTAAACCAAATCGGAATTAGCTTTTGCTTTTATGAACAGTATTCGGCACTCCAGCTATTAACAAATGGGAAAGACCAGGCTGTACCTATAAATGAGATAATTCAAATCAACAGCCTGATTTCTTGGGCAAGAGAATGGTCAATCCCATGCTGCTTGCTAATTTAGGAACCGTAAAATGCAGAGGGCAGGTTCTCTTTGCTGGACTACATCAACGCATCTCTTACTGTTCTGGAATTTTCATATTTGTGATCAACCCTGAAAAATGTCAGCCGGTAAATAGTGAGACAATCAGGTATGATTAACAATGGATAATACTACAAATGAAAAAAGTGCTACACGGTGTGATAATTTATAAATAGACCAGGCAATAGACCAAATATCTCCGATACCACACTACATGTAATAAAAATGTATTCGCCCAAATGCCTTTTACAGTGAAGGTGGGGCATGGTGACTGAAGTTTTAGAAAGACTGTCTGTTTATATGTGGATATTTGCCCTTGGAAACAGTTGCCAGGAT
The DNA here is from genome assembly GCF_964263255.1 of Lissotriton vulgaris. Lineage (NCBI taxonomy): Eukaryota > Metazoa > Chordata > Amphibia > Caudata > Salamandridae > Lissotriton > Lissotriton vulgaris. Next base: position 755,914,951 of record NC_141699.1, on the reverse strand, counting down.
CCTCTGTCCCCTCCTTCTATATGGGGGGGGGGGCTAAAACCAACATTTGCTTTTGTATGTGGTAATATGAAGCACACAACGTTGTCAGTGGACTTCAAAGTGCAATAGACCACTTATAGAGCTTCCTGCAGATGGAACAGTACACCAGGTTTCAGAAAATATTCTGATCAAGACTGACCTCAGAGTACTTTATTGCCTTTTGGAGTCCATCAATGAAGAGCAGTAGTTTTCTCATCCTAAATCATGGTCCCCTCTTGCAGTGCAAATTATGTCTCTGACCCTGAACTTTGCGCTAAGGGCTTGTAACGGGCGCACCCCTTCATCGTGCACCTTTAATAGGAAGGACCACGAATCGCGCCTGGACTATATCTCTGTAGACACAGGCCTGTGGTCCAAGGTTCAGGATTTTAGGGTCATTGAAAGACCACAACGCCCTCTGTTTAGACATGGTACACCCCGTGCCTGTTGTTGGGTCGATACCCACCGATCCCACTGAAGATCTAGGGAATCTGGTTCTTAGCTCCAACAGACGTAGGGTAAGATGGGGGAATTTGGTAAACTCAAAAGAGAGTATAAGTAAAATCTATGAATTAGCACTCCCTAAGCTAGACAAAATGGACAGACTGATCAACCAACCTAGAGCCGTAGATTTTAATGAGAAATTAGCCCAAATCCATATAGATCTAGTGGGAACTCTAGGAGAGGTTTTCTACCCGGTGTTGGTGCCAAGGAAGAAAAAGACTCAAACCTCAGCTTGGTATAATTTCTCCTGTAAAAAGATCAAGACAGAGCTGATCGCCACAATAAAATCAGGCACTAATAAGGACAAGGTAGCTGAGCTTAGGCGGAAATACAGGGAAGCCATGGCACAAGCAAAGTCTGAATGGGACTGGAATAGATGGCAGGATCTCTCCCTAGCACTAGAAGCGAAGGATTCTAGAAAATGTTGGTCTTTGGTTAACACTGGTTCAGGAGAACCAAAAACTGCAGTGGAACCAAACATAGCAGCCTCTGTCTGGGAAGCCCACTTTAGCAAACTGTACCAAGATACCCCTGAATTTGCTAACGATGTGGTCCCTGACACCTTACCTGACCCTGTAGTTGGACTAGAATTTACATTGGGTGAGGTAGTTGGCGCCATAGGGAGACTGGCGTTTGGGAAGGCCCCGGGACTTGACAGATTGCCTGGCGACCTCTTTAGACATCATCCAGAGATCTGGGGCCCGTACCCCCTAATCCTTTTTAATTCCATCGCGGGAGGCATGGAGATCCCCTGTACTTGGCTGGGGATAGAGATAGTGCCAATCTTTAAAAAGGGCTCTCCTCTGCTCCCAGCCAACTACAGGCCGATCAGATTTTTAGATGTCCCCCAAAAATTATTTTCTCGCCTTCTCCTGGACCACCTTCTAGACTGGATGGAGGAAAACACGATCCTTAGTCCCCTCCAGGCGGGCTTCAGGAAAAACACGTCCACCATGGATCAGATTTTCTGCCTCGTTCTCCTCTACTGGAAAACTATGAGGATCGAGGGGGGGGGGGCTGTACATGGTGTTCGTGGACCTGAGGTCCGCCTTTGACCTGGTTCCCCGTAAGAAATTATGGGAGGTCCTAAAGAAGCTGGGTGTTCCTACTCAACTACTGCATGCCATAATTAGGCTCCACGAAAGCAATTTTGCTCAGGTTAGATGTGGGAGGGATGGAGCGCTGTCATCTAGGTTCCCAGTTCTCAGAGGGGTAAGACAGGGTTGCGTTCTTGCGCCGACCCTGTTTTGCCTCTTTGTTAACAGTGTCATATCCCATCTTGACAACGTCAGGGACAATGACGCCCCCCTGTTGGCAGGCAGGAGGGTACCGGCTATCATGTTAGCCGATGATACCCTCCTGCTTTCCAAATCCCCGATGGGGATCCAACGGATATTAGATGGGTTTGGCGTTTTCTGTAGGCAACACGGTCTGGAGATCAATACAGAGGAAACCAAATTCATGATATTCAACCCCTCCCCTAAAACCAGGCCTAATCCAACACTGGGTTCAGCAAAACTGGAAAGGGTAAAAACGTTCCAGTATCTGGGGGTAACCCTACACGAGAACCTATCTTGGGACCCTCAGATAGCCAGATCCCGGTTAAAGCTGTCCCAATTGTCGGGGGCAATTCTGAAGGTCGCAAACACATCTACCTTTAAACCTATTAGCCCGGCTGTAGAGATGTATAAAACCCAAGCTAAAGCGGCCGCATCCTATGGTAGCGAGTTATGGGGGCACAAAGCTGGAACAGAACTTGTCAGAGTAGAAAACAACTTCCTCAGACGCCTCTTGGCTCTCCCCGAGGCACACCCTTGCTACCCCTAAGACTAGATGTGGGTCTCCCCTCAATAGGCGAGGATTTGGAGCTAAAACTGCTAAGGTTCTGGCACAGGCTCTGGTCCACTGGCGAACTTGCACCCTATAGGGAAGACCTCAAGCATGTAATGAATCTCAACCAGCGTGACAGAATCCGGTGGTTGGCCTCCATCAAGAGAGAACTGTACCGTCTGGGACTTCCAGAGCTATGGGAGTTTCCTGAAAATGGTTGCCAAAGGGTCCCTCGCAAAAGGCTGGTTAAAATATTCAAGGAGAAAAGTCTAGTCTCTCTTGTGAGTGCACCCAATAATGGCACCCTCACTGAACAATTCCTGGATTCCAAAAATTCCTATCAGTTTGAAGGTTTTATGGACATCATATTTCCTACTTTAGCAAGGAAATTGTTTATTCAATGGAGGCTAGGCACCTTGCCCCTCAAAACCTTCACCTGCAAATGGACAATGAGGGATGATAGAATTTGTCCAGGGTGCAGTAACCATGATGAGGAAGAAATTCACGTTTTGGTTTTTTTCCCCGGCCTACAATAGACCAAGTAAATACTGGCTAGCGCCATTGTGTAGGAACTTGGGCATAAGGAACTATTACATTCGCACAGAATACTGAAGACAAGTACCCTGCCCCACATAGTCTTTGCAGTTGCCAAGTTTATAATGGCTATGTGGCAGATAAGGGGAAAAATAGCAAAAGACTGAATACTGATATGAATTGTAATGTAAATTCCTACTCATGGCCAGATTCTCCAAGGAAATGAACCCCCTATGAAATGTACCTTGCCATGTTTTTATTGTATGTGGATGTCTCTTAAATGTTTTAATGTTTTTATTGAAATAAAGAATTTTTGGATTGGATTGGTTTTCTCAGAGCTCTAATTGCCAGAAGAATGAAGTGGCAGCTATTTTTGCAAGGTACTTACTTCTAGGCTTTCACTGGAGTAAAGGTGATTATTTACTGAAGGATGAAATCTTATTTTGTCCTATTTACTGCTCCCTTTTGTTGGGTCTGTGCTACTGAGTAATATTAAACATGATGTTCTTCTTTTAATTGTGTTTATCAAATTAGATGTTGATGATTTCGTTCACAAAGTGATCTTTTGTTGGTGTATGTTTGAAAACTTAAAAAGTACACAGGCTGTTGTTTGTGTATGTCTTAGAATATCTGTAGGAAGCCTTCTTTATAATATGCCCTCTGAACAAATTAAAGGTTGAGTTTGACAATGGGCAGTTCCCTCTCCACTTACACCACCACACTTAATAGTGAGTATAAATGTGATAAGGGATTTGTTTAAAAAGAGCTCATTTAAGCATTTAAATAAGCTTTGTCACTTGTTCCATAACATATAAAACATTCACATGGCACAGACTGACTACACATCAACAAGATATCGGTCCTGGTTGTGAGCATTCTAAAGTGGCCCATCATGTTATATAAGAGGGCTTACACAAGGAAAAGACTGGAAACCAAATTCAGTCATGCCAAAAACGTTCAGATCAGCCCACACTGCATCAGGTCATGAGTAGAATAGAAACATACAAAAGGTGATGCGAGGAATCCTTGCAATTTGTCTAACCACTGGCAATTGCTTGGGTAGGATCCCAACCCATCATTCTTTTACTCACCATGCCACCTCAGTTTGGACCAAGCCATATACAAATCAGTCTTGACCCTGCTCCTCATGGGATCAGTCCAGCCCAAACTGCCAAGCCAGGCCCTCCCTGTACCGCAGCACAAGCAACCCAGGACTGGTTTCCCTCTAGGGATTGTCTCATCAGCCAGGTACAGCTTGGTTTTAGTGACGCAGTGAGCAATGGACCCATGTCTTGGCATACCTGTGATAGGGCCATGTACTTATAGCTGGGTTATGGCAGTCCACCCAACTCTGAAAGCAGCCTCTAAGCCTGCAGACTACCAGAGAAATGACCAGTCTGCTCCAGGCTGATTCAAACAACTATTGGAACAGCTGTTTAAGCAAGTTACAACATTTTGTGCTACTGTAAAGGCAGATAAATTAACACAAGATCACATTTTCCTACAAACGTTAAAGTGATGTGCAATTTCCACACCTAAGGTAATGGGTGATACATAAAGTCACATTACTAAAAATACAGTTATGTTAAACATCGCCAATTACTAGGCCTGGGTTCAATTTGAAAATGGAGTAAAACACTGACTCAAATATGTCTACTGCCAAAATATCTATCTTGTATAAAATTCTCTACAAAAATATTGACCTGTTTAAAATTCCTAATCTGAGCCAAACTCACTTCCCACGTATTGCATATCTGGGTTAATTTACTGTTCCAACTCACGTCCTAGGATTTCTGACAAAAAGCGCTTCACAGTAGGCTGTGTACATATTGAAATTTTATAGTCAGATATCTTTGTATGTTTGCATGCATGCATGTGGGATTTGTAGAGTGTGCACCTGGGAGAAAGGCAGTGAAGAGCTGCACAGAGCCAAAAGCAACAATACTGTTAGTTAATGAATCCAAGCAAGGGGAGGTTGGTTCCCCTAGAGCCCAGTAAACATTTCACTTTGTTGTCATGTATTTTTCTTTAAAGAGGTGTCTCTTCAGCTTTTGCTTGAGCTGAAGAAGGCTAGTCCTGGCTCTGATGGATACAGTGTTATTTTTCCACCTCTTGAGTGCATTCATGGAGAAGGACTGTTGTATTGTTTGTTTCCTTATTGCATTTCTTTATATCCAATTAGAAGATATCATGGCTGCAGGTGTGCCAAGAACCAACAGTGGGTCAGCCTGACAGCCAGATAGGGTTTGCTCGTAGGACCGATGGCTTCATAAGTAATGCTGGCCAGGAGGAGGAGTCAATGGAGTTGGTTTAAAGTAAAGATGATGTGATCATGGCTCTTCAGGTCTTGCAAGAGGCCAGCTGAATTTAGTAGGATACCCATATTGGTGTCTAGGAATCTACAGAGCAGGGCTTTGCCCACCATACAGATTACTTAGTAGGGGTGTTGAGTGCCTGTTCTGAAGTTGTTTATTGAGAGGCACTGCTTTGCTTTCTGTGGCAGGAAACTGGTACACAGCTGTTTCTATTTTCTTGCTAATATGTTGTTTGAGTGTTTTTAGAAGAACGACACAGAGGCCAATGCTGAGAGATACTTTGGGGGATTTTGGGGGTTTGAGAAAAGCAAACACCACCTGCTTGATTTCTTTAGCAACGTATCAAGATTTATTCTTTTACAATTATTTTTTGCTTTGTTTGGTACACAATTTTTCAGTGAAAGGAGAAGCCAACAATTTCATATATACAATAAAAACCACAGTGAAAAAACAAGAACATAGGCATTTCAAACATTCAGTCATACATGGCCGTCCAGTCAAACACAAACATTCATACACATAACAACAATGATCAATAAACCAAGAGAAACAAATGGATCCACGTATCGGTCACAAATAGATTGGAGAAAATCCCTTTTTTGAGATGCAATTTAAAAGTCTTTTCGTGAATTAACACCGAGAAAGCCTTTCTCTCAAAGTTGGCGAAGGTACTCTGTCCTTAACACGGCAACTAAAGACCTGATACGGGGGTAGAGTGGTCGACGCGTTTCGAACCCCACTTGTTATGGGGGGTTCTCCTCAGGACCAAATGGTTCTGAAACAATAATAAAAGGGGTGCTTAGGGAGGGGTTCTCACACAAAACATCATAATGAGAAACTCAACAACCCCGTGAGTACAACAGCCTACCTTAGCCAGTAAACCAATTAGTCATCAATATTCATAGGCAGCGAGCAGTTTGAAGGTAGAATGCTCACAGTGGCTGTAACCAAAAAAGAAGAAATAGCCGTGCTATCTTTAGTGTCACGCGCTTACTGTCATTCATTCAGTCTATTCTAATGTGCAGCCCCCCATAACAAGTGGGGTTCGAAACGCGTCGACCACTCTACCCCCGTATCAGGTCTTTAGTTGCCGTGTTAAGGACAGAGTACCTTCGCCAACTTTGAGAGAAAGGCTTTCTCGGTGTTAATTCACGAAAAGACTTTTAAATTGCATCTCCAAAAAGGGATTTTCTCCAATCTATTTGTGACCAATACGTGGATCCATTTGTTTCTCTTGGTTTATTGATCATTGTTGTTATGTGTATGAATGTTTGTGTTTGACTGGACGGCCATGTATGACTGAATGTTTGAAATGCCTATGTTCTTGTTTTTTCACTGTGGTTTTTATTGTATATATGAAATTGTTGGCTTCTCCTTTCACTGAAAAATTGTGTACCAAACAAAGCAAAAAATAATTGTAAAAGAATAAATCTTGATACGTTGCTAAAGAAATCAAGCAAGTGGTGTTTGCTTTTCTCAAACCCCCAAAATCCCCCAAAGTATCTCTCAGCATTGGCCTCTGTGTCGTTCTTCTAGTTAATTTGGGCTCAGCCTCGCTGAGTTAGGAGTCTAGACCCTGTTTTGTTTTTTTGACTTTCTGGCGGGCAAGTGCCCGCGAGGTCCTGTCTGGCAGGGACAGTCCTGCCACAGGGTATTTGTTGTCTTGAATTGTTGTTGTTTGCCCAGCATTGGGGCACTAGTGTCAGGTTATTTCTACTGTTTCACTTTATTCTTTACTTATTTTTTCTTTCACTTATTATTGTTTTTTGTTGCACTTGGTATGGCTGAGAAAGACACGCTTGCATTTAGCGAGGAGCACATATGGAATTTAATGAGAGACCCCCCAGTGTTTGCTTCCGCATCCCTTAGCCTCACTGCCAATACTCAGAACGAGTCGGACAAATTAACCCGTCTACGAAAGAAACAGATCCGTACGGACCTTCATGGCCATTTCTTACTCCAGCACCTTCGTGCAGGAACAATTCCATCAGGACTAGTCATTCGAAATATCCCCGTCGTCTTCACGGATGACCCGGAATACAAAAAGGGATTCAGTGGAATCGAAACTAAATGCAGTAGGGACCTAATGGTCCTAACCATCGAGGCTGCACATAGGATTTCCCAGAAAGAACTTGAAGAAATAGCCGCTTTACAGAGAGAAATTGAAAACAATCAACTCATCTCGGATTCCAAAACCCTTTTGGAAAAGATAGAGAAAGAGATCCTGGAATTCAAGGACTTCACAGTCACCCAGAAAAACAACAAATTTGAAGTCGATAAAAAGAATTTTTCATTGGAGTCCATCTATCCATACTTAAATAAGGACTTTTATACTCGTTTGGACTCACGTCTGTATTTACAGGACAATCAGGGAAGATCACGCCAAAAATACGTCACCTTCTCTGATACATCTTCATCGTCCGGAAGCGAGCCTGACAACACCAACCGACAATTTCAAAACAGGACCGATAATCGCCAGGGCCAATACCAGCAACAGCAGCAAAATCAACAGCCTTTTTTAGGACGGGGCCAACCGAAACCTCGGGGCCGAACTCGAACACCCCAACCATGGGAAATGAGAACACGTCAGAAATTTTACAAGAACTAACCACTTCTCCGATCTTCAATCTCTCCGACAGAATTCTGTCGCCTGCTGAAACATCTATACTTACCAAAGGCCTTAATTTTGTTCCATCTCGACCTACGGATTTCGTCAAGATGAAATTAGAGACACTTGAATTTTGCCGTAAAATACGTTTGAAAACATTCTTTCAAGACTCTATTGAAGAACAACAAGAGGAAGTTACAGGTCTAAAAAGAAAATCAACATTTTGTCCCAAAGGCCTAAAAATCCCCAAGGAAGTAATAACGTTCGAAAATACCATACTATCTGGGATCTCTGCTTTGGAAAAAAGGAAAACCTTTGTTAAGTACAATATAGCAAAAATTGAGAGAGATGCGCTTTTGACAATCAAAAAAGACGAGACTATCGTGGTAAAACAAGCCGATAAAGGCGGAGCGATCGTTATCTGGGACGTCAACAAATACAAACAGGAAGTCCACCGCCAACTAAATGATCAAGCCTGTTACAGACGGATTGGCAAGGATCCCACTTTGGAAATTAAAAACCAATTGTTTGATGTCATCCAAAGAGGCTTTGACGAAGGATTTGTTGGACCCAAGGAACTATCTTTTTTACAAAATAAGAACCCTCGAACCCCGGTATTTTATGCTCTCCCAAAACTGCATAAAGACGAGTTCACTCCACCAGGTCGCCCTATAATATCTGGTTGCGAATCCCTCTTTGAACCGGTGGCAAAATATATTGATTTCTTTTTGAAGCCCTTTATTGATACGATTCCAGCACATTTGCGAGACACCACCTCATTTCTCAATCGACTAGGTAACACCACTTTTGACAGCAGAACACAGCTATTGGTTACCCTTGACGTAGTGTCGCTGTACACTCAAATACCGCAAGATCAAGCTCTGGAAACCTTAACTTTCTTCTTGGATAGTCGGGAAAGACTAGTAAGGGTCCCCACAGAATTTATACTGGATCTATCTCGCTTTGCATTGCAGAAGAATTTTTTCACATTTGATTCTGAGTTTTTCTACCAGATAAAAGGGGTAGCTATGGGCTGCCCCTTTGCTCCAGAGTTGGCCATAATGTTTATGGGATTATATGAAGAAAAATTCATATATAACAACAATCCATTCAGTCCCCGCATTTCCAACTATATGCGGTATATAGACGATGTGTTCCTGATCTGGACAGGAAACCAGGAGGAACTGAATCAATTCATTGAATGGCTGAACTCTAGAACTGTTGACATCCAATTTTCAGCCACAGCCTCTAACGAATCGATTACATTCTTGGACGTGAAAGTAGAGTCTACAGCACAGGGACTTAGAACCACCCTATTCCGCAAACCATCTGACAGGAATAAGGCGCTACATTTCACCAGTAATCACCCGCGTAATATGAAACAAAACCTTCCTTACGGACAATTCCTCAGGATCCGCCGTAATTGCTCAGACAAGGAGGAATACTTCAAACACGCCGGTGAGCTGAAGGAACGCCTCATACAAAGGGGTTACCCCAAAAAACTTTTAAAGAACTCCCTCAAAAGAGCCTGGTGGACTCCCAGAGAAACTCTATTGGAAAAGAAAGTCAGACAAGACTTAAAAAGACTGGTCTGTGTAACTACATTCTGCCCAGCGGCCAATCCATACAAGAAACTGATCTTATCTAACTGGCATTTACTAAAAGACCTCCATGAGGATTTCGTGGCACCCCCACTGTTCGCGTACAAAAAAGAAAAGAGTATAGCCAATCATACAGTCAGAGCTGCCCTCCCTAAAACTAAAGCACCAACATTGAAAAGCTTATTTGGACTCCCGCCAACCAAGGGCCACCACAAGTGCGGAACTTGCACTTGTTGCAATGAAACAATCGAAGATTCTGTATTCAGTGTCGACAACATCCATTGGAAGCATGACACATTTACAAATTGCAAAAGCAAAAATGTAGTTTATGCCATTGTTTGCCCGTGCCCTTTGGTTTATATTGGGAAAACCACACAGGAAGTCAGAAATAGGATTACCCAGCACAAATCCAGGATCAGGAAAGGAGTGGAAAATGCCCCATTGGTTAACCATTGGGCCAGGATGAAACATGACCAAACTGATTTGAAATGGACAGTACTTTCAAAAATTGAAAAAGATCCGAGGGGAGGAGACTTGGACGCGAAACTATCTCAACGTGAGGCTTTACTCATTATGAAATTTAATACAGCCCTTAAAGGCTTGAATGAGATTGCTGAAATCTATAAAAATACCACCTAGATCAGCCCAGTTTATATGCCTTTGGCATTTTCTATGATTGTTTGTCTGCTGGTTCTAAACAAACTACAAGTCCCATAACGCCTTGGGGCTATAAAACAGGAAGTTCAAGTTTTAACCAACGGCGATTTTCTTCACAACTCGCATTACGGGATCAAGGACAGATGCCTTCCTCCCATCGGTATGTTTCCAGTCTGACGCGGACGCTTTGTTACTAATCCACGCGCTGGCGCATTTGTATCAGTTCTAAGCCATTACTGACCGTCCCTCCTCCCTCCTTTACAGAAACTAAGAAATCCTTCCCACAGAACGAAGGAGAAGTATGGAGGCGCCGGCAAGCAAGTAGCCGGTCGAAGCCCAGGTAAGAGCCCCGCCCAGCTGCACATTAGAATAGACTGAATGAATGACAGTAAGCGCGTGACACTAAAGATAGCACGGCTATTTCTTCTTTTTTCTTATTTGGTTACAGCCACTGTGAGCATTCTACCTTCAAACTACTCGCTGCCTATGAATATTGATGACTAATTGGTTTACTGGCTAAGGTAGGCTGTTGTACTCACGGGGTTGTTGAGTTTCTCATTATGATGTTTTGTGTGAGAACCCCTTCCTAAGCACCCCTTTTATTATTGTTTCAGAACCATTTGGTCCTGAGGAGAACCCCCCATAACAAGTGGGGTTCGAAACGCGTCGACCACTCTACCCCCGTATCAGGTCTTTAGTTGCCGTGTTAAGGACAGAGTACCTTCGCCAACTTTGAGAGAAAGGCTTTCTCGGTGTTAATTCACGAAAAGACTTTTAAATTGCATCTCCAAAAAGGGATTTTCTCCAATCTATTTGTGACCGATACGTGGATCCATTTGTTTCTCTTGGTTTATTGATCATTGTTGTTATGTGTATGAATGTTTGTGTTTGACTGGACGGCCATGTATGACTGAATGTTTGAAATGCCTATGTTCTTGTTTTTTCACTGTGGTTTTTATTGTATATATAAAATTGTTGGCTTCTCCTTTCACTGAAAAATTGTGTACCAAACAAAGCAAAAAATAATTGTAAAAGAATAAATCTTGATACGTTGCTAAAGAAATCAAGCAGGTGGTGTTTGCTTTTCTCAAACCCCCAAAATCCCCCAAAGTATCTCTCAGCATTGGCCTCTGTGTCGTTCTTCTAGTTAATTTGGGCTCAGCCTCGCTGAGTTAGGAGTCTAGACCCTGTTTTGTTTTTTTGAGTTTGAGTGTTTTTGGCATCAAGGGTATATATAAATGACCTGTTGATCAAAAGTTGGGCTTTGGATCCATCTAGATTTATGTCATTTACCTGCTCTAAGTTAGTTGTTGCTTGTTGTTATTCGTGAATAGAAGGAGTTTGGTTTTGGTGGGTTTAAGACTCAGGCAGTGCTTAATTTGTGAAAGAATAAGTGCCTGGGGCCAATGTTTTGCTCAGAAGCCCCTGGCTGGTGCTATTGAGTGCTACATTGCCGAATACTAAGGCTATGTAGTCTTGATTTCACCTCATGCATCTTTCACACATCTCCAGACACCCCCTCCCTCTTTATCTCACTCTTTCAGGTTCTGTTTCATCCCTACTTTCTTTCTCCGTCACTGTTTTTCTATGTTTCTTTTCTGCCTTCTTTCCTTATTTTGTGTTTTTCTCTCTCTTGCTCTGGATCAAAGTCTGATGGGGAAAAATAAGTTCTGGTCCCCAAAAGTGAGTGTTGGAGGGCCCCAGTTGCAACCACCAGCTCAAATTAAGCAATGGGTTCAGAAGGTGCTTGACATCCAGGTCTTACTGATGTGCGGGCAGTGTACAAGGCACTGGATGTCTAGTGCAGAAGAGACTTTCATGAACAGATGTGTGTCACCGCTATTTTGACACATTCTGACGACTTTTGTGTTTTTTACACCGCAGCACTGAGGCCGCGAAGGATCAGCATGTTCTAACCCAACAGTTGTTTCTGCACTGCAGATCCACTGGGGATTTTTCCACTGGATTCACTCCAACCCACCAGAGGTGGTTTCAGTGAAACCAAAGTAGCAATAGCCCTGATGAACTGACTGAAAGTTTTCATGAAGTCATTTGGGGTGTTTGCTGATTTGTCCTTTCCTGGACCAATATGCTTTTTATCGGGGACTCTGGTAGGAAGATTCAGCATCAAAAGGATTCCCCTAAATTGGGTGCGCCTATCGATGTTCTCAAGACAGCGAAATCACATTCGATCCATATATGATACTCAAGCACCAAAAGAAAATAGTGGTTCATTTACTCACTTTACCTGTCACTTTGACCTGTCACGCTGGGAATGTGAGCTCACAAATTGCAGTCACTAAGCTCACTGGACCTCATTCACAAACCCATGTACTCAAGTAAATCTGACTTACAAGAACCGATAGTTTGATTTATCAACGCATGGTATTTATTTATTTATTTATTTATTTATTTATTTACAAGCTTATATAGCGCTGGAATCGACTCCATCAGGAGTATCTCTGCGCTTTTGGGCCAGTCAACAAATACAGAAAAGAACACCAATAGGGATTAGATCTCATTTTTAAATAAGACAGTTTTGAGGAGTTTTCTAAACTGTATGTGAGAGGTGCAGAGCCTGAGATTTAAGGGGAGTCGATTCCATAGAATGGGTCCTGCTACGGACAGTGCTCTGCCTCCGTGTCTGGTCTTTTTGACACGAGGAACCACCAATTGGTGGCTAGTGCTGGATCTAAGTGACCTAGACGGGATGTAGGGAATAAATTTCTGTTGCAGGTAGGTAGGGCCCTGTCCATTTATATTTTTATGTATTATACAACAGATTTTAAATTTTACTCGCTGTCGTATGGAGAGCCAATGGAGTTTTTGTAAAAGAGGTTTGGATGCTGTTCTTGGAGGGGCATTCAGAACTAGGCGCGCCGCTGTGTTCTGGACTACCTGAAGTCTGGCCAATACTCCCTCGTTGGCAGATAGGAGCAGGCCATTACAGTAGTCAATACGACTTAGAACCAGGGTTTGCACTAAGGTCTTCCTAAACGTGTCAGGCAACAGAGGGAAAATTTTTCTTAGCATGCTGATGACATGGAAACATGAACCTGCCACAGTGTTAGTGTGTTGCTTTAATGACAAATCCTGATCGAGGCGGATCCCCAGGTTTTTCACGACCTGTTTGGGTTCTGGGACCACACCAAGATCAGAAGGCCACCAATCTGGAGCCCATAGAAGCTTGGCTTCGCCAAATAGCATGAGTTCTGTTTTGCTAACGTTGCACTGCAGATAGTTAGTGGACATCCACTGTGCAACGGCCTTCATACCAGCAGAAAAGGAGTTTTTTATTTCAGTGGTGAGAGTTTCAAAAGGGAAGAGGAGCTGCGTGTCGTCCGCGTAGGATACGACACGCATTTGTATGCAGAAATGGTGAACTTTCACTCATAAATTATTTTACTCATATACATTGTTACCCTACGATTTTTTAATGTGGCACATGAGTAAATCCCAGTCAATGTGAAAGGATGGGATATTCCAGAGTGTAATTTCCATAGTAAACCTGGAAATAGCCTCAAATTTTGCTCGGACTCCCTCCCATCCTGGAAATGGGTGGAGATGTACCCAGCATGGGAAGGGAAAGGAACAACCCCAAAATATCATCCCTGTGGAGAAAAACATGTACAGATGTGCCATTGTGCAAACGCTACTGCACTTAAGCATGCATAACCATGCAAGAAGTGCTACTATGCAGACAGAAATGCTATGCATATGCACAAACAATAACTAGTAAAGTCTCTCCTAAAGTTGGCCTCTAAAAGTTATAAGTCTGCACCCATGCAAGAGTATGTGACTTTAGATAAAGATTTACAATCTTTTAGCTAATTGGGTCCATGACATTACTGCTGCACCCCAGATCTAAAGCAAAACAAAGGATGATGCATATGCACCAGACCAGCCTTGTGCTGCCCTTCCTGGCTGTTTCAATTATGTAAAGGGAGACGGGGTTTCGCTCTGTCTTGGAGAATGGTAAGTCAGGGATTAAAAGGGGAAGTAGAAAAAAGAACACACAAAAGAAAATTTAATTAAGGAAAAAAGATTAAAAAGAGAATTACATGTTGTTTGTTACTTTCCAGAAATGAGAAAAATATGGAAAGCAAGGGATTTGTGTCCTTTTTGCCCTATTGAAAAAGCCCATTATCGTAGCTGTACTGCACAGATCATATATCAGCACTCTTTGGAAATGTGAGAAATGCATGGAAAATAGGAGCAGAGCTTTGACAGTGCGATATGGAACGAATTAGCCTTGCAAAACAACCGACGTTAATTCGCTAACTAGGCTGGCAAACAGAATTTTTTGCGTCAAATTTGAGTCAAGTCAGACGTCAAACGGGCAGTAGTGTTGCTATTGTTGACAATTACACAAAGCAGAGATTAAACATGTTTTAAGTGTACCCTTTCATTTTCCGGCCTTAGTTCCAACATAAAATACTTGGCATAAATGGCAGACAGCGAGTCCTTGCAGCAACAGTCATCCTGGCTTTAGATGGCTCACTTGTTGCTTTTTCTAGGCTCACTTGGGTCTTATTGCACTGAAAGACTCATTTATGAGGAATAGGCGTAGGGCAGCGCCGCAAGTTTTCGGGCGGCACTGCCCTACGCCGATGTGAACGGGCAGGAATGCACCATATTTATGAAATACAGTGCATTTGTGTCCTTTCCTGCTGAGCTGGTGCACAAGTTGCTGCCCAGACACCTCTGCACTGTGGTGCAAGGGTGTCTCTGTTGCAGGCAGGATTGTTTTTGTGCAGAAAATATTCCCGGGAGGTGTTTCCCTCTTTCCATGTGTGCCACGGTTAGCACAGTCATGAAAATGAATAACAGTTAGGAAAGAGACACTTATTCTGTTTTTGCTTTTCCTACTATGTACTATACTATGGTATACAAGGGAAAAAGCTTAGTTATGTTTCCAATTAAAAACACCTTCTAATGAAATAGTTACATATGAAGACAGGGGGGTCTGTATTTTCTTTTTTTGCAGTTCCCAATGTAGAGAGGTTTATTCGACTTCTATTGTGCTGCAATTCGACTGGGTAATTTGTGAACTTAGGGCCTCTGTATGAGTCAAATTTAGATGGTGTTTGCTGATTAATATAATATCACTTCTGTTCTCGAAATACTTACCAAATCAGGTCAAAACTCCTTTAATATTATTTCTCCTTTTAAACTGTCTGAAATTGCCAAAAAGAACTCCAAGGACAAATTTATGATAGAGCTCCAGGAAATACTTATCAACAGGTAAATACCACAGTGGCTAAATGGGATGCTTGGAAATTGATCTTCTTTTCTTCTCCGACTTCCCCATCCTCTCGGAGGAAACACTCACGAAAGATATGAAAACGGCTCAGTCTAGGAAATCCAGCAAGGAGGGGAGAAATTCATCGCATCCCTCTCACTACCCTTCAATGGAAGGTTGTCAATTTCCATTTTTTATAATGCCAAGATAATTATTCATTCAGTGGATGACAACGCTGCTCTATTTTCCACCAATTCTCGACCCTCCTTCACTCAATGTAGGTGTTTTTCACTATCTCCCACTCTCCCTATCCACTTCGGACCGCAACCTCACTTCTTTCACTTCCCTAAGCAATTCATCCTCCACACCCCTATCACCATCGCTTCCCAAACCTCCATTATCTCTGCTAGTCAACATTCATCCCGTGGCTCTGAGAAGAATGTGAAAAGCTACCCTCATCTTCTCTCTTCAGATTCACTTGGTGAAGATCTAGCTCTTACTTTGGTCTTATCGCTTTCAAGGCAGACTCTTGAAAAGCTACTAATCCCCAAAGTGGCCTCTCACAATGCCTCCTTTCTTGCTGATATACTTTCCTCCTATGCATTTGCGCATTGCACAAGTTTCTGGTGGCTCAGTGGGCTAATTCACCCACTGCAGGGCCTGTGTGTGACCTCATCGTCACAGGTTCAAATTCTGCTGGTCCACTCAGCCTTTTATCCTTCAGAAGTTGATCAAATGAGTTAGGTAATAATAAACTTCTGTTATTCAGCACCAAGATACCCTTTGTGGTGAATGTGCGCTTTATCAATACACATGTTATATTAGGTCTCCAGCTACTTTATTCAATGGTACCATACCACTCAGCAAATACTCTTTCGGACACTACTGCATCACTCATGGATGATCCCTCTGAACAGCCCAAGAATTATAAACAAGATCCAACTCTTGCAACTGGCGGGCCTAACATTCCTCCTGTCCATGATACATATACTTTTCACACTTTTAAAGCTTCTCCATCAGAAGCAACTTACCCTCTGCACAATTGTCTTGGCATCACTACCTTTTGAAAGCAGTCGCATACATCTCATAAGTCATAACTTAAATTCCCTGACTGAAAGAGCATGCTCTCTTTTATCAGACGTTAAATCTCTGCAAGCTGCCTGCACTCTCCCTGCTTCAGTTTCTGAAGTAAGAAACTAATGAAGGTTCTACCCAACTCCTCCATCATTTGACAGTATACACACACTGCTCACAACATGAACTATTGATAAAAAAAACTAGCCTCTCTTCTATAAGACGTGAAACCTTTTTCATTATGTGCTCTAGTCTTGAAAGATACAGAGTCTGTTAGAAATGGGGGTCTCTAGTTGGCAGTGGCTGGCCACTGTCCAAGTAGGGACCCTTCTTCCTAAGTCAGAGTAAGGGGGCTACACCCTTTGATAACCCCTGCTCAACCCTGTAGTAACGTAGCACAAGCAGCTAGGCTTATCTCAGAGGAACTGTGTAAAGCATTTATGATCATACACAGTAACACAGTGAAGGACACTACAAAGGGACACCACACCAGTAATTATAAAAAATAAGTATCTTTATATATAGACTAAACACAAGACCAATAACGACAAAAAGCCACAATACTGTAAAATAGGGGTACACTTGAAATGTTGTAAAAATAGTTCAATGTGTTCAAATAGGGGTTCAGTTCAAAGCAGTGGTCTCTGCGACCCTTTTACTTACAAAGTACCTGGATTCTGTAGCAAAACAAGCAAAATGCCGCAAACGAGCTGTAGCGATGATTTTCCTCACTCAAGGCCGGCGATGCGTTGAATCCTTGCCGCAAGGGAGGATGATGCGCTGGTCCTGTTGCGTGTGCGACAATAGAAAATGGCGCCCCGCGAGGGAGTGATGATCCGGGTGCGATGCAATGAAAATGGCGGACCCACAGCGCCCGCTCTGCAATGTCATGATGTGATGATCTTGATTCGATGACCCGGGGTTAGCGAACAATCAACAGCCTGAAAACGTGCGATAATCTCTGGGTGTTAGCGAGCACTTTGTGGCCCACAAGGTTGCGATGACTCTTGGTTAGCGAGCGCTCGGCAGCAGCAGCACGAAGATTTTTCTTACGCTTTTCAGCTGCAGTGGTTCACAAACGGGTGTTAGCGGCGATTTCAGCACTCTATTCTCTGTAGTAGAACTAGAGGCCCTGGAACTCACAGGAGCCTCGCCTGCAGATAGAAATCCTCGCTGGGAGGAATTAGGATGCTAGTGGTGGAGTCAGATGTGCCTGAGACTCCAGCAGGAGGCTAGCTCTCTTCTAGCCCTTGGGTGATTGCTTTAGCAGAAATAAAAAGTTACTTCAAAGTCCTTTTCCCTCTTCTTCCAAGTTCAGGGAAACTGCTGCAGGCCAATCCAAGAAACAGCACACAAGCACAAGGTCAGTCCTCTCCTGCAGATTCCTTCAGTTACACGGACAGAGGTTCCTCTTGATATCCAGGAGCAATACAATTTGTAGGGGTTTGGGCACAGATATTTATACCCCAAAAGTCTTTGTTCTCAAAAGTCACTAGTCACTGAACCCAGCCAAAACCAGCTCTGCTCATTCCTGGAGCACTTTGTTTACCAGGCTGCATCCTTCCTTTCAGAAAGAGGGTGTCTGCCATCAGACGCACAGTAGGAGGTGGAGCCAGCATTCACCTTGCCAGGCACAGCCCTATTAATGTCAAGGAGCTACCCCTCCCTAATACTCAATGCAGTTCTCTCTATTCAACCCAGGTCTTACTCAGCCTGCCTTACCCCTCTAAACCCAGACACCCAATATACATAACAACAGAGCACACTGGAAGGCGTAGGCAAGAAAGTACCTACTTTCTAAAAGTGGTATTTTCAAACACAGAATGTTAAAACCAACTTCACTAAAAGATGTATTTTATCATTCTGAGTTCACACATACTAAACTCGAATTTCTACCATGTTCTCTGGGTCAGTTAGGATTATAACATGTAATAATCAGACCTGCCCATTCTAGCCTATGGAGAACAGGTAGCCTTGCAGTAGTGAAAAATGAAAGGGGTGTAATTCACTACCAGGACATGCTACACATATCAAGCCATGTCCTACCTTACACACACAATGCACCATGCCATAGGGGTGACTGGTATGATGCCAAAGGAAGGTTCAGGGGCTGGGAATTGTGGGCACTTCACAGCCAAGATGGCAGTTCTGGACTGCACACAGACACTGCAGTGGCAGGTCTGAGGTACAGTCCACAGCTGGTTCTGTGGGTGGCGCAAACCAGCGCTGCAGGCCCACCAGCAGCTTTTGGATTACCAGCCCTGGGCACACACAGGCCACACTACTAGGGACTAACAGGTAAACCAAATAAGCCAATCAGGAATATACCAATTCACAGTCATATATGCAGGGAAAGCATTTGCAATCAGCACTGATCAGCAGTGGTAAAGTGCCCAGAGTAATAAAACCAACAACAACAGGTCAAACAAAATACAAGAGGCAGGCAAAAAGTTTGGGGATGATCCTGCAAGAAGGCCATTTCCAACAAAACCCCCTTCCAGCCAAAACGCAGGGGAGACCAATCACTACCTTGATGGGCTTCCCTGCTTTGGGCGATAGAACATGGATCTGGCCCCCGACTGCAGGGGCATACTCCAGTTCTACGCCACTCCGAACCCTGTGGGATCCCCTGGTCCACACTCTCAGGGCCCACTACAAAAACCAATGGGGAACCCTTCCCCTCACCTGTGGACACCACCTGTGCAGCACATACCCCTAGCTTGCTCACTGGTGTGTCCCAACTGAGAGACGATTCAGAAAAGGGGGTGGTGATGGACAGAGTATCTGAATTAAGCAGAACACTCGTACCCAGTCAACAGATCAGGGCTTGATCCACCACCGTTTTTTAGCTCACTGCACCATCCCAGCTCAGAACCTGGCTACATGCAAATTAGTCTGTCCCTGGCCCAGTGCATCATGGGAACAGGGCAGACCAAACTACCAAGCCAATTCTTTTACTGGGAAGGAAACAAGGTACCGGGGACCGGTTTCTGGCATTACAGCCGTCTTCAGCCCGGCTTGCTTGAATCCTGATGGTGCAATGAGCAAGGGACTCATGTCTGAGCATACCCTTCCACGCTTATGGTGGACAAAACGATTCAGAAAAGGGGGTGGTGATGGACAGAGTATCTGAATTAAGCAGAACACTCATACCCAGTCAACAGATCAGGGCTTGATCCATCACCGTTTTTTAGCTCACTGCACCATCCCAGCTCAGAACCTGGCTACATGCAAATTAGTCTGTCCCTGGCCCAGTGCATCATGGGAACAGGGCAGACCAAACTACCAAGCCAATTCTTTTACTGGGAAGGAAACAAGCTTCCGGGGACCGGTTTCTGGCATTACAGCCGTCTTCGGCCCGGCTTGCTTGAATCCTGATGGTACAATGAGCAAGGGACTCATGTCTGAGCATACCCTTCCACGCTTATGGTGGACAAAATGATTCAGAAAAGGGGGTGGTGATGGACAGAGTATCTGAATTAAGCAGAACACTCGTACCCAGTCAACAGATCAGGGCTTGATCCATCACCGTTTTTTAGCTCACTGCACCATCCCAGCTCAGAACCTGGCTACATGCAAATTAGTCTGTGCCTGGCCCAGTGCATCCTGGGAACAGGGCAGACCAAACTACCAAGCCAATTCTTTTACTCGGAAGGAAACAAGCTTCCGGGGACCGGTTTCTGGCATTACAGTTGTCTTCGGCCCGGCTTGCTTGAATCCTGATGGTGCAATGAGCAAGGGACTCATGTCTGAGCATACCCTTCCACGCTTATGGTGGACAAAACGATTCAGAAAAGGGCGTGGTGATGGACAGAGTATCTGAATTAAGCAGAACACTCATACCCAGTCAACAGATCAGGGCTTGATCCATCACCGTTTTTTAGCTCACTGCACCATCCCAGCTCAGAACCTGGCTACATGCAAATTAGTCTGTCCCTGGCCCAGTGCATCATGGGAACAGGGCAGACCAAACTACCAAGTCAATTCTTTTACTGGGAAGGAAAGAAGCTTCCGGGGACCGGTTTCTGGCATTACAGCCGTCTTCGGCCCGGCTTGCTTGAATCCTGATGGTGCAATGAGCAAGGGACTCATGTCTGAGCATACCCTTCCACGCTTATGGTGGACAAAACGATTCAGAAAAGGGGGTGGTGATGGACAGAGTATCTGAATTAAGCAGAACACTCGTACCCAGTCAACAGATCAGGGCTTGATCTATCACCGTTTTTTAGCTCACTGCACCATCCCAGCTCAGAACCTGGCTACATGCAAATTAGTCTGTCCCTGGTCCAGTGCATCATGGGAACAGGGCAGACCAAACTACCAAGCTAATTCTTTTACTGGGAAGGAAACAAGCTTCCGGGGACAGGTTTCTGGCATTACAGCCATCTTCGGCCCGGCTTGCTTGAATCCTGATGGTGCAATGAGCAAGGGACTCATGTCTGAGCATACCCTTCCACGCTTATGGTGGACAAAACGATTCAGAAAAGGGGGTGGTGATGGACAGAGCATCTGAATTAAGCAGAACACTCGTACCCAGTCAACAGATCAGGGCTTGATCCATCACCGTTTTTTAGCTCACTGCACCATCCCAGTTCAGAACCTGGCTACATGCAAATTAGTCTGTCCCTGGCCCAGTGCATCATGGGAACAGGGCAGACCAAACTACCAGGCCAATTCTTTTACTGGGAAGGAAACAAGCTTCCGGGGACCGGTTTCTGGCATTACAGCCGTCTTCGGCCCGGCTTGCTTGAATCCTGATGGTGCAATGAGCAAGGGACTCATGTCTGAGCATACCCTTCCACGCTTTTGGTAAAAAACGGTGATGGATCAAGCCCTGATATTTGGACTGGGTAGGAGTGTTCTGCTTAATTCAGATACTCTGTCCATCACCACCCCCTTTTCTGAATCGTTTTGTCCACCATAAGCGTGGAAGGGTATACTCAGATGTGAGTCCCTTGCTCACTGCACCATCAGGATTCAAGCAAGCCGGGCCGAAGCGGCTGAAATGCCAGAAACCGGTCCCCGGAAGCTTGTTTCCTTTCCAGTATAAGAATTGGCTTGGTAGTTTGGTCTGCCCTGTTCCCATGACGCACTGGGCCAGGGACAGACTAATTTGCATGCAGCCAGGTTCTGAGCTGGGATGGTGCAGTGAGCTAAAAAACTGTGATGGATCAAGCCCTGATCTTTGGACTGGGTAGGAGTGTTCTGCCTAATTCAGATACTCTGTCCATCACCACCCCCTTTTCTGAATCACCAACTGAGAGACAGCAAGCCACATTTGCCACTGACAGTAGTGGGCTATGAGACCCAGGCCCTATAACTCTCAGGGCTCTCAAACCTCTGGGGCATCAGAGAGTGGGGGGGGCAGTAGCTCCAGGTGCCTGGCACCTTTTGTCCACTCTCCCTCTCATCAGGTCAGGCAAGACACCCTGACACTGACCCACCAGCCCTGGGCCTGTACCCAGTGGCTGGGCCGGAGACTGGGGTGGGCTTTCCCACACCCAGTCCTCCTCTTTGGAGCTCAGTGCCCTCCCACCTGGAGTGGTACTCCCTTCCAGAATTGTCGGGGCACCAGTGACAGGTGTCCTGCACAATTCGCTCACCAGTTCAGAGGTTCTATCCTGCAACTGGCATCCCAGCATAGGGTCTGTACCCTTAGACTGGGTAGAGGTCCTGGGTGAGGCTGCCGTCCCACTGCCCCCTTTACTGGGGCCCTGCACCCTCCCACCTGGAGAGGTGCCCCATAACACAAACCGGTAGGGGCACTGTTAACAGTGGCCCCTTCCCCAGGTCAGGTGGGACACCCTGAACCTGGCCCTCCAACCCAGGGTCTGTACACTTAGACTGGGCGGAGGTCAGGGGTGAGGCTGCCCTCTCCTGGCCCCCCTTACTGGGGCCCTGCACCCTCCCACCTGGAGATGTGCCCCCATAACACAAACCGGTAGGGGCACTGTTAGCAGTGACGTCCACTTTACAAGCTGCTTCTGTGGGTGGCGCAAACCAGCACTGCAGGCCCACCAGCAGCATTTGGGTTACCAGCCCTGGGCACACACAGGTCACACTACTAGGGACTAACAGGTAAACCAAATAAGCCAATCAGGGATTTACCAATTCACAGTCATATTTACACAGGGAGAGCATATGCACTTTAGCAATGATCAGCAGCGGTAAAGTACCCAGAGTCATAAAACCAACAAAAACAGGTCAGAAAAAATACAAGAGGCAGGCAAAAAGTTTAGGGATGACCCTGCAAGAAGGGCCATTTTCAACAGTCTCCAACTAAAATCCGTTTAATTTCTCATCTACGTTCCCTTTCATCCTGCTATTCTAATGGCATTATACTCGGGGCAACTCTAGAAGTAACATACTTCCTCACTTCTGTAGATCTTTGCAAGTGCTATCTAAGGATGACATTAATGATCTGGCTTTATCCTATAACACTCTCAGATTTCCTGCATGTACAGAGAGACAAATGGCATCATGCTTGACGCACTAGAAACAACATTAACACTTGCAAACTCCTACAGTTTGAGAGTGCTTTAAACTTTATTATGATAAGCAACCATCTCACATGCACTTGCCTGCTATTCAACTGCAGATCAGCAGCCAAACACCAGCTGAAAACTTTGGAAACAATCCAGTCTCCAATTGCCTCCAGATCGCACGATTACTTCCCAAGACCAGGAGTGATAACCAGGCAGCGGAGTTGCAATAATCCACATGTCTTTCATACAGTGCAAAATCTTGAAAGTAGTTTAATTTTCCTCTTTCAAATGTCTTTTGGCGAAGTTAATATATAGAATAGAAGCCCCAAATGTTTCACATCATTCATCACCCACCTAGAGTAAATCTTCTCTTTGTCGGACAGCTCATGGAACATATTTCTGAAACACCCAGTGCTAGTTCTATTAACATCTTCCTGGGATACTTCAGCCTTTACATGGAATACAAGACTAATGGAGCTGTAGCAGTTGTCCATTTCTCTGCTCAACAGGGAAATCAAACAATTATGTTCTGCACTTATACAAGAAGGTCTATCCTTGGCTAAGCCTTGACCTCCTGATTTCCAAAAAAGACATAATCGACAGCCAATCCACTATATCTGTGGATTAGTCTTACTAGTTCCTTGTAACTTTTCCCTGATGTGTCCATAAAAACCCCCCTGGGATCAAAATACAGAATCCAAGGTTTAGGGTAAGGGAGCTAAAAGACATTGAGCGGTCTCACCTAGAAGCCAAGATCAGGTCAAAACTAATGAACTTCTCAGATGAAAGTGATGAAAACTTGGTAGCAGAAAAATAGGACACAGTCATTATTGAGGTTTCAAATGAAGCTGCCCTATTAAAACAAAAAAAAAGCCTAACAACAATAAGTCCACACAAAGGTTTTCAGAACACCTTCTAAAAGAACGGAAAACAACTTAGAATCAATGGTAGTACAGGTTTCAAAACCTATCAAAGCAAACTCTTGAAAAGCTATGAAATAAATTCCAAGACTACAAAATCCCTTATTTTTGAGGTGGAAGTAACTTTATTCAGCACACAAATCAACAGGGTTAAAAATCAACCTAGAAAACATTTTGACCTCTTCAAGAAGTCCATCACTCTTCAAACCTCTCATGATATCCCAAACACCAAAGAAAAATGTGACACATTCTCCACATTTATTGTGTCAAAAGAAAAATGATTGAGCGCTCTCTCTAATGCAGAACACAATTTTACCACAGGAGGGCCAATCCTGCAAGTTCACACATGGGATCTTTTTAAATAGGTAACTGAAGCTGACCTGGGAAACACTCTCTCCCATCTAGCAGGTCATTTTCTAATATTGTTGACCCTATACAGGTAACAGCTGTGAAAGTTATAACTCCATCCTTCTTTCCCTACTTGCCTCATGTATTAAACTCCTTTTTATGTCAAGGTGTAGTTCCTTCCCTTAAAGGAAAGCAGGATGCATTTAAAAAAAGAAAAATGTAACTTTTCAATGTCATTTTTTATGGGTAGGCAGTGGTCCCTGGAACCACTGCCTGCTCTTAAAAAATATTTTCTCGCACACTCACAAAGGGGGAGGGGTCCCCTGGGGACCCCTTCTCGTTTCCGAGTGGTTTACCCCCTACTTGAAGTGGGTGGTAAACTGAGAGTGTTTTGCTGCCGCAAATGCGGTCGCAAAACAACAGCACATGGCAGTTAGTGCGGCTAATAGCGAGAATCCCAAACTATATTTTGCTAGTCAGTGATTCACAAGACAGTGTTTGTACAAGCCATGACCCTTTTTTAGCAGTCGCATAGGGGACGATCTCCTGGTTGCGAGCACAAAAAAGGCTAGTACATCTGGCCCCAAGTCTTTACTTATTGGTTCCACTGTGTTGATTCACATGATAGTTTTTTGAAAAAACTGTACCCATGTAACAACACCCATACCATTGCTTTGGTAACCTGTAATAAGCATTTCTCCCACAAACATAATATACTCCTGAAAATACAGGAACTGCCTCTGCTAAATATTTTACCCACCCTCCTACAAGTAGGAAGGTATGAGCACATTCACTGGAACAAACAAATGTATTGTTATGGTCGATTTTACGTCTCAGTATGCCTAGCTTCCCTCTATGTTGCCAATCCAGAGCCATGGCAGCATGTGTCGCTTCCGTTTTCAATTAACCCTTCCTGTGTGCCCACGGTGATATCCTAATTTGTGATTCAGATTTTCTTTTTGTTTTCCCCATGTCAATCTTCTCTACACTATGTAAAGCACAAGTCAAATTATGTCGATGTGCATACACTGTATCTATAGGTAATGTAGGTTGGAAAAATACTTATGTGGGAGACAAACCTAGGACGTCAAACGAGTAAATGACCAATTACACCAAAATCAGTAGTGTGAAGAAATGACAAAAAATAAACTGTATACATATATATATTTAATTAGTATAGATAAAAATCATATAGTAACACAAGCTATATGATGAGATAAAAATATAGATCATAAAAATGCAAATACACAAACTTCAGATTAATCTAGTTCCTATAAATCATACATTATATATCACAAGGCACAACACAATCACAATAAGTAATGACATAAGGAGTATGAAATTATTAATCATAAAACACTCGACGCGCGTTTCGGCAGAAAACCGCCTTCTTCAGGAGTCTCTGCTGATATTCTAAAAGAAAATATATAAAAAAAGGAAAATATATATGAAGATGGGGTTTTGTTATTTTAGTTTAACATACATCATTCTCAAACAGCACCTATATGTTCTAAGTAGCATATATATCATTATAAATAAATCTTCATCTTATATCTAGAAACAGTATCATTCTTCACAACCTACCAAAAAAGGACATTAAATTTGGTCATTTCTTGTCATATAATTGACAGATATTTATAACTCCATTGTACAGTACTTAGTCATACACAAAACACTTTTCTGTGTAGAGGTAATGATCCCTTTTGATTTGGGTTACATGACCTGTAAAACATTGAGCATAGAGACACATGGTCTAACTTCTACGTGGACCGTAGGGTCCCCTTTGATATCGATGTACACTTACATTGATACAGTTCATGGAAGCTGGGAAAACATCTTCATACATGTGGGTAGTCAGAGCCACTTGATAGAGGCTAATACCTGATAAGAGATAATAATATAAAGATAGTTTTTAGGAGAGGGAGGGAGAAATGGCCAGGGTAGTTAGAGGGAAAATGAATAAGTCACTTTGAACATTCAACGCCATATAGATACACCGTCTGACCCATTTGTACTATCTCTCTATTTAGGTGGTGATGTCTAACAGGAGAGAGAAACATATGATTGTAGGGAGTAAGTAGAGGTGTGATACCCTTCTTCGTATGATCCCCTGTTGGGAAGAACTGCTTATACAGATGACACAATGTCAATGCTATAGTCAGACAAAGCCCAGATAAAAACAGTAAGCAATCTTATAAGTCAGGCGAATCCTTGGTCATACACCTCTAATTGTTTAACTGTATAGATACTACTCGTGTCTAAAAAACGCATAACTACATAATAGAAGTGAATGATATATATAAAGACGCCTTATGGGGTTGGCGAGAATACCTGGAATAGCAAAACATCGTTTTTATATGCCAAACCGGCAGTCACGAACAGCACCAGGAAAGATATGACCAAGGCTGAAGGGCGATTCTAAACACCGTGTGGCTGGAGATAAAAGGGATAATAAGAAACAGAGGGCGGACATTAGGGGAAAATGCTTAGCGTATAACCTTATATTAGCAGGTATATTGACGACATCTTTTTTATCTGGACCAATGGGGAACAAACACTCTGTGAATTTTTAGAATGGATCAACCTGGTAGATAGGAACCTTAAGTTTACAGCCCAATACAACAATAACCAACTTGAATTTCTAGATATCATAATAAAACATAGTAACAATAAATTAGTCGTCGATCTTTTTGTCAAACCCACAGCGAGGAACACTCTCCTCCATTTTAAAAGTTTTCACCCGCGGTGTCAAAGAGAGAGTATACCTTTCTCTCAGTTCCTTCGCGTCAGAAGGAACTGCTCCAGTTTAGCTGACTTTGACACACAAGCAAATATCATGCGGCAAAAATTTCTTAACAGAGGCTACCCTCATAGGTTAGTTAGAGATTCATATAAGCGAGCAAGATTCTACGACAGAGACTCACTACTCAGATCTAAGCCACCTATGATGAACAAACAATTAGTTTGTATTACAAAACACTCTACCCCTGACAATACGGTTCGACATATTGTAAACTCAAACTGGCATATTTTGAAGCCAATCCAACGAATTGTAAATTAGATAAACCTATTTTTGCTCATAAAAGAAATAAGAATCTCAAAGATCTGATTGTGCATTCTCGTTTCACTGCTAACAAGAGTTGTTCAGAATTTGTTCAAAGATCCCTTACAGATAATTTTCCAGTCAGAGGCACTGTTAGATGCTCATCCTGTAAATCCTGCAAAAATATCATTACAGGTGAGTCCTTTGAACATAATGGCTGCCATGTCAGTGCCAACGACATGTGGAACTGTAAAACGGCTAATTGCGTTTACTTCATCATGTGCCCTTGCCTGTTGGGCTATGTAGGTGAAACTTCTAGACCCATACAGACTAGACTCACAGAACATCGGTCGGCGATCCGTACAAACAAGACCCTAGCGCCCTTAGTGAAGCATTTTTCAGAAAAACAACATGGCCCAGATGATTTTAAATGGTGGATACTTGAAAAGATTAGACTCCCAGACAACAAAGGGGGAGACAAAGTCAGAAGGAAAAGGGAAGTCTTCTGGATTTTTGCCCTTGGAACTTTTAAGAAAGGACTTAATGCGGAAATCCCATGGGAGAACGCTCTAATTTAAATATACGTCTCGCTGCCACTAGCCTCTGTGTTTTATACACGTACATCTCTAGCTGTAATGATCTATTTAAAGTTCTTTTCAGATTATGCCTGTTTTTTCCCCATGGTTCTAGCCTCAGAAATATAGTCACCCCCTACTGAGCTACCTGCATATCCTTCCTACCAAAGGTTTTTACCTTAAGTTGACTACAAGGCTAATAGTCCTGTTATATGTATCCTATTGGATTGCACGCATATACCGACTTGATCATATAATATATTCTATATATCTATGATTTCATAGATGCATAATTACTCTGGTTTACATATGTACCAATATATATATTCTTTTATCACTTTGTCAATCCATCCAAAATATAAAAAAAAAAATCCTTATCCATTTTTTCCATTATTTATCATGGTAATCATATACATACCTCATCCTTCTGAGTGATATCTTATCTTGGTATATATGGAACAGTATGATGTACTTCGTTGCACAATTTAGATATATAAAACACTTCTGCATTTTTTACTATCCGGAGAAGCCATCTTGGAATAGTCATATCTCCACCATATAGTATATATATCTGCTTTGAAGTCCATATACCATCTGTAATAGCCACATTTTTAAAATCAATGTGGCGTTTAGACTCAATTTATCGCGTTTATTTAGGTAGCCTGTGAATAACAACAATCCTCGAAATATACGCGCTGTCTGCAATATGTAGCGCCATCTTAGAACAGGTTGTCTCTACAATATGTAGCCCTTAGTCCGTTATTTGTTTCCATTATTTTGTTCGCCACATCAAACAACCCTTTTGGCGCTATGACCGGGGCTTTAAATACCAGCCGGCAATAGTGGAACTTGATGTTCCCGACCGCAGATATCTGTGAGGCGCGTCGTCCCAGTATACTTGGAGCAGCACCATCTTGCTGTCCGTATCACCGTTTATACATAACGGTAAGTCTCGACTAGAACAATTTGAGCCTTGAGATAATAACAGACCCACGCCTTCCGTTCTCTACGCTCATCAGCCCCTTTTTGTAACAGTTTTTCTCTTTGTACGATCAGGGCATCTATACATCTATTGTCCTTTTACTTTCTATCTCCACAGTTTTATCAGACTCGACACCACTGTGGATCTCCTCCCTT
Source organism: Lissotriton vulgaris (assembly GCF_964263255.1). NCBI lineage: Eukaryota > Metazoa > Chordata > Amphibia > Caudata > Salamandridae > Lissotriton > Lissotriton vulgaris. The sequence goes on along the minus strand of NC_141699.1, from coordinate 755,886,060 downwards.
AAACTAAATACGGATTAAAACAGATTTTCCACGCATTTCTATTGAATAGATAAGGTATGTGTCCACGTTGCAACAATTTTTAAAAAAACGTGCTGCCTGGAACGATATATATATGCTTATTTCAAGTATCTAATCACCCCCCTTCTCTCAAGCTAGGGTTATCTATTTACATATCTGTGTTTTTTTTTAAATTACAGCCACAAATTGGTTGGCCTCCTGTGGACATTTATATATCCCGCTCAAGAACCTATACGCCTCCATCAGAACCCTTTAGGTATTTTCCATTTTTTTATCTTAAACATTCTGTTTAGCTGTTACAAGCGTATTCTGCTAATATAAGGTTATACGCTAAGCATTTTCCCCTAATGTCCGCCCTCTGTTTCTTATTATCCCTTTTATCTCCAGCCACACGGTGTTTAGAATCGCCCTTCAGCCTTGGTCATATCTTTCCTGGTGCTGTTCGTGACTGCCGGTTTGGCATATAAAAACGATGTTTTGCTATTCCAGGTATTCTCGCCAACCCCATAAGGCGTCTTTATATATATCATTCACTTCTATTATGTAGTTATGCGTTTTTTAGACACGAGTAGTATCTATACAGTTAAACAATTAGAGGTGTATGACCAAGGATTCGCCTGACTTATAAGATTGCTTATTGTTTTTATCTGGGCTTTGTCTGACTATAGCATTGACATTGTGTCATCTGTATAAGCAGTTCTTCCCAACAGGGGATCATACGAAGAGGGGTATCATACCTCTACTTACTCCCTACAATCATATGTTTCTCTCTCCTGTTAGACATCACCACCTAAATAGAGAGATAGTACAAATGGGTCAGACGGTGTATCTATATGGCGTTGAATGTTCAAAGTGACTTATTCATTTTCCCTCTAACTACCCTGGCCATTTCTCCCTCCCTCTCCTAAAAACTATCTTTATATTATTATCTCTTATCAGGTATTAGCCTCTATCAAGTGGCTCTGACTACCCACATGTATGAAGATGTTTTCTCAGCTTCCATGAACTGTATCAATGTAAGTGTACATCGATATCAAAGGGGACCCTACGGTCCACATAGAAGTTAGACCATGTGTCTCTATGCTCAATGTTTTACAGGTCATGTAACCCAAATCAAAAGGGATCATTACCTCTACACAGAAAAGTGTTTAGTGTATGACTAAGTACTGTACAATGGAGTTATAAATATCTGTCAATTATATGACAAGAAATGACCAAATTTAATGTCCTTTTTTGGTAGGTTGTGAAGAATGATACTGTTTCTAGATATAAGATGAAGTTTTATTTATAATGATATATATGCTACTTAGAACATATAGGTGCTGTTTGAGAATGATGTATGTTAAACTAAAATAACAAAACCCCATCTTTATATATATTTTCCTTTTTTTATATATTTTCTTTTAGAATATCAGCAGAGACTCCTGAAGAAGGCGGTTTTCTGCCGAAACGCGCGTCGAGTGTTTTATGATTAATAATTTCATACTCCTTATGTCATTACTTATTGTGATTGTGTTGTGCCTTGTGATATATAATGTATGATTTATAGGAACTAGATTAATCTGAAGTTTGTGTATTTGCATTTTTATGATCTATATTTTTATCTCATCATATAGCTTGTGTTACTATATGATTTTTATCTATACTAATTAAATATATATATGTATACAGTTTATTTTTTGTCATTTCTTCACACTACTGATTTTGGTGTAATTGGTCATTTACTCGTTTGACGTCCTAGGTTTGTCTCCCACATAGGTGTTTACCCTGCCCTAGGAGTCTACATTGATACCCAGGGGGTCCTTGTTTTTCTCATACCGGTTGGAAAAATACTACCATTATCTCATCATTTTGTGCATCTGGTACTACATTGTTCTGAAAAGATTAAATCATGATTCGAATAATAGTATTGAAACTGTCCTTTGCAATAGAATAAACTTGTTAGTACACTACAAGAAATACCTTAGGTTAAAGGTAGGTCATGATAAGTCACCCCCTCAGACACCAAAGAAGGTAATTGCATGTAAACATAACAATCTCTTGCATCCATAGTGTCCTCGTATTCCTAAAGTAGTATAGTAAACACATTTAATGAGAAATCGTTAATAGACTGACCCTGATGGATAACCATATCAGTTAATTCATTAACCGCAACTATATTCTCCTTTTCCTTTATCGTTTCAATACTTGTGGTTACATGGAAGTTAGATTTCACATAGACATAATGAGGTAGGTGTAGTATTATCAAAATCAGCTAAATAGCAAGCCCATATACTTTTACGCCTTAACAAAGAATGATTTGGATCTGCCACCTCTAGTTTGAGGCTACTCATTTTCTTTATAGAAAGCTGTGTGTTGTGAGGTTTGCAATAATGTCTTTGTCAGTACATCTGAATGTTCGTCCCTTAAATGATTTCTCTGCCTTTATTTCTTCCTTTGCTTTTCTTTAAAGGTCTTTTTCCCATTCATTTGCAGCTACTATATAAGTCCACTCTGGAGCTGCGAATCTCTGGCTTGGTACCCTTGCTCTTTTTGTTCTGCGCACTGCAGGTTCTTCATCTGTATCCCTTTGCTCAGATTGCTCAGATTGACTTGAGACTTCAATCGCAGTTGGAGGTATTCTACCTGCGGTTAGAATGTGTTTAAACCTTTCAGTTTTCTGGGCCAACAGTCTCCTCGCACTCGTTTTTTTTTTACACTGTGCACGTAATCTGAGTCAATACTTCGACTAGTCAGATCCCCCTCAGGTTGACCCTCAGTCATTACCAACTTCATTACCAACTGGGACCAACTCTCCTTGACCCTCGTCTGAACATGTATTTCAAGACCCAGTAGCTGGCGCCCCACCTCTACTCTGTGACTGACATGAATGGCACTTCACTCTGTTTCCACCGGTTCGTTCACTACAGATCCTGCATTTTCAAGGGGACAAGAGACTTGACGAGTGTGGGCAGCATGCACCCAATTAGGCAGACCACCACATTTAACAGCAGTTGTGGTTACAAGTATCACTTGGTAAGGCCAACGCCAATGAGATTCCAAACAGGATTTTGGCATGTGTTTCTTCACTAGTACCCAGTCACCCGGGCGCAAATCGTGAACCTGCTCCTGTTGTGCAGGAGTGTATCTTCTCCAACCTGGTGTGATACAGAATGCACCACATCAGCCAATCCTTTACAGTAATCGAGTACCAAGTCATCAGTTATATTTACAAGCTGATTTGCTGGAACTGCAGTCTCTCATAGCCCTCCCCATAATTATCTCATGTAGGGACAGTCCAGTTCTTCAGTCTGGGATGCTTCTCAAACTCCTCAGCACCAAAGGTAAAGCATAAGGCCATTTCAGAGATGTAGATGCACACACCTATGCCAAACAGGACTTTAAGGTTCCATTCACCTGCTCAACCACTGCGGACACTTCAGGTCGATTGGCACAATGTAATTTATGTTCAATTTGCAGGGCAACACAAAGTATTCGTACCACTTCGTTATTAAAATGAGACCCTCTGTCTGATTCCAAAGAGGTCGGAAATCCAAACCTCGGTATGAGGTCTCTAAGAAACAGTTTACCTGCAGTTAGGCTGCCAGCGCATCTCGTAAGATAGGCTTCCACCCAGCGAGAAAGCAGACACACAGTCACCCGAACATATCTTAACCCATTGCAAGGGGGCATTTCCACAAAATAAATTTGCATTCTAGTAAAGGGCCCCCTGGATTTCCCTAAATGACTTGTATTGACCAATGTTTTTCTTCCTGCATTCTGTTGTTGACATACCACACATTTCTGGTACAGATTCTCCGCAGTGGCTCTGAATCAGGGATTATACCATGTTTTCGAAAGAGACGTAGCATGGCATCTCTTCCCACATGCACAGGACCATGTCTTTTTTTTGCCATAGGCAACAACAGACTGTCTGGTAAAACTGGTCTACCATCAGAGTACACCCACAGCACATCCTCCTGACGGCGATTGCATCCTACTTTAATCCTGCCTTCTCTTTCAATTTGTGACACTGCATCCTGCAGTTCTGTTATCTCCTCCTATGTCACTATGACTGAAAACATTATTCAGCATTCTATGGCATCAGCCTGTTCCTTCAACGGCTCCCTATTGAAAGCATAAGATTTTCTGCTCCGAAAATCACTAGCTCATATTTAGTCAATTGACTACTTGTGAGTTGTTGCATCCTGGTATAAGTAAGCAAGATGTCAACTGAGTGTGGCACATGTACTTTAAAAGGATGACCCATCACAATATTTTCACATTGTTCCAAACTCACACAGGTTGAAGCAACAGCTTTCAAACATCCAGGCAATGTGGCACCTACAGAATCTAAAGTAGCTGAAAAGTATGCAACAGGTCTTCAAACAGTTCCATGCATTTACATTAGAACTGACAGTGCACAACCTTCACGCTCACTGCAGAACAAGGTAAAACTCTTGTTGAAGTTGAGCCTTCCCAATGCTGGAGCTCTACACAGACTGTCCTGCAGTTCATTAAAAGAGTGCATGCATTCATCATCCCATAGAACTGGATCAAACACATCTTTGTGTGTAAGTCTTTGAAGTGGCTTGGCTATCAGGGAAAAGATTGGTACCCACTGCCTGCAATAACCAACCATTCCCAGAAGCATGCAAACCTCCTTTTGTGTACTCAGTCGATTCATTTGCAACACAACAGTAGTACGATCCTGTAACACTTTTATGACTCCTTTTTCAATGTGGTGTCCCACATAAAGAGCCTCTCTTTTGCAAAATTGGATTTTTGCTGATGACACCTTATGTCCCCTTATTGCTAGATGATCAATAAAGCAATAGTGTCATAAACACAAGCCTCTTTGGTACCGGATGTGAGCAACAAATCATCTATCTATTGCACCAATACAGAATTATTTGGCATCTCCAAAGACTCCAGATTTCTTTTCTGTATCTGATTGAAATTCGGAGGCCTCTCTGTATACCCTTGCAGAACTCAGCACCATGCTAAGACACGGTTTCCGAACTGGAAAGCAAATAAATATTGGCTATCCAGATGCAAAGGGATAGAGAAGAAGGCTTGGTATAAATAAATCACTGAAAACTATTACGCCTCACAAGAAATCTAATACAGAATTACAGGTGGATTTGGTACAACTGGACAACATGGTATCACAATCTGGTTTACTTTTCGTAAAACTTGCACATCTATATTTCCCGTTTGGTTTTCAAATACCCTTGATAGGTGAGTTACATGGACTTCCCAAAATCTCTCTTGAAATTCCTTGCTCAATCAAAGTCACAATCAAAGGTGTTATGCCTGCAATTTTTTCTGGAGTCAAAGTATAAGTTGGAGTGCCTGTCCCTACCCAGAGAACCATAGTCCAGGCCCTTGTTACATCTAGGCTGGACTACGGTAACATCCTTTACCTGGGAGCTAATAAAGATGTTATGCGCAAGCTGCAGCACGTGCAAAACTCTGCCGCTAGACTATTGTGCCAGGCCCCTAGAACCTCCTCGGCCTCCAGTCTGTTGGGAAAGCTACATTGGCTCTAAGTCGAAAAATGGACTAGGTTCAAGGCCCTAACCTATATGTTCCGTATTAAGTATGACAGAGCTCCTCGCTACCTGCAACACTTAGCCTACCCCTATGTACCTTCTCGTACCCTTCGATCTGCAAAACAAGCTAAATTCCAGGTCCCTAAGGTCAGACTGTCCCGTACGGGTGGTCGGTCATTCTCGTATTTGGGTCCTGTACTGTGAAATGCTCTTCCTCTTTCTCTTCGCACTCAACCCAATCTCTTACTGTTTCGAAAGTCACTTAAAACCTGTCTCTTTAGCCAGTAGATCGCTTTTTCCTTTGCTGCTCCTTTGATAGCGCCGGGAAACCCTTTTTGGGTAGTTGTTTTGCTCTGATATAAATAAAACAATATATATATATATAAAGTTCTGGAAAATTCTTCATTTAGTTTCAATGTGATACGGATCGGAGCTACTCCTTTCATCAGGCCAATAACCTTTCCTGTAAAATTCCAAGCCTCTGGTAAAACTGTATCTCATAGCTCTAGTGGCAAATTATTTTCAGAAAGTAAGGGATACAATCCCTCTACTCCCGTTTTCTGTTTGCTCATTTTAAATACCACATCTTAATCATTAGTATGCAATTATATTCCCTTTGGTGTAAAATAGATGGAACAATAGGTCTCACCCTAAAAAAATTACTAGACTGGAATCACACACCACAAATGTAAATAAGTCTTCAGAAGACACAATTTGTACCTGCACAGGTTCTGTCACTGGAGTCCATATTCAGTGCTTGGACACTCCTACACCTTGGATTCTTTCTCCTGAGAGGGGTTGGTTGGGAATTTCCACAGTTCTCAAAGTGGAACGGTATGCACCTGTTACAACGCATTTTTTACTCCGCACTACCACTACAACGCAGGCATTACAACGCATACCGTTACAACGCATTGCGCTGGGGGGCGCTCTAGGATAAGAGGTAAGTTTAATTTACTATCCAACACCTTCCCTAGGGTCCACGGGGACTGGAGTTAGAATAGTAAATTATACTTACCACTATCCAGCACCCCAAAGCGCTATGCGTTGTAGCGGTATGCGTTGTAAATACCGCGTTGTAATGGTATGCGGAGTAAAAGTATGCGTTGTAACGACATACATCCAGTGGAACGGGTAGCACTAGTATCTACAAGGAATAAAATAGGTGTTCCTTTCACCTTGCCATCCACATAGAGACCATTCTGATCTACCTCTAAGGATGCGCCAAGCACGCATTCCTCCTCCCCTCCCAGGCCCCGTCATTGGGGACATTTCTGAATCACTGTCATCTATCTACACCAGGTACTGTGATGCTACTTGTGCATTTAGATTTACTTGATAATTGGTTTGAAAACCCACGTTTGCCTTGTGCCTCTGCACTTGTCCACTCAACTGAGGCATAGGAGCTTGTGGCATATTCTGATTTCTATTTCTCAGCCTCTGCACTGGCTGATTCTACATCTCAATATTTATCTTTGGCTGCATCATTACTTCTGATACTGTCTGCCCATTCGTCTGAGTAACTGTATTGAACTTACACCTGTGCCTCTAATGCTCGCACTGGCCACAAATATGACATGGATAAGTATTTTTTTATATCTCTGTTTGAGCTCTCTTTCCTCTTCTTTGAGGCACAAAAGCCTGCGGCTGATTTCCTGCTACATCTAGCATTCCAGTAGTCGTCTGACCATTTCCCTGTACCATAATTGAAATGTATTCATCTAAACCCACATATCCTTTCTTTGCCACCCTCATCTGAACCAACATCAATTTCTCTTTTGACTTCTTATGACGTGAATCTATGTCATCTGTAAAATATTTCACATCCCAAAGAATTTCAATTGGTTTACTTTGCCAGCAGATAAAATATTGTTGTATCATGGCACTTATCTCAAGCTTCAAGCCATACACAAACCTATACAGAAAATGTCCCACATCCTTCTCTGCTACATTCTCAATTCCACTATAATGCTTAAATGCCTGTAAAAGCCTTTCGTAATACACATGCGCTGTCTCCTTCAATTCCTGAGTAGTTCTGTCTCTTTTTACCCAATCCGTTTCTTTTGGCAAAATCTTTCCTTTCAGATAGGTAATAACCTGCTTGTATTTTCTCATCACTTCTGCCGATGGCGCACGAGTTTTAGAATCTCTCGCAGGCTCTGTTTCTGGCTAATGGACTGCAATCTTGCACTCAGTCCAGAAATCCGTCGGAACTACAATGCCAAATAAGGTGTCTAAATTCTCTAACAAAACTTTTTTTTATACTAGCTGTCGGAGCTATATCCCTAATCCAATCAAGTTCCTCAGGTGTTCTTGTCTCTCCTTTCTGAGGTTCCCTGCCAATTTCCCCTAATCGCTGTATCACAGGTGTGTCTAACTTTTGAGTTCCCATTTGCAAAATGTTACTGTTATAACCTGTGGAACTCTATGTGGCATTTCGGGAATTTTTTCAGAGATGCAGATCAATGAGTCTGATCTCCCTTCCGTTGTGGTTATTATTTTTCACTCATTCCCACACCACTCACTGGTGTTGCAGCATTTTCTCTTTCATGTGGCACATTCTGATTCACTAGCTCCCTATTTAATTCTTGTGAGTATGATTCATTCCCAATAGCCCATTAGGTAATGTCATTGCATGTACATGCAATACTCCTCGTCCTGACTGATATTATGGAACAATTGGGCCTATAGTAACTGGAACGGATAGTGCATCTGGACCAGTAATCATAACAGAATTATTAGGTTCTACTTCTTCAGGGGTTTGTCCTCCAGACAAAACAATAATTCTATGAGCCGAATGTAAAGGTGTCATCCTAACGAATGGGTTTGTCCCTAAATTGGTCTGCTTTTCATTATAAGGGTGGTCTAGTCTCAATAACTCATTCAATAATTCATCATCTATTTCATCCAGGCTCTTCTCTGTTAATGTAAGAACCTGAGCTTGTGATTTCTCCTCATGTTTACTTTATGTTTACATTTCTCTCCTTCCTTATTTTCCACTACCATTACAGTATACATTCACAAAACCCATTGCAATGTCTTGTCTCCACATCTTTTTCTGTGAATCCCATTTCGCTTTTGCATATCGATTTAAAGTATTTTTGTATCTGCCCTTATATTTCTCCTTCTCTCTTCGATGGGCTTCATGTTTCCATTCTTCAAGAGCCTGGTATTGCGTTGGTCTTGGTGTCGATTTCATATCATTCATCTGTCTTCTCAGAATTTCTAACATCTGTACATTAAAAGTTCCATACTGTGGGAAAACTAAGGGATCATCTTTCTCAGTCTATTTTATCAAAGTCTCTAACCAGGTACAAGTGTGATATACTCTTTCCAAGTACGTCTGCAAAGCTGGTGTACCTTCTGGAGCTACAGGAACTCCCGCATTGTAGGAATAGGCTCATCTTTATGTATTAAAGCCCTCAATCGTTTAAAGAATGTAATGATCCATTATGTTCAATTAAAATCAACCTTAATTCCAACTATTTTGATTCTGTTTTATTGTTTCACCTTTCAATCACTGCTTGATTTCACCAAACAATCCCAGTGGAGCTCCACACCAACCGCCCTATCTCAGCGTGGCACTTTAAGATGTCAGTCTAACTCCTCACAGCGACTGGCTCTCTCTTTACAATTCTTGTTTTCTCTTCTTTTTCTTTTTTCCTTTAAATGATTCCACACAAAACAACATCAAACACAAAACAAATCTTGTCTGCTCCACTAAAACGAATTATAGATCCTCATACAACCAGGAAACTTTTCATTCACACCCAGTATAATTTGGACCAGTGCGATTTCACCCTTTGAGTAAAAATCATTAGGATTCCTTCTGGTGCACTCTAGAAGAAACCCCAATAAAAGTTTACCTCAAAACACTTTCAAAAAGTTCCTTTCACTGGTGGCACTGGCAATGACGTCTCATGCACAGCCCCCGCAAAACAGCATGCAAACTTACTTAGTGTATGCCACGCTAAGACCCACCCGTAGGTGTATATCTCGGGATCTTAGGCCACGTTGGACCCATACTCAACTTCAATACAATACAAACATAAAAATTTCACAATAAGACGTAACACTTCTGTGATCACAATTCCACACTAGTCTTGTCACTTTTATCGTCAAATGAAGCTTACTAAACCTTTTAGACTACAAAGGAATCCATATGACTGCATCCCCTCATATCCTTGTTTTAATCAGTCAATACTAAACCATCCGACTCACTGCCAGAAAATTGATGCAGCGGTAAATCATACCAAATTTTTCATGCCACTCATAAATATCCAAATATCACTAGGCACACTTTCTAACAAATCCTAATCATATATCTTTCATTTTCACCCATCAGTACCATGACTTAGGTCCTCTGGTGGATCTTTTTTTTCGAGCTGATAGGGACTAGAATGCTCCAAAGATGTTAAAAATTATCCTATGAGGACCTGGAATACATAATTGCTAACATGACCATAACCTTCTCTGCTATAGAACAAAACCTTCTTTAGCCACACACATAGACTCCTTAAGATCATAGATATGACTAAAAGAATGAGACAGAATTGATAGAGATAATTCAGGAAAAACCTTTATCTAATGCCTCAAATTGCATAGACAGATCAGGAAAACATTTCAAGATCAGATTTAATGACAATTTTGTTAATGCAAGTAACCACACCGTTTAGCACAGATCATATTTATCGGCACGATTCAGCCTATTGAGAGCATGAGGAAAAATACAGGTTCAGTTATTAATCATACAAACCAAAGCAAGGCAGTTCGCTTCAAGTCTGTCCTTGGATAATTTAATTCAAATCCAAGCTTTGCACCGCATGTCACAGAGTCAGATAATCTCCTAGCCGAAAGGTTATTTCCAGTGCTCTTTTATCAACCGGCAAAGCACAGAATTTGGGATCATAGTTTGCATAAGGTTCAGTTCATTAAAGTCTGTTTCCACCAAGAACGAGTAGAAAAGAGTAAAGGGAAGATAACAGGTATCAAGAGTGTGTCTGACAGCATGCCAGGCAGGAAAGATTTATGACAGCCAGCCCCCGTCTCCTCCCCAGATGGGGAAATTATATTTCAAATGTTCCAGATTTACACCCCTCAACATATCAATTCCATCAGTCTATGGGGTTTTAGTGGTCACTCATTGTGGGCTATCATGGGGGGATCAGTAAATCATACAAATCTTGATGAATTAAGTAATCCTTTTTGCAAGTGTAATTAAAATTAATTATGTTCCATTTAGTTAGCATTTCGTCTCTTCTACTGAAGTAGGAGGCACTTGTGTTTGTCCATAGTCTGTCTATTCCCAGTTGCCTTTTCCTGGGGTTGCAACGATATTTGCTTTAGTTCGCTTGTATGTGCTTCTAGTGAGAAGTGAGTCAGTCACTCAAATTAACGTTATTTCGCCAATACAATAACAGCATGAAAAGTATTCTACAAACATACATTCCAAAGTATTTAAAAACATTCCAGATTAAAAAGAGACATCTATTAAAATACAAAAATTTATAAAATACAATTAAAAGTTATAGAATATAAAACCAAGTCAATATAAAAGATTTCATTAATATAAGAGCAAAAATTAATCAAATTGGTCCTCATCATGCTTGTAAGATTCAAACTATGGAGTTAATCTTCTTCTCTTTCTAGCAGCTAGGACAAACAAGCCCAAACAAAAACATGCCAAAGGATCCGGTGATAGCGGAAAGTAATAAAGTGCTGGGCGACATTGTCTAAAATGTAATTTATGATAAGCGAGAGGATATATCTATTTCTTTCGCTCATATACAGCTTGCAAAAAACAATGTTCAAGAAGTTCTGAGGAGAATAGTTAATAACATCGACATAAAGGAAGGACATCAACGGATTACATTTTGGATGGATAGCCTAGCATGGACGGGATATATTTTAATTCAAAATCTCAGTAATATATATCTGTGTTGAAGGTTTGTGACAAATGTCTGGTATGAAATTGAAATATTACTTTTGCTTAGAGATAAATGATATTGTCTCATTGTACTCAAATTGCGATGGAGGTCATATCTCCTTCTATCGAAATAATCTAATAAACGAACCATTAAATCTTTTTTAGATATTGTCATACATAACTTGGGATCCTCATATCAATTACATAAGCCAATTTCCTGTAGGTTAATCTCAATGTATTTTAAACATTTCATTTAATGTACATAATCTAAGCTTAGACAGTCAACCAAGATATGTCTGGTTAGACTTAAAGTGCCACAAAAGAATTGGTACAGTACGAATTGTATCTGTTATGTAAGGAACACTCAACTCAGAGTGGCAGTCATAACAGGAACAGGATTGTGGGACAAATATCAATCTTTTCAAAAAGCTGTCCTCTATACACTGCAATTTTGATGTATCAGAGAAACCCCGGACAGTTGCCCTATAGGAGGCAGTAGATAGCGTTTTAGCCTCGTAGATCTTTTTTTATTACTTTTAGTGGCTTTGAACCCAGTTTCTTTACAAATCAAAAAGGTCCTCCAATATATTTTTCCATTATAATTCCTCTATTAGTCACCATATATTCCCATGTGTTTTTCCTATTAAAGATAATCCCTAGGTAATTAAATGAATCCACAATCTTCAATAAACATTCTGGGATGTTTTGTTGATCTTATACATCCCACAAGTACAAAAAACTTGGTTTTGTTTATCTTCATGTCCAGATTATTCATAAATTTTACATGCTCCTCTATGAGTCTCTGCAGGGCATTACCAGTTCGTGCAAGGAGCACTGCATCATCTGCATAGATGAGAATCGGGACTGGAGAAGATTTAATAAGGGGGACATCCGACATAGAACCTACGAAAGCCAATTCCACTGCATTGGTATATAAAACAAATAACAATGGTGCCAGAACCCACCACTGCCTCACTCCACAGGTAATTCTAAAATATCTTGTACATTCTCCCTTTTTCCCGCAACGAACACAAGCCATGGCATCGGAGTACATATCATGAATAAAATTGAATATCTGAGTCTCTATTCCCATATCGACCATTATTACTCATAACTTGGAATGAGCCTCACAGTAAAAAGTGGCTGATATATCCATAAAGGCCATAAATAAATGTTGCTCGCGAGTATGAGGCTTAAGTTAAAGCACTAATCCACAGTTCCCTTTCCTTTTCTAAATCTGTATTGGCTGGGAATTATTATGTTCCTTTTATTTGCCCACTCCTCCATTCTGTTCAAAACTACTCGCCTCATTAATTTGGCTGTGGTATCTAATAGAGACACAGGACTATATTTTTTCAGGACGGCCTTATCCTCTTTCTTGTAAATCGGTATTAATATCGTCTTTATCCAGGATGCCAAAACACCTGTTCGGACTGTGGTGTTAAAAACATTTGTGAGTAATGGGGCCCACAGGTCCTGGTTATCCAAGAAGAAGTTGATCGGGACCCCATTGGGTCCAGAGTCCTTAGATTTTTTGGAATGATTAAGAGCATGTTTTATTTCATCCAAACTAAAAAAGAAAGTAACTACAGTATTACAAGCTGGCAAATCTGCAAGCAAAAGTTTACCTTCCCTGGTTTCCCAAAAAGTCCTTCAAAGTGTTCGGCCCATGCATCCTCATCCACCTGTCTCTCTAGGGAAATCTCATTCTCCTCTCTTAAACAAGGGGCGTTAATTATGCTCCAAATGTCCCTTCTACTATTTAATGCTGCTGTTCTTAGTAGGTTCTCCGGAGCCTCCTCCCTCAACAGATGTAGTCTAGTTAGTGTCACTTTTTATTTGTCAGGCGTGATGACTTCCCTAAGTTGTGATCTATTGTTTTGATCTTAAAGCAACATGGAGATGTTTAAGCGCCTTTGCACACGCATTATCAAACCAGCAAACCTCCTTGCAATTCCTATTGGAAATCAAGCAAAACAGATTATCCGTAATCTCCACTGTGATCCGCTCAAAGGCCGCCAGGAAATCATTATGGGGTCAGTTTAATTCTAAACATGTCAGAATCTCCTGCGCCTTATTTCCAACAATTCGGCCAGTAAACTCTACAGTTTCCACTTTTTCCCACTTCAGAACAACCCCATTTTTCTTGCCATAGAAAGCTTTGGTAATGGTTTTTCAGGTGATTTCCACCTTTGGGCAATTGTCATGTAGAAAGTGATTGCAGTGTGGTCACTAAAGGCGTTATAGTGTGTCTTGATATTATTGAAGTATGATTTGATGGTTTCTGAGACAAAAATAGAATCAAGGATTGAATAAAAGAATGAGTAGAAAATGTAGAGACCAATTCACCAGTTATAATATCATATGGATTAATTATCTCAAGGCTGTTGGCCATTAATATCCTCTTGAGAGTATTTCCATAATCATTGTGGCAAAAATGAGGAAAGGTGTCCCCATCAATGTCAATCAACCCACATGCAGCGGAGCCACCCCTATTACAACTATGGGCATTGAAATCCCCCATCCAATGTCACAGAATGTATGGGATGTTTTCAGCAAATCAGCAATCAGGGGTTCCAAAACTGTTGCCTGATTGCCTTCAAAATTATTGTTATAAAAGTTAATACGCTTTATGAACCTCACAAAGCAGAATATGATTATAGGGTGTTGTATTAAAAAAAATCTACTTTAAATGTCAGTGTATTAGCCACTAGTGTTACTATTCCTTCTCTAGGGCGGCCGGCACTAGAACTTAATGCGGGTGTCTGGAAGGACTGATAGCTGTCTAGACTGAGCTGATCGATTTCCCATGTTCCCTGAAAGCATAATATGTCATATTGAGTCAACAAAGCCAGACAATCAGGATTACTCTTTTTCTGTTTGAAACCCGATGTGTTCCATGAGATAACAAATTCCAGGTCACTGACATAAGGGATCCAAAACGATTTCTACACATTGTTTTTCTGGAGGGTTTGGGAGGGATAGGGGGACTGTTAGACCTGGCAGCATTGGTGTAGGTTTCCCCTGTATTTTTGCCTTTACCCACTGTGTTTTTGCTGTGTGGTGGAATTCGTTTTGTTGGTCTAGATGCTTTGGGCACTTTGCCACTGCTGTTCAGTGCCAAAGTGCAAGTGCTCCCTTTGTAAATTGGTGATTGCATGATTGGCATATTTGATTTACTAGTCAGTCCCTAGTACTTTACACTGTGTGTGCCCAGGGCCTGTAAATCAAAAGCTGTTAGTAGGCTTGCAGTACTGATTTTGCCACCTACATAAGCAGTCTTGCAACAAGGTCGCAGGCCTGCCATTGCAGAACCTGTGTGTAGTCTGGAACTGCCATGTCGACTTGGCAAGTGCACCCACTTGCCAGGCCCTAACCTTCCCTTTTCTTACATGTTAGTCACCCGTAATGTAGGCCCAAGGTACCCCTGTGGGCAGGGTGCAGTGTATGTCAAAGGTAGGACATGCCCCTACGTGTGTGCCCCTGATAGTGAAATAATGCCAATTTTGTTTTTCACTATTGTAAGGCTATCTGTTCCCACAGGATAGAATGGGGAGTTTGCTTATAACATCTTATAAACATAACTACCCCTGGGAACAAGGTAGGAGAATAAAGTTTAGTATGCCTGAACTCAGAATGCTAAAATGCATCTTTTAGTGAGGGTGATGTTTACATTCTGTGTTTGAAAATACCACTTTTAGAAAGTAGGTATTTTTTTGTTTACCCATCCAGTGTGCCTCTGCTAGAATGTATATTGACTGTCTGGCTTTAGAGTGAAAGGGGCTGGGGAAGTGCAGTGGCTCCAGAGAGTCTGGATGAGTCAGGGCTGGGCTGACTAGACCTGCGCTGCATGTAGAGAAGGAGTAGATTTCCTTTCACCTGAGTGGGCCTGGTCTGCCTTCCACAATGCTGTCTCCACCTCCTGCTATGAATCTGCACCCGAGAGGACAGAACTGGGTTTGACTGAGCACAGGGCTTCTGTGCCACCAGAGAACAAAGGATTTTGCTATATAAATATTTGGAACAGCAATGGACTTTGCTGTTTGCTCTGTCCCCTGCTTGAGGAAGATCTCAAAGGGCTTGAAGAAGAGCTTGACTCCTGTTATTAAGTCTCAGGGA
This sequence comes from Lissotriton vulgaris, assembly GCF_964263255.1. NCBI lineage: Eukaryota > Metazoa > Chordata > Amphibia > Caudata > Salamandridae > Lissotriton > Lissotriton vulgaris. The sequence goes on along the minus strand of NC_141699.1, from coordinate 755,870,463 downwards.
CGCAAGGTTTTAACCACCAGCTCCCCTGAACTGCCTTGCTGGGAGTTCTGACCTGCTAAGAGGTGCCTGCTGTTGTTTTGGATCTCTGGAGGCTGTTGGCCACTGGGAGCTGGAGAAATAAACACAACAACGAGAAGCGTGATGCAACCGCACCTGTTTACGACGCATCGCCAAAGAAATCGTCTCAGAGTCTGCCTGCGGCTCGAGATATCACTGCATGCCCCATTGAGTGCACTGATCTCCGAAGTCTGAGATCACTACACCAATTCCAACGCAAGCCCTGCTGTGCGGCTGCAAGAACACATGCATCGTCCCGGATCGTCACATAGCATCGAGGTGCCAAGTCTGTCACATTGTTGTAGGACGCAGTAAGAAACCGACGCATCACCTCTCCATGCAGTAAGAAACCAACGCATCAACTCCTCTCCAGTAAGGAACCGATGCATCACCTCCCCTGCACAGTAGTAAGGAACAGACGCATCACCTCCCCAGAGGCAAGGAACTGACGCATCACTTTCCCTGTGTGTAAGGAACCAACACATCACCGTCCCTGTGGCCCTTTTTGTTAGTGTGCACAACACATCCAAGGTTTTTTTTTGTGAATAGTGTTGCATCTGCATTTTGCTTTGAACTGAACAATTTTTACCATTTGAAAGTCATAGTTTTGTTACTGTATTGCGGATTTGTGTCGTTTTGGTCTTTTTTGGTTTAGATAAAGATTACTTATTTTTCTAAATTGGTGTGATTTCCATTTGTACTTTTTTTTACTGTATTTACTGTATATGTTCACAAATGCTTTACACACTGCCTCTGAGATAAGCCTGTCTGTTTGTGCCAAGCTACCAAGGGGGTGAGCAGGGGTTATTTTAGATGTATATCCTCCTTACTAGAAGCAAGTGTCCCTATTTGGACAAAGGATCCTACCTCTTCCTACTAGAGACTCCCCTTTCTCACAGGGACAATATCATTTTATTTATGCGAGGCTGCGGGCAATTTGCCCAGTCAATCGCACGCATCCATATCTACTAGTAAAGCAAATCTATTAGTGAGGGGAACAGGGGCACTCGTTTGGGAGAAGTAGGTATTCGATAAAGGGCGAGAATGACAGGGACCTTTCACCTTGGTCTGTACAGTTATACATGGGCTAGGAGGTTTGCAGAAGAAGCCTACTGGGAGGGCACAAATCTCAGTGTCAAAGGTAGGAACCTTTGGAAGTAATCTTAGTAGGCCGCCTACTAGTCACTGGTTATTAAACATTCATGACTATACAATCCCCTCCTATGACCTTCGGTGCAGGGCCCACCCAATTCACTCTTCTAGCCATGATGAGGTGCTGAATGAACATGCCCTTTGAAAATTTAGAAAGCCAGAATAAGGTTTTATGCATTAGCTGCTCAGTGCATTCTTGTTGTTCAGATTTTAATATAGGGATCTTGGCAAAACAACAACAAAAGGGCAAGCAGCCGGGGGCAGATCTAATCTCTCTCCTCGAATAAATACCACATCTTCTTCGAGCCTTAGGAGCCCTTTCCCTTGCCCTTGGACAGAATTAGCAATACCCATATCGCCTGCTCCTACATTGTTTGCAGTTGGAGCAGTGCCAGTAACCAGCCTCCCCATTTGGGCCCTCTCTGATGTTAAAATGGGGAGCAATCTCTCAGTCCATAAATCAACCAGAATCACAAAAGGCCCTGCTAATGTAGCAATCTGAGACAACCAGGTAGGAGCAGTAAGGCAGTCCAAGCAGTCATAACTAAGAAGTGGTAATTCAGATTGTAAAGGCCCAAGCTCAATTCCAAACCGATGACAGTAGCGGTGGTTCTATTACAAAGCAAAGTCAAAGCATATCTATTTTGGACAGTCTGATCAAAAGCAGTTGGAAAAACGTTGTAAGAATTTGCACCAATTTCTGGGAGGGGGCGTCAACAATGGGCAGTGCAGGAGCAATCAGAGGAGTTAACGGGTGAGTGTCTACGGGTATAACCAGGTTAGAGTTTTTATAAGCTTTCATGGGCTTGGGCTTCTGTAAATCTGATCATTTTGCCCTTCCTCAAGTCATTTCCTTTTGCCCAGAGGTTCCATCACTGGGCTGCCTTGAGCTTCATGATCTTTAAGAATGTCAAGTGAGACTAGAATACTAGACACTGCATTATGGTTTGACAAAACTGTAGAGGTACTCACTCCTTTTTAGCTCCGGGACAGGTCTTACCTCCTCCAGCGAAAGATGGCGTTCCATCAGCTCAATTTCCTTAGAGAGCACATCAGCCACCCTCAATAAGAAGGAGTCCAATGTGTTTATAATTTCTCCACCTGGTTCTGATGTTCTCAATTTCTGCTTTGCTATCTATGAGGTACAATATAGTCAATATTCCAGATGTTATAGGGAGGGCCCAGCATCTTCCAGGCAACAACAGATGTGGACTGACCTGCCGTTGGCCCGGGCTAGGCCCGGGATTTTCCCGGGCGCATCCCCGTGCACGTCCCATGAAGTGGAACGCCTTTGCACCTTTATGCGCGTCTAGATGAAAAGGATCAATCACCACTGTTCCAAGAGCTCACCACACCTAGGTACCTGTCCTTGTTAGCGGTCCGTTTCAATCCTTGTTTTCCCAACACATAACACCCACACTTACCTTGTTCTCTCCCCCATAGATGTCCCACATCCCCCTGGTCCTGAAGAAACCTGCCACCCAACCCCGGGTCGAAACGCCGTCGACGCCCTTAGGGAATGAACCAGATAACCAGTGTCTATGATTCGCAATAGTCATTGTGTAATTTATCAAAACCTTATTGTTCATGGTCATTTCCCCTTTCCCTTTTCCTTGTACATACCCTTCACAGAAACCTTGTAAATACTTCACCTTGTGTCACTGAACTGCTGTTTAGGTTCACACAATACACTTGGGACACCTTTGCACCTTGTCACTAGTACTATGTACATAATGTTGAAATATGACTATTATCCTTTTTGGAAAAAATACAACGTTACTATTTATGCAACAAACTCTGATGTTTTGAGCCTTGTTTTTCTATCAGACATCCCTCAGAAGTCCCTCAAATGTGTTATTGCTATTAAGCTGTGTACTTACTAATGACTGTACATTGAATGCTCCACTGGAACCATTGTTTCCCTATATAAAATAGATGAAAAGGATGACAGGATTTAGAGTCCCCAGCTTTCCGCTTCCCAATAAGTGCTCTCCAATACTCCAGTGTACTCCAATGCTCGTGGCTAAGTGAGTCCATTGTTAGCTAGAACAGAAGTGAAACTTTACAGAAAGTTCTCATAGGGCTTAAGTGACTGCCTCACATGATTTTACATTAGCCTAAGGAAGAGAAAGCTCTGCGGCCTACATGGAAAAATAGTTGAATCACTATTGTGTCAATATCATGGAAGATCATAAATTTACAATTGCATTTAACCCCTTGCATGCTGCCATCGGGCGTTGGCCGACGGGAGCGCTACCTCGCTAATGCTGCCGTCGGCCAACGGCCGACGCAGCCCCGCCCATTTTGCGGAAGTGCCGCACTGCCACGAAATCGCGGCCGCGGCAAAGGGGTTAATGTTCTTCATAAATTTAGTTATGCTTGCCTTTATGAAATACATGTCAGTATTAAGCACAACAAAAAAATCTTTCTAGTCATTATTGGCACATTCTCATACAAGCATAATTATCAACGTGACTTTTTTGTCCATTTATTATTTTTTATATGCGTTACAAAAAGCCTACAATCATTCCATGGCAGTTTTATTTATATAAAGCATTTTCTTCATTTCTCTGGTACCACTATGTATATATGTGTTCATTTTAATGCACATTTGAATATGGTTATCCTCGAAAACTCTATATTATTTTTATTTTTCATCTTTCTTACAACACGCTAATGCATCAGGATGAAATTCACATTTTTCTCACTTTGTTTACATTTTTGTATCATCATTGTCCAAAACTCTGCATGCTTTTACAATGCAGTATGTGAACTCATTTTTTTCAACTAAATAGGTTAACATGTCTCATCCAGTAAAAAGTGTTGTAAATTATTTTCTCAGGTAGGAATTGGTAAAAATAGATTGCAGGTAACAACTACACTCCATTAGTATTTGGGAGGGGCATGTTTAAGGCGTCCCTTCCAAATACCGAATCACATAGTTATGAACACATTTTTTGTGACCGAAATGTGGTCCAAAACATTCACACTTTACCAACGACTCAAAGTGGGTGGTAAAGCATTCACAAATTGGAAGGGGTCCCAGGGGACCTTTATTCCCTTTGTGAATGCTGGAAAAACATTTTTTTAAGAGCAGGCAGTAGTCCCACAGACCAATGCCTGCTATTAAATTATGAAAACAAAACATTTCATTTTTTAATGTTGAAACGTATCCTGTTTTCCTTTAAGGAAAACGAGTTGCATTTCAACAAAAATTCGCTTTTTGTAAATCACTATTCCTATTCTTTGTACATATGGCCCGTTGTGCTTTCTGGGTTACATTCCATATAAAGTGCGGAAACAATGTATTGCCTAGAACACTGGTAAAAACTAGTGCGCTGGCCAAATGTACCCAGGATTGACAATTTTGCCCTGAGACAATGGCGAAGTTGCCCTCAAACATGATTCACCATTTCTGCAAAATGTCCATGCACAGCAGCAATCTTGGTTTACATTATTATTTGGTCACGGATGAATTATCTTGTAGCTACCAAGTTAAACACGGCACATAATTATCAGTGATTTCCAGCTTTCTGCAAAATAAAGCGTGTCTGTCAATTTCAATTAATATTTTGGAACATTATGCCCACTCAAAGAAATGAATCCCTTGTCCTTTGCATTGCTCTCACCAGAATCCCCAGAATGCATAGCCCAGAAAAATCATATAGGCTTTATTCACAAAGGTAAACGTACACTTTTGGTGTAAATTTACCATTATTTACAAGTCACAAACTTCTAGTGTAGTTTTACGTGCAGCATTTTTACGACTGCCGAGACTGTCCTATCTTTTAAAGTGTACAGTTCTCCGCAGTCATAAAGATACTACATGTAAAACTGCACTCCTAAGTGGGATTCATGAAGGTACTGTACTTACCTGAAGTAGTTACGAGTGAGGAGTCTCCGCACTCGTGGCGGAATCTCCGCACTGCAGTTTTCAGTTTGGAGGTTCCGCCCTGAGTGCGGAGGCTCCACACTTGCAATTTTGCTACACGTAAGTACCTTTGTGAAACATCCCCATAGCTTACGAATAGCAAAAAGTAGTAAACATACACAAAAAGCGCAAGTTTACATTTGTGAATAAGGCCCATTTCCTTTATGAGAGATACTTATTCATCATTTGCAGGTCTCGGGTACTACTGCTGCCTTCCTCTCACATACCCTACTGTACTCTTCTGGTACAGGAATGAATAGCTCTAACCATTGGATCTATTATGCTATGAATGAGGAGAAAAGCAAGATAATGTGTAATTGTGTGCGTGGGAAGGGCCACTTAATACAGCACTGACTCACCCACTCACTCATTACCTGCACACACAGACACTTAGAGAAACTCAGACAACCAATCACTCACCCATATAGAAACTTCTGAAATGCAGGGCTGCACCGTATTTACAAGAATACAGTGCAGCCTTGCGTTTCCCCCTGCGCTGGTGCTAATTTAGCTGCCTATTGACAACTCAGGCGCCCTTTCCCCATAGTACAAGTGGGCCTGCTTTAAGGAGAATGATTGTTTATGTGAAGGAAGGTGTACCTTCCTGCACATAAACAATCTGAAATGGCATTTTGAAACTTCTATGTGTGCTGTTTAATGCAGTACACATAGAAGTTGAAAAACGTAATTTTTTTATTGAGTGTTTATGTGCAGGAAGGGACACCTTCCTGCACATAAACAATCAATGGCATTTTGCTGTTGCTGTGCAGCACACATTGAAACAGCAAAAACGAGGAGAAATTAAACATTTCTCTTTGTTGCACTAGGGTAAAACCAGGTTTTCCCTGGTCTTAATTTTGGCGTTGCCCCAAATTTACATCACCCTTGTAAATATGGGGCAGTATCAACATCAATGGGTTGTTGCAATGGATGGCCCATCACAACACCCATTGCCCTCCCCTTTTACGCTAGGTATAGGCAGCGTTAAGCCACATTAAGAGACTTAATGCCGCCTTGTGAAAAAGACGAAGTCCATATCGCAACCGAAACATCGAGAAAGGTGATCTTGTGATGGTGATAGGGGCTTGTAACTATGACCCTCAGTTCTAAAACCCTTATAAAACATTGTGTTGGAGCTATAGGTAGGAACTCAATCTGATTTGCTTCAGTAGGGCTGAGACGTAAAAATTAATCTGGCTTGCCTAAAAAAAAAACATTTAGAAGCGGATGCTGATAACCACATAGGTACAGTATAACTCACTCAATCGATTATGTTTTTCCTCTCAGCCTACTCGATAAACAGGGAAATCGAGCTGGCCCAGTTGGTGCAACGTCTAGTACCCCTTGGTAAACGGATGTTCTATTATTGCTAAGGCATGAACTGGGAGGTAGGGAGCAGATGAGGAAGGACCGGTAAACAAGCATTTGCAATGCAATATGTCTCAATCAATCAATCAAGGGTCTGTTAAGCGCGACTACTCACCCGTGAGGCTCTCAAGGCACTAGGGGTGGGGAGGGGTTGCAGGATCCATTCCATAATGGAGGGGGTATGCCGAAGAGCCAGGTTTTGAGGTTCTTTGCAAAGATGGTGAGCGATGTTGTCTGTCTGAGGTCGAGCGTAAGGACGTTCCAGGCTTTTGCTGCAAGGAAAGAGAAGGAGCGTCCTCCCGATCTGGTCTTTCTTGTGCGGGGGGCCATGGCGTAGGAGAGTTGGGCTGATTGTAGGGTCCTTTGGGGTGCGTGGAAATTGAGTCGGCAGTTCAGGTATGCTGGTCCGGTACCGAGGAGGGCCTTTTGTGTGTGGGTGAGTAACTTGAAGGTGATTCTCGCCTCGACGGGGAGCCAGTGGAGTGTGCGCAGGTGCTGGGAGATGTGACAGTGTTTTGGTAGGTTGAGGACCAGTCTTGCGGCGGCGTTCTGGATGTTCTGAAGCTCGCAGGTGAGGTTCTTGCTTATTACGGCGTAGAGTGCATTGCCATAGTCAAGTCTGCTGGTGACCAGGGCGAGGGTGACAATCTTTCTGTGTTCGAGTGGGATCCATTTGAAGGTCTTACGAAGGAGGCTGAGGGTGTGGAAGCAGGAGGACAAGACAGAGTTGATCTGGTGGTCCATTTTGAGCTCAGAGTCTAGGATGATTCCTAGGTTGCGAGTGTGGTCTGTGGGGGTTGGAGGGTTTCCTGAAGAACCGGGTTTTTAAACCCAGCGGCACCAGGGGCACGCCCAAAGTCTTCGGATTCACCTGTCTTGGTATACAGAGACACAGAATACTTCTGAGTGGCGTCAAAGACCAAATTTATTAGTTGCAGCTAGTAACAGTGATCCTAGAAGTACAGCATAGCGTATACTATCAGGAGACTGCTCCATTTTGTAAGGCGAAACATCTCTTTTTATACACAATATTCACATTACAAATGTATGCCCATTGCACAAAATTCTGACCAATAAGGTACATTTTCAAACAAAGTATCACATGACAGAAAACTCAGTTTGCAAGACCCCAACCCAAAGTTAATTATTAGGAATGTCCCAAATTCAATCTCCACAAGCCGGACAAACCCATATTTGAAAGCACAATGCATGTAATAAAGGAGCATAGAAAGGAAACAATGACAGATAACGAACAAGATAAGGCATGTGTAAAGAAAATAAAAGTTAACGATGCCGTGAACATTGATTGGCAATCTCAGACAACGATCAACTAAGGAAATTGGCTTAGCAGGGTCAGTTTCAGGTGAAAGAGTCAGGTTATTACAGTTCACCTTAAAGTCAAGAAGAACCTGGTTAATGTATACCGGTACGCAAAGACCAGGTCGCTGTATTCATTCGACCACGTTCTTCAGATCGATAACAGAAAACCAAGCAGCTGAGGCAGGAATCATAGTCAGTAAGGCAGTAATGTCCGGGACAACAGGAAATGGTGGCACAACAATCTTATTGACCTCTCGAAGGTCGATCACAAACCAATACACAGGTGGCTGGGAAGAGTCAGTACGCTTAAGGACAGGCAGAACAGGACTGTTACACACATTACCTCTTGTTTCTTCAATCACACCTTTCTCAACCAAATCATAGATAATTGCTAAAAGAGCTCTTTCGCCATCACTAGAAATCCGGTATTGGGGAATGCGAGGTAGATTAGCATTCGACTTGAGGGTAACAAGGTAGGGTGGAATCTGCAAAAGGCCAACATCATTAGGACCTGTAGCCCAGAGAGTATCAGGAAGAGAAAGCAATTCCAGTGGAAGCCGATCTTTAGACAAATACATCGGAGAAATCACTTTCTTACCCAACGTAAGATGTACTCCCGAAGGAGAACAATGTAATGTCGCATGCGATCTTTTCAACAAATCCAAACCGAACAGATTCTCACCACAACCTGTCGTTAGAATAAGGGGTGCTTCCAATTCACAAGGCCCAATAGAAAGAGGTAAAGGACAAGAAACCAGGTTACGAACTGGGGCGCCAGAAAATCCTACCGAGACATTCGTCAAGCCAGACAAAGGTGCGCCAGGGTGTTTAGAGTGCATGATAGAACTCTTTGCTGCACCAGTATCCAAAAAAAAGGTTCTGCAACACCTGATGTAATTACTTCAACATAAGGTCCACTCTGGTCTACTGGAACTAACACTACTCCCTCCCTTTGTCCATGGCTGTCCTAACTATCATTAAAATCAGCCCTCTCGCTTTCAACATAATAATCATCAGTGTAATATTGAGCAGACTGAACAGACGGAACATTTTGTTGATCAAAACAATTCATAGAGTTCTGAGGGGGAAAGGAACGTTCATTTTGGGGAAACGCACCACGCCCCCTACCCCTAGGTACTTGCTGGACACCACTACGGCCTCTCAAACCAGACATACCATTCGCACGATGTAGCAGAATCGGGCAACTATTCTTAAAGTGACCTTCCTCTCTACAATAAGCACACTGATTAGGGTCTAACAGGAGTCGTGGAGGAAAAGACTCAGGCTTCTGCAACAATCTCTGAAACTGTGGGGGCTGCTGAAACTGGGAGGGTTGCTGAAACTGACGCTGATTAGGGCGAGGTGGATACGCCAGCTGTAGAAGAACCTTCGTTTTTAATTCTTTAGTCTTCTTCTCTACTTTATCCTCCTCATCTTTATCTCTGTTCTCATAGTATTGTGCAGTAGCCAATATCTTGGCCGAAGAAGAAACAGCCCATGAACTCTCAGAGTCCTTTAACTTATTATAAAGCTCAGGAAGCAAATTAAAGACAAAGTTATCCACGAACAACCTTTGGCCACCTTCTGTACTCATGTCCTGACCACTTTGATCAATGAATGTTTCCTCAAACCTGGTGAAGAAATTAGACACACTCTCGTCTTTCTTTTGTTTGCATGCTGCTAACTTGTCCCAATTCACTCGCATAGGAGGCATCAAGGTTTTCATTAAATTAATAATCCTACCGGATAGATCTGCAACTAAAGGCTCAGGTTTGGCCCACTCCTACCTGCCGACCATCTGTAGCAACAATATTAACCCACGTATCTCCTAACTCTGCCGCATGATCCTCATGACGGATCTTCGCCCACAAAGGTTGAGGGACTACATTACCCAACAACATATCTATGTCAGCTAAATTCATAACACACGCATCAACTGTCTGGGACAACTCCTTGTAATAACCAGCAGGATTTTTACGGGGGTTAGGCAAAGTCTGCTTAAGAGCCAGGACCTCAGCTCTCTTCCAAGGGACATGTACCCACACTCGCTAAAAATGAGCCGGTACTGCCTGAATACCCTGATTAAGATTAGCCACAACTTCCTCTCTCCATACAGGGGGAACCTCTCTCATCGGGTACTGCTTCACTTTTCTCCTAACAGAAGGGTCAGGTTCAAACAACGACTGAGAAGGAAGTCTACACCTAAATGCAAGAAGCGTCTCTATCGCTTCCTCAACATCAGAACCCACCATCGTCCCTTTAGCAAATTCAGACTGAACATTAAGTAGTTCCAATGGAATTGGACCCAATTTATTATCTTCCCATTCTTCACGGAGGAAAGTACACATAACATCAAAAACATACCTTTGTGTTGATGCCTCCCACTGCAGAAAGACATCCATAACCATTTGTAGATTATACTTGAAGGCATTCGAAACTCATCTACGAGCAAGGAGATCTAACACTGTCCGCTCTTCGTAACTAAGGAGCTGACTACGCATTTGTTTCCGTGCAGAAACAGGGGTCATATTCAGTGACCCAAAGAAAGGAGACAAAAGACTAGTAACAGTCTCAGTCATTCGTTGTCGAGCAGAAGGAGAAGAAGTTGACATGAGGACAGGAGACAAAGTGTTTTGAGATGACAGAGACGTAGGGTCAGTAGCAAAGGAAGTTGAAGGTAAAGGAGAGGAAAGCAAAGAAGTTTGAGGCAGAACTGTTAGCAAAGCTGGCGGCCCCAGAGGGGGCTGCGCCAGGGGAGGAAGAACCAATTGTGGAGGAACGGGTGGCTGGATAACAACAGGGGGTTGAACAACTGGGGGTTGCGGAGGTGCCGTAACACTCTGCTCATAAGGGGGTGGTAATCTCAACAAATGCGACATCAAGGGATCCTTTTCAGGGTCATTAGTCACATTTGGAAGAAGAGGTGGCAATGGCCATGCAATGTTGTCTATCTGACACCTCAATCGCACGATCTTCTTCGTCTTCTTTAAACTGCCTAGCAGCTTGTATTATCGATATATTATTTTCTTTCCTATCTCTCTTAGCTTACTTAATTTCTCGCTGTTTGGCTTCCTTACACCAGAGGCGGAAAGAGTCAAACATTGCCGGCCGGGCTTTCTTCTTAAATAGCGCAACTTCTAGATTGTCTAAAACATCTGATTCGAAACTACCATGGTGGGGCCATCGTAAGACACCATCTTTCTTCGTATAGCGGACCCATAGTTCATTAAACGTAATGGGACCCACGCCATGCTTTGAATAGAGCTCATAAGTCGGAGTTCCAACCGGAGGTATCGGACACGAGTCCTCCAATCAGGAATCCCTGTTACAACTACAACAAAACCATTTCCTAAATTTGCTAAGACCAGGCATCTTATAGCTCACTAATCTAGCTTCAAACTTCAAGGTTTTATCAAAAACAATATACTCGCAAATATACGAGCCCCTCTGCTTCGGTATTTGCAAAAACCGAATCAAAGAAACCCAAGAAACAAAACAAAGTCGTGGGAGCGACCCACTTGTACTTAACCAAAATGTCTGTCACGCCACCAGAAGACCGTCTAACGTCGTGCCTTACAAATCATCACAAGAGGGTCCAAGACAGGGCGACAGTCAGGGCAGCAGTCCTTCGTAGCCGTCGGAAAGGGGGAAGCCTCGCAGTAAAAACCTTCAGTCCACGCTCGACATGCAGGGGTCGATGAAGTGGGGGCCCTCCTCCAGAATTTCCTCACGAAGCTCCTCACAATCTTTGGGCTTGGACCGGTACCGCTGAAGTCACCCCACGTTGGGCACCAACAGAAAAACCGGGTTTTTAAACCCAGCGGCGCCAGGGGCACGCCCAAAGTCTTCGGATTCACCTGTCTTTGTATACAGAGACACGGAATACTTCTGAGTGGCGTCAAAGACCAAATGTATTAGCTGCAGCTAGTAACAGTGATCCTAGAGGTACAGCATAGCGTATATTCTCAGGAGACTGCTCCATTTTGTAAGGCAAAACATCTCTTTTTATACACAATATTCACATTACAAATGTACGCCCATTGCACAAAATTCTGACCAATAAGGTACATTTTCAAACAAAGTATCACATGACAGAAAACTCAGTTTGCAAGAACCCAACCCAAAGTTAATTATTAGGAATGTCCCAAATTCAATCTCCACAAGCCGGACAAACCCATAATTGAAAGCACAATGCATGTAATAAAGGAGCATAGAAAGGAAACAATGACAGATAACGAACAAGATAAGGCATGTGTAAAGAAACTACAAGAAAACGATGTCCTGAACATTGATTGGCAATCTCAGACAATGATCAACCAAGGAAATTGCCTTAGCAGGGTCAGTTTCAGGTGAAGGAGTCAGGTTCTTAGAGTTCACCTTAAAGTCAAGAAGAACCTAGTTAATGTATACCAGTACGCAAAGACCAGGTCGCTTTATTCGTTCGACCACATTCATCGGCTTACGTGATGGCAACGCAAAATGGAGGCACGAACAAAATGGAACCCATATTCGAGACGAAGTCTCTGAATACGTAATGAACTCGCTAGTTATTGTGACGAATTCACTCCATATTAGCTGAACTTACTAAATACGGTACGACATCACCAAAATTGTGACGGAACCATAACCTCACGGGACGAGATCGGATTTACAGAACCTCACTCCAGGAGTCGGGGTTTGAGCCCATGATGAGTACTTCCGTCTTGTTGGTGTTTAGTTGAAGGCAGCTGTTTTTCATCCATTCTTTGACGGCTCCCATGCCTTCTCAAAAGTTGTGTCTGGCGGTGTTGGGTTTGTTGGATAGAGAGAGGATGAGTTGGGTGTCATCTGCGTACGACACAATGTTCAGTCCGTAGGTTCTGACGATGGGGGTGAGTGGGACCATGTAGACGTTGAAGAGTGTCGGGCTGAGGGAGGAGCCCTGAGGGACTCCACAGGTGATTGGTGTAGGGTCCAAGAGGAAAGGGGGAAGTCTGACCCGCAGCGTTCTGTCAGAGAGGAAGGAGCAGATCCAGTCGAGGCCTTGTTCTGTATTCCTGCATCATGGAGATTGGATATTAGGGTGCGGTGGGAGACTGTGTTGAACGCCACTGCGAGGTCGAGGAGGATGAGAGTTACTGTTTCTCCTTTGTCCAGTAGGGTGCAGATGTCGTCTGTTGCAGCAAGGAGGGCAGTTTCTGTACTGTGGTTCTTTCTGAAGCCGGATTGCGAGGGGTTGAGGTTGTTGTGCTCTTCAATGAAAGTGGCGAGTTGACTGTTGACGGCTTCAAGCGAGTTCGAGCTATTGGCATTGTAAATGACAATGCCTTTTATTTATGTTTTGGGTTTTAAAATTTGCAATGCAAATGCAAGACCTATTGCATTGCAATAAAGGGCCTTCTCGATCGCTTCTTAGATTGTAATTATCAGAGGAAGAAACCGGACTGTGACATCTTCAAACTATTGATAAATAGTGCAGTGAAGATGTGTAAGTGCTGTAAATTACATAGACACGAAGTGTGAAGTGAGAGTTACATATGATCTGAGCTATAAACACTAACAAAGTGCTCCATCACCTTTTGCTCTGTGATCACACTGTTGTGGCTCAGGAAGAAGAGCAGGAGGGGGGCTATTTCCTGCTCTCTCCGTGATTTGAGTATGCAGTGTGGCATTGCGTTATGTCATTGCTATCTTTAGCCTAATAAAACACACTCCAGCGGTAGTAGGGCCCTGGCTTCACCTCCTGGTGCAGGGCGGGCTGTGCTTTATGGCAGGCAAGGGGATAGGGATGGTCTCAGCTGCAGATCTGGCCTCGTACAGTGCCCCTGCTATTACTAGTGAGCGAGAGGCACTGAGGTGGTGGTATTGGTATTGGTGGTGGTGGTATTGGTGATGCTGGTATTGGAGGTGGTATTGGTGGTGGTGGTATTGGTGATGGTATTGGTGGTGGTGGTATTGGTGGTGGTGGTACTGGTGGTGGCATTGGTGGTGGTACTGGTGGCATTTGTGGTATTGTTGGTATTGGTGGTATCGGTGGTCTTGGTATTGGTGGTGGTGGTACTGGTATTGGTGGTGGTATTGGTGGTGGTGGTGGTATTGGTGGTGGTGGCATTGGTGGTGGTGGTATTGGGGGTGGTGGTACTGGTATTGATGGTGGTGGTATTTGTATTAGTGGTGGTGGTGGTATTGGTGGTGGTGGTATTGGTGGTGGTGGTATTGGTATTGGTAAATGTAAATGTGTTGGCATTTATATAGCGCACTGCTACCCGTAGGCGTCCTGGCGCTTCGACCGCTGCGAAACCCTTCCTGGCTTCCCTGAGAGATGGTCCCTTAATGGGTACCTCCAGGGTGCGACCAGGCATCCCCGGCGGTCTGGGGGGCCGTTAGTGAAGATGAGGCAAGCTAATGCCCAGAGATGCCGAGTGTGACCGCTGATCAGAGTGGGCACCGAGGCGAGAGAATTATCGAGTCCGCTGACCCTGGTCCAGAAACCTGCCGCGCCCGGAATCGAACCCTGGTCCCGGGCCGTCCTCTGCTCTCGGGTCTGCCGCCTCTAACCAGTGAGCCACACTACTTCACAGTGGTGGTGGTGGTATTAGTGGTTGTGCTTTATGGCAGGCATGGAGGGAAGGATGGTCTCGGCTGCAGCTCCGGCCTCGTACAGTGCCACCTATTACTAGTGAGCGAGCGGCACAAAGGTGGTGGTATTGGTGGTGGTGATATTGGTGGTGGTGGTATTGGTGGTGCTAGAGGTGGTGGTATTGATGGTGGTGGTGGTGGTGGTGGTATTGATGGTGGCAGTGGTGTTGTAGTTGTTAATAAAACAGGCTTTTGAAAACAACCCGTCAGGTGGCTTGATGCAGATGACGTAACACAGATGTGCTCTTGTCAGCTTCAGCCCATTAGCACAGGATTATGTACTACCTTCAATTCACATGACTTAATTCGCTAATCATTTCGAAATCCGTTATACTTAGGGGCGGTTGAAACAGACACAAGATAATACCGAGTTAAAGTGATTGATAGCGAGCGCCCGTGTTATGGGACAGCCGTGCTGCTTAAAAAAACACAAGCAGTTTCAGCTGTCGAAACTCAATAAAGTAAATAGTGCTTACAGACTCAATAACAGGTCCCGTGTAACAACCAAAGTTGCGTTGCCAGTAGCCATGGGAGGTTACAAATGAAGACAAAGCCGTACTAAGGACGAACTAACAAGCCTATTAATAAATCCTGAGGCAGCATTTACCAAAGACAATGACACAAGCCAATGAAAAATATGGGAGGAGTGTGAGCGTGGCTTCTCTTCCATACTCTTCGCAGAGCGGGCAGAGCGGGCAGCGCATCCACGCTGCCACTAAACTCAACCTAAAAAGGTTCAAGGATATTCAAGATTTTATTTTCAAGCCCTGTCATTGTCCCTCAATGTCACCACACAAGAAAAAGACAAAAATCGTACTTCAAGACATTTGTCCTGTCAGGGAAAGCATTGAGGAATATGAAGGAAACAAATGGTTGCTTGAGCAGCCCTGTGGGGGGATATTCAAAAGCCCTCACTATTCCCGAGCTATGTCACCTGCCTCTTGGTTTGCGGATTTTGCTACAGGAAAGTGGTTGTTCACTGAAAACAGCAAAAAAAAAACACAAATTTAAAAAAAAGTTTGATTTGGGACCTGCCTTGGATTTTTGGGCTAACTGCATAAAATCAACCCTCCCCCCACCCCCACCCACTCCCAGTCCCCCGTCCATCCCCCAATTCCTTTCGTATAATCTGAAACCTAAATATTAGTCAGTTTCCCTGTAAATGAATAAACACGAATCAAAACGTTTTTCTTCCTTTCCAGTTTTTACCGAAAACTCAATAAATATTTAAATCCAAGAGAGGTAGGCACATGAATCCACTCTGCGGGCACGAGTTTCCCGAATGTAGGCCAGATGGGGAGAGTTTTACATGTTTTTGCATAAACCTCTTTGCCTTTCTACTGAAACATCGTGAAGTGATTGTGGTTCTGGGCCTTTTAAACGCAGCTGTGCAACTCTACCTCTTGACCTCACGAGCACGCCATGTTGTCAAGCAGGCTTCGCCGGCCTCTCAGCCACTGTTTAACAGCTTAGCAGTTGACCTCCGGAAGCAGTTTTACGGGAGAAGAAATAAAGCCACCTCACAGGCAGTAATCATTTGCAGGAGGATCCGAAGGCAGAGGAGCTCACTTTTAAAGCTGTGTACAGAGTGTCTTAAACATGCACAGCTCAGGTCTGCAGGAGGTCTTTCCGGTACAGGCATTAGGAGATTGCCAGAACTGAATTTCGCTATCATAAAATCGAGCACTTTCTATTATCTCTGAAAAATATCAAATCCAGGGCTTTAAGTGGGCCGGGTCTCACCGGTCCTGAGCACCAGCAGATTTTTAAAGGTGGCCTCGGTATGGGTCTCTATGTGGCTCTGTTTTGTGCCCTGGCACAGGCGGGCCGTTTTTTTCTGGACTGCAGTGATAGCAGGCACATCGATGTGCGAGTGCTGACACTGCTAACTTCTCCCTAGTGGAGAAGTTATGGCTTGACGTCATGCCATTTGAGCGATGTAGGGGAACGGAAATCCTTTAAATTTAAAGTCATTTTCTCTCTGGATTTCCCTACTCTTTTTGAAACTCAGAAGCAGCAACATTGTTGTGGTGTCACCAGGGCTTTAAGTGGAAACTTTTTTAATATTCTACGACAGCCATAGTTGCTGTTTATTTATTTTATGTAACTAACAACCATTGACAAAGCCAATAGTCCTGACTTGTAGGTAGGATGGTACTGTGTTGTATCATGTATCTTGATGCAATGACAGAAATATCAAAATACAAGTCAGGCTGTACACTGTGCTCAGCACAGATTTTTTGCTTTTGTGTTTTTAAGCCATGCCCTTAATTACATTGGCCACTCCCCTTTGATGGACCCCCCAGTTTTTTCATCCCACTTAAAGCCCTGACTGAACCCATAATATCCACACTATGGCCTTAATTCTGAGTTGTACTGTACTGAGGCTGCAGTGAAATCACAGAAATTTAACAATTACTACCTAGTAAAATCACCCCAGTATCGAGGGAATTATGAGTAAAACCCTATGGAGCAGGGAATTGCCGCGTGTACAGATTTTTATGGTTGCAGATCACAGAGACTCCCGTATTCAAGCAGTTTTACCACATACATTTACCACCTGCTCGGAGCTGTTGCTAAATGTAAGCGTGGGCTTCTGTGACAAAGGGAGTGAGAGAAGAATGGAAGAGTGGAGGGAAGAGGAAACTGAAAAAAATGAAGAATGAAGCTTGGACAAGCCTTATGTGATATGTTTACATTAAAGCATGCTCTATGTTTTTGCATAATTTGCATAACTTGCAATCAGGCTGTGTGAAATTTATGTAATTTGCTAATTAAAGAACCTTTTGGCAACATTACATGAAATTATATGTAACTACATGAAATGCAAAACTATCCTTTTATAATATATTTTAGTGGGGAAGGGTCCTCATATCCGTTTTTGATAGTGCAAGAAAAACAGTCGCTCCCGTCCTGTTGTTCCTCTGGCGAATGGAGCATTTGTGGCACATTTCACTGTGAAAGGTGCATAATTTCATGTAGTTCCCAACAGGTATTATGCGGAGACAATTTTGAAAACGTATGCAATATGCATTACAAAGAAAGGAAACCAAGGAGTCAAGAAATTGTCAGAGAAGGTAGTCTTATTTGCATAAATGGTAAGAAACTTTCAAAGGTCAATACAGTTAAAGCAGCACTGTACAGAGTGGATCTTGTGACAACCCGGTGACACTTGGTGCAGGTGCTATATACAATCAGTGACATGTGAGTGTGCAAGTGTTTAAAAACAACAGCAATGGCGACGCATTGATCAAAATTTCAAACATCCGATAATGGCCCCAACAGAGACAAGTAACCATTACTTGAAACACAATAATTAGATTGGGAGCACAAGACGTGAAATGCGTCGTGAGATTCAAGCTGTCTAGTCGACGGCGTTTCGATCCCAGTTGTTCGGGATCCTCATCAGGACGGGGTTGTCGATGAGAACAGTGCTGTGGGTATAAAGGGCAGTTTCAGCGCGTGGTCAGGGGAAAGAGAATGCGCAGGGGAAAGGGAGTGCACGAGTGCTCAGTCCGAACTAATTTGCGAACTAAGAAGTGTCATGAAGTGGGGGGTGAGGGCCGGAACGGGACAAGGGTTAGTGATATAGGGGGTGTCTAGGGTCTTGCAGATTACGGGGTAAAAACCGTTATTGATTGCTCAGGTTGGGTCGCCGCATATGGAAGGTGGAAAACTCACACTAAGACTTTGACAGGATGACGTGGTAGAAATCCTGATTGTGGACTCGATCGTCCAAGGTTACTGGGGGATAAATGATAAACAGAGTTTTAGAGGTGGACTACAGATAATAGTCAAGACTCGAGACCCTGGTATCAGAAATTACCTGAATGGTTCTTCCGTCTGGGCAGCGAGCGGTACTGGCAAGTCCTGCAGGAGGCCTGGAGGGGAGGGGAGAGAAAGGACAAGTACTTAGCGTGAGCCCAAAGTGGCATCAAAAGGTCAGCTACAATTCTAGAATTACGAGGGCGCTCAAGGCGCGCTCCAGTGTGTCCATTACCTGACTGAATCAGGAAGGTTGGCCGTAACCGGGGGTCTGCTGTCACAACGGGATGACCACGCGCTGAAACTGCCCTTTATACCCACAGCACTGTTCTCATCGACAACCCCGTCCTGATGAGGATCCCGAACAACTGGGATCGAAACGCCGTCGACTAGACAGCTTGAATCTCACGACGCATTTCACGTCTTGTGCTCCCAATCTAATTATTGTGTTTCAAGTAATGGTTACTTGTCTCTGTTGGGGCCATTATCGGATGTTTGAAATTTTTATCAATGCGTCGCCATTGCTGTTGTTTTTAAACACTTGCACACTCACATGTCACTGATTGTATATAGCACCTGCACCAAGTGTCACCGGGTTGTCACAAGATCCACTCTGTACAGTGCTGCTTTAACTGTATTGACCTTTGAAAGTTTCTTACCATTTATGCAAATAAGACTACCTTCTCTGACAATTTCTTGACTCCTTGGTTTCCTTTCTTTGTAATGCATATTGCATACGTTTTCAAAATTGTCTCCGCATAATACCTGTTGGGAACTGTTTTTACTCACATGATACACCCATCCCAACGTGGTATATGGGTTTTCTCCTGTTGTTTCCATACATATTAGGAGCAGCTGTTGCTGCGAGAGCGGTATCTTCGTGTACCACAATCTATATACCTCATTCAATTGGGTATTTATCTGTGTATTACCGTTTGGCCTACACACGATGTCCAAGGAGTCCCTCACCTACTCAGAGGATTATATCCAGTCACGTTTGACTGGTCCTTCATTATTGTCGGGCACACCCCAGTCAGCGTCAACATCCACTACCCCCAACACCTCCCGTGTCCTTTTGGACAAACTCGAGAAGCTGAAGAAAAAACAGATCAGAACTGACTTGCATGCTCGGATGCTAACGGATTACCTGCGATCAGGTGTTATTCCCTTGGGGCTCCAAATTCGTAACACCCCGGCGATCTTTACCCAAGACGTAAAATTCAGGACCAGCTTTAGCCATCTAGCAACTACGTGCTCCTGTCACTGGATGGTTCTGGGGATAGACACAGCCATAGAACACAGTCGCCTGGAACTTAAAGAAATTGAAGAGCTTGAAAAACTCATCCAAGCCGACACAACCCTCACTGATGCCAAAAGCCTGTTGGATAAAATCAACAACACCATCGCCACCTTCAACACATTCGAGATCAACAAAAAGGCCAACAAAGTAGATAAGGACATAAAAAACTACAAGGTCGAAAATACGTATCCCTACCTGAACGAGGAGTTTTATAATACCCAACAAAACCCTCCAAGAACACAGAACTGGGGACGATACAGGAACAACCAACGAGTCACCTTCTCTGTCTCCTCCAATAGCTCTGCAGAGGACGCAGTTGCAACAACTTCTGGACCACAGCCACTATTACCCCCCGGTTTTTTAGGACGAGGCCGCGGACGCGGACAACACCCACCACCACCACAAAACCGCCAAACCAGAAACAAACCATATCAACCCCAGTTCCAGGTTTTCGCCAAACCCGCAACCGGTATTACCAATGGGGACAACAGCAATAACCGACACTCAGGAAGCAACTACTACTGCCATGTCCATCCTCATCTTCAATTTATCAGACCACACTCTGACCCCGGAAGAAACTGGACTCCTCTCGCGTGGTCTTTCATTTGTGCCAACAGTTAGAACCAACTTCCTGGAACTCCAATCGAACCTTCTCAAATTTTTCAGAAGAATACGATTGAAATACTTCTTTTCTGACAAACCTAACACCGGACAGAATCAAGTCTCCCCATTCAGACTTCCATCTACTTTCAACCCGCCATCCAGCCAGATGACACCTGAAATTTTGACATTTGAGCGGCTCGTCCTTAAAGAAGTAATGGACCTTAAAACTTCCCGCGTTTCATCCCGTACAACCTACCCATGGCAGAAAAAGAAGCCTTGACTACCCTGCAAAACAATTCGGAAATTGTCATCAAGCCCGCAGACAAGGGCGGTGGAATTGTGGTTCTAAATAATACACAATACGATAAAGAAGTGGAGCGACAACTCACCAACCGTGAACACTATCGGGTTCTCTCCAAAGACCCTTTGGCCGATATCAGACAAAAGATCCTCTGTATCACTACTACAGCCAGGGACATGAGTATCATCACCAAGAAGGAATTTGAATTCTTGAACAACCCTCACCCTCGGACCCCGGTCCTGTATGTCCTCCCTAAGATCCACAAAGACGCCAACAACCCACCTGGACGCCCCATCGTATCAGGTTGTGGTTCAATCTTGGAACCTCTGGGCAAATATCTGGATGCAGTGATTAAGGAATTTGTACCCATCACCGACACCTACATACGAGACACAATGGACCTAATCAACACCATAGAGGATCAACCCTTTGAACTAGATGCCCAAACCATGGCCAGCCTGGACATCGAGTCCCTTTATACCAACATTCCCCATGACGAAGGTCTGGAGGTAATCAAAAATCTACTAAGCTCTAGACCCCAACCAGCCAAAATCCCTACTGACTTTATCATGGACCTCCTGAGAGTGGCACTACAAAACAACTACTTCATGTATAAGAACACATACTACCTTCAAATCAAGGGAGTATCGATGGGCGCTTGTTTTGCCCCGAACTTTGCCATCCTGTATGTCCATAACCTAGAAAAAACATTGATTCTGAACCCCATCAACCCGTATCGACCCCAAATCCATCTGTGGCGTCGATACGTAGATGACATTTTATTGATTTGAAATGGAACTGCCGACTCTTTACAACCTTTCATGCTCTGGCTAAATTCATCACAAGAACATCTCAAATTCACAAGTGAGACCAAACCGAATGATCTACCATTCTTGGATGTCATTATACACGCGGAAGAAGGAAAACTGGGAACATCGCTCTTCCGCAAACCAACTGAACGCAATACCCTACTACATTACTCGAGCAACCACCCAAGAGGCTTACGAGATGGTCTTCCATTTGGCCAATTCCTCCGAATCCGGCGCAATTGTAAATGGCGCAAGGACTATTTCAGGGAGGCAGACGTCCTGGCCACAAAACTCATCAATAGGGGATATCCACGACGCCTGATCAACCAAGCCAAGAAACGCGCATGGTATAACCATCGCGAAAATCTACTAGTTCCAAACCAAAACCAAAAACCCATGAACAGAATCCCGTTTGTCTCTGTCTTCAGCCCAGACAGCAACAGAGTTGCAAAAATAATCAAGAAAAATTGGGCAGTACTGAGGTTTGATGAACAATTCCATGAACCACCGCTGTTCTCATACCAAAGAGGCAGTAACATCGCGAATCATCTTGTTCGCGCCATTACATGGCCCACTACCAACACGGACAAACATAGCATCACTGCAGCCTGGGGAATGCCACCGGTAATTGGACACTTCAAATGCCAATCATGCAGCGTTTGTGAACTAACCTATAACACCAAAGAATTTGTTTATAATGGACAGAGTCACCAACTTACTCACCATTCAAACTGTAAGACTCAAAACGTCATCTATGCTATCCGTTGTCCATGTGAACTAATCTATATCGGCCAAACCACCCAAATGGTCAAACAACGGATAATACAGCACAAAAGCAGAATTAACTGTAAAGTCCTTACAGCCCCACTGGTCGCACACTTCTTGGAAAAGTCACATACGGATACCGACCTAAAATGGCTAGTCATCGAAAAACCTACACTGCCCATCAGGGGCGGTAACATGTCAGCCCTTCTTAACAGAGCAGAATGCAAATGGATTGCACGAGTGGACTCGGTAAACCAAGGGTTAAATACCCTTGATGAGTGGACAAATACCATCTCCATCTAATTCCTCTAACCACTATCTCTAACTGTATATCTCTACCTCTCCTCTAAGTGTCTCCTTAGTGATGTAAACAAATGTGATGTAAAAATGTCTTGACATCGTTGATGAGATACGTTTATCCTTAAATGCCTCTTGTAAATATGTACATTTATAATTTGAAATATCTCTCAAGTGTATAACAAGGGACTACTCCATTGACCACTGCTAAATCCAACCTCACGTTCATCTATCACCTGAACGTGGCTTAACCCCCGCCCACCCTCCGCATCATGCATGCTCGTTCTAAATCATTGCCGACTCATTCCTCTCGAGTGTCACCCAGGCAACCATGTTAACATTCCATAGTCCTCCCTCACTGTTGCCAGGAACTGCCTCCCTGCCCCGGTACAGCCAATGTCTCACCGGTATACTCCCCCTCCTCGCCCCCTAGAACCACGCGACTCCGCCCCCAGGCTGCTCACTTCCTGACTCTTATCTAGGCAGAACACAACCGCGGACAGCTAGCGCATTCATTGCCTGCATCCCGTTGTGACAGCAGACCCCCGGTTACGGCCAACCTTCCTGATTCAGTCAGGTAATGGACACACTGGAGCGCGCCTTGAGCGCCCTCGTAATTCTAGAATTGTAGCTGACCTTTTGATGCCACTTTGGGCTCACGCTAAGTACTTGTCCTTTCTCTCCCCTCCCCTCCCGGCCTCCTGCAGGACTTGCCAGTACCGCTCGCTGCCCAGACGGAAGAACCATTCAGGTAATTTCTGATACCAGGGTCTCGAGTCTTGACTATTATCTGTAGTCCACCTCTAAAACTCTGTTTATCATTTATCCCCCAGTAACCTTGGACGATCGAGTCCACAACCAGGATTTCTACCACGTCATCCTGTCAAAGTCTTAGTGTGAGTTTTCCACCTTCCATATGCGGCGACCCAACCTGAGCAATCAATAACGGTTTTTACCCCGTAATCTGCAAGACCCTAGACACCCCCTATATCACTAACCCTTGTCCCGTTCCGGCCCTCACCCCCCACTTCATGACACTTCTTAGTTCGCAAATTAGTTCGGACTGAGCACTCGTGCACTCCCTTTCCCCTGCGCATTCTCTTTCCCCTGACCACGCGCTGAAACTGCCCTTTATACCCACAGCACTGTTCTCATCGACAACCCCGTCCTGATGAGGATCCCGAACGCCGTCGACTAGACAGCTTGAATCTCACGACGCATTTCACGTCTTGTGCTCCCAACCTAATTATTGTGTTTCAAGTAATGGTTACTTGTCTCTGTTGGGGCCATTATCGGATGTTTGAAATTTTGATCAATGCGTCGCCATTGCTGTTGTTTTTAAACACTTGCACACTCACATGTCACTGATTGTATATAGCACCTGCACCAAGTGTCACCGGGTTGTCACAAGATCCACTCTGTACAGTGCTGCTTTAACTGTATTGACCTTTGAAAGTTTCTTACCATTTATGCAAATAAGACTACCTTCTCTGACAATTTCTTGACTCCTTGGTTTCCTTTCTTTGTAATGCATATTGCATACGTTTTCAAAATTGTCTCCGCATAATACCTGTTGGGAACTGTTTTTACTCACATGATACACCCATCCCAACGTGGTATATGGGTTTTCTCCTGTTGTTTCCATACATAATTTCATGTAGTGGCATAACGATGTAATTTTGGTAATTATGCGGAAAAAGCTATGGGAAATGTGGTTTATTATATGGTGTGGTTGGGAGATTTCACCATGTAATAAACTCACAACCATGGGAGAAGCCCAAAAATTTAAATACCCCCTATTTTGAACCAAAGCTCTTATGGCACCAAGCAAACTAAGCAAGTCATCATGATCCTCCCCAGAATAGCTCTCTGGTCTCTTTCTTCCAAGCATCTATCCATTCATCCTTCCATTCATCTGCTAATGTTTACCATTTCACCTTAACATTCTGTCATCCATTTATTCTTTCATCCATCATTCAGTCTTTCACTATCCCATCTCTCCATCTATATCGAAACCTATCCATCCATCTCCAAACCTAATCATTAAACCAGAGGTCTTCAAACGTTTGTAGGCTGAGCCCCCTCAGCTAAATTTATTTAGAAGTCTGCCCCCCCACCACCCGACAGAAATTTCTGCAATCTGGTACACTATATAATCGACTGCCACCCGCATATCACAGGCCATAACTGGCAAATAATGTTAAACACAAGAAAAGTGTTTAGTCAACTGCAGGTTTGTGAGTAGGTGTGGTTAAATGACAGAGGCTTATTACACAGTTTACATCAAAATTTTCCAAAATGAAATGCGCGCAAATCGTTTTTACTATTAAGCTTTGTTTTACACATATAACACATGATTGGACATAGATTGATAATAACACCACTAACATTAATGTGCCTGTTTTTCGCCACATAGACGGTCAATCTGTGGATGGATTTTTGCTACTGCCATCCTCAGGTTGTGCTCCACATCTAGTCTTGACCTGTACTTAGTCTTTAACACTGCAAGTGCTGAGAACCCAATCTCACATAAATAGGACGAGCTGAAAGACAAGAGAGTTTTGATAGCAGTTTCTCTCAAAGCTGAATGTTCCGCAGACATTTTCAGCCAAAACTCTCCCAATGAGACTTTGCTGAATTGCATCTGCAGAATGCAGTCACTTTGGAGATCAATCAGTTCTTCCTGCATGCGAATCGGGAGATGGCTCCCCACATCTTCCAGAAATGGTTGAAAGACCCAGTCATTGAAGTAATCGCTGTCCTCAGGAAAATACTTTTCTAAACTGTTCCTGAGAGACGTCAGGTGATTTTTTATTATCTCACCAACACTTGGAAGTTTATATTCAGTCTCCTCAAGAGCATCTACTAAACATGGAAACGACTCAAACAGGCCCTCTTCCACTAGTCTTCTCCATAATTCCAGCTTCTTCTTGAATGCAGTTATTCTTTTGTTCATGGTAAAATAATTGATTTCAGCTCCTTGCAGAGACAGATTCAGTGAATTTAATTTCTCGAAAATGTCAGCAAGGTATGCTAAAAGCACAAACCAGCGGGGATTGCATACCTGTTCTGCTTTGCCAGGGTCCAAACACAGAAGAAACTGCTGTACTTCATTCCTTAATTCAAAGATGCGAGTCAGCACTTTCCCCCCGGGATAACCACTGCACTTCTGTATGAAACAGCAAGCCATCATGCTCAGCTCCCATTTCTGCACATAAAATTGCAAAAAGACGAGCTCTTGTGGCATGGGTCTTTATAAAATTCACTATTTTTATAGCAGAATTAAGCACATCCTCAAGTTCACTGTCTATGTTTTGAACAGCAAGGGCCTCCTCGGGTTTCATACAGTGGGTCCACAGAATATGTGGAGCCAATTTCAACACGTTAGCTTTTAGGCTAGCCCTAGCACCACACATTGAAGGGGCACCATCTGTGCAGATTCTAACACAGTTTTCCAATTTTAAGCCATGGATATTCAAGAAGTCATTGATAATGTCAAACAAATCAGAACCTGTTGCTCGCCCCTTGATTGGCTTGCAAAATAAAAAATCTTCCAATAATAGTGTTTCATAACAATATCTAACATAAGCAATTAAATGGGCATCCTCTGACACATCAGTTGCTTCATCTAATTGCACAGCAAACAAACTTGATTTCCACCGGGCTATAAGCTGTCCCTGGATATCTTCTGACATGTCAGAGATGCGGCGGCAAACTGTTGTGTCTGAGATGGGTATGCTTTTGAACTTCTCTGCTGCTTTTTCACCAAGCATTGTCCTAGCCACGTTGAGCAATGATGGGAGAATCACTTTTTCTCCATCTACAAAGGGCCTTTTGTTTTTAGCAATGTGATATGCTACTTGGTGTGAGAAGTTGGCCCGATGTACAGCGCTCACTATTCTAGTGATCACTATGCATCAGTCCAAACGACCCTTATGGTGATTGGTTGTAAGTCAACCTTAGACCAGCTATCCTAGTAGCGTGGATACGAACAGTCTTCGGGCTAAACTCTAGAGGGCGTGTTAAGCCAGCTGTTATACCATCACATATACCCCTTGAACACCAAGTGAAAGGACACCACACAAGTGTTATGAAAATAAACAGTGTATTTATTTTAAGTCACAACAGCCCTGTACTCTTTATGAGGACAGGGTACTAAGCACACAACAAAACTCTTAGGAAAATACTTCAAGTGCACAATCTACACAAATGCCCGAGGGCAGGGAAAGTTTTGTGTTCTCGGGCGAACCCGATAAGGTAAGTCGGAAGCGACAGTGACTCGGGACCCTTAAATAATGAGGCTATGCTGGGGCACCGAAATGCCGAAGTTACCTAGCCCAGGGGCTGCGGCTGCATAGGTCTTTACAGACATTGGGAATCCTTGCTGACGAACCAGGAGCCTGAAGGAAGGAGTTGCTGGCAGGCGACCAGTGAAGATAGTTCGTAGAGATCCAAGCCTGGATCGAAGATGGATGACACCTGAAAGCAGAGGGGACCAAGTTCGTAACTACTAGCCAGTAGTCAGAGGGCACCAGGAGGGCACCGGATGGTAGTCACCTCGACTAGGTGAGTGGGCGACGCTGGGCTCTGCAGTCTCACGGACCAGGAGGCGTTGTCGGCGACCAGGATGGAGGTGCGAGCTGTCCCACGATGGTTGATGCTGTCGGCGTCGCTGGGCCCAGGATTGGGGCAACAAGCCTTGGCAAATTCAGGGCCACGTGGTGGACTTAAAATGGCGTCTTGAGTGGACCAGGAGGGGCCGGGGTGCTCCTCTTTCAGAAGGGAGCAAGGGCCAGTCTGGAGCAACCAGACCAGCAGCGTTGTTGTTGGGCGTCGTCGAGAAGGCCACAAGCCAGCGGGCTAGTAGCCAGACAACGTGATGAGCAGCAAAAAGCAGAAGGGCCCCACGCAGATCGTGGAGATGCTGGGAGGCTGAACTTCGGTGCTGGAGCTGCTCAGGGTCGGGGCTTCTCGGACCCCAAAGCACTCACCAGAGGATCCCTCGGCGGTCGTGCTGGATAGAAGTCGTGCAGTTCTTATGATGGCTGGTCCCTCGAGGTCTCGTCGCACCCACGGATCTCAGCTTAGCTGTAGAGGTAGGTAGAGGTCAGAGGTGCCAGGGAAGCCGGGTCTCGTCGAGCTGGGCAGTCGGATTCCGGAGGAATGACGTGCAGCAAACCGCAGAGTTCTTAGATGGTGCCTGCGGATGCAGGGTGACTACTCCTTAGTCACAAGGGAGAAATCTTGAGAAGAGTCGAGAGTTCCTTTCATAGAAAGTAGTTTCTTGATTCAAAGATGATCTAATTTGGAAGGGTCCCCGCTCCTGCCTTTATCCTAAAGAAAGGGGTGGGTACGCGACTAGGTCCTGCCCTAGGGGTGGGACCAGGAAGGGGGGTGGTTACACCCCTCTCCCATGCCGGACTTTCCCCAGGTCAGGGGCTGGTGTGCCCCTGGAACTGGTTCTAGCCGGCAGATGCGTAGTGAGCACCGGGGTGCCACTCCGCAGTCACCTTCCTGTAAAGCCCTGCCTACCCAGGATACACAAAACCCTGTCTGGGATGGTGCGAGCACCGCCCCGGACAGGAAACTCTTTGTCCAAGCTCTCCTCGCTGGAAGGACTCCCAGCAGCAGGAGGTCAGACTCGTGTCTGTGGTGGCAGCATCCATTTTGTGGAGCTGAGGCTTCAGTTAACTTTAACCGGGGTTCACAGTTACGTACATGTCGTGTCCCTCTAGAAGGGTGGCATGCTAACCCCGTCGCCAGCATTGGTGAGGGGTCAGTATCCCAATTCGTATGACACCTTACTCGACATGTTTTGATAACGCGATACCAAAGATAGCATTTAACCGCGAGGATTATAATGCACTTAAGAGTATATGGTATGCGTTATCATGGAACAGCTATTAGGACTTGGTTCCGGAAGCTGCAAACGGGCTCAGCTCATGCCAGAGCACCCTTTCACACGATTCCAAGCACTCTGCCGTCAGGATTGTCAAGGCCTGCCATAGGAGTGACTGATAGGAATCCGTGTGTCAATTTTTAGGGTTAGATATAGGTATACTATATCTAAAGCAAAGGGTGATTACACCACCTTGCCCCAGCTGTCGTGCAGCCAGTTGTGTCAGATTTAGATGGCCATCCAGGGGTGGCAAAATACATGCTTCAGCCCCTGGTAGGCCCTGGGTACACCTATGCCCTGAGTTACAGGGTCTGATAAGGTGGCCCAGTTCCAATTGGAAATGTACCTAAGGTACAGGGAATCCATTTTAAAGAGAGAGAGCAGTAGGCCTGTCATCCTGATTGGCAGGGCCCCAGGTCAACTAAGTCGGAAAACCAGCAAAACACCAGGCAAAAAGTTGGGGGTAACCATAGTCAGGTATCTACCTTCCTACACTTGGTATGAAGCTTTTAATGCATTTGCTGGAGTTGTTGCCCCCTGTTTCATCACTTCTTTCTGCTGAGTTATGTCCTGCAACTTCCTGGCAAAAAAAATCTCTGCTTTTTCTTGCCAGAGACCCATGATTCGTTTCAAAGTGACGCCTCAGTTTGGTTGGCTTCAAGCTGTCATTAGCTAAGATCACACCACAAACCACAAACTGTGGTCTACTTTCTCCACTAACAACAATGCAGGTGAACCCAAAGTCCAAGTAGGAGGCATCATATTTCCGTGTTTTTGCAGCTTTTCTCTCTCCATCTGTTTCTGTTTCAGCCTTTTGCTTGACCACTCTTTTGGCAGCAGGAAACGGTCCATGTCAAATGTGTGTGTTTCTATACTACTTTTAAAATGCCTAATAAAAATTCCCTGAACAAAAAAAAAAATGTGTGCTTAACCTAAGATACAAAATTCCGAAGCTGCATGTTAATGAAAAGTACATGGCTACAATTGTACAGCTTCATGAGGAAGAGCAGGTTTTGTAGTTTCAAAAAAATCTTTATAAAAATTCTTCTTATATTATAAATAAAAATGTGGATAAAAAAAGAATTATATGATAAGTGGATAAAAAGTAATTCCAGCTCATCCAGGCTTTAAGTAGGTGCTTCCATAGTTGCTGCAGTATGTATATGCTGTATACCACGTTCAAGCTCTGCAAGTTACTTGTTCAAAGGTTTGTGAGGGCAAACTTCAGCACTGCCCCTTCACCCATCACTCAAAAAAATGCGTACCTTCTTATTCACTTCCTCGAATGTTCCTGCTGCTTGACTAGGAGTCCTCTGCCTAGTGATCAAAAAGCGTTTTCCCTTGAAATGAAAAGAAAATGTTTAAGAAATATTACTTGCATGTTCTTAATATGTTCTGCATGAGACATCATGAAAGCTCCCCTGAGATCAGAATCATAGTGATTGGCAAGGGAGTGAATGACATGCCTAGAAGTTACCTTATGCCTTATCTTAAGGGCAAATAAAGTATGCCATGATCTGCAAGTTATTAGTTTCTAGCCCTGACGGCTGGTAAGATAGCCATGATCTCCAAGTTGAGAATGTGATTTCTGACAGGGCCACATTAGCTTTCCATTCTTTCCAGTATGTTAAATTGATCTTGAATGTACTTCCTTGGAGCTCCTTCACTTCAATATCCCCCATAACCAACATGCCCACTCTCATGTAAGCGACAAGTTTCCTTTACTTTTACCATGCCAATATTTCAACACATGCAGTTCCTCTGCAGAGAGGCGAAGGATTGGATGAGCATGTATTTGGATTTTATTTTATGACCCAGACCGCCGCTATGCGAAACTTGCACTGCCTTTGATTCTCAAATCCAGAAGTCTTAATCATGGTTATTGAGCGGTTTAAGTACGGGCACATCTTTGACCGGCTCAAGAGGTTGTACATAATTTTCATGGGGCTCTGGTCTTTGCTCTTAGGCCTGTACCGTATTGCAGAGGGAAGGCCAGAGCAAAATAAGCACTTGGGAAAAAGAATTCTACAGCATCAAAAATTGTCCATATAATGTGTGCTGCTGAATGGCATCTATAAAATATATAAGAAGAACTACTGGGATACTCTGTACCGCCACACTGTACCTTCTAAAAATGTTGTATTCAAAATATAAATCTTTCCTATGCCCAGGCTAAGACTCCATCGGTTAAGACACCACCTTGATATATTGGGAAAAATGAATGCCAATAAATTGCTTTAAATATATAATTTTTTCACAGTTGTACATTGTGCAAACTCCTGGGCACAGGAACACTTTAAATGAGCACCAGTTACATTACCCAGGGTCAGATTTGTTTTCATTACTCATGGATAAATTACATTATTTCGTCCAAGATCACTTGATGTTGCACTGAGGATGGGACTCAAACCCGGCTCCCCACTAACAAAGTCAACAGCTCTGGCTATAAAACCACAACCCTCCCCTTCAATTTGATGGGGTGGAAAGTATCAATCCAAGTACAGCATGCAAACGAGCATAGTGGACAAATGCAAACTGAGATGGTGGGGTTTGCTTAGTTGTATTGTTTTATGAAATCAAATGATCCATTGTACAGCATAAAGTTCTAGAAAACTGGGCATTTTATGGCCAAAATATTCCTCCGGTATAATCCCCAATTTGTCTTTTTCCCAGAAAGCCTACAAACCCCAAAGTCAAACCCATACTGACCAAACAAGTTCCCAGGGCCTGCTTTAGGGCGGTACAGCCGATGTGTTCAATAACTTTTGGTTTTAAAAGTACTTGCTGTTTCATTGCTGTCTAGCAGTTTTCAGGCAACAATAAAAATGTCAAGATAACGCAGGTTTATTCTTTCTGCTGGACAGAGATGAAGTTTTGACTAGTGGCATTTTTGACTCAATGTAGCGCAGAGGGTTAATGTGACTGCTGCAAAGAATGTATACCATGCAGATCACACAACGGTATTCCTCACAGTTTGGGGTAACATTTACTATAGAATGCTTTATACACATAGGATTCATTGCCTCTGAGTAACCAGTGCTCAATTTAATATTGTGGTTGTCTTTAGGTTCCACCGGCACTCATTTTTGGTGACCGTCACTTATTTTTCCTCATCGCACATTTACCTAGAGAAAGAGAAGAATAAACAAACACACAAAGGGGAAGAAAGAGGAAAAGAAAAACAGAAAAAAGTCACAGAGGGAGAACGCAGGAAACTGCACAAGTGAGATAAAGGTGCAGCGTTTGACTGGTAGTGGATTAAAGGCATGACAGATTACAAAACAACATATTCTTAAAACTAACATTTAATATTGCTGGCTTTGGGCATTTGAGCAGAGCTCTGGACACCAGCACCTATTTTTTTTTTTTTTTTACACAAATTAAGCACTGTGTATAACGTGTGTGATGCAAAGTGCTCTGACACCCTATGGTTGGTATGAGTAGCAAATAAAACGAAAGAAATGCACGCAAGAAAGGGACTGTGGAGAGTTGAGTGACCCTTTGGAAGGTGGTAGTGAGGGAGTCTGTGGAGATGGAGGTTGGGGTGCCGTAAAAGATTGCTGCACCGGGCGCCCTTAACTCTAAAGCTGGCCCTGCAAGCACCTAGTCTGTTTCCTACCCATAAAGTCTCATATTCAAAGAGCACATAGAATAGTTGAGCTGCTGTGCCAGTGGCTTTGAGAAAGGAAGCAGTCTCTCAAGCCTGCAGTGTTTTTTGTGGAAACAGAAAAAATGTATATACAAATGACATGAAATGAAATAGAGTCCTCAAAATAACAATTAAAGGGCTTTTCACGTTGAATAAACAATGGGAAAGAGAGACTGCAAAATATTTGACGGACTCCTCAAACAGTGCACAGTTACTGACAGTGGTGGCAAGGTCTTGATCGCCAGTCCATTTTGTTGCCCTGGTTCTAGTGGTGGCTGCTGCAGATAAAAGGTGGTAGGGCGTGGGGCATGGGAGTGGGTGAATTAAACACCCAAGTGAAAGCTGTAGAAACCAATAAAAATAACCCACATTAGATAGCAGTATAGTGGTGCAACTAGAATCAAAGCAAGAAGGCACCAGTGTGCTGATGAAAGCAACACCCTGCCTGCACAACACCTGCAAAACTACAATAAAGTTCTTCAAAAGCTTTCTTATCAGCCTCTCACAAAATATTAAATCTGTTCACTCCCTTCGTGTGTTTGTGGTGCATAGTTGCATGTGTGTTTTTCTCTGTGCTGTGTGTACAGATTCCATGAGGATGAGGCACTCTTGCTTTGCTTCCTGAAAATGAAACGTATTTATTCTTGTGTGCTTCTGTTGTCTGGTAACAAGTGGCTGCCTAAGAGTGAATTAGTGATTCCCTTGTGAGTGCAGGAGTATTTGTAATAATGTAAAAATGAAAATCTCTTTGAACAGCAGAAGGCGCTGTGTTCCAGGTTTTAATGGTCTATAATTGGGCACACAGAGTTTGTTTCTCCCTTGCTCTGTTCCTACGGGCCTTGCTGAAACCCCCAGAGAGGTTTCTTTACACTACAGAAGTATAGGCACATCCTGCCCCATTGCAATTTTATTTAAAATAACCTTGCTCTGCATTGCAATGTGTGACATTTTCATAATTTCAGTGTAATTATGACTGACATTTCAACGACTATGAGTGACATAAATCAAGCAATGAAGACGAGGGAAACATAATTATCTGACATTGCACCGATTTGAGCAACGTGACTGCACCAGCAAAACCTCATTTTCATAGCATACCAAGTCAGTGTAACAGTAGATCAGGCTTCTCCAAAAAGTAGTTCGCAAGCTACTGGTAGCTCTCTAGCTACCGATGAGTAGCTCTCCTGTGTGCAGACCAGCCTACAGAATTACAAGCCTTTGCTTGGTTTCATTATTATACATATACCTAAATGGAAAGGGAGTATTTAAGATGAAAATGTGTTTATACTTCAAAGCCCATATTTTCCAAATCATTAGGTGACTCAGTGTAACCAGCGCTGCTCGGTTCATTTTCATTAACTACATGATGTATTCTGAAGACAACGACATTCATGTGTGTGTGTGTGTGAGGGAGGAAGGGTGGAGATGGCAGCCAAGCAGAGTGCAGCTGTAGCATGAGGGAATAGCCACAGGCCCTTTCTAAATAGATTTTATTTGCACAATCTATTGAACACAAGCGCTAGAGTTTGCTGGTAACTGCTTACTAGCTTGGGTGAGCGGACGTTCGTTCCAAGCTTCCCTTCCCTCTCTCACATCAACTTTACATGATGCACCCTATTCCAACAAGAAAAAAATCCCATTTGTACATTAAGAGAACCCTTCAGCGAGAACTGCTCAACAGCAGTTTCTGATTACAATACCTTGCACAACTGGGTTACAGAGAACACATTTGCAAGTCTCCCAGAAGATAAACACTCCTCTATTACTGACAGTCCTTCTGACCTTGAGGTGTCTTTAAATTACAAAATATGAGCACATCATGCCCCGTTGCAAGATACCTAAAACTAGTATGGGCATGTTGTGTCTGTTCAATTGTCCCTCTCTCCCCCCAGCCTCCTTCTCTGCCCACCTCAGCCCGACTGAGAAAACTTGGGCATGTCTTTTCTGTTCAATTTTCCCTCTCTCCCCCCAAGCCTCCTTCCCTGCCCACCTCCGCCTGACTGGGAAAACTTGGGAATTTCTTTTCTGTTCAATTTTTCCTCTCTCCCCCCAGCCTCCTTCCCTATCCACCTCCGCCCGACTGAGAAAACTTATGCATGTCTTTTCTGTTCAATTTTCCCTCTCTCCCCCCCTACCTCCTTCCCCGCCCACTTCTGCCCGACTGAGAAACCTAGGCAGCATTGAAAGGAGAATGTTCGCAAATAAGGCTACAAATAATAGGGAGAAAATAATAGAGTTATAAACTTACCTGTTGCTGGTTTCAATCTTCCGACAGCAGCAGGAGAACACAAGGCATCAGCACTATAATTCTTCACGTCGATGAAGTCAACTGCAGATCATATGAGGTTCTGTGATTCCAAACCTGTTCAATAAAGGTCGTCGGATATAGACGATTCTGGTATCAGTGGACCGCAAATGACGAGTGCGGTGTGTACGAGTGTTTTCGTCATAATCGATCAATGAGAACACTACGTATTCAGGGATTTCGTTTGAACCCTCGGGTTCCATTTTGTGTACTGCAGCCATTTTGTGTGGTTGCCCTCACATAGGCCGATGACTATGGCGGAACGAGTCTTTGGGACACGTACACCTTTAGTTGACTTCTGAGTGACCTGGACGAACTGACTCCCTTGCCCAAGGCTGACCTCGTTGAGCCAGTTCCTTGTTAAGCAGCTGGTCAGATAGAGATCAAAGAACAGGACATTGCTGAGTTTAAGGTACATGCACACACCCTTCTATCTTGCTTCTCATCTGCTTCTGTTCCTTCCTTTATGGCGTAATTATTGATTTGGGTTGAGGTCTTTATGATGGGTCCGTCCGGCCTGTTCGAACAGGAATGTTGGATTTTGCTTAGTCATTTCTGGTGGGCTGGATAACGGAAAGTGGGATTGTCGTCACGCGATATGTTTGAAATGTCACCCTCCTATTGGTCAGTTTGTATGTAATCGATGCTAGCCAGGAATGTGATTTTTAGCATAAAAGACGATGCTCCGCTCTATGAATTTGTGCAGTCTCTAGCGAACCACCCGTATTGTGCTTCGTAGACCTCTGTTCCTGGTTGCAGCCAATAAATTTGGTCTTTGACGTCATCAAGAAGTGTCCCGTGTCTCTGTTTGCCGAGGCAGGGGAATCCGAAGACATCGGGCGTTTTCCCTGGCGCCGCTGGGTTCTAAAACCCAGTTCTTCAGTTGTCGCCCAACGTGGGGCGACTTCAACGGTACCGGTCCAAGCCTGAAGATCGTGAGGAGCTTCGTGTGGAAATTCTGGAGGAAGGCCTGCCACTTCATCGACCCCTGTATGTTGTCGTACTCTGAAAGTCTTTGCTGCGAGGTTCCCCGCTTTCCGACGGCTACGAAGGACTGCTGCCCTGACTGTCGCCCTGTCTTGGAGCCATTAGACGATTTGTAGAGCGAGACAATAGACGGGTCTTCTGGTGACGCCATCGACACTTCAGTTAAGTATGAGTGGAGCGTCTCCCAGTCCTTAGTTTTGTTTTGGTATCCCTTCGGGATCGCTTTGATTTGGTACCTGCAGGCCCCAAAGCCGAGGGACTTGTGTATTCACGAGACTATCGTTTTAAGATTTCCCTTGAAGTTTGAAGCTAGACTAGTGAGCGAAGATGCCTGGTCTTAGCAGACTTGGAAAGATATTTTGTTGTGGTTGTAATAGGGATTTCCGATTGGAGGATTCGTGTCCGGTTCCTCCGATTGGAACTCTGACCTATGAGCTCTACGTAAAACATGGAGTGGGCCCCATCGCTTATAATGAAATATGGATCAAATATACCAGGAAAGACGGTGTCCTACAGTAGCCCCGTTATGGTAGCTTTGAAAATGAGATTTTAGATAATCTTGAGGTTAAACTGTTCAAGAAGAAAGCCCGGCCGGCGATGTTTGACTCTTTCCGCTTATGGCGAAAGGAAGCCAAACAGAAAGAAATTAAGTTAGCGAAACTGAATAAATGAGAACGAGGTATGTCAATGGTGCAAGCTGCTATACAGTTTAGGGATGATGCAGAAGAACAAGAAAGTGAACAGATGCTTCGGCAATGTAAGTTAGCGGTAGACAAGTGCTATCCAGCTTTGCCGCCTCAACAGCAAGAAGAGAAGAAAGATCTTGTGAAAGATCCTTTAATGTTGCATCTATTGAGTTCGCCACCCACTTATGTGCAGAGTGCTACAGCACCTCCACCACCTGTAGTCGTGTAACCTCCGGTTGCTTTGCCTCCTGTGGTTCCTCAGCAGCTAGCTCCTCTTCCACTGGCTCCTGTTGCTTTGGCGCAGCCTTCTCAAGGGCCGCCGACTTTGCTACGTCCTTTGTCTGCTACTCCTACACCTGTATTGCCTGTTCCTTCTGTTACTGTTCCGACTTCGGTCTCTTCTCATTCTGCTTTGTCTCCTGTTATTTTGTCAACTTCTCCTTCTGCTCGACTGAGAATGACTGATGCTGTTGCTGGTCTCTTTTCTCCTCTTCTTGGTTCATTGGGTATGTCCCCTATTGTAGAGCGTAAGCAATTGCGTAGCCAATTGCCTGGTCCTGATGAACGGACAGTGTTGGATAACCTAGCGCGTAAATGGATTGCATATCCTTCGTACTATGATCTTGAGTGTGTTATGGAGGTTTTCCGTCAATGGGAAGCACCGAAACAAAGATATGTCTTTGATATGATGTGTTCTTTCCTTCGTGAACAATGGGAAGATGGTGGTTCAGGACAAACTCCGCCTGAGTTATACCGTATACGTTCTGAGTTTGTGAAAGGGACTTTAGTGGGTCTAGATGTTGAGAAAGCAGTTGTCGTTTAGGAGTGAATGTCCTTCTCAGCGACTGTTTGAGCCTGATTCTTCAGTTAGGAGAAAGGCGCGACAATATCCGATGTGAGAGGTTCCTCCAGTTTGGAGACCTGGTGATGGAAATGCTGTTCCAATTATTTCGCCACATTTCCAGCGTGTCTGGGTACATGTTCCATGGAAACCTGCTGAAGTCCTTGCTCTTAAGCAGACTTTGCCTGATCCACGTAAAAATCCAGCAGGGTACTATAAGGAATTATCTCAAACTGCGGATTCATGTATTATGAATCTGGCTGATATAGACATGTTGTTTGGGAATATTGTTCCACAGCCTATATGGGGATTGATTCGCCATACGGATCTTGCACAGGAATTAGGCGATACATGGAACAATCTTAGAGCTGCAGATGAGAGACAAGTAGGTGGTGCTAAACCAGAGGATGTGATTGCTGACCTCCCTGGTAGGATTATTAATTATATGAAGACTCTGATGCCTGCTATGCGTGTTAATTGGAACAAGCTGTCTGCATGCAAGCAGAAGAAAGATGAGACTGTGTCCGACTTTTTCACTAGATTCGAAGAGACGTTCGTCGACCATATTGATCAGGATATGAGTATGGAAGGTGGTCAACGGTTGTTCGTTGACAAGTTTGTGCATAATTTGCTTCCCGAATTGTGCAATAAATTGAAGGATTCTGAGAGTGCTTGGGCTGTTTCTATGTCAGCGCAGATTTTGGCTACTGCCCAGTACTATGAGAATAGAAATAAGGATGAGATAGAGAAAGCGGATAGGAAGACTAAGGAATTGAAGACTAAGTTTCTTCTACAGCAAGCTTATCCGCCCCGTAATAATCAGCACGATTATCAGCACCCTCAGCAATATCAGAGAAACTCGCAAAGGTTTGAGTCTTCTCAGCCGCGTTTTCCCGTAGGCCCTAATCAGTGTGCGTATTGCAAAGAAGAGGGTCATTTCAAGAGTAGTTGTCCGGTTCTGTTACAGCGCACGAATGGTGCTTCTGGTGTGAGAGGTCGAGGTGTTCAACAAGCTCCTAGAGGTAGAGGACATGGTGTGTTTCCTCAGAATGCTCGTACTTTGCCTCCACAGAATTCTATGAATAGCTTTGATCAGCAGAATGGTGCGTCTGGTAGGACGGCACAGTACTATGCGGACGATTACTACGTCGAAGGTGAGAATGAAATGAAATGAAATGAAATGAAATAAGGTATTTATAGAGCGCACAGTGGCCAAATGGCTTCCTGGCGCTGAGAGCTCTACTGAACAGAACAGACAGGGCCAAGGAAGTTAGCAGGGGTAGGCCTGGGCAAACAAGAATGTTTTGAGCGCTTTACGGAAGTGTGAAAAGATGGGAATAGAACGCATGGAGAGAGGGAGAGAGTTCCAGAACCGGGGGGCAAGGACAGAAAATCTGGTTCCACCAGTGCGGGATTTACGAAAGCGGGGAACAGTGAGGAGGGCAGAGGTAGATGAGCGGAGGGTACGGGCAGGGGTGTGAGTGGAGATCAAAGAATTGATGAACGCCAGAGCAGAGCGATCAACTAGACTAGACACTAGACACCCTAGTTTAAACAGGGATCTCTGTAGAACGGGGAGCCAGGGGAGAGATTTGAGGACGGGAGTGATATGGTGAGTTTTGGGAAAATGAAAAATAAGTCGGGCAATGATTTTGGATTGCTTGGAGACGACGGCTTTCGTAGGCAGGAATACCCACGAACAAGCTGTTTCCATAATCAAGGCGGGAAGTGATGAGGGCCGAAATGATAATTTTGAGGGAATCAAGGGGAAAAAAACGGGAAATTTTACGAATCAGACGGAGGGAAAGAAAGCAGGAAGACACTACAGAACTGACCTGGCCATGCATTGACAGGTCATGGCTGACCTTAATGCCCAGCGTTTTGACGGAAGGAACAGGGGTAGGAGGGGGACCAAAAATAGGGGGCCAGAAAGCAGAGGACCAGGGGCTGGATGAGCCACCCGTCAAGACAAGCTCAGTCTTGTCTGGATTGAGCTTGAGGTGATTGGAGCTCATCCACCCAGAAATGAAAACCAGAGTGGAGCGAAAAAAAGATAAGGAGTGAGAAGAGGAAGAAAGATCAAAGACGAGCTGGAGGTCATCTGCGTAATTGTACACAGAGACCCCCAGAGAAACAATAAGGGGGCGAATATAAAGATTGAAAAGAAGAGGGGAGAGAGAGGAACCTTGGGGAACCCCACAGGACACCGGGAGGGGGGAGGGGGGAGAATGTGGATGGTAATGATTGCTAGGACAGCCATGGACAAAGAGAGGGAGTTGTTTCAGTTCCAGTAGATCAGAGTGGACCTTATGTTGAAGTGATTGCATCAGGTGTGTCAGAGCCTTTTTTGTTGGATACTGGTGCTGCGAAGAGTTCTATTATGCACTCTAAACTCCCTGGCGCACCTTTGTCTGGCTTAACAAATGTTTCAGTAGGTTTTTCTGGCGCTCCGGTTACAAATCCGATTTCTAGTCCGTTGTCTATTTCTGTTGGACCTTGTGAGTTCGAAGCACCCCTCATCCTGACGACAGGTTGTGGTGAGAACTTGTTGGGATTGGACTTGTTGAAGAGATTGTATGCAATGCTATATTGTTCTCCTTCAGGAGTACACCTTACATGGGGTAAGAGAGTGATCTCTCCGATGTATTTGTCTAAAGATCGACTTCCACCTGAATTATCTTCTCTCCCTGATTCTCTTTTGGGCTACTGGTCCTAATGATGTGGGTCTCCTAGAGATTCCGCCATATGTTGTGACGTTGAAAGCGAATGCTAGATTGCCAAGTATTCCGCAATATCGCATTTCCAGTGATGGTGAAAGAGCACTTCTGGCGATCATCTATGATCTGATTGAGAAAGGTGTGATTGAGGAAACGAGAGGTAATGTGTGCAATAGTCTGGTTTTTCCTGTTCTGAAAAGAACTAATTCTTCACAGCCTACTGTATATAGATTTGTGATCGATCTTCGCGAGGTGAATAAGATCGTTGTTCCGCAATTTCCTGTTGTGCCTGATATCACCGCTTTACTGACTTTGATCCCAGCTACAGCCACGTGGTTTTCGGTGATTGACTCGAAGAATGCTTTCTTCAGCATCCCGATTGCCGTGGAGAGTAGAGATATTTTTGGCTTCTCTTTAGGAGGACGAAGTTTCAGGTTTAAGCGCGCTCCTCAAGGCTATTGTGAGAGTCCATCGATCTATAGACAGGCTTTGAAAACACAACTTGATTTGCTGGTTTTACCTGATGGTGCTGCTCTTATTCAGTACGTCGACGATCTGTTAGTTGCTGCTGACAATGAAGAAATTTGTAGAGAGGCTACTTTGTCGTTGTTACGCCATTTGTCTGATTTCCATCATAAGGTTTCTCTTTCAAAGTTGCAATATTGTCGACAAGAAGTTACCTACTTAGGTCACCTCTTATCGAAGGAGGGAAGGAAACTGACCCCAGAAAGAATTCAAGCAATTGCGAAAATCAGTGTGCCTACGACACAAAGAGAAGTACGTGTTTTTCTAGGTATTACATCGTATTGTAGGCAGTG
Organism: Lissotriton vulgaris; assembly: GCF_964263255.1. Lineage (NCBI taxonomy): Eukaryota > Metazoa > Chordata > Amphibia > Caudata > Salamandridae > Lissotriton > Lissotriton vulgaris. The sequence goes on along the minus strand of NC_141699.1, from coordinate 755,830,275 downwards.
GATCCCTAATTGTTCGTTGCTTGCGAAGCCTTTGATAGCTCTTACTGTTAAGGATACTCCAAATCATATTCCTTGGAGTGACGAATGTCAGAAGAGCTTTTCAGAATTGCGCGATGCGTTGTGTTCGGCTCCTGTGTTGGGTACTCCTGAATACAGTAAGCCTTTCACATTGTATGTCCACGAGAGAGAGGGATGTGTATTGTCAGTTTTGTCTCAACAGTTTGGCGATAAGCAGCGTCCATGTGCTTATTTGTCATCGACTTTGGATCCCGTAGCTAGAGCATTGCCGAGTTGTTTGAGAGCTACAGCGGCAGCGGCTGTTTCAATTCGACAGTCTGCTGGTTTAGTGATGGACAATACACTGATTGTGATGGTTCCACATGCAGTGGATACCTTGTTGAATCGTACCAAGACACAGCACTTAACTAGTGCTCGGTTGTCGGGTTACGAGTTGACACTGTTAGCCAGTCATGTGCATATAAAGAGATGCAATACGTTGAATCCAGCTACGTTGTTGCCGATTTCAGTTGAGACAGACGTTATTGAACAGCATGATTGCTTCCTTAGGACAGAGGAAGAAACGAAAGGGAGGATAGACCTTAGGGACACTCCTCTTCCAGAGTGTGATGGTACCTTATGGGTTGATGGTTCGTGCTTCAAGCTTCCGAATGGTGATACGACTGCGGCATATGCTGTTACGACTTTGCATACGATTGTTGAAGCTGCACATATCCCACATAATTCAGCGCAAGCAGCAGAGTTGATTGCACTGACAAGAGCGTGTTTGTTGGCGAAAGGAAAACGAGTGACTGTGTATACCGATAGCCAGTACGCGTTTGGTGTGGCTCATAGTTTTGGACGTTTGTGGAAAGAGCCTGGTTTCCTGACTTCGCGTGGAACCAAGATTCAGCATGGTCAGTTGGTGAATGAACTTCTTGAATCTCTTACTTTGCAGTTACAAGTTGCGATTGTGAAATGCAGTGCGCATAAGAAAGTTACTGATGATGTTGGTCGTGGTAATGCGTTTGCAGATGAAGTTGCCAAAGAAACTGCGAGAGATGTGATGAGTCAAATGTATGTTGCGGGTCCGGCAAGATGGGTTCCGGATAGAAGTATGTGTGAAGATAGGATTGAGAGTGTAAAATCCATCCAAGCTGAGGCCACAGAGAAAGAGTTGAATGAATGGAGAGAAAGCAAGGGTAAATTGGATTCGAATGGTTGTTGGATTGAGTTGTCAGAGCATCAGAGATGGTTGTTACCCGATGCGTATGTACTTCCAGTGGTTACAATGGTTCATGGAATGGCTCATATCAGCGTGAAAGGGATTTGCAAGTTGTTAGCTCCAGTATGGCAGAATGCTGGTATTCATAAGTGTGCAGAGAATCTGGTTAAGAACTGTATGGTGTGTTTGATGTACAATCCTGGTAAGGGAACTCCAACTCCAGCTGGTCATTTTGCTTCTCCAACGTACCCGTTTGAGGCTTTGCAGCTAGATTTCATCCACATGGAGAGCTGCAACAACCTGAAGTATGTGTTAGTGGTTGTTTGTTCTTTTTCTAGATGGGTGGAAGCCTACCCTTTGAAAGATAACACTGCCTTATCCACAGCGAAAGCCCTTATTAAGGAGTTTTTCCCTAGGTATGGTTTGCCGAGAATGATCTGGAGTGACAATGGGAGTGAATTTGTGGGTCAAGTGATGAAGAGAGTATGTGATGGATTAGGTATTCGGCAGAAGTTTCACGCTGCAAATCACCCCCAATCAGCTGGTTTAGTCGAGTGCTATAATGGCACTCTCAAGTTGAAACTGGCCAAGATTCAAGCGAGCTCTGGTTTACAATGGCCAGATGCTTTGCCATTAGCTCTTTTGTCCACTAGAATGACTGTGCATGCACGAATGGGTTTGAGTCTGTAGGAGATCGTTTTTGGTCGCCCGGCAAATATTTGGGGAGTGCCGCGGCCGACAAAGTTTAGCGAAATAGAACATCCTGTGTTGCTTGACTACCTGTACGAATTGACAGCTAAATTGCGTGTTTTGCATCCACAGGTTCATGATTCACTGCCACAAGCTTCTGAAGATCCAGGACATGCTATCGAACCTGGAACGTGGGTGCTAGTGAAAAACTTCCAGTGGACCAAGAACGAGCAGCCCCGCTGGAACGGACCCTACTTGGTGTTATTGGCCACCCGTTCTGCAGTACGAGTGCACGGTAAAAAGAACTGGATCCACGGCGTACATTGTAAGAGAGCCCTTTTGCCTCTGCCGTACGACCGGTGGGTCCAGAAAGGACTTCCTGATTCTGAAACTGAGACCGTGCCTCGTTTTCTGCCTTTTAGCAATGCCCGTTTGATTGAAACAAACACTGAGCAACAAAGTGACGATCTTCTTCAAGAAGCTGTGCCTCCATTGAACCGTTTGAACACTGTTGAACCTGAGTTGCTATTCCCTGAACAGACATTGCCTGGCAAAGAGCGTTATAATTTGCGACCGAGAGTCGTTGGACTAATAAAATAGATTCTTTGTTTTACTGATTTTTTAAGGTTAGCTCTCCTCCGAGGAACTATTTTGATTTTTGTTTTTCGAACCGCCTTCCGGGTTCAGCTGTAGGGTCGCGGTGTCAAGTCTTTGGAGTGCAAGACGAAGACGTTAGGTCGACGGTTCTGGGTGGTCTAAGGGAGTTGCCCTGGACTGACAGACGCGTTCCTTAGCACAGAACACCCTAACGCCGCGAGCAGCAATTAGAGAGGATGGAGTTTTTCGAGATGAGAGACCTGTTGAAAGAATAAGCTTTAAGAGCAAAATCTGTAAATTAATGAGTAGGAAACGTTTTTTAATATTGTCTTTGTTTACATTGTTTAGCTTAATGATGTTTTTAATTGGATATGTGACATTCTCTTTTCAAGTGGCTTGCCCACTACACAACCTAAACCTCCTCCTACTGTTTCTTCACATTCTTTTCACCATCTGCCCGAACATGAAACTGTTAGAAGATTGGAATTTGCTAATAATTCCTTTGTTCAGCTTTTGCACCAACAGCAGCTAGTAATGAACACGACAAATTGTTGGGTGTGTGGCCTTATGCCCCATACTACCGATAAAGGTATTCCTTACCTGGTTTTGCCTTTCAGCTACAATGGTTCTATTTTGGCATACAGAACGATGTTCATTTATGCTCATGGAGTCTATCTCCAACGTTCCGTGAAAGATAGTCCAAAGACTAGTGCTCTGGTTAAGGGTATAGTTGACATGATTAGGGGAATTAGTTCCTATGAGACTATTCCGAGAGATGAGACACAAGCATACATTGGATGGAACGTTACTGGATACGGAGTTAGTCTGAGTGTTAACCAGCGAGCGAAAATTTCCCCTCTGATTTGGATAGTGCCCCATCAGGGTCATTATTGTCTGCAAGGTAATGGCAAGAATCCCAGAGCTCAGTTAGGGAAGAGTGTTTGCCCTGAGACTTATGTATTTGCGTCTCAGACTTCCCAGCGTTCTTAGCAGCTAAGGGTACCTATTTCATCTGTTACGATAAAGCGTACACATGGTTGCCCCCTGACTTCTTGGGCACATGTTTTGTTTTGTTCCTATTGCCTCCCACATTTATAGCTGCGGCAGATTACCACAAGACGAGAGTTGCTAGAGGTGTCTTCAGTTAGGAAGATACTGCAGGACAAGAATTGGGAGATTTCTTGAAGGGTTTTCTGCCATTCTGGGGACCTATGGCTAATAGCAGGAACATTTGACAGTTGACGAGAGTGGTTGAGTCCACCATAGTCGAAACTGCCGGTGCCCTTAGTAATTTTACTGCCGAGCTCCAGTCGGATCGCCTAAAGACTCTTCAGAACAGAGTTGCTCTAGATGTCATACTTGCAGATAGAAGTGGGGTGTGTAAATTGATTCAATCGAGCTGCTGTGTTTTCATTCCAGACAACGCTCCGACAGTTTTCCAGGCCATTTCCAGACTACATAAGATCTCCGAGTCTGCACATATAGACGAAGGAGATTGGTCGTTGATGGTATTGTGTTGGGGATTGTTATCCACGTGGGGATGGAAGATTCTGATGGTCATTGGGATGATCTTAGCTATCCTTTTCCTGTTCTGTCTCTGTGCACAGTGTGCTCCAGCTATATGTGGCCTTTGAGCTACTTCGGGTTCGAAGAAACCTGTCCAGAGAGAGTTGCTAAGTACTAGGATGATGCTACAGCAACATCTTGATGATCTGATGAATATAGACCTGGATTCAGACTGACATGGGTTTGGGTTCGTTGCCTATGTAAGGGCAAAAGGAGGGTCTGAGGTTCCGTGATTCCAAACCTGTTCAATAAAGGTCGTTGGATAAAGACGATTCTGGTATCAGCGGACCGCGAATGACGAGTGCGGTGTGTACGAGTGTTTTCGTCATAATCGATCAATGAGAACACTACGTATTCAGGGACTTCGTTTGAACCCTCGGGTTCCATTTTGTGTACGGCAGCCATTTTGTGTGGTTGCCCTCACATAGGCCGATGACTATGGTGGAATGAGTCTTTGGGACACGTAACCTTTAGCTGACTTCTGAGTGACCTGGATGAACTGACTCCCTTGCCCGAGGCTGACCTCGTTGAGCCAGTTCCTTGTTAAGCAGCTGTTCAGATAGAGATCAAAGAACAGGACATTGCTGAGTTTATGGTACATGCACACACCCTTCTATCTTGCTTCTCATCTGCTTCTGTTCCTTCCTTTATGGCTTAATTATTGATTTGGGTTGAGGTCTTTATGATGGGTTAGTCCGGCCTGTTCGAACAGGAATGTTGGATTTTGCTTTGTCATTTCTGGTGGGCTGGACAACGGAAAGTGGGATTGTCGTCATGTGATATGTTTGAAATGTCACCCTCCTATTGGTCAGTTTGTATGTAATCGATGCTAGCCAGGAATGTGATTTTTAGCATAAAAGACGATGCTCCGCTCTATGAATTTGTGCAGTCTCTAGCAAACCACCCGTGTTGTGCTTCGTAGACCTCTGTTCCTGGTTGCAGCCAACAAATCTGGTCTTTGACGTCATCAAGAAGTGTCCTGTGTCTCTGTTTGCCAAGGCAGGGGAATCCGAAGACATCGGACGTTTTCCCTGGCGCCGCTGGGTTCTAAAACCCGGTTCTTCACATACACCAGGATAACCTCGACAAGACAGGAACCAACGAAGGCAGTGAAAGACAGCAAACGGCAGGAGTGAAGAAACGTCACACTACCCAAAAGTAGTCGAATTCAGGAGCTTTATGCTCCTGATTTTGCTGCACTTCCTGCCATCGGTATAGCTGTCCCCTTCATTGGTGTAACGTCAGTGGTGATGTTACTGAGTGCTGATTGGCTGCTGCGAAGGAGTTCGCCATTCCAAAGCCTCATTTGTAAAGGGGAAGGGGACGTACTTTCTACAATTAAAAACGGGTCAGATTTTCTGGTGGACTTTGCGCCCCCTGAGATGATGGCACGCCCCCCCAGGGGGGCACGCCCCACAGATTGAAGAAGTCTGCATTAAACCTATCCATCCTTTTACCTATCCATATCTCCATCCTTTCAGTCATTCATTAATCCATCCTTTCACTCATCTATCCATCCACCCTTTCACGCCATCCATCCATTTATTCTTTCACTCATCCATCCATCATTCCACCCTTGTACCCAGCCATCTATCCTTTCACTAATCCATCCGCCCTTCCACCCATCCACACATCTCTCTATCCATTTACTCTTTCACTCATCCATCCATCCTTTCACTCAAACACCCATCAATGCTTTTACTCAATTGTCCATCCTTTCCCCTCCATTTCACTCATCCATCCATTCTCTCACTCATCATGCATCTACCCTTTTATCTATCCATCCACCATCCCTTTCACTTATCAACAACTTTTTCACTCATTCATCAATCCTTCTTTATATCCACCCTTCCATCCATTCTTTCACTCATCCATCTTTTCATCCATCTATTCTTTCACTCATGCATCCTTTCTCTCATCCATACATCCAACCTTTCACTCCCTCCATCTGCCCATCCTCCCTTTCACTCATCTTATCCATCCATTTATCCATCCATCCTTTCTCTCATCATCCATTGATTCACCCTTTCACTGATCCATCCATCCATCTATCCATCCACCCTCCCATTCACTCATCTAGCCATTATTCCACTTATTCACTGTATGTCCATTATTTAGTTCATTAATCCATTTACCATCCGTCCTTTTACTCACCGACCACCCACCTTTTCACTCACATCCATCTACCCATTCATCCTATCACTCACTCACCCTTGTCTACCAAGTTGCAGACAGAAGAGGCCTATTAAGAACACCTGTGCTGTAGCTACTAAAGCTGGGGGTTCATAATGCCCCAGCATCCATTCTTTTTCTCATCCATCCATCCTTTTTCTCATTTATCTATCCACCCTTTTACTTTGTCCATCCATACACCATGCTAATACATCCACCCATCCGTCAATCCATCCTACATCCATCTATCCATCCATCCTTGATTTCACTCAGCGCCATCCCTACTTTCATTCACTAATGAAGCCATACTTTCTCTTATCATCCATTCACCTTTTCACTCATCCATTCATCCACCCTCTCTTTCATTCATACATCCATTCTGTCACTTATCCATCATCCACTTTTTTATCCATCCATTCACCCTCTCTTTCACTCATCCATCATTCTTTCACTCATCCAATCTTACATCCAACCTTTCGCTCATTCATCCATGCATCTACTAATCCATCCTTTCACTCACCCTTCATCCACTCTTTCACTCTCATACCCATCCATTTGTTCACTCACTCGCAGCCATCCATTCATCCATACTTTCACTCACTCGTGTACCCACACACCCTTTCATGTTATTTATGAGCCATTGTCTGCTGAGTTGCAGAGACAAGAGGCCCATCAAGAACTCCACCCCCTCTGTAGCTGATAAAGTGGGGAGTTCACTGTGCCCCTGTTCACAACCCTGTCTTGGATCAAACCATGCTTCTTTGCCAAACATTCGCTCTTTTCTGGGTGGCTGTGGCTTCCAGCAGTAAGGCATAAACTAAGGAACAAGTGTAAGGCATTAAGCAGCACCAAAACAATTGAACAAGAACGAAACACAACTATCGAGAAATCCAACACCAATTTATAAAAATTAACTATATTATTACAAATGTATAGACTCTAAAATGAACAAGATCCACTGGAACGGTTCCGAAGATATAAATACTTGAAAAGAAAAGTAAATCACAACTTTGCACTCAACCGCAAGCAATTATTTGCAAATTCAACTGCTTTGACACAGAAATCTTTTCAAGAAATCTTGCAAGTTGAATGTGAACACTTTGCGTTACTTTGGACAACTAACTTTGGCAGGAAGCAGTTGAGGGGGACCGACCAGGTCCAACAGGATAGTTGCCTCAACAAGAAAACAGTCTCCAGTCCAGTTACAGAGTCATTGGCAACTTGCCATAGATTCCAATGGAATAGTCCTGGTTCCAGGGATATAGGATGCTGGAGTTACTTGCTGATGCTGTAGTTGATGCTCGGTTGAGAGGGGCTTTCCTGGGACCACCTCTCAGTCCACAAACATGGTGGGGAGACTTTTGCCACAGAGGTTAATGTCCCTCAAATTCCAGATTGAGCCCTGAACTGGATCAGTTGCCAATGGTCTACTGGTCTCTATTCTTATATCTTATAGCTTGATGTGGCTTTCTTGTGTTCAATACCAGTGTTCTGTTTCTAAGGGATAATGCACTGTTCTGTAACATGTGCATCACCCCTGCAATGTTGGATGGAATGGATAATGCAGCGCTGATGCGGATGATACACCTAGGCGTGTATAGGCTGGTGTAGGGGTGGGAACTCAAAGCGTGGCTTATAGTCCACAGATGATGTATTATTGAGAGCGGATCTGTGGCAGGCTGTCCGCTTCCGTTTGGGCTTATACGAATATTCCTTAGTGTAGATAAAGTTCCATGGGGCACGTGACAGAGCTTCATGCTCACAGCAAGACTGCATCCGTCTGCGGTGTATCATCTGTATCAGCGCTGCATTATCGATCGATTGCCAGCCTGCAGCCTTACCAGGGAATCCGGCCGGGTTTTCTTGTGAGTACTTTCTTCTTTCACTATTTCCCACGGTTGGCACATTTCCTTCACTTAGCTGCGTAATCGGAAATTCAGATGTGAATGAAATGAAATGAAATGAAATGAAAAATGAATTTATAGAGCGCGATTGCTGCCCAGGGGCGTCCAAGCGCTAGTGTAGGCTAGTAGTAACTGAACACTCAAAACGGATCAGCCAGAAGAATTAACAGGGGGTAGTGAACAGGAAGGTTTTTAATTGTTTCCGGAATGATAGCAGATTGGGATTGGACCGAAGTTGCAGAGGGAGAGAGTTCCACAACTTGGCAGCGTTTAGTGCAAACATCCTGCCACCAGCTCTCGCTTTTTTTACTTTCGGTATTGAGGCTAGAAAGGCCTGGGTGGAGCGGAGATTTCTGGTCGGGTGATAGTGAGCTATTAGATTGCGGCTAATTGCTGGTCCCGTCTGCCAGAAAGCCTGATGAGAGATGCACATTGCCTTGAAGGCAACTCTCTGACGTACCCGTAGCCAGTGATAGATGTCACTATAATCATAGGTCCTGATGAGACCATATGCTCTATAAAGGGTTAAAATGCCATTGACAGTAAAGATGAAGTCGAACCACTGGTTCAGCACTTATTATTGTATACAGTTGCTGTATATTTTGCATATACTTAGAAATGGTCGCTTTCTGTAGAAATACATTTTGAAATCTTGTAAATATTGTCACATTGTGTCACATATATTTTAGGTTCTGTTTCACTTGGGACACTTCCCACGATTGTCTATTTCAGTATATTATTTTAGTAATACATAAATATGTGTTCAATAAGACAATTGGTGTGTGTGGTTCTTTCTTTCTGACCTCCGTTTAACCCTTGTATCGAGAATGTGCATTATAGCACCAATATATGACTATACTATTCCATAGGAACCGCTGTTTCTTGTATGCATTTCCTGCGATTAGCGCACATTTTAGTGTGCGTCACTGGCATTGCTCCAATCACTCCTCTGTTGATAGGTTTTCGTCTACTTGCCCTCTTGATCTCAGCTGTGATACGCACATATTGTATTCTGTGACACATGTGTTCTGTGCTTCTGAGACACGCACATATGTCTTCAGGGTAAGAAGTTTGGCGTGCATCTTATTTTATATTTTCTGCGATTCGGACTCATTTGTTTTTCTGACCTAGACAATCTTTGGAAGCTTACATAAGTGCAAGTGACTAAAGTCTTGAATAGAGTTAATAATGGGTGCTTTTTTCCTGTTGGAGTTTTTTTTGTTTACCTCTATATAAATGCAGAATGTTACAGCTCCTCCATTTTCTTGAGCTCATCTGCCGATCCTGTTATACCTTGGATCAAGTATAAAAAGGTATTCTCTCATTATGCCATGGTGTGTGGCACATACTTAAATGCAGAAAGAAAGATGTCATTAATAATGCCCTGTCTTGATTCAGAAGGTCAGGAGGTATTTGAAGAAATTTTGAATTTGTCAGATGGAGATGGGGCTAATCTCAACTAGTATGAAATATGCCTCAAGAAATTAGATCTGCACTAACTTCAGAAGATGAGTACTGTTCTTGAACTGTATCATTTTGGGAAATGCGGCAACAGGAAGAGACCATGGAGCAATAGATAACAGAGCTGTGCAAATTAGCCTCTACGTGTGGCTTTGGGGGTGTCTAAGGAGGAGCACTTGAAGGACTAATTCATATTGGGATGTGTGTTAGAAAATGTCAAGGAGGTATTATGGCAGAAAGATAATCCCTCTCTACGGGAAGTGTTGATGATGGCCAAAACGTATGAGGTCTCCAAAGCATGTGTTGAGATAATTCGTAAAGACTTGTTGTGAGCCTTCGTGTGGGTTGTCGAACAGACTCACTGACAATGGGGTCTTGGGTAACGATGGTTTTATTACTTTACACAAACGTCTTTTCTGAACAGGCACTCGGTAGTAGGGGAGAGGGTTCTCCGTGTCCTCCGCCAGGTGTTTAGCTGCTCCAATCCGCCGTGTTTCCCGATGTCTCCTGGGAGTCGTAGGCCTTTCTTCCGCCGTCGCGGCTCTCGCCCGGAACCCAGCAGCAGAAACAAAGAAACCAATATTAGGCTAGGGCTTTGTATGCGGTTTAGGGTAGGGTAGTGAGGGGACACACGTGCTCTCTATGCTTCACAGGACCAGTGCCGATATAGTGAAGGGGGGGTGCACAGAATGTCGAGTGATTCGTTTTAGGGTGGCTTGCCCCACCTACATCCCGCCCAACCCGTGAACCGTGACCGTACCTGCTCTAGCCACACTTTGTGCGAAGTGTGGCTGGGCGATGCTCCTTCCCGTTGGCCTCCTGGCTTGTCGCTGCTGTCTCGGCTCCTTCTCCTTTCCCCTCCGCTGGTATGGGCTCCGCTGTCTTCCGCTTCTACTTCCTCCGTCCTCCGCTGTTCCACTCTCGCCTCCTCTTCTCTCTGCTGTTCTTTGTTCTTCTCCTCTCCCGTCCTCCGCTGCTCGTCTCCCGCCTCCTCCTCGTTCGCCGCCTCCGTCCTCTGTTCTTCTTCCTCCGTACGCCACTCTACTCTGTCCTCTCGCCACTCTCCTTCTCTCCCTCCGGGTGTATCACACACCTGAGTGAGATTTGGGCGTTGTTTTACCTTTGCTAGGTGTGCGGGTTCAGGGTCCAGCTCCGCCCAATTAAAGAAACATGGGTCTCCAGTAGTCTGCGCGGGGTTGTACACATCTTCTGCCGTCTTCCATGAGTCGGTGTGCTGTTCGAAAAGAGGGGACACAGGTATTGGTAAGCCTGGAGGGCCCGAGTCCGGGTCCCCTTCGTCACACCCCCCCCCCCTATGATTCTCCCAATCGGGGAGAGGATAATGGGATAGATAGTCCGCGTTGGCATTGTCTTTCCCCTTTCGGTGTCTGACTTGGAATCTAAAAGGCTGTAGGGCCAAGAACCACCTCATGACCCTGGGGTTGTTTGAGATGTTGCGGCTCATCCACAATAGCAGGGCGTGGTCTGTATACCGGACAAAGAAGTGCCCCTCCAGGTAATAGCGCAATTTGTCTATAGCCCATCTAATGGCGAGACATTCTTTCTCAATGGTCGGGTATTTCACCTCCCTTGGGAATAGTTTGCGACTGATGTACAGAATGGGTTGTTCTTCACCAGCCGCTGTTTCTTGGGACAGTACGGCTCCTATGCCAAAATCGGAGGCGTCAGTGTGCAGGATAAAGGGTTTTGTGAAGTCGGGTGAGGTGAGGACTGGGCTAGTCGTGATGGCACGTTTTAGTGTCTGGAAGGCGTTCCACATTGCAGGGGTCGGTCTATGAAAGTCAGGACTCTTGGACTGTTTTTTTAAGGTGTCAGTCAACGGGGCTGCCACGTCTGAGAAAGAGGGGATAAATCTCCGGTAGTAGCCTACCAGCCCTAAGAATGCTCTCATTTCTTTCTGGTTTGTGGGGAAAGGAGTGTCGGCTATAGCTCTAACCTTCTCGATCTGAGGTTCTATGACTCCATGTCCTAGGACATATCCTAAGTACTTGACTTTCTGGAACCCGATTTGTGATTTTTTTGAGTTGATGTGAAGCCCGGCTGTGTGGAGTTGATGTAGGATGATGTGTAGGTGTTTCAGATGCTCTTCCCACGAAGGACTGAATATGATAATGTCATCCAGATACGCCAAACTATATCCTTGGTGCTCTCTTAGTACTTCATTCATTAGCCTCTGGAAGGTGGCAGGGGCACCGTGTAAGCCAAAGGGGAGCACGTTGAACTCATAAAGTCCATCCGGTGTGGCGAAGGCCGTTTTCTTTCGATCTTCTTCTCTCAGTGGGACCTGCCAGTAGCCCTTCATCAGGTCGAGGGTACTGATGTACTTCGAGTCCCCTAGTTTCTCTATTAGTTCGTCTATTCTGGGCATGGGGTAGGCGTCAAAAGATGATAGTGCGTTTAACGCTCTGAAGTCCATACAGAATCTACTGCTTCCGTCCGGTTTGGGCACCATCACTATGGGCGACGACCATTCGCTTCTGGAGGGTCGAATCACTCCTAGCTTTAACATTTCCTTTACTTCTTTGCTTATGGCTTCCCTCTTGGCTGCAGGGATCCGGTAGGGTCGTTGTTTCACTGTGACACCCACAGGGGTCTCTATCCGGTGTTCCATCAATCTAGTCGTCCCTGGAAGGTTGGAAAATATGTGCTCAAAGGGTCGTAATATTTTCTGTAGCCCTTCTTGTTCACTTTGGTATAATTCGTCGTTGACGACAAACTCGCTCAATGTTGTTCCCGGTACGTTGTCTGTGGTAGTTGCCAGGTTGGATGATAAAGGGGGGTTGGCCTAACCACTTCTTAAGAAGGTTTATGTGGAAAATCTGTGTTTTCTTCCTGCTCAGTTGTAGACGGTAGGTCGTCTTTCCTATTGTCTCTATGACTCTGAATGGTCCTTGCCACTCGTTCTGGAATTTTTTTGTAGGTGAGGGCAGTAACACCAGTGCCCAATCCCCAACAATGAGATGTCGCCATTTCTTCCCTTTGTCGTAGTGAGTCTGTTGCTTCTTTTGACTGGCTTCTAATTGGGTGAAGGCTAATTCGCGTATCTTTCCTAGTTTGTTTTTAGGTTTTGACTATATTCCAACAGGGTTCTTGTTTCTCCGGATGTCTCTTTTTCCCATACTTCTTTGGTCATCTCTAGCAGACTCCGGGGCTGTCGTCCGTAAAGCATCTCAAAGGATGAGCAGCCCAGACTACTCTGTTTTTGGCCTCGGATTACATACAAGGCCAAAGGTAACAATAAGTCCCAGTCGCTTCCGTTTACCATTAGCATTTTCTTTAGTACTGATTTCAGGGTCCCGTTATAACGCTCCACCAGTCCGTCCGTCTGGGGATGATATACTGACGTCCGGATCTGGTGGAGGTTTAAGGTTGACATACCTCCTTCATGACTCTCGACATAAACGGCGTGCCCTGATCCGTAAGGACCTCTTTGGGGAATCCCACCCTAGAGAACAACTCCAGGAACTTTTCGGCAATGTTCTTCGAGGTAGGGGCTTTCAGAGGAAACGCTTCCGGGAAGCGAGTGGCATAGTCCACAATAACTAGGGCATACTGATGCCCTCTCCGCGTTTTTGAAGGTGGCCCAATGAGATCCATGCCAACCCTCTCGAAAGGCGTTCCGATGATCGGGAGAGGTTGTACGGGTACAGCTGGGGGTCGGTGTGTATTTTTACGTTGACAAACGTCGCACGTCTGGTAATGGGTCTTTACATCTTGATATACTCCCGGCCAATAGAAACTGCGTAGCACATTCTGTGTTGTCTTCTCGCTGCCAGTGTGGCCCGCCAACAAGTGAGTGTGGGCCTAAAACATGATCTGCTCCCTAAAACAGGTCGGGACCAAAAGCTGTAGCGGGTCATCTAATTTTGCTTGTCGATAGAGGAGGTCATCTTTTATCAGAAACCGCGGATAGCGTGGTTGGGGAACGTCCTAGTCAGCATGGGCTTGTTCCCAGGCGTTGAACAGATTAGAGTCGTTGGCCTGGGCAAAACGAAAACTTCTGTCTCCCTCCCAGGGGTCAGGGGATGTCAGGGCAGGGATAGAGGAGACATCGGGAGTCTTACTCTTCAACGCCTGTCTCTCAAATAAGTCCAAGAAATGGGGGTTGTCGGTGCCTAGTATGAGCTTTTCTGGAAGGGTACCCATCACGCCTACTTTTACTACCAGTGTACTCCTACCTTCCAAGTCAATGGGAACATACGCCACGGGGTAGCCCTTAACGTCACCGTGTACGCATTTAATATATACTAGGGCATCAGGCATTACCTGGGGGGGCCTCACATATTCATCCCGTATCACAGACTGTTTACAACCCGAATCAAACAGGGCCCTGATTATAGCCCCATTGACTTTAACACTCATGTGATATGCTCCTCCGAGCTCCGCGGTATACATGACAGCTTTCGGTATATACCCGACTTCCATGGGTTCTTCTTGGTTGCGTTTTTGTGGGCAAAAGCGAGCAATATGGCCCCAGGCCCCGCAGTCAAAGGACTGTGGACCCCGAAACAGGGGAACTTCTGGGGTAGCAAAGCGGGGTACTGGGAGTCCCGGAGGGGCTCGGGGCCGGCGGTCTGGCTTAAGTGGCGGTCTACTCGGTTTTTCAGGTTCGCCGGTATGCAAGCGGGGCTGTGCCCGGACAAACGTGGCTGCCATCTCCATGGCTTGTTTGGTTGACTGGTTGGAATGCTGCCTCAACCACCGCTGTGTCCCATAGGGAAGCGCCTCGAGGAACTGCTCAAGGTAGATCTTGTCCATGATTTCTTCTTTCGAGCTGGTCATAGGGGTGAGCCATTTATCCGCAGCCGCTTTCAGGCAAAAGAACAAGGTTTTTGGATTGTCCCCTGCAAGACCTCTCTCTTTGCGGAAGCGTACCCGGTAGGCTTCCGCATCCAATCCTAGGTGGTCAAGAATGATCACTTTGATCTGTCCATAGGGGGTCTGTCCGTTGCTATTGGCCACCTGGTAGGCCGCCTGCGCTTCACCGGTCAACAGGGGTGCGAGGAAAAACGGCCACTTCTCCAATGGCCATCCACATGCCAGTGCCACCCTCTCGAAGTTAATCAGGAAAGCTTCTGGATCCTCTCCTGTAATGTACTTTTGCAGGGATATGCCTGCAGGGGTGTGAGGTGGTCGGGTGTCTCTGACTGGGTTGTTGGCTGGGTCAGCAGTCTGATGTAACCCCTCTAGTTGTGCCACCACCGTATTACGGAAGGTTTCTCTGTCTTGCTGGGCGAACGCGAGCTGCTGCTCCACTGCCCATCCCAATTGTTCCTGGCCTTTGACCAAAGCCTGAAGCATTTCCTCCGTCTTTGTGTCCTGGATGGCTACGGCAATGCCCGCATTCTCCACCACTTGTGAGCCTTCGTGTGGGTTGTCGAACAGACTCACGGACAACGGGGTCCTGGGTAACGATGGTTTTATTACTTTACACAAACGTCTTTTCTGAACAGGCACTCGGTAGTAGGGGAGAGGGTTCTCCGTGTCCTCCACCAGGTGATTAGCTGCTCCAATCCGCCGTGTTTCCCGATGTCTCCTGGGAGTCGTAGGCCTTTCTTCCGCCGTCTCGGCTCTCGTCCGGAACCCAGCAGCAGAAACAAAGAAACCAATATTAGGCTAGGGCTTTGTATGCGGTTTAGGGTAGGGTAGTGAGGGGACACACATGCTCTCTATGCTTCACAGGACCAGTGCCGATGTAGTGAAGGAGGGGGGGGGGGTGCACATAATGTCGAGCGATTCGTTTTAGGGTGGCTTGCCCCACCTACGTCCCGCCCAACCCGTGAACCGTGACCGTACCTGCTCTAGCCACACTTCGTGCGAAGTGTGGCTGGGCGATGCTCCTTCCTGTTGGCCTCCTGGCTTGTCGCTGCTGTCTCGGCTCCTTCTCCTTTCCCCTCCGCTGGTATGGGCTTCGCTGTCTTCCGCTTCTACTTCCTCCATCCTCCGCTGTTCCACTCTCACCTCCTCTTCTCTCTGCTGTTCTTCGTTCTTCTCCTCTCCCGTCCTCCGCTGCTCGTCTCCCACCTCCTCCTCATTCGCCACCTCCGTCCTCTGTTCTTCTTCCTCCGTACGCCACTCCACTCCGTCCTCTCGCCACTCTCCTTCTTTCCCTCCGGGTGTATCACACACCTGAGTGAGATTTGGGCGTTGTTTTACCTTTGGTAGGTGGGCGGGTTCAGGGTCCAGCTCCACCCAATTAAAGAAACTTGGGTCTCCAGTAGTCTGCGCTGGGTTGTACACGTCTTCTGCCGTCTTCCATGAGTCGGTGTGCTGTTCGAAAAGAGGGGACACAGGTATATGTAAGCCTTGAGGGCCCGAGTCCGGGTCCCCTTCGTCACACTTGTCTAGTGTAGAGAAAAATGGTGAGACAGTGGTTAAAGCCATATATGATCAATGCAGATCATGAAAAGAGACCCAAGATAAATTGGTGTTTGGTAAAGGTAGTAAGGATGAAGTAGAAGAACAAGGAAATGCTTTGAAGACATTTCAGGTACCTATTCCCGGTGCAGAAATTTTGGCCACATGGGCAATTATAAAGATTGTCCGTGCTGGAAGTCTATGCAAGAATGGTGGCAGCAAAGGACACTTTTCGAAATGTTGCAAGTCACTACGTACAATGAAGAGTCTCAAAGAAGTGGGCTGTGATGAGGAGGAGGAGGAAGGTGAAGTTTCTGAAATTGTGGTGTTACTGAAACTGTGGTGCTACAAACTAAGGAAGGTGACTCTGAAGGTCCAGTGGAAACGGTGTTGGTCAATGGGGAACCGGTCCAATGCTATTTGACCTTCTTAGATCTGAGGGTCTCTAGTTGGCAGAGGTACGTACCAATGTCCAAATAGGGACCCTTGCTTCTAGTCAGGGTAAGGGGATACACTCTTTAGATAACCCCTGCTCTCCCTCTTGGTAGCTTGACACGAGCAGACAGGCTTATCAAATCCAATGTGTAAAGTATTTGCACCAACACTCATAGTAACACAGTGAAAACACCACAAATGGACTCCACACCAGTTTAGAAAAATAATGTTTTTTAATCTAAACTACACAAGACCAAAACGACAAAAATCCAACATATGTTTATGTTTATGTTTATGTTTACGTAATTTGTATAGCGCAACAAATACCCTGGGGTGTCTCGGCGCATTAGAACTTCAAGGGACAAAGGCCAGCAGATGGAATCATTGATCAAACATACACAGTTCAAGAATATAATTTTAAAAGAGTTCTAGGGTTTGCGTCGAAATAATCCAAAGTTGCGTCACGTTTAGCCAAAAGCAATGTTCCCTCTAATTATTTTCCTCAGTGTGCTGCAGTGGAGGGTCTCTTTGTGCTGCAGCCATGGCTATGTGTGCCAGGAACCAGACCGTGCGTGTGTGCAGCGCCAAATATCACTCCAAACTTTTGCTAAAAAATCTGAAAAGATGGTGTATTTACCGACATACAGTGCCACGTTAAGGGACTTAAGGCAGATTTGTAATTTGGATTCACCCGCCATGACATGAATTGGTTACACAGGCAAGTACATTTCAGGTTTACAAAAGCACAAGACTCCAACGGTGGTGCCATCATAAGATTTTGCTAAAGATTCTTAACTGGAGCACTGTTCATTGGGTGGGTAAATGTTGAGGGCCTACACAAGACTACATATTCACAATAAGTTGTGGAATGGAACCTTTTTGCAGTAGCCTGCAGCGTTCATCTTCATTTGGCAATTTCAACTATTGCCAAATACTGCGGGATACAGTGCTTAATTTGTAAAACAATAAGTGCCGGGGCTCAAAGCTTAGCTCAGAAATTGTGCATTGTTTTCTGTGTGTGGCCCTGGAAGAAAGTTTGTCGAGGAAAAATATGCAATGGTCCTCAGGGTGCAGTAATGATGGAATCCGCAAATGTTCAGTGGACTCTGGTGCCCCAGAGTTGTCTCTTAGAAGGTCTGGAAGGAGATCTATCCCACCTGCTTACGTAGGGGAGTATTTAAGATGGATATACTCTTTACATATTAAGAAACATGCAACACAAAACCTTTTTCTCGTTTATCTTTTTCCATATGAATATATATATATATATATATATATATATATATATATATATATATATATATATATATATATATATATATATATATATATATATATATATATATATATATATATATATATCCAACCAAACAAGTCGCTGTAGATCCCTGCGGCTTGTCAAAGGCGGGCCTCGGATGGGATAGCGAGTCCCAATGTATCCAACCAAAACCTTCTCCAGTAAAGAAAAAGAAATCCGGGCCCGGATTTCTTTTTCTTTACTGGAGAAGGTTTTGGTTGGATATATATATATATATATATATATATATATATATATATATATATATATATATATATATATATATATATATATATATATATATATATATATATATATATATATATATATATATATATATACAAAGAAAATCCAAGTATTGACTGCCTCCACCAGATCGAGAGTTGCGTCGTCCTAGTAGGACTCCTTGGATTGAGTCCCTCACACTTCTTTCCATAAACGACCACGCCAGGTGAGATTTTCAAAGTTTCTTTATTGCCGCTGCCAAACGCGTTTCGACTACACAGTAGTCTTGATCACTGGTTGTGATTAAAAGAGCGCGCGGCCATTTTAAATAAAGTTTTTTTCATCATCACTTCCGTCAGTGACCACATGTCAACTGACAGAAAGGACAGACTTCATTTTACCAATTCGGTACAGAAATAGTGTTTCTTTACATTTCCTTTAGCATAATTGTACAGATTTGGTCAAAAAACGTGTATGTATTACCACTGGTTGCTAAACACGGACAATTCATTGCTTTATATTAACATGTCATATTACGAGCTTTTTTCAAAAAACTTTATCAACAGTGCCACATGTTGACAAAGAGACAAGGCACTTTGCCAACGCTTATCACCAATTTAATGATGTGAAGTTGGAAAATTTAGCCCATGTGGGCATACCCAGATATTTGTCGGATTGATTAAATAATTCCAATTTATCTTTAGGCTTAAAGCATTACACACTGAGTTTCCTCACAACTCATTCTACAAAACATTACATGAATCAATGAAGCTCCAGTGAGCGAGCATTCTGGTTGTCCCTTACGCAAAGCAAACCACGATTGTTTACAGTTGACTCAGTTCATGTTAGTCCTGATTTATGAATACATTACACAGTGTGCTGTCCATACATTAATCAAAGTGATCAAAATAAATTCATTATATATGAATAAAACAGACACTACTTGAAAAACACTGAAGATATTAAAGGTGTCTATGCAAATCCTCTTCAATATTAAGACCATTCGGTTGCTTAGTATTGAGCTTGATTATGTACATAGATTCTAATTTCCTCAACTTGCTCAGTCTGTTCCCCCCTCTTTGGCTAGCTGGAATAGAGTCGATCACACAATATGTCAG
Source organism: Lissotriton vulgaris (assembly GCF_964263255.1). Lineage (NCBI taxonomy): Eukaryota > Metazoa > Chordata > Amphibia > Caudata > Salamandridae > Lissotriton > Lissotriton vulgaris. The sequence continues at coordinate 755,811,210 of NC_141699.1, read as the reverse complement.
TCCTTTAGCATCCCCATTGTGCATCAACTCGAAGTGCCTGGCTACAGGATAGGCCCTGTCGGCATTCTTAATTGCACGCAAGTGCTGCAAAATCCTTTTATAGACTTCATTGATTGTGCTCCCTACATATCGGAGCCCGCAAGGGCACTCGAGGATGTAGATCGCGTAATCAGTTTTGCATGTGTATTTATGTTTGATTTTTTCCGTTCTGTTGGAAAGGCCTAGTTTGTATTTACCACAGTTCAGGCCATACTTACATGCCTTGCACTTTGTGCATTTTACGAAGCCTTTTTTGTCTAGCCAGGTTGTTTTTAGCTTGGGTTTTGTGAGCATGTTGGATACCAAACAATCTTTAAAAGATTTAGATTTTCTGAATGTTACTTGAGGTCTCTTGGGGACTTCCCTCCCAAGCACGGGGTCATTTTTAATGATATGCCAATGCTTGTTGAGTATTCTTCTCACCTCAACGTGTTGTTTGCTAAAACTTGTTATAAATCTGCATTGGTTCTCATTTTTGGGCTCTTTTGTACTGCCAAAGAGGATTTGTTCTCTCTTTTGCTTAGAGGCTTTCTGTATTCCTTCTGCTATCCAGGTGGTAGGATGCATTGTTTTCTGTGTGTGGCCCTGGAAGAAAGTTTGTCGAGGAAAAATATGCAATGGTCCTCAGGGTGCAGTAATGATGGAATCCGCAAATGTTCAGTGGACTCTGGTGCCCCAGAGTTGTCTCTTAGAAGGTCTGGAAGGAGATCTATCCCACCTGCTTACGTAGGGGAGTATTTAAGATGGATATACTCTTTACATATTAAGAAACATGCAACACAAAACCTTTTTCTCGTTTATCTTTTTCCATATGAATATATATATATATATATATATATATATATATATATATATATATATATATATATATATATATATATCCAACCAAACAAGTCGCTGTAGATCCCTGCCGCTTGTCAAAGGCGGGCCTCGGATGGGATAGCGAGTCCCAATGTATCCAACCAAAACCTTCTCCAGTAAAGAAAAAGAAATCCGGGCCCGGATTTCTTTTTCTTTACTGGAGAAGGTTTTGGTTGGATATATATATATATATATATATATATATATATTCACTGAAAAAACCATAGGTTTCACACCAGTTATAGTTAGCTGGAAATTTTACTGATATAAAACCATTGAAATTCCCACGTTATAGTTAGTCGGACTCACTATAACTTGCGCGTACAATGCACTGCTGATGACATCACTCATGACATCACTGATGAGACCATCCAGTGAATGTGTGTCTTTCTGAAAAATAAATTTGTTTTATATATGTATTTGTAAAGGTCGATGGAAGAATAAATGTTTAAATAAGTGTGTAAATGGATGTTTTTTTAAAAAAAATTGGTTGGGTAACTGGCATATTATGTGTATCTTAGTGAATACATATATTAGCGAGTATTGTTTAAATATTTAAATGTTTGTATCAGTGTTTCTCTTTGTGTATAAGTGGCTGCATGGGGTTGGTGACTGACTCACTGTTTGTATGTGTTTTGAAGACAGCATATGTGCAGGACTGTATGGGTGGATGAGTGTATATATGTGTGTGTTAGTGAGTGAATGACTGTCTCACTAGTGTCTTCATTAGTAACGACATATGTTTTAATCTAGTATATGTGAGTATTGATGTATATAAGTGAGTATAGTATATATAGTGAGAGATTGTAGGAGTTCCTGTGTAAATAAGTATGTGTTTCTATAAGTGATTGTTTAAGAGAGTAAGTATGGGTAAGTTTCCTTAGAAGTAAGGTGGCAGTGTGTGTATAAATGTATATGCAAAGAAATGGATGTTTAATAGTTTATTTGCATGTGTGAGTATGTGTGTGAGTAACTTTTGGATGATTGCTGATGTGTAACAGGATGTGTAGGTGTATCACTACATATGATGAGTGAGTATATGTATGAGTGACTATATAGAACTGTTGGTGAATGAGTGGATGTGTATATAGATGGTGGAATTACTGAATTGGTTGTTGTTACTGGTTTGGGTATCTCCATTTTTTAGAAAATGTTTGTTTCTATTTTTGAATATGTGTTTCAAGCGTTACATTACACTGAAATTAGGTCTGTCACTCTGTCACAAGGATGGTGTCATCAGTGATGTCATGAGTGATGTCATCAGCAGTGCATTGTACGCGCAAGTTATAGTGAGTCCGACTAACTATAACGTGGGAATTTCAATGGTTTTATATCAGTAAAATTTCCAGCTAACTATAACTGGTGTGAAACCTATGGTTTTTTCAGTGAATTTCATAGGTTTTTTAAATGCTAATTCCTAACTATAACTGGTGTGAAACCTATGGTTTTTTCAGTGAATTTCATAGGTTTTTTTAATGCTAATTCCTTTGTATATCGAGTTTCTAACCTTTTTTTTTTTACAATTTGCTGTTTTTTTTAAGTATTCATTTTTTTTATAATTTTTTTCTTTTGCGCTCTGGGTGCGCGCTCCTGGAAGCTTTCAGCTAAGCTCTCCTGTAAGCTTCTCCGAGAGCTCATCTGAAAGCGCACCCAGAGCGCAACTGTCGTTCGTGAAAAAAAAATATGAATGAAAAGTTAATAATAATGCAAAACATTTCGTACCATACAAATAAAATTTGTTTTTTTTAATATTGAAAATGATTATGCATTTCTATTAAAGATTGATGACGTCACTTCAGCGCACAACGTACGTGCCCTCGGAAGCGCCTACGTGCGCGGCTCCTAAACGCACGCAAAAGCGCCTACGATCGCGCCACGTGTGCGCCCCGGAAGCGCCTACGATCGCGCCACGTGTGCGCCCCGGAAGCGCCTACGATCGCGCAGCGTAAACGCACCCGGAAGTGCACCCGAGCGCGCAGCGTAAGCGCGTCGGGTCATGTGACCCTAAAATAACACTTTTCATTGGTTGCTAACAGTTTTTTTTTACAATGAATGAAATCCCCACCCATTTCCTTCACTTCTTCTTTCACTTTTGTGACTGAAAGACCTGCTTTTTTGCTGCTCCTCTTTTCTTGGTTCATCATGGCTGCCAGATCATCCAGCAGTGAAGATGACTTCATTGATGAAGAGCCACCTACCCCAAAGGTGAAGGGACATTTCATTTGGAAATTTTTTAAGTTTCCAGAAGGCCAGAAGAAGGTGAATGCACCAAAAGTAGAGTGCAGGATCTGCAAAAAGGTCCTGTCACGGGGTAACCCCCTAAAAAAATACTCTTTTGGCAACTTCACGATGATTCGCCATGTGGAGACCAGGCACCCCCAGAATTTTGCCCGAGAAAGTGTCAGGGCTCTGGCACAGGAGGTTCCCTCTACATCAACAGGAGGAGCAACTTCTTCTGGAAGAGACCAATCTCAGGGGCAGGTAGCAAACATCCAACCTGCATTCAACCATGGGGTCGTCAGATGCAGATACTGCAATCAACTCCTCACCTATGGGGAGCAAAGTGTCCTGCTCATGGTTCGGGCATTAGAGAACCATCACTGCCCTTCCCACCCCTAATTTTTTTCTTTTCTTTTTGCTCCTGTTGAGCAGTTTCTATTCCCTGTTTTTGTTCCTCTTCAGTTAAAAGAAGAAAACCAAAAGTTCTTTTCAGAACTACCTCCAATTCTCATCAAAGAGCTATAATCTTAAAAAATGAAGAGTAAGTGAAATATAGTGCATTGATAATTGAAAGGAGAATGAGTAAGAAAGAACAGAAAGGTATGAGAGGTGAAAGGAAGTGAAGTAGGAGGACTGAAAGAAGGTGAGTGTTAGAAAAGAAATTTATGACACAGTGAATAAACTGGAGGCCTCATTTCTGAAAAGTGACGCATCGCTACGTGAAAATAGCGATGCGTCACTTATCTGGACGCACTCCTTATGACATTCCACATATGTCATATTTAATATATGACTAATCAATTCGCAAGGAGTTACAGATATGTCAGTATTTCTGACATATCTCTAAACACAAAAGTAACGCATTGCAGGAGTGCGTCACAAAAGTGACGCAACTCCAGTAATGTGTCCTTTCACATGGAAAAAGCACCATGTGAAAGGTTTGCTGAGAAGCAGGCGCAAGATTTTGGCGCAACTGCATCCTAAAAGTGACGCACTGCGTCATTATTACCAAGCTTTTTGCAAGGAACACCCCCTCTGCATGCATTATACCTGACACTATTTTTTAAAAAGTGACGCATCTAGGTACATGGGTCACTTTTTAAAACTCTGCGCCATATTGTATCTGCATCAGGTATAATGTATGCAGAGGGGGCAATCCCTCGCAAAAAGCTTGGTAATAACAACGTACTGAAATCTATGAGATTTCCCTGCGTCATTTTTTGGATGCTATTGCGTCAAAATTTTGCGCCGGCCTCGCATCACTTTTATGTTTACACATATGTCAGAAATACTGACGTATCTGTAACTCCTTGCAACATGATTCGTCATACATTAAATATGACACATCTGGAATGTCATAAGGACTGTGTACAGAAAAGTGACGCATCACACCAACAGTGTAATAAAATGTGCCTCGTTGCACTATATTTAAAGGATGCAACAGCATCCTAAAAGTGACGCAGTGAAATCTCAAACATTTCACTGCGTCGCTATTACAAAGCTTTTTGTGGGGGAACACCCCCTCTGCATACATTATACCTGACGCTATTTTTAAAAAGTGACGCATCTAGGTACATGGGTCACTTTTTAAAACTCTGCGCCATATTGTATCTGCAACATGATTCGTCATACATTAAATATGACACATCTGGAACGTCATAAGGAGTGCGCACAGAAAAGTGACGCATAACACCAGCAGTGTAATAAAATGTACCTCGTTGCACTATATTTAAAAAGTGACGCATCTAGATAGATGCGTCACTTTTTGAATATTGCATAACAATGCGCATTTTTTTACACCGCTGGTGCGTCACAAAAATTGACGCACAGGAAGCGCAAAACTAACAGCGCAAGGCCTTCATAAATATAGTCCTGGATTTAGGGGGTCAGAGGGGGTCTACTCTTCCCCCTTATGATCCAATCAGCTTCCTGCGCGCAAGTCGCTCGTCGCGCCTGGAGCGCTCTCCCGTGCGCGCATATTCCCGCGCAAAACGAAAAAAAAATTTTAATGCCCTGCAGGACCCTATTTTAGTCCCTACATCAAACCTAGGGGGTCAGAGGGGGTCTACTCTTCCCCCTTATGGTCATTTGCCCCTTTTTTTTTCAAACCCCTTCTGTCTCGATTTTACCGAGACACAAGATGGCGGCCGCTCCGCACTGTTTAGAATGTTTACAGACAACTGAGATCCAATCAGCTTCCTGCGCGCAAGTCGCGTGTCGCGCCTGGAGCGCACTCCCGTGCGCGCACGGGAGCGCGGCTATAGATATATATATTTTTTTGAACCTTAATTACTTAAAATCCACTGGAGCACATATCTTGAGACATAGCAAAGGCACATCGGGCTACCAGTCCCTACAATTTTGCCAAGTTTGGTGGAAATCCATTCAGCCGTTCGGGCTAAAAGTGAAATCGACCGCCCTATGGAAATTAACATGGGGAAAACGCGTTTTGGGACCCCCCTTTTATCTCGGCCCCCGCTTGACGAATCCCCCCCAAACTTTCAGGGAAGGACCGGACCGCCATGAGACCATTTTCCTGAAAATTTCAGGCAGATTCGTCAACCGGCGCCAAAGTTATTCAAAATAGAATGTTGAGATTTAACATTGAAAATTATCCTAACTATAACTACCTACTGGCGACCGCCAGTAGGTAATATATATATATATATATATATATATATATATATTACCTACTGGCGGTCGCCAGTAGGTATATATAGTTAGGATTTTTTCTCTATGGACCTTTTGAAAATTCTATGTCTAATAACTTTGGCGTTTGTGGACGGAATCGGCTGAAATTGTCAGGAAAATGGCACATTTTGTTTCTGAGCAGTCCCTGAAAATTTGGGGGGGTTTCGTCAAGGGGGGGCCGAGAAATAAGGGGGGTCCTAAAACGCGTTTTTCCCATTCATTTTTCCATAGGGCGTTTGGCCTCACTTTTAGCTCGAACGGCTGAATGGATTTACACGAAACTTGGCAAAATTGTAGGGACTGTTAGCCCGATGTGCCTTTGCTGGGTCTCAATATATGTGCTCCAGTGGATTTTGAGAAATTAACGTTTAAAAAAACAGATATATCTGTGACAGCGTCCCGGATAGCGCTCCAGATCGCGTACTTTTCGCGTAACGGAGCTTTGCGAAGTGAAGCTGATTGGCTCTCCGGTGTCTGTCAACATTCTAAACAGTCCGGTGCGGCCGCCATCTTGTCTCTCGGTAGGATCGAGAGACAAGAGGAGGAGAAAAACGAAGGGGGAATTTCATGAAAGGGGGCAAGGTAGACCCCTCTTGACCCCCTAGGAATGATGTTGGGGTTATTAAAGGGTCCCGTGGGGCAAATAAAAAAAATTTGATTTTTCGCGGTAGAAGCGTTTCCCGGTTCGCGAACCGGGTCGCAAACTGGTAGCGAAACGGGAATTCGCCATTTTGTGTTTCGATTTAATTAAATTACAAGATGGAGGAAAAACAATGTGAGAAATGGGTATAAGGGGGTACGGGAGACGTATCCTGACCCCCTATGTTTTCTGAGGGTGGTTGAGGAGGCTCATATATGTTGATACTTGTCTTCCAGCGGCTGCGCGTGAGCGTTTTTTTTTTTTTTTGCTGCGTGACGTCTGTTAACGTTCGATTCGAAGGAAATCAGGAAGTGTTGACCGCCATTTTGACACTGCGAGTAAATATATTGTTAAAAATAATTGTTATAAATTAATCCGTATTGATAAACATTGTCTGCGCCATCTTGCTTTTTTTCCAATGCCACACTTTTGTCGTGTACGGCAGCCATTTTAGATGCCTTGACCAGACCCACTCTCTGCACGCCGTCGATCCTCAGCATGGCTCCCCACCTTCGCAAGCATCTCCCCCACGCACTGGTCACACACGCTCTCTCTCTCATGCATGGGCCATAAACCTCCTCTCATATGCGCTGCTCTTCCCTGAGAATCACACCCCGTGCTGAGGAAAATTCAGCCCAGATTACAACCGATGCCCAGGCTGCTGGCACAAGACGCCACTTAGTTCCCATCTTGAACGGTTACCAAATAAAGAGACGGGCGCTGGAAGCAGGAACACAAGAACAGAGTTTTATTTCTCATGAGGAGAGCCTGTCATTTCAAAACATACATACATACACACAAACTCGGGCGGGGGGAGACAGTACATGTATTATATACAAAAATCCAAGACAAAACATAGAACAGTTGCTGGCCAAAAATATCTCTTCCTGCATGCTGCGCATCCTTAGCATCCTACTTAATTCTTCTGGGGTCTGAGCTCTTTTTACCTTTTTCTTCTCTCTTATCGTCGGCTGCCTTCGCTGGTGGCTTTGGTTGCAAATACTTACACCTTTGCCAATTGGTCGGGAACTAACCTGGTCGGGCTAATACTCAGGGGGATCTTCGAATCATTTTTAGTGAATGGGTTTCCAGGCTGAGGCAACGGTAGGTGTCAGTCGGGAGAACAATGGGGCAGCTTTGAGTTTCATGTCTATGAGGGTGCGAGAAGGAGGTGGTAAATCTTAAACATTGGCAACATTCCTAGTCCTCCAGACGGAGGGTACTTGGGTAAACCTCACCTCGGAATATTCCTTAAACTTTCCCTATTTAGTTAAACGTAGGAATTTATTCATTGGTGCACGTCATTCTTGGTTGTATTATTCGGGGTGCCAAGCGAAGTCATATTTTGTCATCCTGTAATAACCCGTCAAGTTTCTGCTTCAGGCTGCCCTCCCAAGCGCTGGGTTCAGAGAGAGACATAGTCATTGTTTGCTCGTCGTGTATAGGCACCATATTCAAACCCTTTTTCTCATCCCATCGGCCGTTAAGTCACCATTTTTCCGTACTATAATCGACGTTCCGAAGTGACCTGCAGAAAAGAGGGAAAAAGAAGGGGCGGGGGCAGCGTTTAAAACACATCAGCGCGCATAAACCCGAAAAGGCTTTTACTTACTACATACTCGGCCTATCTCCACGGGATGCAGTCCCTACCATCTCGGCGTTTAAGCCCAGGGGGGACCGGTAATGTGGGAGAGATAATTATCGGAGGCCTGTGGATAGCATAGGTCGCCCAAGTGTGGCATTACGGATCGTGTGCAGGGGAGGGTCAAAACAAAGGGCAGTCGGTGTAAAGTGGGGGCAGCTCGTGCTCTCCTTTGAGGAAGAGAGATAACCTACAGTGGTACTGGGTCGTTTTCGTTCGTACTAGGGGGGCCAGGTGACATTCCTTCGGGGTGGCTTAGGGGCATTTAAAACAACTTCCCTGATACAGGTAGCATATAAAGTAGAGGCTAAATACCAGGATCTTTATCGATTGCTTTATGCTGTACAAAAATGAAAAACACATACAACAAACCTGGACCATTCATATTTGCAATGTTTCTGCGTACTATACTTTTTAACCCTTAACTAATCGAGATGCTTCATTTCACCTGCTTTTTTTTTAATTCTTTTTTTAAAATCGGAAACAGTGGCCATTTATTCGAAACTTACCAATCTACGCGTTACAACTACGTTTGCTTTTTCAAAAACCTTTAATAAAAATGTTGGTGCACAAATACGGGCCTACAACCCCGTGGGCCGGCCACGGAGCAGGCTGGAACTGTAAATGGGGGGGGGGGTATTTATTTGTGGAAAACATAACAGAGTCAGTGGTCGTTGATTTCATAGTAAAAAGTGCGACAAGTGCAACAAAATCATATCGATAATTCATTGTGAGCAAGTACCAAAAGTGTCGACAATTCGAACCTTCAATAAATACAGTAATCAATGATGCATTAGAACTTAATATCAATTCATTGTCCGAACGTGTAATCAGTACCCGTCCCATGTCAATTCATTGTTCGAACGTATAATCAATACCCATCCCGGATCAATTCATTTTCTGAACATATAATCAGTCTTATCCCATATCAATTCATGTGCTAAAAACTGCATACATATCTCATGATATCAAGGCTGAGCAATCGGGGCACAACAAGGAGTTGAGAGTTTCATTTGTACCGGCGCCATTTTGGGTGAGGTCAGGAAGGTCCAAGTATAGTCAAAATGTCTCCACCAACTCGTGGTTGGACCGGGACCTCTTTCGGCAGTCCAAAAGTTTTCGTTGAAGGGTAGCAGAGGGGACTGGCGACATGAACCATCAGTCAAAGTGGGGTGGGAGGCAACAATCTCTCCTACCGGGTCATACTGGTGTCCCACCGGAACTGATCAAGTTGGTATTCTTGCAGGATTTTCGTCATTTCAAGACTGAGGCCGGCGCCGGCATGAGCGCGCCGACGTCCCGCGGCTACGTCGTGGTCGTTCCGTGGGTGATCATGGCAGTCATTCCCCATCGGGGGTCGGGGGGCCCCGTGGCTCTTATAGAATCTTCAAAGTTGAGGAGAACGTTTCTGGACGCAGGAAACTAGAAGCGCCGTTGCACCGCAACAGTGGACGAGACCCCCGCTGGGTGAGCGGAGCATCATTGCCTCGCAATAGTGGACGAGACCTTTTGTTGGGTGAGTGGAGCGTTAGGGGGGCAGCTGAGGGGCCCCCACCTGGGGGGGTGGGAGAGGCTCGTTCGCGCCGCCTCTCCCTCCCAGCGCACCCCACGCCGACACCTGGCGTTGATATCCGTGATGTCCGGACCAGGCGATAAGAAGGGGGGGGGGTCGGAGGCAGAGGCAAGACATCCCCCCCGTGGCCTGCAGGGCGCCGCTTCAGGACCGAACGGGGAGCTCATACCAAGCCGGGGCCAGACCAGGAGATAGGAGGGGGGGGTCGGTGGCATGTGCAAGACATCCCCCCCCCGTTGTCGCAGACATTATTGAAGAAAGAAGAGGGATCCCGTCGGCCTCGGCTCCTCTCCTGGCCCAGGGGAGGGGGGGGTCGGTGGCATGTGCAAGACATCCCCCCCCCCGTTCTCGCAGCCATTATTGAAAAAAGAAGAGGATGGGACAAGGGATCCCGTCGGCCTCGGCTCCTATCCTGGCCCACCTTACGCAACGACCTCCCCGGCCGACGGCTGCCAGCAGGACTCGCCCTACACGCGTGCCGAAGGCCTCGTCTTCCAGATGGGTGTAGCCGCGAACCTGTTGCACTTCGGGAGTTTCCGGAATGGGGGTAGGTATCTGCTGATTTGTATCTATTTCATGTTACCGTTATTGGGCGTGGCGGGCGGTGGGACAGACATGCTTGGAGCAGTGGGGGGGTGGCGGAGCCTAGCTACCTCGTGGCTGCCGTAACGTCAAGCTTGGCTTCTCTCATCACTTTCATATTTCTTATTTCTAGCGAAGTCAAAAACTCATCAGTGGCCTACTGATTTTGTTCGATTTCTTTCCCTTCCTTTTCAAGTGTGTTTCATGCTAAAGTTTCTGTTTAACAGGATACAGTGATTACTTCGTATTTTACATATGTCTTTTTTATTAGGGGTACCCTCCGGTTGAGCCAGATGATGTACCTCTAAAAAATGGTCCGGGTGGAATTAGTTTATCAATCAGTGGGGAGTAGATGGGCATCACAGATTACAACGGGGGACAAAGGTCCGCATTACCCACCCTTCACTACTTGCAAAGACTAGACAGAATATTTCTATTCCACGTTATTTGCAAACAGAGAATACCTCGAAAGAACTATTCCTTGAACAATAAATGTCCAGCCAATCAATCAATCAGTGGGGAGAAAAACAGGCATGACGGATTACAACGGGGGACAAAAGTCCGCATTACCTATCCTTCACTATCTGCAAAGGGAGACAGAATATTCCTATTCTTCTCTTTTTTTAGACAGGGAATATCTCAAAGAGCAATAATCGATAAAAAATTAGTAGGATTATAACACTTTAATAACTTATAAATATATACATCGCAACAAAAACAGTAAACACCTTAAAACATTTTTTATTAAAACAGAAGCAACAATGACAACTAACAGTAGTAATATCCTGGGCGGGTGATGGAACTGGGATTGTTAATGGAAAAACATCTACAGAGAAAGCTATTGGTGAATTATACTTCTCCGGAAATTTAAAACTCACAAATGTTTCATTTGTGTAATCGTTTCATAAACATGTACATTAAAAAACTAAATACGCTCCACTGTTTTAGAAAATCTTTACAACTTGCTAGATCACCCTTTAAAGTTACAACTACGAAAACCTACTTACTTAAGCTGTTGAATTCGGTTTCAAATGTAAAGCATAAGTTCAAGCTAACATATCATATGTCTAAAAGGTTTAACATAATTGGTATGCAAATTTAAATACTACCCTTTCTTAATGGTGACACCTTATCTCTCCAATATCCCACAATTTCCATGAGCAAAGCAAAAGAAATTCTGAGGCCCTGAAGAAATAAGGCTTACTGTGGGGTTCAACTCAATCTGGTGTTTGGGAGATTCCATGTTTTAGGGTGATATTCTGTGACAGGGTGCAGGCACCAGAAGAATTTTAGCCTAGTTCATCACATTGGAGAATGAGGGTCTGGGAAAATATCTAATCTGGTGAAGAACCATTCCTTCTTTAAACCCTATGGTGACCAACTATAGTTTATTCTCTATTTCGTTCCCTTGCCATAACAAAATAAAAGTCTTGGGTTATTTATGGAAGGGAATACTTTTTGTTTCTTCCAATTTTTAAAAGAAAAGAGGAGGGGGGGGCAGCATTCAAAGCACATCAGCGTGCATAAATACGAAAATGTTTTTACCTACCACGTACTTGACATTTTACAGCTTTTCATATTTGCTAATAAAAAAACATTGAAATTCACTGAAAAAACCATATATATAGTTAGGGATTAGCATTTACAAAACCTTAATTTACTCGCACAAAACCATAGAAATTCGCATATATAGTTAGTTGCAATAACTATATATCGCGCACCCGCAATCCACTGCTGATGATGTCACATATTACATCATTCATGACATGGTCAGTAACATCACTGATGACATCACTGATGACATCTCAAATGACATCACTGATGACATCACTGATGACATCTCATGTGACATTACTGATCACATTACTGATGATATCATTCATGTGATAATACGATGAACCTCTTCAGACTCTAATATAACCTTAGATACAATCAGTGTAAACAGACACTCACAGACTGTCACTCATCCATGGAGTTACTCACACACCTAGTCAGTCATGCAAAAAATCAATCACACCTCCATTTCCTCAACTATACAGTTATACACACCTTACTTATTCAAACATATACTAACACATATTTACTCTCTTATACAATCCCTGATACAAGCTCAAAATTATCCATACAGCCACTCACACATTCACTGGCTCTTATGCACAGTTATTTATATATGTCAACTCTCACATGTACTGTGTTTTACATATGTACTTACTTGCACATGTAGCACTGAGATATCCATTCACTCACCAACACACCCAGGCAGACAGTCAACCGCCCATATAGCTGTTTCCACATGCACTCTTGAACTCATACACCTAGTGAATCAACTGCTTACACATCTATGCACAGAGTCACACACCTCCCAGCCACCCACACACACACTCAGCCTCCCATTCAAATACTTGGGCAACCAATCAATAACCCATATAGCCACTCATATAGCTACTGATCAACACATGCAGCAGCTTACACAACAACAGACATACTGATGCACACATTCAGACAGTTTAGTCACTAACCCATGCACTCAGTGAGACACATTTAATCACTCATTCATACAGTCAGTCACGCACCTACTAAATCCTTCATCCAGACACTTATACATCCACTCATTCTTCAATATGTAAGACATATTTTAACTTTACAGAAACATACAGTCACTGGGTGTTGTCATCAGTGATGTCATCAGTGATGTCACTGACCATGTCATGAATGATGTAATATGTGACATCATCAGCAGTGGATTGCGGGTGCACGATATATAGTTATTGCAACTAACTATATATGCGAATTTCTATGGTTTTGTGCGAGTAAATTAAGGTTTTGTAAATGCTAATCCCTAACTATATATAGTCTATAACCTATGTTTTTTTCAGTGAATATATATATATATATATATATATATATATCATATATTCATCGGTGAACAAGCCTGCTGGTCAGGTGAAACGCGTCCGAGGGCAGCAAAGTAATAAATCACTTTTGGTCTGCACAAGTCTCGTCCTGGTAGTTTTTTCTGCCTGGGAGGTGAAGTGTTGTCGGGACTGGCTCCGGAGGTCCCGTACGAGACGAGACGCCCGCTGTTCTGGAAGGTGGCAGTTTTCTTCTGGAGAAGGAGGAGTAGAACATATATATATATATATATATATATATATCCTGGAAACTCAAACTACTTCCTGATTTCCGCCACGGCAGATAGGCGAGGAAAGAGACACAGACCTCCGAGGTATTTTCAAGTGGGCAAGATTATTTTATTTGCAAGTGACACAAACACAACGCGTTTCAAGCCCGTAAACCCTTGTTCACGTCATATATATATATATATATATATATATATATATATATATATATATATATATATATATATATATATATATATATATATATATATATATATATTCACAGAAAAAACCATAGGTTATACTCCATATATAGTTAGGAATTTGCATTTACAAAACCTTGAATATTCAATGAAAAAACCATTGGTTTTAGGCCATATATAGTTAGGGATTTGCATTTAGAAAACCTTATTTTACTCGCATAAAACCATTGAAATTCCATATATAGTTATAAGCGCTAACTATATATCGCGCACCCGCAATCCACTGCTGATGATGTCACATATTACATCATTCATGACATGGTTAGTGACATCACTGATGACATCACTGATGACATCTCAAATGACATCACTGATGACATCACTGATAACATCTCATTTGACATGACTGATCACATCACTGATGATATCATTCATGTGATAATACCATGAACCTCTTCAGACTCTAATATAACCTTAGATACAATCAGTGTAAACAGACAGTCACTCATCCATGGAGTTACTCACACACCTAGTCAGTTATGCCAAAAATCAATCACACCTCCATTTTCTCAACTATACAGTTATACACACCTTACTTATTCAAACATATACTAACACATATTTACTTTACTCTCTTATACAATCTCTGATACATGTTCACAATGATCCATACAGCCACTCACACATTCATTAGCTGTTCTGCACAGTTATTTATAGATGTCAACTCTCACATGTACTGTGTTTTACATATGTACTTAATTTGACATGTAGCACTGAGATATCCATTCACTCACTAATACACTCATGCACAGTCAACCGCCCATACAGCTGTTTCCACATGCAGTTTTGAATCTATACATATAGTGAATCAACTACTCACACATCTATGTACAGAGTCACACACCTTCCAGCCACCCATACACACACACTCAGTTTCCCATACAAATACTTGGACAACCAATCAACCCATACAGTTACTCATATAGCTACTAATCAACATATGCAGCAGTTTGTAGAACAACAGATATAATGATGCACAAATTAAAACAGTTTAGTCACTAACCCATGCACTCAGTGAGACACATTTAATCACTCACTCAATCAGTCAGTCATGCACCTAGTAAATCCTTCATCCAGACACTTATATATCCACACATTCATCAATATGTAAAACATATTTTAACTTTACAGAAACATACAGTCACTGGATGTTGTAATCAGTGATGTCATCAGTGATGTCATTTGAGATGTCATCAGTGATGTCATCAGTGATGTCACTAACCATGTCATGAATGATGTAATATGTGACATCATCAGCAGTGGATTGCGGGTGCGCGATATATAGTTAGCGCTTATAACTATATATGGAATTTCAATGGTTTTATGCGAGTAAAATAAGGTTTTCTAAATGCAAATCCCTAACTATATATGGCCTAAAACCAATGGTTTTTTCATTGAATATTCAAGGTTTTGTAAATGCAAATTCCTAACTATATATGGAGTATAACCTATGGTTTTTTCTGTGAATTTCAATGGTTTTTTAATAGCAAACATCAAAAGCTGTCAAATGTCAAGTACGTGATAGGTAAAAACGTTTTCGTGTTTATGCACGCTGATGTGCTTTGAACGCTGCCCCCCCCCCACTCCCCTCTTTTCTCTTAGTAGTACTCTCTCTTTGCAGATAGTGAACGGTAGTTAACGCAGACCTTTACCCCTGTTGTAATCCGTCGTACCTGCTTGTCTCTCCATTTGATTGATTATTATCCAAGCATTTACTGTTTTACAATTGGTTCTCTTTGGATCATTCTCTATTTACAAACAAGCACAAAGTCGCAATACTCTGTTTAGTCTTTGCAGATAGTGAAAAATCGTGTAAAAAAATAAAAGTAATCGAGCAAAATCAGTAGACCACTAATTCGATCTCTTTTTAACCTCGGTAAAATACAAACATTAGGAATAACCCTTCATGAGAAATACGAAAATAGTGAAATGAATTGAGCTCCACACCATGAGGGCTGCAAAACAGCTCGACTCCGCCACCCACACCGCCAAAAATAACGGCAAACCCTATGCAAATATTATAAATATACACAACACACCACCAAAGAAACAGAATAAAACATTTTATTAAATAACTATTTACATAACTATTTTATACTTTTTATTGCCCGATCCGGCTAGCTCAATCGATCGAGCATGAAAGTCATGCACTGATAACAAGCGTTGAGAGTTTGTAGAATGATGTCTTCAGATTTTCCACATACAGTGTAGTGGCGCGAACTGGCAGGGGGCGTTTGGATTCTACCCCTTTTCCAAATAAGATTTTCATACGTGAATGTTCGTTCATGCTTTTTGTCCCAGAGTTGCTTCCATGTCACTGCCTTACATAAATGGCATAAGTCCTGGTTATTGAGTGCCATACTTCAGAGTTCTAAGCAGTTCTTGTAACACTGTTTAAACCTTATTTGCACCTGCTGCAGCTTCACTATTCAAAGTAGTGGGGTCCATTTGTGGACCTGACTGCATTGGAAAACAATGTGATACGGTGCCTCCCTAAACCGCTTGACGGAGGCTCCCGAGGGGCGGTGAGATGGCGCGGACTGAGAGGGGGCGCTTGGCTCCTGCCCCCTCCCCAAGTCGTGTTGCCCTGGTGAGGCCTGAGATCGCCCCCGGCATAGGTGGCCGGCTCCCGGGGTCCGGCGGAATTTTTTCCCTTTTGAAGAATCTTTCATTCTGGACCTTGTCCCACAATCCGTTTCACCTGAAGACACGCTGTCGCAGGGCGCCCCTTTACCGTTTTAGTTGCCATTCCGCCCGCTTTTGGTACTCTGTGCCTCTTCCGCCATTCAGCTGTTTACCGCTCGCTCTTGCGACTACAACGTCTCGCTCACCATATAGTTGAGTTGCTCCCGCTCTTAAGATTTAACCGAACTTTTTGGACTGCTGAAAGCGGTGGAATTCCGACCGCTGGTTGGTGGAGACATTTTGACTATATTCTGCACCTGCATTGTCGCGTAATGCGTCATATGACGCGACGCGTTAGCGCACCCGGATGTGCTCCGGTGCGCAAGGCGCAGCTTCCCGGAAACGATCCAGAGCGCGCCGCGCAGCGCGTAACGTAAGCATAACAGGTCATGTGACTTGTTAATAAAACTTTTCATTGGTTCATTTTACTTTTCTTTTCCTAATTATGTAAGACTAGGTCATGTGACCTAAAAATAACACTTTTCATTGGATTAAAACATTTTTTTTCCCCAAACGATAAAAGCCCCACCTTGTTTCTGGATGTTTCAGACTGAAGCTGGCGTCACCATGAGAGCACCACCATCTCGTAGCTCCGTCGTGGCCATTCCGCAAGCAATCATGGCAGCCGCTCCCCACCGGAAGCCTGCGGGAGTCGAGGGCCCCCAAGACTTTTGTACAATCTTCAAGGCTGAGGGGACGCTTTCGAGAATGGAACCCAAGCCCTGGCAGACAAGCGTCCGAGTTCCAAGGTGTCCCAGGGCCATTTTACTGGACCAGGCCCAAATCCGAAGAGCCGGCCGCCATTTTAAGAGTCCTGTGGAAGCCGCCTACCGCTGCACCGCAAGAGTGGGAGCAACTCAACTACATGGTGAGCGAGATGCTGTAGCCGTAAGAGCGGGCGGTAAACAGCTGAATGGCGGATGAGGCACAGTGTAGCAAAAGCGGGCGGAATGGCGACTGAAACGATAAAGGGGCGCCCCACTACAGCAGACAAGCCTCCGCCATGTGCTTCAAAACTGCATATGTATCTCGTGATATCAAGGTTGGGCAACCAGTACACAACAAGCAGTTACGAGTCCCATTTACACCGGCGCCATTTTGGGCGCGGCCGGGCAGGTCCAGGATCTACTGAAACATAAAAAATGAGGCTGACGTCTCTGAAGCAGTTCACGAACAGCAGGACATAGCAAATAAACATGAACTCTCTAAAGCTGTTAACTCACTGCAGAACAAAACAAGTGAACCTGAAACCTCTGGAATAATTGTCGCTCAAAAGAACAACACACAAAACTCTGTAGAGCCTGAAGAAAAAAAACCAGAAGGGCACTGTAGTTTCAGACACACTTAACACTAATGACGAAACAAAGATATCGTCTGTTTATAAAGCAGTTATCATCTTGACAGAATTGACAAAGAAGTGTACAGACACCAATGCATCAGCATTCTCGGAGATAACATCTTAAGGAACAAAGAAAGACCTGTTCACTCTTGACACCCCAGGTGCTGTGTATATTGCACTATAGTGCTGCATCGACAAAACGGGCAACCCTATTGATGTGGATTTTTCATTATTGATTATTGTAAAGAAATGGCGACTCCCCCCTTTAGCAGATTAGCTAAATGTTTGCGTAATTTAGACATAAAAGTTATATTATTGTTGTTGTTGTTGTTATCGTTATAGTTCTGGTTAATTTAAAAAAATGGTTAAATATATTTACAGTTTTTGTTGCGTTCGTTATATTTAAATATTAATAAAGTTTTAAAATGTAACTGTCTTGGAGTACTATATTTTTTTAAAAAATCGGGTGAATGGGGCCTTGAATCGGGTTATTGTCATGTGTGGGCTTTGCAAGTGTACTGCTACAAGATCGGACATTTCAAACTCAAATGCACGTTCATTTTCTTACCTTTCCGAAACATGGAGCGCAATAGCAGGCAGAGAAAGGGTGATGCACGTGTTGAACACTGCCTGGCCTGCAAATTGTGCCAGTGCCCCCCCCGCCCCGAGTACTTCACAAATCTTTAAAAGACCATGCGCTTGTTCAATGGGAAGTGGATAACATGGCTAAGAGCATTTGCTGACTAATGCATGAATATCGCTGACTTCTCAGCGATATTCATGCATTGCGGCCGTTTTTTATCGCATTTGCGATAAACCTTGCTAATAGCAAGGTTTATGTGCGATAAAATTCGCCGAAGTGCGGCGATAATTATTGTCTCTAAACAAGTTAGAGACAAAAATTACCGCTAGTTGTTGGAAATATGCCCCCGGGTTTTTCCTTGCAGGAATCGAGAAGCGAAAGACTAGCACTGAAATCAGTAGTCTCACACCTGAATCGGGAGGGTTGGCATGTCTGGATACTCTACAGCTGGAGCCATACACTACATCCGCAGGGCTAGGTGATAGCCTAGGTCCGGCCTGGACAATCGGACACAGAGGAAGAGAAGTGTCAGAGGGTGCGGTAGTGAATAGGGTGAAAGGGAGGTGTCGAACGGGCACAGGGTGTGATTCTCAGAGAAGAGCAGCGCAGATGGGGGAAGTATATGGCCCATGCATGAGAGAGAGAGAGCGGGGGTGACCATTGCGTGGGGGAGATGCGTGCGAGGGTGGGGAGCCATACTGAGAATCGACGGCGTGCAGAGAGTGGGTCTGGTCAAGGCATCTAAAATAGCTGCCGTGCACGACAAAATTGTGGCATTGGACAAAAACGCAAGATGGCGCAGACAATGTTTATCAATAAGGATTCATTTATAACAAAATATTTACTCGCAGTGACAAAATGGTGTTCAACACTTCCTGATTTCCATCGAATCGAACGTTAACAAACGTCACGCAGCAAAAAAAAAAAAAAAAAACCACGCACAGAGCGGTTTTTAGCCATGTTATCCAATGGAAGGTGGATAACATGGCTAAGAGCATTTGCTGGATAATGCATGAATATCGCTGACTTTTCAGCGATATTCATGCATTGTGGCCGATGTGCGGCGATAATTTTTGACTCTAAACAATTAAAACGAAGCACAAAATGGCGAATTCCCGTTTCGCTACCAGTTTGCGGCCCAGTTCGCGGCCCGTGAAGCGCTTCTACCGTGAAAAATAATTTTTTTTTTATTTTCCCCACGGGACCCTTTAATAACCCCAACAACATTCCTAGGGGGTCAAGAGGGGTATACCTTGCCCCCTTTCAATAAATTCCCCCTTCGTTTTTCACCTCTTCTTCTCTCTCGATCCTACCGAGAGATAAGATGGCGGCCGCTCCGGACTATTTAGAATGTTGACAGACACCGGAGAGCCAATCAGCTTTCTGTTATCCAATGGAAGGTGGATAACATGGCTAAGAGCATTTGCTCGATAATGCATGAATATCGCTGACTTTTCAACGATATTCATGCATTGTGGCCGATGTGCGGCGATAATTTTTGTCTCTAAACAATTAAAACGAAGCACAAAATGGCGAATTCCCGTTTCGCTACCAGTTTGCGGCCCAGTTCGCGGCCCGGGAAACGCTTCTACCGTGAAAAATCATTCTTTTTTATTTTCCCCACGGGACCCTTTAATAACCCCAACAACAATCCTAGGGGGTCAAGAGGGGTATACCTTGCACCCTTTCAATAAATTCCCCCTTCGTTTTTCACCTCTTCTCTCTCGATCCTACCGAGAGATAAGATGGCGTCCGCTCCGGACTGTTTAGAATGTTGACAGACACCGGAGAGCCAATCAGCTTTCTGCGCGCAAAGTTCCGTTTCGCGAAAAGTAAGCGGACCGGATCGCTGCCCAGAGCGCTGTTACAGATATATATCTTGGTTTGAACGTTAATTTCTCAAAAACTACTGGAGCACATATATTGAGACCTAGCAAAGGCACATCGGGCTAACAGTCCCTACAATTTTGCCAAGTTTCGTGCAAATCCATTCAGCCGTTCGAGCTAAAAGTGAGTCCAACCGCCCTATGGAAAAATGAATGGAAAAAACGCGTTTTGGGACCCCCCTTTTTTCTCAGCCCCCCCTTGACGAAACTCCACCAAATTTTCAGGGGCTGCTCAGAAACAAAATGTGCCATTTTCCTGAAAATTTCAGCCGATTCCGTCCTCAAACGCCAAAGTTATTAGGCATAGAATTTTCAGAAATCCCATAGGGAATTAATCCTAACTATATATACCTACTGGCTATTGCCAGTAGGTAATATATTTATATATATATATATATATATTTGTATTATAAGTTGTGTTGTGGTTAAAGTTATTAAGGAAGGTGGGTGGCTGGCATTTTATATGCTTATGTTTGTTTAAATCTGCTGAGTGAAGGTAAACATGGATATGGAATGAGGCTATGTCATCTAGAATGCCTAGGGGGTTGTGATGACTCAACCAAGGGATACTGAACATATTATAACAATTCTATCAGGTTCCACATACATGTCTTCCTTGCAGAACTGATCGAAGATATTACCCATCTGATTAAAGTCTTTTTACTATTTGGATCCTATGCTTTGGTCTCTTTCCCATGCTATTCAATGTTTATGGAGTTCCTCTTGCACCTTGTCACAGACCATAGCTCTTAATAGGTCAGATAACTTTATACATCTGCAGTAATGCCCTGATACACAGAAAGTAGGTATTGTATAACCATGAACCATCTGCGGCGCAAACGGTGTTGCAGGAGTGCGTGCTAAATGCAGCACACTGCGCACTTAGGGGGACTTCTGTGTGTGCGCGCTCACGCGCGCAGCTTGTTGGGAACAGTGGTCACGGGTCCAAAAACGTATACGGCGCCAGCGGATCTTAGACTGGTGCGGATGAAGGACACCTTCTTTGGCATTTGCTAAGTTTTTGTGCGGTCACTCCCATGGCACAAATTCTCGTAAGAGCAAAGGATTGCGTCTGGTTACTTATCATCACAAAAGCCCTTCTTGGCATCGCAAAACCGTGCAGCTCCCCACAAGCGCCAGCGCACCCGTTAGTGTATCAAGGGTTTGATGTCTTAGACTATTGGATTTTGCTGGATTTATTTAGGAGAGTTAAGTTGCAACGATCAAATTATGGTTGGAATAAGCCACCTGCTCCCTGGTGCCTGTCCCTGGTGTCTGTCCCTGCTCCCTGGTGTCTGTCCCTGCTCCCTGGTGTCTGTCCCTGGTGCCTGTCCCTGCTCCCTCGTGCCTGTCCCTTCTCCCTGGTGCCTGTCCCTGCTCCCTGGTGTCTGTCCCTGCCCCCGGTGCCTGTCCCTGCTCCCCAGTGTCTGCCCCTGCTCCATGGTGTCTGCCCCTCCTCCCTGGTGTCTGTCCCTGCTCCCTGGTGTCTCTCCCTGCATGCTGGTGTCTGTCCCTGCTCCCTGGTGTCTGTCCCTGCTCCCTAATGTCTGTCCCTGCTTCTTGGTGTCTGTTCCTGCTCCCTGGTGTCTGTCCCCGCTCGCTGGTGTATGTCCCTGCTCCCTGGTGCCTGTCCCTGCTCCCTGGTGCCTGTCCCTGGTGTCTGTCCCCGCTCCCTTGTGCCTGTCCCTGGTGCCTGTCCCTGCTCCCTGGTGTCTGTCCCCGCTCCCTGGTGTATGTCCCTGCTCCCTGGTGCCTGTCCCTGGTGTCTGTTCCTGCTCCCTTGTGCCTGTATCTGGTGCCTGTCCCTGCTCCATGGTGTCTGTCCCTCCTCCACGGTGTCTGTCCCTGGTGTCTGTCCCTGCTCCCTGGTGTCTGTGCCTGCACCCTGATGTCTGTGCCTGCTCCCTGGTGTCTGTGCCTGCTCCCTGGCGTCTGTCCCTGCTCCCTGGTGTCTGTCCCTGATCGCTAGTGTCTGTTCCTGCTCCATGGTGTCTGTCCCTGCGCCCTGGTGTCTGTCCCTGCTCCATGGTGTCTGTCCCTGCGCCCTGGTGTCTGTCCCTGGTTTTAGTTCTGTTATTAACTGAGGCCATTCCATTTTTACTAAAATTATATATATATCTACTATTTTTATAAGGAACTTTCAACCTGCTCTCTTCACAATGGCCTGTTATTTTGTCATTCACATTTTATTCCGCACACTACAGTATAAAACATGGATCAATGTGGGTCAACCCGTTTTAACCATTTCAAAAATATTTTTTTAAGGCCCAGGTGCTTCTCCAGCAATACCTTTTTGCAAAATCTTGTTACTTTTTCTGTCCGTGTGAGCTACATTCAGTTGTCTGTGTTACGTCTATACTAATGGTCTTGATGATCGTTCATCTCTCCCTTACAGGAGAGCTGGAGGAAGGCAACACAAAGGATCACAAACAGCCCCTCAGTAGTGTTTGACACTTTGCATTCCTTTTCTTACAGTGCACAGCTGCGGGCTGATTGTGAACCTTTAGTATTCATGTTAATTGTAGCGCCCGGGTGCACTGCAATTAACACGAATATTAATTCATAGGACCACAATCAGCCCCCCGCAGCTGTGCCCTGTAAGAATCGTCATCTCCTGCAACGAGGAAATGGCACTTTTTCGCACCACTCGCATTTTAAAAGCGGAGGCGCGAACGGTGTTTCAGGAGTGCGCGCTAAATTCAGCACACTGCACTCTTAGGGTGACGTGCAGCTTGTTGGGAACAGTGGCCAAAAGTACCTTTAGATGTGACAAAAGTTCCAAATGGAAGCTGCAGCATTGAAAAACAAGCAATGCTTTACTCTTGAGACCCTGGGGAGACGATGCGACAGCCCCGCTGGATGCAGCGGGCGTGTTGCGATGAATCCAGTCTGTATAGGGAGGGAATACCTTGTATGGATTCTGGTTTGCAGGTTCGGTAGGAAGCGTTTCGCAAAGGCACGATGCAACGATCTTCGGGACGGCGACGATCGCAGGTGTGGCGGCGATGCATAGCTCAACGTCGATCTTCTCCTCTCGCGGCCCCTCGATGCGATGGCTCTGCGATAATGTTCGCAGCGACGTGATGCGGTCCTTAATCAAAAGGTGCAGCGATCTCACCCAGCGACGACAGGCTCTGCGACGATATTCGCAGCGACAGTAATCTGCCCACACGGGAGCGATGCGTTCCG
This sequence comes from Lissotriton vulgaris, assembly GCF_964263255.1. Taxonomy (NCBI): domain Eukaryota; kingdom Metazoa; phylum Chordata; class Amphibia; order Caudata; family Salamandridae; genus Lissotriton; species Lissotriton vulgaris. The sequence continues at coordinate 755,787,898 of NC_141699.1, read as the reverse complement.
CAGGTGAACGAAGCATCGGTTCTTGCAGTGGCAACAGGCACTGTGACGATCTCGATCTTAGTGGAGGCAGGAATTTCCTCGCACTGTCAGGGATGCGCTTAGTTTCTCCTTGTCCAGTTTCCAAACAGCAGGCACAACTTCCAGAGGCACCACAACTGGGCCAAGCACTCTAGGAAGTACAGAACTCATACAACAGAGTTCAGAAGGAAGCTTGGAGTGAAGTCCTTTTGTTCCTGGGACTTCTTAACAGGGAGCCAGCTCTTCTTAGGCCTTTGGAGATCTCTTCAAGAAAGGGGAAACAGCACACAGCAAAGTCCTTCCCCTCTCCTTGGCAGCAAAGCAACTGCAGGTCAGCCCACAAGTACAGAGCAGGACAGTTCTTCCTCTTCAATCTTCCAGCTTTCTCCTTGGCAGAGGTTCCTTCTTGATTCCAGGATTATCTAATTTTCTGTAGTCTGGGTAGCCCTTTTCATACCAGTCTTTCCTTTGTTCTCCAGAGGCAGAGAGGCCTTGGCATGGTCAGAACCAGTTCAGGTCAGGCCCTGAGCAGTTTGTTTTTCTGTCTTCTCCTCTCCTTTCAGAGAGAGGGGCAGGGTCGTCAGCCGCCCAGCAGGAGGTGGAGCCAGCATTGTGGAAGGCAGGCACAGCCCTATTCAGGCTGAGGTGCTATCCCCTCCCACCACTCAAGATGCAGATGCAGTAATTCAGCCTAGGGCTAACTCATCCACCCTCCTGGGGGCTCCCCAGCCCCTGTCACTCACAAACCAGACAGTCAATTCACAAACAGTCCAAGGCACACAGAAAGGTTAGACAAGAGAACAGCCACTTTCTAAAAGTGCTGTTCTCAAACACAGGATTTAAAAACCATCCTTCCTAAAAGATGTGTTATTAAATTTTGAGTTCAGGGATACCAGACTTTCATTTTCTATCTTTCTCCTATGGGAAAATTTGCAGGTAAACATTATACTCATCATTCCCTATTATAGCCTATGGGCAATATAGCCCTCTCAATATTGAAAAATGAAAATGGCTGTATTTCGCTACCAGAGCATGTCACACACACCAGTACATGCTATGCCTTTCATATATACTGCACCCTGCCCAGGGGGGTACCTAGGGCCTTCTATAGGGGTGTCCAATATGTACAGAAAGAAAAGGGTTAGGCCTGGCCAATGTGGACACTGGCCAGGGCAGCATGGCAGTTAGCAACTGCACACAGGCACTGCGGTGGCAGGCCTGAGACACCATTTTAGGGCTACTCCTGTGGGTGGCACAATCAGTGCTGCAGGCTCACTAGTAGCATATGAATCACTAGCCCTGGCACACTCAGTGCACTTTACTAGGGACCTTCTGATGAAACAAATCAGTCACTCATGGATAACCAATCACAATAACAATTTATACAGAGAGCATATGCACTTTAGCACTGATCAGCAGTGGTAAAGTGCCCAAAGTCCTATTGTCAACTACCACAGGTCAGGAAAAACAAGGGAGGAAGAAGCAAAAAGTTTGGGGATAACCCTGCAAAAAGGGTAATTTCCAACAACTCTGGTGCAAAAATCACCTTAATACCAAAAGTATTTTCTGAACGTAATCTGAGAGGCAAAGTGAAGTTGTTGAAACCTGATATTAGGCCCAGGGTGTATAGGGGCGAACCGATTAAGCTGCTTGGATACTTTTGGGGGTTAATTGAGTTCAGTGATCACATTGTCGCAGGGAAACTTTATGCATCTGTCAAAGGAGACTCACTTATAAGTGGCTTTCATCAACGGGATCTTCATGTGTATTTAGACTAGAATGAGTCTCCCACTGTTAGGACTAGTGTCATGTCCAATGTTCATAAGATAACAAGTGGTAGTGATGAAGAGCTACTTTAAAAAAGTTCCTGACGTCTTTAGGAAAAAACTTCAGATGCTTGATAAACTATGTGCACTCAAGGATGATTCCGTTCCGAAGGTTGCCACGGTCAGAAACATGCCATTGTCAGTCAGAGAAAAGATAAAAAAGGAATTGGATAAGTTGCTGGACAATGGTATCATACAGGAAGTTAAGGCTTCTCAGTGGGTGGCTCCAGTTGTGATGGTTTGAAAGGCTAACAGGGAGGCCAGTCTATGTGTGTTTTTGAGGGAGCTCAATGGGTCAGTGGTAGTAGATCATTCCACCCTACCCAATATCAATGAGAAGTTGAGTTTTCTCGATGGGGCCAAGCACATCTACACGTTCGATTTAAATTGTGCATACCACTAAATAAGATTGGATCCGACTTTTCAGGAACTTGCCACATTCATTACTCCATTTGGTATTTATAAATTCTTAAGGATGTCGTTTGGCTTAATATCAGCTGACTATGTGTTTCAAAGGGCAATGAAAAGGGTTCTTAAAGGTTCTGAGAGGTTTAAAGTGTACCAAGATGATGTGTTGGTGGCTAGTGCTGACTTAGAAGAGCCGAACTGAGATTGCATGAAGTGTTGGTGAGATTACAGAAAAGTGGACTCCCTCTAAGGCAAGAAAAATGTAAAGTTAATGTTACTGAAATTGAGTCTTTGGGTCATTTGATAACTGGCACAGGAATTCAACCCAAAAACTTTTAGTTGTAGTAATTAAGAACTTGCCATTGTCTGTGTGTAAGGAAGAAGTTGTGAAGTTTCTTAGAATGGTTGAATTCTTTGGCAAGTTCATTCCTAAGTTTGCGGAGAGGGCTGAGTGCCTGAGATCTTTGCTCAAGAAAGGAAAGGAATTTGCTTGGTGGAAGGGTTGTCAAAAATAATTTTAGGATATAAAGAATGCTATGGATCTTGCGAGCTTTGATACCAATGATGAGACTATAGTGATGACGGATGCCTGTTCAAAAGGTCTTGGAGCTGTATTGTTACAGAAATCGTGTTGGAAATGTAGATTTATTTTATTTGTTTTGCAAGGCTTGAGGGGTGCAGAAAACAATTATTCAGTAATAGAGAAGGAGGTGTATTTTGTGCCATTAGGAAGTTAAAGAAATTTCTGTGGGGGAGCACGTTTGAGATCAAAACTGATCACAAGCCTATTAGAGAAGTGTTCTTCGAGAAAGGCAGAGATCAACTTTTAAATTGTTTTCGCAAGTGGGTTTTTCAATTCAAGAGTATGACTTTGTGGTGTCCTGTGTACCTGGAGAAGACAGTCTGCAAGTTATTTGGATTCCACAGTTGTGCTCTTCTCAGAGTGATTGTGATGAAGAAATTGGAAATTATTTTTGGGACGAAGAATATGAGGATGAGATGAATGTATGCCTGATCACAGAAGGCATGATACAGAAAGATGAGTGGAAGAGGGAGCCTGTGACAGACTAATGTTTGCAGAAGGTAATGAAGTTCAGTGAATGATGGGTGGTCTAATTTGGACAAAAATGATGAAGGCACTCATGGTTTCTGGCAAGTAAGGAATGAATTGGCTGTGGTTGATGGGTTATTGTTTGAAAGGAAGTAAGTTGGTTCAACCGTAGATTCTAAGAAAGCGGCTGGAATGCAGTACTCATTTTAGCCATATGGATATTTCCAAAGCTAAGAAGAGACTCAGTGAAGTGCACTTGTGGCCATCTATAGATTTCATGGTGGAAAGAGAGGTAGGGGCTTGTCTTGAGTGCATGAAATGTGATAAGGGCTTAAAGTGTAGAATTCAGCCTATGATTATAAGGGAACAGGCTGCTGGTCCATGGGAAAAAATTGCCTTGGACAGTCTAGGACCAGTGAGAGGGAAATCTGCGGACAGATATGTTTTATTATGTCTTCTATCTGGGACTCAAGGATGATTTTTCTTTGATATTCATAAACAAAAGAAAGAAATAGAAGGGTAAGTAAGAACTCGTTTATCTTCCTGACCAATGATAAATGTAACCAAAGAGGAACTAGTTAACTACCTGTTCATAATGTTGTTATTGAGATGAGTTCCTCATAATCTTCAAGGCTGATGTGGGGTTTGGAATCCACAGGGTGTTTTAAAAGAACCATCAATCACTAACCTAGTTGGTGACATGCTTCATCATTGGGTTCCTACCCTGGTCGCAGAATGCTTCTAGGGCGTGCCATGACGCCTGGTTACAGTGGAGAGAAGAGACTTTCTAGGAGTGTTGTGAGAGACATTCTCTGTAAAGTAAGTACCTTTCACTAGGAACCACACTGAACCTTTTTACTTTATATACTCACAATAATATCTCACCTGTCACATCACACTATACAAAGTGGACCTACTAATAGACTGCAAAGAAATATGTATGAAGGCTCTATGAGGTGGCAATAAAGTGATGCGCATAGTACTTTAAAAACATAAATCATGATTAAATAAATGAATGAAGAAATTTGCCAAAAGTAAAACATGAAATAAATCAAGTGGCAAAGCCAATCATTCAGGCATTGGCTGCCAGGGTTTTGGCTTTGTCAATGCTTGTTTTCTTTAATGATGTTTTTGTACACATTTTTGTTGGGGAAAGTGCTGGACCCTTTTCATTAGAGAGAAAGGACAATTAATTTTTAGTCTCAAAAGGCACGCATTACACTCAAATAATATAAATAGAAGAATGCAGTCACTCACAGTGAAGCTAACTAATGGCTGAAGTGGGCTGTGCCATTGGCCCTTACTTTATGCTGTGAAAATGCAGATGAAAAATGTTGATGGCACAAAACAGACCACAGGATGAAGACGACTAGCTGAAAACCCCTATAAGTATGTTATCCATGTAATTCACTAAAACAAAAAGGTCTTGGCTCATGCCAGACCGACAAACAAGATAGTTGTGGATTTATTGTAAGGTTTAGTTCTAAAAAAACATAAGCTCACAAGATAACAATTTGAATGTGTGAAGAACCACGCAATTTGACATCCCAAAATGTACCTCAACAGGATACCCACAATTCGATGAGTCAGAGATTGTGTTAAACCTCAATGTGTCCCCCAAGGTAAGGCACCAACCAGCACATTAAAATATCAGAAAACAGTCAATAATAGTATTTAAAATATAAAATAAAATTGAAAGAAAACAGTCTATCAAGTACAAGGGGCCCCTCAATTACTACGTTTTAGATCAACAGAATTGTTAATGGGTTTTATTACAAAATTCCAAGAAAAGAAAATACAGAGTTTTTCCCTTGGGAGTTCTCAGCAAAAGGGGCATTACAAAGAAATGCAGAATCAAAAATGTTCTAAGTCGCAATTGGGCAGCACAATCAGGAGAAAATGGACAGCATCCCTAAGAGCATAAGAAAGATCTCTGGTCTACCCCCAAAATAGAGGGTTAATACATTATTTTCTCATATAAAAAATCATGCGATGATCAAATATGTTACATCGATAGCAAATCAAAGCACCATCTCATAGAGCATCATACTACCTTAAAAACCTAAGAACTCTCCGACTATATGAATAACTATTCTATCCACTAGATGATAATGCCAACCCAAGAAGGTGGAACAAACTAGATACATGGAAAACAGCATCTTACTAGGAATAAATAGGGTACAGTGAGCTGGTCGAAAGACCTTGAAGCAATAGTTGCATTTTGTGACTGAACTGAACAAGACTCATCCAGAGTAGCATGAAAAATGGGAATGGAAATAAGCAAATAATTTTCTGCTTGACTGTTTGATGTAGCAATAACAAACAGTGAACTGTGCACAGGGAAGACAAGGGTGACGTCCATTTTGACCAATATGGCTGCTAGACCTAAATTGAGGCCTAGTGAACAAGACTCAGAAAAACATACTTACACATGTCATAGAAATTCGTTTAAAAAGGAATAGTACTATATTAGTGTGTACATGTGTATTCAAGTGTAAGACGACATGTTGCATATTGTCAATATTGTACCAACATATGAATACACAAAAATGTCGAACAGCTTGCAATTTAAGAAAAACACCAGGATGGATTTCGGTATGCAGCCATCTGAACACAGTTAAAACAGCAAGAAAGCAATTTGGAGCCATCCTTGAATGGGATAGCACTTAAATCTGTTTCAGGCATTTGTTAAAATGGTGGAAGAAGAGGGTCTGAGCAATTTGTGTTTTTGGATACAGCCAACATTAAACACATCTGCCAATCTAGAAATACTTGTAGTAAATGCTCTTAGACCAGCCAATCCCTACCACTTTGCATCTTTCTTTATCAACAAACATAACTGCAGGATTTAAAGGGAAATTAATTTAGTTGATACGTTTAGGAAATAGCCTATTTTGCACTGAAAAATACTGACCAGCATGAAAACCGATGACGTAATAAGAAAAACTGTGGAATTATTCCGAGTGTAACAACCTTAATTAAAAGCACCCTATGTGACAGCAAGGAAAAGGTCATTTTATTTTCCACTTTGTTCTATGGAAACTTGAACCACTTTCTTGATTATCTGCCCAGCTTAGAGAGAACTTCTCAGGGGCGGCTCCTCCACTAGGGTGGAGGAGCGTCGCTGCACTGCTTTCTCGCAGTGCAAGAAGCAGAAACATAAAATGGTAATAATTACCATTTTATATTTGGTTGCGAGCGGGCGGTTGAGTGGGGCTGCTCTGTGAGCATGGCAGGGGTGGAGTGGTGTGCCTGCCCACTCCAAAGTGCGCAAAGACTGTTTGGTCGGCCCCATGGGGCCGCCCAAACCAGTCATGCACACTCTGCCCTTATCAATTGCAGGCTGCAATGAAGCCTGCATGGAGAAAATGACCTCCACATAAACCCCTGGCTGGGCGGCGTCCGACCAATCACAATGCTGCTTGCAGAGTTGTGATTGGCTTAGGACAGGGAGCCTGGCTGCCTGCTTCTGTTTCATGTTCCTGCCGGAGGTAGGAGAGCAGGAGCAAAGAAGATGCGAGACCCGGCCGGCGGAAAGGTAGGTACATTTTTTTTTATTATTATAAAATTAAATCCCTGTGCAACCCCCTCCCCATGCGACCCCCTCCTGCAAGACATGCCGGACACGACTGGAACTTCTGTGTCTTACCTAAGATGTAAGTGCCTAGTGCTTGACATTTAGACCTTGATTATGAGTGTCAGATGTGCTAATTATCACGTCTGATAAAAGTTGATATGGTGGTGTTTGGAATTTATGAGTGTTATAATTATCACCTATTGAGGGTTGAGTCCTCAAAAAATGTGTAATTATTGTGCATTTTGCATTCAAAAGCAACAAGAGGTTTGACTTGCAAAATGTGTCCAGGGTAAGCGAATTTTTTACTTATTTATGGGGTGCAATAAAATCCCCCACAATCATAATGACAATCCCTGAATGGTTTGCGGATGGTTTGAGGCCAAAATACAAGGATGACATTTCCCAACACACTGTAAAGCATTGTTTCCTTTGTTCGGAAGTTCTTCCTCTAATTTCTTTTTTCTGTTTCACTAGAGGTGGAGAAGGCCCTAACTCTTAGGGACCTTCCAAACTCTAGATTGGTGCAGGTTGGCATCACACCTTTTGGTGTGACTCTGAGAGAGATCCCCACTCAGCTGCTACGTGCATAATAGGGTATACTGAAATCCAGTGGTTTGGGTAGATTATGGTCCCTTCTTGTTTTCTCAGGACTATAATGCTCACTAGCATTGCATACAGTCAGCGCTGCCCTAATCCCTTGAAAATGTTAGAAGCAGTGAGTTAAGATGAAAGGTTTTTCAAACTTAGCGAGTGCATCTGAATTTAGAGTTACCTGTTACTGTTAGAACATATTTATTTTAGCCAACAAGATGCTGGATTAGTGCTGTCCACAGACAATCCGTTCCCCCATTTATGTGTCTGTAAAACAGTTCAAATGTCAGAGGTCAGACACCAGTAAGTTGATGGAACCCAACACACTGTTCAATGGTCCTGCACTAGATTGATATATATAAGACTGGAGGTTTGGTGAACGCTCTTAGAAAAACACCAAATGCAATTCACTGTACATAGACAGGTATACTTTTGTATTTTTTCAACTCACAGTTGGGCCCACTGTGTCTTGGACTGCGATCTGTCTACTCTAAGAATCACTGTCATTAACTAATAAGTCTTTTTGAGTGGGTCATATTTGGGTGAAAAATAAATAACCATTATTCTGGTAAACACTTTTTGCAAGACACTTATCTTCTTTAATCCCATTCGGACAGAATCTAAAGTGTAGATCCATATGTTTTCTGCAAGTCAGTTGTTGTGCCAACGAGGTCTAATATTTTTTTATGATGTCTATATGGCTCTCTGCTTAATGACAACTGTGTCTAAAATGTTGGAAATTTGCTTGTGTTGCGAGAAAATAGCTGTCTAGCAGACGCTTCTGATTGCTTTTCAAATAATGCTTCCCAGTTTGAAATTCGGACCTCTTTACTTGATTAATAATCTGATAATTTCAAATCAATCCTTTTAGTATGAAGTAGCTCTAAAAATGCAAAGTCATAGTTTCTTTTTTTTTGCTAACTGACAAGTTGTTTCTTATGGCATTTCAGTGGTTGCTAGGTATTTCAGCAAAGCATTTGGTGCTGCTGGATTCGTGTATAGTTTGATTAGAAACGCGTTTTTGCTGCAAAAAGTTGTGAAGTCAGGAAAATGTAAACATCTCATTGGTAAATTTGATATCTTACCTGTAATCACTAAGTCATGTATGGAAAGAAAAAAGCTTGTCTTTCAGAAATTCATCACCTGTACGTCATTCAGTCGGTGAGCAGGGAATTTTCTGCACGATCAGATCAGAGGGCCTGATTCACAAAAGTAATCCGAGACAAAATCCTAACTTTACGACTTTAGGCCTTAGTGTTTGGGAAGCATCGATACACAGCAGGTATTGACAGAGTCCCTAAAGGACAGGCCTCGGTGTTCAATGGGTGTTCTACCAGGACAGACTTCAGTACAGGAGCAGTCAATCAGCATTTAGAGATCATTATGAGACACTCTCCAGATCAGCCCTCAGAGTTCAGGAATCACAGCTCCAAAACATAACTCTCTACACTTTAAAACGCTATGAAACCGAACAGAAAGGGAAAAATAGCTCATTCTTCTAGATAGTCACTGATATGTACACACATTTTCTTCACTTCCACACTGTTTGTGTTCTTCTGTCTAAGCGTAGTGGTACTTATGTAAAATTAGGGATTTTTTAAAAACAATTTAGAAGTCCATCCCAAAAAAAATAAGCAGGCGAGAAAATATCTCCTTATCTATTTCTCACCGAAGGACTCAACACTATGTGGTTCTGTCAAAGAAGGAAGCAGCAACAATAATTAAGTGTATCCCAACTGTACTTTGATGTTTAAGTAATTTATTAAACCAAGTTGATTTCTTTTTCCTTTTGTTTTTCCAATCCATTCTTGCTTGGGGAACACCAGGGATACATGGTGTATAAACAAGTTGCATGTTTGATGTTATTACTTTTACAATAACATATTTGATAATTTGGCAATGTACTTCTGTCACTAAAATTTTAAATGTCTCACTGAAGAATCGCATATTTTTAGTCAGTATACTTAGCAAGACGCTTGCTAAACATCTCATGCTTTAGTCAGTCAGTACATGGCAAAGTGGCAAGTGCATGTGAGAAGTGTCTACAACATTCATGGAGAATGCATGGCATGCCATTTTTCACATCCAAAGCAAGATAAGGCCATTATTCATGGTATTTGGACAAAATATTTAGTTTTAAACATCGAATTACCGAAATATCAGAAAAAATATTATGATACAAAAATATTTTGCTGCAAAAATATCGTTGTCAAAAATATCGATTTTTTCAGGTAAGGAATATCATTGTCAAGAATATTGTTGGTGTTAATATCGTTTTCAATAATATAGTTAAAAAAGATCATTTAAAAAATATTTGTAGGTGTTTCAGTTCATATATTAGTAATATGTGCTATTATTGTTTGCATACTTCTTAATAATATTTTTAAATATAGTTTGTAATTTTAAGTGATTTTAAATGTAATTGCTAATAGTAATTTATAGGGTCGTTGCGGGTTGCAAGGTTTGTAGGGGTATATGGTGGGAACTTAAATAGGTCAAATTAATTAACAATTAACTATTGATTATTAATTATCATCATAAATCTTTATTCAGGGTAGCCGCCAAAAAAGCATATGAAAACAATATGAATACAATAAAACCAATAAAACAGACAATAAGATAAAATATTTAAAACAACTTAACATTAAACCAATAACAGCACAAAGGGCATGGTTTAATCATGTACCTGGAGCTGTGGAATAATTAAGATTTACATAAAATTTATTGAAATGACAGCACAAAAGACCTGATTCTGTCATATAGCTTAAATGGTGGGACCCCCTTGCAATATATGCCAGCCACATCACATTTACTCCCAGTTCTAAAACAAAAGCTATCTTATGACAGCATTGTTCCGGGGGGGTAGATTTTTGTTGCCTAATCTTCCTTATTGTTCAGCAAGAAACAATGGATGGCAAATACAATAGTTTTGCTGGTATTGCACTTCAGGATCCTAATCGCTGATCTGTAATCCCTAAACCACAAATTGCAGCAAAGCAGCAAGATCCATTTCCTCCTGTACCCGTGATGAGGTGGACAAAAAATTACAGCATGAACGATCACCTGGGGACCGAAGGGGTAAAACACATCTGATTCTGAAGAGGTACGATGACACTTAGCCGTAACTGGACAGAGTGGCCGGGTCCCAAACCGGAATTTCATGTACAATGCTTTGGCGGGGAGGTGTTTCGATCTCATCTAGGTAACCTTCTTTGTAATCAACTTTAAACTAAAGAAAAGTCACAGTACGTGATCCCAACCTCCCATTCCTAGAAATCAAAGCATAAAAAAAAGCTAACGAAGACCCTTGATTGCTTGTTTTTTTTGCAGAGTTTTATATAGCGCGAACTTGACCGGAATCGTTGTATCAGATAGCTTTACATAGCACCAGTTACGTTACATGAGTACACACATTAATTTTTGTTAGGCACGGGGAGATGAAGTGATTTGCCCAGAATCGCAGGATGTTCAGCGTCATTGCTGAGACTCAAATCCAGTTCCCCAGATTCGAGGTCGACACCCCTAGCCGTTAGGCCAACTCCTCTCCCAAAGTGTTGATTGTGATGTCCCACAGGCAGCCTGAGGAGTAGACCAGAGATTATGACCACCTATCTCATTCAGCCGGTTACTTCATAAACCTGAACCACAGGATTCTAGAAGCCCAGGGTAACTTCAATACATCCTCCATACCCAACCAGTGTTGCACGAGTTCTATGGATGCCCAAATCCTCTGCCAATACGATAGTGGTCTAAGACACACTTTATTAGTAAGGAATCTGTGATCCAAGTCTAACCTGAGGAGAATAAGTGGAGTGTTGATGGGGAGATTAGTGAGGAGGCACCGGAAGCACTACAAATCGCTTACATTCTCATGGCCTCAAACCTTCCCTCCATGTAATGAAGCCCCAAGGACTTGCAGATAGTAAATATGGAGAGATGGGCATAATGGACAAAATGTAGTACCTCATAGTGACCTCACCATGCCCCCTTAATATTGCTCTAACTTGAGTCTACACTTCTGAATATGGGGAGACCAGTCAAACTGCTCTGTAAGAGTAAACCCTAAATAATCAAATGTGCAGACTATCTCCAGGGGGACGCCACTCAGAGTCAGATGGGAGCTGCAGACGGACAGGGATTAAGGACCATGGGGCATATGTATCAAAAAGCATTTTGCGATTCTCATATTGCAATTTTTTTGCTAATCGCAATTTGAGTCCAGCAAACCGTGATGTAAATAAAAAATCGCAATAATTTAGCGATTCTTTAAAATTTGCAGAATACATTTGCGAACTCCATATTAGCGATTCCTTATTTGCGAACTCGCAAATAAGAAATCGCAAATTTTGCGAATCTGCCACTTGATGACATCACACCCAGGAAGTGTGACTGCCTATGCTGTTCCTGATTGTCTGAGGCTGTGTGAAAGGCTGGGAGGAGAAGCAAACCACTTTGGACTGCAACACGACCAAAACTAAATGGATCCTCAGGAGAAGGATAAGGAGGAGGCTGGGAGGAAAAGGAAGCACAAGTTCAGTGAGAGGGAGCAGGAGGTTCTCATTGAAGAGATGGTCCATAGCCATGAGTTGCTGTTTGGGAAAAAATCCCTTCATGTCCTAGAATCTCAGATAAGAAAAATATGGCTGGACAAATAGGCAAAGGTGAATGCCATCAGTGTAACCCAGTGCTCCGTTGCTGACCTACGCAAGCGCTGATATGACATGCACTCCAGGATCAAGGACAAGGTGGAAACCAGGCTTGCGGAGGTGAAGAGGGCTGGTGGAGGAACATCCACTGAGACTGAAACCACACATCCTGAGGAGTTGGTGAAGTCCACCCTACAGCCTGAGAGTATCAGTGCTGTGGCGGACATCGACAGCTCGACACTCCCAACACCAGCCAAGGTAAGATGCATGCCAAATCTGCCCTGACACATTACCAACTCATTCAAACACTCAGGAAAGCACAAACTACAAAGTAACAATGCAACTCCATTCCACATTTTCCAGCATACCCAGCAATGCACCATGGGAGATGTAGTCACACACATGATACAGTGGAGCAATGAGACACAGCAATGTATAATCAGTTGAAGTAACTTAGTAAAGGAAAAAAAGCTAGACAGTACTTAGCTAACCTAAATTCAGAAGACTTTATTCAGTGAACAATGTGAAGCAGAACACAAAATTAAAAGTACCTTTTCATTTACAGGTAAACCTGAAACACAGGATGACAATACTGAAGTTGAGGAGGCAGCACACACGGAGGACCAGGCAGGGCAAGAAGACACAGATAAGATGACACTGCCAACACCTGTCCCACGGAGACACCACCAGATTGTGCCTCCACTGCCACTGTTAGAGGGAGAACCAGAGTCCATAGGGGATGAGGCCCAGCCAGACCAGGAACAGTGTGCACAACAGGTCCACGATCAGCCCCCTGTGCACCGTAGGGAAGAAACATGCAGGAGATGCAGGCCAAGGGCAACCACCAGCTCAGATGCTGCAGAAGATCCTACGGTGTTTTCTGGATTGGAAGACCCCATGGTGAAGGTACAGCACCTGCAAACAAGAGCAATGAAGTTAATACACAGGCAGCTGGTGTCTGTAAACCATAACCTGACTGACATGAAGGAGGGCATCAGGGATCTGAATGTCAAAATAGATGATGGAGATAAGGCCTGTGCGGACAGCATCAGGGAAATGACGGGCGCAATCAAATAACTCTGTGCCACTTTGAAAAGAGACCAGGCATCCAGAGGCAGGGGGAAGCAATGTCTCCACACCCGTCTGGACACTTATAGCAAGGCGGTCAACTGCTTGTCTAATGCCACTTCCGTGCTTTCACGCCGTACAGTGAGCATACAGGTTGAGATGGCACACTTTAGCCAGAATGTGGTCAAAGGTTTGGTGCAGGTGACAAATGCAGTAGACCAGCTGCAGACAGCTACCATAGGTGACACAGGTCCCTTGGGGTCAGGGGACAGAGAGGAGCTCCCAAGCCGAAGCAGCATCACCCCACCAATTGCCGAACACAGACGGCTTAGTGTGAGGTAGGGAACACCATTGGTTGCCTCAAGGAACAGCAGTCAGCACCCTGCGCATGCAACAGCAGGACGTGCACGCAAAAAATAAACTGTCACCACAGCAGAATGCCAATGGGTGAAGTAACCCATAGCATATGGACTTTCGTTTAGCCTTCATCCATGCACTGTGCACATGACATGTGCAACAGATTGTGCCACAAAAGTGTGTTTTTAGGCTGTGTGACTGATATTTACCTGAAGCTAAAGGAAAATAAAACACAGTAATGCACAAATCATCATTTGCTTTGTGTCATCATTACTCACCTAGAAATAGTTTTGTGTTATCTCATGACGTCTCTGTCGGCCCGCAGCTGCCCCTGCTGGTCTCCAACGTGGACCTGGACCCTCATCCTCATCCTCATCTGTATCAGTAAGTTTAACTGGTATGCCTTTTCTAGGTGCAATGTTGTGGAGCATGGCACAAGTAGCCTCAACCTTTCAGCAGTTCTCTGGACTGCATTGTAGTGCTCCTCCACTTGTATGCAGGCAGTGGAACCTGCTCTTCAGTATCCCAAATGTCCGCTCAATTACACAGTGTGTTAACTTGTGGCGCAACTGTATCTTCGCTCTCATAGATTAGCCGGATTGAGGTACGTGTAAGGATGAATTTGCGGACTGCATATTCACTGTCGCCTGCAGGATGAAAGACATATGGTTATTCACTGTCCTCTCACTTCAACCCTTAACTGTATGAAAGAGTGCTTCACATGCATTTACCTAGCAGGTAGCCTCGCCAAATTCGCCCCTAGTGAGACGTCTGTATTTCCCACTGTGTCTGAAAATGAAGGAATCGTGTGAACTCCCAGGGTATTTTGCCACTATATCAGTTATGATATATTTGGTTTTGCAGATGACCTCTATGTTGAGGGAACGGTATGATTTACGGTTTCTGAAGACATACTCATTGTTGGAGGGGGTGACAGGGCTACATTGGTACCATCTATGCAACCAATGACATGGGGAAATTGGGAAATCTGGTAGAAGTCCAGTTTTGTTTGCTGCAATGCCTGTTGTGTGGAGGGGAATGTGATGTGATGATGTAGCCTCTGTACCATTGAATCCAGGAATGCATGGATGAAGTGCAACAGGCAACCCTGGGAGACCCCTCCTGCTGACTCTATCACCCTATCACCCCCTGGAAGCTTCCTGATGCCAGTAAGTGCAGTGAACAGAGGACCTGCACATGTGGTGGTATGGTTCGGGTCCTGCAGGTGGGGTGTTCAAGCCTAGGTTTTAGCTCTGCAATCAAGTCCATTATGGTAGCTGAGTCCAGCCTATACTTCTCATGTATCTCTTCCTCTGTCTGCTGGAACAGAGTGATGCGCATTCTGAAGACCTGTTCCTGTCGCCTCCTTCTCTGTTCTGCTGCTCGAATCCGCATCCTCCTGGCTATCACAGACAGCGCTGCCATTGTGGAAAGCCCTGTGGCATTGTGGGCCTGTTTAAATAGGTTGCACCTGGTTACCACCTGCTCAGAGTTGGTGGTAATACTCGTGCAAAATTGTGAATTTCGTGAATTCGCTATTTGCGATTTTTTCATACATTGATTTTGCGAATTCCGAATTTGCGATAATGCTATTTGGAATTATCGCAAATCGTGTATCGGTGTTTGCGAATTCACAAATCATATTCACAGATTGTGATCCTTGCAAAATAGGTATTCGCGAAATTTGCGAATACCTATTTTGCACTGCGAAAATCTGATCTACATAGGAGGAGGCTATTTTGCAATCACAAACACTGTTTTTTTGCAAATCGCAGTTTTTGCGACCTCAAATTAGCTTGATCGATATACCCCTAAATACTTAGCTTTGGTAAGATTAATCTCCAGGCCTCTCTGCTTGCAGAAAATTCCAAATTGGTCCATAAGCTTTTGGATCCCCATTGTGGACTTTGAAATTAAAAAAGTTTCATCTGCAAACAGAAGAGCCGGAACCCTCCCATTAGCAAGACTGGGGACATCATTATCGCACAGCCCCAGCAGACCAAGTCATTGATATATAAAGAAAAAGGGTCGCGGCTAGCACACACCCTTGCCTGACAACCTGATTGACATGAATAGGGACTGTAACCCAGGGAACCACATCTGTACTGGGAAAAATTATTGGAGTGGAGCCTGATAATAACATTGACAAGATATTTTGGAATGCCCACATTTATAATAACCTTCATAAGGACTCCCTAGGTACAAGGTTGAAAGTGGATCTTGGATCCACAAAGGCTACACACAAACAGCCTCCCCCCCCCCCCGGGTGATGTATTTTCAGTGTATTAATTGAAGACAAAACACCTGATCATTGGTGCTAATACCATTCCTGAAGCAGGCTTGCAATGGAGTCAACAGGCCCACATCTTTCATCCAATCATGCAGGCTATCCAACACAGTCCGACTAACAAGTTTCTGGGAACTGTTGATCAGGCTGATGGCCTATAGTTGTAAATAAGTGACCTTGAGTTTTTTAAAATCTGGATTATCTCAACCCCAGCCCATCAAGGAGGCATAGAGGATCCACCAAATAAGGCATTAAAATGCAAAGTAAAAGAGGAGTACCAGATGTCCTTGTCTACCTGAAAGAGGTCCCTGGGGATCTTGTCTAGGCTAGGAGCTTTAATAGGGGTCGTCCAATCATTTGCTTTGGTAATTTCATTAGTGGAAATTGGCCTAACATCTCTGGCATCCTGCCAGGGTGCAGGATCAATTATTTAATTGATTATTAATAATGTAAATTGTGTAATAATCATATTTTTTTAAATTATATATTAGGTGTGGGCTTCTGGTTTTGTAGGGATATAGGTTGGGAAGTTAATTAAGTAATAATTAACTAGCAATTATTTATTCATTTATTGTTGCTTATTTAATTGAATATTAATTATGTAAATTGAGTAATAATTATATTTTTTAAAGTAAAATTTTAGTTGCACCCTGCTGGGTTTGTAGGGGTGTAGGGCGGGAAGCTAATTAAGTAATAATGAATTAACAATTATTCATTTATTTATGAATAAATATTTGATTGAATATTAAGTATGTTAATTGTGTTATACTTTTTTTATTTTTGTTATATTTTAAGTGTTGGGTGCTAGGTTTGTGGTGGTATAGTGTGGGAAGTAAATTAAGCAATAGATAAATCATTTTACACTGAGTAAATAATTATTAAATTGTTCAAAAGTTATGTAAATTGTTTAATTGCTTTCTATTTTCATATATATAATTTTTGGGGGTTGATTAATAATGTTCATATTAAGAGTTTATATTTGTTGTAAATTAATAGAGTTATTCAAATATGTTATGTGTTTGCAGAAACTGAAGTGGGAAAGTACAATGTTTTCCCTACTGCTGCACAGACTTGAGTGGGAATCGTACATATTACCTCTCTGAAGTCCAATGCTTTCCTTACTATTGCACAAACTCGAGTGGGAATAGTAAATCTAACCATCCGAAGTCCAACATTGTCCCTACTGTTACACAGAGTGGAGTGGGAGTATTAACTGTTCTCTCCAAAGTCCAACGCTTTCCCTACTGTTGCTCTAAGTGAAGTGTGAATAGTCAATTTTACCCCCACCAAAGTCCAATGCTTTCCCTACTATTGCACAAATTGGAGTGGGAATAGTACATGTAACCCCTCCAAAGTCTAATGCTTTCCCTACTGTTGCACATAGTGCAGTGGGAACAGTCAATTTTACCCCTACCAAAGTCCAATTCTTTCCCTACTATTGTGCAAATTGAAATAGGAATAGTAAATGTAACCCCTCTGAAATCCAACACTTTCCCTACTGCTGAACAGACTGGAGTAGGAATACTAGATGTTACCCCTCCGGTGTTCAACGATTTCCCTACTGTTGGATAGACTAGAGTGGGAATAGTATATTTACCCCCTCAGAAATCCAACGCTTTCCCATCTGTAGCACAGACGGAGTGGGAATAGTAAATCTAACCCCTCTGAAGTCCAACATGTTCCCTACTATTACGCAGAATGGAGTGGGATTAGTAAATGTAATACCTCTGAAGTCCAAGTCCAATGCTTTCCCTACTGTTTTACAAAGTGAAGTGGAAATAGGAAATTTTACCCTCCTAAGTCTAATGTTTTCCCTACTGCTGCACAAACTGGAGTGGTAATGGTAAATCTAATCCCTCTGAAGTCCAACGCTTTCCCTACTGTTGCACAGACCGGAGTGAGAATAGTAAATGTAACCCCTCTAAAATCTAACGCTTTCCCCACCGGTGCACTGGCTGTAGAGGCAATAGAAAAATTAACCCCTCCGAAGTTCAATACTTTCCCTACTGTTGCAAAGACTGGAATGAGAATAGAAATGTTAACCCTCTGATGTCCAACGTTTACCCTACTGTTACACAGACTGGAGTGGGAATAGTACATATTCCCCCTCAAAAGTCCAATGTTTCCCTACTGCTGCACACTCTGGAGTGTGAATAGTAAATATTGCCCCTCGTAAGTTGAAAAACTTTCCCTACTGTTGCACAGACTGGAGTAGGAATAGTAAACCCCTCTGAAATCCTACACATTCCCGACTGTTGCTAAAGTGATATGGGAATAGCGTATCTATTATTCCCAGACGTCAATACTTTTCTTAAAATTGTTTAAATATATATATAATTATTTGTTTACTTTTATATTATTACCTACTGGCGGTCGCCAGTAGGTATATATAGTTAGGATTTTTTCTCTATGTAACTTTTGAAAATTCTATGTCTAATAACTTTGGCGTTTGTGTACGGAATCGGCTGAAATTTTCAGGAAAATGGCACATTTTGTTTCTGAGCAGCCCCTGAAAATTTGGGGGGGTTTCGTCAAGGGGGGGCCGAGAAAAAAGGGGGGTCCTAAAACGCGTTTTTAACATTGAGTTTTCCATAGGGCGTTTGCCCTCACTTTTAGCTCGAACGGCTGAATGGATTTGCACGAAACTTGGCAAAATTGTAGGGACTGTTAGCCCGATGTGCCTTTGCTGGGTCTCAATATATGTGCTCCAGTGGATTTTGAGAAATTAACGTTTAAAAAAAATTATATATCTGTGACAGCGTCCCGGATAGCGCTCCAGTTCGCGTACTTGTCGCGTAACGGAGCTTTGCGAAGCGAAGCTGATTGGCTCTCCAGTGTCTGTCAACATTCTAAACAGTCCGGAGCGGCCGCCATCTTGTCTCTCGGTAGGATCGAGAGAAAAGAGGAGGAGAAAAACGAAGGGGGAATTTAATGAAAGGGGGCAAGGTAGACCCCTCTTGACCCACTAGGAATGATGTTGGGGTTAATAAAGGGTCCCGTGGGAAAAAAAAAATTGATTTTTCACGGTAGAAGCGCTTCCCGGTTCGCGAACAGGTAGCGAAACGGGAATTCGCCATTTTGTATTTCGTTTTAATTAAATTACAGGGTATAAAACCTCCACTGGCTCCCCGTCAATAAGAGGATCACTTTCCGGCTCCTAACCCACACACACAAAGCACTCTACGAAATCGGACCAGAATGCCTCAACGCACGACTGTCCTTCTACACCCCCTCACGCCAGCTACGATCATCCAACCAAGCCCTGGCCACTGTACCTCGCATCAACAAAACCACCATGGGAGGTAGATCCTTTTCCTACCTGGCAGCTAAAACCTGGAACTCACTTCCCACTCACCTTCGCCTTACTCAGAACCACCTAGCATTCAGAAAGCAACTTAAAATGTGGATATTTGACCAGTAATTCCCCACCCCTCTTCAAGCGCCTTGAGACCCTCTGGGTATGTAGCGCGCTATATAAATTTTCTGACTTGACTTGACTTGACTAAGGGGGTACGGGAGACGTATCCTGACCCTTTATGTTTTCTGAGGGTGGCTGAGGAGGCTCATATATGTTGATACATGTCTTCCAGCGGCTGCGCGTGAGCGTTTTTTTTTTTTTTGCTGCGTGACGTCTGTTAACGTTTGATTCGAAGGAAATCAGGAAGTGTTGACCGCCATTTTGTCACTGCGAGTAAATATTTTGTTAAAAATAATTGTTATAAATTAATCCGTATTGATAAACATGGTCTGCGCCATCTTGCCTTTTTTCCAATGCCACAATTTTGTCGTGCACGGCAGCCATTTTAGATGCCTTGACCAGACCCACTCTCTGCACGTCGCCGATCCTCAGCATGGCTCCCCACCCTCGCAAGCATCTCCCCCACGCACTGGTCACCCCCGCTCTCTCTCTCATGCATGGGCCATAAACCTCCCCCCATCTGCGCTGTTCTTCCCTGAGAATCACACCCTGTGCTCGCCCGACACCTCCCTTTCACCCTATTCACTACCGCACCCTCTGACACTCCTCTTCCTCTGTGTCTAATTGTCCAGGCCGGTCCTAGGCTATCACCTAGCCGTGCGGATGTAGTTTATGGCCCCAACTTTAAAGAATCACCCCTGTTCAAAGGAGTTACAGTAGATCAAGGCCCCCACCTCATGAGATCCGTCACAGCACACGCGTTCCTACTATCTGATAACCATCCTGTATTGTGATTGGGGAGGGGATTCTCACTGTGAGGGTGTGTGGGACCGAGCCTGAAGCGGAAGATTCCAGGGATGCCTCTTTGTACATCAAAGTTTTTACAATTATGTGTCACATTAAAAATATATAGCACTCCAACAAAGTAGTAGGATTATAAAACTTTAATAACTTATAAATATATACAACGCAACAAAAACAGTAAACACATTTAAAAAAAAATTTGAAAAAAGAAGCAACAATGGTCAGTAGCTGTCTTTTGTGCGAATAGTCCCAAAGCAGCACAACGTGCTGAGTTCTGGATGGCACCGCACTGGTTTTTGGTATCCTACAATGCTGCTCCGAAAAACGGTGTGGGGCGCCCCGGGGTCGGAGGCCTCGTCAGTAGCGGTCTGTTGTGCGAATAGTCCCAAGGCAGCAGAACGCGCTGAGATGTGGATGGCATCCAGGTGATGTCCAGTAAGTTGCCGCACTGGTTTTGGTATCCTACAATGCTGCTCCGAAAAACGGCGTGGGGCGCCCCGGGGAGGGGGGGGGAGGCGGCGTGAACGGGCCTCCCCAGGTGGAGGCTCGTCTGCTGTAGTGTGGCGCCCCTTTACCGTTTCAGTTGCCATTCCGCCCGCTTTTGGTACACTGTGCCAAAATCCGCCATTCAGCTGAGTTGCGCCAACTCTTGCGGTGCAGCGATAGGCGGCTGCCACAGGACTCTCAAAATGGCGGCAGGCTCTTCGGATTTGGGCCTGGTCCACTAAAATGGCCCTGGGACACCTTGGAACTCGGACGCTTGTCTGCTAGGGCTTGGGCCCCATTCTCGAAAGCGTCCCCTCAGCCTTGAAGATTCTACAAAAGTCTTGGGGGCCCCCGACTCCCGCAGGCTTCCGGTGGGGAGCGGCTGTCATGATTGCTTGCGAAATGGCCACGACGGAGCTACGAGATGGTGGTGCTCTCATGCTGATGCCAGCTTCAGTCTGAAACATCCAGAAACACTGTAGACTATCAATTCTATGAGTTCCGGTGGAGCCCCAACGTGACCCGGTAGGGAAGAACTTGCCCTCCCCTTTTTTGAGTGATGGTTCTTGTTGCCTGTCCCCTCTGTTGTCATCTAACAGAACCTTTTTGGATTGCCGAGTGAGAAAAAAAAAGGTGGGTCTTTCATCGTTTGGGAAAAAAAAAGTTTTAATCCAATGAAAAGTGTTATTTTTAGGTCATATGATCAAGCCTTCCATCATTAGGAAACCAAAAGTAAAATGAACCAATGAAAAGTTCTAAAAACAAGTCACATGACCTGTTATGCGGCTTTGGGCTATAAAAAGCCAAAAAAATCCGTTGGCCCGTGAGGCGGCGTCAGTAGCGGACCGATGTGTGAATAGGCCGAAGGCAGCACAACGCGCCGAGATCCGGATGGCACCGAGGTGGTGTCCAGCAAGTTGCCGCACTGGTGTGGCCATCCTACAATGCTGCGCCGAAAGTCGCCGTGGGGTGCCCTGTTGGCCTGTGAGGTGGCGTCAGTAAGTGGGGGCTGTTTGAGGATCTGACTGCATTGGAAAGCAATGTGATGCGGTGCCTCGCCCCCAAGATGGAGGCTCCTCGGCTGCAGTGGGGCGCCCCTTGGTGTTTCACTCGCTAGCCAGCTGAGTTGCGTCCGCACTTGCGGCTACAGTAGGCCGAAGGCAGCACAACGCGCCGAGATCTGGATGGCACCGAGGTGGTGTCCAGCAAGTTGCTGTACTGGTGTGGCCATCCTACAATGCTGCGGGAGGGGGGAGGCGGCGCAAATGAGCCTCTCCCGCCTCTCCAGGTGGAGGCACTTCATCTGCAGTGGGGCGCCGTCTAGCTGAGTTTCGCCCGCTCTTGCTGCTACAGCGATAGGCGGCTGCAACAGGACTCTCAAAATGGCGGCCTGTTCTTTGGATTTGGGCCTGGTCCACTAAAATGGCCCTGGGACACCTTGGAACTCAGACGCTCGAATTTTTTTCCTTTCCTCCACATGCAAAAAAGGTAAATGCCCGGTACGTTACCTGCCTCATCTGCCACGATGTACTCTCCAGAGGAACCGAAAAAAAATATAGTTATGGTAATTATACCATGCATCGTCATATGGAGAGGTGGCACCCGTTTAATTATAGTGCTGCCCAAATTCGAGATTTGGTGGATAACTCCCGACCTGCCAGTACATCCACCAATGAAGTGGCAGTGACAGCATCAGAGGCAAGGGAAACGGTTCTAAATCTTCAGAAGAACTTTGGACAAATGAAAATGACATGTTTAACTTGCGGCAAATTAATTTCATGTGGAGAGAGGAGTGTTAGTCTAA
Source organism: Lissotriton vulgaris (assembly GCF_964263255.1). Classification (NCBI taxonomy): domain Eukaryota; kingdom Metazoa; phylum Chordata; class Amphibia; order Caudata; family Salamandridae; genus Lissotriton; species Lissotriton vulgaris. The sequence goes on along the minus strand of NC_141699.1, from coordinate 755,765,557 downwards.
TCAATAGAGCTTATGAACATCATCATAGTTGATGGTTGGTGGAGACATTTTGACTATATCCTGGACCTGCTCGGCCTCGCCCAAAATGGCGGCGGTATAAATGGGACTCGTAACTCCTTGTTGTGTACTGGTTGCCCAACCTTGATATCACGAGATACGCATGCAGTTTTGAAGCACACGGCGGGCGGGGACGAGAATTGATTGAACATTTCGACATCCCTATTGATATTAAGTTCTGATGTGTTATTGATTACTGTACTATTGAAAGTTCGAATTAACGTCACCCATGGTACTTGCCCGCAAATGTATATCTAGATAATTTTATTGTAACTGGCTTGTCGTATTTTAATTATAAAATGTACGTCCATCGATTCCGCAACTGTTAGACACCTTAGTTCTTGCAACCTAATGGCCCGCCCGTTACGTTCTTCTACAGTGTAAATGTCCCCTCATCATATACGATTCCAGTTTGCTCCGTGGCCGGCCCACGTGGTTATAGGCCCGTATTTGTATACTGACATTTTCACAATAAAGGTTTTTAAAACAAAACATGGTAGTAGTACTTACATTGGTAAAGTTTTGAATAATAGCCACTGTTTTCGAATCAGTAAAAGGCAAGTGAAATAAAGCAGTCCAATTACATGACGGTTAAAAGGTATAATACGCAGGAACGCAGTAAAGATAAATGGTCAAGGGCTGTTGTGTTTTCTACTCCTGCAACATAAAGTGATCGATAAGAATCTGATATTCATGCCTATCAGCGACTAAGACAGCAGGCCGAGCCTCTTTTGCTCAACGGTTCCCTCATGGGACGAAGAAACGCCCTTTTTCTCGAAAAAGGAATATTTTACTTGCAGGACAGTTGTAAATTTCCCGGGAAAATACATTAGCCTCGAACATTGTTAGTGATAAACTGTAAATGCATCTGGGTCCTTTGCTTTACAAGTCAGAGTGAGAAAAAAAAAGGTGGGGCTTTCATCATTTGGGAAAAAAAAATGTTCGAAAGCAATGAAAAGCGTTATTTTTAGGTCATATGACCAAGCCTTTCATCATTAGAATAACAAAAGTAAAATGAACCAATGAAAAGTTTTATTAACAAGTCACATGACCTGTTATGCTTACGTTACGCGCCGCACTCTGGATCGCTTCCGGGAAGCTGCGCCTCGCGCACCGGAGCACTTCCGGGTGCGCTAACGCGACGCGTCATATGACGCATTACGCGACAACGTAGGTCCAGAATATAGTCAAAAGGTCTCCACCAACCAGCGGTCGGAACACAACCCCTTTCAGTAGTCCAAAAAGTTCTGTAAAATGACAACAGAAGGGACAGGCAACAAGAACCATCACTCAAAAAAGGGGAGGGCAAGTTCTTTTCTACCGGGTCACGTTGGGGCTCCACCGGAACTGATCGAATTGGTAGTCTACAGTGTTTCTGGATGTTTCAGATTGAAGCTGGCGTCAGCATGAGAGCACCCTGTGGCTACGTCGTGGCCATTCCGCGAGCAATCATGGCAGTCGCTCACCACCGGAAGTCTGCGGGAGTCGGGGGCCCCAGTGACTTTTGTAGAATCTTCAAGGCTGAGGGGACGCTTTTGGGAATGGGGTCCATGCCCTAGCAGTCAAGCGTCCGAGTTCCAAGGTGTCCCAGGGCCATTTTAGTGGGCCAGGCCTAAATCCGAAGAGCCGGCCGCCATTTTGAGAGTCCTGTGGCAGCCGCCTATCGCTGCACTGCAAGAGTGGGCGCAATTCAAGTGGATGGTGGGCGAGACGCTGTAGCCGCAAGAGCGGGCGCAACTCAGCTGGTTGCGTAAAGCGCTGGGGTGTACCTGAAAAACCTCCACCTGGGGTGGTGGGGGAGGCTCGTTCGCGCCGCCTCTCCCTTCTAGTGCATCCCACGCCGTTTCCTGGCGCAGGAATATGTGATGGTCGGACTAGGGCACCGCAGGACGTGTCTTCAGGTCGAACGGATTGTGGGACAAGGTCCAGAATGGAAGAGTCACCAAAAGGCAAAAAGTTCCGCTTGACCCCGGGAGCCGGCCGCCTATGTCGGGGGTGATCTCAGGCCACACCAGGGCAACAAGACTTGGGGAGGGGGTCGGAGCCAAGCGCCCCCTCCGAGTCCACGCCATCACACCGCCCCTCGGGGGCCTCCGTCAAGCGGTTTAGGGAGGCACCGCATCACATTGTTTTCAAATGCAGTCAGGTCCACAAACGGCCCCCACTTACTTTGAGAATAGTGAAGCTGCAGCAGGTGCAAATAAGCTTCAGACAGTGTTACAAGCGCTGCTCAGAACTCTGAACTATGGCACCCAACATCCAGGACTTATGCCATTTGTGCAAGGCAGTGACATCGAAGCAACTCAGGGACCAAAACCATGAACGTACACTCATGTATGAAAATCTTACTATTGATGCTTGACTGAGGCCAAGGAAATCAGAGTGCATGAGTCTCATGCTCGATCGATTGAGCTAGCTGGATCGGGCAACAAAAAGTATAAAATAGTTATGTAAATAGTTATTTAATAAAATGTTTTACCCTGTTACTTTGCTGGTGTGTTGTATATATTTATAATATTTGCATAGGGTTTGTCGTTATTTTGGGTGGGGTGGGTGGCGGAGCCGAGCTGTCTTGCAGCCATCATGGTGTGTAGCTCAGTTCATCTCACTAGTTTCGTATTTCTCATGAGGGGTTGTTGTTAATGTTTCTATTTTAGCTAGGTCAAAAAGAGATCCCATTAGTGGCCTACTGATTTTGCTCGATTCCTTTTGTTTTTTTAAACGATTTTTCACTATCTGCAAAGACTAAACAGAGTATTGCGACTCTGTGCTTGTTTGTAAATAGAGAATGAACCAAAGAGAACCAATTCTAAAACAGTAAATGCTTGGATAACAATCAATCAAATGGAGAGAGAAGCAGGCACGACGGATTACAACGGGGGCAAAGGCCTGCGTTAACTACCCTTCACTATCTGCAAAGAGAGAGTACTCCTAAGAGAAAAGAGGGGGGAAAGGGGGGGCAGCGTTCAAAGCACATCAGCGTGCATAAACACGAAAATGTTTTTACCTATCACGTACTTGACATTTTACAGCTTTTGATATTTGCTATTAAAAAAACATTGAAATTCACTGAAAAAAACATAGGTTATAGACCATATATAGTTAGGAATTAGCATTTACAAAACCTTGAAAATTCACTGAAAAAACCATAGGTTATAGACCATATATAGTTAGGGATTAGCATTTACAAAACCTTATTTTACTCGCACAAAACCATTGAAATTCGCATACATAGTTAGTTGCGCTAACTATATATCGCGCACCCGCAATCCACTGCTGATGATGTCACATATTACATCATTCATGACATGGTCAGTGACATCACCGATGACATCACTGATGACAACATCCAGTGACTGTATGTTTCTGTAAAGTTAAAATATGTCTTACATATTGAAGAATGAGTGGATGTATAAGTGTCTGGATGAAGGATTTAGTAGGTGCATGACTGACTGTATGAGTGAGTGATTAAATGTGTCTCACTGAGAGCATGAGTTGGTGACTAAACTGTCTTAATTTGTGCATCATTATGTCTGTTGTTCTGTAAACTGCTGCATGTGTTGATCAGTAGCTATATGAGTAACTATATGGGTTATTGATTGGTTGCCCAAGTATTTGTATGGGAGACTGAGTGTGTGTGTGGGTGGCTGGGAGGTCTGTGACTCTGTGCATAGATGTATGAGCAGTTGATTCACTAGATGTATGGGTTCAAAAGTGCATGTGGAAACAGCTGTATGGGCGGTTAACTGTGTGCATGAGTGTATTGGTGAGTGAATGGATATCTCAGTGCTACCATGTCAAAGTAAGTACATATGTAAAACACAGTACATGTGAGAGTTGACATATATAAATAACTGTGCATAAGAGCCAGTGAATTTATGAGTGGCTGTATGGATCATTGTGAACTTGTATCAGGGATTGTATAAGAGAATAAATATGTGTTAGTATATGTTTGAATAAGTAAGGTGTGTATAACTGTATAGTTGAGGAAATGGAGGTGTGATTGATTCTTTGCATGACTGACTAGGTGTGTGAGTAACTCCATGGATAAGTGACAGTCTGTAAGTGTCTGTTTACACTGATTGTATCTAAGGTTATATTAGAGTCGGAAGAGGTTCATCGTATTATCACATGAATGATATCATCAGTGATATGATCAGTAATGTCAAATGAGATGTCATCAGTGATGTTGTCAGTGATGTCATTTGAGTTGTCATCAGTGATGTCATCAGTGATGTCACTGACCATGTCATGAATGATGTAATATGTGACATCATCAGCAGTGGATTGCGGGTGCGCGATATATAGTTAGCGCAACTAACTATATATGCGAATTTCAATCGTTTTGTGCGAGTAAAATAAGGTTTTGTAAATGCTAATCCCTAACTATATATGGTCTATAACCTATGGTTTTTTCAGTGAATTTATATATATATATATATATATATATATATATATATTACCTACTGGCGGTCGCCAGTAGGTATATATAGTTAGGATTTTTTCCCTATGGGATTTCTGAAAATTCTATGCCTAATAACCTTGGCGTTTGTGGACGGAATTGGCTGAAATTTTCAGGAAAATGGCACATTTTGTTTCTGAGCAGCTCCTGGAAATTTGGGGGGGGTTCGTCAAGGGGGGGCCGAGAAAAAAGGGGGGTCCCAAAACGCGTTTTTCCCATGTTAATTTCCATAGGGCGGTTGGACTCACTTTTAGCCCGAACGGCTGAATGGATTTCCACGAAACTTGGCAAAATTGTAGGGACTGTTAGCCCGATGTGCCTTTGCTAGGTCTCAATATATGTGCTTCAGTGGATTTTGAGAAATTAACGTTTAAATCAAGATATATATCTGTAACAGCGCTCCGGGCAGCGATCCGGTTAGCGAACTTTTCGCGTATCGGAACTTTGCGATGCGAAGCTGATTGGCCCTCCGGTGTCTGTCAACATTCTAAACAGTCCGGAGCGGCCGCCATCTTGTCTCTCGGTAGGATCGAGAGACAAGAGGAGGCCAAAACAAAGGGGGAAATTACCATAAGGGGGCATAGTAGATCCTCGTTGACCCCCTAGGTTTTATGTGGAGGTTTTAAAAGGGCTTAGGAGGGTCCAAAAAAAAAAAAAAATTTTTTTTTTTTGCGTGGTAAGCGCCAAGTTCGCGAACCGGAAAGCGTTCTGGGCAGCGTACTATAAGGATAAAAGAATGATAGACTTTTCTAATACTGTATGTTAATTATTTGTTGTTTTTGTTCGTTTTTTTTAAATTTATTTATTTATTTTGATTTAAAAAAAATGTATTTATTATTTTCATAGTTCATTAAAACTTCCAGCATTACATCATCTGGAATCTCGTCAAACATGGATGTTTCTGTGTCTTGTAAGCTTTCAATAAATTGTTCATCAAAAGATTCATCCATGAAATCTTCATCCACATTTTCTTCAGTTAAAATGTCTTTTGTTGTAATGTCGAAGGAAACATTGGTTTTTTCGTGCTCCCCTTCCATTTTTTTGCTGTAAATTGCATAAAAAAATAATTATATTAGAAGAGTTAGGGCACTGTTGGGTTTAAGTTCAGACATGTAGTTCTGTTTTTTTAACAGTGAAGTTAAAGTAAGTAAATTCATAATTATAGCAGAGAAGTGTAAGTCAATCAATAAATGTAACAGAGGAGCTTATCTGTATCTATAACTATAGCAGGGGGACAGTAAATAATTATCAATAAACGTTTTTACAAATTAATTTAAAGTGCCACTTACAAATTATCAATTTACTTTACAGGGAGGTGAGAAGGCTCTTGAAATGTAGTTCAGGAAGTAGCAGTGAAAATGGCTGTGTTTCCTTCTCTTCCTTTATATATATTCAGGTATATAACCAATCAAATGTCAGGTAATAAAAATTGTAAATGAAAGTAAAGTTTTCATTGGTTGTCAATTCCAATATTTTAGATGTGTTTTGTGAAGTAATTTACCTCAGGGTATTTAGATAGGTCTACAGGCTAAATGGCTAAATGAAATTTCAATCAAATTTGTGAGAATGAAAGGGATTGTTATGTAGTATGAGCTAATCTATATTTGGTGAGAGTGTCTCTAGTCGTTTTTCTGTAAATTACTTTCCCACCTTTTTTTAGGACCGCTTTCTGGAAAGCGGCCCGGTTAGCGAACCTTAAGCGTCACGGGAGTCCACCATTTTGTGTTTCGGTCGCTTCAAGATACAAGATGGAGGGCAAATAATGTTCAGAATGGGTAGAAGGGGGCACGGTAGACTTATCTTGACCCCCTAGGTTTTCTGAGGGTGGCTGAGGAGGCTTATATGTGCGGAAAAAAACATTTTTAAAAAAAATTCCGCGAGGTTAGCTTTCGGTTAGCGAACCGGGTAGCGCCTCGGGGAGCGTATTTTGTGGAAAATTAGTGAAAAAAGTTAGAAAAAAATAATAATTGTGAGTGATTAGATGAAGGGTAGCTCTGAGAAGAGCTTTTGGGTTTATGGTACATTTAGGTACTTATAAGTAGGTACCAATGCACAGTCTTAAATTCAGAATGAAAATTCTGTTGCCCTCATCTGAGAAGTGAACTCCATCTCCTCTGTAGATATCTTGCATGTAGTAACGCAAGTTATTGTTGTACAGGGAGCCCATTCCATGGTCTCTCATGAAAGCTGAAACAGATTTGTTTACATGCTTCCTCGACTTCTCAATTTGTGGACAAAATTGGTTGGACCACCTCCATTTCTGTCTTTGGCATATATTGGAATATACCAAGGCAGTTTGAGGAAAAAGTGCCATTAATTGCTCAAAGGTGTCCTTTAAAAGCATTTCCAGACCTACCCCTGTCAAAGTGCCCAAATCATTACCTCCACAGTGCACTATTAACAGGTCAGGTTTTGGCAAATGCATAAAGGTTTTCACCAATGGTATCAATTGGTGACATTTTAATCCTCTTTGGCCCAACCACTTAATTTCCACATCTTGTAAATTGAGGTTGTGTAAATTTCTGTTCTCAGCATACCTTTGAGCCCAGTGGATGTAACTATGTCCAACAATCCAGACGTTAAACATGGTGGGAGAAGGTTGTGCTGCAGTCAGATGAAGTGTGGTAATGAAAGGGCAGTTGAAACAGTAGGAGTTTGTAAAGAAAAAAAACTGTGGATTTCCAATGCTAATGATTCATTAGCAGTGATTGGTGTATTTCCATTTCTGAAAACAGAAAGTTAGGGTGCATGGATGTGTTCTTTGAAAGATGTAATTTGAATGGTCAAGGAAGAAACTTTTAATGAAAGATTGCACTGGATACGCAGGTGCACTGAGAGTTCAGAGTTCAATTGAAACATTGTTGTGTGAATTTGCAAACATGAGAGGTCTTCCAGGAGGTCGTTGCTATGGAAAAAAGGTAGAGAGGGCAGAGGGGGGAAGGGTTTTGATTTGAAAAAAGTGAGGGAAGAGTTATGATTGGCTAATATGAGAGATATGTGAAATGAATATCTGTATTTCTGTGCTTTCAATAGCTGCAGACTCCGGAGTGCATCCTTTTTCTTGTGCTGAAGACAATTTGGTGTATTTCTGAGACTGTTTTCAAAACTCAAAAAGTATTTGCTAAGGTGAGAAAAGATTTATTTATTTTAGATAGAGAATAGTATGAATTAAGGAGAAAATGATGAAGAAAGCTGTGTTTTTAAACTGTGGCTTTGTCTGTAGTGATATAGAAATAGATTTTGTTACTTTGAGAAATTGTAATTGCATATTCGGTGTAGCATTCTGGAATGCAGTTATACAAGTTATTGTTGTATATGAAGCCCATTCCATGGTCTCTTATGTAAGCTGAAACAGATATGTTGTTTATAAAAATAATTTTTGAAATCAATTACATTTCTGCATATGTACTGCTAGAGCTTCATAGGTTGTTTTGGGTCATATTTATAAGGCATTTGAGTGTCTTTGATGTTATTTTTCCTTTTTAAATGGAAAGCATTCCTCATGGGGCAAGTGTCTTGTAAATACGCTCCCACCTGCGCTTGGCAAATTTAGATTTTGATTATGGGAGTTACATAGCCATGTTAATAATGTCGAAAAAATGGTGCTAGGGCATTCTGGAAAACGCTTTCATGTGTCTCAAGGACATTTTCAGTCATTTCCTCTTGAATGCAGGTATACAATTGATTTATATGCTGTGTTTAAAAACGATTCTTTTCTATGATGTTATTTTTTCCTTTTTAAATGGAAAGCGTTCCTCATGGGGCCCTGAGCAGTTCTTAGCCATGTTATTTAATGGGAAGTGGATAACATGGCTAAGAGCATTTGCTGGAAAATGCATGAATATCGCTGACTTTTCAGCGATATTCATGCATTGCGGGCGTTTTTTTTCGCATTTGCGAGCAGTTTTTAGCCATGTTATCCAATGGGAGGTGGATAACATGGCTAAGAGCATTTGCTGGATAATGCATGAATATCGCTGACTTTTCAGCGATATTCATGCATTGCGGCCGTTTTTTATCGCATTTGCGATAAACCTTGCTAAGGAGAAAATGATGAAGAAAGCTGTGTTTTTAAACTGTGGCTTTGTCTGTAGTGATATAGAAATAGATTTTGCTACTTTGAGAAATTGTAATTGGATATTCAGTGTAGCATTCTGGCATGCAGTAACACAAGTTATTGTTGTATATGAAGCCCATTCCATGGTCTCTTATGTAAGCTGAAACAGATATGTTGTTTTTAAAAACCATTTTTGAAATCAATTACATTTCTGGATATGTACTGCTAGAGCTTCATAGGTTGTTTTGGGTCATATTTATAAGGCATTTGAGTGTATTTGATGTTATTTTTTCCTTTTTAAATGGAAAGCATTCCTCATGGGGCAAGTGTCTTGTAAATACGCTCCCACCTGCGCTTGGTAAATTTAGATTTTGATTATGGGAGTTACATAGCCATGTTCATAATGTCCAAAAAATGGTGCTAGGGCATTCCAGAAAACGCTTTCATGTGTCTCAAGGACATTTTTTAGTCATTTCCTCTTGAATGCAGGTATAAAATTGATTTATATGTTGTGTTTAAAAACGATTCTTTTCTATGATGTTATTTTTTCCTTTTTAAATGGAAAGCGTTCCTCATGGGGCCATGAGCAGTTCTTAGCCATGTTATCCAATGGGAGGTGGATAACATGGCTAAGAGCATATGCTGGATAATGCATGAATATCGCTGACTTTTCAGCGATATTGATGCATTGCGGCCGCTTCTTATAAACTACATCCGCAGGGCTAGGTGATAGCATGGGACCGGCCTGGCATCTAAAATGGCTGCCGTGCACGACAAAATTGTGGCATTGTAAAAAAGACAAGATGGCGCAGACAATGTTTATCAATAAGGATTCATTTATAACGAAATATTTTATCGCACTGACAAATTGGTGGTCAACACTTCCTGATTTCCTTCGAATCGAACGTTAACAGACGTCACGCAGCAAAAAAAAAAAAAAAGCTCACGCACAACCGCTGGAAGACATGTATCAACATATATGAGCCTTCTCAGCCACCCTCAGAAAATATAAGGGATTAGGATACGTCTCCCGCACCCCCTTATACTTAGTAATTTAATTAAAACGAAGCACAAAATGGTCTCCCGCACCCCCTTATACCTAGTAATTTAATTAAAACGAAGCACAAAATGGCGAATTCCCGTTTCGCCAGCAGTTTGCGGCCCAGTTCGGTGTTCGGAAAGCGCTTCTACCGTGAAAAATATATTTTTTTTATTTTCCCCACGGGACCCTTTAAAAACCCCAACAACATTCCTAGGGGGTCAAGAGGGGTATACCTTTGCCCCTTTCATTAAATTCCCCCTTCGTTTTTCACCTCTTCTTCTCTCTCGATCCTACCGAGAGATAAGATGGCGGCCGCTCCGGACTGTTTAGAATGTTGACAGACACCGGGGAGGCAATCAGCTTCGCATCGCAAAGTTCCGTTTCGCAGGTGGGAGCGTATTTACAAGAAACTTGCACCATGAAGAACGCTTTCCATTTAAAAAGGAAAAATAACATTATAGACACTCATATGCCTTATAAATATGACCCAAAGCAACCTATGAAGCTCTAGCAGTACATATCCAGAAATGTAATTGATTTCAAAAAATCGTTTTTAAACACAGCATATAAATCAATTGTATACCTGCATTCAAGAGGAAATGACTGAAAATGTCCTTGTGATTCAGTGCTGGTGCAAAAGATTTTCTATGTTAAATAATAAGTAGGGCGTTAAGTTTTTGATGACTGTTATTCATTTACTGTTTGGTAATAGTGGTTAATAACATTTTTTATTATATTTTTCCACAGATTCAACTGCAGATCTTTTTTAAATTTGAAAAATGCCAACGAAAAATCATATTAGAAAGGCTAGAAAACGTCAAAGACAGCAGGATGATGTTTTATTGCAGCAGTCCTCTTCCCCAAATACTTATCAAAACACCAAGAAAGCTCCGGGTAAGAGCACAAAATCATTCTTAAAAAATATTTTTAGTAAAAAAAGTATTTTTCGCAAAAATGTTTCAGTTCAGAAAAAGAAGAGTAATTTAAATGGAAAGGAAAGACCCATCAAAAATGTTACTGGTAGAGGAAGAGATAACTCTGTGCATGATAGTAGAAGGAAACAACAGTTTAGGGACATTCGAAAACGAATGTTCCGTAACAGGATAATAGTTAATTTATTAAGAAATATTAAAAAAGGCCAACAGAAAGCGGCATTTTATAAGAAGAAGAAAAATGTAGAGAAAATTATTGATCATGCTTTTGAAATTAAGCGAAAGTTGTTTATTTTGGTAATCAATAGAATTAGGAAACTAAGCAAGGTAATTTCTGATTTCAAAACAAACAGTAGATGGAAGAGAGTAGTAAATCGTAGTAACTTTTGTGAAGTTTTTTCCGGAGAATGGATGCATAGTTCAAGTTCTGAGGCATTTTTTAATGAGGAGAGTTATTTTCAGGATAATGATTTGATGTTTGCAGTTGACACCAGTGGTCGAGCTTATGAAGTGAAGGATGGTTGTCCAGTTGAAAAAGAAAAACTTGTGACAACAGAGACAGAAGAGGTGCTAAGTGATGAGGTTTTAGGAAGACGTCCTAAGGGTCCTGTGTACATTTGGAAGTGTAGTTCTATTTGCAGTGTGCGACAGGTTTCCATCAATTTGCTTTGTGATTTTATACGGACATTTAATAAGAAAAGTTTGAAGCAGAAAATGAAGTTGTTGCAAGAATTAGATCCTTGCAGAGTGAGACAAGTGACAGGTTTGCGTGGTCATTCACTGGCTTGTCTTTCCAGGAGAGTATGCCAGAGTGTTTTTCATCATTTCAGGATGCTAGCAGTGCATCATAATAAAGTGAGAAAATTAGTGAGAATGTTGTATTATGCTAAGAGTCCAGCAATTATGCTTAAACAATTATGTGCTGCTCTTTTGCATGGTTCTGAAATAGATGTGAAGAATATTTGTGAAGAAATTGAGTTTTGTTACTTTAGTAGTAAAGATGAGAATGTTCAAATTGACCCTGAAGTAGAGGGTAATGTTGAAGATAATGTACAGGTTTCCAGTACAGATAATTTTCAGAAGGAAATTGCCACGTTTCAGATGAAATCAAGTGAGAGGCCTAATTTCACTTGTGTATGTTGTCGACGCACTTATTATAAGAATCAGACTAAGGTAGTGGATTTATATGCAAAAAGTGAAAGGGAAAATAATAGTGAATGGAAGGATTTTGCCACATACTTGATGGTAGAAAATTATTTTGATTTAGGATCGGATCAACGTGTGTGTACTTATTGTTGTAATAAATTAAACCAAAACCAGATGCCTGCTAGGGCAGTTCATAATAATCTGGAATTGGTTGAGATTCCTTCTGAATTGAAGGATTTAAATACTTATGAATCTATTTTGATTCAAAGTATCCATCCCTTTCAGGCTATTGTAAGAATGGAGCCAAAGACAGGGAAGTTGCCTCCAGCAGATTTACAGAGAGGATTAAAGGGAAGAGTTGTTTATTTGCCTCTAGATTTGAACAAAAACATTAACACAATTGGAATAGAAAAAGTGGAAGAGGAACCTCTGGTTATCTTGGTTAATGGTGTTCCGACAAAGAATAAGAAAATATGGCAAGATTTAGTGGATGTTAGGAAAGTCAAAAGGCAACAGTGTATTTGAAGAAAAATAATAAGTACTATAAGAATGTATATGTTGCAGAAGAGGAAGTAAGTGATGAAGAGGATAGCGATTTGTGTGCTGGCCAAATTGAGAAAGTAGAGGCCTCTAAAAGTGAAGAAATATATGAACATTATAGTGTTCATCCTTTGCATTTCCAAGGAAGTCATGGGGAATGCTATTGAGTTGTTTCAAATGAAACAAGCCAAAGGGAGTCCCAATAGTGTTTGGGAGGAAAGTTTGGAAGCTCGGTGTTTCCCACAGCTATTTCCCACAGGTCGAGGAGGAAGATATGATGAGCGACCTCATCAAATTCCTGCGTCTGAATACCGGACTTTACGATTGTATGCAGAAGATCCTAGGTTTCGTCAATGCATTCCCTATTTGTTTCATCTCCTGTTTGAAAGCGATCTGTCTGGACTGTCATATGCAGTGAACCACATCTTAAAAAGTGGTATACAGATGCGAAATATCTCGGCAAGGGACTTTATGCATAAAGTCAATGTCCAAGACAGTATTTTGGATTCTCACTTAATTAATCTCATGGCGTGTCAGCGTGGTACTAATGAGTACTGGTACCGTCGTCATGGTGATTTAAAATGTATGCTGAGGAACTTAGGAACTCCGACATGGTTCCTCACTCTGAGCTGTGCCGAGTATGGCTGGGAAGACTTACTTGAATTTCTACGAGAGGCAAATGGAAATATTGAAAACATTGAATTCAAGACACCTGGAGAACTGTGTTCTTTGGATCCTGTGAATGTATGCAGGTACTTCAATCATAGATTTGAAGCTATGATGTCTTTCATCACAAATAAGAAGAATCCACCTCTTGGAGAGGTGTTGGATTTCTTCTGGAGAAAGGAGTACCAAGCAAGAGGTGCTCCTCATATACATATGTTGTTGTGGATCAAGGATGCACCTAAATTTGGAACAGATCCGGATGACTTAGTGATGAATTTCATAGAACAGTATTCTACGTGTGCTGTTCCAAACGCAACGGAGAAGAAAAGCCTAAGAGAACAAGTTCTACGTTTCCAAAGCCATCGTTGTGGAAAGTACTGTCGTCGTAAATTCAGAAACAAGGACAAGTTCTACACCAAATGTCGTTTCAACTTTCCACGACCGGTGATTTCTAAAGGAAAAGTGAACAGTTTGATGTCTTCACTGCGACATAATGTGACGAGGAAATCACCCAAAAATACATACAATTTGAAAAGGAACGAAGAGTCCAAGTACATCAACGACTACAACCCAGTGATTTTGTCCATGTGGAATGCTAACATGGATATACAGTTTGTGGGTGACAACTGTATGGCTGTGGCTCGGTATGTGACATCTTACATCACCAAAAAAGAAAAGACAGAACTGAAGGATATGTGGGAGGACATTTCCCATGATAAGAGCCTCAGCAAGAAGTTGTACAGTTTCAGTCTGAAGATGTTGTCGCATCGAGAAATCGGAGCTTACGAATGTTCAGATCGATTGTCTTCAGCAAGTCTCTATGCCAAATCCAGGAGTATTGTTTGGGCGAATCTTGGTCTTGCTGCAACGCGAAATCGGGTTCTAAAACCTGTCCGGGAAATTGAATATTTGGCAGAAAAGGAACCAAACAGTACCGACATTTTGAAGACCAACATGTTGGATACATATTATCCAAATCGAAGCAGTCACCTTGAGAATGTTTGTCTATGTGAGGTTCTACAAAATTATATATTCAAGAGGAACATCAAAGAAGATATTGAGAAAGGAGTGTATGCTGTAATTGGAAGTGAGGGATGCCTGGTCAAGCAAAGAAAATGCCAATTAGTAAACCATCGAAAATTGAGTGGCGAATCTTCAGAAAAAAAGGAGTTTTTCTATTTAGCACTTTTGCAACTTTTCAAGCCTTGGCGTGCAGAAGAGGAACTGCTTGGAGATTTCCTCTGTTACGAAGACTCTTTCACTGCTGCTAAGGATAGCATAGAATGTCCTGCTTTTCCCAAATATCAAGAAATGCTAACTTTGGAAATTGAGCAGGAAGCAACAATTGCAGCCGAGATTGCCAGAGACAGTTCTCAGGACAGTCAGAGTTCTGTTTCATTAAGTCAAGATCCACTTGGAGGACCTATTATCGAAAATGAAGCTGCCACTGCTATGAATGAAGTGGAAAGAGCCATGGCACATGCTCAGGAGGATTCAGTTAACTTAGAAGACTTGGAAAAACAACTCAACGTTGAGCAGAGGAAAATATATGATGAAGTTACCAAGCAAATTGAGCATGGATTAAGTCATGAGAAGAAAGAGTGCTCATGTACATCGTTGAAGCCTGTCCGACTGTATGTGAGTGGAGAAGCGGGAACTGGAAAAAGTTTCCTCATTAAAGCAATTTCATGCTATCTGCAGGAAAGGACTGAGTCATCGCTGTCTTGTGTTGTCACCGCTCCTACTGGACTTGCAGCACATAACATTAAAGGTATTACTTTGCATCGTCTACTGATGCTGCCGGTGGAGCATGACAACAAATTACAATATCACAAGTTATCTGGGGATGCTTGCTGTGAAGTTTCAAGAGTCTTGAGGAAAATGAAACTACTTATCATTGACGAAGTAAGCATGGTTTCCAATGTCATGCTTGCCTTTGTGCATTTGAGAATGCAAGAAGTACTTAAAACTGAATATGATGTGTTATTTGGTGGCAAACACATCATTGTTTTCGGAGATCTTCTGCAGCTGACACCAGTAAAAGGAGAACCTGTGTTCAAAATACTCACGCATGAAGATACCAGGAAGTGCCTAGGGAGCATTGGCAACGTCAATATATGGTTAAACTTCAATTATGCTGAACTGCATGAAAATATGCGTCAGGCAAAAGATGAAGATTACAAGAATATTCTACAAGATATTAGATTTGGAAAAGTGACCGAGCATGGAAAAGAAGCTTTAAATGCACGATTACTTTCAAATTTATATCCCGAACAAGAGATTGTGGCTGAGAATATTTTTCAGAAAATTACTGAGAAGAAATCCGGAATATGTTTGATGCCAACTCTTGCAGAATGTGCCATCTTCAACAACAAAATGTTGAATTTAGAAAAGCAAGAGATTGTGAAACTTGAAGCTATTGACAAAATAGAGCACATGGGATCAACAATTATTTTGTCAGAAAATTTGAAATCAAAATTGGATTCATTAGAGAAGACTATATCTAAAACAGCGGGTTTTGAAAAGACTTTGAATGTGTGTTTAAATTGCCGAATCATTTTGAGAAGAAATTTACATGTTGAAAGAGGTCTGGTAAATGGATCAATGGGTAATGTTGTTGATTTTGAGAAGTACAGAAATAGAGATGGAATAGAATTTTTAAAAATTAAATTTGATGGCATTGAGGAAGTACAGCTAATTGGTCGTTGTTCTGCTAGGTTTTTGCTTGTTAAAGACTTATATGTTCGCCGTAAACAGTTTCCTGTTTGCTTGGCATATGCGGTAACAATTCATAAATCGCAAGGTTTAAGTGTAGACAGTGCATTGGTGAATATTGGCAGTTCTGTGTTCAAGGAGGGTATGGCATATGTGGCATTGTCACGAGTTAGAACTTTATCAGGATTGTACTTGATTGACTGTGATGTCACAAACATTTGTGCGGATCTAGATTGTGTTAAGGAATACAATAGGTTAAGAAGAGAGTATGCGCCACATTTGCCTCAATATCCTTTGTTTGAGAAACGTGTGGTAGGCCGGAAACGTAGAAATATCAGTAATAGTAGGGAGGTTGTTGCAAAAAGACTAAAAGTCAATGAACCGAAAATTGTTAGCAGAAAGAAAGTGGATTCTGTTGAAGATGTTGTCGGTTTTCAATTTGAAAACAGTTCTGGTGTCAACTGCTATGCAAATGTAGTGGTTAATGTTCTCTTTTCACTAGAGAGTTTAAAAGAACAGATTCTGTTGAATTCAGAACAAATTTTATGCTGTTTGTTGATTTCTGTTTTCGAGAAATGTACCACTGATCGAACAAAAGTAGAAAGTGTGTCTGAAGTTCGTTATCTGTTAGATGAATGTTCAGGTCAAACAGACTTCTCTGAAAATAATCAGCAAGATTGTCAGGAGTTTTTAATGTATATGCTTGATGTATTGCAAGATGAGGGTGTAGATGTAGATCACCTGTTTGGGCTTTCTTATCAATGGCAGCATGACTGCGAGAATTGTAGGGTATCAAGTACTACTAGTGTAGACTCAGAAAGATTTATATATTTAACTTTGCCAGACAGTAAATCAGTCTCCTTTAATAAGCTAGTAAATGCAGCGGATCACAACATGGAGTGTAGCCAATGTAAATCTGAAATGATGTCAACATTATTTATACGTAGATATGGACAGTATGTCATTTTAATGATTCAACGATGTAGGCCTGATGGATCAAAATTGTCAACTTTAATAAAAAAAATTGTGGCTTCTCAGCTTTCAATATCAGGAAGGACTTTTGTAACTGTAGCAATTATCTATCACGATGGTCCTTCAACAACATCAGGACATTATACAGCTTATTTAAAGTCTCGAAACGGCTGGTCATTCTGCAATGATTCCGTTGTAACTTTCAAAAAAAAATTGCCGTTTGACCTTAAAAATTCTTACCTGGTGTTTTTAAAACCAAAATTTTAATGAAAGAATCTCGGGATTTCCTGTGAAGAATTGAAAAAGGTTCATGAAGTAGAGGGAATGTAAGTCTGCAATGCTGTCTAGATTATTGGTCCAAAACTTTTAATTATAATGTCAATTTAAAAATCCAACTATATAAACCTGATGCAAGTAAGTCTGCTTCATAGTAAGCAGTATCAGTGTCATAGGAAAAGGAGAACATGAGTGACAAAGAAGGGTAAGATATTAGTAGTCCAGGATTGTGAAAATAATCTTAAATGTATTCTTTTTGAAAGTTGCGAAAATAGAAAATATCGGGATTTGATTGGAAGAATTACAAGAGTTGCGAATCGCGGCAACATGATTTGGCCTAGTGGAAACATGTGATAGAATGAGAGAAGTCTTTTCTTCTATGTAACATATTTTTCGTATCGATGGAGGTTTTCTTTCAGAAAGTGGTGGGCTGAAAATATTTGTAGCACAACAGAGTGGATGCTGTTCATAGGAGATCCTTCGACGTCATTGAAAGTAAGTTAATTTTAAGGAGTTTTGAAATCAGATTTCTTAGGTTGTATGGGTTTTTTAAACACAGTCATTTTGATTGTGTTTTTTTTTCCCCGCTGTTACATGATGAATACCTTCAAGTCACTGATTTAAGTGAAATTTGATACATTCTGAGAACAGCAAAAATAAACCATATAACATGTATAATTAATGTTCTTCTGTTTGTACTTATGATATACATTTAGAAATGTGAGGTAGATATGGAGAAACTGAGTCTTCTGTAAGTGTCAATTTTAATGCTTACAGTGCTGTACTTCTGGGTACTGTTTTTTTTAAAAAAAGGAATAGGCCTCACCTCAAAGAAAGCTCTTCAAAGCACACATCTTATTTGCATCCTGAAACTAACATTTAAAATATTAGACACAATTTTATGATGGCTTTACATCTTTTTTGCGCTGCTATTGCATCACTATTGTGAGACATCAGCAGTGCAAAAGAAGTACCATGTTCCAAAATAGGTCTCAGTTCATCAGCATGAAGATACTGTTTGTTTAAAATATATATCTTTAGGATTGTGTAGGGGACGTAGAGAAGCAGAGGCTTCTGTAAATGTCAAAGTTGTTGAAAAAGTGTTTCTTCTTGAACCTTTTCCCTTTTCTTTTCTAATTTTTAAATACATGTTGTAAAATTTTTGGAAATGTTTGTTCTCTCTTTTACAGATTGAAAGTATGAAAAAATATTTAAAAAAGGTAACAAGAATTATAAGGTAAATGTTTTCTACTCTTTTTACCCGCAATGCACTGCTGATGATGTCACTGACCATGTCATGAATGATGTAATAAGAGGACATGATTTACTTCATTGGTAGGCCTTCACATGCTTTATCTGCTCTGTATTCTTCAACAAGTGTAAAATTGATCTGTAACCCTGAGTAGGTCTCACCTTAAACAAACCTCAGGAGACATCACACCTTATCGTCATCCTGAATTAATAAATAGATCTATTAAACACTATCTCTGGTTTACTCCCTATAGCTGTCTTTCTTTTTACATTACTCTCTGTTTACTTCCCTTATACTAACTCTTCTTTTTTTAAAAAAAATATTTTTTTGGTTCGCTTAAAGTTCGCGAACTGGGCAGCGAACTGGAAAGCGAACCAAAAGAAATAGAGCTTGCCAGAGTGCTAAACATTCTAGCAATTTTATTTGAAAGGGGAGGTAGTTCTGAAAAGAACTTTTTTTTATGTTTTTGTTGTTTTATTTATTTATTTATTTTTCTGAACATTTTTAGTTTTTTTTGTATTTTTAGAACAGTTTTATGTTTTTTTTGTGTTTTTCATGGAGGGGAAACAACAAAAAAACAGGCATTGAAAAGGGCTCAACAGGAGCAAAGAAAAAATTACTGCTTGGGTGGGTTAGGGCAGTTATGGTTATCAAACACCAAGTTGATTAAGTTTACGCTCATGTTGCCACATGAGAGCATAGCACCACAATGTATGCACGTAAACTTCATGTGCTTGAAGTTTGGCTGTATATTTGGCACAGTTTCCTGTGCCTCTCTTGCAGTCAAAGATATATTTGAAGTTGATTTGGCCACAGGAGTTGTCGGGGGATTATCTTGCAGGTCCCTTAACTCTGCCCGGCTGTAATTTAATGGATGCCACCTGACCATATGGCGATGCATAGTATAGTTGCCCATACTATACTTTTTCTCTGTGCCTCGAGATAATCTTTTTTTGCAAATTAGGCAGGTGGCATATTTGGCATTAACCTTCTTCTCCCCTCGAGGAATTGAGAAAAACTGCCATATAAAACTTGTTTTCCTTCGGGAAACACGGGGCAACTCCTGAATAAATTCAGGTTCATCAGTGTCCTCTTCTTCTAAGTCGTCCTCTTCCTCCTCTCTGTTGGAGATGAATTGTGATGGTGGTCCTCTCTTGTCATGAGGAGGTTGAGGTGGTGGTGGGGGTCCACCAGCTGAAGCAAAGATAGAAGCCATTGCAATCAAAATGGAAAATGGTCTTTCTCTCACCAAGATGAAAGTCAGAGTGAGGAAAGAAGAAGGGGTTTACATGATTTGGGAAAAGCAAAAGTTCTGAACCAAGGAAAAGTGTTATTTTTAGGTCACATGACCTAGTCATACATCATTTGGAAACCAAAAGTGAAATAAACCAATGAAAAGTTTGATAAACAAGTCACATGACTTGTTCCGCTTACGTTACGCGGTGCGCGCCGCGTCCCGCATCGTTTCCGGTTCGCGGTCCGGAGCACTTTCGGGAGCGCTAAAGCGGCGCGTCATAAGACGCATTACGCGACAATGATACGTCGCGCTTCCGCGACGCGTCACAGTTCCGCTAATGTAACGTTTACCGGTTCGCGTACTAGATCGCGGCATCAAGATGAGCTAACGGAAAGCTTCCCGGTTCGCTTACCGGAAGCGAAGAAAAAAAATATTTCAATAAAAATTATCAATAAACATCTAAAATATATTTTGGGTTTTAAAGAAGAATACATTTTACAGCTACAGATGTTAGCTTTTAAAAAACCAATGAAATTCACAGAAAAAACCATAGGTTATAGTCCATATATAGTTAGGAATTTGCATTTACAAAACCTTGAAAATTCAATGAAAAAACCATTGGTTATAGAACATATATAGTTAGGAATTTGCATTTACAAAACCTTATTTTACTCGCATAAAACCATTGAAATTCCATATATAGTTAGATGCGCTAACTATATATCGCGCACCCGCAATCCACTGCTGATGATGTCACATATTACATCATTCATGACATGGTCAGTGACATCACTGATGACATCACTCATCTCGTTTGACATGACTGATCATATCACTGATGATATCATTCATGTGATAATACCATGAACCTCTTCAGACTCTAATATAACCTTAGATACAATCAGTGTAAACAGACAGTCACAGACTGTCACTCATCCATGGAGTTACTCACACACCTAGTCAGTTATGCAAAAAATCAATCACACCTCCATTTTCGCAACTATACAGTTATACACACCTTACTTATTCAAACATATAATAACACATATTTACTCTCTTATACAATCCCTGATACATATTCACAATGATCCATACAGCCACTCACACATTCACTGGCTCTTATGTACAGTTATTTATATATGTCAACTCTCACATGTACTTTGTTTTACATATGTACTTACTTTGACATGTAGCACTGAGATATCCATTCACTCATTAATACTCTCATGCACAGTCAACCGCCCATACAGCTGTTTCCACATGCACTTTTGAACCCATACATCTAGTGAATCAACTGCTCACACATCTATGCACAGAGTCATACACCTCCCAGCCACCCACACACACACTCAGTCTCCCATACAAATACTTGGGCAACCAATCAATAACCCATATAGTTACTCATATAGCTACTTATCAACACATGCAACAGTTTACAGAACAACAGACATAATGATGCACAAATTAAGACAGTTTAGTCACTAACCCATGCTCTCAGTGAGACACATTTAATCACTCACTCATACAGTCAGTCATGCACCTACTAAATCCTTCATCCAGACACTTATACATCCACTCATTCTTCAATATGTAAGACATATTTTAACTTTACAGAAACATACAGTCACTGGATGTTGTCATCAGTGATGTCATCAGTGATGTCATTTGAGATGTCATCAGTGATGTCATCAGTGATGTCACTGACCATGTCATGAATGATGTAATATGTGACATCATCAGCAGTGGATTGCGGGTGCGCGATATATAGTTAGCGCATCTAACTATATATGGAATTTCAATGGTTTTATGCGAGTAAAATAAGGTTTTGTAAATGCAAATTCCTAACTATATATGTTCTATAACCAATGGTTTTTTCATTGAATTTTCAAGGTTTTGTAAATGCAAATTCCTAACTATATATGGACTATAACCTATGGTTTTTTCTGTGAATATATATATATATAAATGTACTTTTTATGATATTTTTTGTAATTGTCATTTGTTTTGATTTTATAGTTTTTTTATACTTAATTGGGTAATTTATATTTAATGTTTTGCAGTTGGCTTTGTTAATATGTTCGATGTTTCATATGTATATACAATATTCACTGAAAAAAACATAGGTTTCACACTAGTTATAGTTAGGAATAAGCATTTAAAAAACCTATCAAATTCATTGAAAAAACCATAGGTTTCACACCAGTTATAGTTACCTGGAAATTTTACTGACACAAAACCATTGAAATTCCCACGTTATAGTTAGCTTGACTCACTATAACTTGCGCGTGTAATGCACTGCTGATGACATCACATATTACATCACTCATGACATGGTCAGTGACATCGCTCATGACATCACTGATGACACCATCCAGTGAATGTGTGTCTTTCTGAAAAATAAATATGTTTTATATATGTATATGTAAAAGTTGATGGAAGAATAAATGTTTAAATAAGTGTCTAAATGGATGTTTTTTTAATAAAATTGATAAGTTAACTGGCTTATTAAGTGTTTCTTAGTGAATACATATATTAGTGAGTAATGTTTAAATATTTATATATATGTATTAGTGTTTCACTTTGTGTCTAAGTGGCTGCATGGGTTGGTAAGTAGGTACATGTGTAGGTATATGGGTTATTAGATGTTTTTTTAGTATCAGTATGAGTGTTTGTAGGGTTTTGTGGGGGATGTACTTATCACATAGATGCATGAATGACTAACTTGCTCTTTGTATGTGTTTTGAAGACAGCATATGTGCAGGACTGTATGGGTGGATGAGTGTGTATATGTGTGTGTTAGTGAGTGAATGACTGTCTCACTAGTGTCTTTATCAGTAACTACATATGTTTTAATCTAGTATATGTGAGTATTGATGTATATAAGTGAGTATATGTGAGAGTGAGATATTGAAGGAGTTCCTGTTTAAATAATTATGTGTTTCTATAAGTGATTGTTTAAGAGAGTAAGTATGTGTAAGTTTCCTTAGAAGTAAGGTGGTAGTGTATGTATAGCTGTATATGCAAATAAATGGATGTTCAATAGTTTATTTGCATGTGTGAGTATGTGTGTGAGCAACTTTTGGAAGACTGTCGGTGTGTTAACGGATGTATAGGTGTCTCACTACATATGATGAGTGAGTATATGTATGAGTGACTATATAGAAGTGTTGGTGAATGAGTGGATGTATATATAAATGGTGGAATTACTGAATTGGTTGTTGTAACTGGTATAGGTATCTCCACTTTTTTGAAAATGTTAGTTTCTATTTTTCAATATGTGTTTCAAGGGTTACTTTACAGTGAAAGGAGGTCAGTCTCTCTGTCACAAGGATGGTGTCATCAGTGATGTCATGAGTGATGTCACTGACCATGTCATGAGTGATGTAATATGTGATGTCATCAGCAGTGCATTACACGCGCAAGTTATAGTGAGTCCAACTAACTATAACGTGGGAATTTCAATGGTTTTATGTCAGTAAAATTTCCAGGTAACTATAACTGGTGTGAAATCTATGTTTTTTTCAGTGAATTTGATAGGGTTTTTAAATGCTAATTCCTAACTATAACTGGTGTGAAACCTATGGTTTTTTCAGTGAATTTCATAGGTTTTGTAACTGCTAATTCCTTACTATAACTGGTGTGAAACCTTTGGTTTTTTCTGTGAATTTCATAGGTTTTTTAACTGCTAATTCCTAACTTTTTATAGGGCTTCATACCTATGTATTTTTTAGTGAATTTCTAAGGTAATATTTTCGCAAATGTGTATAGCTGAGAAAGGTATGTTTTTCTAAAAATGAACCCTATATTGTATATTAATATAATATATATTTTTTAAAGTATATTCATTTTTTTTTTATATTTCACTCTGGAGCGCTCCCGGTGCGCGTACCGGTGAGCGCCCCGGTGCGCGTACCGGGGCGCGTTCCGTCAGCGCACTTAAAAAAAAAATAAAAAAAAATAATGAAGGAGTGAGCATGAGGAATGGGGACGAAGAGAGTGGTGTAAAGAGAAAGAGAGCTAGAGGGAGAAACACAGAGGGACTGTGTAATAGATAGTAAAACAGAGAAAAGGTGTAAGAGGAAGTAACTGAGAAAAGGAAAATGAATAAGGGAGTAAAAGAAGAGAAGAAAGAGGAAGAAAACTAAAGCAGAGGTTCTGGGAGAATGTGAATGGGTGATGAAAGTAAAAGGAAGGAGAGTTAAGGATGGGAAATGACAGGTAGTGACGGAACCAGAGAAAAGGAACAGTAGTGACGGAGGGAAAGAAAATAGCAGTGAGTGTAAGTAAAGAGGAGTGAAAGAGGGTGGATAAAAGTGAATAAGGGTAAGACATGGGGAGTGACAGAGAGAAAGAAGAGAGAGAGTAAAGGAAGGAGTGTCAGAAAGGGACTAAGTGAACCAGTAAAAAAGGTAAGTGAAGGAGTGTGGATGAGCAGGGGCACTGAAAGAAGTTGAATGTGGTAGGAAAGTAAGGAAAAGAGAAGTAAACATGGAGGATAAGAATAAGTGAGGGAAGCAGAGTAAGGAAACAGGGGTGAGGTAGGGTGAGAGAAAAGTAGTGAGGTTAAAGCAAAGGGTGATGACAAACTACATTTTGTAGACACACTTACCATATAATTAATGAAAACTTACTTGTATCTGTGAAAGACAAAAGAAAAAACAAGTTATAATTAGTAAAATATATATTTTAAAATAGAAGAAACAGGTCAAGAGGTAAAAAATTAAAAAAAGTGTACTAAGAAATAAAGCAAGAGTGAAGGATAAAAAAAACAGAAATAAAGTAATATAGAAAGACAAAAAAGAGGGAAAAAGAAATAGAAGGAGAACAAATTACTGAAGGTAAGTAAGATACTAAAAGAATGCGAGATACCAAAACAAAATCAGGAAAGATAAGAAAGTAAAAGAAAAATGAGTGAAAAGGAGAGGAGTCTAAATGAGGAACTATTAATAAGAAAAAGGAATAGAAGATGACAGAGTGAGTGAAGGGAAGTCACAGAGTAAAGGGATGAAGGGAATGAGGTTAATATAGAATGATGGAGGAAAAAGGAGTGAGAGAGTAAGTACACAGAAAAACAAAGGGAAGGACTGAGTGAACTGCAGAACAATGAGTGAGAAAGGAAAAAGAGTAAAGGAGCAAAAGAAAGAAAGAGAGGGGAAGAAAACTAAAGCAGTGGTACTGAGAGAATGTGAGAAAGATGAAAAGTGGTGGAAGGGAGAGAGGAAATGCATACAGTTCAAATTGGATTGAGGAGTTGTGAATGAAGTGGAGTAAAGGAACAGCGATGAAACATAGTTAAAAAAGGCAGTGTAAATGAGTAAAGAGAGCTAAATAAGGTTGGAAAAAGGAAAATGAGTGTGAGACAATGGGAATACAATATAAATTACACAATGCAAACTATAGAATAACTTCTACAATATGTTACATTGTTTATTTTTGCTGTTCTCAGAATATATTGAATTTCACTTAAATTAGTGAGTTCAAACTTTCATCATATAACAGCGGGAAAAAACAAACCACAATCTAAAAGATTGTGTTTAAAAAAAACATAAAAACTTACAACTCATATATGTACACTAATCTTTGATTCACTTACTTTTCCGTGAGGCCAAATAGAAGATAGTGAAGGTCCTTTTGGTGGAAAAAAAGTCTGCTGTTCTCTATAACTTCTATTTCATCGACTTCCTATGAAAAAAGATCTAAGAACATCATACCTTACACTTTCCTTACGGCCAAATCGTGTCAGATATATGAGTATTTTTTACTATGAGATCCACTTACAGTACCTATATGAGATAAATAATTTTAAACATTAGATTAACTAACTAACTAACTTTTATTAACTATTCCCGTCTTCAAAGGCCAATTCCCTTTACTAAAACTTTGGTTTTAAAAACACTAGGTAAGAATTTTTAAAGTCATAAGGCAAACGTTGTTTATAAGTCAAATGAGAATCATTGCAGTAAGTCCAACCTTTTTTACATTTTAAGTAGCATGTATAATGTCCTGATGTTGTCGAAGGACCGTCATGATAAATAATAGCTTCAGTTGTAAAGGTTCTTCCTGAAATTGATAACTGAGAAGCCACAACATTTTTGATAGAAGTTGTCAATTTAGTTCCATCAGGTCTACATCGTTGGAAAACTAAAATGATATACTGACCATAACTTTGTATAAATAATGTGGATAGCATTGGACACTTACATTGGGTACACACCATATTATGATCTGCTGCTTTAACTAGATTTTTAAATGACACTGATTTACAGTCTGGTAAAGTCAAATATATAAATCTTTCAGTGTCTATTCTAGTATTACTTGATGAACTACAATTGTGGCAGTCATGCTGCCATTGATAAGAAAGGCTGAAAAGATTATCTACATCTACACCTTCATCTTCCAAAACACCAAACATATACATTAAAAATTCCTGACAATCCTGCTGAATGTTCTGTGAAAATTTATCTTGACCAGAACACATATCTAATATATTTCGAATTTCTGTTACACTTTCTATTTTTGCTCTATCACTGCTACATTTCTCAAACACAGAATTCAATAAACCACACAATCTTTGATCCCGATTTTCAACAATCTGTTCTTGTAAAGTTTGAAGAAAAAAAACAACATTAACCAGTACATTAGCATAGCAGTTGACACCAGAACTATTTTCAAACTGAAATCCAACAACATTTTCATCACAATCCTTTTTCTTTCTGTTTTGAATTACAGTTTCATCTACTTTTTGTCTTTTTGCTACTACCTCACTGCAATTATTCTCATTTCTTCTTTGTCGGCCTACCACACGTTTTTCAAACAGAGGATATTGAGGCAAATGTGGAGCATACTCTCTTCTTAACCTATTGTATTCTTTAACACAATCTAGATCTGCACAAATCTTTGTCTCATCGCACTCAATCAAGTACAATCCTGATAAAGTTCTGACTCGGGATAATGCCACATATGCCATACCCTCTTTAAACACAGATCTTCCAATGTTCACCAAAGCACTATCTACACTTAAACCTTGAGATTTATGAATTGTTACTGCATATGCCAAACAAACAGGAAACTGTTTTCGGCGAACATATAAGTCTTTTACAAGTAAAAATCTAGCAGAACAACGACTGATTTGTTGTACTTGCTCAATACCATCAAATTTTATTTTTAAAAATTCAATTCCATCTCTATTTCTATCATTCACAAAATCAACAACATAACCCATTGCTCCATTTACCAGACCTCTTTCAACATTTAAATTCCTTCTCAAAATGATACGACAATTTAAACACACATTCAGAGTCTTTTCAAAACCAGCTGTTTTAGAAATACTTTTCTCTAATGAATCCAATTTTGTTTTCAAATTTTCTGACAAAACAATTGTTGTGCCCATATGCTCAATTTATCTATTGTTTCCAGTTTCACAATCTCTTCATTTTCTAACTTTAACATTTTGTTGTTGAAGATGGAACATTCTTGCAGAGTTGGCATCAAACATATCCCAGATTTCTTCTCAGTCATTTTTTTAAAAATATTCTCTGGCAGAATGTTTTCATTTGGATACAAATTTGAAATTAATCCAGCATGTAAAGCTTCTTTCCCAAGCTCACTTACTTTTCCAATTCTTACATCTTGTAGAATATTTTTATAATCTTCATCCTTTGCCTGACTCATATTTTGAAGCAGTTCAGCATATTTAAAATTTAACCATATATTAACGTTTCCAATGCTTCCAAGGGACTTCCTGGTATCTTCATGCGTGAGCATTTTAAACACTGGTTGTCATTTTACTGGAGTCAACTGCAATAGATCTCCAAAAACAATAATGTGCTTTCCTCCAAATAACACATCATACTCTGTTCTAAGAATTTCTTGCATTCTCAAATGCACAAAAGCAAGCATTAGATTTGAGACCATGCTTACTTCATCAATGATAAGAAGTTTCATTTTCTTCAAGACTCTTAAAACTTCAGAACACGCATCTCCAGATAACTTGTTGTAATGCAATTTATTATCATGCTCAACTGGCAGCATCAGTAAACGATGTAGAGTAATCCCTTTAATGTTATGTGCTGCCAGACCAGTTGGAGCAGTAACAACACAAGACAGCGGTGAATCAGTCCTTTTCTGCAGATAAGTTGAAATGGCTTTAATCAGAAAACTTTTTCTTGTCCCCGCTTCTCCACTTACGTACAGTCGGACAGGCTCAAATGATGTACATGAGCACTCTTTTTTCTCATGTCTGAATCCATGTTCAATCTGTTCTGTGACTTCATCATATATCTTTTTCTGCTCAACGTTTAGTTGCTTTACCAAATCTTCTAAGTTAACTCCATCCTCTAGAGCTTGTTCCATAGCTCTTTCCACCTCATCCATTGCAGTTGCAGCTTCATTTTGGATAATTGGTCCTCCTAGTGGATCCTGGCTCAATGAAGTAGAACTCTGACTGTCTTGAGAACTGTCTCTAGCAATCTCTTCAGTAATTGTGGTTTCTTTCTCTATTTCTTCGTTCAACATTTGCAGATAATTTAGAAAAATAGGACACTCTATGGTATCCTTAGTTGCATTAAAAGAGTCTTCATAACAGAGAAAATCTCCAAGTAGTTCCTCTTCTGTATGCCATGGCTTAAAGAGTTGCAAAAGAGCTAAATAGTAAAATTCTCTTTTGTCTGGAGCTTTGCAACTCAATTTTCGATGATTAATCAAATGGCCTTTTCTCTGCTTCACTAGACATCCTTCATACCCAATGACAGCATATTTTCCATTATTGATATCTTCTGTGATGTTCCTCTTATAACTGTAGTTTTGCAGAACTTCATACAAACAAGTGTTCTCAAGGTGAGTACTTCTATTTGGATAGTATGTATCCAACATATTTGTCTTCAAAATATCTGTACTGTTTGGTTCGTTCTCCGCCAAATATTCAATTTCTTGTACAGATTTCAAAACTCGGTTTCGTGTTGCAGCAAGACCTAGACTCACCCAAATGATTGTTCTTGATTTGGCATAGAGACTTGCTGATGATAACCGATCAGAACATTCATATGCTCCAATTTATCGATGCGACAACATCTTCAGACTGAAACTGTATAATTTCTTGCTTAGACTCTTTTCATGTGAAATGTCCTCCCACATTTCCTTCAGTTCTGTCTTTTCTTTTTTTGTGATGTAAGATGTCACATATCGAGCCACAGCAATAGAGTTGTCAGCAACGAACTGAATATCCATGTTAGCATTCCACATGGACAAAATCACTGGGTTGTAGTCGTTGATGTACTTGGACTCTTCGTTTCTTTTTAAATTATATGTATTTTTGGGAGATTTCCTCGTCACAGTATGTCGTAGAGATGACATCAAATTATTTACTCTTCCCTTAGAAATCACTGGTCGTGGAAACGCAAAACGACATTTCGTGTAGTACTTTTCCTTGTTTTAAAATTTTTGACGACAGTACTTTCCACAACGATGAGATTGAAAACGTAAAACTTGTTCCCTTAAACTGTTTTCTTCAGTAGTTTTTGGAACAGCACATGTTGAATACTCTTCAGTGAAACTCATCACTGATTCATCCGAATCTAATCCAAATTTGGGTGCATCTTTAATCCATAACAGCATATGTATATGAGGAGCACCTCTCGCTCGATATTCCTTCTTCCAAAAGAAATCCAAAACCTCTCCAAGGGGAGGATTTTTTTTGTTGGTAATAAAAGACATCATAGCTTCAAATCTATGATTAAAATATCTGCAAACATTCTCTGGATCCAAAGAACACAGTTCTCCAGGTGTTTTCAATTCTATATTTTGTATGTTTCCATTTGCCTCTCATAGAAATTGAAGTAAGTCGTCCCATGCATACTCAGCACAGCTAAGAGTGAGGAACCATGTAGGAGTTCCTAAGTTTCTTAGCATACATTTCAATTCCCCATGACGACGGAACCAATACTCATTTGTTCCACGCTGACATGCCATGAGATTGATTAGCTGAGATTCCAAAATACTGTCTTGCAGATTGACTTTCTCCATAAAGTCCCTTGCTGAAACATTTTGCAGATGAGCTCCACTTTTCAATATATGATTAACTGCATAAGAAAGCCCAGACAAATCACTTTCATACAGTAGATGAAACAAATACGGAATGCATTGCCGAAACCTTGGATCTTCAGCATATAATCTTAAAGTCTGGTATTCAGCTGCAGGAATTTGAACTGGTCGATCGTCATATCGTCCACCACGACCTGTTGGAAATAACTGTGGAAAACAACGAGCTTCCAAAACTTTCTTCCCATACACTAATGGGACTTCCTTTTGCTACTTTCATTTGAAACAAGTCAATTGCATTCCCCATTACTTATTTGGAATGCAAAGGATGAACAGTATAATGTTCATATATTTCTTCACTTCTAGACACATCAACTTTTTCAATTTGGCCAACTGAACAATCACTGTCTTCTTCTGTAGCTGTTTCCTCTGCTCCAACACTTACATCTTTGTAGTACTCATTGTTTTTGATCAAATACAACGTTGCCTTTTTGACTTTCCTAACAACCACGAAATCTTGCCAGATTTTCTTACTCTTTGTCGGAACCCTTTAACTAGAATAACCAGAGGATCCTCTTCTACTCTTTCTACTCCAATTGTATCAATATTGTTCTTGACATCTAGAGGCAAATAAACAACTCTTCCCTTTAATCCTCTTTGTAAATCTGTAGGAGGTAATTTCCCTATCTTAGGCTCCATGCGAACAATAGCTTGAAAAGGATGGACACATTGAATCAAAATTGATTCATAAGTATTTAAATCCATCAATTCAGAAGGAATATCTATCAACTGAAGATTATTATGAGCAGCTCTAGCAGGCATTCTATTTTCATTTAATTTTTTCAAACAATAATTACAAATACGCTGATCAAAACTCAAATCAAAAGAATTCTCCACCAACAAATAACTTACAAAATCCTTCCATTCACTATTATTTTCCAATTCACATTTTGCATATAAATCAACTAACCTAGTCTGAATCTTATAATGAGTCCGTCGGCAACACACACAAGTTAAATTAGGCCTTTCACTTGATTTCACCTTAAACTTGGTAATTTCCTCGTCAACCTTTTCTGTACTTGAAATCTGTCCATTGTCTTCCACATTACCATCCATTACTATATCCATTTCTACACTGTCCTCTTTGTTCCCAAAATAACAAAACTCAATTTCTTCACAAATAGTCTTCACATCCACTTTAGATCCATGCAAAAGAGCACTGTTTAACTGTTTAAGCTTAAGTGCTGGACTTTTTGCATAATACAACCTTCTCACTAATTTCCTCACCTTATTATGATGCACTGCTAACATCCTAAAATGATGAAAAACACTCTGACATACTTTTCTAGAAAGACAAGCCAGTGAATGCCCATGCAAACCTGTGCTTTCTCTCACTCTGCAAGGATCTAACTCTTGCAAGATCTTCATTTTTTGTTTTAGACTTTTCTTACTATATGTACGTAAGAAATTTCGAAGCAAATCAATTGAATCCTGTCGCACACTACAAATACTACTGCACTTCCATGTGTACACTGGACCCTTAGTACATCTCCCTAAAACTTCATCACTTAACACCTCTTCTGCATCTCTAGACACAAGATTCTCTTTTTCCATCACACAACCATCTTTCACCTCATATGCTCGACCACTGGTGTCAACTGCATGCACCAAATCATTTTCCTGAAAGTAACTCTCCTCATTAAAAAATGGCTCAGAACTTGAACTATGCATCCATTCTCCAGAAAGTACTTCACAAAATTTAGTCCGATTAATAATTCTTTTCCATCTACTGTTCGATTTGAAAACATCAATTGCCTTATTAAGTATCCTAATTCTATTGATTACTAAAATAAATAATTTTTTCTTAACTTCAAAAGCCTGATCAATAATCTTCTCTACACTTTTCTTTTTCTTGTAAAAAGCAGCTCTCTGTTTACCATTCTTTTCATTTTTTAGCAAATTTAAAACTACCCTATTGCGAAACATTCGTCTACGAATGTCCCGAAATTGATTTAACCTTCTATTGCTATCCATAGTCTTATCTCCTGCTCCAATAGAGACATTTTTTGAGGGCCTCTCCTTCCTTTTTAGATTTGTTCTCTGCTTCTGGATCTTCTTATTACCATTAACATTACTTTTTGATCTACATAAATTGTGAAGAAAAGACTTAATTGTCTTACCAGGAGCTTTTCTGGTGTTTTTTGAAGTACTTGTTGTAGAGGATTCTTTTAATTCCTTTGATGATTTTGTTCTTTTACGTATGGTATTTTTTCTATTCCTTTGCCTTGATGGCATTTTTGCTTGCTTTTAAAATGTTGATTTCAATCTGTGGTTCTGAAAAAAATAACACATTAAAGACCACTATTAGCAAACAACAAAGTAATGACAAAAAGAAAACAATATAAACACTAATTTGCAACATATTAAAGTTTATACCACAGCAACTCAGGGCCTTATTTATGAAGGCCTTGCGCCACCAGTGCGTCCTATGTTAAAAGAGACGCACCGGTGCCACAAGGCAATCATAAATAAGGGCCAAATGTAAATGCCATTGATTTGCCCCCAAAAACGTTTTTTGAATAACATTTAAGAAACACTGCGCAGAACCTATGTACAACCACTCAATATCACTTCTGAAACCTCACTGTTTCCCAAAATACAAATCCTCTATCTTGCAAATGTTCATAGCAAGTATTATCAAAAAGCAAAAAACAAACCAACAGCAAACAAACTCAGGGTCTTATTTATGAAGGCCTTGCAGCACCAGAGCGTCAGTTATTTCCCATGTTTAAAGTGATGCACCGGCAGCACAAGGCAATCATAAATAAGGGCCAAATGAAAATACCATTGATTTGCCCCCAAAATCGTTTTTAAAATAACATTTTAGAAACACAGCGAAGATTCTATTTACAAGCACTCAATATCACTACTGAACCCTCACTGTTTCCCAAAATACAAATCATCTATCTTGCAAATGTTAATATCAAGCATTATCAAAAAGCAAGACACAAACCAACAACAAAAAAACTCAGGGCCTTATTTATGAAGGCCTTGCGCCACCAGTGCGTCCCATGTTAAAAGAGACGCACCAGTGCCACAAGGCAGTCATAAATAAAGACCAAATGTAAATACCATTGATTTGCCCCCAAAATCGTTTTTTGAATAACAATTAAGAAACACTGCGCAGTACCTATGTACAACCACTCAATATCACTTTTGAAACCTCACTGTTTCCCAAAATACAAATCATCTATCTTGCAAATGTTCATAGCAAGCATTATCAAAAAACAAAAAACAAAACAAAAGCAAATAAACTCAGGGCTTTATTTATGAAGGCCTTGCGCCACCAGAGCGTCACTTATTTCCCATGTTTAAAGTGATGCACCGGCACCACAAGGCAATAATAAATAAGGGCCAAATGAAAATACCATTGATTTGCACCTAAAATCGTTTATTGAATAACATTTAAGAAACACTGCGCAGAATCTATGTACAACCACTCTATATCACCGCTGAGCCTGTTCGAGCGACCGCTGAGCCTGTTCCAGGTGAGGTCGCCCCCACACCGCTGCTCCTGCCCGCTGTCTGCCAGCACCTTGCCCTGCTGACTGCGCTCTTCCTGCTGCTGCCTTCCCTTGCCCTGCAGCCCGCCGTCTGTTCTCCTGTGTGTCCCCTGTTGCCGTTCGCCTGCTGACTTTACTTTTTTTTCTCCCTCTGCACTCCGCCGTTATTTTGTGCCTTCTACTGTTTGCCCAGTGTTCTTGACTTGTGTTCCCCTGTGTTCCCCTCTCCCCTCTCCCCTTTTGCCTTCTGTACCACCCCTCCTGCGCACTCCCTGCCCAGCCGAAGGATGACCCAGCCACCGCTGAGCCGTCCTCGCCCCTCCTTTCCCGCCACTGCCTCCGGCATCGCCGCCCCCCTCCTACCCATTGGCTGCCCCGCTCCCGCCACCCAGCTGACCCGCCTTCCCGGCTCCTCACTTATGACGCCCCCAGAGCGACCGCGCAGCGGACGCTCGCAGCAGGAGCGCCGATTGAGCACCGAAGGTGCGCCAAAGGTAAGCCCGTCTGCGCCCGTCCGCGCCTGGACCGCGCCCAGTGCTAGGACCCCTGGCTCCCGCCGACACCAGCCCACCCGCCGGACCTACGACGCCACCGAACTCTACGCACTCAACGCCGGCCGAATCCCGGGCTGCTATCGAGCTACCCCGAGACGCACCCACGGACCCTTCTGCTGCCACTCCTGCAAGTTCAACTGCATCCGGACCTGCACTACACCAGCACCGACCAAGCCAAGCACCAGCAGTAACCACCTCAAGTGCATCCTGCTCAACACCCGCTCCATCCACAGACATGCCGTTGAGCTCTGGAACCTGCTAGACACCACAGCTCCAGACGTCGCCTTCCTCACGGAAACCTGGATGAACGCCTCCTCAGCGCCCGACATCGCCATCCCGGACGGCTACAAGATCATCCGGAGGGACCGCGTCAACCAGACAGGAGGAGGCATCTCCATCATCCACAGGAACACCATCCGCATCACGACCAACACCGATGACACCCTCGCTCCCGCCGAACACCTGCACTTCCAGATTCACATCAACTCCAAGACCACCCTCAGAGGCACCCTCATCTACAGACCCCCGGGACCACGCACACAATTCAGCGAAGACATCGCTGACTTCATCAGCCCGCACGCCCTCCTCTCCGCTGACTACATCCTCCTCGGGGACCTCAACTTCCACCTGGAGAACAACAACGACCGCACCACCACCCTGCTGGACAACCTCGCCAACCTCGGTCTCAAGCAGCTGGTGACCACCCCCACCCACTACGCCGGTCACACACTCGACCCCGTGTTCTCATCCAGCAAGGACATCACCTTCAGCCACGCCACCGGACTCCACTGGACGGACCACAGCTGCATCCACTTCAGCTTCAGAAGGACCACGATCCACCTCCACCAGCAACAGGTTGCACGCAGAAGCTGGAACAAGATCACAGCCGACCAGCTCACGACTTCCCTGAGCATGAACCCCCCCACCAGCGCAACCAACCCAAGCCAGGCGGCCACCAACCTCGCGAAGTGGATCAGCAACTGCGCAGACGACCTCGCCCCTCTGAAGACCCCGCCTAGCAGACCCGGCAGCAAGAAAGCCCCATGGTTCACCGACGAACTCAAGAGCTCCAAGAAGAACTGCTGAGCCCTCGAGAAAGCCTGGCGCAGAGACCCAACACCAAACAACATGACTGCCCTCAAGCTCGCCACCCGAAAACACCACCAACTGATCCACGCCACCAAGAAAACTGCATTCAAGGAACGACTGGACAGCAACGCCCACAACAGCAAGGAACTCTTCAACATTGTTAAAGAGCTCTCCAACCCCAACGCCGGAAACAACGACATCACCCCTTCACAAGACCTCTGCAACTCCCTCGCCTCCTACTTCCACAACAAGATCGCGGATATACACAACAGCTTCAGCACTCAACCGATGCACGCCACGACTGAACCACCACTCCCCACCACCACCCTCCGCGCCTGGACCCCAATCAGCACCGAAGACACCGTCCGCACGATGAACTCCATCCACTCCGGATCTCCGACCGACCCCTGCCCTCACCACGTCTTCAACAAGGCTAACGCTGTCATCGCACCCCACCTGCGGGACATCATCAACACCTCCTTCGACACCGCTACCTTCCCGGAGAGCTGGAAGCACGCCGAACTCAGCGCTCTACTAAAGAAGCCATCAGCCGACCCCACCAACCTCAAGAACTACCGCCCCATCTCGCTGCTCCCGTTTCCTGCAAAAGTCATTGAGAAGACCGTCAACAAGCAGCTGGCCGCCTTCCTCGAGACGAACGGATCCCTCGACCTCTTGCAGTCTGGCTTCCGGGCCAAGCACAGCACCGAGACCGCCCTGATCGCAGCCACCAATGACATCCGAGCCCTGCTCGACAACGGAGAAACAGCGGCCCTCATCCTCCTAGACCTCTTTGTGGCCTTTGACACTGTCTGCCACCGTACCCTAGTGCAGCGCCTCAGCAACGTCGGAATCCAGGAGAAGGCACTGGAATGGATCATCTCGTTCCTCGCCGGAAGGACACAGAGAGTCCGCCTCCCCCCGTTCAGATAAGAAGCCACCGAAGTCATCTGCGGCGTTCCTCAAGGCTCCTCGCTCAGCCCAACCCTCTTCAACGTCTACATGAGCCCCCTCGCAGCCATCGCACGCCAACACAACCTCAACATCATCTCCTACGCCGACGACACCCAGCTGATCCTCTCCCTCACCAACGACCCCGCCACCGCCAGAGCCAACCTACACGAAGGGATGACAGACGTAGCTAAGTGGATGATGAACAGCCGCCTGAAACTGAACTCGGACAAGACGGAAGTCCTCATCCTGGGATCTTCACCCTCCGCCTGGGACGACTCCTGGTGGCCCCCCGCCCTGGGCAGCGCACCCAAACCAACAGACCACGCACGCAACCTGGGCTTCATCCTGGGCTCCTCCCTCTCCATGACCAGACAAGTCAACGCCGTCTCCTCGTCGTGCTTCAACATCCTGCGCATGCTACGTAAGATCTTCCGGTGGATCCCCACCGAGACCAGGAAGACGGTCACCCAGGCCCTCGTCACTAGCCGTCTGGACTACGGCAACTCCCTCTACGCCGGAACCACCGGCAAACTCCAGAAGAGACTCCAGTGGATTCAGAACGCCTCAGCACGACTCATCCTGGACATCCCCCATCGCAGCCACATCTCCGGACACCTGAGAGATCTGCCCTGGCTCCCGGTCAACAAGAGAATCACCTTCCGTCTCCTCACCCACACACACAAAGCCCTACACAACCAAGGCCCAGGATACCTCAACAGCCGCCTCAACTTCTACGCTCCCACACGCCAGCTTCGATCGACCAGCCATGCCCTCGCCGCAGTCCCCCGCATCCGAAGAGCCACCACAGGAGGAAGGTCCTTCTCCTACCTGGCCGCCAAGACTTGGAACTCCCTCCCGACTCACCTCCGCCTGACCCAGGACCACCTCGCCTTCAGGAAGCAGCTCAAGACCTGGCTGTTCGAGCAGTAGCGGACCCCCCCTCCCCTAGCGCCTTGAGACCCTCCGTGTGAGTAGTACGCTATATAAATGCTTTGATTGATTGATTGATTGATTGATTGATTATCACTTTTGAAACCTCACTGTTTCCCAAAATACAAATCCTCTATCTTGCAAATATTCATAGCAAGCATTATCAAAAAGCAAGACACAAACCAACAAAAAAAAAACTCAGGACATTATTTATGAAGGCCTTGCGCCACGAGTGCGTCCCATGTTAAAAGAGATACACTGGTGCCATAAGGCAATCATAAATATGGGCTAAATGTAAATACCATTGATTTTCCCCCAAAATCGTTTTTTGAATAACATTTAAGAAACACTGCGCAGAACCTATGTACAACCACTCAATATCACTTTTGAAACCTCACTGTTTCCCAAAATACAAAACCTCTATCTTGCAAATGTTCATAGCAAGTATTATCAGAAAGCAAAAAACAAACCAACAGCAAACAAACTCAGGGCCTTATTTATGAAGGCCTTGTGCCACAAGAGTGTCACTTATTTCCCATGTTTAAAGTGATGCACCAGCTGTACAACGCAATCATAAATAAGGGCCAAATAAAAATACCATTGATTTGCACCCAAAATCGTTTTTGGAATAACATTTTAGAAACACAGCATAGATCCTATGTACAAGCACTCAATTTCACTACTGAACCCTCACTATTTCACAAAATACAAATCCTCTATCTTGCAAATGTTGATATCAAGCATTATCAAAAAGCAAGACACAAACCAACAACAAAAAAACTCAGGACCTTATTTATGAAGGCCTTGCGCCACCAGTGCGTCCCATGTTAAAAGAGACGCACTGGTGCCACAAGGCAATCATAAATAAGGGCTAAATGTAAATACCATTGATTTTCCCCCAAAATCGTTTTTTGAATAACATTTAAGAAACACTGCGCAGAACCTATGTACCACCACTAAATATCACTTTTGAAACTTCACTGTTTCCCAAAATACAAATCCTCTATCTTGCAAATGTTCATAGCAAGCATTATCAAAAAGCAAAAAACAAATCAACAGCAAACAAACTCAGGGCCTTATTTATGAAGGCCTTGCGCCACAAGAGCGTCACTTATTTCCCATGTTTAAAGTGATGCACCGGCTGCACAAGGCAATCATAAATAAGGGCCAAATGAAAATACCATTGATTTGCACCCAAAA
The DNA here is from genome assembly GCF_964263255.1 of Lissotriton vulgaris. Lineage (NCBI taxonomy): Eukaryota > Metazoa > Chordata > Amphibia > Caudata > Salamandridae > Lissotriton > Lissotriton vulgaris. The sequence continues at coordinate 755,727,878 of NC_141699.1, read as the reverse complement.
TCGTTTTTTGAATAACATTTTAGAAACACAGCAAAGATCCTATGTACAAGCACTCAATTTCACTACTGAACCCTCACTATTTCACAAAATACAAATCCTCTATCTTGCAAATGTTGATATCAAGCATTATCAAAAAGCAAGACACAAACCAACAACAAAAAAACTCAGGACCTTATTTATGAAGGCCTTGCGCCACGAGTGCGTCCCATGTTAAAAGAGACGCACTGGTGCCACAAGGCAATCATAAATAAGGGCTAAATGTAAATACCATTGATTTTCCCCCAAAATCGTTTTTTGAATAACATTTAAGAAACACTGCGCAGAACCTATGTACAACCACTCAATATCACTTTTGAAACCTCACTGTTTCCCAAAATACAAATCCTCTATCTTGCAAATGTTCATAGCAAGTATTATCAAAAAGCAAAAAACAAACCAACAGCAAACAAACTCAGGGCCCTATTTATGAAGGCCTTGCGCCATAAGAGCGGCACTTATTTCCCATGTTTAAAGTGATGCACCGGCTGCACAAGGCAATCATAAATAAGGGCCAAATGAAAATACCATTGATTTGCACCCAAAATCGTTTTTTGAATAACATTTTAGAAACACAACACAGGACCTATGTACAAGCATTCAATTTCACTACTGAAACTTAACTATCTGCTTTCAAATATTCTCCATAGAGCAAACAAGTCTCTATCTAAATTAAATAAATCATTACTTACCTTTACAAATGCTTTGGGAGATTGAAAACAGTGTCAGACACACACACCAATTTTTCTTTAGCAGAGCAAAAGGTGTGCACTCAATACACTGAAACCAAGGGGGGCAAGATGGCGGCCTAGACGCTAGGCTGATTGCAGCACTCTACTGAGCTCCGATGATGAGCTGGTCAATTGAATCGCTTTCGTGATGGGTTCTACATGGAGCGCATAAAGAAAAGCTTACACGACTTGAGGAAGAAGGCTTGAAGAAAGAAGAGGTAAAATCCCTGACTACGTGCTGAAATAAACAGAGAAGGGGAGAGACGCCGACATCTGGCGTGCTGACAGCGGAAAACCCCGGGCGCCGTGAAAGAAAAGAAGTCATTCAATGAAAGCGCCGCTCACTGAACTGTAATTGATAAGTCTAAATTGGGAACAAGATACAGTTGCAAGTTCCTGTGGCAGCCTAACAATGCGATATTGCTACAATGTATTAAAAACCCTCAAACGCTGCGATATACTCGATACACTTACTTTCTGGTGGAACCCGGCTCCGCTACGCGGCGTTTCCAGGGAAACAGTGTACACACAGTCAGCAGCTCTACGGAAGCTGTGTCAGCTTCAGGAATTAACGCGGCAAAACGCCAGCTCCTCTCTGGGCGGCTCGGCTAGGCGTCTGGAGAAGATTTTGCGGAGCGAGACGCCGAGGGTGAAGGATACAGTGATGCCGCCAAAAAGTGCCTCAGCTGCAGCCACCAGAGCCAGGATTGCAAAAGCGGCGAGGGTGCTGCGGAAGGAAGCAGAGAGGCAGCAGCGAGAAGGGCTGATGGATGATGAAGACCAGCTACAGGTAAAAACAGCAAAATCTAAAAAGCAAGTAGCTGCAACTGGTTCTCCCTTGGGGTCCTCAAGACAGGAAATTTTAGCGACCCGTAGAAGAATAAGCAGCGCAGGAGGGAGGACTGTGCATGAGTTAATGTTTAGAAAGACCCCAATTCAGAACAACTCACAACTAGAGGCTGAGCTTGAAATCGAGACTGTATCTACTCCAATAATGAATGGGGATCAGAGTCATGCAATTGAGGGACAACAGAATGTTATTTCTGACCCAGAGGAGGGAACATCCAATTCCCTTATTAACCCTGAAAACCCCGAAAATATAGCAATTACCGATGTTCTCAATATGGAAACTCCCAATATGAATGACATTATAATTGATGAGGTCTCTAAAAACAACCTAACTGATGGACCTAAAGTAATAATGCTGGATGAAGAGAAGCAAGTTGAGGCAGGCCGGGCAATGTCTTTCTCGGGACCTGGGGGCAACATACTAGGGGTGCAAAGTGAACAGACTAATCCTGTGCCTGAAGAGACTTTTCCTACAATAAGTAATAACCAAAACGAACCTAACGTAATGGTGACAAATCCAGCGCTAGACAAAACAACTACTACGGAGGAGGAGATACCTGGTGTACCCAAACCACCTCAACGTGCAATCTCTAACCAAACTATAGCAAATAAAGATACCAATGATTTGCTCCCAATTGTCACTTTACAATTGCCTGCACAACCAGGACAGCTGCAAGAAGGAGAAAAAGAACTTACTGAGTTCTATTCTTTTTCCGACGACACTGAAGAGGTTGGAGCTGACAATTTAGGAGAATGGTCTGAGAGCTTTGAATCATCTGAAGATGAATCAGAAACACATATATATTCCTCAGAAGACAGTTATGATGAGGGGAGGCAGATATCCAATACCGTGAAAACTAAGCCTAAAGGTAATACAAAAACTGTATTAAAAAAAACAACAACAGGCCAACTCGAATATAATCAGGCTTCTTCCTCAGACATGCCAGGTGATTCAGAGGTAACCCCCTCCGCAGTGGAGACCATCCTCCAGGCTATAGCAGCTCACAGGGAAGAGACTGCCCAGGACAGCAAAAGATCTCGAATAGCTTTGCGTAAAATGCAGGGGGTTGTAAAGAAACTGTCTAAGACATGCACACGGATTGGAGAGCGTGCAACTGAGATGGAACAAAGGGTAATGGCAGCAGAGAAAGACTCTTCTGAAAATTGTGAGAAAATTAAACTACAGGAAACAGAACTGGTTGATATCAAGTGGAAGCTTGAAGATTTCGAAAACAGGCAACGCCGCAATAACCTCCGCATCCTGGGAATACCAGAGAAAGCTGAGGGAGAGAATATACGAGCTTTCATCATTAAACTTTTCAGTGAAGCTATGCCTGAACTACAGAGCTGGAACTGGGAAGCTGAAATTCAAAGGGTACATCGCTTCCCTTTTAATCCTCCGCCGAAACCAGGATTATATCCAAGAGCTGTTCTAGTGTATTTTGGTAATTTCCTACTAAGGCAGGCGATAGCAGATAAAGCGAGACCAGACCGGAAGATAGCATGTAATGGTTTTTCTTTCTTTTCAAGACCTGATTTTTGCCACGCAACCGTCGAAAGACGATGGAGGTTGCGAATGTTGATCAAATCATTTCAAGAGAAAGGTGATCAGGCCTATTTGAACAATCCTGCGACTCTTAAGATTGTCCACCATGGTCAGACTAAGTTTTTTCAGTCAGAAATAAAGGCAAAAGCATACTTAGATGAAATTTCGTAGAATCTAATTCACTTGGGTCATAATACTCTAATAACCTATATTGAGATATGCCCTCTTCTTTATGTTTTTGATGGGTGAATTAAACGTGCTCTTCTTTGTGGAGATAGTAGATAGAATAGGGGAGGCTTAACTTAAGGATGTATGATATAGATTGTATATAGCTTTTTTTGAGATATAATATGATATACTTAATGTGATGTAGAATCTTTGTAGAATCCTTTTTCCTTTTCTTTTTTCTTTGCTCTTTTATGACAAAAATCTTTCTTTATTGTTGGTAGCTCAGTAGAAGCTTTATTGTTGGTAGCTCAGTAGAAGTGCAGCAACTTCATCACACAGACTCTGGGTGAGTCTGGAAGCCTCAGCAAGAAGGGAGGAAGCAGAGAAGGGGTGGGCAAGAGGGAGGGACGACGCAGAGGGAGGGGGGGAGAGAAAGGAGAAAATGAGAAAAATGGGAAAAAATCAGGCATAATAGCAGGAATAGAGCTAATTTTTGAAAATACAAAGCAGGGTATGTACATGAAATATGACTTGAGCAACATTAGTCGACAAAATTACCATATGAATAATGGGTAAGCTTAATATACAAACCTGGAATATAGGAGGATTATTGACTAGAGATAAACGAGTACGACTTGAAGAATTATTAAAACTATACCCGGTAGACATTCTATGTCTACAGGAAACCCATATTCCATGCAATAAAAGAGCACTATTAAGACTGAGGGGATATAATCTGATAGTAGCTTCATCTCAAACGACAAATATAAGGGGGGTTGCAATATTGGCTAAGAGCTGTCACGGACAAGGAACACGCTGTGCGTCAGATTCATATGGAAGATGGGCAATTGCTAAATTAGCTAACGGTATTACGATATGCACTGTTTACGGATCCAATCAGGATGATCCTATAATTTTTGAAAAATTAGAAGCAGAATTAGCCACTTGGCAAGGTCCACTAATTTTCTGCGGCGATCTTAACATTTCTTTAATACCATCCTTGTCACCGCATGTAACTGGATTAAAATATATTGGCCGGAAACCAAAGGTTTATCAGGCTATTAGTAATTTAATTTGTAGCCTAGGGCTAACTGATATTTGGATGCAAAATAGCCCAACAGATTCTGGCTACACGTATTACTCACATCCCCATCAAAAATATGTACGGATAGATTACATTTTTACATCTAAAGATTTAACATCCTCTTCACAAATAAAGAAACTTCCGAAAACACCATCAGATCATAATCCCCTATTGCTATCAATCGATTATAAAACTAGTTATATTAAAAAAACAACATGGTCTTTTGATAGGAAATTATTATGCGATCAAGAATATATTGATTTTATTACAGCCTGGACTGAGGAATTTTTTAGCATGAATCGATTTAGTGCTTCAAGAAATATTGTATGGGACGCTTATAAAGCCGCTCTAAGAGGGGAAACCATTAAGTACCAAACTAAAATTAGGAACGGGGAAAAACAAGAATTCGAAGTAAAAATAGCTGCTCTAGCTAAAGCCGAAGAAGAACATATCAGTAAAATTAGACAAAGACAAGATACAAGTCAGGTGATGATGCAGGTAGCTATACTAAAATCAGAACTAAACTCTAAACTAAGTCAGAAAGCTGCTGAGACATATCAATCACATAGGAAGCAAGTCTATGAAAGCGGAGAGAAAGTGGGCAGACAACTGGCACTTAGTACGCGCCAGAAAATTACAAAAAGGGACATAACTACTATAATAGAAAACGGACAGACCTACACTCATGCAGCTGAAATCAACTCCCAGTTTCAGGGGTATTATCAGAAATTATATGCAGAGGATACTAAGAGGTCTGAGAAAGAAACAGAAGCTTTTATAAACAATTTTCTTAGTAACTTCGAGGCTACGAAAACATTGGATTCTGATACAAGGGAGGACCTTGAAAAAGAAATAACAATTGCAGAAGTTAGGACCGCATTATCATTATTAGCCTCAGGTAAAGCAGCAGGTCCAGACAAGATACCGATTGAGCTATTTAAGATACTTAGCCATCAGTTACTACCGATTCTACATGATTTATTTCTTGGAATACAATATAATGGTGTACCTCCAATTTCTTGGGAGGAAGCTAATATAATCGTCTTTCCAAAAAAAGGAAAATCCCCAGAGCTTCTTACGTCTTATCGTCCTATATCCCTTATCAATTCGGACTCCAAATTATATGCGAAAGTCTTAGCACTCAGGCTCAGTGGGGTCATTGAACAGCTCGCTTCCCCATGGCAACATGGTTTCATCCCTGGAAAGGGAACCACTGAACACATCCGTAGGGCAGTTGCTTTATTTGATGCCACGACAGCTAGGGGGGAGCGTATGTCAATGATCCTACTGGATGCTGAGAAAGCTTTTGATCGTGTCACTTGGAAATTTTTATGGGAAGTTATGGCACGCAATAATTTTGGCCCCAAATTTATTAACTCAATAAAATCAATGTATCACCGCCCCAAAGCGAAAGTTCTCGCGGCCGGATTATTCTCTGAATACATTAATATAACAAGAAGTACTAGGCAAGGTTGTCCATGTTCGCCTCTGCTATTTGCTCTATATATCAACCCTCTTATCTTGAAACTATTAGAGAGTACCATTATTAAGCCGGTTGTTAGTCATCAGTTTGAAACGAAAGTACTGGCATATGCTGATGATATTGCGATAGTCACACCTGATCCAACAGAAGCTATTCGTGAAATAGAGGTAATTACTTCTGAATTTGGGATTTACTCTGGGTACTCTCTTAACAAAGGAAAGACGATTATAATAAGTACACCTGACACAGTTTGTATGGATCCACGAAGAGTTGAAAAAGCTACTTATCTGGGCATTGAACTCTGTGCAAACACTAAAACAATCTCACAAATTAATTTTGTTCCATTACTGAAAAAAATTGAGAACGATTTTAAAAGGGTCAATAGCCTTCATCTGTCCATTATAGGGAGAGTTAATTATGTTAAAATGAATACGCTACCCAGATGTCTCTATTTATTTAGAGCAATACCACTAGCCATTAAAAAGGAGACTTTAACAGTGATTAATTCACTTATATCTAAGTTTGTATGGCAGAATGGGAAAATTAGGAGATCTATTGAACTACTGTCTCTTCCTATTGATAAAGGCGGCCTTACTATACCTAATATGGTATTATATTATTGGGCAGCACAATTAAAACAGTTTATACCTTTGCTCAAAGGATATAGCGAAGAGAATTCAGAGGGTCGTGTTGAAATACCGTCAATATATGAACTTATAGTCGGGCGGGAGGCAAAAGGCTTGTTACTGCGAAAAACTGAGACAAGAAACTATAAAGATTTTAAAGGTGAAATTATGATTAATGCTTGGAAAAGTTGAAGTAAAATTGCTAAATATAGTCAAGTTGAGAAAATTAATCGTTATACACCACTTCTTTATTCTAATCTTATTCAAGGACAGGATTCAGACGCTTTTTTTAAAAAATTGGGCCAAGATAGGAATTAAGACAATAGGTGATTTTCTAATAAATGACTATGACACAATGTTTTCTGATGTAAAAATTAAATATAAATTACCGAATGGAGATTTCTTGAAGTTTGCACAGATATTTGCTACACTAAAAGCTAAGGAGTCATTAATTTGCTTGCATAAGTATGAAATTATGGATGTAATATTTAGAACAAATATTAGAATCGGAACCCTATATAATATTCTTCTAAGCATGAAGAAAGATGATCTTGATAAAACGGAAAAAAAGTGGTGCCTAAAATTGAATAATCCAAATGTGGACTTAGACCAGGTGTTAAATATGAGTCAAAAGTTATTGATGGCAAGTAATCTTAAGGCACAATTGTACAAAACTATCTTTGACCTTTACTTTACCCCTGCTAAACTATTCACATGGGGCAAACGAGAGAATGATTTATGCCCAAGATGTACTCAAGGGTCGGCAACTCTTACCCATATGTTTTATACTTGTCCTAATTTGACACTAGTGAAAACTATGATAAATTCCTTCTGGGAGGAAATTTTGGGGCATATAATACCGGAATCCGAAACTTTATTTATCCTTGGCCATGACCATACCTTAAATTTGGGAAAATCTGAAGAAAGATTCGTTTTTATCGGCATGGCTGTCTTCAGGATACTTCTATCCGCAAGATGGAAAGATGTAGAGGCCCCAACTTTTCAGATGTGGTTAGCACGCCTTTTGGCAGCTTATAGGTATGAATCTGCAATATTTAAAACAAGAGGGATACGATCTAAATTACGAGGAGATGCGCTTTGGTGTCCAATAACAGAATGGAAAAATCGCATTGTCCCTGGTGGTATTGGATGATTTTTGACCGTATTTATAATTGACCTTAGAATTTGTTTATACTGTTGTGTAATCTATACCTATCTAAAATGGTATCTATGTTGTTTTTTCTTCCTTTTTGGATTTCAAACCCTGCGATTTATTTATTCATAATATTGTATTATGTGAGTTAATTTTGAATTGATGTACTGCTGTAATGATGTCCTACTTATTATGCCTGAATAAAAATTAAAAAAAAAAAAAAAAAGAAACCAAGATTGGCATAGAACATCTCTAACTTTACACACATATGCCTTATTTCAACCAATCAAAAGTCTTCCCTCACTATTTTCAAACCAACACCCTTCCCCCTCTCAGACCTTTCTATCTGTTACCATAGCAACTCCCTCCTAACTGAACTCTCAGGTTCAAAAGTTTATTCTACAATGTTGCAAATTAAGTCAGCAAGGATGTTTGACCTCTCAATACACCAGCTTATCCAGGGCATTATTGCTTTTAGTGACTTTTTCTTAACCATTCAAATTGCTTCTTACACACAACACAACCATGCACCCTAACTTTCTGTTTTCAACTAACTGAATCCACCAATCATTGCTTGTGATTCAACAGCAGGGAAACTACACAATAATGTTTTTGTAAACTCCTACTGTTCCAACTGCCATTTCATTCCCACACTTCATCTGACTGCACCTGAACCTTCTCACATCATGTATTCTGTATGGATTATTGGGCATAGCTACATCCACTGGGCTCAAAGGTATGCAGCAAGCAGAAATTATCACAACCTTGATTTATCAAATGTGGAAATCAAGTGGATTGGCCAGAGAGGATTGAGATGTCATCAATTGATACCATTGGTGAAAACCTTTTTGCATCTGCCAAACCCTGACCTCTTAATAGTGCACTGTGGTGGAAATGATTTGGGCACTATGACTGGGGTTGGTCTGGAAATGCTTTTAAAGGACACCTTTGATCAATTGATGACACTTTTTCCACAAACTGCCTTGGTATATTCCAATATATGCCAAAGACAGAAATGGAACTGGTCCAACCAATTTTGTCCACAATTTGAGAAAGCACGGAAGCATGTGAATAAATCTGTTTCTGCTTACATGAGAGACTTTGGAATGCATTCAGTATACAACAACAACTTGCATTACAACATGCAAGACATCTACAGAGGAGATGGTGTGCACTTCTCAGATGAGGGGAATAGAATATTCCTCCTGAATTTAAGACTGTGCATTGGAACCTACTTGTAGGTACCTAAATCAGCCACAGAACCCAAAAGCTCTTTTCAGAGCTACCCTACCTCTGATCATTCAAAACATTTATCTTTTTCTAACTTTTTTCACTTTTTTTCACCAAAGTACGCTCCCCGGTACGCTTACCGGTGCGCGTACCGGGCGCTCCCCCGCGAAATGTTTAAATTTGTTATTTATTTTTTGCCTATATGAGCGTCCTAAGCCCCCCTCAGAAAACCTAGAGGGTCAGGAAGTGTCTACCGTGCCCCCTTCTACCCATTCCCAACGTTGTTTGTCCTCCATCTTGTGTCTCGATTCTACCGAAACACAAAATGGAGGACTCCTGTAACGCTGCCGGTGCGCGTATCGGGGCGCGCACCGGTAAGCGCTTCCAAAAAAAAGGTGGGAAAGTAATTTACAGAAAAACAACTGGAGACACTTACACCAAATATAGAATACGCCCTACTACATAGCAGTCCCTACCATTTACCCAAATTTGGTGGTATTCCATTGAGCCATTTGGGCTGTAGCCCTGTCTAAATATCCTGAGGTAAATTACATGACAAAAACACATATGAAACTGTTTGAATTTTCAACCAATTAAAATGTTACTTACATTTTGTACTTTTATGTGCTGACATTTGATTGGTTAAGTACATGAATATATATGGAAAATGAGAGAGAAACACGGCCATTTTGACTAAAACTACCTAAGGTACATTTGGAAAAAATGTTCACAGAAAACTTCAACTACTTTGAAGAAGGTAAGTTGTTAATTTGAAAGGAGAACTATGTTATGCACTTTAAGTTAATTTGGGAAAACTTTTTCAGATAGTTATATACTGTCCCTCTGTAAGAGTTAGACATTGAGAAAGGCTTATTTATTTAAATTATTGATTGAGTTAGGCTTCTCTGGTATAATTATGAATTTACTTAGGCTTCATCCCAGGCACTTTTTAATAGTTCTACTTCCTGCCTGAAACCATACACTGCCCAAAGATAACTTCACTGTTAAAAACTCACAAGTACCTGTCTGAACTTAAACCCAACAGTGCCCTATCTCTACTGATATATTTATTTTTTATGCAATTTACAGCAAGAAAATGGAAGCACAACAAAATGAAAATAATATTTCATTTCAAATTAATATGGAAAACAATCCTAAGGAAGACAAAGAAGAAATAGACTTTTTGGATGACACTGTAGACCAAGACTTAATTAAATGTGTTGAAGAAATTGAATCATGGAATGAAAAGGAGGACATACCTGATGAATTAATGTTGCAAATTCTTTTAGATTTTGAAAAATCACAACAATAAATTTAAATTTAAAAAGTTAAAATTGTTTAAGACATTATTCTTTTTTATATGTAAATTATGAAATAGTACCCAAAAAGATATAATATAAAGTGAGACTTAAAATATACTGTGCAACTTTGTTGTGTTACATAGTAAGTTTGCTTATAGTTACTTCCTTTCTCCCACTATATTATCTCCAATGTGTATTTAACATCTCTTTATCATCTCCTGCCTCCATATTGTTTCTGCTTTCCTGACAGACTATGGTATGAATTCCATATACCACAATAACTTCTGAAACAACATGCAAGATATCTACAAAGGAGACAGTGTATATTAAATTTTAGACTCTGCATTGGTACCTACATGTTGGTACTTAAATAAAAAAAACAACAAAAAGAACAATTAATAAACATACAATATTTGAAAAGTCTATCATTCTTTTTTCCCCATAGTACGCTCCCCGGTCCGCTTCCCGGTGCGCGTACCGGGCGCACCCCCCGCAAAGAATCGAAATTTTTTTTACTTTTTTTGGCCCCGCGGGGCCCTTTTAAAGCCCCCACATCAAACCTAGGGGGTCAGGGAGGTTCTACTCTGCCCCCTTATGGTAATTTCCCCCTTTGTTTTGGCCACCTCTCATGTCTCGATCTTACCGAGACACAAGATGGCGGCCGCTCCGGACTGTTTAGAATGTTTACAGATACCCAACAGCCAATCAGCTTTCCGTGCGCAAGTCGCCTGGCGTGCCCGGTACGCGCCCCGGTGCGCGTACCGGGGCGCTGCCATAGATATATATATTTTTTGAACCTAAATTACTCAAAATCCACTGGAGCACTTATCTTGAGACATAGCAAAGGCACATCAGGCTACCAGTCCCTACAATTTTGCCAGGTTTGGTGTAAATCCATTCAGCCGTTCGGGCTAAAAGTGAGGTCGACCACCCTATGGAAATTAACATGGGGAAAACGCGTTTTGGGACCCCCCTTTTATCTCAGCCCCGCTTGACGCAGCCCCCCCCAAACTTTCAGGGAAGGACCGGAGCTCGACGAGGCCATTTTGAGAAAATTTTCAGGCAGATTCGTCAACCGGTGCCAAAGTTATTCCAAATAGAATTTTGAGATTTAACATTGAAAAAAATCCTAACTATAACTACCTACTGGCGACCGCCAGTAGGATATATATATATATATATATATATATATATATATATATATATATATATATATATATATATATATATATATATATATATATATATATATATATATATATATATATATATATATATATATATATATATATATATATATATATATATATATATATTCACAGAAAAAACCATAGGTTATACTCCATATATAGTTAGGAATTTGCATTTACAAAACCTTGAATATTTAATGAAAAAACCATTGGTTTTAGGCCATATATAGTTAGGGATTTGCATTTAGAAAACCTTATTTTACTCGCATAAAACCATTGAAATTCCATATATAGTTATAAGCGCTAACTATATATCGCGCACCCGCAATCCACTGCTGATGATGTCACATATTACATCATTCATGACATGGTTAGTGACATCACTGATGACATCACTGATGACATCTCAAATGACATCACTGATGACATCACTGATAACATCTCATTTGACATGACTGATCACATCACTGATGATATCATTCATGTGATAATACCATGAACCTCTTCAGACTCTAATATAACCTTAGATACAATCAGTGTAAACAGACAGTCACTCATCCATGGAGTTACTCACACACCTAGTCAGTTATGCCAAAAATCAATCACACCTCCATTTTCTCAACTATACAGTTATACACACCTTACTTATTCAAACATATACTAACACATATTTACTTTACTCTCTTATACAATCTCTGATACATGTTCACAATGATCCATACAGCCACTCACACATTCATTAGCTGTTCTGCACAGTTATTTATAGATGTCAACTCTCACATGTACTGTGTTTTACATATGTACTTAATTTGACATGTAGCACTGAGATATCCATTCACTCACTAATACACTCATGCACAGTCAACCGCCCATACAGCTGTTTCCACATGCAGTTTTGAATCTATACATATAGTGAATCAACTACTCACACATCTATGTACAGAGTCACACACCTTCCAGCCACCCATACACACACACTCAGTTTCCCATACAAATACTTGGACAACCAATCAACCCATACAGTTACTCATATAGCTACTAATCAACATATGCAGCAGTTTGTAGAACAACAGATATAATGATGCACAAATTAAAACAGTTTAGTCACTAACCCATGCACTCAGTGAGACACATTTAATCACTCACTCAATCAGTCAGTCATGCACCTAGTAAATCCTTCATCCAGACACTTATATATCCACACATTCATCAATATGTAAAACATATTTTAACTTTACAGAAACATACAGTCACTGGATGTTGTAATCAGTGATGTCATCAGTGATGTCATTTGAGATGTCATCAGTGATGTCATCAGTGATGTCACTAACCATGTCATGAATGATGTAATATGTGACATCATCAGCAGTGGATTGCGGGTGCGCGATATATAGTTAGCGCTTATAACTATATATGGAATTTCAATGGTTTTATGCGAGTAAAATAAGGTTTTCTAAATGCAAATCCCTAACTATATATGGCCTAAAACCAATGGTTTTTTCATTGAATATTCAAGGTTTTGTAAATGCAAATTCCTAACTATATATGGAGTATAACCTATGGTTTTTTCTGTGAATTTCAATGGTTTTTTAATAGCAAACATCAAAAGCTGTCAAATGTCAAGTACGTGATAGGTAAAAACGTTTTCGTGTTTATGCACGCTGATGTGCTTTGAACGCTGCCCCCCCCCCACTCCCCTCTTTTCTCTTAGTAGTACTCTCTCTTTGCAGATAGTGAACGGTAGTTAACGCAGACCTTTACCCCTGTTGTAATCCGTCGTACCTGCTTGTCTCTCCATTTGATTGATTATTATCCAAGCATTTACTGTTTTACAATTGGTTCTCTTTGGATCATTCTCTATTTACAAACAAGCACAAAGTCGCAATACTCTGTTTAGTCTTTGCAGATAGTGAAAAATCGTGTAAAAAAATAAAAGTAATCGAGCAAAATCAGTAGACCACTAATTCGATCTCTTTTTAACCTCGGTAAAATACAAACATTAGGAATAACCCTTCATGAGAAATACGAAAATAGTGAAATGAATTGAGCTCCACACCATGAGGGCTGCAAAACAGCTCGACTCCGCCACCCACACCGCCAAAAATAACGGCAAACCCTATGCAAATATTATAAATATACACAACACACCACCAAAGAAACAGAATAAAACATTTTATTAAATAACTATTTACATAACTATTTTATACTTTTTATTGCCCGATCCGGCTAGCTCAATCGATCGAGCATGAAAGTCATGCACTGATAACAAGCGTTGAGAGTTTGTAGAATGATGTCTTCAGATTTTCCACATACAGTGTAGTGGCGCGAACTGGCAGGGGGCGTTTGGATTCTACCCCTTTTCCAAATAAGATTTTCATACGTGAATGTTCGTTCATGCTTTTTGTCCCAGAGTTGCTTCCATGTCACTGCCTTACATAAATGGCATAAGTCCTGGTTATTGAGTGCCATACTTCAGAGTTCTAAGCAGTTCTTGTAACACTGTTTAAACCTTATTTGCACCTGCTGCAGCTTCACTATTCAAAGTAGTGGGGTCCATTTGTGGACCTGACTGCATTGGAAAACAATGTGATACGGTGCCTCCCTAAACCGCTTGACGGAGGCTCCCGAGGGGCGGTGAGATGGCGCGGACTGAGAGGGGGCGCTTGGCTCCTGCCCCCTCCCCAAGTCGTGTTGCCCTGGTGAGGCCTGAGATCGCCCCCGGCATAGGTGGCCGGCTCCCGGGGTCCGGCGGAATTTTTTCCCTTTTGAAGAATCTTTCATTCTGGACCTTGTCCCACAATCCGTTTCACCTGAAGACACGCTGTCGCAGGGCGCCCCTTTACCGTTTTAGTTGCCATTCCGCCCGCTTTTGGTACTCTGTGCCTCTTCCGCCATTCAGCTGTTTACCGCTCGCTCTTGCGACTACAACGTCTCGCTCACCATATAGTTGAGTTGCTCCCGCTCTTAAGATTTAACCGAACTTTTTGGACTGCTGAAAGCGGTGGAATTCCGACCGCTGGTTGGTGGAGACATTTTGACTATATTCTGCACCTGCATTGTCGCGTAATGCGTCATATGACGCGACGCGTTAGCGCACCCGGATGTGCTCCGGTGCGCAAGGCGCAGCTTCCCGGAAACGATCCAGAGCGCGCCGCGCAGCGCGTAACGTAAGCATAACAGGTCATGTGACTTGTTAATAAAACTTTTCATTGGTTCATTTTACTTTTCTTTTCCTAATTATGTAAGACTAGGTCATGTGACCTAAAAATAACACTTTTCATTGGATTAAAACATTTTTTTTCCCCAAACGATAAAAGCCCCACCTTGTTTCTGGATGTTTCAGACTGAAGCTGGCGTCACCATGAGAGCACCACCATCTCGTAGCTCCGTCGTGGCCATTCCGCAAGCAATCATGGCAGCCGCTCCCCACCGGAAGCCTGCGGGAGTCGAGGGCCCCCAAGACTTTTGTACAATCTTCAAGGCTGAGGGGACGCTTTCGAGAATGGAACCCAAGCCCTGGCAGACAAGCGTCCGAGTTCCAAGGTGTCCCAGGGCCATTTTACTGGACCAGGCCCAAATCCGAAGAGCCGGCCGCCATTTTAAGAGTCCTGTGGAAGCCGCCTACCGCTGCACCGCAAGAGTGGGAGCAACTCAACTACATGGTGAGCGAGACGCTGTAGCCGTAAGAGCGGGCGGTAAACAGCTGAATGGCGGATGAGGCACAGTGTAGCAAAAGCGGGCGGAATGGCGACTGAAACGATAAAGGGGCGCCCCACTACAGCAGACAAGCCTCCGCCATGTGCTTCAAAACTGCATATGTATCTCGTGATATCAAGGTTGGGCAACCAGTACACAACAAGCAGTTACGAGTCCCATTTACACCGGCGCCATTTTGGGCGCGGCCGGGCAGGTCCAGGATCTACTGAAACATAAAAAATGAGGCTGACGTCTCTGAAGCAGTTCACGAACAGCAGGACATAGCAAATAAACATGAACTCTCTAAAGCTGTTAACTCACTGCAGAACAAAACAAGTGAACCTGAAACCTCTGGAATAATTGTCGCTCAAAAGAACAACACACAAAACTCTGTAGAGCCTGAAGAAAAAAAACCAGAAGGGCACTGTAGTTTCAGACACACTTAACACTAATGACGAAACAAAGATATCGTCTGTTTATAAAGCAGTTATCATCTTGACAGAATTGACAAAGAAGTGTACAGACACCAATGCATCAGCATTCTCGGAGATAACATCTTAAGGAACAAAGAAAGACCTGTTCACTCTTGACACCCCAGGTGCTGTGTATATTGCACTATAGTGCTGCATCGACAAAACGGGCAACCCTATTGATGTGGATTTTTCATTATTGATTATTGTAAAGAAATGGCGACTCCCCCCTTTAGCAGATTAGCTAAATGTTTGCGTAATTTAGACATAAAAGTTATATTATTGTTGTTGTTGTTGTTATCGTTATAGTTCTGGTTAATTTAAAAAAATGGTTAAATATATTTACAGTTTTTGTTGCGTTCGTTATATTTAAATATTAATAAAGTTTTAAAATGTAACTGTCTTGGAGTACTATATTTTTTTTAAAAATCGGGTGAATGGGGCCTTGAATCGGGTTATTGTCATGTGTGGGCTTTGCAAGTGTACTGCTACAAGATCGGACATTTCAAACTCAAATGCACGTTCATTTTCTTACCTTTCCGAAACATGGAGCGCAATAGCAGGCAGAGAAAGGGTGATGCACGTGTTGAACACTGCCTGGCCTGCAAATTGTGCCAGTGCCCCCCCCGCCCCGAGTACTTCACAAATCTTTAAAAGACCATGCGCTTGTTCAATGGGAAGTGGATAACATGGCTAAGAGCATTTGCTGACTAATGCATGAATATCGCTGACTTCTCAGCGATATTCATGCATTGCGGCCGTTTTTTATCGCATTTGCGATAAACCTTGCTAATAGCAAGGTTTATGTGCGATAAAATTCGCCGAAGTGCGGCGATAATTATTGTCTCTAAACAAGTTAGAGACAAAAATTACCGCTAGTTGTTGGAAATATGCCCCCGGGTTTTTCCTTGCAGGAATCGAGAAGCGAAAGACTAGCACTGAAATCAGTAGTCTCACACCTGAATCGGGAGGGTTGGCATGTCTGGATACTCTACAGCTGGAGCCATACACTACATCCGCAGGGCTAGGTGATAGCCTAGGTCCGGCCTGGACAATCGGACACAGAGGAAGAGAAGTGTCAGAGGGTGCGGTAGTGAATAGGGTGAAAGGGAGGTGTCGAACGGGCACAGGGTGTGATTCTCAGAGAAGAGCAGCGCAGATGGGGGAAGTATATGGCCCATGCATGAGAGAGAGAGAGCGGGGGTGACCATTGCGTGGGGGAGATGCGTGCGAGGGTGGGGAGCCATACTGAGAATCGACGGCGTGCAGAGAGTGGGTCTGGTCAAGGCATCTAAAATAGCTGCCGTGCACGACAAAATTGTGGCATTGGACAAAAACGCAAGATGGCGCAGACAATGTTTATCAATAAGGATTCATTTATAACAAAATATTTACTCGCAGTGACAAAATGGTGTTCAACACTTCCTGATTTCCATCGAATCGAACGTTAACAAACGTCACGCAGCAAAAAAAAAAAAAAAAAGCCACGCACAGAGCGGTTTTTAGCCATGTTATCCAATGGAAGGTGGATAACATGGCTAAGAGCATTTGCTGGATAATGCATGAATATCGCTGACTTTTCAGCGATATTCATGCATTGTGGCCGATGTGCGGCGATAATTTTTGACTCTAAACAATTAAAACGAAGCACAAAATGGCGAATTCCCGTTTCGCTACCAGTTTGCGGCCCAGTTCGCGGCCCGTGAAGCGCTTCTACCGTGAAAAATAATTTTTTTTTTATTTTCCCCACGGGACCCTTTAATAACCCCAACAACATTCCTAGGGGGTCAAGAGGGGTATACCTTGCCCCCTTTCAATAAATTCCCCCTTCGTTTTTCACCTCTTCTTCTCTCTCGATCCTACCGAGAGATAAGATGGCGGCCGCTCCGGACTATTTAGAATGTTGACAGACACCGGAGAGCCAATCAGCTTTCTGTTATCCAATGGAAGGTGGATAACATGGCTAAGAGCATTTGCTCGATAATGCATGAATATCGCTGACTTTTCAACGATATTCATGCATTGTGGCCGATGTGCGGCGATAATTTTTGTCTCTAAACAATTAAAACGAAGCACAAAATGGCGAATTCCCGTTTCGCTACCAGTTTGCGGCCCAGTTCGCGGCCCGGGAAACGCTTCTACCGTGAAAAATCATTCTTTTTTATTTTCCCCACGGGACCCTTTAATAACCCCAACAACAATCCTAGGGGGTCAAGAGGGGTATACCTTGCACCCTTTCAATAAATTCCCCCTTCGTTTTTCACCTCTTCTCTCTCGATCCTACCGAGAGATAAGATGGCGTCCGCTCCGGACTGTTTAGAATGTTGACAGACACCGGAGAGCCAATCAGCTTTCTGCGCGCAAAGTTCCGTTTCGCGAAAAGTAAGCGGACCGGATCGCTGCCCAGAGCGCTGTTACAGATATATATCTTGGTTTGAACGTTAATTTCTCAAAAACTACTGGAGCACATATATTGAGACCTAGCAAAGGCACATCGGGCTAACAGTCCCTACAATTTTGCCAAGTTTCGTGCAAATCCATTCAGCCGTTCGAGCTAAAAGTGAGTCCAACCGCCCTATGGAAAAATGAATGGAAAAAACGCGTTTTGGGACCCCCCTTTTTTCTCAGCCCCCCCTTGACGAAACTCCACCAAATTTTCAGGGGCTGCTCAGAAACAAAATGTGCCATTTTCCTGAAAATTTCAGCCGATTCCGTCCTCAAACGCCAAAGTTATTAGGCATAGAATTTTCAGAAATCCCATAGGGAATTAATCCTAACTATATATACCTACTGGCTATTGCCAGTAGGTAATATATATATATATATATATATATATATATATATATATATATATATTACCTACTGGCGGTCGCCAGTAGGTATATATAGTTAGGATTTTTTCTCTATGGGACTTTTAAAAATTCTATGTCTAATAACTTTGGCGTTTGTGGACGGAATCGGCTGAAATTTTCAGGAAAATGGTACATGTTGTTTCTGAGCAGCCCCTGAAAATTTGGGGGGGTTTCGTCAAGGGGGGGCAGAGAAAAAAGGGGGGTCCCAAAACACGTTTTTCCTATTCATTTTTCCATAGGGCGTTTGGCCTCACTTTTAGCTCGAATGGCTGAATGGATTTGCACGAAACTTGGCAAAATTGTAGGGACTGTTAGCCCGATGTGCCTTTGCTGGGTCTCAATATATGTGCTCCAGTGGATTTTGAGAAATTAACGTTTTAAAAAACAGATATATCTGTGACAGCGTCCCGGGTAGGAATCCGGTTCGCGTACTTTTCGCGTTACGGACCTTTCCGAAGCGAAGCTGATTGGCTCTCCGGTGACTGTCAACATTCTAAACAGTCCGGAACGGCCGCCATCTTGTCTCTCGGTAGGATCGAGAGACAAGAGGAGGAGAAAAACGAAGGGGGAATTTAATGATAGGGGCAAGGTAGACCCCTCTTGACCCCCTAGGAATGATGTTGGAGTTATTAAAGGGTCCCGTGGGGCAAATAAAAAAAATTAGATTTTTCGCGGTAGAAGCGCTTTCCGGTTCGCGAACCGGTAGCGAAACGGGAATTCGCCATTTTGTGTTTTGTTTTAATTAAATTACAAGATGAAGGAAAAACAATGTGAGAAATGGGTATAAGGGGGTACGGGAGACGTATCCTGACCCCCTATGTTTTCTGAGGGTGGCTGAGGATGCTCATATATGTTGATACATGTCTCCCAGCGGCTGCGCGTGAGCGGATTTTTATTTTTTTGCTGCGTGACGTCTGTTAACGTTCGATTCGAAGGAAATCAGGAAGTGTTGACCGCCATTTTGTCACTGCGAGTAAATATATTGTTAAAAATAATTGTTATAAATTAATCCGTATTGATAAACATTGTCTGCGCCATCTTGCCTTTTTTCCAATGCCACACTTTTGTCGTGCACGGCAGCCATTTTAGATGCCTTGACCAGACCCACTCTCTGCACGCCGCCGATCCTCAGCATGGCTCCCCACCCTCGCAAGCATCTCCCCCACGCACTGGTCACCCCCGCTCTCTCTCTCATGCATGGGCCATAAACCTCCCCCCATCTGCGCAGCTCTTCCCTGAGAATCACACCCTGTGCCCGCCCGACACCTCCCTTTCACCCTATTCACTACCGCACCCTCTGGGGGTACGGGAGACGTATCCTGACCCCCTATGTTTTCTGAGGGTGGCTGAAGATGCTGATATATGTTGATACATGTCTTCCAGCGGCTGCGCGTGAGCGGATTTTTAATTTTTTGCTGCGTGACGTCTGTTAACGTTCGATTTGAAGGAAATCAGGAAGTGTTGACCGCCATTTTGTCACTGCGAGTAAATATATTGTTAAAAATAATTGTTATAAATTAATCCGTATTGATAAACATTGTCTGCGCCATCTTGCCTTTTTTCCAATGCCACACTTTTGTCGTGCACGGCAGCCATTTTAGATGCCTTGACCAGACCCACTCTCTGCACGCCGCCGATCCTCAGCATGGCTCCCCACCCTCGCAAGCATCTCCCCCACGCACTGGTCACCCCCGCTCTCTCTCTCATGCATGGGCCATAAACCTCCCCCATCTGCGCTGTTCTTCCCTGAGAATCACACCCTGTGCCCGCCCGACACCTCCCTTTCACCCTATTCACTACCGCACCCTCTGACACTCCTCTTCCTCTGTGTCTAATTGTCCAGGCCGGTCCTAGGCTATCACCTAACCGTGCGGATGTAGTTTATGGCCCCAACTTTAAAGAATCACCCCTGTTCAAAGGAGTTACAGTAGATCAAGGCCCCCACCTCATGAGATCCGTCACAGCACACGCGTTCCTACTATCTGATAACCATCCTGTATTGTGATTGGGGAGGGGATTCTCACTGTGAGGGTGTGTGGGACCGAGCCTGAAGCGGAAGATTCCAGGGATGTCTTTTTGTACATTAAAGTCTTCACAATTATGTGTCACATTAAAAATATATAGCACTCCAACAAAGTAGTATGATTATAACACTTTAATAACTTATAAATATATACAACGCTCCAACAAAGTAAACACGTTAAAAAAAACATTTTAAACAAAGCAACAATGGGCTGCTGTGAGGTGGCGTCAGTAGCGGTCCTTTGTGCGAATAGGCCGAAGGCAGCACAACACGCCGAGATTCGGACGGCACCCAGGTGATGTCCAGTAAGTTGTCGCACTGGTCATGGCATCCTACAATGCTGCGCCAAAAAACGGCGTGGAGCGCCCCGGGGGGGGGAGGCGGAACGAACGGGCCTCCCCCGCCTCCCCAGCTGGAGGCTCCTCTGCTGCAGTGGGGCGCCCCTTTACCGTTTCAGTCGCCATTCTGCTGTTTACCGCCCGCTTTTGCTGCACTGTGCCTCATCCGCCATTCAGCTGAGTTGCGCCCGCTCTTGCGGCTACAGCGTCTCGCCCACCATCCAGCTGAGTTGTGCCCGCTCTTGCGGCTACAGCGTCTCGCCCACCATTCAGTTGAGTTGCGCCCGCTCTTGCGGCTACAGCGTCTCGCCCACCATCCAGCTGAATTGCGCCCACTCTTGCGGTGCAGCGATAGGCGGCTGCCACAGGACTCTTAAAATGGCGGCCGGCTCTTCGGATTTGGGGCTGGTCCACTAAAATGGCCCTGGGACACATTTGAACTCAGACATTTGCCTGCTAGGGCTTGGGCCCCATTCTCGAAAGCGTCCCATCAGCCTTGAAGATTCTACAAAAGTCATCGGGGCCCCCGACTCCCGCAGGCTTCCGGTGGGGAGCGGCTGCCATGATTGCTCGCGGAATGGCCACGACGGAGCCACGAGATGGTGATGCTCTCATGCTGATGCCAGCTTCAGTCTGAAACATCCAGAAACACTGTAGACTACCAATTCGATCAGTTCCGGTGGAGCCCCAACGTGACCCGGTAGAGAAGAACTTGCCCTCCCCTCTTTGACTGATGGTTCTTATAGCCTGTCCCTTCTGTTGTCATTTAACAGAACTTTCTGGACTGCTGAAAGGGGTTGTGTTCCGACCGCTGGTTGGTGGAGACATTTTGACTATATTCTGGACCTGCGTTGTCGCGTAATGCGTCATATGACGCGCCGCGTTAGCGCACCCGGAAGTGTTCCGGGTGTTAATAAAACTTTTCATTGGTTCATTTTACTTTTGTTATTCTAATGATGAAAGGCTTGGTCATATGACATAAAAATAACACTTTTCATTGCTTTCGAACATTTTTTTTTCCCAAATGATGAAAGCCCCACCTTTTTTTTTCTCACTCTGACTTGTAAAGCAAAGGACCCAGATGCATTTACAGTTTATCACTAACAATGTTCCAGGCTAATGTATTTTCCCGGGAAATTTACAACTGTCCTGCAAGTAAAATATTCCTATTTCGAGAAAAAGGGCGTTTCTTCGTCCCATGAGGGAGCCGTTGAACAAAAGAGGCTCGGCCTGCTGTCTTAGTCGCTGATAGGCATGAATATCGGATTCTTATCGATCACTTTATATTGCAGGAGTGGAAAACACAACAGCCCTTGACCATTTATGTTTACTGCATTCCTGCGTATTATACCTTTTAACCTTCATGTAATCGGGCTGCTTTATTTCACTTGCCTTTTACTGATTCGAAAACAGTGGCTATTATTCAAAACTTTACCAATCTAGGTACTACTACCATGTTTTGTTTTAAAAACCTTTATTGTGAAAATGTCAGTATACAAATACGGGCCTATAACCACGTGGGCCGGCCACGGAGCAAACTGGAATCGTATATGATGAGGGGACATTTACACTGTAGAAGAACGTAACGGGCGACCCATTAGGTTGCAAGAACTAAGGTGTCTAACAGTTGCGGAATCGGTGGACGTACATTTTATAATTAAAGTACGACAGGGCCAGTTACAATAAAATTATCTAGATATACATTTGCGGGCAAGTACCATGGGTGACGTTAATTTGAACTTTCAATAGTACAGTAATCAATAACACATCAGAACCTAATATCAATAGGGATGTCCAAATGTTCAATCAGTACTCGTCCCCGCCCGCCATGTGCTTTAAAACTGCATACGTATCTCGTGATATCAAGGTTGGGCAACCAGTACACAACAAGGAGTTTTGAGTCCCATTTATACCGGCGCCATTTTGGGCAAGGCCGGGCAGGTCCAGGATATAGTCAAAATGTCTCCACCAACCAGCGGTCGGACCAGAACCCCTTTCGGCAGTCCAAAAAGGTTCCGTTAAATGACAACAGAAGAGATAGGCAACAAGAACAATCAGTCAAAAGAGGGGACGCTTTCGTGAATGGGGCCCATGCCCTAGCAGGCAAGCGTCCGAGTTCCAAGGTGTCCCAGGGCCATTTTAGTGGACCAGGCCCAAATCCAAAGAGCCGGCCGCCATTTTGAGAGTCTTGTTGCAGCCGCCTTTCGCTGCACCGCAAGAGTAAGCGCAATTCAGCTGGATGGTGGGCGAGATGCTGTAGCCGCAAGAGCGGGCGCAACTCAGCTGAATGGCGGATGAGGCACAGTGCCGCACGAGCGGGCGCAATTCAGCTGAATGGCGACTGAAACGCTAAGGGGCGCCCCACTGCAGCAGAGAAGCCTCCACCTGGGGAGGAGGGAGAGGCCCGTTTGCGCCGCCTCCCCCCCCCACCCCCCGGGCACCCCATGCCGTCTTTCGGCGCAGCATTGTAGGATGGCCACACCAGTGAAACTTGCTGGACACCACCTCGGTGCCATCCGGATCTCGGCGCGTTGTGCTGCCTTCGGCGTACTGTAGCAGCAAGAGTGACCGCAACTCAGCTGGACACGCCGTCTTTCGGCGCAGCATTGTAGGATGGCCACACCAGTGTGAAACTTGCTGGACACCACCTCGGTGCCATCCGGATCTCGGCGCGTTGTGCTGCCTTCGGCGTACTGTAGCAGCAAGAGTGACCGCAACTCAGCTGGACGGCGAGTGAAACGCTAAGAGGCGCCCCACTGCAGATGAGGTGCCTCCACCTGGGGAGGTGGGAGAGGCCCGTTTGCGCTGCCCCCCCCCCCGGGCACCCCACGCCGTCTTTCGGCGCAGCATTGTAGGATGGCCACACCAGTGAAACTTGCTGGACACCACCTCGGTGCCATCCGGATCTCGGCGCGTTGTGCTGCCTTCGGCCTACTGTAGCAGCAAGTGCGGGTGCAACTCAAGTGGACGGTGAGTGAAACGGTAGGAGGCGCCGCACTGCAGATGAGGTGCCTCCACCTGGGGAGGCGGGAGAGGCCAGTTCGCACCGCCTCCTCCCCCCCCGGGCACCCCACGCCGACTTTCGGCGCAGCATTGTAGGATGGCCACACCAGTGCAACTTGCTGGACACCACCTCGGTGCCATCCGGATCTCGGCGCGTTGTGCTGCCTTTGGCCTATTTGCACATCGGTCCGCTACTGACGCCGCCTCACAGGCCAACGGATTTTGTAGGCTTTTTATAGCCCAAAGCCGCATAACAGGTCATGTGACTTGTTTATAAAACTTTTCATTGGTTCATTTTACTTTTGGTTTCCTAATGATGGAAGGCTTGATCATATGACCTAAAAATAACACTTTTCATTGGATTGAAACATTTTTTTTTCCCAAATGATGAAAGCCCCACCTTTTTTTTTCTCACTCGGCAATCCAAAAAGGTTCCGTTAGATAACAACAGAGGGGACAGGTAACAAGAACCATCAGTCAAAAGAGGGGAGGGCAAGTTTTTCCCTACCGGGTCACGTTGGGGCTCCACCGGAAGTCATCGAATTTGTAGTCTACAGTGTTTCTGGATGTTTCAGACTGAAGCTGGAGTCAGCATGAGAGCATCACCATCACATCCAGGACTAATGCCATTTGTGCAAGGCAGTGACATCGAAGCATCTCAGGGACCAAGTAACATACCATATCCAGAGTCCTTCCCACAACCTCTGCCTTTCTTCTTACCTAGTTATTGTTCTTTCACTCCCACTCCAGGCTTTTAGTCTGTGGATGGAAAACCATGAACCTACACTCACCTATGAAAATCTTACTATTGATGGTTTATTTTGAGCCCAAAATACAAAGGCTTGTTTGGATCGATGTTGCAGCAGGCTGCCATGTAAATAGTTATTTAATAAAACGTTTTACCTTGTTACTTTGCTGGTGTGTTGTATATATTTATAATATTTGCATAGTGTTTGTCGTTATTTTGGGTGGGGTGGGCGGCGGAGCCGAGCTGTCTTGCAGCTATCATGGTGTCGAGCTCAGTTCCTCTCACTAGTTTCGTATTTGTCATGAGGGGTTGTTCATAATGTTTCTATTTTAGCGAGGTCAAAAAGAGATCCCATTAGTGGCCTACTGATTTTGCTTGATTCCTTTTGTTTTTTTAACGATTTTTCACTATCTGCAAAGACTAAACTAGGCGCCTTGATGCCTTCGGGCTATTGTCTGCGCAATATAAATTTTATTCAAATCAAATCAATCAAACAGAGTATTGCGACTCTGTGCTTGTTTGTAAATAGAGAATGAACCAAAGAGAACCAATTCCAAAACAATAAATGCTAGGATAACAATCAATCAAATGGAGAGGGAAGCAGGCACGACGGATTACAACGGGGGCAAAGGCCTGTGTTACCTACCCTTCACTATCTGCAAAGAGAGAAAACTCCTAAAAGAAAAGAGGAGGGGGGGGGCAGCGTTCAAAGCACATCAGCGTGCATAAATACGAAAATGTTTTTACCTACCACGTACTTGACATTTTACAGCTTTTGATATTTGCTATTAAAAAACCATTGAAATTCACTGAAAAAACCATAGGTTATAGACCATATATAGTTAGGAATTAGCATTTACAAAACCTTGAAAATTCACTGAAAAAACCATAGGTTTTAGACCATATATAGTTAGGGATTAGCATTTACAAAACCTTAATTTACTCGCACAAAACCATTGAAATTTGCATATATAGTTAGTTGCACTAACTATATATCGCGCACCCGCAATCCACTGCTGATGATGTCACATATTACATCATTCATGACATGGTCAGTGACATCACTGATGACATCACTGATGACATCTCAAATGACATCACTGATGACATCACTGATGACAACACCCAGTGACTGTATGTTTCTGTAAAGTTAAAATATGTCTTACATATTGAAGAATGAGTGGATGTATAAGTGTCTGGATGAAGGATTTAGTAGGTGCATGACTGACTGTATGAGTGAGTGATTTAATGTGTCTCACTGAGTGCATGGGTTAGTGACTAAACTGCCTTAATTTGTGCATCATTATGTCTGTTGTTCTGTAAACTGCTGCATGTGTTGATCAGTAGCTATATGAGTAACTATATGGGTTATTGATTGGTTGCCCAAGTATTTGTATGGGAGACTGAGTGTGTGTGTGGGTGGCTGGGAGGTGTGTGACTCTGTGCATAGATGTGTGAGTAGTTGATTCACTAGATGTATGGGTTCAAAAGTGCATGTGGAAACAGCTGTATGGGCGGTTGACTGTCTGCATGAGTGTATTGGTGATTGAATGGATTTCTCAGTGCTACATGTCAAAGTAAGTACATATGTAAAACACAGTACATGTGAGAGTTGACATATATAAATAACTGTGCATAAGAGCCAGTGAATGTGTGAGTGGCTGTATGGATCGTTGTGAACTTGTATCAGGGATTGTATAAGAGAGTAAATATGTGTTAGTATATGTTTGAATAAGTAAGGTGTGTATAACTGTATAGTTGAGGAAATGGAGGTGTGATTGATTCTTTGCATGACTGACTAGGTGTGTGAGTAACTCCATGGATGAGTGACAGTCTGTGAGTGTCTGTTTACACTGATTGTATCTAAGGTTATATTAGAGTCTGAAGAGGTTCATCGTATTATCACATGAATGATATCATCAGTGATGTGATCAGTAATGTCAAATGAGATGTCATTAGTGATGTCATCAGTGATGTCATTTGAGATGTCATCAGTGATGTCATTTGAGATGTCATCAGTGATGTCATTTGAGATGTCATTTGAGATGTCATCAGTGATGTCATCAGTGATGTCATTTGAGATGTCATTTGAGATGTCATCAGTGATGTCATCAGTGATGTCATTTGAGATGTCATCAGTGATGTCATCAGTGATGTCACTGTCATGAATGATGTAATATGTGACATCATCAGCAGTGGATTGCGGGTGCGCGATATATAGTTAGTCCAACTAACTATATATGCGAATTTCAATGGTTTTGTGCGAGTAAATTAAGGTTTTGTAAATGCTAATCCCTAACTATATATGGTCTAAAACCTATGTTTTTTTCAGTGAATATATATATATATATATATATATATATATATATATATATATATATATATATATATATATATATATATAAAGAAAACTCTGGCTAGTTCCCAAGTTTCGGTGGAGAACAGCTTCTGTATAGAGCATTAGAGCACCCTACCATACCAGCGACACTCATATTCAGTTCACCGAAAATCATGTTTTTCTAGTAAACTCACCTCCCATCCCACCTTTGACAATTTAAATTTAGGGGTCAACCCAAACAGGACGGACAATTTGTGACAGTAACATATGGTCTCTAAAAGAGTCTGGGAATCATAGGCCACTTGGCCTTCACCATTATGGTCATTATGTTTATCTTTAACAATCATTATGTTTATCTTTAACACTGGTATCACTCTTATTTCGTTACCTTGTGCAACCAGAAATCAAAATGACCAGCACAAATAAAAGTATGATAATATTTAAATGCACATTAAATGTGTTCATGTATTTAATTTAAATTCTGATTTACTTTAAAATTGATGATTCCAGCCATGCAATTTGTATGAGACCGTGTACTAATAAGTCTGTCTTCTACCCTATTTGTATTTTTCATGAATTGTAGTCATTGCTAATTTTGTGGTCCTGCCTCAGTTTCCACCACCACCTTTGAGCACTGCTTTATGTATAAAATGGTGACTGTGTTTATATGTGACTGGCTATCGAAGAAGACCGTTTGGTCGAAACGCGTCGCCAATAAACGCAATTCCAACACGGACCCTGGTGTGCGAGTCATTTGTGTGGTTCCTGGGAGGAAAAACTCGATTTGGGAGCCCTTTCACATATATATATATATATATATATATATATATATATATATATATATATATATATATATATATATATATATATATATATATATCTATATTACCTACTGGCGGTCGCCAGTAGGTAGTTATAGTTAGGATAATTTTCAATGTTAAATCTCAACATTCTATTTTGAATAACTTTGGCGCCGGTTGACGAATCTGCCTGAAATTTTCAGGAAAATGGTCTCATGGCGGTCCGGTCCTTCCCTGAAAGTTTGGGGGGGATTCGTCAAGCGGGGGCCGAGATAAAAGGGGGGTCCCAAAACGCGTTTTCCCCATGTTAATTTCCATAGGGCGGTCGATTTCACTTTTAGCTCGAACGGCTGAATGGATTTCCACCAAACTTGGCAAAATTGTAGGGACTGTTAGCCCGATGTGCCTTTGCTATGTCTCAAGATATGTGCTTCAGTGGATTTTGAGAAATTAACGTTCAAAAAAATATATATATCTATAGGCGCTCTCCGGTGCGCGCACCGGTGAGCGCTCCCGGCGCGACACGCGACTTGCGCGCAGAAAGCTGGTTGGCTCTCAGTTGTCTGTAAACATTCTAAACAGTCCGGAGCGGCCGCCATCTTGTCTATCGGTAAAATCTAGTCATAAGAGGTGGCAAAAACAAAGGGTGGAATTGACCATAAGGGGGCAGGGTAGACCCCCCCTGACCCCCTAGGTTTGATATGGGGGCCATTAAAGGGCCCCGCGGGGCCTCAAAAATTTTTTTTTTTTTTTTCGATTTTCGCGGGGGAAGCGCCTGGTGCGCGCACCGGGGAGCGTATCGGGGAGGGTACTATGGAAAAATAATCACTTCAAAAATTGTATGTTTATGAATTGTTTTTTTTTTTATTTTTTTATTTTATGTAAGTACCTACATGTAGGTACTAATGAAGAGACTTAAATTTAATGTTCACCATCTTCTTTGTAGACATCTTGCATGTTGTTATTGTATTTTTTGTGGTATATGGAATTCATAATATAGTCTGTCTGGAAAGGAGAAACAGATCTTTTAAGCACTCCCTGAGAATTTCTAGGGGATCATGAGTAGTCTGTCCTGTTCACTTATGAAAATGAGGTGTAAAATATTCATATGAGATAATATAGTGGGAGAAAGGTAGTAACTATGAGTAAACTTACTATGTAACAGAAAAATAGTTGAACAGTATACTATAAGTCTCACTTTATATTTTAAACATTTTTGGTAATACTTCATGAATTACATATAAAAAAGAATATTGTCTGAAACAATTGAAATTATTAAAGATAAATTTATTCCTCTGATTCTTTTTCATAATTTAATAAAATTTCTAACATAATATTGTCCGGAATTTCCTCATAATTATATGTACATGATTCAATTTCTTCCAAACATTCTATAAACTGTTCATCCAAAGAGTCATCCATGAAATCAACTTCTTTTTTTTCATCTTCTGGTTTTTCCACCTTTACTTTGATAGAAGTATCATTTGCCTTATTTTCTCCTTCCATTTTCTTTCTGAAAATTGCATATAAATTAACTATATTAGTAGAGCTAGTATACCAGAGAAGCCTAACTCAATCCATAACTATTACAGAGAAGTCTATCTCTATCTCTAACTATTAAAGAGGGATAGCATATCACTAACAGAATATTTTTTAAGAAATAAACTTAACGTGTACAATATACTTCCATAATTAGAAGTTACCTTAGAGAAATTAGTTGAAGTTGTCAGTGAAATTTGTTTTCAAGTGTACTTCAGGAAGCAGTAGTCAAAATGGCTGTGTTTCCCTCTCTTCTTTTATATATATTGTTGTACTTAACCAATCAAACGTCAGGAAATAATCGTAGAAAATGAGAGATACTTTTTAATTGGTTGTAAATTCTAACATTACAAGTGTGTTTTTGTCATGTAATTTACCTCAGGATATTTAGACAGGCCTGTAGCCTAAATGTCTCAATGGAATTTCACCAAATTTGGGCAAATGGTAGGGACTGCTATGTAGTAGGGCGTATTCTATATTTGATGAAAGTGTCTCCATTGGGTTTTCCGTAAATTACTTTCCCACCTTTTTTTAACAAGCGCTTACCGGTGCGCGCTCCTGTACGCGCACCGGCAGCGTTACGGGAGTCCTCCATTTTGTGTTTCGGAACAATCGAGACACAAGATGGAGGGTAAACAATGTTCGGAATGGATAGAAGGGGGAACTGTAGAGACTTCTTGACCCTCTAGGTTTTCTTAGGGGGGCTTAGGAGGCTCATAAACGTTAAAAAAAAAAAAAAAAATCTTTAATTTTTCGCGGGGGTAGCGCCTGGTGCGCGCACCTGTAAGCGTACCCGAAAGCGTACTTTGGTGAAAAATAGTGAAAAAAGTTAGAAAAAAATAAACGCTTTGAATGATCAGAGTTAGGGTAGCTCTGAAAAGAGCTTTTGGGTTCTGTGGTTGATTTAGGTACCTACAAGTAGGTTCCAATACACATTCTTAAATTCAGGAGGAATATTCTATTCCCCTCATCTGAGAAGTGCACACCATCTCCTCTGTAGATGTCTTGCATGTTGTAACGCAAGTTATTATTGTATAATGAACCCATTCCATAGTCTCTCATGTAAGCAGAAACAGATTTATTTACATGTTTCCGTGCTTTCTCAAATTGTGGACCAAATTGGTTGGACCAGTTCCATTTCTGTCTTTGGCATATATTGGAATATACCAAGGCAGTGTGGGGAAAAAGTATCATCAATTGATGAAAGGTGTCCTTTAATAGCATTTCCAGACCTACCCCAGTTAATGTGCCTAGATCGTTTCCACCACAGTGCACAATTATAAGGTCAGGTTCTGGCAGATGCAAAAAGGTTTTCACCAATGGTATCAATTGGTGACATTTTAATCCTCTGTGGCCAATCCACTTGATTTCCACATTTGATAAATCAAGGTTATGAAAATTTCTGCTAGCTGCATACCTTTGAGCCCAGTGGATGTAGCTATGTCCAATAACCCAAACAGAGTACATGATGTGAGAAGGTTCTGGTCCAGTCAGATGAAGTGTGGGAATGAAATGGCAGTTGGAACAGTAGGAGTTCACAAAAAAATAATTGTGGAGTTTCTGTGCTCTTGAATCACTAGCAATGATTGGTGGATTCAGATAGTTGAAAACTGAAAGTTAGGGTGTATGGTTATGTTGTGTGAAAGAAGCAATTTGAATGGTTTAAAAAAAGTCACCAAAAGCAAAAATACCCTGTATAGGCTGCTGTATTGACAGGTCAAACATCCTTGCTGAGTTAATTTGCAACATTGTAAGATAAACTTTTGAACCTTACAGTTCAGTTAGGAGGGAGTTGCTATGGTAACAGATAGAAAGGTTTGAGAGGGGGATGGGTGTTGGTTTGAAAATAGTGAGGGAAGAGTTTTCATTGGTTGAATTAAGGCATATGTGTACAAAGATAGAGATTTTCTATGCCAGTCTTGGTTTCAGTGTATTGAGAGCACACCTTTTCCTCTGCTAAAGAAAAATTGGTGTGTGTGTCTGACACTGTTTTCAATCTCCAAAAGCATTTCTAAAGGTAAGTAATGATTCATTTAATTTAGATAGAGATTTATTTTCTCTATGGAGAATATTTGGAAGCAGATAGTTATGTTTTAGAAGTGAAATTGTATGTTAGTATATAAGTCCTGCGCAGTGTTTTTTACATGTTATTTAAAAATCGATTTTGGGTGCAAATGAATGGTATTTTTATTTGGCCTTTTTTATGATTGCCATGTGCAGTTGATGCATGACTTTAAACATGGGTAATAAGTGATGCACTGGTGGCGCCAGGCTTTTATAAATGAGGCCCTGACTTTGTTTGATGATATTGAGTGGTTGTAGTTAGGTTCTGTGCAGTGTTTCTTACATGTTATTGAAAAATCGATTTTTGGGTGCAATTGATTGGTATATGTATTTGGCCCTTATTTATGAATGCCATGTGCAGCTGATGCATGACTTTAAACATGGGTAATAAGTGACGCACTGGTGGCGCAAGGCTTTCATAAATAAGGCCCTGACTTTGTTTGATGATATTGAGTGGTTGTACTTAGGTTCTGCGCCGTGTTTCTTACATGTTATTGAAAAATCGATTTTTGGGTGCAATTGATTGGTATATGTATTTGGCCCTTATTTATGATTGCCATGTGCAGCTGATGCATGACTTTAAACATGGGTAATAAGTGACGCACTGGTGGCGCAAGGCTTTCATAAATAAGGCTCTGACTTTGTTTGATGATATTGATTGGTTGTACATAGGTTCTGCACAGTGTTTCTTACATGTTATTCAAAAATCGATTTTTGGGTGCAATTGATTGGTATATGTATTTGGCCCTTATTTATGATTGCCATGTGCAGCTGATGCATGACTTTAAACATGGGTAATAAGTGACGCACTGGTGGCGCAAGGCTTTCATAAATAAGGCCCTGACTTTGTTTGATGATATTGATTGGTTGTACATAGGTTCTGCGCAGTGTTTCTTACATGTTATTCAAAAATCGATTTTTGGGTGCAATTGATTGGTATATGTATTTGGCCCTTATTTATGATTGCCATGTGCAGCTGATGCATGACTTTAAACATGGGTAATATGTGACGCACTGGTGGCGCAAGGCTTTCATAAATAAGGCCCTGACTTTGTTTGATGATATTGAGTGGTTGTACTTAGGTTTTGCGCAGTGTTTCTTACATGTTATTGAAAAATCGATTTTTGGGTGCAATTGATTGGTATATGTATTTGGCCCTTATTTATGATTGCCATGTGCAGCTGATGCATGACTTTAAACATGGGTAATAAGTGACGCACTGGTGGCGCAAGGCTTTCATAAATAAGGCCCTGACTTTGTTTGATGATATTGATTGGTTGTACATAGGTTCTGCGCAGTGTTTCTTACATGTTATTCAAAAATCGATTTTTGGGTGCAATTGATTGGTATATGTATTTTGCCCTAATTTATGATTGCCATGTGCAGCTGATGCATGACTTTAAACATGGGTAATACGTGACGCACTGGTGGCGCAAGGCTTTCATAAATAAGGCCCTGACTTTGTTTGATGATATTGATTGGTTGTACATAGGTTCTGCG
The DNA here is from genome assembly GCF_964263255.1 of Lissotriton vulgaris. Classification (NCBI taxonomy): domain Eukaryota; kingdom Metazoa; phylum Chordata; class Amphibia; order Caudata; family Salamandridae; genus Lissotriton; species Lissotriton vulgaris. The sequence goes on along the minus strand of NC_141699.1, from coordinate 755,695,110 downwards.
CAGTGTTTCTTACATGTTATTCAAAAATCGATTTTTGGGTGCAATTGATTGGTATATGTATTTTGCCCTTATTTATGATTGCCATGTGCAACTGATGCATGACTCTAAACATGGGTAATAAGTGACGCACTGGTGGCGCAAGGCTTTCATAAATAAGGCCCTGACTTTGTTTGATGATATTGAGTGGTTGTACTTAGGTTCTGCGCCGTGTTTCTTACATGTTATTGAAAAATCGATTTTTGGGTGCAATTGATTGGTATATGTATTTGGCCCTTATTTATGATTGCCATGTGCAGCTGATGCATGACTTTAAACATGTGTAATAAGTGACGCACTGGTGGCGCAAGGCTTTCATAAATAAGGCTCTGACTTTGTTTGATGATATTGATTGGTTGTACATAGGTTCTGCGCAGTGTTTCTTACATGTTATTCAAAAATCGATTTTTGGGTGCAATTGATTGGTATATGTATTTTGCCCTTATTTATGATTGCCATGTGCAACTGATGCATGACTTTAAACATGGGTAATAAGTGACGCACTGGTGGCGCAAGGCTTTCATAAATAAGGCCCTGACTTTGTTTGATGATATTGAGTGGTTGTACTTAGGTTCAGCGCCGTGTTTCTTACATGTTATTGAAAAATCGATTTTTGGGTGCAATTGATTGGTATATGTATTTGGCCCTTATTTATGATTGCCATGTGCAACTGATGCATGATTTTAAACATGGGTAATAAGTGACCCACTGGTGGCGCAAGGCTTTCATAAATAAGGCCCTGACTTTGTTTGATGATATTGAGTGGTTGTACTTAGGTTCTGCGCCGTGTTTCTTACATGTTATTGAAAAATCGATTTTTGGGTGCAATTGATTGGTATATGTATTTGGCCCTTATTTATGATTGCCATGTGCAGCTGATGCATGACTTTAAACATGGGTAATAAGTGACGCATTGGTGGCGCAAGGCTTTCATAAATAAGGCCCTGACTTTGTTTGATGATATTGATTGGTTGTACATAGGTTCTGCGCCGTGTTTCTTACATGTTATTGAAAAATTGATTTTGGGGTGCAATTGATTGGTATATGTATTTGGCCCTTATTTATGATTGCCATGTGCAACTGATGCATGACTTTAAACATGGGTAATAAGTGACACACTGGTGGCGCAAGGCTTTCATAAATAAGGCCCTGACTTTGTTTGATGATATTGATTGGTTGTACATAGGTTCTGCACAGTGTTTCTTACATGTTATTCAAAAATCGATTTTTGGGTGCAATTGATTGGTATATGTATTTGGCCCTTATTTATGATTGCCATGTGCAGCCGATGCAAAACTTTAAACATGGGTAATAAGTGACGCACTGGTGGCGCAAGGCCTTTATAAATCAGACCCTGACTTTGTTTGATGATATTGAGTGGTTGTACTTAGGTTTTGCGCAGTGTTTCTTACATGTTATTGAAAAATCGATTTTTGGGTGCAATTGATTGGTATTTGCATTTGGCCCTTATTTATGAATGCCATGTGCAGCTGATGCTTGACTTTAAACATGGGTAATAAGTGACGCACTGGTGGCGCAAGGCCTTTAAAAATAAAGCCATGAGTTGCTATTGTATAAACTTAAATATGTTGCAATTTATTGTTTATATTGTTTGCTTTTTAACATTACTTTGTTGTTTGCTAATAGTGGTCTTTCATGTGTTTTTTTAACAGAACAACAGATTCAAATCAACTTCTGAAAAGGAAGCAAAAATGCCTTCAAGGCAAAGAAATATCAAAAATACCATACGGAAAAGGAGAACATCAACAACAGAGTTTATGGAATCCTCTTCAACAACTACTTCAAAAAACACCAGAAAAGCTTCTGGTAAGCCAATTAAGTCTTTTCTTCGCAACATATGTCGTAGGAAAAAAAATGAAATTGCTAATGTGAATATACAGAAAAAGTCAACAAATCTAAAAAGGAAAGAGAAGCCCACAAAAAATGTTTCCATTGGACCAGGAGAGAAGAGAATGGTTAGCAATAGAAGGGTAAATGTTTTTAGGGACATTCGTAGGCGAATGTTTCGCAATAGGGTAGTTTTAAATTTGCTAAAAAATGAAAAGAAAAGTAAACTAAAAGCTGCTTTTTACAAGAAAAAGAAAAGTGTAGAAAAGATTGTTGATCAGGCTTTTGAAGTTAAGAAAAAATTATTTATTTTAATAATCAATAGAATTAGGATACTTAATAAGGCAATGGATGTTTTCAAATCGAACAGTAGATGGAAAAGAATTATTAATCGGAGTAATTTTTGTGAAGTATTTTCTGGTGAATGGATGCATAGTTCAAGTTCTGAGCCTTTTTTTAATGAGGAGAGTTACTTTCAGGAAAATGATTTGGTGCATGCAGTTGACACCAGTGGTCGTGCATATGAGGTGAAAGATAGTTGTGTGATTGAAAAAGAGAAACTTGTATCTAGAGATGCAGAAGAGGTGTTAGCTGATGAAGTTTTAGGGAGACGTACTAAGGGTCCAGTGTACACATGGAAATGCAGTAGTATTTGTAGTGTGCGACAGGAATCAATTGATTTGCTTCGAAATTTCTTACGTACATATAGTAAAAAAAGTCTCAAACAAAAAATGAAGATCCTGCAAGAGTTAGATCCTTGCAGAGTGAGAGAAAGCACAGGTTTGCAAGGGCATTCACTAGCATGTCTTTCTAGAAAAGTTTGTCGGAGTGTTTTTCATCATTTTAGGATGTTAGCAGTGCATCATAATAACGTAAGGAAATTAGTGAGGAAGTTGTATTATGCAAAAAGTCCTGCACTTAAGCTTAAACAGTTAAATAGTGCTCTTTTGCATGGATCTGAAGTAGATGTGAAGACTATTTGTGAAGAAATTGAGTTTTGTTATTTTGGGAACAAAGAGGACAGTGTAGAAATAGATATAGTAATGGATGGTAATGCAGAAGATAATGGACAAATTTCAAGTATTGAAAAGTTTGATGAGGAAATTATCAAGTTTAAGGTGAAATCAAGTGAGAGGCCTAATGTAACTTGTGTGTGTTGTCGACGGACTCATTATAAAATTCAGACTAGGTTAGTTGATTTATATGCAAAAAGTGAATTGGAAAATAATAGTGAATGGGAGGATTTTGTAAGTTATTTGTTGGTGGAGAATTCTTTTGATTTGAGTTTGGATCAGCGTATTTGCACTTATTGTTTGAAAAAATTAAATGAAAATAGAATGCCTGCTAGAGCAGTTCATAATAATCTTCAGTTGATAGATATTCCTTCTGAATTGATGGATCTAAATACTTATGAATCTATTTTGATTCAATGTGTCCATCCTTTTCAGGCTATTGTACGCATGGAGCCTAAGACAGGGAAATTGCCTCCATCAGATTTACTGAGAGGATTAAAGGGAAGAGTTGTTTATTTGCCTCTAGATGTAAAGAAAAATATTAATACAATTGGTGTAGAAAGAGTAGAAGAAGATCCTTTAGTTATTCTAGTTAATGGGGTTCCAACAAAGAGTAAGAAAATTTGGCAAGATTTAGTGGATGTTAAAAAAGTCAAGAAGGCAACGTTGTATTTAGTTAAAAACAATGAGTACTACAAACATGTAAGTGTTGGAGTAGAGGAAACAGCTACAGAAGAAGATAGTGATTCTTCAGTTGGTCAAATTGAAAAAGTTGATGTGTCTAGAACTGAAGAAATATATGAACATTATACTGTTCATCCTTTGCATTCCAAAGAAGTAATGGGAAATGCAATTGACTTGTTTCAAATGAAGGCAGCAAAAGGAAGTCCCATTAGTGTATGGGAAGAAAGTTTGGAAGCTCGTTGTTTTCCACAATTATTTCCAACAGGTTGTGGTGGACGATATGATGATCGACCAGTTCAAATTCCTGCAGCTGAATACCGGACTCTAAGATTATATGCAGAAGATCCAAGGTTTCGTCAATGCATTCCATATTTATTTCATCTACTGTTTGAAAGTGATTTGTCTGGGCTTTCTTATGCAGTTAATCATATATTAAAAAGTGGACCTCATTTGCAAAATGTATGTGCAAGGGACTTTATGGAGAAAGTTAATCTGCAAGACAGTATTTTGGAATCTCAGCTAATCAATCTCATGGCATGTCAACGTGGAACCAACGAGTATTGGTTTCGTCGTCATGGAGAATTGAAATGTATGCTAAGAAACTTAGGAACTCCTACATGGTTCCTCACTCTTAGCTGTGCTGAGTATGCATGGGACGATTTACTTCAATTTCTACGAGAGGCAAATGAAAACATACCAAATATAGAATTGAAAACACCAGGAGAACTGTGTTCTTTAGATCCAGTGAATGTTTGCAGATATTTTAATCATAGATTTGAAGCTATGATGTCTTTTATTACCAACAAAAAAAATCCTCCCCTTGGAGAGGTTTTGGATTTCTTTTGGAGGAAGGAATATCAAGCGAGAGGTGCTCCTCATATACATATGTTGTTGTGGATTAAAGATGCACCCAAATTTGGATCAGATTCAGATGAAACAGTGATGAGTTTCATTGAAGAGTATTCAACATGTGCTGTTCCAAAATCTACTGAAGAAAACAATTTAAGGCAACAAGTTTTACGTTTTCAATCTCATCGTTGTGGAAAGTACTGTCGTCGAAAATTTAAAAACAAGGAAAAGTACTACACGAAATGTCGTTTTGCATTTCCTCGACCAGTGATTTCTAAAGGAAGAGTAAATAATTTGATGTCATCTCTACGACATACTGTGACGAGAAAATCTCCCAAAAACACATATAATTTGAAAAGAAATGAAGAATCTAAGTACATCAACGATTACAACCCAGTGATTTTGTCCATGTGGAATGCTAACATGGATATTCAGTTCGTTGCTGACAACTCTATTGCTGTGGCTCGATATGTGACATCTTACATCACCAAAAAAGAAAAGACAGAACTGAAGGAAATGTGGGAGGACATTTCACATGAAAAGAGTCTAAGCAAGAAATTATACAGTTTCAGTCTGAAGATGTTGTCGCATCGAGAAATTGGAGCATATGAATGTTCTGATCGGTTATCATCAGCAAGTCTCTATGCCAAATCAAGAACAATCATTTGGGTGAGTCTTGGTCTTGCTGCAACACGAAACCGAGTTTTGAAATCTGTACAAGAAATTGAATATTTGGCGGAAAAAGAACCAAACAGTACAGATATTTTGAAGACAAATATGTTGGATACATACTATCCAAATAGAAGTACTCACCTTGAGAACACATGTTTGTATGAAGTTCTTCAAAACTACAGTTATAAGAGGAACATCACAGAAGATATCAATAATGGAAAATATGCACTCATTGGCTATGAAGGATGTCTAGTGAAGCAGAAAAAAGGCCATTTGATTAATCATCGAAAATTGAGTTGTGAAGTTCCAGACAAAAGAGAATTTTACTATTTAGCTCTTTTGCAACTCTTTAAGCCATGGCGTACAGAAGAGGAACTACTTGGAGATTTTCTCTGTTATGAAGACTCTTTTAATGCAACTAAGGATACCATAGAATGTCCTATTTTTCTAAATTATCTGCAAATGTTGAATGAAGAAATGGAGCAAGAAACCACAATTGCTGAAGAGATAGCTAGAAACAGTTCTCAAGATAGTCAGAGTTCTACTTCATTGAGCCAGGATCCACTAGGAGGACCAATTATCCAAAATGAAGCTGCCACTGCCATGGATGAGGTGGAAAGAGCTATGGAACAAGCTCAAGAGGATGGAGTTAACTTAGAAGATTTGGTAACGCAACTAAACATTGAGCAGAAAAAGATATATGATGAAGTCACAGAGCAGATTGAACATGGATTCAGACATGAGAAAAAAGAGTTCTCATGTATATTATTTGACCCTGTCCGACTGTATGTAAGTGGAGAAGCGGGGACAGGAAAAAGTTTTCTAATTAAAGCTGTTGCAAGTTATCTGCAGAAAAGGACTGATTCACCACTGTCTTGTGTTGTAACTGCTCCAACTGGTCTGGCAGCACATAACATTAAAGGGATTACTCTACATCGTTTATTGATGCTGCCAGTTGAACATGATAATAAATTGCATTACAACAAGCTATCTGGAGATGCGTGTTCTGAAGTTTCAAGAGTCTTGAAGAAAATGAAACTTCTTATCATAGATGAAGTACGCATGGTCTCAAATCTAATGCTTGCTTTTGTGCATTTGAGAATGCAAGAAATTCTTAAAACAGACTATGATGTGTTATTTGGAGGAAAACACATTATTGTTTTTGGAGATCTATTGCAGTTGACTCCAGTAAAAGGACAACCAGTGTTTAAAATGCTCACGCATGAAGATACCAGGAAGTCCCTTGGAAGCATTGGAAATGTTAATATATGGCTAAATTTTAAATATGCTGAACTGCTTCAAAATATGCGACAGGCCAAGGATGAAGATTATAAAAATATTCTACAAGATGTAAGAATTGGAAAAATGACTGAGAAAGGGAAAAAAGCTTTGCATAGTCGATTAATTTCAAATTTGTATCCAAATGAAAACATTCTTCCAGAGAATATTTTTTAAAAAATGACTGAGAAGAAATCTGGGATATGTTTGATGCCAACTCTGCAAGAATGTTCCATCTTCAACCAAAAAATGTTAGACTTAGAAAATGAAGAGATTGTGAAACTGGAAGCAATAGATAAAATAGAGCATATGGGTGCAACAATTGTTTTGTCTGAAAATTTGAAAACTAAATTGCATTCATTGGAGAAAAGTATTTCAAAAACAGCTGGTTTTGAAAAGACTCTGAATGTGTGTTTAAATTGTCGTATCATTTTGAGAAGGAATTTAAATGTTGAAAGCGGTCTGGTAAATGGAGCAATGGGTTATGTTGTTGATTTTGTGAATTACAGAAATAGAGATGGAATTGAATTTTTAAAAATAAAATTTGATGGCATTGAACAAGTACAACAAATAAGTCGTTGTTCTGCTAGATTTTTACTTGTAAAAGACTTATATGTTCGCCGAAAACAGTTTCCTGTTTGTTTGGCGTATGCGGTGACAATTCATAAATCTCAAGGTTTAAGTGTAGATAGTGCATTGGTGAACATTGGAAGATCTGTGTTTAAAGAGGGTATGGCATATGTGGCATTATCTCGAGTCAGAACTTTATCAGGATTGTACTTGATTGCGTGTGATGAGACAAAGATTTCTGCCGATCTAGATTGTGTTAAAGAATACAATAGGTTAAGAAGAGAGTATGCTCCACATTTGCCTCAATATCCTCTGTTTGAAAAACGTGTGGTAGGCCGAAAAAGAAGAAATGAGGATAATTGTAGTGAGGTAGTTGCAAAAAGACAAAAAGTAGAGAAAACTATAATTGAAAACAGGAAGAAAAAGAATTGTGGAGAAAATGTTGTTGGATTTCAGTTTGAAAATAGTTCTGGTGTCAACTGCTATGCTAATGTAGTGGTTAATGTTGTTTTTTTTCTTAAAAGTTTACAAGAACAGATTGTTGAAAATCGGGATCAAAGATTGTGTGGTTTAATGAATTCTGTGTTTCAGAAATGTAGCAGTGGTACAGCACAAATAGAAAGTGTAACAGAAATTCGAAATATTTTAGATTTGTGTTCTGGTCAAGAAAAATTTTCACAGAACATTCAGCAGGATTGTCAGGAATTTTTAATGTATATGTTTGGTGTTTTGGAAGATGAAGGTGTAGATGTAGATAATCTTTTCAGTCTTTCTTATCAATGGCAGCATGACTGCCACAATTGTAGTTTATCAAGTACTACTAGAATAGACACTGAAAGATTTATATATTTGACTTTACCAGACTGTAAATCAGTGTCTTTTAAAAATCTAGTTAAAGCAGCAGATCATAATATGGTGTGTACCCAATGTAACTGTACAATGCTGTCCTCATTATTTATACAAAGTTATGGGCAGTATATTATTTTAGTTTTCCAACGATGTAGACCTGATGGAACTAAATTGACAACTTCTATCAAAAATGTTGTGGCTTCTCAGTTATCAATTTCTGGAAGGACCTTTACAACTGAAGCTATTATTTATCATGATGGATCTTCGACCACCTCAGGACATTATACATGCTACTTAAAATCTGAAAATGGATGGAGTTACTGCAATGATTCTCATTTAACTTATAAACAACGTTTGCCTTATGACTCTACAAATTCTTATCTAGTGTTTTTAAAACCAAAGTTTTAGTAAAGGGAATTGGCCTTTGAAGACGGGAATAGTTAATAAAAGTTAGTTAGTTAGTTAGTTAATCTAATATTTTAAATTATTTATCTCATGTAGATACTTTAAGTGGATCTCAAAGTAAAAAATACTGATATATCTGACACAAATTGGCCGTGAGGATTGTGTAAGGTATGATGTTTTCAGATCTTTTTTCAAAGGAAGTCGATGAAATGGAACTTATAAGGAACAGCAGACTTTTTTTCCACCAAAAGGACCTTCACTATCTTCTATTTGGCCTCATGGAAAAGTAAGTGAATCAAAGATTAGTGTACATATATGAGATGTATGTTTGAATGGGTTTTTTTAAACACAATCTTTTAGATTGTGTTTTTTTTTTCCCGCTGTTATATGATGAAGACTTTGAACTCACTAATTTAAGTGGAATTCAATATATTCTGAGAACAGCAAAAATAAATAATGTAACATATTGTAGAAGTTATTGTGTAGTTTGCATTGTGTAATTTATATTGTGTTCACATTGTTATACACTCATTTTCTTTTTCACCCTTATTTAACTCTCTTTACTAATTTACACTCTTTTTTCATCGCTGTTTCTTTACTGCACTTCATTCACAACTTCTTAATCTGATAGGAACTATCTGCATTTCCTCTGTTCCTTCCACCACTTTTTATCTTTTTCATATTCTCTTAGTACCTCTGCTTTAGTTTCCTAACACTCTTTCTCTTTCTCCATTTTTTTTTCTTTCACACTCATTGTACTGTAGTTCAGTTAGTTCTTCCTTTTGTCTTTCTGTGTACTTACTCTCTCACTCCTGTTTTATCCATCGTTCTATAATAACTTCATTTCTTTCATCCCTTCACTCTGTGACTTCACTTCACTCACTCTCAATCATCTTCTATTCCTCTATTTTATTTATAGTTTATCAATCTGACTTCTCTGCTTTTCAATCATTTTTCTTTTAGTTTCTTATCTTTACTCATTTTGTTTTGATATTTTACATTCTTTTAGTATCTTTTTTACCTTTAGGAATTTGTTCTCCAACTATTTCTTTTTCCTTTTTTTTTTCTTTCTACATTACTTTCTTTCTGTTTTTGTATCCTTCACTATTGCTTCATTTCTAAGTAAACTTTTGTAGATTTTTAAACCTCATGAGCTGTTTCTTCTATTTTATTATACATTTTTATATAATTATAACATGTTTTTTCCTTTATCTTTCACAGATACAAATTTGCATAGATTATATGGTAAGTGTGTTTGTAAAATGTTTTTTGTTATCACCTTTTGTTTTATTTTCACTATTTTTCTGTCACCCTACCGCACACCTATTTCCTTACTTTGCTTCCCTCACTTATTCTTTTGTTCCATGTTTACTTCCGACCACATTCAATTTTTTTCAGTACTTCTGCCTATGCACACTCCTTCACTTACCTTTTTTACTGGTTCACTTAGTCCCTTTGTGACAGTCCTTCTTTTACTCTCTCTCTTCTTTGTCTCTATTACTCCCCATGTGTTACCCTTATTCACTTACATGTACCCTCTTTCACCCCTCTTTACTTATATTCACTGATATTTACTTTCCCTCAATCACTGCTATTTTTTTCCTCTGATTCCGTCACTACCTGACATTCTCATACTTAACTGTCCTTTTTTTTACTTTCAACATCCATTTACAATCTCCCTTAACCTCTGCTTTAGTCTTCTTCCTATTTCTTCTTTCTTTTGCTCCCTTATTCATTTTTCTTTTCTCAGTTACTTCCTTTTACACTTTTTATCTGTCTTACTATCTATTACACAGTCCCTCCTTCATTTTTTTTTTCTTTTTTTTTGTTAGTGCGCTGACGGTACGCGCACCGGTGCGCGCACCGAAAGCGAAATATAAAAAAAAATATTTTAAATTAAAAATATTATCTCAATATACATTATAGTGTTCATTTTTACAAAAACATACTTTAGCAATTCACTAAAAAACACATAGGTATGAGTATGAATAAAAAGTTAAGAATTAGCATTAAAAAAACCTATGAAATTCACTGAAAAAACCATAGGTTTCACACCAGTTATAGTTAGGAATTAGCATTTAAAAAACCTATGAAATTCACTGAAAAAACCATAGGTTTCACACCAGTTATAGTTAGGAATTAGCATTTAAAAAACCTATTAAATTCACTGAAAAAACCATAGGTTTCACACCAGTTATAGTTAGCTGGAAATTTTACTGATATAAAACCATTGAAATTCCCACGTTATAGTTAGTCGGACTCACTATAACTTGCGCGTGCAATGCACTGCTGATGACATCACATATTACATCACTCATGACATGGTCAGTGACATCACTCATGACATCACTGATGACATCATCCTTGAGACAGAGTGACAGACCTCCTTTCAGTGTAATGTAACCCATGAAACACATATTCAAAAATAGAAACTAACATTTTCAAAAAATTGCATATACCCATACCAGTTACAACAACCAATTCAGTAATTTCACCATCTATATACAAATTCACACATTCACCAACAGTTTTATGTATTCACTCATACATATACTCATTCATCATATGTAGTGATACCCCTATTCATTCTGTTACACACCGACAGTCATCAAAAACTTACTCATACATATACTCACACATGCAAATAAACTAATAAACATCCATTTATTTGCATATACAACTATACACACATTAGCACATTACTTCTAAGGAAACTTACACATACTTACTCTCTTAAACAATGACTTACAGAAACACATACTTATTTAAACAGGAACTCTTTCAATCTCTCACTCTCACATATACTTATTTATATACATCAATGCTCATATATACAAGATTAAAACATATGTAGTTACTCATAAAGACACTAGTGAGAGAGGCATTCACTCACTAACACACACATATACACACTCATCCACCCATACAGTCCTGCACATATGCTGTCTTCAAAACACATATAAATAATGAGTTTTGCATTCATGCATCTATGTGGTAAGTAACACCCCACCAAATCATACAGACACTCATACTGATACTAAAAAAAACATCTAATAACCCATATACACACACATGTAGCTACTCACCAACCCATGCAGCCACTTGTACACAAAGTAAAACACTGATACATATATTTAAATATTTAAACATTACTCGCTAATATATGCATTCACTAAGATACACTTAATAAGCCAGTTAACCAATCAATTTTTTTTTAAAAAACATCCATTTAGACACTTATTTAAACATTTATTCTTCCATCGACCTTAACATATACATATATAAAATATATTTATTTTTCAGAAAGATACACATTCACTGGACGATGTCATCAGTGATGTCATTTGAGATGTCATCAGTGATGTCATGAGTGATGTCACTGACCATGTCATGAGTGATGTAATATGTGATGTCATCAGCAGTGCATTGCACGCGCAAGTTATAGTGAGTCCGACTAACTATAACGTGGGAATTTCAATGGTTTTATATCAGTAAAATTTCCAGCTAACTATAACTGGTGTGAAACCTATGGTTTTTTCAGTGAATTTAATAGGTTTTTTAAATGCTAATTCCTAACTATAACTGGTGTGAAACCTATGGTTTTTTCAGTGAATTTCATAGGTTTTTTAAATGCTAATTCCTAACTATAACTGGTGTGAAACCTATGGTTTTTTCAGTGAATATATATATATATACATATATATATATATATATATATACATATATATATATATATATATATATATATATATATATATATATATATATATATATATAGCAGAGAACTCTGGCTAGTTCCCAAGTTTCGGTGGAGAACAGCTTCTGTATAGAGCATTAGAGCACCCTACAATACCAGCGACACTCATATTCAGTTCACCGAAAATCATGTTTTTCTAGTAAAGTTTTGAAGCATAAAATTAATACAGTGCTATCCAGGCTGAGCTAGAAAGGGACAAAGAACTAGCATTAGAACAGTGCCATCCACACAAGCTATATACTGACAAAAGCATTTTACCACTCCAGGCACAGTATTACCACTTTGGGTTGATAAAATACCATCCAAGCCAGCTTAGAATGTACAAAAGAAACCCCTGGCACGTGTTATGCTATTATGCAAAAAAGTAGCAGAGAACTGTGGGTAGTTCCCAAGTTTAGGTGGAGAGCATTTCTTGTATAGAGCACCCTATAATGCCAACAACACTCTCAATCTACTCACCTCAAATATTTATTTTTCTAGCAAGGTTTTTAAGCATAATTTATGTGGCGCTCTAACCCTGAAATGGATGTGGTCTGCCCTTTATTTAAGCTTCCCACTGGGGCTTTATTCTCATTTACTTTAATTGGGGTGTCCAATTGTATAAACTCAGAGACTTAAGTGAGTAATTTCTCACACAAAAAAGACATTTTGTCCATATTGATAAAGTTTTATTGAAAACTGTGGCAGCTTTAACACATGTTAGTTATTTAATTCCTTCATGTATTTGACAAGTGCACTTCACAAATGATTTAATTTAAATTCACTATTTACTAATTATATCTTTTCTTTATTTAGAAAGAAAGACTCAAAGTGCATTAACTTTAGAGTCTGTTGTCTATGTTGTACAGATGTCAAATGACTGCTTTGTTTTAAAAATACCATGCACAACAAGATCACCACTTGTGATGAAGGGGTTATCCCCGAAACGTATTGGGTCTTGATGAAGAAAATTCAATAAATCACCGCTGATTCAAACGTCTGTGTCCACGGCGTGCTGTTTTTCTACTATATGGTGTGAACAAGAGTACTTGATACTCGAAACGCGTTGCTTGAAAGGTAAAAAATAAATAACATCTTGCCTGAAGCGGTGGGGTCCGTCTCTTCTTTCGCCAGGCTCCATGAAGGTCTAAGGAATTGGTCAATATATATATATATATATATATATATATATATATATATATATATATATATATATATATATTACCTACTGGCGGTCGCCAGTAGGTATATATAGTTAGGATTTTTTCCCTATGGGATTTTTGAAAATTCTATGTCTAATAACTTTGGCGTTTGTGGACGGAATTGGGTCAAATTTTCAGGAAAATGGCACATTTTGTTTCTGAGCAGCCCCTGAAAATTTGGGGGGGGTTCGTCAAGGGGGGGCCGAGAAAAAAGGGGGTCCCAAAACGCGTTTTTCCCATGTTAATTTCCATAGGGCGGTTGGCCTCACTTTTAGCCCGAACGGCTGAATGGATTTGCATGAAACTTGGCAAAATTGTAGGGACTGTTAGCCCGATGTGCCTTTGCTAGGTCTCAATATATGTGCTTCAGTGGATTTTGAGAAATTAACGTTCAAAAAAAGATATATATCTGTAACAGCGCTCCGGGTAGCGCTCCGGTTCGCGTACTTTTCGCGTAACGGAACTTTGCGATGCGAAGCTGATTGGCTCTCTGGTGTCTGTCAACATTCTAAACAGTCCGGAGCGGCCGCCATCTTGTCTCTCGGTAGGATCGAGAGACAAGAGGAGGCCAAAACAAAGGGGGAAATTACCATAAGGGGGCATAGTAGATCCTCATTGACCCCCTAGGTTTTATGTGGAGGTTTTAAAAGGGCCCAGCAGGGCAAAAAAAAAAAAATTTTTTTTTTTTGCGTGGTGAGCGCCTAGTCCGCGAACCGGAAAGCGTTCTGGGCAGCGTACTATAAGGAAAAAAGAATGATAGACTTTTCAAATACTGTATGTTAATTGTTTGTTGTTTTTGTTGATTATTTTTTATTTTCTTTATTTTTTAAGCATTTTTTTTTATTTTGATTGTGTTTCATAATTTATTAAACTTTCTAACATTTAATTGTCAGAAATTTCATAATTGTCATTGAATATATTTTGTAGTCTATGAGGGTGTAAAATGTCCTCATTTTTAAGCAGGTTATCCACTGCTTCCACACATTGCAGTAGTTCCTGGTCCCTACTTTCATCCATAAATTCATTTTTATTTTCATCAATGTTTCCTTGGCTGCTCTCTTGCAGTACAATTTTAAATTGAACTTGCTGCTCGCCTTCCATTTTGCCTGAAATTTGGATTAAAAAAATATATATTACTAGAGATAGGGCACTGTTGGGATTAATTTTAGATAGGCAGTTTTTATCAGTGAATTTATCTTTTGGCAGTGTATAGTATCAGAGTGGAAGTAGGACTATAAAAAAGTGTATGTTATTTAACCAAGAGAAGCCTAACTCCATCCATAACTATAACAGAGAAGTCTATCTAATTCTATAACTACTACAGAGGGATAGTATATAACTATCAGAAAAAGTTTACCATATTAAGTTATAGTGCACAATATACTTCAGTTTTAAAAATAACAACTTACCTTCACAAACAAGTTGAAGTGTTTAGTAACAATTCAAATGTAATGTACAACAAGAAGTAGCAGTCAAAATGGCTGTGTTTTCTTCTCTTCCTATATTCAGGTATTTAACCAATCAAATGTCAGGTAATAAAAGTAGAAAATGAAAGTAACATTTTCATTGGTTGTCAATTCCAACACTTCAGATGTGTTTTGTGAAGTAATTTACCTCACGGTATTTAGAGAGGTCTACAGGCTTAATGGCTAAATGGAATTTCAATCAAATTTGTGAAAATGAAAGGGATTGTTATGTAGTATGAGCTAATGTATATTTGGTGAGAGTGTCTCCAGTCGTTTTTCTGTGAATTACTTTCCCACCTTTTTTATTGGACCGCTTCCCGGTATGCGTCCCGGTTCGCGAACCAGCAGCGTGACGGGAGTCCACCATTTTGTGTTTCGTTCGAATTAAGATACAAGATGGAGGGCAAATAATGTTCAGAATGGGTAGAAGGGGGCACGGTAGATGTATCTTGACCCCCTAGGTTTTCTGAGGGTGGCTGAGGAGGACCATATGTGCGGGAAAAAAACATTTTTTTTTTTTATTTTGCGCGGTTAGCTTCCTGTTCGCGTACCGGGTAGCGCTCCGGGGAGCGTAGTTTGTTGAAAATTAGAGAAAAAAGTTAGAGAAAAATAATAATTGTGAGTGATCAGATGTAGGGTAGCTCTGAAAAGAGCTTTTGGGTTAATGGTACATTTTGGTACTTATAAGTAGGTACCAATGCACAGTCTTAAATTCAAAATGAAAATTCTGTTGCCCTCATCTGAGAAGTGAACTCCATCTCCTCTGTAGATATCTTGCATGTAGTAACGCAAGTTATTGTTGTACATGGAGCCCATTCCATGGTCTCTCATGTAAGCTGAAACAGATTTGTTTACATGCTTCCTCGACTTCTCAATTTGTGGACAAAATTGGTTGGACCACCTCCATTTCTGTCTTTGGCATATATTGGAATATACCAAGGCAGTTTGAGGAAAAAGTGCCATTAATTGCTCAAAGGTGTCCTTTAAAAGCATTTCCAGACCTACCCCAGTCAAAGTGCCCAAATCATTACCTCCACAGTGCACAATTAACAGGTCAGGTTTTGGCAAATGCATAAAGGTTTTCACCAATGGTATCAATTGGTGACATTTTAATCCTCTTTGGCCCAACCACTTAATTTCCACATCTTGTAAATTGAGGTTAGGTAAATTTCTGTTCTCAGCATACCTTTGAGCCCAGTAGATGTAACTATGTCCAACAATCCAGACATTAAACATGGTGAGAGAAGGTTGGGCTGCAGTCAGATGAAGTGTGGCAATGAAAGGGCAGTTGAAACAGTAGGAGTTTGTAAAGAAAAGAAACTGTGGATTTCCAGTGCTAATGATTCATTAGCAGTGATTGGTGCATTTCCATTTCTGAAAACAGAAAGTTAGGGTGCATGGATGTGTTCTTTGAAAGATGTAATTTGAATGGTCATGGAAAAAACATTTAATGAAAGATTGCACTGGATACGCAGGTGCACTGAGAGTTCAGAGTTCAATTGAAACATTGTTGTGTGAACTTGCAAACATGAGAGGTCTTTCAGGAGGTGGTTGCTAAGCAAAAAAGGCAGAGAGGGCAGAGGGGGGAAGGGTTTTGATTTGAAAAAAGTGAGGGAAGAGTTATGATTGGCTAATATGAGAGATATGTGTAATGAATATCAGCATTTCTGTGCTTTCTATAGCTGCAGCCTCTGGAGTGCATCCTCTTTGTTCTGCTGAAGACAATTTGGAGTATTTCTGAGACTGTTTTGAAACTCAAAAAGTATTTGCTAAGGTGAGAAAAGATTTATTTAATTTAGATAGAGAATAGTATGATTTAAGGAGAAAATGATGAAGAAAGCTGTGTTTTTAAAATGTGGCTTTGTCTCAAGTGATATACAAATAGATTTTGTTTCTTTGAGAAATTGTAATTGCATATTCGGTGTAGCATTCTGGCATGCAGTAACACAAGTTATTGTTGTACATGGAGCCCATTCCATGGTCTCTCATGTAAGCTGAAACAGATATGTTGTGTTTAAAAACGATTTTTATAAACAATTACATTTCTGGATATGTTCTGCTAGAGTTTCATAGGTTGTTTGGGCCATATTTATAAGGCATTTGAGTGTCTCTGATGTTATTGTTCCCATTTTAATTGAAGAGCTTTCTTCATGGGGCTAGTTTCTTGTAAATACTCTCCCACCTGTGCTTGGTAAATTTAGATTTTGATTATGGGAGTTACATAGCCATGTTAAAAATGTCCCAAAAATGGTGCAAGGGCATTCAAAAAAACGCTTTCATGTGTCTTAAGGACATTTTTAGTCATTTCCTCTTGAATGTAGGTATACAATTGATTTATATGCTGTGTTTAAAAACGATTTTTTGAAATCAATTACATTTCTGGATATGTACTGCTAGAGCTTCATAGGTTGTTTGGGTCATATTTATAAGGCATTTGAGTGTCTATAATGTTATTTTTCCCTTTTTAAATGGAAAGCGTTCTTCATGGGGCAAGTTTCTTGTAAATACGCTCCCACCTGTGCTTGGCAAATTTAGATTTTGATTATGGGAGTTACATAGCCATGTTAAAAATGTCCCAAAAATGGTGCAAGGGCATTCAAAAAAACGCTTTCATGTGTCTCAAGGACATTTTCAGTCATTTCCTCTTGAATGTAGGTATACAATTGATTTATATGCTGTGTTTAAAAACGATTTTTTGAAATCAATTACATTTCTGGATATGTACTGCTAGAGCTTCATAGGTTGTTTGGGTCATATTTATAAGGCATTTGAGTGTCTATGATGTTATTTTTCCCTTTTTAAATGGAAAGCGTTCTTCATGGGGCAAGTTTCTTGTAAATACGCTCCCACCTGTGCTTGGCAAATTTAGATTTTGATTATGGGAGTTACATAGCCATGTTAAAAATGTCCCAAAAATGGTGCAAGGGCATTCAAAAAAACGCTTTCATGTGTCTCAAGGACATTTTCAGTCATTTCCTCTTGAATGTAGGTATACAATTGATTTATATGCTGTGTTTAAAAACGATTTTTTGAAATCAATTACATTTCTGGATATGTACTGCTAGAGCTTCATAGGTTGTTTGGGTCATATTTATAAGGCATTTGAGTGTCTATGATGTTATTTTTCCCTTTTTAAATGGAAAGCGTTCTTCATGGGGCAAGTTTCTTGTAAATACGCTCCCACCTGTGTTTGGCAAATTTAGATTTTGATTATGGGAGTTACATAGCCATGTTAAAAATGTCCCAAAAATGGTGCAAGGGCAATCAAAAAAACTCTTTCATGTGTCTTAAGGACATTTACAGTCATTTCCAACTGAATGTAGGTATACAATTGATTTATATGTTGTGTTTAAAAACGATTTTTTGAAATCAATTACATTTCTGGATATGTACTGCTAGAGCTTCATAGGTTGTTTGGGCCATATTTATAAGGCATTTGAGTGTCTATGATGTTATTTTTCCCTTTTTAAATGGAAAGCGTTCTTCATGGGGCAAGTTTCTTGTAAATACGCTCCCACCTGTGCTTGGCAAATTTAGATTTTGATTATGGGAGTTACATAGCCATGTGAAAAATGTCCCAAAAATAGTGCAAGGGCATTCAAAAAAACGCTTTCATGTGTCTCAAGGACATTTTCAGTCATTTCATCTTGAATGTAGGTATACAATTGATTTATATGTTGGGTTCAAAAACTTTTTTTGAAATCAATTACATTTCTGGATATGTACTGCTAGAACTTCATAGGTTGTTTGGAGCATATGTAAAAGGCATTTGAGTGTCTATGATGTTATTTTTCCCATTTAAATTGAAGAGCTTTCTGCATGGGGCAAGTTTCTTGTAAATATGCTCCCACCTGTGCTTGGCAAATTTAGATTTTGATTATGGGAGTTACATAGCCATGTTAAAAATGACCCAAAAATGGTGCAAGGGCAATCAAAAAAACGCTTTCATGTGTATTAAGGACATTTTAAGTCAATGAGGAAACACAGGTGATGTAATTCTGAAATGAGGGAAAGAAACTCCACATTTTTCAATTACATCACTAGTGTTTCCTAAGTTTATGAATGACATTGTGCAGATGAAGTTTAGGTCTGACCACAGATTCAAAAGAGGTCTGCCCTTTGTTCAAGAGTGAAGTGGACATGACTTACTTCATTGGTAGGCCTTCACATGTATTATCTCCTTTGTTTTCTTCAACAAGCGAAAATCTCATCTGCAACCGTGTGTTGGCCTCACCTCAAACAAACAAAACAGGTGATGGACCGAATGTGGATCAATGACACACATTCACCCCAGTCCAAAGATCTGGGCCCAAACAAACCTCTAGATAGGCCACACCTTATCGTCATCCTGAATCAATCATTTAAAATGTTAGGGAGAGATTTATGATAGGTGTATGCCTGTTTTGTACACATGAAAATTAACAACCTAGGCAACTTAAAATAAGAGTACCTTAATGGTAACGAATTATAGAAAGTCAACTACAGCTAGCTAAAAAACGTAATTTTATTAAACAATTCATACAGTTTAAAAAGACATTTATAAAGTATCAAATCACAATTAAAAATACACAATATATATTTAACATCAACATTATTATGTGCAAATTGAAAAACAATAAAAAGGTAGGTGGCATAAAAATTCAGTCTCTACGCGCGTTTCGGCGGCCAGCGCCTTCTTCCTGGAGCAGCCACACAATATTAATAGAACATTTTTTAAGAAGCTGTTCTAGATAAATTTTCTTAGGTTTGATAAAGCTGATTGATTTAGTGATAAAACATTTAGCGCCCGCCAACTGGAACCCTTTGTATGGATTGATGTTCGATAGTATTGCTCCCTTGGAGTGTTCTAGTTTTCTAATAAAATATATATCGATCTTCTCATGGTTTCTTGTGATCAAGTTTCTTTTTTAGAAGTGGTTTATTTATAAAATGTTGATTTGTTGATTTCAACAGCCACTTTGTTAGCCTAAACAATGTGGCACTTGTTCTTTACAGGTCTTCAAGTTGTAGGGTAGTTCTTGTTTCTCATATATCTGGAATTGGGGTTAAAAGATCTCCCTGCCTGAAGGTAGTCGGCAGGGCTCCTTATGTCCGTTGGCGGGTCGATACGTCTCTCACGGCGGTACCGCCGTGAGAGACGTATCGACCCGCCAACGGACATAAGGAGCCCTGCCGACTACCTTCAGGCAGGGAGATCTTTTAACCCCAATTCCAGATATATGAGAAACAAGAACTACCCTACAACTTGAAGACCTGTAAAGAACAAGTGCCACATTGTTTAGGCTAACAAAGTGGCTGTTGAAATCAACAAATCAACATTTTATAAATAAACCACTTCTAAAAAAGAAACTTGATCACAAGAAACCATGAGAAGATCGATATATATTTTATTAGAAAACTAGAACACTCCAAGGGAGCAATACTATCGAACATCAATCCATACAAAGGGTTCCAGTTGGCGGGCGCTAAATGTTTTATCACTAAATCAATCAGCTTTATCAAACCTAAGAAAATTTATCTAGAACAGCTTCTTAAAAAAATTTCTATTAATATTGTGTGGCTGCTCCAGGAAGAAGGCGCTGGCCGCCGAAACGCGCGTAGAGACTGAATTTTTATGCCACCTACCTTTTTATTGTTTTTCAATTTGCACATAATAATGTTGATGTTAAATATATATTGTGTATTTTTAATTGTGATTTGATACTTTATAAATGTCTTTTTAAACTGTATGAATTGTTTAATAAAATTACGTTTTTTAGCTAGCTGTAGTTGACTTTCTATAATTCTTTACCATTAAGGTACTCTTATTTTTAAGTTGCCTAGGTTGTTAATTTTCATGTGTACTATTCTCCCTGACCTAGGAATTGCCAATTTCAGTTATTCAGGGGGTCCTTGCTAAATATACAAACGTATGCCTGTTTTGTACCACTGTGTGTCACTTTTGTGACGTAGTTGTGGTGCAAAGGATTTGCTATGTTAAATAATAAGTAGGGTGTTAAGTTTTTGATGACTGTTATTCATTTACTGTTTGGTAATAGTGGTTAATAACATTTTTTATTATATTTTTCCACAGATTCAACTGCAGATCATTTCAAAATTTGAAAAATGCCAACTAAGAATCGAATTAGAAAGGCTAGAAAACGTCAAAGACAGCAGGATCATCTAGTATTGCAGCAGTCCTCTCCCCAAAAAACTTGTGAAATCACCAAGAAAGCTCCGGGTAAGAGCATGAAATCATTCATAAGAAATATTTGTAGTAAAAAAAGTATTTCAACAAAAAATGTTTCAGTCCAGAAAAAGAGAAGCAATTTAAATGGAAAGGAAAGACCAATCAAAAATGTTACTGCTAGAGCAAGAGATAACTCTGTGCATGATAGTAGAAGGAAACAACAGTTTAGGGACATTCGAAAACGAATGTTCCGCAACAGGATAATAGTTAATTTATTAAAAAATATTAAGAAAGGCCAACAGAAAGTGGCATTTTATAAGAAGAAGAAAAATGTAGAGAAAATTATTGATCATGCTTTCGAAATTAAGCGAAAGTTATTTATTTTGGTAATCAATAGAATTAGGAAACTAAACAAGGTAATTTCTGATTTCAAATCAAATAGTAGATGGAAGAGAGTAGTAAATCGTACTAACTTTTGTGAAGTTTTTTCCGGAGAATGGATGCATAGTTCAAGTTGTGAGGCATTTTTTAATGAGGAGAGTTATTTTCAGGATAATGATTTGGTGTTTGCAGTTGACACCAGTGGTCGAGCTTATGAAGTGAATGATGGTTGTCCAGTTGAAAAAGAAAAACTTGTGACAACAGAGACAGACGAGGTGTTAGGTAATGAGGTTTTAGGAAGACGTCCTAAGGGTCCTGTGTACATTTGGAAGTGTAGTTCTATTTGCAGTGTGCGACAGGATTCCATCAATTTGCTTTGTGATTTTGTACGGACATTTAATAAGAAAAGTTTGAAGCAGAAAATGAAGTTGTTGCAAGAATTAGATCCTTGCAGAGTGAGACAAATGACAGGTTTGCGTGGTCATTCACTGGCTTGTCTTTCCAGGAGAGTATGCCAGAGTGTTTTTCATCATTTCAGGATGCTAGCAGTGCATCATAATAAAGTGAGGAAATTAGTGAGAATGTTGTATCATGCTAAGAGTCCAGCAATTATGCTTAAACAATTATGTGCTGCTCTTTTGCATGGTTCTGAAATAGATGTCAAGAATATTTGTGAAGAAATTGAGTTTTGTTACTTTGGAAGTAAAGATGAGAATGTTCAAATTGACCCAGAAGTAGAGGGTAATGTTGAAGATAATGTACAGGTTTCTAGTACAGATAAATTTCAGAAGGAAATTGCCACGTTTCAGATGAAATCAAGTGAGAGGCCTAATTTCACTTGTGTGTGTTGTCGACGCACTTATTACAAGAATCAGATTAAGTTAGTGGATTTATATGCAAAAAGTGAAAGGGAAAATAATAGTGAATGGAAGGATTTTGCCACATACTTGATGGTAGAAAATTATTTTGATTTGGGATCGGATGAACGTGTGTGTACTTATTGTTGTAACAAATTAAACCAAAACCAGATGCCTGCTAGGGCGGTTCATAATAATCTGGAATTGGTTGAGATTCCTTCTGAATTGAAGGATTTAAATACTTATGAATCTATTTTGATTCAAAGTATCCATCCCTTTCAGGCTATTGTAAGAATGGAGCCAAAGACAGGGAAGTTGCCTCCATCAGATTTACAGAGAGGATTAAAGGGAAGAGTTGTTTATTTGCCTCTAGATTTGAACAAAAACATTAACACAATTGGAGTAGAAAAAGTGGAAGAGGAACCTCTGGTTATCTTGGTTAATGGGGTTCCGACAAAGAATAAGAAAATATGGCAAGATTTAGTGGATGTTAGGAAAGTCAAAAAGGCAACATTGTATTTGAAGAAAAATAATAAGTACTATAAGAATGTATATGTTGCAGAAGAGGAAGTAAGTGATGAAGAGGATAGCAATTTGTGTGCTGGCCAAATTGAGAAAGTAGAGGCCTCTAAAAGTGAAGAAATATATGAACATTATAGTGTTCATCCTTTGCATTCCAAGGAAGTCATGGGGAATGCTATTGAGTTGTTTCAAATGAAACAAGCCAAAGGGAGTCCCATTAGTGTTTGGGAGGAAAGTTTGGAAGCTCGGTGTTTCCCACAGCTATTTCCAACAGGTCAAGGAGGAAGATATGATGAGCGACCTCATCAAATTCCTGCGTCTGAATACCGGACTTTACGATTGTATGCAGAAGATCCTAGGTTTCGTCAATGCATTCCCTATTTGTTTCATCTCCTGTTTGAAAGCGATCTGTCTGGACTGTCATATGCAGTGAACCACATTTTAAAAAGTGGTATACAGATGCGAAACATCTCGGCAAGTGACTTTATGCATAAAGTCAATGTCCAAGACAGTATTTTGGATTCTCACCTAATTAATCTCATGGCGTGTCAGCGTGGTACTAATGAGTACTGGTGCCGTCGTCATGGTGATTTAAAATGTATGCTGAGGAACTTAGGAACTCCAACATGGTTCCTCACTCTGAGCTGTGCCGAGTATGGCTGGGAAGACTTACTTGAATTTCTACGAGAGGCAAATGGAAATATTGAAAACATTGAATTCAAGACACCTGGAGAACTGTGTTCTTTGGATCCAGTGAATGTATGCAGGTACTTCAATCATAGATTTGAAGCTATGATGTCTTTCATCACAAATAAGAAGAATCCACCTCTTGGAGAGGTGTTGGATTTCTTCTGGAGAAAGGAGTACCAAGCAAGAGGTGCTCCTCATATACATATGTTGCTGTGGATCAAGGATGCACCTAAATTTGGAACAGATCCGGATGACTTAGTGATGAATTTCATAGAACAGTACTCTACGTGTGCTGTTCCAAACGCAACGGAGAAGAAAAGCCTAAGAGAACAAGTTCTACGTTTCCAAAGCCATCGTTGTGGAAAGTACTGTCGCCGTAAATTCAGAAACAAGGACAAGTTCTACACCAAATGTCGTTTCAACTTTCCACGACCGGTGATTTCTAAAGGAAGAGTGAACAGTTTGATGTCTTCTCTGCGACATAATGTGACGAGGAAATCACCCAAAAATACATACAATTTGAAAAGGAACGAAGAGTCCAAGTACATCAACGACTACAACCCAGTGATTTTGTCCATGTGGAATGCTAACATGGATATACAGTTTGTGGCTGACAACTGTATGGCTGTGGCTCGGTATGTGACATCTTACATCACCAAAAAAGAAAAGACAGAATTGAAGGATATGTGGGAGGACATTTCCCATGAAAAGAGCCTCAGCAAGAAGTTGTACAGTTTCAGTCTGAAGATGTTGTCGCATCGAGAAATCGGAGCTTACGAATGTTCTGACCGGTTGTCTTCAGCAAGTCTCTATGCCAAATCCAGGAGTATCGTTTGGGCGAGTCTTGGTCTTGCTGCAACGTGAAATCGAGTTCTAAAACCTGTCTGGGAAATTGAGTATTTGGCGGAAAAGGAGCCAAACAGTACCGACATTTTGAAGACCAACATGTTGGATACATATTATCCAAATCGAAGCAGTCATCTTGAGAATGTTTGTCTATATGAGGTTGTACAAAATTATATATTCAAGAGGAACATCAAAGAAGATATTGAGAAAGGAGTGTATGCTGTAATTGGAAGTGAGGGATGTCTGGTCAAGCAAAGAAAATGCCAATTAGTAAACCATCGAAAATTGAGTGGCGAATCTCCAGAAAAAAAGGAGTTTTTCTATTTAGCACTTTTGCAACTTTTCAAGCCTTGGCGTGCAGAAGAGGAACTGCTTGGAGATTTCCTCTGTTACGAAGACACTTTCACTGCTGCTAAGGAGACCATAGAATGTCCTGCTTTTCCCAAATATCAAGAAATGTTGACTTTGGAAATTGAGCAGGAAGCAACGATTGCAGCCGAGATTGCCAGAGACAGTTCTCAGGACAGTCAGAGTTCTGTTTCATTGAGTCAGGATCCACTAGGAGGACCTATTATCGAAAATGAAGCTGCCACTGCTATGAATGAAGTGGAAAGAGCCATGGCACATGCTCAGGAGGATGCGGTTAACTTAGAAGACTTGGAAAAACAACTCAACGTTGAGCAGAGGAAAATATATGATGAAGTTACCAAGCAAATTGATCATGGATTAAGTCATGAGAAGAAAGAGTGCTCATGTACGTCGTTGAAGCCTGTCCGACTGTACGTGAGTGGAAAAGCGGGAACTGGAAAAAGTTTCCTTATTAAAGCAATTACTTGTTATTTGCAGGAAAGGACTGAGTCATCGCTGGCTTGTGTTGTTACCGCTCCTACTGGACTGGCAGCACATAACATTAAAGGTATTACTTTGCATCGTCTACTGATGCTGCCAGTGGAGCATGACAACAAATTACAATACCACAAGTTATCTGAGGATGCTTGTTGTGAAGTTTCAAGAGTCTTGAGGAAAATGAAACTTCTTATCATTGACGAAGTAAGCATGGTTTCCAATGTCATGCTTGCCTTTGTGCATTTGAGAATGCAAGAAGTTCTTAAAACTGAGTATGATGTGTTATTTGGTGGCAAACACATCATTGTTTTCGGAGATCTTCTGCAGCTGACATCAGTAAAAGGACAACCTGTATTCAAAATACTCACGCATGAAGATACCAGGAAGTGCCTAGGGAGCATTGGCAACGTCAATATATGGTTAAACTTCAATTATGCTGAACTGCATGAAAATATG
This sequence comes from Lissotriton vulgaris, assembly GCF_964263255.1. Taxonomy (NCBI): domain Eukaryota; kingdom Metazoa; phylum Chordata; class Amphibia; order Caudata; family Salamandridae; genus Lissotriton; species Lissotriton vulgaris. The sequence goes on along the minus strand of NC_141699.1, from coordinate 755,669,735 downwards.
CGTCAGGCAAAGGATGAAGATTACAAGAATATTCTACAAGATATTAGAATTGGAAAAGTGACCGAGCATGGGAAAGAAGCTTTAAATGCACGATTACTGTCAAATTTATATCCAGAACAAGACGTTGTGCCTGAGAATATTTTTCAGAAAATTACTGAGAAGAAATCCGGAATATGTTTGATGCCAACTCTTGCAGAATGTGCCATCTTCAACAACAAATTGTTGAATTTAGAAAAGCAAGAGATTGTGAAACTTGAAGCTATTGACAGAATAGAGCATATGGGATCAACAATTATTTTGTCTGAGAATTTGAAATCAAAATTGGATTCATTAGAGAAGACTATATCTAAAACAGCGGGTTTTAAAAGACTTTGAATGTGTGTTTAAATTGCCGAATCATTTTGAGAAGGAATTTACATGTTGAAAGAGGTCTGGTAAATGGATCAATGGGTAATGTTGTTGATTTTGAGAAATACAGAAGTAGAGATGGTATTGAATTTTTAAAAATTAAATTTGATGGCATTGAGGAAGTACAGCTAATTGGTCGTTGTTCTGCTAGGTTTTTGCTTGTTAAAGACTTATATGTTCGCCGTAAACAGTTTCCTGTTTGCTTGGCATATGCGGTGACAATCCATAAATCGCAAGGTTTAAGTGTAGATAGTGCATTGGTGAATATTGGCAGTTCTGTGTTCAAAGAGGGTATGGCATATGTGGCATTGTCACGAGTTAGAACTTTATCGGGATTGTACTTGATTGATTGTGATGTCACAAACATTTGTGCGGATCTAGATTGTGTTAAGGATTACAATAGGTTAAGAAGAGAGTATGCGCCACATTTGCCTCAATATCCTTTGTTTGAGAAACGTGTGGTAGGCCGTAAACGAAGAAATATCACTAATAGTAGGGAGGTTGTAGCAAAAAGCCGAAAAGTCGATGAACCGAAAATTGTAAGCAGAAAGAAAACAGATTCTGTTGAAGATGTTGTCGGTTTTCAATTTGAAAACAGTTCTGGTGTCAACTGCTATGCAAATGTAGTGGTTAATGTTCTCTTTTCACTAGAGACTTTAAAAGAACAGATTGTGTTCAATTCGGAACAAAGTTTATGCTGTTTGTTGAATTCTGTGTTAGAGAAATGTAGCACTGATCGAACAAAAGAAGAAAGTGTGTCTGAAGTTCGTTATCTGTTAGATGAATGTTCAAGTCAAACAGACTTCTCTGAAAATAATCAGCAGGATTGTCAGGAGTTTTTAATGTATATGCTTGATGTATTGCAAGATGAGGGTGTAGATGTAGATCACCTGTTTGGGCTTTCTTATCAATGGCAGCATGACTGCGAGAACTGTATGGTATCAAGTACTACTAGTGTAGACTCAGAAAGATTTATATATTTAACTTTGCCAGACAGTAAATCAGTCTCCTTTAATAAGCTAGTAAATGCAGCTGATCACAACATGGAGTGTAGCCAATGTAAATCTGAAATGATGTCAACATTATTTATACGAAGATATGGCCAGTATGTCATTTTAATGATCCAACGATGTAGGCCTGATGGATCAAAATTGTCAACTTTAATAAAAAAAATTGTTGCTTCTCAGCTGTCAATATCAGGAAGGACTTTTGTAACTGTAGCAATTATCTATCACGTTGGTCCTTCAACAACATCAGGACATTACACAGCTTATTTAAAGTCTAGAAACGGCTGGTCATTCTGCAACGATTCTGTTGTAACTTTCAAAAAAAAATTGCCGTTTGACCTTAAAAATTCTTACCTGGTGTTTTTAAAACCAAAATTTTAAGGAAAGAATCTCGGGATTTCTTCTGAGGAATTGCAAAAGGTTCATGAAGTAGAGGGAATGTAAGTCTGCAATGCTGTCTAGATTATTGGTCCAAAACTTTTAATTATAATGTCATTTTAAAAATCCAACTATATAAACCTGATGCAAGTAAGTCTGCTTCATAGTAAGCAGTATCAGTGTCATAGGAAAAGTAGAACATGAGTGAGCAAGAAGGGTAAGATATTAGTCGTCCAGGATTGTGAAAGTAATCTTAAATGTTTTCTTTTTGAAAGTTGCGAAAATAGAAAATGACGGGATTTGATTGAGGAACATCAAAGAAGATATTGAGAAAGGAGTGTATGCTGTAATTGGAAGTGAAGGATGTCTGGTCAAGCAAAGAAAATGCCAATTAGTAAACCATCGAAAATTGAGTGGCGAATCTCCAGAAAAAAAGGAGTTTTTCTATTTAGCACTTTTGCAACTTTTCAAGCCTTGGCGTGCAGAAGAGGAACTGCTTGGAGATTTCCTCTGTTACGAAGACTCTTTCACTGCTGCTAAGGAGACCATAGAATGTCCTGCTTTTCCCAAATATCAAGAAATGTTGACTTTGGAAATTGAGCAGGAAGCAACGATTGCAGCCGAGATTGCCAGAGACAGTTCTCAGGACAGTCAGAGTTCTGTTTCATTGAGTCAGGATCCACTAGGAGGACCTATTATCGAAAATGAAGCTGCCACTGCTATGAATGAAGTGGAAAGAGCCATGGCACATGCTCAGGAGGATGCGGTTAACTTAGAAGACTTGGAAAAACAACTCAACGTTGAGCAGAGGAAAATATATGATGAAGTTACCAAGCAAATTGATCATGGATTAAGTCATGAGAAGAAAGAGTGCTCATGTACGTCGTTGAAGCCTGTCCGACTGTACGTGAGTGGAAAAGCGGGAACTGGAAAAAGTTTCCTTATTAAAGCAATTTCTTGTTATTTGCAGGAAAGGACTGAGTCATCGCTGTCTTGTGTTGTTACCGCTCCTACTGTACTGGCAGCACATAACATTAAAGGTATTACTTTGCATCGTCTACTGATGCTGCCAGTGGAGCATGACAACAAATTACAATACCACAAGTTATCTGGGGATGCTTGTTGTGAAGTTTCAAGAGTCTTGAGGAAAATGAAACTTCTTATCATTGACGAAGTAAGCATGGTTTCCAATGTCATGCTTGCCTTTGTGCATTTGAGAATGCATGAAGTTCTTAAAACTGAGTATGATGTGTTATTTGGTGGCAAACACATCATTGTTTTCGGAGATCTTCTGCAGCTGACATCAGTAAAAGGACAACCTGTATTCAAAATACTCACGCATGAAGATACCAGGAAGTGCCTAGGGAGCATTGGCAACGTCAATATATGGTTAAACTTCAATTATGCTGAACTGCATGAAAATATGCGTCAGGCAAAGGATGAAGATTACAAGAATATTCTACAAGATATTAGAATTGGAAAAGTGACCGAGCATGGGAAAGAAGCTTTAAATGCACGATTACTGTCAAATTTATATCTAGAACAAGACGTTGTGCCTGAGAATATTTTTCAGAAAATTACTGAGAAGAAATCCGGAATATGTTTGATGCCAACTCTTGCAGAATGTGCCATCTTCAACAACAAATTGTTGAATTTAGAAAAGCAAGAGATTGTGAAACTTGAAGCTATTGACAGAATAGAGCATATGGGATCAACAATTATTTTGTCTGAGAATTTGAAATCAAAATTGGATTCATTAGAGAAGACTATATCTAAAACAGCGGGTTTTGAAAAGACTTTGAATGTGTGTTTAAATTGCCGAATCATTTTGAGAAGGAATTTACATGTTGAAAGAGGTCTGGTAAATGGATCAATGGGTAATGTTGTTGATTTTGAGAAATACAGAAGTAGAGATGGTATTGAATTTTTAAAAATTAAATTTGATGGCATTGAGGAAGTACAGCTAATTGGTTGTTGTTCTGCTAGGTTTTTGCTTGTTAAAGACTTATATGTTCGCCGTAAACAGTTTCCTGTTTGCTTGGCATATGCGGTGACAATCCATAAATCGCAAGGTTTAAGTGTAGATAGTGCATTGGTGAATATTGGCAGTTCTGTGTTCAAAGAGGGTATGGCATATGTGGCATTGTCACGAGTTAGAACTTTATCGGGATTGTACTTGATTGATTGTGATGTCACAAACATTTGTGCGGATCTAGATTGTGTTAAGGATTACAATAGGTTAAGAAGAGAGTATGCGCCACATTTGCCTCAATATCCTTTGTTTGAGAAACGTGTGGTAGGCCGTAAATGAAGAAATATCACTAATAGTAGGGAGGTTGTAGCAAAAAGCCGAAAAGTCGATGAACCGAAAATTGTAAGCAGAAAGAAAACGGATTCTGTTGAAGATGTTGTCGGTTTTCAATTTGAAAACAGTTCTGGTGTCAACTGCTATGCAAATGTAGTGGTTAATGTTCTCTTTTCACTAGAGACTTTAAAAGAACAGATTGTGTTCAATTCGGAACAAAGTTTATGCTGTTTGTTGAATTCTGTGTTAGAGAAATGTAGCACTGATCGAACAAAAGTAGAAAGTGTGTCTGAAGTTCGTTATCTGTTAGATGAATGTTCAGGTCAAACAGACTTCTCTGAAAATAATCAGCAGGATTGTCAGGAGTTGTTAATGTATATGCTTGATGTATTGCAAGATGAGGGTGTAGATGTAGATCACCTGTTTGGGCTTTCTTATCAATGGCAGCATGACTGCGAGAACTGTATGGTATCAAGTACTACTAGTGTAGACTCAGAAAGATTTATATATTTAACTTTGCCAGATAGTAAATCAGTCTCCTTTAATAAGCTAGTAAATGCAGCTGATCACAACATGGAGTGTAGCCAATGTAAATCTGAAATGATGTCAACATTATTTATACGAAGATATGGCCAGTATGTCATTTTAATGATCCAACGATGTAGGCCTGATGGATCAAAATTGTCAACTTTAATAAAAAAATTTGTTGCTTCTCAGCTGTCAATATCAGGAAGGACTTTTGTAACTGTAGCAATTATCTATCACGTTGGTCCTTCAACACCATCAGGACATTACACAGCTTATTTAAAGTCTAGAAACGGCTGGTCATTCTGCAACGATTCTGTTGTAACTTTCAAAAAAAAATTGCCGTTTGACCTTAAAAATTCTTACCTGGTGTTTTTAAAACCAAAATTTTAAGGAAAGAATCTCGGGATTTCTTCTGAGGAATTGCAAAAGGTTCATGAAGTAGAGGGAATGTAAGTCTGCAATGCTGTCTAGATTATTGGTCCAAAACTTTTAATTATAATGTCATTTTAAAAATCCAACTATATAAACCTGATGCAAGTAAGTCTGCTTCATAGTAAGCAGTATCAGTGTCATAGGAAAAGTAGAACATGAGTGAGCAAGAAGGGTAAGATATTAGTAGTCCAGGATTGTGAAAGTAATCTTAAATGTTTTCTTTTTGAAAGTTGCGAAAATGACGGGATTTGATTACAAGAATTACAAGAGTTGTAAATCGCTCCAACATGATTTGGCCAAGTGGAAACATGTGGTAGAATGTGAGAAGTCTTTTATTGTATGTAACATATTTTTCAAAACGATGGAGGTTTACTTTCAGAAAGTGGCGGGCTGAAAATATTAATAGCACAGCAGAGTGTACGCTGTTCATAGGACATCCTTCGACGTTATGGAAAGTAAGTTAATTTTAAGGAGTTTTGAATTCAGATTTCTTATGTTGTATGGGTTTTTTAAACACAATCATTTTGATTGTGTTTTTTTTTCCCCGCTGTTACATGATGAATACCTTCAAGTCACTGATTTAAGTGAAATTTGATACATTCTGAGAACAGCAAAAATAAACCATTTAACATGTATAATTAATGTTCTACTTTTTGTACTTATGATATACATTTAGAAATGTGAGGTAGACATGGAAAAACTGAGGCTTCTGTGGATATCAAAGTTAATGCATACACTGCTGCACTTCTGGGTACTGTTTCATATGCTGGACTACATCTGCACTATGAGATACCTAAGCAAAGGCAGCACAGGTGATGTGATTGTGAAATGAGCAAAAGAAACTCCACATTTTTCAATTACATTACTTGTGTTTTCTAAGTTTACGAATGACATTGTGCAGATGAAGTTTAGGTCTGTCTATGGACACAGAAGAGGTCTGGCCGTTGTTTAAGAGTGAAGTGGACATGTTTTACTTCAATGGTAGGCCTTCACATGTATTATCTCCTCTGTATTCTTCAACAAGTATAAATTTGAAATGCAACCCTGAGTAGGCCTCACATTAAACAAACTTTTGGAGAGGCCACACCTTATTGTCATCCTCAATCATTTAATCTATCACATTTAACATCTATTAGTTCTACTGCTTCATTTCTTTAATCCTTACTTTCCTGCGTTTGCTACTTCCCTCATTCCTTTCTCTATTACTTAATTATTCTACTCCTTCCACTATTTTTCTCAGTCCCTCTCTTCTCATACTTCTTCATTTTTATTCACTCATTCTGTCTCTATTAATGTTACTGTTTCTGATTGATCACAAAAAATTTTTTAAAACAAGAACAGTAAGTATAAGGGAAGGAAACAGACAGTTATGTTACAAGAAAGACAGCTATAGGAAGTAAACAAAAGATAATGTTACTCGCAATCCACTGCTGATGATGTCATTGACCATGTCAAGAATGATGTAATATGTGACATGATCAGCAGTGGATTGCGGGTAACAGTATCTTTTGTTTACTCCCTATAGCTGTCTTTCTTTTAACATAACTGTCTGTTTCCTTCCCTTATACTTACTGTTCTTTTTTTAAAAAAAAATTTTTGGTTCGCTCCCGGTTCGCGTACCGGAGTGCGGACCGGGAAGCGAACTAAAAGAAATAGAGGTTGGCAGAGTTTCAAAAATTCTACCAATTTTTTTATAATGGGGAGGTAGTTCTGAAAATAACTTGTTTTTTATTTTTGTTGTTTTAAATTTTTTTTATTATTTTTCAGAACATTTTTTTTATTTTTTTTGTATTTTCTGAACATTTTGATATTTTTTTGTTTTTTTGGGGGGAGGGGGGAAACAAAAACGATTCATTGAAAAGGGCTCAACAGGAGCAACGAAAAAAAGAAGAATTTATTGTTTGGGGCGTTTCGGGCAAACATGATTTTCAATAGCTTTCATAATTAGAGTAATGCTACTTTCTCTGTAGCAAATGAGTTGATTACAGCGCACGCACACTTGCTTCACTTCCCCAAACTTCATTTGAATGTTTGGGACCATCTCCCTCGCCTCTGGTCCCGACACTTCTTGAACAACCGATCTTCTTGCCATCGCAGGGGGATTTTGTTGCTCATCACGTAGCTGGGCAGCACTATAGTTGTTTGGATGCCACCTACTCATATGCCGATGCATAGTGTAATTGCCGTAACTGTATTTTTTATCAGTCCCCCTTGACAGTCTATCATCGCATATACGGCAAAACACGTAGCGTGCATTCACTTTTTTTTGCCCCCAGGAAATTTAAAAAATTGCCAAATGTAGTTCTCTTTTCGATTATACCTCCTGGGCTCCTCTGGCAAAAACTCTTCCTGCTCTTCCTCCTCTTCCTGTTCTTCCTCTTCTTGTTGTACAATTACTTCAGCAGGTGGTCCTCTCTTCCTTGGATCTGGTGGAGGTGGTGGGTTAGAACCAGCTGAAGCTACTAATGAAGCCATATCACAATGTTCACAAAGGGTCTTTCTCTCACCAAGATGAAAGTCAGAGTGAGGAAAGAAAGAGGGGTTTTCATCATTTGGGAAAAGTAAATGTTCTAAACCAATGAAAAGTGTTAATTTTAGATCACATGACCTAGTATTACATCATTAGGAAACCAAAAGTGAAATGAACCAATGAAAAGTGTTATTACCGAGTCACATGACCTGCTGTGTTTACGTTTTGCGCTTTGCTCCGCTTTCCGGTCCGCTTCCGGGTCCGCTAACTTGGCGCGTCAAATGACGTATTACGCGACAACGCAAAACGTCATGCTAACGTAACAGTTACGCTAAAGGAACGTTTACCGGTTCGCGGACCGAGTCGCGGCTTTAAATTGAGCTAACGGGAAGCTGACCGGTTCGCGGACTGGGAGCGAAACAAAAACATTTTTTTTTAAATTGTATAAAAAACATGTATAATATATTTTAAGATTTAAAGAAGAATACATTTTACAGCTACAGATATTTGCTATTAAAAAACCATTGAAATTCACTGAAAAAACCATAGGTTATAGACCATATATAGTTAGGAATTAGCATTTACAAAACCTTGAAAATTCACTGAAAAAACCATAGGTTATAGACCATATATAGTTAGGAATTAGCATTTACAAAACCTTATTTTACTCACACAAAACCATTGAAATTCCATATATAGTTAGTTGCACTAACTATATATCGCGCACCCGCAATCCACTGCTGATGATGTCACATATTACATCATTCATGACATGGTCAGTGACATCACTGATGACATCACTGATGACATCTCAAATGACATCACTGATGACATCTCAAATGACATCACTGATGACATCACTGATGACATCTCATTTGACATTACTGATCACATCACTGATGATATCATTCATGTGATAATACGATGAACCTCTTCAGACTCTAATATAACCTTAGATACAATCAGTGTAAACAGACACTCACAGACTGTCACTCATCCATGGAGTTACTCACACACCTAGTCAGTCATGCAAAGAATCAATCACACCTCCATTTCCTCAACTATACAGTTATACAAACTTTACTTATTCAAACATATACTAACACCTATTTACTCTCTTATACAATCCCTGATACAAGTTCACAATGATCCATACAGCCACTCACACATTCACTGGCTCTTATGCACAGTTATTTATATATGTCAACTCTCACATGTACTGTGTTTTACATATGTACTTACTTTGACATGTAGCACTGAGATATCCATTCACTCACCAATACACTCATGCACACAGTCAACCGCCCATGCAGCTGTTTCCACATGCACTTTTGAAACCATACATCTAGTGAATCAACTGCTCACACATCTATGCACAGAGTCATACACCTCCCAGCCACCCACACACACACTCAGTCTCCCATACAAATACTTGGGCAACCAATCAATAACCCATATAGTTACTCATATAGCTACTTATCAACACATGCAACAGTTTACAGAACAACAGACATAATGATGCACAAATTAAGACAGTTTAGTCACTAACCCATGCACTCAGTGAGACACATTTAATCACTCACTCATACAGTCAGTCATGCACCTACTAAATCCTTCATCCAGACACTTATACATCCACTCATTCTTCAATATGTAAGACATATTTTAACTTTACAGAAACATACAGTCACTGGATGTTGTCATCAGTGATGTCATCAGTGATGTCATTTGAGATGTCATCAGTGATGTCATCAGTGATGTCACTGACCATGTCATGAATGATGTAATATGTGACATCATCAGCAGTGGATTGCGGGTGCGCGATATATAGTTAGTGCAACTAACTATATATGGAATTTCAATGGTTTTGTGTGAGTAAAATAAGGTTTTGTAAATGCTAATTCCTAACTATATATGGTCTATAACCTATGGTTTTTTCAGTGAATTTTCAAGGTTTTGTAAATGCTAATTCCTAACTATATATGGTCTATAACCTATGTTTTTTTCAGTGAATATATATATATATATATATATTTATATATATATATATATAAATATATATAAAACTTCAAACCTCCTTTCTTCGGTTAAAGCCACCGCCTTCCCAAACAGCGGGTGTGTCGTCTCATAAGATCACCGAAGTCAGGTCCTCACAAATTCCACTCTCCCACGTGGTGCATGCATCACACGAGTTGACGACACCTTGTGCTGACCAAAATTCTATTTATTAAGTCAGCTCTTCGGACGTGTTTCGCCTGACCAGCAGGCTTGTTCACCAAACCTTTACTTTTGTAAAGTGGCCATTTTTAAATGTTGTGAAAGTTACAAACATCACATGACATGACTACATCTTAAGTGCACACGAAGACAGACTCGTAGTTTTTTTGGCTAAACAACTCGTTTCTATAGCAGAATACGAAAATGATTAACATTTCAAAATGAAATTGCTAGTTTAGCTCTCATGCAGTTAAGAAACGTCATTGTTCAACTATAAATGGCCGCGGTTATTGGTGCAATTATCTCGGTGGAAGACATACCTGTTAAAGGTGTCTTCCTTTCTTTTTCAAATAACTTTATTGATACCTTAGCACGCTCGCGGCTGGCAAAATAGCATAATAACAATTTATATCCATAATTACTGCATAAATAGCAAAATGCTATTCACCACGCTAGACTGACATTATTCGTCCCGTAGAAGTTCCATATTATGATTACATTTTGCATTTAGCCCCAGTGGGCAGAATTACAGTTCTGTCTTCATAATGTCGCAACATCATATATTAAAATCCTTCAATATGCAACATTATACCGCCTCCTCACCAACCCTCTGGTAATGAATTAATTAAAGTCGTCCCAAATTACTCATTAATAATTCAGATATACTTTACTCGGTGATAGACCATTATTCCAGCATCCCGCCCCAGTGGGCATTATCTATACCTCAGTATGCGTTGCAACAAACCTTAAAAAAAAGTGCTTATGAAGTGCAAAATTCGTGGGAAAAACAACAGTCATAAGCCGATCTATAAAACTATTACTCGAGGAAGCTGCCTAGTCAAATCTCTACTTCTTAATAAATACATCATGGTTGATACTGGTGCAGTTTGAGTTGCCTAAAGATGTGTGCTTAAGTCTTCTTCTACATTTAACCCCATTGGAGCCTGGGTATTCAGTTCTGAAATGTAGCAAGATTCAAGGCATTTCAACTTTTTTCTCAGTCCCCGCCCCGAATACTAAATGGGATACAATCAATAACAAAGTAACTTAGTCCTGTAACATCTTTATCGTGATGGGATTCAAAATGACGCGCTACTGGGTACGCCTTATCCCCAATGCGGATCGTCCTCATGTGTTGTAACACCCTAATATGAGCTGGGTGTATTGTGCTGCCCACGTACCTCAGGCCACAAGGGCACTGCAGGATGTAAACAGCATACTCTGTTTTACACGAGAGGAAACCTTTTATCTTCTTCTCTCTTTTTAAAAGCCCAAGAGTATAGGACTGCATGTTCTTGCCATGTCTACAGGCCTTGCATTTAGAGCATTTAACAAACCCAGATTTTCTTGTAAGCCATGCAGCGCCCCCCCTATTCTGTAGTTTTAGAGGTAGGATATTAGATACCAACATTTGCTTGAAGGACCTAGCTTTTCTGAATGTAATTGCTGGCCTCTTTTGCACTCATTGCTGCAGCACTGTCATTATAAATTAAATGCCAGTGGCGATTCATAATACTGCAGACTTGTTTATGTTTATGATTATAGGTTGTAATCCTTTTCACTTGATTGACTTGAGATTTATGCTTGGCCTGGTTTTTACTTTTATTGAACAGGATATCTTCCCTGCTCCTCATTTTGGCTTTCCTGATTGAACGGAATATTTTCCTTAGTATACCCTCTTTCTTGGAAGCGTGAACTTAGTGTGGTGAATTCTGACTCCAAACTAGTTTTGTCACTACATTTGCTAATTGCTCAAAGACTCTCCCCATACGGAATACTTCTGATTAAATTCTGTGGATGAAAACTCCCTGCATGCAAGAACGTATTGCCCGCAGTGGGCGAGTCTTTGACGTACAATGTCAGGTCCAGGAAGTCAATAGTTGTGGCACTAATATTACTCGTAAATTTCAAATTAAGAGTACTGACTTGGCAAACTTTTATGAAACTTTTCACTGACTCCTCAGACCCCTTCCAGTCAATGAAAAGATCGTCGATATATCCACTCCAGTGTAGTATATTGTTGACCCTTTCAGATTAGAACTCCGCTAGGAACACCTGCTCTCCCACCAGCCCATAGCATGACTGGGGCAAAGCAGGTGGCAATCGCGGGTCACAGACTTGGTTATACAGGTCTCTGTTGAATAAAAAGTAGTTGTTTTTTAGACAGACAGATACCATTGATAATAGCATCTGTGTATGCGACCATAATTTTATAACATGATCTTTCAAAAAATGTTTAATGGCCTGTAGGCCGTCCTCGTGCTTCATACTGGTGTATAATGTTGTCACGTCAATAGTCACCAAGAGTAGGTCACTTTCCCAAGGCAGATCATAAATCTTTTGCAGGAAGTCACCTGAATCTTAGATATATGATGGAAACTGTTTCACTATAGGACATAGAAATTAGTCAATGTATTTAGATGTGTTCTCTAAAGCCCCTCCTATGGCAGAGATGATAGGCCGCCCTGGAGGGTTATCTATATTTTTATGCATCTTGGGAATAAGGTAGATCACAGGTGTCACCGGGTTTGAGACTTTCAAAAATTGCTGCTCTTCACGTGTAATGAGACATTGCACATACCATTCTTGCAACTGACTGTTATAAAGATCAAAACTGGTCCTCATAACTGTTTCTGATATTTTAATGTAGTTGCTATGGTTGTTAAGTTGTTTATACGCTTCATTAAGGTATTTATCTCTATCCTAGAGAACAATGTTTCCACCTTTATCCGCATCTCTCACAATACAATTCTTGTCTGCTTTAAGCTTAGAAATCAACACAGAAAACTCATTTTTTTGCTTAGTGAAAATTTTATGTTGGACACTAGTGCATTTTTCTAAATTTTTCAAATCATTAGTAATTAATTCATGAAACTCATCTACTGAATCTCTTGCAATCATGGGAATAAATTTCGAACTAGGTCTATAGTTCGTAGGGGCACTCCCCCAAATGTCCACTTCTTGCTCTCTCGCCAGCTCCTGAGCTTGACTGCTCGTTGACGCCATTTCTTCATCATAGATATAGCCTCCATCATGCAGTACATTATCTGAAATGCTGGCCGGCAGACCATCCATACCTTTTAATTCCAAAAGAAGATCCATGTCTGTCACTGATAGATTGTCATTTTGATTAGGATCCACTGTATTTACTGCTCGAATTTGTCCCTTTCGTTGTTGATTTTGTGCAAAAAACTTTTTCAGTTTCAAGGACCTCGCAAATTTAAATGCGTCCACTCTGGTGTTTACATAGTTGAACTCTGCAAGGGGGCAGTAGGATGGACCATGTGTTAGTATTTGTTTTTCTTTATCAGACAGGGTAACATCAGTTACATTGTAGTGTCAATTGTAGCTGATGTTAAAGTGTGGCTCAATGTTAGAGGCGGCAGACCCGGAGGCAGAGGTCAGCCCGGGACCAGGGTTCAATTCCCGACGCGGGCGGGTGCAGGACCAATGTCAGCGGGCCCGATAAATCTCGCCTCGGTGCCACTCTAACCATGGGGTCCCACGCTGCAACTCTGGGCAATAGCTTGCTTAATCTCCACTCCGGCCCCATCACCGCCGGGGATGCCTGGCTGCACCTTGGGGATGCCCTGTAAAGGGACCATCTCACAGGGAAAGCCAGGACGGGTTCCCCAGTGGTACAGCGCTGGGACGCTTCCGGGTAACCACACGCTCTATAAATCCAACATTCATTCATTCATTCATTTGTTCCCTCGGCCTGCTGCTGTGCTGCTGCTGTTTCCTGCCTTTGCGCCTCTGTTGCCTCTGCCTCTACCTTTTGGTTTTCCTCCGTAAATTACTTGTTGCCTTGGTCGAAAGTTGAACCTCCTCTCCTCCTCTAAAAAACTGAATTAATCTATCACCGAGGGGACCACACTTTTATTAGCTCTACTGTGGCCTTCATCCAGATCTGTGTCCACTTCTGAACTCTGTAAACTGCTGAGTTATGATTGTGGTTCATTTCTATTCAGTTTTGGATTCATCCTCTGCTTTCTTACTGTATCGAATTTCTTAGCAAAAGTATAAATTTGGTCATGTTCGTAGTCGTTTTTGTCTCTTGTAAATTTTTACGCCTTTCTTTCTTTGATGGTCACTTCCAGTTTCTTTAGACGTTCCTTCATATCTTTGGAGAATTTCGTGACCAATTCCTGGTCTGCTTCTTTTTCCAGCATTTCCACTGTTTGCCCAATTTCTTCCAGCATATTTTGCCTATCTTATTCAGCATATTTGACCAGGATGTCTAGCATCCTGCATGAAGAGTCATGGTTATTGGCAGCCCATTCATGGAGCATATTAGGGTATGGCTCTTCATACGTCGGGGCTACCAGGATTCGCAGGCCTCGTGGGATCCGCTTTACTTCCAAGTAGCGCTTTAAAGATCTTAATTCCCACCATTTAGAAAGCTCTCCACGTTTGAGCTTCTCAAGGCATTTTAATCATGCCATGGTATCCAACACTTTTTCATTAGTGATGCATGCTTGTACTTTGCCTGCAGATGTTATTGTATCGTCGAAGATAGAGAGTGCAGCTTCTTCTTGCTCTTTAAGTTCTGTAGCTGACATCATTTTATCAGAAAAATCATGGAACAAAGTTCCTGTCCAACATCGCCAATCTCCTAAAAGCTTGATGTTTTAGGAGTTGCGAGCTTAGGATACTGGCTTCCACGCTTCCCGCAATCTTTAGACGTCTCCTACCTGTCTCGCCGACACTCACCGCATGGGTCCTCCGACTCGATCGCGTCTGGAGTCGTGCGTCAGGTCCACTCTATGCTTTATGAGGGGAATAGCAGCTCACTCCTCCTCAATACAATCGCGGGGGAGGCGGACTCAAAACTTAAAACCTCTTTTCTTCGGTTAAGGCCACCGCCTTCCCAAACAGCGGGTGTGTCGTCTCATAAAACCACCGAAGTCAGGTCCTCACAAATTCCACTCTCCCACGTGGTGCATGCATCACACGGGTTGACGACACTTTGTGCTGGCCAAAATTCAATTTATTAAGTCAGCTCTTCGGATGCATTTCGCCTGACCAGCAGGCTTGTTCACCAAAGTTTTACTTTTGTAAAGTGGCCATTTTTAAATGTTGTGCAAGTTACAAACATCACGTGACATGACTACATCTTAAGTGCACAGACTCGTAGTTTTTTCGGCTAAACAACTCGTTTCTAGAGCAGAATACTAAAATGAATAACATTTCAAAATGAAATTGCTAGTTTAGCTCTCATGCAGTTAAGAAACGTCATTGTTCAACTGTAAATGGCCGCGGGTATTGGTGCACTTATCTCGGTGGAAGACATACCCGTTAAAGGTGTCTTCCTTTCTTTTTCAAATAACTTTATTGGCACCTTAGCACGCTCTCGGCTGGCAAAATAGCATAATAACAATTTATATCCATTATTACTGCACAAATAGCAAAAATGCTATTCACCACGCTAGACTGACATTATTCGTCCTGTAGAAGTTTCATATTATGATTACATTTTGCATTATATATATACATATATAACATTTTTAAAAAATTATATAATGTAAGATATATATTTTTAATAATAGTGTTACATTATATGTATATGTATAAGTATATGTAAGATTTACTATTTTAAATTATATATATTTAAAACAATACTTTTGTATGTTTTTTAATATTAGTTTGAAACGATATATTTTTTTGATACTTTTGTACTTACCATTATAAGTATAGAGAAACAATATTTTTTTTAATTTACATTTCTGTATCTCGATAATATTGATTTTGATATTATGTCAGTGATCCATTATCCATACCTGCCAAATGGCCCATTTACTTGTTTGAAACCTTCAGCCAGTCCTGGCATCTTCCGTAACAGCAGTTTGCATGCTGCAGTTTTTTAGCCAATACTAATAGGTGCAAATAGAAATCTACTAAAGGCAACTACAGCATGGTATTGGATTAAAACATTGTCTTAGCTAAAGTAGAAACAGTTAACAAGTGGGTATTTGAGAAAGCAAATGTTTGAAAATATCTGACTCAACTCTGTATGTAAATAGCTCCACAATATATAATCTTGTGGGCAGGCCATTTCAATGATTTAAATGCTTAACATGCTTTCTAAAATTTTAAAAAACAGTGCTTAGGGCGCCTTTTGGAGAGTGAGTTGTATAACACCGATAAAAGCATTGGTAAGCTTCACCCGAATCAATGCAGGTAGTAAATGTATGAGATAAAATTCCATGAAATGGTTATTTCCCTCCCCTTCCTTCGAGGAATTTTGTAAGGTGGCACACACGGTGTCCTCGGGGTCTCCGCTTGACCCACTGCCCCCCAAATTCTGGAAGGCTTTCCATGCAGGTCTTTTCTTGCCTTTGTTTTCGATCTGTCTTCAATCTTTGGAGTCGTCATCGCTGCCAGAATGTTGGAAATTAGCAGTAGTGTCACCTCTGCTTAAAAAGCCCACTTTGGACCCTGCCTGTCTCTCCAACTACAGGCCCATATCCTTGCTCCCTTTTCCTATCAAGATTCTGGAAAAATGGGTGACTCGTTCACTCTCAGGTTTCCTGGAAAACATCGGCTGGTTCGATGAGGACCAGTTTGGCTTCCGCCCCGGTCACGGGACGGAGTCAGCGCTGGTGACCGTGTTGGACAATCTTCGTTCACGTGTCGACAGTGGTCGGGCAGCCTTCTTAGTGCTGCTCGACATGTCGGCCGCGTTCGACACGGTCTGCCATCGGACCCTTGTCAGGAGACTTGAGGAGTGCGGGGTCACTGAGGGGGCAAGAGACTGGCTGACATCTTATCTTGACGGCAGGCAACAGTTGGTTTCACTTCCACCATTCACCTCTGAGCCAAGGAGTGTAGGACAGGGGGTCCCACAGGGCTCGGCCATCAGCCCTATACTTTTTAATTTGTACCTCCGTCCCTTAGTCCAGCTAATAAAATCTTTTGGTGTCTCGGCATTTAACTATGCCGATGACACCCAGCTGGTCTTTTCACTGGAAGGGAATAACGCGGTCTCGCTGGATACCTTCCATCGCTGCATGGCAGCCACAGCAGACTGGTTACGAGCTAATTCTTTACAATTTAATAGCTCCAAGACGGAGGTACTCCATTGTTCCAAGGATAGGATTCCGCGGGCACTCCCTGACAACTTTTGGCCTAGTACCTTTCTTGAGCCAGTCTTGGCGGCGGAATCAGCCCGTAATCTGGGGGTGATCTTCGGCCCTAACCTACAGCTTGACATACACGTCAATAAAACCACCTCTACGTGTATGATGCTGTTGCGCATGTTGCGCAAGGTTTTGCCCCTTCTCCCCGCTCATGCAAGGCCGGAAGTAGTTCGTGGGACCATATTAAGTCGCCTCGACTACTGTAATGGGCTTCTTTTGGAGGCCCCAAAAAATCTGACCGGCAAGCTACAGCGGGTGCAAAACATGGCCGCCAAGCTGGCTCTCTCCCGCCCTAGGTCCAGTTCCTCCACCCTTGCCTTAAGAGACCTACACTGGCTCCCGGTTCATCTGCGGGTACAATACAAAGCTGCATGCCTTGTGTTTAAAGCTGTTCACCAACAGGGCCCCATCCCTTTGCAAAAGATGTTTGCTTGGTACTCTGCATCGCGACCCCTCCGCTCTTCTTCGGCGTATCTTCTTGTAGTCCCGAGGTTTCACAGAGTGAGGATGGGTGGCCGCTCCTTTAGTGTTGCAGCGGCCAAACTTTGGAACTCCCTGCCACTCTCTCTGAGAAGCCACAAGGACTACTTACCTTTTAGGAAAGCGTTAAAAACCTACCTATTTCCATAAAAGGCCTGAGCTGTTAAGTGTATGGTTCCTGATCAAAGCGCCAGGATGCCCTCTGGGTGACAGGTTTCGCGCTCTACAAATACACTAAATAAATAAATAAATACATTTTTAGACCCACATAATTGGCCTCACACACTAATTCCCCATTCCTTAGGGTTCAACCCATAATTGCACGGTACTGAGGGGATTTTTCCTTCTGGTAAAGGAAAAATGGCATGCATTTTTACCATGTTCCCAGTACCATGCACCTCATAATCAGGACCCTAGTGTGAAATATTTCCTTGTATTCCATGTTGGTTCTTTTACATCATTCCCCATATGCACTCTTTTTATAAAATGTAAGATTTTATTTTAGCCCAAACAGCAATTCCATTTAGAAGAAGCTTAGTCAATTTGAAATGATAGGGTGGGCTGCACCACAGCAGGTTTAACGCTGAGTGCATCTTTAGAAATACAAGGAAAGTGAATGCCTACAGTCAAGCAGCCTTGAATCTGCAGCAAAGTTATCTGAATCCAGCAGGAAAGCAGCCCTAAAGCCTTTCACCTGGCATGTGCCAGATTGCATTAAAGGTAATTTCACTCCTTGGGTCCCCTGACCCTTGAAAAGGACTAGCATCCAGTCGCCTTGCAAACTTGGTAGACCAAATAATATTGAATGGACCCTGCATGGGCCTCGCATTTGCCATGCATGCTGTGTCTTGCCACCCTTTTATCCATGCAGATTTGATGACTGCCTAACCCCCTTCCGTACCAGGGCCCAGTTCTCTGGGCATTGGGGCATTGAGTCGCCATCACTGTTCCTTCAGGTTTTGGGATATCTATTTTTCTAAGTAGTGCAAAACCCTGACTTAAGCAAATTTGCCTGTACAGTAACCAAATCATAAACACTGAGTTTCTTGATTGTGCTCTTGTAGGGTCTAGATTCAAGAAACATAAAGCAATTACATATAGTTCACCCTAGATTTCAAATAAGTCTTTGGTCCAAATTGATTAAAAAAACGTAATCCTGCATTTCAGTCAATAAAATGGGATCACTGAAATAATATCGACTACCAAAATATCGACTACCCAAAATATCGAGGAAAAAATATCTACAACCAAAATATCGAGTTTGTATGTACAAACAGGTAAGTACAAAAATATCGAGTACAAAATGTCGTTGTAAAAAATATCGTTGTAAAAAATATCGACTTTACTAAAAACAATGTTTAATTACATTAATATAAAAAATTAATTACTAAAATATAATTAACAATACTTAAAATAACTTTTAATAATTAAATAATTAATGAAAGTAAAAAAATAATATTTTTTTAATCATATTTCTTAAAACATATATATATATATATATATAGTAACAAAATTTAATTAAATAATACGCAATATTGTATATGTACCCCAAAAACCCAAAAATGACCCTGAACCCTAAAAATACCCCTTTACCCAAAAACTAAAAACTGACCCTGAACCCTAAAAATACCCCTTTACCCAAAAACTGAAAACTGACCCTGAACCCTAAAAATACCCCTTTACCCAAAAACTAAAAACTGACCCTGAACCCTAAAAATACCCCTTTACCCAAAAACTAAAAACTGACCCTGAACCCTAAAAATACCCCTTTACCCAAAAACTAAAAACTGACCCTGAACCCTAAAAATACCCCTTTACCCAAAAACTAAAAACTGACCCTGAACCCTAAAAATACCCCTTTACCCAAAAACTAAAAACTGACCCTGAACCCTAAAAATACCCCTTTACCCAAAAACTAAAAACTGACCCTGAACCCTAAAAATACCCCTTTACCCAAAAACTAAAAACTGACCCTGAACCCTAAAAATACCCCTTTACCCAAAAACTGAAAACTGACCCTGAACCCTAAAAATACCCCTTTACCCAAAAACTAAAAACTGACCCTGAACCCTAAAAATACCCCTTTAATTTAACATAATTAGCAATTAATCTATTAAATTAAATTAATTACCAATTACATTTTAATTAAATACCATATATTATTTAATTACCAATTAATTAATTATTACTACCAATTAATAAATTTACATATTTAATTAATTATAATTAAATTACTTCCCACCCTATTCCCCTATAAACCCACAACCCGCTACAGAAAATACATTATTTTAATTTACATAATTAGAAATTAATCAATTAAATTAAATTAATTACCAATTACATTTTAAATAATTAACATATATTATTTAATTACCAATTAATTAATTATTACTACCAATTAATGAATTTACATATTTAATTAATTATAATTAAATTACTTCCCACCCTATTCCCCTATAAACCCACAACCCGCTACATAATAAAATTACACAATAATTAAAAAAATCATTAATTAAAAATACTTATGAAATAAAATGACACTTTTCACACATATTATTACATAAAAACACTATAAATAATTAAATATTATTTTAAAAACTATATTTTTTACTATCTAGATTATATACTTGGATATTTTCACTGTCTATATTATTTACAGTCGATATTACTTCACTTACCTTAAAAACGATATTTTGGCTGTCGATATTCTGTCTAGTCGATATTTTGTCCAAACGATATTTAAAACTCGATATTCTGTCCAAACGATATTTTGGAGTCGATATTATGTCTGTGCACCAATAAAATGTCTGATAAGAGGTGTTCCCATGCAGCCTACATGTGCTTTGCTCAGGCAGCTCCCATGGAGCATTTCCAAGGCTAGTAAAAGTTTACAAACATCTTTAATACCACTGCAAAACCGTATCCAAGGTCTCGTGTTAGAAATGTTGCCAAATTTCAGTTACAGTCACCGGAAGGTTACATCACAAGGAAGACACTGCCATTCCAAGTGGTTGCTTCCTATCTGGCATTGTTGATCTGTTCTGAGCCCGCCTGTGCTTCTGTCTCTCCCTCAGTTCCCCTTCATCTTTTTGCTTACCTAAAGTTGAAGAGCTCTTAGAGCTCCTGGTAAATTATGTTTAAGACTCACAGGTCTCAGTTTCATTGTCCGTTATTATAAATGTAGAGAAATACATAAATATGTCCTTCTGAGTGCAATCAATGTTGTCAGGTCTCATCACAAGCACTTCATTACCTTTGCATATTGGTATTCCCACTCTTTAAGCGTAGACCTCCGTCTGCACAAATGAGATGAATCTCAAAGTCCTTCAGATGTCCTGTGAATCTTTTTAATTCATGTGGGTGAGCTAGGCTGTCAAACAAGCACTTCAAGTTAGTATGTCATTGCCAAAGCAAATGATTTTGGTCCCGATTCACAAAGGGTCTCCGCATTCGTGGTGGAGGTCCTGCAGTCATGGCAGGGGTCTGGCCCTTGAGGTGAGACTTCCGTACTGCAGTTACCCATTGCAGAGGTCCCGCCACCAGTGTGGAGACCACGCCATGACTTCAGGCCCACCGTCACGAGTGCAGAGGCCCTTCGTGAATCAGCCCCGTTGTGAGATTGTTGCATGCTTTGATTTAAAAGCCCCCCCCCCTGTAACCTACATTACGTAATTCCGCTAGACTATCTCAGCAATCATTCACCTGAAACCAAATAGCCCCCACTAATGATCCCACCTAACTGGTAGTATTATAATCTATCACAAAGTAACTGGAGTATATGCATGCAGTTTCTCGTTAGAGCACATGACTAATCACAGTAACCACTGGAGAAGCCACTAATCTTCGGTACCGAAGTAGCATGCTACTCACCGTAAATCGCTTCAACACCTCATCT
Source organism: Lissotriton vulgaris (assembly GCF_964263255.1). Lineage (NCBI taxonomy): Eukaryota > Metazoa > Chordata > Amphibia > Caudata > Salamandridae > Lissotriton > Lissotriton vulgaris. Next base: position 755,648,476 of record NC_141699.1, on the reverse strand, counting down.
AAGGTAGTAGGCACTGCATAAATACAATGTCCATTGCAATTACAATGAGAAACAAGCTGTTCCGATATTCTTTCAGTTTTGAATTTTCCTAATCGTCTTGATCAGCCATTAAGGTGAACATTGATTTAGGACCTAACTTTTTGGCTATTAGGTGGCAATGTTCGTGTTCTTGATTTTTTTTTTAAAAACAGTACAGCAATCACAATTAGCTGGTGGTCACAAATAAGATATATGGGTTTAAGGACACATTATTGAGGCTGCATTTCATTGGCTCTTTTGTTGCTTTACTTGATATGTATGATTTACATTACTAAGGGCCAGATGTAGCCAACCAACCAGTATTAGGGTTTCCAGATGTAGGGGGCCTATATTTTACCGAATCTGTAAATTTACCGAATCGGTAAATTTACAGAATCTGTAAAATACCGAATCGGTATATTTACCAATTCGGAAAATCCACATGTAGGTGGCACTCCTAAGAGTGCCACAGGCCCTTAAGAATCCGTATTTTACCACCCAATCCTATTGGGTGGTAAAATACCGAATTCAGGTGTGCATGCACATCTGTGCATGCACACCTGTGCAATGTGACACACAGACATGCCCTTAGGGCATGTCTGTGCGCCACATGGCACACAAGTCCGGAATTGGGGTGCTACAGGGTGTCAAAGTGACACCCCCTGCACCCTTGCAGGATTCAGTATTTACCGATTGTGTAAATATCCAATCTGTATTTCCCATTGATTCCTATGGGCTTCAAGGCCCATAGGAATCAATGGGAAATACAGATTCGGTATTTACAGAATCGGTAAATACCGACTCTTACAGAATCGGTAATTTGTTACCTACATCTACCTCCTTCCAATTTACCGACTCTTAAATACCGAATCGGTATGAGTCGGTATTTAAGAGTCAGTAAATCGGAATTACCTACATCTGGCCCCAAGTGATTGTTTTTACAGTACATATATGTATGAGACAGAGGAAGTTATGAAAGTGCTACTGTTTATACTAAAATAGCCACTCTGGTTTGACATTCCATCTTCATTGCATCAGTAATAATTGTACAGTTCTGCACCTGAATCACCAAATTTAACCCCACATGGGCTCGCAAGGGAGAAATCACAAGCTGCAGACTGTGCCCCTACACAAGGGAATCCTGGCTTCATCTTTTATGCTGCTGCCCCGCCCTCAGGAATGAACGTCGTCGACTTCTTTGCCCAGTCAGCATCACCAAGGGAATCAAGATACGTCGCGAAGTATCAGCCTTGTGCTTTTCTAGAACAACCACAATGACCTTGGCGAGTCTGGGGAAATTCATTCATCTGATTAGAATGGCTTTAAAGGCAGCTAATGAACACAAACCAACCAGGGCCATCAGCGTGGTATAACAAGGGGGATAATGCAGCCTCCCCTCAAATAAGGGAAGAGCCCTGATCCAACTCACCCGTCCTACAGAGACCGCACCACATCAACGGCTCTAAATGGAAGGGCCAAGGAGAACGATCTACAGACTGCTGTAGCAGATAACCACTAAGGCCTACACAGCTGTCTAAGAAACTCAGTGCAAGGACTCATGATAAAGACCCGGTGCACGCAGTCCGAGTGGGTGCAGCGGAGAGGGGATATAATACCTAAACAAAAGAAACGTTTTAACCGGCAGCTTTCCTAGTTTTAATGTGATCAATCTTTCATTCACCAGTTTTATGCTTTTTACTGCAATGATGCCCTGCCACTGCGTCATCTCTTAAACTACCCCAACCCCTTCCACTGCCCTAAAACCTACCCCAACCTCCTGCCCTAAAAACCAAACTTACTACCCATTCCCCTCCCACTGTCCTAAGGCCTAAAAACCTGCACCCTAACTTACACTTCCCCACCCCTTGCACTGTCCCTTAAACTACCCTAACCCCTTCCACTGCCCTAAAACCTACGCAACCCCTTCCCAGTCCTAAAAACGACCCCAACTACCCATTCCCCTCCCACTGCCCTAAGGCCTAAAAACCTAAACTATCCATCCCTGTGCCATCCCTTAGCCAACTCAACCCCTGCCACTGCCTTAAACCCTACCCTGAGCCACCCTAAAAACTACCCCAACTACCCATTCCCCTCCCACTGCCCTAAGACCTAAAACCCTACAATACCCCTTCCTGCACTGTCCCTTAAACTACCCAAACCCCTTCAAATGTCCTGAAACCTACCCCGACGCCCCCAGCCCCAGTCACCTCACCATGTCTTCCTGTTTCCTTCCGTCTTCACTGTGTTCCGTCCCTGCAGCAGCTAGACCGCACATTGCCTTAACCACGCATATGCGTGGTTACAGCATATGTATGGGTAAGGCAAGCGCGGCAGAGCTTATATAGTCGGAACACATGTGGTTCAGACCATGGTATTCCGACTGCTTCCCCCATTTCAACTGTGACAGTCCCTAAAATTTTGTACATGAGTAACTTATCACACTGTCTACTACTATGATCAATTTTGACAACTTTGACAATTTGTTTTTGGAAGGTGGAGAGATTGAGGGGAGGGTCAAGCCTCCTATCCACTTTTCTTAGAAAGAATCAGAGTTACTCACTCAAGCAGGAATTCTTGGAATCACCTCCATTCTCCTCCAGAAATGTATCTTTTGCAGGGGAAGTCTTTCCATAACCAACCTTGAAGGGGGGGAGGGTCAGACTTTCTTGCCTTCTCTGGCTTGCTGAGTGCAGTTCTGGGTAGAGTTTGATTCAATACCAATTCTAAACTTCAGCTACAGCTACTAATCCTGTATTTGCTGTGGTTGTTGACATTTCATAGGGCACAGGTTTAAATGCAACCAGGCGGCCACATTAGTTTCTTAAGAGTCCTGTGGCAAGGGCAGTAATGTCCAGTAAAAAAATTACTGCCCATATCTGGCATTAATGAACATGTTTAGTGACGCAGTAATTCTGCATGCCAGCGCAGAAGTGCAAGGCTAAAGACTGGTCTGGTGGCGGTCACTAAAGTGCAAACAAATTTGAAAAAGTTGTGGAAATATTGTTGCCACAGATGCATTTTCATGTATTCACATCTGCAGCGTAGATCTAGCAATGTTGCAAGTGTTATAATGTTATTACTGCATCTGGATTTATTACCCAGGGATTTAGCTGAGGTCTTTAACTATAGATAGAAATGGAAATAGTGAATTGGGTGTTTAGTTTTACCTCTTATTTAAAGGTATTGGATAGCTCCATGGGTTTATCGTGCTTTGTGCAAAATGTAATATTCTATTTCCTCTTCTCATTTCCATTGTCTGTCATTATAAAGAGCTGTAGATGCTTGTGTAGCAACTTCTGTAATATACATTGCATTGACACAAAGTTAGCACCCATGCATTTCCAAAGTAGGTGCTCACACATTTAGCAAGAGGATGTGTCCCCCTTAAATGATAGATTGCCTTTCATGTGCACTTGTGTTTCTTTATAGACACAGGTGCGTAGACTGAAAACACTCTAGGGACATGCTAACTGTCCATACTCAAGTGGTGCCTGTTAGAATCGGGGGGGTCTCTGGTTGGCACAGGTATGCACTTGTGACAAACAGGGACCCTCTCATCTAAACAGGGTAAGCGAACTACTCCTTAGAAATAACCCTTGCTCACCCTCTAGGTATTGTGGCACGAGCAAACAAGGCTAATCTTCAGGGCGATAGTTGAGTTAAGCATTTATGATTTCACACAGTAAATATAATGACCCACCCCAAACGGACACCAGTCGTAGGTACTATCAAAAATACGTAGCTTTATATAAAAATACATAGTTGCAGAATTATCACAAGACCATATAATGTTTAGCGAATGAGGCCACCAGATTTTAAATAGGCAAAAGTTATTTAGTGTTCTTGTCAGCAAGGTACGCTGGGGGTCGATGCACGCTTCGCGCTGGTGAAGCGACCCGTTGGTGAATGACGAACGACAGGGAAAACAAACGTTGCGGACCCTGGATCCGATGTGAACTCAGGATCGAGTTCAAGTGTACCTTGTTGTGGGTGTCCGAGGCGTTTCAGGCGCGGCCTCAGGTGAGGGCGGACCCGGGACGGGGACGGCGGTCTTCCGAGGAATTATCCGGCTCGAAGCCCCCTCGAGGTGCGAGGCGGGTGAGCGGGACGATGTGGAGGGTTGCGGGCGATCCGGGGTTCTGGAGCAGCTCACGGGGCGAGGCGCCGTTCAGGCCTGCGGGACGTACTTCTGCTTAGTACGCAGAGGGGACGCCCACGAACTCCTATCAGTCCGCGTTGCAGGGTCGTACCTGTGGATCTGGGTGGGGCGTTGTGTTCTTAGGCAGGCAGGTGCAGCACCGGGCCTCCGGTACCGGATGTACTAGAGGCTCTTCTTGAAGTGCGGCACAGACCTTGGTATGTAGGAGGGCAAAGCGGGCCAGTCGGGCACGTATCGGTGTATGGACCGTCTGGGGCTCTCAGATGCGCTCCGTGCAGATTCCGGCGGGAGAGGGTGAGAGGCGCACAACGCGCTCCATAGCAGGCGAGGTGAAAGGAAAGCAGGCAGCCCGGCCCAGCGGGGAGAGAGCGACTCGAACTCGAGCGGGGCTCTCAGTTTGCAGGGGCTGCCAGGCTCCGGGCTGCCACGACCTTAGGAGGGGCGAAGGCACCCGAGTCACGACTCCGGCGAGGGAATAGAACACAAGGGCCCAGCAGCAGATGGGCACAGGCAGAATTGAACCCACTTGTCCTGGGGTTTAGTTCAGGGGGCAAGCTCAGATCAAGCCCTTGGAGATAGTTTAAGCACAATGAAACAAAGTCCTCTCTGGTCTTTTCCTCTCCTTCCTCAGCAAGGCACCACTGCAGGCCAGTCCTTCAGTTTCTTCTTGGTCCTTCTAGTTGGGCAGAGGTTTGTTGTGGTAAAACAGGATCTGATTTTGTAGGAGCGGAGCTCCTCTTTTTCTACACCATTTCTTTTGTCTTTCCAGGCCAGGGGGGCCTTTTCATAGTCCATTTCAGCTCTTGAGCACTTTGTTTGCGAAGTCCGGTCTTTCCTTTCAGTGAGCAGGGCAGACCCCGCAGACTCCCCGCAGGAGGTGGAGCCAGCATTGTGATGACAAGTACAGTCCAGGAGTACTCTGTTGACGGTCTTCCCCTCTCTCTTTACAAGGTGTAGGGCAGAATCGTCAGCCGCTCCCCAGGGGGCGGACCCCCATTGAGGTGGCAGAGCACAGGCCTATTCAGAGTCAAGGGGCACTCCCCCCACCCATCCTGGTGTAATCTTTCTATTCACCACCTGTCACTCACACAAACCAGACAGCAGATACACATAAGAGCAGAGGCGGGCTGAGATGGTTAGGCAAGCAAATGCTAACTTTCTAAAAGTAGCATTTGCAAACACAGGATATTAAAATAAACTTTACTAAAATAAGTATTTTATTATTCTGAGTTCAGGCATACTAAGTTTGACTTCCTACCATGTTCTCTGAGTCTACTGGGATTATAGAGTGTAATAATTCCAGCAGCCCATTCTGGCCTACGAGAACAGGTAGCCTTGCAATAGTGAAAAACAGGAATGGCTGTAATTCACTATTAGGACATGCCACCCACATCAGGGCTTGTCCTACCTTGTGCTTACAATGCACCCTGCCTGTGGGCCTACCAAAGGGGTGATTTATATGAAGTAAAGGGAAGGCTTAGAGGCTGGCAAGTGTGTGCACTTACCCAACCAGCATGAAAGTCCAGACTGCATGCAGGTTCTGCAGCAGCAGACCTTAGACACATTTTTCAAGGCGGCTTCTGTGGGTGGCGCAACCCGCGCTGCAAGCCCACTAGCCGTATCGGTATTTACAAACCCTGGCACTCCGGGTGCACTTTACTGGGGACCGATAGTAAATCCAATAAGCCAATCATGGAAATCAATTACATGTATACACTTTACATCGGGAGCACTTGCTTGCACTGTGGCACTGATTGGCAGTGGCACAGTGCCCTGAGCAGCTAACACCAGCAAAACATCTGAGGCACATCAGCAAAAAAGTGGAAGGGAGACTCAAGCCAAGGTGCCAGGTCTAACAGCGCCACACAGTTAGGGTGACTCCTGTGGTGATCAGGGGGCCAAGGCTCATAGTGTCACAGGGACTCCCAAGAATTGGGGATGAAGTATTTAACGGAACTCAATTTTTTTCAAACCTTCCTGGCCCTTCTCTGGAGGCAGGATGGGGTTCCCCAGCAAAGACACTAACAGTGATGCAGAAGCTATAAGATAAGTGTATCTGCAGGCCAACCTTTTACCCCAGCCACTGCTGAGTGCCATGTATGAATGCAACATGTAGCTGCACCTACCCTTAAGGAGGACGTCTATGTACAAGAGACAGGAAACTCAGTGTGAATCTCAACTCAGTGTCACCGGGTGTGCTCTCAATAATGCATATGGAAAAAATCAAAGCTAGCACACACACTGAATAAAACAACATTTTAATTTGTAATCAGTAACACAGATAGAGTCCATACCAGACATATATAATAAAGGGGCACACTGGTGTAAACACTGATGTGCAATTTTAGGTCTGGCATTAGCCAAGACCTTTACATTTTAACAAAGCTGTATCTATTTAGTATCTTTAGTAAGCTTTCAACCAGCCCTCTTCATAATCCATTGGGCTGCCTTTGTATCATTCATATTATGCTTCCGCCAGCCACATTATACAACGAGGAGCAATGGATCAGTCCACTTCAACCATTGGTTCCTTTCTCTGTAAGTGAAGACATTCTTATGAAGCACAATATTGCCACCCATAGAGAAAGTATTCGTTTTCAATGCAGGGGGCTTGTCAGACAATGTCTATTTTACAGTGTTTTAATATGTTTATTTTATGACCGTTTTCTCTATGAGGAATAAGCAGCTTCCCAGACACACTACTCTGTCTATGCCTCTGTATACAACGCACCACACCTGAACACACACTGTATACATTTTTTTAATGGGCTTTAATTCCAACTCCTTGCAAGATGGCCACCTTACCATAATGGTGGCCATCTTTTATTGTTCTTGCAAATCTGTATTCTCTCCAAAAGAGTTAAAATGCCCATCTCTGCGTGTACACAGGAACCTCTGCATGCACATTCGTCTGCATGCAAAGTCGGCCATTTTTTAATGTTTTTGTAATAAAGAGTTACAGGCAAAAAACAATAAAAACAAGCAGGCGGCTGGCATCCACACCAGACCTCTTAGCTTTACAAATGCTTGTTTACGATGCAGCATCTGGGGATCTTATCACAGAAACTTTACTTTGACAGAAAAAAGAGAAGATGGATGTGCATGAATGTGTGCAAAACAGGTTTTGTGAAACTATATGCAGCACATGTACTGCTTATCTTTCATTGTACCATTGCAACTTTAATTGGAAGCAATGTGTTTTATATACTTCTGCAGTCTGAGAAGTGCAAAAAAAGAAAAATGTAAGGCAGTGGGCCCCCTTTTCCATCTATGCACTCAGGATCTGGCCCAATGCCCCCATTTCCATCAGGACCTCCCCAAATGCTGCTCCAATTTAGGAAAAAAAGATGAAGATTCGCCTCTCTAAAGAACACTGCATCACAATGCATTAACAACCTATATTCCAGCCACCTCTCCTATCACTCGTTGTCTTTATGCTTGCATTTCACCCAGTACCGCGCTCCGCTTCCTTTTGGCTAGGCTTGCACTATAGAAATCCACAAACATACATACTTCTTATTATGTAGGTGGAAAGAACGATGCAAAATTGATTTGCTCCAAGTTTTGTCATGGCACAAATTCCAATCGTTTGCTGTTTCATTGTTTTCTGTGCAAATACTTTGGAATATGTTATTTTCAGAACCTGAACAGTGCAGTGAGTTTCCAAAATGTAATAAAGAGTTAAAACGTTTCTTCTTTGTGATCAACGTTTCTGTTTTCTTCTGCTAGACATTTTGTATTGTTCTCTTTCTTTCCCGGTCGTAATGCTTTTAACTCTCTCGTTTTCTCTCTCTTTTTTTCATATTCTCTCGCTCTCTCCTTCCTCTATTTCTGACTATTTTATCTATAGCCCTTGTTATTCCCACAATTTTATTAGCCTAATTTAATAGCTGTCACCCACAACTGCTGTTTGTTCTTGGAGATAGTACAGTGTCTGTTTCATGAGATGCTACAGTCTCCATAGCGACCACAGAAACTCATGAGTAAGAAACCAACCAAAAAATATAAATAGCAAACACAAACAGCTTCTTGGATCACGAGTTGTTTTTGCCTGAAGGTTCAACATCCCAACTTACCCTCTGTCTGCTAAGATGTTTCCAATGCAGGATAATTGAATTTATTGTAATGCCTGCCATACAAATGAGTTTTTGTATCCCTTTCAAGTGTGCCCTATTGAACCTAGAGTATCAATATGTGCAAAACCAAGATGCAAAAAAGATTTAAAATATTTCCTAATTGGTAGATTATTCTGTAAAATGATACCAGATCATACCATTCAAACAATCATGTTGATTTTAAGAACACTATCCTATGGAGACCGGAGGCAAAGGAATATTCTAATCATGTATTTTTTAATTCATCCAATGAACTCTCACAATTAGACAACATCAGTGGTGACTCCTCCGCTATGGCGGAGGAGCACTGCCCTATCGCTTTTAAGCAGTGCGTTTAGAAACATAAATGCGAATATTTGCGTTGTTATTATTTTATGCTTCCTGCTGCTTTGCGGGCGGGTGGGCGAGGCTGCTCTGCTCTCCGTACTGGGATGTGGAGGAATGGTTTGCCCACTCCTAAGTGTGCAATGACTGTTTGGTCGGCCGTCTCCGGCTGCCCAGACCAGTCATGCGCACTTTCCCCTTCTCCGTGCAGGCTGCATTACAGCTTGTAAGGAGAACATGCCCAGCCCCTCGCTGAGCACCGTTTCACGGCGCTGGTTCACTGATAGAATATCGACGCCCAAAATATACCCATGCACAAATATCGAGTCATAAATATCGATGTAAAAAATATCGACATCCTATATTTATAATGGTAGGTATAAAAATATTGAGAAAAAAATAGCAATGTAAAAAATATAGATGTACAAAATATCGATGTATTTTTATATATATATAAATAATGTTAAATATATTAAATAATAAAATTAACTTACACATTTTTTGGGGATTTCATATACATTTTAAAAAATATAAGAAATAAATGTAATCTAAAAAAATTAAAATTCACATATAAAATGTAATATATATATATATATATATATATTCACTGAAAAAACCATAGGTTATAGACCATATATAGTTAGGAATTCGCATTTACAAAACCTTATTTTACTCACACAAAACCATTGAAATTCCATATATAGTTAGTTGCACTAACTATATATCGCGCACCCGCAATCCACTGCTGATGATGTCACATATTACATCATTCATGACATGGTCAGTGACATCACTGATGACATCACTGATGACATCTCAAATGACATCACTGATGACATCTCAAATGACATCACTGATGACATCACTGATGACATCTCATTTGACATTACTGATCACATCACTGATGATATCATTCATGTGATAATACGATGAACCTCTTCAGACTCTAATATAACCTTAGATACAATCAGTGTAAACAGACACTCACAGACTGTCACTCATCCATGGAGTTACTCACACACCTAGTCAGTCATGCAAAGAATCAATCACACCTCCATTTCCTCAACTATACAGTAATACAAACTTTACTTATTCAAACATATACTAACACATATTTACTCTCTTATACAATCCCTGATACAAGTTCACAATGATCCATACAGCCACTCACACATTCACTGGCTCTTATGCACAGTTATTTATATATGTCAACTCTCACATGTACTGTGTTTTACATATGTACTTACTTTGACATGTAGCACTGAGATATCCATTCACTCACCAATACACTTATGCACACAGTCAACCGCCCATACAGCTGTTTCCACATGCACTTTTGAAACCATACATCAAGTGAATCAACTGCTCACACATCTATGCACAGAGTCATACACCTCCCAGCCACCCACACACACACTCAGTCTCCCATACAAATACTTGGGCAACCAATCAATAACCCATATAGTTACTCATATAGCTACTTATCAACACATGCAACAGTTTACAGAACAACAGACATAATGATGCACAAATTAAGACAGTTTAGTCACTAGCCCATGCACTCAGTGAGACACATTTAATCACTCACTCATACAGTCAGTCATGCACCTACTAAATCCTTCATCCAGACACTTATACATCCACTCATTCTTCAATATGTAAGACATATTTTAACTTTACAGAAACATACAGTCACTGGATGTTGTCATCAGTGATGTCATCAGTGATGTCATTTGAGATGTCATCAGTGATGTCATCAGTGATGTCACTGACCATGTCATGAATGATGTAATATGTGACATCATCAGCAGTGGATTGCGGGTGCGCGATATATAGTTAGTGCAACTAACTATATATGGAATTTCAATGGTTTTGTGTGAGTAAAATAAGGTTTTGTAAATGCGAATTCCTAACTATATATGGTCTATAACCTATGGTTTTTTCAGTGAATTTTCAAGGTTTTGTAAATGCTAATTCCTAACTATATATGGTCTATAACCTATGGTTTTTTCAGTGAATTTTCAAGGTTTTGTAAATGCTAATTCCTAACTATATATGGTCTATAGCCTATGGTTTTTTCAGTGAATATATATATATACATACATATATAAACATATATCATCTGTATATCTATATAAATACAAACATAAATGCATGCATACATATACTTATATGCATACAGATGCATGTTATTTACATGAAAGTTGAAAAAACACTAATAAAAGCAAAGCTAAAAAGCCACCTCATTACAAACAGAATGGCTTTAACTTAAATGAGGGCGAGATCTATTGCATTTTCAATGCTTGTTTACTTTGGTTCCATCAAGAAGGCATTCAGATGTGTCACACATTTGCCATAAATCCTGAATGTTAGCACTCTAGTTGCACATTAGATCACTGTAGTAAAGCTACTGCTCACCAGGGACGTCTGCTGCTGGTATTCAAAGTGCATGTTTCAGTCTGCATGTCAGAATTTTTTTAATGAAATAGAAGAGGATTTGAGAAGTCACTCAAAATGATCCCTAATTTTTCTTTCTGAAGCACTAATCATACTTTCTATGGCAAAATTAACCCCCTCATGTTGTTCCTTTTTAAATTGAGTGTTTTCAGACTTACCACTTCATTCCAATCAAGATGGCTTTTGGTGTGCCATACTTTTGTCATAAGTAAGACTGTTAGCGCTCTAGTTGTTCTTTAGAACACTCTGGGACATTCTGTCATTGGGCTATACTTGGGCTACATCTGGGTGATATTTGGGCTACATTTGGGCTCTTTTGTCTCTGGTGGCCCTTTTGGGAGACTGCATGTCAGAATTTTTTAATGAAATAGAAGAGGATTTGAAAAGTCACTCAAAATGTGCCCTAATTTTTCTTTCTGCAGCACTAATCATAATTCATATGGCAAAATATACCCCCTCATTTTGTTCCTTTTTAAATTAAATGTTTTAAGAGTTACCACTTTATTCCAATCAAGATGGCTTCAGGTGTGCCATACCTTTGTAATAAGTAGGACTGTTAGCGCTCTAGTTGTTCTTTAGAACACTCTGGGACATTCTGTCATTGGGCTATACTTGGGCTACATCTGGGTGATATTTGGGCTACATTTGGGCTCTTTTGTCTCTGGTGGCCATTTTGGGAGACTGCATGTCAGAATGTTTTAATGAAATAGAAAAGGATTTGAGAAGTCACTCAAAATGTGCCCTAATTTTTCATTCTGCAGCACTAATCATACTTTCTATGGCAAAATATACCACCTCATGTTGTTTCTTTTTAAATTAAATGTTTTAAGAGTTACCACTTTATTCCAATCAAGATGGCTTCAGGTGTGCCATACCTTTGTAATTAGTAGGACTGTTAGCGCTCTAGTTGTTCTTTAGAACACTCTGGGACATTCTGTCATTGGGCTATACTTGGGCTACATCTGGGTGATATTTGGGCTACATTTGGGCTCTTTTGTCTCTGGTGGCCATTTTGGGAGACTGCATGTCAGAATGTTTTAATGAAATAGAAAAGGATTTGAGAAGTCACTCAAAATGTGCCCTAATTTTTCATTCTGCAGCACTAATCATACTTTCTATGGCAAAATATACCCCCTCATGTTGTTTCTTTTTAAATTAAATGTTTTAAGAGTTACCACTTTATTCCAATCAAGATGGCTTCAGGTGTGCCATACCTTTGTAATAAGTAGGACTGTTAGCGCTCTAGTTGTTCTTTAGAACACTCTAGGAGGCTGCAGTAGAACACAAAGGAATCAACTGACAGTCTCTGTCCTTGTTGGATGTACATGTTTTACTGAGAATGTCAGACTTCATTTTCACATGACTGAGAAAGATAATGTGAATTTACAGAAAATATGCTTTCAGTTTAGCTTATAGATCCCCTTCCAAACCACTGTGGGAAAATCATGAGATATTAGTTTTCTTTCAAACAATATTCATGATATCACAGCAGAAGGTTTTTTCACATGGTAAAATCACCTTAGAACCCACCACAATTCCTAAAACGAGTATGGTACCATCAACAAATGATTTATAATGTAACTAAAGTCCTAAAACCCTCTATTAACTACAATGCTTTTTAATGAGGTGCTATCATGCATATTGGTCCCAAGATGGCTGCCAACACTTCTTGGATGAAGTGCTGAAAGCCAATCAGATCAGATGTGTGGTTAGGCTCCGCCCAGATATATATCTTTTTTTGAACCTAAATTACTCAAAATCCACTGGAGCACATATATTGAGACCTAGCAAAGGCACATCGGGCTAACAGTCCCTACAATTTTGCCAAGTTTCGTGCAAATCCATTCAGCCGTTCGAGCTAAAAGTGAGGCCAACCGCCCTATGGAAATTAACATGGGAAAAACGCGTTTTGGGACCCCCTTTTTTCTCGGCCCCCCCTTGATGAAACCCCCCCCAAATTGTCAGGGGCTGCTCAGAAACAAAATGTTCCATTTTCCTGAAAATTTCAGCAAATTCCGTCCACAAACGCCAAAGTTATTAGACATAGAATTTTCAAAAATCCCATAGAGAAAAAATCCTAACTATATATACCTACTGGCGACCGCCAATAGGTAATATATATATATATATATGTGTGTGTACTTTAAAACAATTCATAAACTTAATTTAAATTTATTTTTAAATTTGATAAATATATAAAAAATGTCAAATACATATAAATACATAAACCTATACCATAAAATCTGACACAAAATTGCATTATATTATAAATTAAAACATTAAAATATTTAATAGTAATTCAACTTAAATTTTGCGCTCCACTGAGTGCAACAGTATGGCGAGTGTTGGATAGCAAAGGGGTAAAAATAACTATTCCTACTCCAGTGAGTGCAACAGTAGGGAAAATGTTGGATAGCGAAGAGGTAACAAATACTATTCCCACTCCACTGAATGCAACAGTAGGGAAAGTGTTGGATATCAAAGGGGTAAAAATTACTATTCCCACTGCAGTGAGTGCAGCAGTAGGGAAAGTGTTGGATAGCAGGGGGGTAAAAATTAGTATTGCCATTGGAGTCAGTTCCAAATAAAAAAAATAAAAAATATCATCAACAAAACAAAAGATTAAAAAAAGAAGTCACATATATAAAAAAATCAAATTTACAAAATATTAAACATATTATAATGTTAAAAAGATTTAACATATACTTAGAATGATTTAAAAAAAAGTTTACAAGCAAATAATTGTTTTGAAAAGAAATTATTTACAATCAAAAACATTAAATATTACATAAATGTAATCTTTTTCATTCATACCCTATGACACCACACAATTCTCTACACACATCGAAATTAAAAAGTGTACCTCCATAATTAACATAATTAACTATCAATTAAAGAAATATTATTAATTAAAAAACAAATTAAAACATACAAATTAATTTACTCCCCAAACATTACCCCTATAAACCAAAACTCACACACAAAATAAAAATAATCCATTACCATAAATATTCACGAATCAATGATTTAATATGAATGATCAACTAATTAATAATTGATTAAACATAAATTACTTTGCACCGTCTACCCCAATAAATACCACAACCCACACCTAAAAAACATTACTCAATTTCCAATAACTAAGTTCACATTAATAAATTAATATCAATTAAAAACAACGTATTAATTAATTTAAAATAATTTACTTCCCACCCTTTACCGCTATAAACCTCACAACTCACATCTTAAATTATTTACAGAATTGCAATATTAAAATGTTAATAACTTAATTAACAAATAATTATTAATTAATTATGAAATAAATTACTTTCCACCCTATCCCCATTAAACACCACCACCAATCTCTAATTAATAATAATTAGCAAGCAATTAATAATATGAATAATAAATTAATTCCCGCAATTAACACTATAAAATATAAAGTAAATAAATATTAATAAATAGAAAATATTAGTTCATTTATTATAATTAACTTACTTCCACCGTATTCCCCTATAAACCCACAACCCACTCTTAAATAAACAAAATTAACATAATTACCAATTAATTAATAATAATTAACAACCAATTAATAAATAATTAATAATAAATTAATTCCCACTATTAACACTGTAAAATGTAAATTCAATACATATTAATAAATACAAAATATGAATACAGGTATTACAATTAAATTACTTCCCTCCCTATTCCCCTATAAACCCACACCTGCTCCTAAAAAAATGACACAATTAACAGATTACCAATTAATTAATTAATAATATTTAACACCCAATTAATAAATAATTAATAATAAATTAATTCCCATGGTTAACACTATAAAATCTAAATTAAATAAATACTAATACAAAAATTAATTAATTTATTATAATTAAATTACTTCCCACCCTATTCCCATATATACCCCAAACCCGCTACAGACCGAAACAACGCAAAATATAATTTAAATAAAATTAATGACTACTAATAATGTAGCACATGTATTAAAAATCAAAAGCAAAACTTATCCAAAAAAATAGTTCACACACTTTTAAAATACATACTAAAATACAAAACACTAATTAAAACATTGATATTTTGAAAAACTATATTTTTGCAAACGATATGAATGACTTCGATATTTTCAAAAACGATATTTCTTACCTCCAAGTCGATATGCTAGACCACGATATTCTTGCTGTCGATATTTCTGCACACAATATTTCCAACTCGATATTTGTGTATGTCGACATTTCAAGCTCAATATTCTGTCTGTGCACCCATGGCGTTCAGACGAATCACAACGCTGCATTGCAGTGTTGTGATTGGTTTAGGGGAGGGAGCCGGGCTGTCTGTTTCCTGTTCCTGGAGCAGAGACAGGGAGCAGGGGCAAGACCCAGCGGAAAGGTAAGTTTCTTTCTTTTCCTAAATTTTTAATTCATCCCGTGACCCCCCCCCGTGATCCCCACCTGTGACACCCCACACGAACCCGCCGGTGACAACCCACGCCCGCCCCGCTACCCTCGAGCCATGCCGGCCACCACTGGACAACATCTCTTGCTTTGCAGTTTTGAGGGAGGGTCCTTACAGAGGCTTGTGACGGTAGGAATCTGTCGCAGTTTTGGCATTGCCTTAAATGGGGCAAATGCCCGGACGAGCGTCCAAGGTCTTCCCATGTGGACCAACATCTGTGGGTCAGTTTCTTTGAAAATCAATTTAGGACAGACAATAGGGCCGTGGTGGTTCTTCCCCCGCCCAACCCTGATGAACGCCTAATATTTACACACTCAGAGGTAAAAACCGTTATGAAATCTATCCCGAGTGGTAAAGCGCCAGGCCCTGACTGCATTCCGGCAGACCTATTTCGGCAAGAACAGGACCTCTGGGTTCCCTATATTACTATCCTGGCCAACGCTTTAGCTAATGGCGCGCAGGTCCCCGATTCATGGTACGGGGCTGAGATATTACCGATATATAAGAAGGGTGATCTCTCAGTCCCGTCAAATTATCGGCCGATCAGTTTAATAGACGCTGTACAAAAAATCGCGGCCCGCATAGTTCTGGGACGTATCCAGTCCTGGATGCTTGAGTCTGATATACTAACACCCTTAAAAGCGGGTTTTCGAACCCATGTAGGCACCCTTGACCAGGCATTCAGGTTCGTGTTACTCTACTGGAAGGTCGTCTTCATTGGGGCTGGGAAACTATATGCGGCCTTTGTGGATCTAAGCTCTGCATTTGACCTTGTACCAAGGACAAAACTATGGGAATGTTTAATAAAATTGGGCATGCCAGTAGAATTGGTGAGGCTTCTGGTAAACCTACATGCCCACACATACGCACAGGTTCGCTGGGGTAAGCCTGGTGAAGTCACTGATAGATGTGATGTCGCCAAGGGTGTTAGACAAGGGTGTGTTTTG
The DNA here is from genome assembly GCF_964263255.1 of Lissotriton vulgaris. NCBI lineage: Eukaryota > Metazoa > Chordata > Amphibia > Caudata > Salamandridae > Lissotriton > Lissotriton vulgaris. The sequence continues at coordinate 755,631,983 of NC_141699.1, read as the reverse complement.
GCCCCTACTTTATTTTCTTTATTCATTAACGGATTCCTAAACTATTTTATTATCCACCCTACAGATGCTCCATCACTGGCTGGTATGAAAATCCCTTTGCTCATGTTCGCGGACGACACGCTTTTAATATCTAAAACGAGACAGGGACTTCAGCTAGCCCTGTCTAGGTTTGAACTGTTTTGCCATGAACATGAGCTAGAGGTTAACGTGGCTAAGACCAAGTTTAAGGTTTTACGGGGAAAAGTCCAATTACAGCTAGGGTAACAATAAGTGGGGCTACTCTTGAACAGACTTCGGTTTTTACATATCTTGGTGTCACATTTAGTGACAATCCTAGCTGGAACCCCCAGATAGATCTTCTTGCTTTAAAGCATGCTCAATGAGGTGGAGCTCTTCCTAAAGAATATAAATGTTCCCTAACAAAACCATGTTAACCCACTTTAACTGGTCCTCTTATTGATTGAATGGTTTTTATGACTGATTTGTGTAGTATGACTTTTATGATGAAATATCGAATAAAGACTTCTTTGACTTGACTTGACTTGATTACTTCTTTGTTAAACGTACCTTTTCATTAGAGGTCTGAGCATGGAGATCACTACTTGTAAGCCATTGAGACAAAGATGGATAAAGGTGTTTATTGAATTTGTTCCTGGCACAGATTAGATTTAAAAAAATGATGGAATGGAACGTGATCAGAGCAATTGTCAGTGCTTTAGACAAATTCAAGCATTTTCATCTCTTACTTTTTTGCTGAGCCTCCACAAATGAGAAGGGTATGTGCAGACATAGGCCAAAACCAGTTGTGTTTCATGACTCCAGCTGCACCTCACTAATGCGCCCTTCTTGGCAGACACATGTTCCGGGTGGGAGGGAACAAAGCTTAGCATTTTAGGTTAGACAGTTCATTTTGGAGTGGGGTCAAAAGATATTTGCCTACGGATGGCATCTGTCATCAATCTGATTTTTCCTCTACATTTTTTTATGTACTTTTGTTCTACACGAGGATCTTTTTGCCGTGGAGAAACAATTCCTGTAAGACTCGATAGGATACGGGTGTTTGCACCATTTTCCCACTACGAAAGACACTTACAGCTGCTTATAAAGGAGTGTATTTAGGTTTGTTTTCAAAGCTGGAAATGCTCTGCACGCACCCAGCCTTGATCCCCCGAACAACCCCTACTTACTGGCGTGAATGGCTTTTTTCCATCTCCTCCACCACAAATGTGACTATCTACTAAGCCACCGAATTGGCATATCGATTAAAATGTTATGCTCCATTTGTGGGTGTATTTGTCAGCGGATCTCAAATGTGTGCATATGTAGTTCACTTTTTTGCTCTCCTAAGTTCAACGCACATGCGCAAAAAAATTGTAAATCAAGTCCAGTCTGAGCTTACCGTTAGCATGGACTGGAGGTAAGGTAGTGAAATGGGATCTCTAGACAGCCGGTATAAATATATCTGTAAAGAGATTGGGATGCACACCTCCGTATTCTTCCTTAAACATCCTTATTCTTCCTTTTCTATTGTGATTGCGTGCAGATTGCAATGGCGCTCTGCCCACATGGCGCCAAAAAACGAAAACGTGATTCCAAAATAGGGGGCGAGTTGAGAAGGTCCGGATGGACACCGAATGAGCATCAGAAACTTGAAAATATGGCAATTCTCTTTCCGCGTGTGGACAGATAACACTGTTGATTAAAACTGAGTGATAAAGAGGAGAAAATATGGATTACGTTTGAGTACTAAGGTTTAAATAGTTGACATAAAATATAAGCCAAGGAAGGCTTTATACAATGCTGTGCAATTGTCTGGGTGTGAGAACTCGCCCCCTATTTTGGAATCTCTAGACAGCCCCCATTTGTCTCAAGAAGTACAGTGAGCCTTGTTTTACTGGGAAGTAAGCCTAGGGCACTTCCTCCCAAGGCAGATTCTAGCTGCTTTTAAATCACTGAGTTTCTAAATTAAATGAAACTGAAACCATGTGAATAACTGACTGGTAGACAACCTTCAGAAACTGTGTCAAAAAATATGGTTTACAGGAATCCAGCAGCCTGAAGAGATAAAGATGAGCTTTGGTGTGTTATGCACCTACGGTAAAGAATGAAAATTGAAGCAATGTCCCATAAATGCTTAACCTCCTTCTAAAATACTTAAAACAGGTGCTGCATTGGTCATAACCATGCATACACATCAGCACATCACCATGAGAACATCTGCTCCACACAGGATTACGAGAAACACAGACCTACTATGAAAAACCACAACATACATTTGCCCACCACCCAACACTGCCTAATACACCACAGTGTAGGCCAGCAATCTAAGCACAAGGAATCATATCATCAACAAAACTACAAAACTTGAAAACACTTGCCCTTACCATATAATTGAGGGCAAGAAACACCACAAATATATATAGATGCCAGCTGTAAATCTGAATGACAGCTATAAAGTATGGAGTCCACGTATTCCTTGACCAATGAAGGGTGTGAAAAAATGTACCAAGCAAAAAACATTCATTGTATTGAAAGGATGATGTGTTGAGAATGTATCCATTCCCCCATTTCCCTAACCTGACACCCTCCCACCCTTTGATCCAAATAAAGGTATGGCACCTCTGAGTGCTTCTCAGGATGCGTCCCTGATAGCATCACCTTTACCCTGTGAGGGAGCTCAGGCAATCAACTTAAAGGGGGCCCGCAATTTGATGATAATATCCTGGAATATTACAGGTTCGAAGGGCAAACTGTCTCAAATAGATAGGGAGGTTTTCATCGATCAAGCCGATATTATTATCTTCCAAAAGAGCTGGGATTTAATGGCCTCTGAGAGGCAAGGTTCTAAAACCTTCTTCATCTCAGCCCAGAAGACTCGTTCTGGTAGAGCTTTGGGCAGCCTGACAACATGGATGAGCATCAGGTTAGGGTGCGAGGTGCAACAGTTACATACCAGCTCCACGATATTCTTCATCTACAATTGGAGCAGTGGAATGGCAAAAAACTATTTTTTAATAATGTTTATAACTTGAAAACTTCCACAGCCACAGAATCTGGGGTAATTGCTGACTTGAGGGAGGGTATATCCACTAGTAACAGAGATCGTGCTATCATAATGGTGGTTGATTTTAATGTTTTTGGGACCATCAGCCTTAATACGCGGTATTGCCAGTGATGAAGCTAGAACTGTATTCCTCTGCAAGATGGAGTTTGTATTACAACCACATCTAAGGTTGCTTTACAAATGATGGATCTCTCTCTTTCAAGTCAGCTAAGAAATTGCTGTGGCCGTACTCCATCAGACCTAAAGAGGCAACCCACATTTAGATGGGGACTTTATAGAAGTAATATTGACTATTTTCTTTTAGATCGCCATTCATGGCCTGCATTGATAGATATGAGGTTTGAGACTAGATATGAAAGCGATTGTTTCCCTTTGTTTCTAATCCTTGAGGATAGTCTGGCCCCTGCTGCTTCATTCCATGATTTGCCAAGGGGGAAATGGTTGTTACCTATAACAGGAGGAATGTGAGATGGAAGGCCATTGTTTCTAACAATGGCATTTTAGGTCAAATATTCTCCTGCTTAGAGCCTTTTCTGCTGAGACTGAGTGACCATGATCTTGCCCCTCCTGATATAATGAAGTCTCATGATGATTGCTTTGCTGCTTTGAGAAACACTTAGTTCACCAAGATTATACTGAGCCCTAACCCTATGCATAATAGTAATCACTCTTGGTATGATAAAGAGTGTGGCGAGCCAAAAACGTTCCAGGTTAAATGTATCAAAAGTGGCCCACAATCCTTAATCTAGGAAGCAAGCGCTAGGTATAAAGTAATCCTTAAACATGCTAAGAGATCCTGGGGCTCTTTAATATGGGGGGTTGTTCTGGATGCCTTTCAGACTAAATATCAGGTAACTTTCTGGCAGATTTTAAGCCATGCAGGTAAATTGGCCATAATGAACCCTGAATCAAACATTTTACCAATGGACTGGGTGGCCAATTTTCAATCTTCATATAGTGAGGTTAAGCCAACTGACGCCGACCAGGACCTGGCTCCACAGGAGACGTTGCTTGTTGATCCACACTGCATGGAGGGGCACCTCCCAGGCCTCATCAAAAGTCATCTAACACCAACATGGCATTTATATTGGCTGAAACACAGCAAGCTATTTGTTAGCTGAAATCCAGGAAGGCTCCTGGCCCAGCCAAGCTTCTTGGGGACCTGTTTAAATCTGCGACAGAGGTCTGGGAGCCGTACTGAAATCATATTTCTAATGCTATACTGGTAGGTGCATCTGTCCCTGATTCCTGCTTTAGAGCAGAAACAGTGCCCATAGACAAGAAGGGCTTGAGATCTGCTGCGGCAAACTATTAGCCTATTAGCCTGATAGATATGGCCCAGAAGGTTTTTAGTAAACAAGTCATGGCCTGCCTGAATGCTTGGATAGAAGATAACAACATACTGTCCCCATTTCAGGCTGGTTTTAGTCCCAAAATAAGGACTGTTTACCAAGTCTTCAAGTTTCTGATTTTGAGGTGTAAAATAGTAGATCTCCCCAGAGGGAGTCTCTGTGTAGCATTTGTGGACCTCAAGGCTGCATTTGATATGGTTTCCAGTGCCAAACACTGAGCAGTCTTGAGGGAGTTGGGTGTTACTTCTGTGCTACTTGAAATTATTGTTCGATTCCATACTGGTAATTTCACCCAAGTAAGATAGGGTTAATTTGGCAAACTAATAGGCTATACTAGTCGACAAGGGATTTGGCAAAGATGTGTACTCCCCCCAACACTTTTCCTATTATTCATTAATAAGTGTGTCGAATTTTTTAATGGGCTGTGCTAACAGCTCACCACCTGTCCTAGGGGGGTTAATATCCTAGCACTATTCTTTGAGAAGACACCCTTTTGGTGTCAAAAACTCCCAAAGGCCCAGAAGTACTACTAGATAGATTTAATTAAATTAGCAAAAGTCATGGGTTAGCCATAAATGGTGATAAAACAAAATGTATGACTGTCCACCACCATAAACAATTCTGCTAAACAGTCAGATTGGGGGGGGGGTTATACCTGGAGAGAGTTGAAGATTTTGACTATCTGGATCTTCGTCTGTCTAGCATCAGTTCATGAAATAGCCAGGCTGTTAAGATTGGGCTCCTTCTTAACCAAAAGGCTGCTGACACATTGAATTTGCAAAAAAAGATTTTTTTTGCACCATGTCCCCATTTTGGGAAATTTGGAGAGCTAAGCTGTGGCAGCGGCCACCTATGGTTCTGAACTTTGGGGTCACAGTAATTTTAAATCCTTGGGGATAACTGAAAACAAGTTCCTGAGGGCAGCGCTTAAACTCCCCCACAGTACTCCCTTAGTTTTTTGCAGAGTGGAACTGAACATTTTTTTAATCGACGCCTTGGAGAAACTAAAACCTGTCTTATATTTGCTTACGTTATGGGTGGTACCTGAGTTAGAATACATAAGGAACAGGCTTAAGGATATCCTTTGAATTCCCAGGTGTGCTGCTAATCTGCAATGGTTAAGTTATGTTAAGCAGTCCCTTTTTGCTTTGATATTCTTTGACCTGTAGCAATGTCCAGAGTCTATCTCTGCCTCCTCCGTTAAAAAAGTTAAAGATGCCTATTGAGCATATGAGTGGAGGAAGATGTTGACATAAACTAGTTGCGATAGTGTAGCTGAGTATTTGTTGAACCATAAATGCCAGCCAAAGTTTGAAACCTTTTTGAACAAGATTGACTTGCCATTTACTAGATTGTTGCATACAAGATTCAGCTGGGTACTTTATCGCTTGTATCATTTACTTGTAAGGGGAAGCCTCGCTCAGAGGGTAGGACAGCTTGCCTGGCCTGTGGGGCAAATTAGGAAACAGATGTCCACCTCCTCTTCTTTTGCTCTACATTCGCTAGACAACGGAGACACTGGACTGCTCCTTTGTGCGGATAGCTTGAAAAATGTCTCCATAAACAAGCTTTGCGAATCAACAGGTTAGACACTGGGTCATGTGTTGTTTTCTCTATTGCTAAAATGTCTAGAAGCATTGTTAAGCAAGCAATAGTTGTTAGCTCAGAACATAGGAACTAGCTTGTATCTGCAATATTTGTAAATGTACATTTTGCCAAGTTGGGCGGTTTGGTGGTAAGCCTATCCTACAAAGGTATTCCTGTGCTTATTTTGCCTTAGAGTCTAATTACACAGCTTGTCTTAAAATTCAATATTATATCTTTTTATACTACTTTTATTATTCTTAATGTTGTGCTCTCACTTTTAAGATTGATTATGTATCGCTATTTTATCTAAAGGTAGGTTTTAAAGATTTTGGATATTCTACTTGTAAAAACACTTGTACAATGTTCAAGTTTTAGCTTATTTTTTGCCAAACTAGCCCTGTAATGTATTTTTATTTTGTGTTGCTTTTCAGGTCTCCAACTGAAATAAAGTATTTAAACTCGAATCGTAAAGTCAAATAACAGCTGTGCAGTATGTAGTCCACTTATTCCTTGACTAATGAAGGGTGCAACAAAATTCACCAAGCAAAAAACATTCATTGTACTGAGAGGACGATGTATTGAGAATGTATCCAATGTATAAGTGATTAGGAAACCTCTGTACTAAATGGACACCACAAGTGTGCAAACAACAAATCAAGGAAGGTACATCTTGCCTCTCACAGCACACCATGGAAACTGAGAAAATTGTAGCTGGCTATTACAAAGATGGGTTATGAAGTGATGCTAGAGGTTCTCTAGAATCATCCCTTTATGGGCACACACTTTCTTATCTTTCCACCAAAAGAAAGACTTCCACTCTGTTGATTCAATGATTCATAAGTGATTCATTTGATTAGTATTTAGACTTGGTTTTCAGCATGGTTTGTTTAACATTTCATGTTTCTCAACTGTTTTGCAATGTCATCATCATTTATCCTATCCAATGCATTTCGGGCATTTAGAATCATGCCCTTCATCAGGGAATTGACACTGTGAAACGGAAATGAGGTACCGTTATAAAACAATATGTGGTAAATAATAACATTGTAATGTAACATCACGAAAATTACATATGTGAAATATGAGTAAAAAAGGCATGAGCTGAAATACATAAGCAAGCTTACAAACAAAAAGTAATCCTGGTATACGCTCTAGGTAAACATTGAAATGCGAATGAGATTTCACTTACATGCCTTTCTGTGTGATGTTATTGAGATCTGTAAAAGAACGGTAAGGTTTGGTTAAAACCACGTGTGTCGAGGGCTAAAGGGTGGCGCTGAGAAAATACGGGTCTATCTAGGTTCGTAAACTGACCTGAAAAGAAGCTCGAATGTGCTCAGGTACGTTACTCGTCTTCCACTGCGACGGCACGAAGTCAGTCTGCCGCGCTTGGATATTTTGAAATGAATCCGGTCATGTGATGTGTCATGTGACAGTAAATCAGGAAGAAAGACTACGATGGTTCGGTATATCTCGGCCGGAAAGTCGAACTAATTGCGAAAAAGTGGAGTTGGTTCAGGGAATCATCCAATCAACTATTGAAGAATGTACACAATAAATTAAGGTGGTATTATGGTTCCACAGCAGGAACATAGTTTAGAGATGAAAAAAATTAAAAAAATGTATTAAAAAACGTGTTGGGGCGCGAACCTGTGACGGATGAGTGTTCGGGTCATCAGGTATAGAGGGTAGTACCATTGGTGTATCTGACGGAAATACTGGGAAAAGTGTGAATGTAGTGAAACGATAGGTCAGTGAGTGTCATATATAATAGTGAACAAACACAGTATTACACAAGGTGCAGTCTTCGGAGCAATTAATTATAAATAACAAGAAAATTCAATTCTTTCATTCAAACCCATCGGTTTTTGGGTGGAAAGTTTTTGGATCCAGTAGTTCTCTCTTCTGAGAAGGTATTTTGAATTGTCTCTCCCCTCCATTTTCTGGACTGTTTCTAGTATGATGTATTTAATTTGGGAAACATTGTGCTTTTCTTCTACAAAGTGCGCTGATAAAGCTGATTTCGTGTTCTTCAATCGAATGTTAGACTTGTGTTCTGTTAGTCGTATTTTGATACGACGCTCTGTCTTACCCACGTACATCTTCCCACATGGGCATCTTATTCCATAGATTAAATTGCTGGATTCACAAGTGGCATTCACCTTAAGTTTGATGGGATGGCCTTGTAAAGGATGACATATGGTGTTTCCTCTGATTATACTGTTACAATTGCCACAGTTAAGACACGGTTTAGTTCCTGAATGTGATGTGATATACGGTGGTTTGTTCTGGAGAATTTCACCCAAGTTTTTTGCTCTAGTGAAAGCGAATATTGGCTTTAGATTGAATGACTGTTTGAAATCTGGTTCCATGTTCAAAATAGGCCAGTGTTTCAAAATGATTTGTTTGTATTTCCTACTAGCTGTAGAATATTTTGATACCACGACTGTGCGTGTTTGGTCTGTTTTCACCTTGGGGGTTAAGAGTTTAGATCGGTCTATTTTGTCGATTCTTGTTTTGGATTCTTCTACTAGAGTTGGTGGGTAGCCTCTCGAAATAAATTTGTTGGTCATTTCTTTAAGTCTGGTTTTAAGGATTTTGTCGTCAGAGGTAATTCTTTTCACTCTAGCCATTTGTGAGTATGGTAAGTTTCTGATAAGGTTGGGTTAATGAAAACTTGAATATAGTAGCATATTGTTCCTGTCTGTGGGTTTGATATATAGGTCAGTCGTGAATCCATCTGGGGTAATAGATACTCTAACATCCAAGAAGTTGACCACAGTGTCTGATATATCCCACGTCAATTGAATTCGTTGGTCTATATCATTGAATTTGCTCAGTTCCATTATTAGTCTCTCCTCGGTATTTGTCCAAATGATGAAAAGATCATCAATGTATCGGATGATCATTTTGAGATTATCAGTCCATTCTTTTTTGGAAAGGATGTGTTGACTTTCATACCACTGCATGAATATATTGGCATATACGGGTGCTGCCGAATTGCCCATAGCCATACCGGTGAGCTGTTGGTACCAAGATTCGTTAACTTTGAAATAACTGTGATACAGTGTGAAGTGAATCAGCACCATGAGAAAAGTCTGGAAATCAAGGTCTAATTCTGTGTTGAGAAGGGCAGTTTCCATTGCTTCTATGCCCATATCATGAGGTATGCTGGTGTATAGGCTACGTACATCTGCTGTGCACAAAATCACTTTTTCAGTAGGGTTCAGGGATATCTGTTGAAGTTTTCGTAAGAATTGTGAGGTATCTTTCACATAAGTTTGCATAGATTGCACTGTAGGTTGCATGTATTTATCAATCATTTGACCAATTGGTTCGTGTAGACTCCCTCTCGTTAACACAATCGGCCGCATTGGCGGATCATGGGTGTTTTTGTGAATCTTCGGAACCATCCTTAATGTTGGACTTTTTGGATTCAATGTGGTAAGAAAGTTCTTTGTTCTTTCAGTGATAATACCTTGTTGCTGGGCTCCGTCGATAATGGTTTTTAGAACTTTGGAAAATTCTACTGTAAGATTGTAATCAAGTTTGCTGTAAGTGTTGATATCTGTGATGTGTTCCATCACTTTGGCATTATACATCTCTGTGTTCATGATTACGATGGCTCCCCCTTTATCTGCTTTAGTAAATGTTATGTTGTTATCAGTAGCCATTTTGTGCAGTGTATCAAGATCCTTTTGTGTGGTGTTTCTTCTTTTTGGTTTAACATGTTTGATCTTGTGAAGGTCCTGCTTGACTAGATTTTCAAATAAATCCAACGTCTTATGGCTTATCGGAGCCTGAAATGTACTTTGGGGTCGTAGTCCTAGCAATTGGTCTTTTTCAGACTGTGGACGTTCCGGTAGTGTGTTGTCGAAAAAGTGTCTCAATCTGAGTTTGCGCATCAGCTTGAAGAAGCTTACTTCCAGTTCTAAGTTATCGGTTGTGGTGGTAGGCACAAAAGATGTGCCTTTTTGTAGTAATTCTAGTTCGTAGGAGTTGAAGTGTTTATCACTTATGTTGATAACTAGTTGTTCTGTGGTTGGTTCTTTTTGGACCTTTTCTCTTTCTCTTTCTCCTTGGTTATTGCTGACGTACTCCGTGTAGTTGGTGGTTCTCTTTCTTTGTCCTTTTCTTGTGCTTCTCCTGGGTCTCCTTTTTGTGCTTGGCCCTGGTCTAAAAAAGGGTTCGTTTCGGTTGTTTTGCTGGTGGTTGGTTCTTCAATTGGTGTTTTGTCTTGTGCTGTTCTTGTGGGTTGAGATTTTCGTAATTTTTTACTGGTCTCACTGTCAGTAGAGGATGTTTCAGTATTGGAGTTGTATGGACGGTTCCTACGTTTTTGGGCATAGATATCGGCCCATGTATAAACTTCCCCTAAACGATAATCGAGGGTATCCCTCTTGAATTTACGGATTTTACGTTCGTTGATTTCCTTTGAGAGTCGGTCTATTTGGCTTTTGATATCGTCCAGAGTTGTTCTTAATTCATCTTCCGTCATCATTTTAGAGAGTTCAGATGTTGTTTCCTCTATTTCCGTACTGAGTTCCTCTAGTATGGTGGATAATTCTTGTATGATCAATAAGATCAAATCTAGTGAACATTTGTTCAAAATTTCATACCAGCGTTCCTGAAACTTTTTAGAGTGTTTGCAAAGGGATGGTTTCAGTGCAATTCTTAGGCCTCGTGGTATGCGTAAGTTGCGGTGATATCTTATGAGAGTACTGGCATGTAGTTGTTGATTGGTTTTCCTTTTAGAAAGATATAATAGTTGTTTAATGTTTTGCTCTTTGGACCGGCTTGTGGTTTCCTGTGTGAGTTCTTCCCTGATTAGAGAACAAATTTGATCAGCATCCTTAGCTTCAAACGCGAAGGTGGAGGCTCTGGCCTCCGTGCTTTTTGATATATCCTCGTAATTGCTCATTTTGTGAATTGTTTGTATGGTTATTTAGTGCGTGCTATCTTTCTTGGGGACACTGAATGAGGAAAAGTACTTGTTTTGTTGGATAGATGCACAGCAAGTTTGTTGTGGATGAGATTATGTTAGGTTCAGTTGATTTTTCTGGTGCTCCAAAAGGTGGCGCCGAGAGTCCAACGGCGTCTAGAACATAAGTTATGAAGTGATGCTAGAGGTTCTCTAGAATCATCCCTTTATGGGCACACACTTTCCTATCTTTCCACCAAAAGAAAGACTTCCACTCTGTTGATTCAATGATTCATAAGTGATTTATTTGATTAGTATTTAGACTTGGTTTTCAGCATGGTTTGTTTAACATTTCATGTTTCTCAAACGTTTTGATCTCAGGCAATGTCATCATCATTTATCCTATCCAATGCATTTCGGGCATTTAGAATCATGCCCTTCATCAGGGAATTGACACTGTGAAACCGAAATGAGGGTTGCCGGGATGGTTCTTTCCGGGGATGCAGGGAGAGCCGGTGTCCGGGCCCTGTCATGCGGGGAGGGAGCGGGCCTTTCACGAGGCCTGTCCAACATGCGTCCCCCCCAGCTGAAGGCAGGGAGAGTCACCCATCCTCTTGGGTACTCTCCTCGCCGAGGCGGAAAAAGCGTGACAGGCCGTCAGCGTTGGCGTGGTCTTGGCCAGGACGGTGCTCCACAGTGAAGTCCATCCCCTGCAAGGCGATGGACCATCGCAACAGTTTTGGGTTCTCCCCCCGCATTTGCATCAGCCATTGCAGGGGTCGGTGGTCTGTCTGTACCCGGAAATGGGTACCGAAGAGGTGGGGCCGGAGTTTCTTGAGGGCCCATACCACGGCGAAGGCCTCCCGCTCGATGGTGCTCCAGCGCTGTTCTCGGGCCAGCAGGCGTCGGCTGATGAAGGCCACTGGCTGATCGACTCCCTCAGCGTTGAGTTGAGAGAGGACTGCCCCAACGCCATGATCTGAGGCGTCCGTCTGTACTATGAACTCCCGGCTGTAGTCGAGGGCCTGGAGCACGGGGGCGGTGCACATGGCGGTCTTCAACTTCTCGAAGGCCGCTTGACAGCCTGGAGTCCAGTGGATTGTTTTGGGGTTTTTCTTGGATGCGAGTTCTGTGAGGGGCCCCACAATGCTGCCATAGTCCTTCACAAACCGCCGGTAGTACCCAGTGAGCCCCAGGAAGGCCCGGATTTCGGTTTGGGTAGTAGGGGGTTGCCAGGCCTGAATGGCAGCGATCTTGAGCTGAAGGGGGGCCACCAGACCGCTCCCCACTTGGTGTCCGAGGTAGGTCACGGACCCCTGGCCAATCTGGCATTTGCTGGCCTTGATGGTGAGGCCGGCCTGCCGGAGGACGTGCAGGACTTCTCGGAGGTGGTGGAGGTGGTCTGCCCAGTGGCGACTGTACACAGCAATATCGTCCAGGTAGGCGGCGCTGAATTCTTCGAGGCCCGCCAGTACCTGGTTCACGAGTCGTTGGAAGGTAGCTGGAGCGTTTTTCATGCCGAATGGCATCACCTTGAAGTGGTAGTGGCCATCTGGGGTAGAGAAGGCGGATCGTTCTTGGGCCCCGGGAGTGAGGCCGATTTGCCAGTAGCCCGCTGTTAGATCGAAGATGCTCAGGTAGCGGGCGGCCCCCATGCGGTCAACTAGCTCATCTGCCCGGGGGATAGGGTGAGCGTCGGTTCTGGTAACGGCGTTCAGGCCCCGATAGTCCACACAGAACCGGAGCTCGGGGGCAACGCCCGGGGCGGCAGCCTTGGGGACCAGTACGACTGGGCTGGCCCAGGGGCTGTCAGATGGCTCGATCACTCCCAGAGCCAGCATTTTGGTTACTTCGTTCTGGATGCAGGCGCGCACCTGATCTGGCACCCGGTACGCCCTGTGTCGAATGGGTGGACTATCCCCGGTGTCCACGTCGTGAAGGCACCAGGGGGTGACCCCGGGGGTGAGGGAGAATAGGTTCGCGAACTGTAGCAGGAGAGCTCGACAGTCTTGGCGCTGCACCGGGGACAAAGCATCGGAGAGTCTGACCCCATCCACTGAGCCATCCTGCTCACGGGTCCTCAGTAGGTCAGGGAGGGGCTCGGAGTCTTCTTCTGTCCCACTATCGGTAGCCATCAGGAGGCTGAGTTCCGAGCGTACGAAGTGGGGTTTGAGTCTGTTGGCGTGGAGGACTCCATGTCGATCAGGTAGGTGACGGGACCCTTGCGCTCTATCACCTTGAAGGGTCCTGTCCATTTGTCCTGTAGGGCACAGGGTTCGACCGGGGACATCACCCAGACTTGTTGTCCCGGCTCGAACTCGATGAGGAGGCATGCTGATCATACCATTTCTTCATGTCCTCCTGACTGGCTTCCAGGTTGGCTTTGGCGAGCTCCCTGAATCGCCGGGTTTGGTTTCGGAGGGTCAGGAGATACTTATATATATCTGGAGGAGTCTTCTGGGGGGCCATCTCCCACCCTTCCTTGACCAGGCTGAGGGGACCCCGGACGGGGTGTCCGTACAGGAGCTCAAATGGACTGAAGCCTAGGGATATCTGGGGGACTTCTCTGTAGGCGAACAGGAGGCACAGGAGCAGCACGTCCCATTGGCGACGTAGGGGTTCTTCCAGACCCATGATCATTCCCTTGAGGGTGCGGTTAAACTGCTCGACCAATCCATTTCCTTGCGGGTGATAGGGGGTCGTGAATTTGTAGGTGACCCCGCACTGTTGCCAGAGAGACTTCATGTACTTCGAGATAAAGTTTGTGCCCCTGTCGCTGACGACTTCCCGGGGGAAGCCCACCCGAGAAAAGATCCCCATCAGGGCTCGGCCTACTACGGGCGCTGTCACGGTCCGAAGAGGAATGGCCTCGGGATAGCTGGTGGCGTGGTCCACCAGGACCAGGATGAACCGGTGCCCTTGTGCCGTTCGGGGGTCCAGGGGCCCCACAATGTCTATTCCCACCCGTTCGAACGGGGTGGTGACGACGGGAAAGGGTTGCAAGGGTGCTTTGGTCTTTTGGCCGCTCTTCCCGCTGGCCTGGCAGGTGGGGCAGGTCCGGCAGCGGTTGGAGACATCATTTCGCATTTTGGGCCAGTAGAAGTGGGTCACCAGGCGGCTGTACGTTTTGTCTTGCCCCAGGTGTCCGGCGAGAGGCACATCGTGTGCCAAGTTCAAGAGGAAGTCTCTGAAGCGGAGGGGTACCACCAGCACCCGACTGGCCCCCAGCTCAGCAATCCTTTGCTCACTGTAGAGCAGGTCATTGTCCCAATAAATCCAGTGAGCCCCCGAGGTGTCTCCTGCGCTCTGGGCGAGGGCTTGCTGCCGGAGTCCCTCGAGGGAGGGACATGTCCTCTGCTCTTGTCGGAATTGTTCCTGGGTGGGGCCACCCTCTTGACACCACTGGGCCAGTTCGGGAAGGTCCCGGAGCCGATCGTGTCCTTCTTAGTTTTGTTCTGGAGGACTGGCTTCTAGGGTGGTCCCCTCTGGGACGATCGGGAGTGGAGGCTCTGGCCATTCGGGTTCTTTGGGACTGGGGATGGCACGGGCAGCCATGGATCGGGTCGTTACGCAGGCCCATTCAGGGAGGCCCAACATCCCCAGGTGCTCTCTTCTTTCGACGGCTGCCCAGGGGGAACTTTCGAGGTCGTTCCCCAGGAGGCAGTCCACGGGTGCATCATCGCGGACAGTTACTTTCAGCATTCCAGACACTCCTCCCCACTCGAAGGGGGCGCAGGCCATCCGACACAGGCTTTCTGAGTTGTCGGCCGACTGTACAGGGCAAAGGATGTTTGGCAAGATCTGGTCCGGGGTCACCAGATGACAGCGGACTGCGGTCACACTGGCCCCGGTGTCGCGGAGGGCTTCAGCCCGGCGCCCATTAATGTTGACCCACTGGCTGTATTTTTGCGTGTTGGCGGGCAGGGGGGCCCGCAGGATCATGTCTCTTTCCCCTAGGCAGACCAGGGACATGACGGCTGGTTCCCATTCGGGCTGGTCGGGCTCGTACTCCTCAGGGTCTTCTGGGGTTTGCTCTTCCCCCAGGGCGGCGGCAGCGACCTGGCGGGGCATAGGGTTCTGGTTCTTCGGGCAGTTGGGATCATTGGCGTAGTGGCCTGGTCGCTGGCATCGGTGGCAAGTAACGTTGGCCCGGAAACCTGGGCGCATCGGGAGATTTCCCCTGCCGGCCGGGGGCGGGGCATTGCTGGCGGGAGCCACCGTGACGGCGTCTCTGCCCCGACCCTGGCCTCCTCCTCCCCCTCGGGGGCGATGGGGTCCTTGGGCGGATCTGATCTGTTCGCTGGGCCCGTTTCGGGCAACTCGGGTGCTTTCCCATCGGTCAGCTTCGGCGGCGAGTTGCCGAGGTTCAGTCAATTTACTGTTGAGGAGGTGCTGCCTGAGCTCGACGAAGCAGTTGTTAGAAAGGTGTTCCCACACAATAAGGTCAAAGAGTTGCTCGTAAGTGGTCACTTTGCTGCCCTTGATCCACCCCTCGAAGGCTCGGCTAAAGAAGTTCACGTACTCCACCCAGGTTGTACCCGGGATCCGCTTGCAGTCGCGGAACCTCTGGCGGTACATCTCGGGCGTGAGTCCGTATCGAGTGAGGAGGGCGGCTTTCATGTGGTCGTAGGATGTCATCTGATGGTCCGGGAGTTGCAGCAGGGCGTCTCGCCCCTCGTTGACAAACCTCCCCCATAACCCGGCTCCCCAGTCGCTCCGGGGAATCCTGTGGGAGGTCATGGCTACCTCGTAGGCTTTGAACCATTGCTGGATGTCATCGTTCCAGTAATACTCTCTAACGACATCCTTGGGGATGTAGACCTTGGGCTCTGTAGTGGCAGGATGGTTCGGGCGCTCGGGGACCCCGAGGTCTTTGTTCTGCTTCCGAATCTCTAGTTCTTTTAGGTTGCGCTCATGTTCGTAGGCTAGCTTTTTCTCTTCTAACTCTCTCTGTTTTTGTTTCTCTTCTCGCTCCTCTCGGAGCCGCAAGTGTTCCAACGTTATTTTTTGTTCCGCCAATTTGAGTTCTCCATCTAAACGAAGTCGAGCCAGTTCTAATTCATGGAGCCTGCTTTTTTCCCGTCTCGGACCTCTTCTGGGGAGAGACCCGCTCTTCTTTCTTCCGTCGGCGTGGTGCTTGTTTCGGGTGCCTCGAGGCTTTGGTTTTGGGGTACGGGCGTACCCGTCTCCGCCCAAGATTCCAGGGCGTTTTTGAAGTCCTCTTTCGTGCTCAGTCCTGTGGTAGCAATGCCCAGTTCTATGCAGAATTGTTTTAGTTCTCTGTGGTTGTATTCTTCTAGTTTTTCCATCTGGAATTTCTCCGTGGTTCCGCTCTCTTTTGTTGACATTGTGGTTGTGTCGTGGGGTGAGTTACTCTCTGTACGAATATGCGTTGGTTCGGATCGCGCCGCTGGCCACCAATGTTAGACGGGGACTCGGAGGGTCGGCCGAGTACAGGGGGAGAGGCCTCCGGTGAGGGCCGTCTCCGGCGATCATACAGACAAGTAACTTCCCCCCCACAGATGGACACCACACAAGGATGAGATCTACACACTTTATATAAGGTTCTTGAGGCAAGGTTATCAACGATACAGTGGGGTCAGGACACGAGGATCCTCCCAATTCTAGTCTCTGTAGGGAAAGGGGGTAGCGGGACAGTCTTGGTACCGGTCTGGTACAGGGGCGGCAAGAAGGAGCTCACAATCCTCGAGCTTAGGGGTCTGCAAGGCCGGGCCGCGGCAGCGCCAGCAGGCTTAGGATGATAGTTCTCGGCAAGGAGGGCCGCGGCAGCGCCAGCAGGCTAGGATGATAGTTCTCGGCAAGGAGGGCCACGGCATCGCCAGCAGGCTAGGATGATAGTTCTCGGCAGGGAGGGCCGCGGCAGCGCCAGCAGGCCAGGACGACGGTTCACCTTGCAGAGGGGCCGCGACAGCGCCAGCAGGCCAAGGCGATGGTTCACAAGGATAGGCCGCGGCAGCGCCAGCAGGCCAAGACGAAGGTGCACGTTGCAGAGGGCCGCGGCAGCGCCAGCAGGCTTCAGCGATGGGTTCACAAGGCAGGGCTGCGACAGCGTCAGCAGTCTGTCAAGGATGAGTTCTTCTCGGTGTCTCTCGACTCCAGGATACAACTGCCTTCCTGCTCTGGAGCTGCCCCAGTTATAGGTCTGGTCTCCTTTGATGTCCGGACCCTCGCGCTTGGAGGTCGGGAGGTCCGGGATGAGGGAGTCCAGACACCCAGCAGGGGGGTGGAGCCAGTGCCCGGGGAGGCCGGGGGTGATCGATACCTGGCGGAGGGGAGCCATTGACACTCCTTCTCCCATTGACCTGCCAAGTGGTCTCTTCACCCCCTGGGTGGATGGTGGTGCCTCGATGTCGGGGCCTGGCCAGGCCCGGGGTTGGGGTTGAGTTGAGGCCACGCGGCCTCGTGATGCAGTGTCCAAAGATGGCGGCTGGGCCGGGGCAATGGTGCTGGCGGGAGTCCGGGCCAGCCGATACCGGGGTGTTCGGGAGCTGGAGTCCCGTTGGGGATGGTTTGCGGGTCGCCTCGGTGGGTTGCCGGGATGGTTCTTTCCGGGGATGCAGGGAGAGCCGGTGTCCGGGCCCTGTCATGCGGGGAGGGAGCGGGCCTTTCACGAGGCCTGTCCAACAAGGTTCAAGCTGCGCAGCCCACTCAACCGCTACCAGTAAAACAGTAAAACAGACCCGACCCTTAAAGCTATTGCTACTTCCAGTATTTGCAGTCCCTATATCGACAACAAATATGGCTGGTAATAAATCAAAGACAGGAGCCACAAGTTTTAACAGCAATGATAACGGCCCAATAGCTGTCGGAAATGGAGCATCTGGGGTGCCCGATGAGCCAGGCAAATTGAATATCATCATGGGTGAAGGTACTTTAAATACATTAGACTCATCAGGATCACAAATTATAGCAAAGCAAGCGCAAACTCAAATTCAAACCCAAGAAACAAAAGCCCTGGCTCAGGGAGATCAAGAGAAATTTGAAAGTCAAGAGAGCTCGAATGCTAGAGGAAATCTTAAAGATAACCCACAAGGACTTCAGAAAGTAAAAGAGACACAGCGACGACCCGACACCAGGGGTTACAGGGCAATGGAAAGCTACGATGAAAATAATGAAGGCAACATGAGAGCCAGCAAACCAGATGGGAGAGATAGAGTCGTCAATAACGAACAGAAGCTCCATAAGGAAACCGAAAAATCGAAAAAGAAAACAAAGGAAAAAGAGATAGTAAAATTGGCAGAAAAAGAACCAGTATGCAGGGAGAACCTAGATCTCTTGGAAAAAAAGGCAAAAAGATTACAAACAATTAAGAATTTAAAAGCTGCAGCTAAGAATACAGGTCACTCGATGGATTCACAACCAAGAATCTCAAATATATTCAGTCCAGCAATTAAAGATAGACTTCAGCCCTAGTCTCCTAATGAAATAGCTACAACCATGATGGATCAACAAGGTGCCCAAAAAGATGCGGATGCTAATGCAGCCCGATCAAGTCAAGCAGCACTCTCAACAGTATCGTCAACAGTAGACCAAGAGCAGACCGATATAAGGGAAGAAGTTAAATCGGTTTCTAAAATGGTCTCTGTCTCTAATACAAACCCAGCGACGGAGGGGTATCTCCCAGCAGAAATCTTGGATGGTTCTGAGTCTGAGATTTACGAGACTGGAGTGTCAATCTCCTGTGAATCCAGCTAATCAAGTGAAGAAAGTGTTCCGAGTGAGGAGCCGAGAGTGGAGGAAAATCCCATAAAGGCACCGTATTCACCAGACATTGGAACTAAAAAAGCTCTGATACATGACTCCACATCATTCAAAAAACAGGGGAAAAAAAGAAGTAGACACAAGAGACACCCAAAAATAATTAACGACGAAACTACTGACCCTGGAAGCAACCCAGAGTATATCATAGGGAGAGCTAAACTTTCACGCAAAAGTCCCCACCGAAAAGCAACCTTGGAATCCGAAAGGAACAAGAATATTACTGACACTCCGGGTAAAGACGAGAATTTGAGGCACAGGGAGCCCTCACTGAGTGAAGTTCTCAATTCAATTAGAACTTTCCACCAAGATGTGAAAAAAGATAGTGAAAGGAATCATGCCGCTATCCAAAAATTAGAAGGTGCTATCAATAAAGTAGGCAGTACATGTTTGGAGATCTCAGACAGAATGTGTTCTATGGAAGTCAGGGCGGAAAATCTGGAATCAGACGTTAGTAATCTACAAACGCAGGCAAAAGACCATGAAGGATTAATCAAGGACCTAATGACAAAGGTCGAAGATCAAGAGAATCGAGCAAGAAGAAATAATCTTCGATTTCTTGGAATTCCCGAGGGCTCAGAAGGAAGCGACCCAAGAGGCTTCATGTCCAACCTCTTAAAATCATCTTTCCCGGAACTCAAATCTTGGGATATGGACAAGGAAGTGTGTCGTGCACACCGCTTCCCTCTGTCATTACCTAAACGTTCGGACAAATCACCACAATACCCCAGAGCATTTCTAGTCAATTTCGGAAATTATCTAGTACGCGACACTATATATGACCTGGCTAGACCCACAGCTCAAAGAGAATACAAGGGATTTAAATTCTTTGCAAGACCGGATTTTGCGCACGCTACTGTAGAACGACGATGGAGAATGAGACAACTGTTCGCTCCCTTTGAAAAACTAGGAGCAACGGTCTTTCTGCAAAATCCGGCACAATTAAAAGTAATTTATAAAGGTGCAACAAAGAGCTTTACAAGCGAAATCCAGGCAGAGGCCTACCTCAAGGATGTCGCAGAGAAAGCGAAACAAAATAATGGCAAATAAACAAAAGAAGAAAATTAGTATGGATTGGATATGATACAAACTGCCTAGTAAAATCATATGAATGCTTTATAGAGCAAATATGACTTGAATATTTGGCAATTGAATACTTATATATAAAGAATATGATAGTGCTGACAAGCTATTTTCATTTGTTATATGGTTGACTTTTTATAGGATTGTAAAATAACAGGCTAGGTTCAAGCTTAGGCGTTCGGACCACACTGCCATCAACAACTGGGTGAGCCAAAACCCAGGTTGCCTCGAAGGGTGGTAAGGGGGGGGAGGTTAGGGGTTGGGGTCAAGAGGGAGGGAGGGGGAAGAAAATTCAGAAATATGGTGATTACAGTTCCAGATGCATTATGAGGAACATAAATGATGACACTAATGTCAATGATGTTAAGGATTTGTTTGATTTACTTCTATTCTTTTTTCCGTATAACAGATGTGTCAATGATGTTAAGGAGTTGATTGATTTGTTTCTACTCTTCTTTACGCATAACAGATGTGGAGCAAAATATAATAACACACTGATATGGCTAGGATAAAAATGTGCTCCTGGAATGTGGCTGGACTCAATGATAGGAGCAAAAGGGAAAGAATGTGGGGACTAATAAGGACTAGTGCGATTTAAATATGCTGGTCGCAAGCCAAAAGTTTTTAATGCTGTCTCCCAATTAAAAGAAAGTTTAGGTCTGGTTGATCTATGGGATCTAAAACAGGGTCACGACCCTGGCTATACATATTTCTCGCACCCTCACAATAAATATGTCCGTATCGACTATATTTTAATGTCAAATAACCGGGCAAGTTTGGCTCAAATAAGTAAACTACCAAAAATTATTTCGGACCATAATCCCCTATCTCTCACTTTTTACTTAAGTGACATGTCTAGACCTCGCTCTAGTTGGTCTTTCGACAAAAGACTGCTTGTAAATAATGAATACGTAGAACATATGAAAAAATGGTCACAGGATTTTTTTGACTCCAACCGATATAGCACATCCAGAAATATGGTATGGGATTGCTTTAAAGCTGCAGTCCGTGGGGAGACAATCAGTTACGTAGCCAGACAGAGGAAAGAGGTGACAAGGCTTAATGAATTACAACTACAAAAACTAGCTGAATTAGAAGAGAAGCATACTAGGCTAATAGCACAAAATGTGGATGGTGGTTCAATTTTAAGAGATATGGCGATACTAAAAGCAGAGATAAACAGTAAAATTACCCAAAATATGGCTGAATTATACCAATCCCACCGAAATAAGATCTACGAAATGGGAGATAGGGTGGATAAGCAATTGGCACTTCGAACTCATCAAAGTCAATCTCTTAACTCAATTACGCGCATTGAATCAGAAGGTCAAGTATTTACAACACCTGAAACTATCTTAGAAGTGTTTCAAAATTATTATGGGAAATTGTAGAAAAATGAGGACTCTTTAAATTCAAACGTAATCGAAGAAACACTATCAAAATGGGCAACCGAACACGAAGATGGTGTAGGATTGGATAATGTTACTAGGCTAGACCTAGAAAGAGAAATAACTCAAATAGAAGTGGAAACTGCTCTTGCAGAGTTAGCCGCGGGAAAAGCCGCAGGGCCTGATAAAATACCACTTGAGTTTTATAAAATTTTGGGTAATATAGTAACGCCTCTACTTCACGATTTATTTGTTGGAATTCAATCTAGTGGCATCCCTCCCAGGTCTTGGCAGGAAACTAATATTGTAATTTTTCAAAAGAAAGATAAACCTCCTCAGCTGCCCTCATCTTATCGACCTATCTCTTTAATAAATTCTGACTCAAAACTGTACTCAAAGATCTTGGCTAATCGGCTCAGGGGGATCATCGAACGTCTGGTCTCCCCCTGGCAACATGGTTTTATTCCAGGCAAGGATACTACGGACCATACCCGACGCGTTGTTGCACTATTTGATGCCGCAAATGCTACGGGGGGCCAGATGTCGATGATCCTCCTGGATGCCGAGAAGGCCTTCGACAGGGTTTCATGGGCATTCCTATGGGCAATACTAGATCTGAATAATGTTGGACCTTGCCTTATGAGATCAATTAAAGCAATGTATTTCTCACCGAAGGCTAGGGTATTGGTAATGGGCCAGGAATTTGGATTTTTCAACATATCTCGGGGGACTAGGCAGGGATGTCCTTGCTCTCCGATTCTTTTTGCCCTCTACATAAATCCTCTTATTCTAAAACTTTTACAGGCTGAGGCAATTAAACCAGCTATACTGGGCCCCTACCAAACCAAAATATTAGCTTATGCCGACGATGTGGCTGTAATAACACCACAGCCCACGGAGGCTATATTAGAAATAGAACAAATTACTCAAGCCTTTGGTCAATTATCAGGATATTCCTTAAATAGTGATAAAACGATGGTAATTTGCACAAATAATGTCCACTTTACTGATCCTAGAAGGGTAGAATCCGCTGTGTATCTGGGAGTTCGAATATCTGCCAAAATAGATGAGATTGTAAAAATTAACTACGAACCACTGCTCCAAAAAATAAAGAAAGAACTCAAAAGGATTGATGGACTACATCTCTCAATCATCGGAAGAGGCAATTTTCTCAAAATGAATATTCTACCCCGGGTGTTATATCTGTTTCGAGCGATTTCCCTTCTTGTGGAAGACAACATTCTAAGGGGATTGGAATCCCAAATGAGCAAATTTGTGTGGGGTTATGGTAAGGTTAGGAGATCTATCCGGAAGCTCTCCCTACCCATCACTAGAGGAGGTTTGGCTATACCTGATCTGGGACTTTATTCATGGGCTGCTTTTCTGCAACAGATGATGTTACTATTTCATGTTAAACCACTGGGAAATGAGGTGGGGGCTAATCATATACCCTCAGTCTATGAGTTGTCTATCAGTGATATTGCTAATGGCCTGCTACTGAAACAGATTGAACCCTCATATTATAAGAAAATAAAATTTAAGGTTATAACAAACGCATGGGTAGCGTGGAAGAAAATCTCGAGATATATGAAAATTCCCAAATATAATAGATATTTCTCATTATGGCACTCCTCAATACTACCACCTCAAATATATGACGCTATTTCCAGACGTTGGGAAACTTTAGGAGTATTAACAATAGGAGATTTTATGCTCCCCAATAATGGTAATAGATTTCAACAACTTCAATCTAAATTTGCTATCACAAATAACAGTGTTTTTAAATTTATACAAATCAACACAATTATAAATTCAAAACTTGCTAATATTTGTCTGGATAATATCCCTCTAATTGATTGTCTGTCTAAACCCTCAACTAGGATAGGTACCATTTACGACACATTAATTGAAAACCAACAAGATGACTTAGAATCTACCGAAGTGGGCTGGTCAAGGAAACTAAATAATCCCAATGTAGACATCGACATGTCTCTTATACTATCGTCACAGCTGTTTATGTCCTCCAATCTGAAAGCCCAACTATATAAAACTATTTTTGATTTGTATTTTACTCCCGCTAAACTCTTTGCTTGGGGGATAAGGCCTACTTCAGAGTGTCCAAGGTGTGGCAAAGCAGCGGCAAACCTACTACATATGCTTTATGAATGTGATAAATTACTAGCACTGCGAACAATGATTGCTGGGTTCTGGCAGGAGGTGTTCCGGCATTCAGTAGCCGAATCTCCCACCCTCTATATTTTGGGCTACGATAACACTCTGA
This sequence comes from Lissotriton vulgaris, assembly GCF_964263255.1. NCBI lineage: Eukaryota > Metazoa > Chordata > Amphibia > Caudata > Salamandridae > Lissotriton > Lissotriton vulgaris. The sequence goes on along the minus strand of NC_141699.1, from coordinate 755,608,528 downwards.
ATCATACTAAGGCGGAAGAAGTATCACTCTTCTTGAGCACAGCTGTATATAGAATTATATTAACAGCCCGATGGAAGGATGCTGATCCCCCTAACTTTCAGATTTGGCTGTCTAGGCTCTTAGGTATGTACAATCAAGAAAAAGTGATTTTTGCCTGTAAAGGGATAAAGTCTAGAGCACGTGGTATCGAGATTTGGAAACCAATTGAAAATTGGAGCAATGACAATAGAGATTGTGGCTAAACGTATGTAACCAGGACTACACTGCCTTAATCATCTGTTGTTTCTTCTTTATGTTTTATCCTTAATATCTTTCTTTCTTTGAAATGTGTATGATATTTACTGAACTCTCATTATATCATTTTCGTATTTTTTTTATTTTTCTTCTCTCTTTCTTTATGTATCTGCAATTGTAAATCACCTAATAAAAATTTTAAAAAAAAAGAAACTTACTAGGAGAATTTCTAATTTCCACAGCAATTTCTTCATCAAGTCGATGAATCTTTGCCACTGTGTTAGAATGGAGCACAACCCAAGCTACATTTCCAAATTTATTATCAACTTACAGTATTTAATGATCAGTCAATGATAAGAGGTTTAGTGAAGTTTTCAAAGTTTTATTTTCTCATTAAGAATTAGTCTGTATATTTGTATTTTTATTCAGGTTAGTCAAATAAGTCTGTTTACAGAAATATGTTTTTTTAAATTGTTAGAATTAGAATACAAAATAACAACGTGTTCCATAAAGGAATTAATCCCTATCTTAATCTAAAATGACCTAACTTATCCTAGCCAGAACCATAAAGAGTTCCTTTGGAAAAGAGCAAGAGAAAATATGGAGCATCAAGCTAATAGCTATAGGAGGGCGAACTCCCCACAAAGTGTAGTTCTGGAAACTTAGCCCAGTTCTCCAACGGCTGCAGTAGCAACTGTTAACACAGGAGTAACTAAACAATCACAGCAGTAGCTATTATCAGCATGAAGAAAGTCTCCAAAAAGTCATCAGATTAACAGAAAAGTCGAAGATAGCAGTAGCTCAATGTAATTTCAGGCAAGAGTAGCACAGTCAAGTGCTAGAGGGCATAGCAGGAGAAAGATGTGCATAGAACAGCTCCCTGCCATCCAGACTCCGTGACATCCACTCCCACCTCCCATGACTACTTATGGGGGCAGCTGAGTAGCTCCAGCGATTAGCCCTTTACCCCTGGTCCTGTGCGCCACTCCCTCCGCTGCTGATGCCGAGCTCCACTAGTCACTACACTGCTTCTAGATCTCGAGGCCTCCTGTTCGGTCCCACTGTCAGGTGACTGCATGCCTCTGGGAATACTATGGCCATGTCTATTTCAGCCTCTAGTGTTGGGTCAGACTTTTGCTTATTTTGTTTTGGCAATTTTGTACTTTTTACTTTTATTTTCTTGGTTCACTCTTTAATTGTTATTGCATTACTGGTAACACCCACCCCCTGCCCCCCCCCCTTTTCTTGCTCCCGCTGTTTCTCCCTCCCCACCCTTCCACCTCCCTCCAGCCCCTTCCACCTTCAAGGACTATTTTTGGAGGTTGATGCACGGCTGTGCCACTGGAGCACTAAGGGCGCACATAAGGCAAGCCGGTCTGCGCCTGACCGTACCCAGTGCCAGGAATCTTAGCACTCCACACTCCATCAGATACTCTGCCATAGATCTCCTTGCCCTAGACCGTGAACGCAACAACAACTGCTGGCTCGCTCCACAGCTGGACCTTTCTCCTGCATCTGCTGCTATTACACTGCCACACTAGGACCGACTGCCATTGCAGTAACCAGCGCCACGCCATCCTCATCCCCATCAGCCGATGCCCACCCTAGAACAACTCAGCTGCCTCTTGATTAACACAAGCCCTGCAACTCTGCAGATATGCCCAAAATCTGGGACACCATCTGCACCTTTCCCCCCGACCTGACCTTCATCACAGTGACCTGGCTCACCACCACACCCACCCTGGACATCACCACCGCCACACCCTTCGGCTATAGAATAACACACTGTGCCGCACCAACAGACACAGAGGAGCCATCATACACAAAAAATTGATCACCTTCCCCACCACCAATGAGAAGACCATGCCGCTCATGGAACACATGAACTTACAGCTCTGCACCAATGAAAAAAACACCATCAAAGGTACCCTCACCTACAGACCCCCAGGACTAGAAAAGGCCTCAGTGACGCCATATTGGAATTCATCACCCCACTCGCCATCGAATCCAAACACTTCGCTTTTTTGGGAGACTTCAACGTTCACCTGGACAACCCCACAGACTCCAACTCTCCCAACATCCTGGAATGATTGGGCAACATAAGTCTCAAACAGTTGGTCACAGACCCCGTGCACAAAACAGGACACACACAAAACCACATCTTCATGTGCACTCATAGAATCAGGTACTTCCATATCAAGGAACTCACCTGGTTGAACCACTCCATTGTACACTTCACCATAGCCGGACCTCCACACACCACCCCTGACCACCACAGTGACCCCCTCCCACAGCTGGATAAAGGTCACTCAGCACCAATGGACCAACACCCTCAGCATCACCCAGTCCAACATCACCTCAGACCTGAACCAGGCAGTAGAGAACTTCAATGCCTGGATAACTAGCGCCACTGATTGAGTTGCTCCCACCAAACTGGGAAGAACTGACAGATCCACCAAATGAGCCAGTTGGTACACCACAAAACTTAGCACACCGAAACGCAGATGCGAACAACTGGAAGAAAGTGGTAAAGCAGCAGGAACAACATGGACTGAGCCACCTTCTAGTCGGCCCAACTACCTCTGCCGTGAAAAAGGAGGCCCTGACACACCAGATTGATACCAGCACAAACCGCATATATATCTACAATGAAGTGGCGCCATTTTTTTGTAATCCATCTTGAACTGGTCCCGCTTTATAAATTATATCTTTTTCATCTGGGCAGACACTGAGGAAATTCTAAATGAATTCTTAACATAGTTGAATCTGTGTGATATTAATATACACTTTACTTTCACCTTTAGTGACATCCAGATAGAATTTTTGGACATCATCATTAAGCATTTCAGGAAAATTGGCTGTTGATCTTTTTACCAAACGAACAGCACGCAATGCATTATTGCACTATGACAGTTTCATCTCACATCACAAAAAAACAGCATACCTTTTGGGCAATTTCTGCATCTGTGCAGAAATTGTACCAGTATTCATGACTTTGACACCAAAGCTATAGTTATGAAACTAAAAAAATGTATGACACGTGGGTATTCTCACAAACTAGTGAGAGATTCTTATATGAGGGCTAGATTTTATGATAGACAGCACCTCTTAACAATTAACAGTAAAAAGAACAATTCTGAATTAGTGTTTGTCACATGACACTCCATGTTGAATGCACAAATTAGACAAATAATTTCTTCAAATGGGTATATTCTGAATATAAATATGGAACAGGATAGAATACCAAAACCTCTGTTGGCCTATCGTAAAAACAAAAATGTGAATGATTTAGTGGTGAGATCAAATATGCCCTAACTTCAAAAGCCAATACAGAGAAGTATTTTTGGGTTCTTACCCGTCACAGGTAATTTTAGATGTGGCACATGTAAGGTCTGCCCTCTAGCATTAGAGACAGGCAGTGTACAACTGTCACGATGGCATGTCCTCAGGATCGGTTTGTTGTTCAGAAGGGTCCACCTGTTGATATCCCCAAGCCTTGATAGCCGTAATGGCACAGGTCAGTGGGAGGATCAAGCAAGGGAAGGAAAGGATGGGAATGGCAGGGAGGGAGACCTGAGATGAGAACAGCAATTACAAGCACCACATGTTTATCCCTACTAGACATAGACTATAAAGGTACAATGTTTTGCATGTGCAATCTCTATACCTGTAACACAAAAGAATAACACCCGTAGCCTGAGGTACTTCTAGTAAGATTAGGATTTTAATGGAAAAGTACCTATGTCTTCGTTATTGCTGTAGTGTGGGAAACATATAAGAAAACATTCAACGAATAGGAAGTACATCATACATCATTGAACAAAATTAGAGTTCGCACCACCCCAATATATACATGAATGGTTTCTGACAGCAACCTACGCTTTTATAGACTCCACTATGCCTCACAGGCATAAAGCGTAGTCCTATACCACTCTTTGTTACTCCTGTTGAAAATAGAGTTAGAAGAACAACAACACATAAATCTTCACTCCAAGATAATATTATATTCCAGCATATAACATTGTTATCAGAGTCTTAATCCATAGCATGGTTTGAATCACCATAACTACCAAAACATGATGAACAGAATAAACAAGGATGTAGGGGTGAAAACCCCAGGTTCAACCGTTTACAGCGTGACTTGAGCCAGTCACTGCTGTTCCATGAATGAGAGTTAAACCTGATGACCGGCAATTCAACAGATACTTGGCGTGAACGATAGAAGAATCACTACCAAGCTGCTTTGGTAGGAAGCTATTCACAACAGGCAAGGACCAAGAATACAAGTGTCGGCAAACAACGTTCCTCCGCGCAAGTGCAGCGGTGCTCACCAACGGAGAATGGAACCCTCAGGAAACAAGAGTTATGGCGGGAGTCGGTGCAGAGCACCCTTACCGAACCTCGCTGGAAATCACAGGACGCAGAATTCTATGTCAGGACAGGGGGCTCCGATTATGCTTTCTCATTTCTTTAATGAAATGCTCAGCAGCCAATAAAAAACAAAACTACAAATCCCATGAACACTTGGGAATGACCATAGAGGATACACTATATAAGGTCCAAACACTAGTCCTTCTTCCTCTTTCTTTGCTGCTCCGCAGCCAGTTAAGTCTCTTTACCTTTATTGATTTGCTTTTGCTGATATTGCTGTGCTTATTATTGTGTACACTTGCCTTATATTCCGCTGCTTGTATTCTTTTGTGCGCGGCGCTTGTGTACTCTCTCTCGGCTTCGGTGCCGATATTTTGCGCGTTCGTTGGCGGCGTGTCTTCCTGGGAGCGTGTGTTCGCTCCCTGCGCCTGGCCGCTTTTGTGCCCGGTTGCTTTGGTGGAGTGGGAGCAGGGGTCGTCGGCTTCTTGGGAGAGCGCGAGCGCTCTCGAGCCAGTGTTTCAGCGGCAGCAGCGTCGCGCATGCGCACTGCTTTGTTTCCGGTTTCAGGCTGTTCGCCTCACGCCGGTCGAGTGAAGGAACGCTTCTCACCAGCGCTCACGCCCACAGCCCTGAACTTTCGACCCCGTCTACGCCGGAGCACAGGAAAGTGCTTTGGTTGATATTATTGTGCATAGGCTCTGCCTAGAGTGTTTTTTTGTTGGCAGGCTTATCTCCCTCCACGTTCAAATTATTTACCTTGAGTTTGGTCCTTCCAACCTCTCTTTAGCCTGCTTTGGGGTTGTCACTCCCCCTTATTTGTATCCTTGATACTCAATATTTGTTCAGTCATCTTGTGGGCATTGAATTTCTGCACTCTGGTGCGATGGCTGATTACTATGACGCAGATGATGACTGCTTTTATGATGAAGAAGAGGATGACTCTCTTGAGTACAACCTGGTAGAAGAATTAGATAAAGGTGTACAACTTTCAGTGAATAAGGCACTGGTTAGGGCTATTAATCCCCTGAAACGTCATTTGAATGAATATGCTGTTCAGCAGGGCTGGTTACCTCCTTCCCAGAAGTCCGCAAAGTCGCCTCATAACCCACATAAATCGGACTTTCAAAGACTGGCGAAGGTTTTGTCTTCGGAAAAGCCCAAATCTTCTGCGTCACATTACATGGAGGAGTCAGACCATGCTCAGGCCTCTTCAGGTCAGGACTCTTCCCCTCCAAAGAAGCGTCTTCGCAAGGAGCATTTTGTTGATGCTCCTGAGCGTCCCCCCCTTTTGAATTTCGAACCGGAGGACATTATCCATCCGAATTCGACATCGTGGTTGCCCTCTCCGGCAGTGGCGGCTTATCTTGAGGCGCATGTCCGCCAGCCCTTTGAGGCGCCTGTCCGGGCTAGACTTCGCTCCGAGTGCCCGAGACCGGACCTTGCGGACCACATTGCAGAGACTCCGGAGGTGGACCCGATGATGGTTACCTACCTTAAAAAATATTCTAAAGATCCGAAGAAAGGCCTTGACCGTTCCTGGAGGTCTTGCCAGGATAAATTAATGGACATGTTGGGCCCCCTTTCCAAAATCCTAGACCTGGGTTTCAAGGCGAAGGAAGCTTCGGCGACTGTCAATCCTGATGAACTCATCGAGTGGGCTCAGAGGGCTGTCTGCATGTTCGGGAATGTTAATTGTGCCATTTCAGCAGAACGGCGTAGGTCCAATCTCCTTAAACTGGATCCGAAATTGGCAGAATTGGTGACTTCTGAGGCCGGTCCGGAGGCGCAGGGCCTTCTATTTGGACAACCCTTCTTGAAGGAGCTGACTAAATTTGTGTCCGCCTTCAGCGGAATTGATAAAGCGCAGGCGTCCTTGCGCCGGGCCATGCGTCCGGTTTTTACCAAGGCCGGACGACAACGGGGACAATCGTTCGGCCGTGGGTCGCAGCAGCAGTCCCAGAGAGGTGCCACGCAGCAGCGTGGTGGTCAGTACGACTCTGGTTACTCCACCCGCGCCAATTTCTATCCTTCCCGTAAAGGAAAAGGTCAATACGGCAAGGGGCGATCTGGTGGACACCAAGGCCAATATCAAGATTCCGGAGCTACAGGTGAGCCTAATTCAAGCATGCGATGTGATGTTGGGGGGCAGAGTGCAATTTTTCCTGAACAATTGGCGCATGATCTCCAACGATGCTTGGGTGCTAGAAACCGTTCAGGGTTTCAAGATAGAGTTCTATCACCGAATGCATCAAACCCGTCTTCCACTCCCTATGCTCTTTTCTAGTCACTCTCAGGCCTGTCTGTCAGAAGAAATCGAGGTGCTCCTCAGCAAGGGAGCGATTGTTCCTACCGAACGCCATCCGAAGGGCTTTGTCAGCTCAGTCTTTCTGGTCGAGAAAAAAGGAGGCGGGTCTCGCCTAGTTCTCAACCTGAAAGACTTCAACAGCGGGGTGGTTTACAGACACTTCAAGATGGAGGGCATCCATCTTCTGCGGGATCTCCTTCGGGAGGGAGATTGGATGGTACGTCTGGACTTGAAAGATGCATATTTGTCAATCCCGATTTACAGACCCCATCGCAGATTCCTCCAGTTTCAATGGCTGGGGCGGTGGTACGAGTATCAGGTTCTCCCGTTCGGCCTTTCGTCGGCACCATGGTGCTTCACGAAATTGCTGAGGCCAGTTGTAGAGCATCTTCGTTCCAGGGGAGTCAGGCTGATCATATATCTGGACGACATTCTCTTTATGGCGAATTGTCCTCTCAGGCTTCTGCAACATCTGGAGTGGTCCATCACACTCTTGCAGTCTCTGGGTTTTCTAGTCAATGTTCCGAAATCGGTTTTGGTTCCCACTCAATCTATCGATTTTCTGGGCTTTCAGATAGATTCAGTGGCTTGCCAACTTCTCTTGCCCAATCAGAAACTCTGTTACATCAGGAGAGAATTGACGTCTGTTATTTCCAAACAGACTGTGTCGTTGAGGTCGTTGGCACGTGTGGTAGGTCTTCTAGCGTCCTCCATTCAGGCAATCTTTCCGGGTCCTCTACATTACCGGGCGATGCAACGCCTAAAGATTCAGCATCTCCGGAAAGGCCTCCGCTATACGGATCAAGTTCCTCTATCGGAGGAAGTGCGGGGGGAGATGCAATGGTGGCTGGACCACATGGAGGCCTGGAACGGTCGAGCCCTGTTCGGTTCATCTCCGGAATTGGTGATCGAATCGGATGCCAGTCAGTGGGGTTGGGGAGCCCGTTGCGGGTCTGTTTCGACAGGGGGTCGTTGGTCACCCCAGGAGTTATCTCTCCACATAAATTGTCTGGAACTCCTGGCGGGTTCCTTTGCGATACGGTGTTTTTCCCCCCTACAGACGAGTTGTTGCATTCTTCTCCGGATGGACAACGTGTCTGCGGTCCGCTATGTCAACAAGCTGGGCGGGACTCGGTCCAAGATATTAGCGGAGATCGCCAAGGATTTTTGGCATTTTTGCCTACACCGGAAGATCACGGTTATTGCAGAGTATCTTCCAGGCCGCAACAATCAGGTTGCGGATTGGCACTCCCGACATCTTCGGGATTTCAGCGACTGGAGACTTCATCCTCGAGTCTTCCGTGCCATTCTTCGGCAGTGGGGCCAGTGTCACCTGGATCTTTTTGCCTCTCGCCTCAACGCGCAGCTTCCCCAGTTTTACAGCTGGAGACCGGACCCCTTAGCTCTGGCCACGGATGCTTTTCTCCAACAGTGGCCATCGACTCTTTGTTACGCGTTTCCCCCGTTCATGATGCTTCCCAGGGTGCTTGCTTACACCAAGCGGTTTCGAGCGGAGCTGATTCTGATTGCTCCCTTGTGGAAGGCTCAGGCGTGGTTCCCGGTTCTCCTGGAGATGTGTTGCGCACCTCCCCTCCTTCTTCCCCTGAAGTGGAATCTGTTGCAGGATCCTCTCGGAGATCCACATCCCCTCATTCTTGCCGGCACTCTCCAGTTGCTGGCATGGCGAATCTCGGGGATCGTTGGTCGATCCCAGGCATTTCTGGCGACGCTGCCAAATTCATTAGTAACGCCTGGTCTCCCAATACCCACAAGCGATATCGAGGAGCTTGGAAACGCTGGTGTGATTGGTGTGTTCAACGGGAAGTTGATCCCGTTTCAGCGGATGTCAGTCTAATCATTAATTTCTTGACTTCCTTGGCCACTTCCGGTCTGGCTTATCGGACCGTTAATAGTTTTCGTTCTGCTATTTCTGCAGGCCATGTCCACATTGATGGTAAGCCTGATGGTGAACACCATTTGCTTTCCAAATTGCTTAAAGGGATTCGTCTTGCGAAACCTCCCACGCCGAAGTATGTATCTTTGTGGGTTGTTTCGGTTGTTCTGAGGTTTTTAGAGGCTTGGCCCTCTAATCTTTTGTTGTCCCGTAAACAGTTGTCTGCAAAACTGACCATGTTGCTGTGTCTGGTTTCTTGCAAGCGTGTTTCGGATATTCGCGCTTTAGACCTTGCGGGTCGCAGTTTCACCCCTGAGGGTGTTACTTTCACTTTCTCTAGGAGGACTAAATCCAACACTTCCTCCATAACATATCCTTCTTTTCCTGATCATCCCAATCTTTGTGTTGTCCAGTGTTTGAAGGATTATGAGGTGAGTACAGCTTCTTTGCGTACGGACATGCAAGGTCAGTTGTTGATCGCCTTGCAGAAGCCTTTCCGTCCTGTTGCACCGGCTACTCTAGCTCGCTGGGTGCGCTGGCTCATGTCTGAGGCGGGCATTGATGTTTCTGTGTTTGGGGCACATTCTGCTAGAGGAGCAATGGCCTCAAAAGCTTATTCCATGGGTGTTACTCTATTTGACATTATGAAGGCTGCAGATTGGTCTTCGGACTCTGTTTTCAAACAGTTTTATTATAAGCCAATTGTTAGTGTTGCTTCTGTTGTGGTGGACGAGCTTTGAACAAGCATAATCGGAGCCTCCTGTCCTGACATAGAATTCAAAATTTGCAAACATTCGTGACAAGAATTTTCAATTCTATTAAGGACTAGGAGGCGAGGATTATCCCACCCTATTGTAACTATGTTGCATTATCATGTATTGTATAATATTTGCATACTGTTACAGTTCTATTTTTTCCTTGTTTCTTCCCCCCCTGACTTGCTTTGATTTTCTCTCCATTATTTGGATATTACGGCTCTGTATCTTTTACAGGTTCAGACCAGAAATGATATGGTTGTTCTACCTCGAGAGTCTCCTCTGTCTCCTTGTTCCCGGACCCAGGATGCCTCCATCTTCTGCTACAGGATCCTTTGGATTTCGGCAGCTTGCTTGGAACTTTTGTTGTTGCTTTACCTGGGATTGTTTTTTGATGTGGAACTGTTTGCCCAAAGAAAGAGGAAGAAGGACTAGTGTTTGGACCTTATATAGTGTATCCTCTATGGTCATTCCCAAGTGTTCATGGGATTTGTAGTTTTGTTTTTTATTGGCTGCTGAGCATTTCATTAAAGAAATGAGAAAGCATAATCCTCGCCTCCTAGTCCTTAATAGAATTGAAAATTCTTGTCACGAATGTTTGCAAATTTTGAATTCACCTGCAGGGACGAATATTTTCCGACACCATGCCTCGCTCCGTTACTTACTTAATGGGCGTTCCCCCATGTCGAAGTGTGTGCGCCTCTGGCCTTATGGGAAATGTAGTTTTGCGGGTGTCTGGCATCACCGCTGTTGCGCTATCATCCCAGGACTTCATGGAGCCTGCTGGCTAATAGGCTGCCACAGGGCTCTAGATGTTAAGCGCTTGTAACAACAACTAAATGAACAGATGATTAACTTGAAAGGCATTACAAGTTGCAAAACAAAAGCTATAGTGTATCTTTTAATTTGCCTTTGTGGATTAGGGTACGTGGGTGAGACAGCACGTACTCTTAATAAACGTCTGACTGAGCATCGTTCAGCCATCCGCACAAAGAAACTGGCAGTACCAATAGTGCAACACTATATTGCATTGAACCATACAGAAGATAAAATTCAGTGGCTCATAATTGAGAAAATTCTATCGAAGCAAGGTCAGAATAATGAAGCAATCAGAAAGCGACGAGAGGTATATTGGATTTTTACATTAGACACCTTTAAGAGTGGTTTAAACCAAGAAATACTGTGGGAACAAGCCATAAGATTTAACCATTAGCTTGTTATCTGAGAAGGCAGCAACCAACTACAGCCTCTTTTGAGGGTGTATTACTCGACCTGTATAGCATTCTTGTATTTTTTCAAAAAGACATTTCCAACACAAAACTGTTGAGCAATACTATATTGTCATTATAGATTTTATCCACATAGATGAATTACTGTCTGCTCTTTCATCAAGTATACATTAAAATCACTGCAATCCCTTTTTTACGTAACTTGCACAGTAGTTTCCAATTAAGTAACTCATGCTGTGCTATTTATATGAAATACAAGATCTTTATACTGATATATCAAGGTTTATATGCAATTGCATTTGAAATTTATCATATAATTTACAATATTCGAAATGTGGTCTGGGGATAACTCTGGAAACAGTATTCACCTACATCGACATAGGAGCACTTGCTTGCTATACCGATCGCTACCTGTAATTAACATTTGCAAGGGTTATTGCTTCTGACTCCACATTACATATTTATTATGTGAGTCTATTATATACATACTGTATTCTTATTAGTATATTTGGTATTGGACGTTAATTATAATATTACGGCTTGTCAATATCCAAAAAGAACTAAACAAATGCTCTCCATCAAAGGACTCCATTTGAATATGGCAGCCATGTATATGTCCATCCTCTGTCTCTAGGTACCACATAGCTTTTCCCTCTTTTCATGATCAAAATAGAACAGGCTGAACCCGACGGTCAAGGATTAGTAGAAACATTGATTCTAATTTCAGTATCCAAATCCTTGTTTCATGCACTAAAATTAGGTAAATTCTTCTTATATGTTCTTATGTGAATATAGTATGAATTACACACGAGTGTTCAATTGAAATCTGTCCAGTGAAAGCTAGGTTTTAAGGTTGCAGGAGGTACAGTCCTCATCAGTAGAAGCACCAAGACGCACTATTTTATAGTGTCTGTATTCCCTTGGGATATAAGGAAGTATATCTAGTAATCACAGTGTTGGTTGTATATAATGGTCACGTTGCATTTAAAGCATTGTGCTTTTATCTATCACTTGTTTTTAAAATTTGTAGATATGACCTTTCTCCCTTGAAGCATTTGTATTCTCAGACATGTCCATTGTATATTTTGTCACAGAGAAAGTTGAGACGGTCCCCCTGATGAAGGCAACAAAGCCAAAACGGGAGTAGTGTTCCTATCTACCACTAGCCTTCGAATTGTTTACAGTTCATTCCCTCCTTTTTCTATTTATATGTTTAATGTACAGTGAAGTTATTTAATTGTCTTTGTGAATTTTATGTGTTTATGTTTATGTATATGCTCTTTATTGACATGTGATTGTCTATAATGTCCTTCTTTCTGGAAAAGATAAGCAAGATTGTCGAAGGGCTGAAGGTAGAGGACTCATCAGGCATTATCACGCAGGAGGACAGACAAATTTCAAAGGTTATTGGGGTTAGGGACAGGGGGGCAATGCCATTAAAGCAAGACGCTATCCTGGACCACTTTGTGCTGCCCTAAGATGAGGAATTTATCAGGTTGGCTTCAGGAGTTTCATCTGGCTCGGCCATGGACCCCCTCCCTCATAAGATATGGAGGGAACTTTGTTCTGAATTCTTTCCAGTCCTTCGCCAGTTGTGCGACCAATCCTTTGGTAGCGTGTTGGTTCCATCTTCTTGGAAGCAGGTGATAGTAAACCCCTTTTCAAAAAACCAACTGCAGACCCTAAATGCACAAAAAACTATAGACCCTCTCTCTTCTCCCATACCCAGTGAAGATCGTGGAGCGCCTGGTGAGCAGGTCGTTTTCCCAATTCCTGGAGGCTAACAACAAGCCTGTGGAGGAGCACTTTGGGTTCTGCCCAGGTCATGGGATGAAAACGGCTCTGATAACCGTCTTGGACAACCTCCGAATGCGTGCAGACAGGGTTCAATCGGCTATTTTAATCTTGTTGGACCTGTCTGCCGCATTCAATACAGTTAATCATGTGATCCTCCTAGCTGGGCTGGAAGAAATGGGGGTGGTAGGGGTGGCCTTGAGATGGGTTCATCTCAAGGCCGATAGACAGCTGGCAGTGGCCCTCCCCCCCTTTCAATCAGACTTTGTTAACATCAAGCATGGGGTACCTCAGGGGTCCTCAATCAGCCCTATTCTATTCAATGCCTATATCCGTCGCTGATAGGCCTCATCAAGTCATTTGACAGTAGGTCGGTGAATTATGCTGATGACACCCAGTTGATTCTGTCTTTGGAAGGTGGCCCTGATGGTGCTCTGGAAAATTTCCATGCCTGTATGCGGGAAATGATACATTGGTTGAGAGATAACTCCCTGCAATTCAATAATGATAAAACTGAGATTCTGCATTGTGGAGTGGGTAGAGTGCCACCAGTTCTTCCTACCAACTTCTGGCCTATTCCCACGGAGGTTCCTTTGGTACCCATGGGGATGGTCCAAAATCTGGGGGTCAGCTTTAACGATAAGCTGAACCTAGAGTCTCATGTCAACAAGCTGATGGGGAGCTGCTATACTCTCATTAGAAAACTGCAGCAGGTGCTGCCAGTACTACCAACTCAGGCCAGAGCTTTAGTGGTCAGGAGTGTCATCATGAGCCGCCTGGATTATTACAATGCCTTGCTACTGGAGTCCCCAAAATATCTGCTTGAGAGACTCCAGAGAATTCAGGCGGCAGTAGCAAAACTTGCACTTATGAGACCACGTCGGTCGTCTTCATCTCAGACTTTGGCAGAGTTGCACTGGCTCTCATGGATCAAAGGGTACAGTTTAAGTCCCTTTGTATCGTGTTCAAGGCTCTACATGGACTTGGGCCCAAACCGATACAGAAGAGGTTTGGATGGTATGTTCCTATACGGAGCCTCCTCTCCTCATCAGCCAATCTTGTGATCATACCCAAAACAAAGAGAGTAACTTTGGGGGGTAGCACGGTTGGGGTGGCAGCTGGTCACCTTTGGAACAGCATCCCCCTTCAATTGAGACAGACACAGGACCTAATGCTGTTTCGTAAAAAAATCAAGACCTGGCTTTTTCCGAGAATATAATCTCCTCAGTATGTTTTATAGCATCCCTAGTCAGTAACTTAAGTGCCACAGCGCCAAGATGCCCGTAGGGTTACAGTGCTCTCTATAAATGGTCATACATATGGACATTGTGTTGTATCATGTTTTATATGTAAATTAACAGTGATCAGAAAATTAACAAACAAAAAATATAACATTTTGATACTGATTAATATGTTTTTTTCAGTAATTTGAATAAAAAATCTTTTGATAAATTAATACATTCAAATGTGGTTATGTGTGTATATTCATCATAGTGAACTTTGTTCTTTATTTTTATTAAAAACTTTTTTTTGCATTGTAGCCTGAAATGTACAACCTATAATGATTGAATAACTTGCATCTAGAATTTGTCTTTACTCCCAGCCTACAAGTGGAATGACAGCTCCAAATATGTCTCCTACCATTCCAGTTTCTGTGTTTGTACTGAGTTTGTGTCTGTATGTGGGCGTTAATGTTAATGCACCTAAACTCTTCACAAGGTTCAATTTTGGAATTAGTATTCCTAACTAGCAGATTTCCTCCCAGTCAGCTGGCAGTAAAAAGTAAGCAGTCTGTGCACAAATGTAATAAAACCATAGAATAGCCTTTTTGGCTCCCTGAAAAAAGTTCAAGATCCCCCTGTTAATTTGAATGTATGTTCACACTAATAATCCCTACATGTCTAGTCCTTTTGGCTGTCTGTCTTCTGTACACACAAACTTTCCCTCTGTGTTGTCTGTCAAGTCTCAGTTAAGGGCAAATCATCTTCTTTCTAAAATAATTGTCTTCCTGCTTCAAAGCATTCTCTAAGACATCATTCTTCTTGTAAGTGGTTCTTGTTATGTTAATGCATCTCTTTTCTAAAGCCATTGTAGAAGCCTTCTCTATTGGTCGCAATAAACAGGTTACATTGTTTTTATAAGCCTTCACACTATCTATGGGTCTATGGGGAAGAAAATAATACCAGGTTGTATCCATTACCTTTGCTTGTGAGTGTACATTCATGTTCTCTATCAATGGAACCCTGGAATGTATCAGCTCATGGTCAGAATAGAAATACTCAAAATGTCCTCGCCTATAAAATAGGCTGCAAGAAAAAGCATAAGATAAAGGCCTGTAGTAATAGGTAACTTCTTCTGAAACTGAAGTAGGTAAGTGTGTGCATACGTACAATCCTTTGCATCCATGGCGTTAGTGTATTCTTATGGAAATATTATTTTTCTACTAATGTTTATTCTAGAATAAACATTAGTAGAAAACTAATTTTCTTATAGCTTGCAAAGAAGTAACCATAGGAGTATTTCCTAGTATTGTAAATAGGTGTGTTAGTGATGCTCTTTGCCTTAGGCTCTGACTGTGGTGCTAGGTAAAATCCTGTTAGTACTATAGTGATCCTTATTACTGTTATTACGAAAATTGAACCATTTATATATTTACACTTATTTCTAATAGAACACATTCTCTGAGTCAGTTCAAAAACATGTAGTTCAGTAGCTTGTAACAAGTTTTAGTATGCATCTTTTTTGGAGCAGTAATGCTTCTAACCAGACAATCTTTAACCCTACTCTGTATTCTTCTAAAATGTTGTCCTTATTCTCCGGCAACTTTCAACTGAGGCCTAGTTTGATCTTCTGTAAAACAAAGAATTAAAACAACAAACATCTAATGAGCACAGTTCAAATATTCGTTCTTCAGTTCCGTTTAGCTTCCAGTGTTTTCTTCAGATTATTTTCATTTTGTTTTTCTCTTTTTCAGTGAGGTTCAAGTAGTTCAGGATTCACATTGCACAAATCTTCCAATGTAACATTTAAGTCAGTGTTCATCTCTCCCCCTTAAATCTGACACTCCTCAGATTAGCTAGATCTACATGAAAAAAAACTAATTTTTAACGAAAAGGCATCATTCTTCCGTGCACAACTCGATCGGGCCAAAAACAGACCTAGAGAACTGTTCAATATTATCTGTAACCAAACCTCCTCAGCTTCGCCTAACCCGACCGCCTCAACTGTTAGATGTGAAGAAATTGCCCTCTTCTTCTCTGAAAAAATCACCAAAATAGATAAATTCTACCTCTCAACTCAGATCCCAACCAATCCCCCAATTACTCCTGTCATCGCCTCTAAATCACACACTACATTCCCCACACCCCCTGGTCCCTTCTCATACTGACCCGCTACTTCACCGCACACTAACCCCTCCTCACACATTCCTACTCCTACTATCTCCCTAAACTACTCCCCACTCCTTCCCATAACTACTCCTCTCGTACCCAACCACCCAAACTCACAACCAAAAAATTATGCCTCCTGGGATAGTTTCCTCCCTGTAACTGAGCACGAAGTCCAGAGCATCATTGCTAACCTAAAACCGTCCTCCCACACCAAAGACCCCCTCCCTGCAAACCGTGTCCAAGACCTAAAGTGCATCATTGCCCCATCCTGGACCACAATCATCAACACCTCCCTTGCTACTGGAAGTCTCCCTATCTCCCTTCAACTTGGTCAAACCTCCCCCATTATTAAAAACTCTAATGCCGATCCTAATGACCAAAACAATCTCCGCCCCATCTCTAACCTTCCCCTTCTTTCTAAACCCCTCGAAAAATGTGTCTTGCTCCAATTAGATAAACACTTTGAAAAATTCCACCTTCTGGACCCCTTACAATCAGGCGTCAGAAAAGGCTGCAGTACTGAAACTGCCATACTAAACAATGTTGATTACATCCACCACTCCCTTGATAACGGTGAGACCTGTCTACTTATCCTCCTTGATCTCCCCACAGCTTTTGACAATGTTAACCACTCTGCCCTACTTAATGTACTCAAGGATCGTTTCAGCCTCAATGGTACTACCCACAAATGGTTTGTCTCCTATCTACAACACAGCAAATCAAAAGTCAAGACTGTCTATCCAACCCCACTCTGGTCTCCCTAGGAGTCCCACAGGGATCTATTCTCTCACCCTCTCTCTTTAACCTCTTTATGGAATCCCTCACCCTCATTCTAAAACAAGCTGGCATCAACTTCCACTTTTAGGCCATTGACACCCAACTCTACTATAAGATCAAAACCCACGCCGACATCATACACCTCAATAATACCCTCACTAAGATCCAATCCTGGTTCCACTTAAATCATCTCAAACTCAACCCTAAAAAGAAAAAACTGAAATCATTCTCTTCTCCCCTAAGAATAAGCCTCTCCCCATTCAAACCTGGATCCCGGACCTCAATGCCCTCAACTGATCACCCTCCTGGTCCAATTCAGTAAAATTTCCTGGTATTTCCATGAATAATAGCCTAAACCTCAATGTTCACAACAAAAATTCGGCTAAAGGAGCCCTCCTCACTTTCCGACATCTCAAGGAAATCAAATCCTTTATCCCAACTGAAGATTTTGAATTTGTAGTTCATGGCTGGGCCTTGCGCGAATTGATTACGGCAACGCCATCCTCACTGGTATCCCCAAGGCCCACCTTGCTCCACTCAAATCTGTACTCAACCTTGCACCAGGCACATCACTGACTGCAAAAGTTTCGGCAGCAATTCCCCAGCCTGTAAAACTCTTAAATGGCTCCCAATCGAAGGCAGATCTGCCTACAAAAACGCATGCATCACGCACAATGTCCTCCATCAAAATGCACCACCACACCTCACCATTAAACTCTGCAAAGGGGGCAGCACACGACCTCTGAGAAGCACTATCGCTCTCCTCCTTGTCCCACCCCTGCTAAAAAAGAACTCCACACAATCCCGCTCCCTCTCTGGAAATGCCCCATACATCTGGATTGCCCTCCTCAAAGACCTACGATGCACCAGCTTTAAAAAGACATCAAAATGCACCTCCTCAATACATATTGGGGGTCTTTACCTACGCCTTAAATTCGATCTTCCATATCTTATAAGTATATAACTCTATGCTCTGACTATCTGTTTACATGATATTTATAATCTCAAGCTGTTTTCTCTTTGTTTTACCTGCTGTTATTCCATGATGTTGTAATTTTGCTTCTGTAAAGCGCTCTGATGTTCTGTTATTCCATGATGCTGTCATTTTGTTTCTTAAGTAACTATCTCAGTCATGTAAAGTGCTCTGATACCTCTGGGTCCAGCCAGCGCTATATAACACCTCTAAAATAAATAAATAAAATAAATTGCTGCTTATTCTTTTAACACAGAATTAGCAGATTTACCAAACCTGTAGGATGTAAACTTTCTGCTAACAGACGCCAAAATATAAATATCTGTAAATGAACCGATTAATATTTCAAAATTAAAGGCAAGAAAGCACAAATGAAGCAGTTCTTTTGTAATTCTGAAGGCTGATGGAACTTTTTAATAGGATCCAAACAAAGCATGGTACTTTACTTGTTAATGCACAAAAGATAAATGTTCGCTGGAACCAGGGCCTTAACTTCCATTGGTGCATCAGGTGCTATGGCACAGAGGCCCGAGGGGCCTACTGAACCCTGATTATTGTAAAATTTCACAGCTCAAATAGGCGGAAGGAGACCATTTCCTTCCTTGCACTCAGGCCCTTTACACACTGGCTAAGATACTGGCTGGTATCCGATATCCAAATATTATCCTTGGTCGGTTGTATAGTTTTATCAGTAAAACTGTATCTCCGTGCAAATTTAGTGGTCATGTCAATGTAAAATGTGTTGTCTATAAATGACAGTGTGCTAAAACACCACGCACCATAGTTACATACCACACCTTTACTACTTTCATGCTGAATGGATGTGGCTAATTTGATACGCTTGTTTTGTTTTTATGATGCTTAGATTTTTCACAAACCCTCTGACTTCAGAGATGAAAAAATGAAGGCAGCATTCCTACCTTGAAAATTGTTCCAGCACCATTCAATTGGCATAAATGAGGTATATGTAAATACCAAGGCATAGGTTTCACACCTTATTATCATTTTACGCAAACTTATAATTTTCACAGGTTACTGAAAACATTTTCTTACGGTAGTAATAGTGCAAATAAACACAACCACTGCCTTACATAATACTTACAGATGGGGTGAAGTTTTTACCAACAAAGAGGTACAGAGAGGGAGTGGCTTTCTCTTGTGATGTGGGCATGAGAGGCAGCCAGCCAGATGATCAATCAAAGAATAAAGAAGCTGTGGTGCTTGCATACTAATTGTGTGGTGTGTGAAGTATTTTGTGAAGTAGGAGCCTCTCAAAAGGTAGTATTTTAATGTTATTTGAAAAGCTAGAATAAGACAGTTAGATAGCTGAGTAAGTTGAGCACTTGTTGCTGTAATTGCAAGGTAACTTGTTGAATCCCTGCAAGGCTCACTCAGCCTTTTGTCCTTCCAAGGTCAATTGAATGAATACCTCTATCAACTGGGTAATAATAATGGTATGCACAGTGTTATGGACTATATGAATAATTATAAGTGGCAATCAGTGACCCGCAACATCACCCTAGATGAGAAGCCTGGTGTTGCTCACTAGGCCTACACAGTCTAATTTGTGTTGGTGTTGCTTTATGTCCACTGAACCATCAGAGTATTGGCTTGAGTTCATAGGGACTACTGAATTGGGTTCCTCCCAGAGTGCTATTGTTCCAAAGGCATGTGCACCCATACCTCTAAATGCTATAATGCCTCCATCACATCCTATCTAATGCCATAACCCACTCAGTGCTTTAATGCCCTCTGTACATGACAATACCCCTTAGTGCCCTACTATGTGCCCAGCGTGTGTATCCCCAGCATTCAGATCCTAGTTTTATGGATATCTTATTCTGTTATCATTAAGGGCACTCTTTGGAGTTACGATCTTTTGCCAACTCATCATTGCTTCCAGATGTGTAGGTCCCATTAGTTTGTTGGAAGCACAACAAGACTGCAACACCCAAAACAATCTGGGCTGCCATAAAAAGCCCTGTACTTGTCATGAGTTGACCCCTTACCAGAATTAGGTGTGCGCCAGCCTTGGATAGCATTGCATTATCTTTGATAAAGTATATGTTCACTTTCTACTCCGTTATTTACAAGAAGCCAGTTTAACAACAATTACTTTTTCCTAATTCTAAAGAGCTTCTCTGGCGTCTCATTTATTGGATCTTTTAGCTGGTGAGTGGAAATCACATTCTCCATGGTCCCTGTTTTAACTCATCATGAAGTAGCATAGAGGGTTAATGTGCCTGCACAGAACTATGTAAAGTGCAGATCACATATTTGTATTTTATTTAGATGGCTCAGGGGAGCTGGAATTGTGGATATTATCAAAATTCAAATGTCATTAATGTGCCATTCGTGCAGAGGCAATCTTAACATATGTGACATTTGGAAGAGAATATTAAAAGTATTTTATATGTACAAGGAACCCCAGAATACACTACAGACTTCATAATTATATATGTTATCACTCACACCAAGAAAATCTTGATTTACAGTAAATGTTCCCAGGTAGCACCTGGCCTCACCCATAACTCCGCCTTCTCGCCATGCCCCCTTAGGTCAAGTGTTGGGTACTTCTACTTTTTCCCCATTTTAGGCTTTGCCCTAAATGGTTGCTCAATATTCCTTTACCCAAAACCCACTCATGTTATTTCCTCATTTTGGGAGCACTGAAGCCCCTCGTCCTCCCTGGAGTTTGGTGCCACAATATATAAATGTGTGCTGTTTTCTGTCCATACGTGTTTTGGATGATTTTATCTTATTAGGAAAACAATATATTAATGACAATGCATTGTTATAAACGTATCCTATGCAAGGTAGCACCAATATGTTGTCCTCGATGAATTCCCCAACCCTTCTAAATTCAGAGGCAGTCAGTTATTCAATTCAATGGTCAGTTGCTCTGTTATTAGGTTTAAGCTATGGCAGGCCATTTTTCTCTTATCCCTGCATACTTTAATACCAACATACGTGACATTGTCTTCAGTGTACTAGAAGGGAAATTATCAATTTTATATTGTTATTATCTTTGAGATAACTAATACATCACCTTTGTTCCTACAATTTACTTAATATGGGATTACCATAATTGGTTGACAATGTCTATAGTTGCTAGAATAGATCGGATAATTTTGGACACAAACAACAGCATATCATTCGCATACAATAGAGTCTTTATTTGTCACCATCTAATAATGCTTAACAATGATCACCCTCTCACAATTATATAGATAGTGGTTCTAAGCCTATATAAAAAGTAAAGGGAATAGGCGGCAGACTTTGAAATGGAAAGATTTTTGCTCCTATTTGTTTGAATGAATTTCAGCCTTAGAACCTTCATATATTCTAACAATAATTTCTTGTTAAATCTCTCCCAAAAATCAATTCTGGGTACACTAAATAAAGAAACGATTCACTTTAGATTGTAAAAAGCTTTTTCTACATTTATCAATACCAATATTGTCAGAATGTTTTTGCTATTTGCTGTAGTGTTTCATTTTAAAAATAGAATATTCAGCACTCTTAGCATAACATGCATTTAGCCTCTGTTTCAGTTTTATCTCTGTCTGTTTCCCTTTCAGATCATTCACAAATTGTCCATCTTCAGCCTATAGCTTTTATCAAATAGTATGAACAGCTTGTTCCCTATAATTTTCAATTTTAACAACTATGAACCACTTCTTTCCATTGCTGTTTCAATTTTTCTACCTCTAAATCAATCAAATTGGTTTTCTGTAGTAGAGCCACATAAGTGGTAGAGTCCTACGATAGTCCCAAACCTTTGGCTCTTGATTAGATAGTTAACGTAATTTACATTACCAGTTAACCTTTTCAACGTCGCTCAGACATTATACTATTTACCTTCGAACCACTGACTAACCAAGTTATAGGTATGGAAAAAGAAGTGAAACCATAACAACAGACAATATCCCTAAAGCAAAAGAGAAATGCAATACCTTGTAAAGTGAGCCAAAGATCTGTACACAATAAGAATTGTAAGACTCAGACTCTGTTCCACTGCAGCAAAAGAAAATTATACAACAATGCCAATATGGATGTTAAGTAAACAAAAGGTTTACTTAACATACAAAGCCAATTTCCAGCAGTTTCAAAGTTACATTTGTGGTAGAGGAAATACTCCAATTTTAGAAGATCCAAATTATGAGAACACTTTATTCTGGAATTCTGAAAATATTTCTCACACACTGGCAGTTAAGTAAACCTGGATAAATGAAATGTCTCAGTATATGTTCTGTAATCTGCACAACAGGATAACATTTCCCAACTAATGATTGCATTGCACTTGGCAACTAATTCTCTTTTCATCAAGAACACAAGTTGCTGACCTTTATTTAATCCTCCTAACCTTACTGTGTACTATGTTCAGGGTGTGTCTTGCAATGCATTAATCATATTATACTTATAAACAATTTGCTGTTGATTTAACTTGACAGCTGTTCATATTCTTGTTCCCAAGGTTTCTCTTCTCTAAATAAGTATAACCTTAAAGAGTGTTTGTTCTGAGGATCACAGCCACAGCAATTGTCAATATGTAGTCCTATGAGATAAACAAATAATGCCTATCTGTCTGTAGTATAAAATAAAAGGTAGCTTGTCCAGTAGTGGCCAACATCTTCTGCTTGTGACTACTGACAAGAAAACACAAACTTGCCTTTGTAGTCTGTATGTAATTGTTTATTGACAGATTGCGTGCAGTCTGCATGTGTGAGCATGCTCCAAATGGGAATGATGTGGAGTCAGACATACAAATCTGAAAAAGACACTGACACCTCTGAGACATAGAGCTTTCCAACACTTCATGGTCTCACTAACACAAACTACTACCTGGTTCTGACTGCACAGCAAGACTTTGAACATGATCAGGAAGGAAGCAGCTTTCATAACTATGGATGTCACTCATAGTCCTGAGCACAGATTCATGCAAACAAACAAAAATAACTTTATTCGATTCCACAAAGGAGTCATAAAAGTATACACTAATATAAAATACATAAATTTGTCATAAAACCACAATACATATATGCATATTTAAAGTTTACAATACATTAGAAAAAAAACCTTAATCATAAAATGCAAAATGGATTTATCCACAGGGCAACAGAAGAAACATTTATGGGTAGTTTACCTTGGGTAGAAGTCGTGTAAATCCCAGACGGATATAGGACCATCTCCTTTTCGGGGTGGGTAGGATCGTAGAAGGGGGACAATGTTCCTATTTCTAAATTTTACTAGGACCAGATCCCCACTGATATCTTTAGTTAGAGACCCTAGCCAGCCTACCCTTCTAACACTCATGATACCTCCGTCATGATCATGTGCGAGTGGTCTGTTTTTGGAGAGCCAGAATATGACCTTATTTAAAAGCTCCTGTCGGCTTTCAAATTTCCCACGGCAGGGTGCCGGTATTCCTGATAAAACAAGAACAAATGGGGCGGCTTCAGGGGGCAAGTGTATAGATGCTACGCTACTTGGACTTGGGTCCTCTCTGACGGCAATATGCCTATTAAACCCAGGTTTAGGAGCGGCTTTGGGTATAGCAGGTTTTTTAGGAAGCTGTGGAGAAGTTTGGGAGTATTTACTCAGATTTGTAGGCAAAGGAACTTTTGTGGTAGTGGATAAATCAGAGCCATTGGGTATTGCCTTCTTAAGGGTGGATGGAGAATTAATTATAGTATTTTTCTCTTTTGTTATGGCGATAGCCGTAAGGGGTCTTCCCCCATTAAATTGGTCATCATTTGGTGGTTTGAGATTGGCTAAAATAGTTCTCTCAATGCCCGTTATTCTATCACCCAGGGCGTTGATTTTTCTTACCAGTGGTGATACGATAGAATTAAATAATAACTCTATCTGAGACAGTAAAAGTGCTTGGTCTACATAAGTCCCGCTCTCCGCCGTAATTAAGGGGGGGTTGGTGACAGGCAATATGGGTCCATCGCACAATTTTGATGTGTTTAGATGATTCCCACTTTCAATAATCTCGTCATGCTTCCTTTTGTCATTTGGGCCCTGAAGCAGGGCAACACCTTGGGTATTGTCTATTAAGGATGGTAGGAGTAAATCACCTGGTTTCCTAATTGGGGAAGAAATGCTAATGTCTTTTACATGGAATGGGGATGCCACTGGGGCATACTTAGTGCCGCATAGAGAATTCATTTCCTCCCAAAAAGATAAATTCTGTGAGCTAACAGGGTTCAATGGGGAAGATTGCCTAGTGTCTATCAATTGTCGCGGCTCGTTCACATCTTCGCGAAGAGTGGGCAGTGATCGATTGGTCACAGCAAAGTTCAGGGTCCCCTGGCCTGGGTCAAGTATTTGAGAAGATTTCTTATTGATCCCCTTACGTGACATAGTGCAACCTGGCAATAAAATAACGAGAGGATCGCTTTCAGGGAAATAAACACACTGACCAGGAACTAATATAGGTATAGTTCAAAAGAAGTACTTCCTCTGGTTACGGTGCCAGGGGGGGTGGCCCGTCCCGTCCTCCTCAGGCCTATGAGGGCCTTAGAGGGCCCGCCCTTTGCCCGGGCTTCGCCCCGCGCTTTAGCCCGCGCGCGTCCCGTGGGACAGGAACAAGTTCTGTTTAAATAAGAACAGGAGGCGGGGCCGGCCGGGGAAGAGTACCAGCTGCAGGTAATGGTAGGGAATGCTGGTACTCACAGTCCCTGGCCGCCGCACCCGCTGACTCCCCACAGAAGAAGATAATGCAGCAGCAAACAGTCTAAGTGATGGGCAGAATAACCTCGGAGCCTCCCGCAGTCCCAGTCACGGAGACCCTCGATCCGCGAGTCGCACCCGCGAAGCGGGGGCGGCGAGGAGTTTTCACAGGCACAGGCAGGCAGCAAACAGGAGGCGGGGCCGGCCGGGGAAGAGTACCAGCTGCAGGTAATGGTAGGGAATGCTGGTACTCGCAGTCCCTGGCCGCCGCACCCGCTGACTCCCCACAGAAGAAGATAATGCAGCAGCAAACAGTCTAAGTGGAGGGCAGAATAACCTCGGAGCCTCCCGCAGTCCCAGTCACGGAGACCCTCGATCCGCGAGTCGCTCCCGCGAAGCGGGGGCGGCGAGGAGTTTTCACAGGCACAGGCAGGCAGCAAACAGGAGGCGGGGCCGGCCGGGGAAGAGTACCAGCTGCAGGTAATGGTAGGGAATGCTGGTATTCGCAGTCCCTGGCCGCCGCACCCGCTGACTCCCCACAGAAGAAGATAATGCAGCAGCAAACAGTCTAAGTGGTGGGCAGAATAACCTCGGAGCCTCCCGCAGTACCAGTCACGGAGACCCTCGATCCGCGAGTCGCTCCCGCGAAGCGGGGGCGGCGAGGAGTTTTCACAGGCACAGGCAGGCAGCAAACAGGAGGCGGGGCCGGCCGGGGAAGAGTACCAGCTGCAGGTAATGGTAGGGAATGCTGGTACTCGCAGTCCCTGGCTGCCGCACCCGCTGACTCCCCACAGAAGAAGATCATGCAGCAGCAAACAGTCTAAGTGGTGGGCAGAATAACCTCGGAGCCTCCCGCAGTCCCAGTCACGGAGACCCTCGATCCGCGAGTCGCACCCGCGAAGCGGGGGCGGCGAGGAGTTTTCACAGGCACAGGCAGGCAGCAAACAGGAGGCGGGGCCGGCCGGGGAAGAGTACCAGCTGCAGGTAATGGTAGGGAATGCTGGTACTCGCAGTCCCTGGCCGCCGCACCCGCTGACTCCCCACAGAAGAAGATAATGCAGCAGCAAACAGTCTAAGTGGAGGGCAGAATAACCTCGGAGCCTCCCGCAGTCCCAGTCACGGAGACCCTCGATCCGCGAGTCGCTCCCGCGAAGCGGGGGCGGCGAGGAGTTTTCACAGGCACAGGCAGGCAGCAAACAGGAGGCGGGGCCGGCCGGGGAAGAGTACCAGCTGCAGGTAATGGTAGGGAATGCTGGTATTCGCAGTCCCTGGCCGCCGCACCCGCTGACTCCCCACAGAAGAAGATAATGCAGCAGCAAACAGTCTAAGTGGTGGGCAGAATAACCTCGGAGCCTCCCGCAGTACCAGTCACGGAGACCCTCGATCCGCGAGTCGCTCCCGCGAAGCGGGGGCGGCGAGGAGTTTTCACAGGCACAGGCAGGCAGCAAACAGGAGGCGGGGCCGGCCGGGGAAGAGTACCAGCTGCAGGTAATGGTAGGAAATGCTGGTACTCGCAGTCCCTGGCTGCCGCACCCGCTGACTCCCCACAGAAGAAGATCATGCAGCAGCAAACAGTCTAAGTGGTGGGCAGAATAACCTCGGAGCCTCCCGCAGTCCCAGTCACGGAGACCCTCGATCCGCGAGTCGCACCCGCGAAGCGGGGGCGGCGAGGAGTTTTCACAGGCACAGGCAGGCAGCAAACAGGAGGCGGGGCCGGCCGGGGAAGAGTACCAGCTGCAGGTAATGGTAGGGAATGCTGGTACTCGCAGTCCCTGGCCGCCGCACCCGCTGACTCCCCACAGAAGAAGATAATGCAGCAGCAAACAGTCTAAGTGGTGGGCAGAATAACCTCGGAGCCTCCCGCAGTCCCAGTCACGGAGACCCTCGATCCGCGAGTCGCTTCCGCGAAGCGGGGGCGGCGAGGAGTTTTCACAGGCACAGGCAGGCAGCAAACAGGAGGCGGGGCCGGTCGGGGAAGAGTACCAGCTGCAGGTAATGGTAGGAAATGCTGGTACTCGCAGTCCCTGGCCGCCGCACCCGCTGACTCCCCACAGAAGAAGATAATGCAGCAGCAAACAGTCTAAGTGGTGGGCAGAATAACCTCGGAGCCTCCCGCAGTCCCAGTCACGGAGACCCTCGATCCGCGAGTTGCTCCCGCGAAGCGGGGGCGGCGAGGAGTTTTCACAGGCACAGGCAGGCAGCAAACAGGAGGCGGGGCCGGCCGGGGAAGAGTACCAGCTGCAGGTAATGGTAGGGAATGCTGGTACTCGCAGTCCCTGGCCGCCGCACCCGCTGACTCCCCACAGAAGAAGATAATGCAGCAGCAAACAGTCTAAGTGGAGGGCAGAATAACCTCGGAGCCTCCCGCAGTCCCAGTCACGGAGACCCTCGATCCGCGAGTCGCTCCCGCGAAGCGGGGGCGGCGAGGAGTTTTCACAGGCACAGGCAGGCAGCAAACAGGAGGCGGGGCAGGCCGGGGAAGAGTACCAGCTGCAGGTAATGGTAGGGAATGCTGGTATTCGCAGTCCCTGGCCGCCGCAGCCGCTGACTCCCCACAGAAGAAGATAATGCAGCAGCAAACAGTCTAAGTGGTGGACAGAATAACCTCGGAGCCTCCCGCAGTACCAGTCACGGAGACCCTCGATCCGCGAGTCGCTCCCGCGAAGCGGGGGCGGCGAGGAGTTTTCACAGGCACAGGTAGGCAGCAAACAGGAGGCGGGGCCGGCCGGGGAAGAGTACCAGCTGCAGGTAATGGTAGGGAATGCTGGTACTCGCAGTCCCTGGCTGCCGCACCCGCTGACTCCCCACAGAAGAAGATCATGCAGCAGCAAACAGTCTAAGTGGTGGGCAGAATAACCTCGGAGCCTCCCGCAGTCCCAGTCACGGAGACCCTCGATCCGCGAGTCGCACCCGCGAAGCGGGGGCGGCGAGGAGTTTTCACAGGCACAGGCAGGCAGCAAACAGGAGGCGGGGCCGGCCGGGGAAGAGTACCAGCTGCAGGTAATGGTAGGGAATGCTGGTACTCGCAGTCCCTGGCCGCCGCACCCGCTGACTCCCCACAGAAGAAGATAATGCAGCAGCAAACAGTCTAAGCGGTGGGCAGAATAACCTCGGAGCCTCCCGCAGTCCCAGTCACGGAGACCCTCGATCCGCGAGTCGCACCCGCGAAGCGGGGGCAGCGAGGAGTTTTCACAGGCACAGGCAGGCAGCAAACAGGAGGCGGGGCCGGCCGGGGAAGAGTACCAGCTGCAGGTAATGGTAGGGAATGCTGGTACTCGCAGTCCCTGGCCGCCGCACCCGCTGACTCCCCACAGAAGAAGATAATGCAGCAGCAAACAGTCTAAGTGGTGGGCAGAATAACCTCGGAGCCTCCCGCAGTCCCAGTCACGGAGACCCTCGATCCGCGAGTCGCTCCCGCGAAGCGGGGGCGGCGAGGAGTTTTCACAGGCAGGCAGCAAACAGGAGGCGGGGCCGGCCGGGGAAGAGTACCAGCTGCAGGTAATGGTAGGGAATGCTGGTACTCGCAGTCCCTGGCCGCCGCACCCGCTGACTCCCCACAGAAGAAGATAATGCAGCAGCAAACAGTCTAAGTGGTGGGCAGAATAACCTCGGAGCCTCCCGCAGTCCCAGTCACGGAGACCCTCAATCCGCGAGTCGCTTCCGCTTCGCGGGGGCGGCGAGGAGTTTTCACAGGCACAGGCAGGCAGCAAACAGGAGGCGGGCCGGCCGGGGAAGAGTACCAGCTGCAGGTAATGGTAGGGAATGCTGATACTCGCAGTCCCTGGCCGCCGCACCCGCTGACTCCCCACAGAAGAAGATAATGCAGCAGCAAACAGTCTAAGTGGTGGGCAGAATAACCTCGGAGCCTCCCGCAGTCCCAGTCACGGAGACCCTCGATCCGCGAGTCGCTTCCGCGAAGCGGGGGCGGCGAGGAGTTTTCACAGGCACAGGCAGGCAGCAAACAGGAGGCGGGGCCGGTCGGGGAAGAGTACCAGCTGCAGGTAATGGTAGGAAATGCTGGTACTCGCAGTCCCTGGCCGCCGCACCCGCTGACTCCCCACAGAAGAAGATAATGCAGCAGCAAACAGTCTAAGTGGTGGGCAGAATAACCTCGGAGCCTCCCGCAGTCCCAGTCACGGAGACCCTCGATCCGCGAGTTGCTCCCGCGAAGCGGGGGCGGCGAGGAGTTTTCACAGGCACAGGCAGGCAGCAAACAGGAGGCGGGGCCGGCCGGGGAAGAGTACCAGCTGCAGGTAATGGTAGGGAATGCTGGTACTCGCAGTCCCTGGCCGCCGCACCCGCTGACTCCCCACAGAAGAAGATAATGCAGCAGCAAACAGTCTAAGTGGTGGGCAGAATAACCTCTGAGCCTCCCGCAGTCCCAGTCACGGAGACCCTCGATCCGCGAGTCGCACCCCCAGATTCATGCATCAGTCCATCTTCTCTCTCTGACTTGCTCCCCTGGACAAGAAGTAGATGCATGTGGCCCCCAGCAGGGTCTCTTGAGCGTTCTCATTCAGTACCACTGAGTCATTATCACATGAGGCCTAATTCAAATGTAAACATCCTACCCCATAATATTTCCTATAACCATTGATAAAGCTAGAAAACTTATATAAAGATCAATTAACAAAAATGATAATTTGCCTTAAGAATTACCATGAAAATTAATTGTAAAATGGCATGTAGTCGAACTCTGAAAAATGCACCAGGGACCCATATTCACTGGTAGACTGATGTAAGATTTTCCTTTGGTGAGCAGAGGCTTTAAAAATTGATGAACCATGCACAAATGTATTTGATAGCTTGACCTTAATGTGAATTGCTTAGATTTTCATCATAGCTGCAGAATGTTCTGCGTTTATAAAATGTATTCCATTCTTACGCTACATATTCCAGATGTATCAAGCTTGAACTTCCTATCCATCCCATGTTCACATAATACTGAATTGAGAATCACACATTGTAACAAAGAACCCTACTTATAAGAAATACAAAAGCCATTACTTAACTAGAAATCTCAAAGAAAATGTTTTTGTCTCTAGTGTAGTTCATTGTTACTCAATGGAACATTGAATAAATGATAGAATAGACATTGCAATAAACTTCCCAGAAACCAACGTTAGATGTTTCCAGCTAAACAAATCTTTAGAGATGATTGTTACATATTTGATAGTAGACTGTGGATTCCATGTGTTTTCTGTGGGAAAGCAAGAACGAAGCTGCTCACCATCAAAAGGTGTTTTCTCATTGGATTGGAGTGACCTGATCCACAAAATTGTTGTTCACATGTATTCTTGTCTTTTATATTAGTGTGTGTTTCTAGTTAGATTTAGAATCTCTCACTTTCCCATTTTCCCAGAGCTTTTTTTTAATAGGATCTGCGATTGCTGAAAGCAACTGCTGACGTCTACTACTGTTTTCTGCCACTTTGGAGGTGACACTATCTTTATTTAGCTACTGCTGCATCTGTTTCCCCATTCCCTCTTGAGGCTTGTGTTGGTACATTTTGCTACTGCAACTGTATACTGATGCTTTTTGGAGTCTAAGACCCGGATGAGTTTCATTAACTGCTTTTTATGGGGAGTTCAACTACTTAATTTGCCTCTGAACTTGATTCTCCTTTTGATCTCACTCTTTTCCTGAACTCTTTATGAGTTCCATTCGCTTTGGATTCCATTTAATAAGAATAGGGATTCCTTTATGGAAGATGCATGCCAAATGTTACTATTGATTACTCTAAAAGGACTAAAGAGCACTAAAAATAGACAGGTGTGTTGCTGTATTTCTAATAGTTTTTAGTGCTATTGGGGATCTTAAATACAGTATAGACAGAAAGGGGAAAAGAGCCTGTGTAGAGAAGAAACAGGTGTTGCTGAAACCAACATTAAAACCTAACCCTATTGATAAGATGTTAGAAAAGGCACTGGGTGCTGTTACATCTGAAATAGAACGGACTGAGAGGCGTTTGTCATTGACCCCTAACTTAGAAATCCTCTCACCGGATCCTGAAACAGCACAATCTTCAGGGGCCATATTGTCGGACATCTCTAATGATCAATTACTAACAAATGAAGTCACCTTGCAAAGTGATACTAGGGTCTCCCCACAAGTCCAACCAGGTAGAAATAATAAAACAAAAACAAAATTGAATCTCCAGTTGTAAGGAGGAAGAAGTCCCAGGGTTATCCAATGGACATTGGGAAATTAGGGGTGGGAAATCAGCCAGGGGTAAATATGGAAATGGTTAGTGAACAGCCAGTGTGGGTTACTAAATTGATAGTAGACCTGCAGGGCCAAATGAGGGATATTGTAAAAGATGAACTCAAGTTTCTTCAAGAGAAAGTAGAAGGGTTGACTAAGCTATTTAATGACTGGATACAGAGAGGCATTACATCTGGCCCTGCTATTGTTGAGAATGGGCCACAAACCTTCCCAAGAGCTGTTCCGGATAGTGTTATACCAAAAATCAGCGTCCAATTAGAAGGGGGGCATCGCACGTAATGGAGGCCAATAGGGTCCGTACGGCTAAATTCCCAGAGGTCACCCCAATCCAATCTATAAGTTTACCTCCACAGATTATCCCTGCAGAGCACCCAATAGTAAACCTTGGGCAGGCAGGGGGTTGTGCCCCTAAAACAATAGATGACATTAATGGTCCGCACACCCCAAGAGTTATTAACCTCCCCCCAGCATCTACTCCATACGTTCTTATATTAGCAGGTGTTCCCGAACTCAGAAAGGAGCAGTCTGAGTCCCATCAGGACCTAAAAAAACAAGTGTGTCCACTGGTTGGTAAAAAATTTTCATTTTAGATATGATAATGTGCAGGAAATGTTAACAACACGCAGGGTGGGTTGGCTCGGTAAATGCCGGAAAGACATAGTCGGGGACTGCATAATAATTATTTTAGAAACCCCAGGATGACCAAAAGTATTTTATGTCGAGAAACAGGAATATCATCTAGTGGTATCCAGGCCCTCCCATTAGGGTACTTTTATCCCCCCAATACCCATCTCTATGATTTTTACCAAAGGGAACAGCAAAGAAGAAACGATTATAAAACTTTTGGACCAGCTCATCCAGATCTGTACTGGCAGGGAAAGCCCATATATTCTATACCCACCGCAAATAGATAGAGCTGCCTAGAGGGAGTGGATTGACTAAGGGATGAGCCACCCACTACTATAATACGTTCTGCCCAAGTGCAACAAGAAATAGATGTGGAGGGGGGTAGCATAGAGCCATGTTCTACTCCTAGAGGGGAATATGACAGAGGGAGCATGAGCGGCTCCCCTACCTGCTCCCAAAATGGAGGAGAACCTGTTAGGCAAGCTAATACCATAATCACATTATCACCTGGATTTAATTCCATGGCGGATCCTGGGACTACAAAAGTAATAACGCTTCTATCCGGTACAGAATCCTTTTTACTGAAACCTACTAACCCCCCAAAAATAAGAATTATATCTTGGAATGTGGCGGGCTGAATAATAAGGTGGAGGACCCCACTTGGGGTTCCGTCACTGACAATATCGACATCTGCATGTTCAAAGAAACTTGAGTTAGAGGGGTGACCTCCAGGTTAGGCTTTGCCACCTTTAGCATCCCAGCAACCACTGAAGTTAGGGGGAGACCGTCAGGGGGCCTTACTACATGGGGGGGTGCCCATTTAGGATGTTGAGCTGAGCAAATAAATACAGGGTCAAAAGATATATTAGGCGTTTTATTATATTTCCCCCTAAGGATTTCTGTGGCCCTCATCAACGTATATTCAAGAACCACAGCTCTAGCTAAAGAGTCACAAACCCTGGAGGAATTATCCAACTTTCTAGGCACCATTATTGGTCAGCATATACTGATCCTGGGTGTGGATTTTAACTGCCAGTTTGAACCACTGGTGGGTCTAAATAAGGAGGGATTATCTGAAGAGGACAATTTCTGGACAATTCCTGAGACCAGTTGTCCACCAGTAAAAAAATGGTCTCTCTTGGTGATCCAGGTTCAGGTTTTAAAGTCTTTATTTCGATAATAAAATCATAAAAGACAACATTTAAAAAACACGTAAAATTTGGACAACATAACAATATACCAATATACTGACATTTTACAACAACAGTAAACTTGTCCAAACTTGTTAAAGTTTTTTAACAATAACTAAATATATTTAAAATAGTTATTAAACATCCAAGTAATACAAAGACAAACCTGACCAGATAATTCTAAGAGTGTAAAAACAGTGAGTGAATTAAAACATTCTTAGTGCGTTGTACATTATCCTGTATTAAGAAAAGACAATGGTAGATTAATTGAAAAAACTGGAATTTGGTCTTGTTTTTATCTACTTTTTGCCCTAATGGCCCAAGCCCACCCTAAAAATGTTGCTACACTCACCACGAACACCTCTGAGGTGTTAGTTGTTAATACCCAGAGGGCCTCAGAGGACCTTCTGTAAGTGAGGCATTGAAACAGAGGTTTTATCCATTTTCTTCGTGGTGCTAGGTAGGTCGGACAGGCAAATAAAAGGTGACCCTCAGTTTCCTTGTGACCTGGGCACCAACAACAAAATTCCGTTGCTCCAATAACCCAATTTTTTGTAAAGGAATTCAGTGGCAAGGATCCCACACGAAACTGGTGATAAAGTTTCTTATCCAACGGCCTGGTGATGATATCCCAGTAGGTCTCGCGAGAAGGGTCCAACTTAATGGTCAGAAACCTTCCCGTTAGACTAGCAGAGCTGGAAGCAATCACTAGGGATTGACGGACTGAGGCCCAGTACAGTGCCTTAAATTCCTGTTTTGAGGGGAAAACATTGGTTCCCGGAGATACCCACAGCTGTTCCAGTCCCATTTCGACCAGAATGGTTTTTACAGTGCGTAGCCATGGAATTCTCCCGGAACCCCCAATTGCCCTCACCTCCGCTAGTTCCTTAGCAAAAAGGGCAAGGTCAGGAGAGGTCCATATGTGCCTCCAGAGGGCCACCAGTCTGAACCTTGCCATCTCATTAATTGGGTTGCATCCCAGGTCCAGGCAGAGTGGTATAGATGGAGTAGATTGAGGTAGCCCTACCAAACTCCGCATGAACTTACACTGTATTTTAAACAAGCTGGAGAGATCCATGTATCCCCAGAGATCTGCACCATACAATATTGCAGCATTAATCTTTGTATCGTAAATCTTTAACGCTGGGTTGACCCGTTTAGTGATTGATCTCTTTTGCTCACTCAAAAGGCAACCGGTTAGTCGGGCAAGTTTTAACTGTTGTACTCCTATCTGCTCTTTCCATCGTAAACGATGGTCCAGGGTGACCCCTAAATAAGTCATGGTCTCAACTTGTTCCAAGTTAACTCCACTCATACTTACAGAACTCCGCAAAAAAATGACTCTTGGTAAGAACCATAAACTTGGTTTTACCCACATTTACCTTAAGGTCATTGATGACACAGAACTCCTCGAAGCGGTCCAGAGCCAGCTGTAAACCACTACGGGTCTTAGAGAGGAGTAAAGTGTCATCGGCGAAGATGAGCATGGGGAACCTTGTCCCTGCCAGAGAAGGGGCATCAGTGGGGGTAGTTGCAAAGAATTTAACTACTTGATCAATAAATAACAGAAAGAGTGTGGGTGCCAAGACACACCCCTGACGGACTCCTCGAGTTACAGGGAAGCAGTCCGTCACCTGTCCTTGACCTCCCCACCTCACCCTTGCAAAGTTGTCCTCATGCATTTTAACAATTAGATCAAGTAGTTCCATGGGTAGTCCTAAATCTCTCAGAACACACCACAGTTTATCCCTCGGCACCAGGTCGAATGCCGACTTCAGATCAATGAACGCGGCAAAGATGGTTCCACCGCCAAGCAGCACCACCTTCCAGTAGATTAGGCAAAATCTAAACACCTGGTCGATGGTGCTCGTGCCAGATCTGAAGCCTGCTTGCATGGGAGACAAGATATCCTCCAGTTCCATCCAGCCTTGAACTCTGCCTAAAACCATCCGTGCAATAACCTTTTGAAGGGAGTCGATGAGACTAATCGGGCGATAATTGCCCGGGTTGGACCGGTCACCTTTTTTGTATATTGGGAGGATCTCGGCCCCCTTCCAAGACTTGGGAATTCTAGCCCCTTTTGCTATTGCATTTGCTATCTTGGTAATGTACGGCACCCAGAGATCGGGGTTGGCTTTGAACAAATCAGCAGGAATTAGGTCCATCCCTGGTGCTTTCCCCTGCTGGGTCAGGCCAAGGGCTAACTCCGCTTCATGTTCGGAGAAAATCAGTTCCTCACCGTGGACAGGCATTATGAGCACCCTACCTGATGTTGGGAGGGGTTCCAAATTCTCAACACTGAATTGGGCACAGTAGTGATTCACCCAAGCGTCAGGAGGTACGTGATTTGTGGGAGTATGGGAGTCTGAGTCTCTGCCCCACTTTACAAGTTCCCAGAACTTAGTCTGGTTAGTTGAAGTGGAGGCATCCAAAAGGTCAGACCAGTGCGTATCTTCCCACTCTCGTTTTGCCTCCCACTGAATTTTCTTATACTGCACCCTTGCTGCCTTAACATCACACATGATCCGGGACTTTACCGCTTTGACAAGATGGCTATGAGCCTCCCTACACTTCTTATTATACCATTTCTGGCGGGAGCCATGAGTTTTAACGGTTCTCTTAGGACATGGTAAAGATAGGAGGAGCTTAAGCTGGTCAAAACAACATTCGTGGGACTCAATTGTGCTTTCAGGACTAGGCCCCCCGGGATCGGCAGACATAAACTCATTTACCGTGTTGGAAACCACAATCTTAATACTTTCCAGGAGAGTCTCATCCCCCACTAGCCTAGACCATTTTAACCTTCTTCGGTCATTAGACAAAACGACATCCCCTGTCCGGAAGGTATCTGGTTTATTCAATCTATCCATACCCGGCAGCCTTAGTTTAAGCAACAACGGGTTATGGTCGCTTTCTGGGCGGGGTACCACTTCCATATCTATCAAAAGTGGCCAGAATTCCACCTTTAACAAAAAATAGTCTATGCGACTTTTCCTTAATCCATTATCAAAAGTATTATTGGCGCATAGATCGGATGTAGTGCGACCATTTACGGCCCTTAACCCCCAGGTCAAACATAGAGCCATCCAGTTCAATGCAGCCTCAGTCCCTTTAACAAGTTTATCAATGGACAAATCCGGGATATTCCAAGCTGCGTCCTCTGCGGACCCCCAGTTGTCCCCTGCAGCGTAAAGCGGCTCAAAGGTACAGTTCAGGTCTCCGGCTAAAACAAGAAAGTTATCTCTTCCCAACCCATCAAGGTACCTGTCCAATACATCGACAATACCAGGGCAGCGGCCGCCCGGTAGGCCTCGTGCATAAATATTAATAATGATCAAATCACGATGGCCATCCTTACTCAGTTTAATTCCCATAAGGTCTGGGTGTTCTACAAATATCTCAGACGGGTGGTAGCCCAATGCCTGCTTCACCCAGATCACCAACCCCCCTGATGCCCGCCCTTTGCTGCCCCTGATAGCTGGTTTGAAAAAATTAAGAAACCCAACCCTGTGGATTGGATCTGGTGCCCAAGTTTCCTGGAATAATACAACATCGAATATATCGACAAATTCCAACCAATCCTCAGAGTGCAACCGTCCCTTGACCCCTGCCACATTCCATGAGACTACATTAATTGTTTCGAGTGGGGGTAATGCAATACATGGGGAAAGATGAACCATTGTCATATGTACAGCCGGGATCACCAATTCACTCCCTTTTCCTGGGCCTTCTCACCTTGTTGACATCCCTATCCAAACGTTCCACCCCCAACGTGGCCTCTGTCATATCCTCAACAATTACTGCAGCATTCTCCTCAGTTGCATGTGGCACTAAGCCCACCTCTTCAACATTCACAAGAGACGGGGCCCCCCGACTTGGCTCAGCTACCACATTCCCACAGCCCTCAACAGTGTTAATCTTCCTAATAGGTGGATGTAGTCAATCTATGGCCTCGAGATCAGAAAGGGGCCCAAAGCAATTGAAAAGTAAGGGATACTGCGGGGGGTAAGGTGTTCTGGCTGTTGGGTACCTCCTAACTGGGAGTCTCATGGGTGTGGGGCCAGAAGGAAAATTACAATATCTTTGAGGATAAAAATAAGCAAGCCCCAGAGTTTGCACATCCCCCAGTCTGGCAAACCTGGCTTCCCTTCGAATAGTATCCACCACCCAAGGATCCTTAAACAATATTAATATGCAATCGCCCTCCAAGTCTTTGGTACCATAACCCACCCAGTCAACTCTCCTCACAAATAGGATTTCTGTAAAAGATGATGGTGGGAGGGGGCGATTTTTATTCAGCCAAAATACCACTTTATTGCGTAAATCCCCATGTGTTTCCTTAATGCCCTCCTTTAGCGGGGCTACCCCTGTTAACACTATTGTGTATTGAGTTGCTTCAGGGGGTAAATCTGTGCG
The DNA here is from genome assembly GCF_964263255.1 of Lissotriton vulgaris. Lineage (NCBI taxonomy): Eukaryota > Metazoa > Chordata > Amphibia > Caudata > Salamandridae > Lissotriton > Lissotriton vulgaris. The sequence continues at coordinate 755,571,671 of NC_141699.1, read as the reverse complement.
GGGAAGAGTATGCTTATTTAATTTCCCCACAGTTGGGGTATTGGTGTTATGGCGATTAGCTGTCTGCCCTGTGAGCGACTGTGATGAAGTACTAGGGGCGGATTTTACACGGTCATCCAACCGGGCTACTTGCGTTCGATCTGGATTGGATTTGACAGTAACCTTCTTGGGTGCCTGTGACAATGTACCTACAGCTACAATGCTGGGTTTGTCCCTAGGTCTCCCCCCCACTATTGGTTTATTTACAGCTACCCCTGTTATTACAGGGATAGTGGCTTTTCCAGAGGGAACATTTTTCGTACGTTTTGTTTTACTTACTGGGGAGATAAAATCCCCTCCCACTGGAGTGGGGACAGTTAGCTTTTGTAGTAAGCCCAAATTTGTACTTACTACAGACTCCAGAGCATCTAGTTTAACGGTCATAAACCTGGATCGCTCCAGGACGGGAAGCAGGAGGGTTTTAATCATAGCCTCCATTTTTACCAATAGGATTTCGTCACTATGGAGGCAGGTTGGGCAGGGATTAGATGAGCCCAAGGGAATAAAGGAGGGGCATAGCACATTGGGGAATACTGGGGGTAATTGAAGTGCGGTGGGCTGCTCAAAGTCAGAAGCACCAGTACTAGATGGATCATTTAACTTGGGCAACTTTTGGTCTCTCCCCCCCTGGTGGCTCAAATCCTTTTTCCTCTTGCGGGGTACCGGTCCCAAGGGATCAACCTCTACTGGTAGATTCGAATCGGAATTATTGGTTGTGTGCAGACTTTCTGAACTGGTATCATTACCCCCGCTAGACTGAGTGTCGTCCAGGTTCGAGTCAACATCCACCGGAGAATCTGAAGGGCCCACCTCCTCTCCCTCTGTATTGACCAGTACCTCAGTGGTAACAGAATGTAAACTGTTATATGATGCTTGAGCAACAGGGCTGGTGATTGTTACCAACCCACCCAACGAGGAACGCTTACCATTAACTAAATCTAAGGAGAGTCTTTTCTCTGCCATTGCTATCTCCTTTTCCAATATCCCAGTTGCTCGGGTGATAAAGGCATTGAGTGGTCCAGAAACTACTCCCTTAGTTGTTTGCAGTTGGACTGTACGATCTTTACCTGACCTTAAAGGCATGTTTAAGATGTACTAGGGCTAACTGTACCTGTATTATACCACACACAGTTTTAATAACGGATGCTATGGCAACACTGGGGCCCTAACAATGAAGAGATAGATAGATACGTTATTTGACAAGGGGTATGGGCCAACCCAACCTCGGCCGACCACGGACGGCCACAGACGGTCCCGCCCTTGTCCCGGGCTTCTCCCGGCGCACTCCCGCGCGCTCCCGCGCAGCGGGTGCACTGGATACCTTTGAAGCAATTGAGGGTTGGGTGATGGGCGGGTGGGCGGGGCCAGCAGGGAGAGCAGCCCAGGTGTGCTCAATGTTATGAAACAAGGGGTGACCCAATTTAGTCGAAGGACCTGGGTATCAAGTATTATAAAGAACAAATGGTCCTTGACAGAAATTTTAACATGTAACAGAATTACAGCCTTAGTTCACGCAATTCTTTAGTCCGCTTCTAGATTGAATCTATATTGTAGGTTGAATAGATACATTAGCCCAAGTTGTCAAAGAAGTATCAAAAAAGTACCCAAACATTTGAGAATTCAATTGAATCCAGCCGGATTCTCTAATTTAATATAGAATTTGAAAAAAGTATTTTCAAAAATCAAAATACAAATATTTACATATAATCAACAAAATCTTACGTAGTATAAAAAGATGAACGTGCACAGAGAAAGATAAAGGTTTGTGCTCAAGTGATTGATCAAGGAGATCAGAAAAACAAAGATATAGAATTGTTTATATACAAGAATGAGCCTGCCCTAACCAACACTTGTAAAAAAATGTGATTCTTTTTTTACTAGCTCCTAGTTTTCAACAACATCCTCCATTGTCCTTGATTTACACTATTGGCAAGGGGATTAGGAGGGAGACGGAAGGGAGAGGGGGAGAGGGGGGCAAAAACTAAAAGATGCAGGCTCCAAAGGGAAAGTGTTGACGTTTCGACCCACACGTAAACTGGGTGATTATGTTCCTCAGATCAGGGTCTTCATCAGGACGGGATGAGGGAGTGGGAAATTTCAATGTGCACGCAGGTTAAAATAGTCAATGGGCACCTGTAACAACAAACAAAGGTAGGGCTAAGTATCTTGAAATAATCGCAATAAATAGATAGCCCAGAGGCATGGAAATACACTCACCCCTGTGTGGTGCACTACCATACATGCGACGTATCGTCCGCATCAAGATTGTTTAATTGGGCGCTGAAAATGAAGAGACGTGGTAGCCATTAGTGCCGCTAGTATCGTTCAGGTATGCTCAATGGGCCTCGCAGGGACTCCTGGTTGCTGGAGTCCCTGCCTCGATGCACGCAGCCCTGCCGGCGATTTCACACAGGCCCAGTCCTTGCAGGGAGCAGCCCATCGCTGTCAGCAGCTCCGGATGGACGCGGCACGCTGTGGGACCCGCGAAGCGGGTCCGGCGAGGCGCTGAAGGTCCCGGGAGGTAGAAGATCAGTAGCAGCAAATGGTGAGTCTCAGCAGAAAGACAGCAGCAAGTTTGCGGTTTACAGGGTCCCCTCTTGGTGATCCAAATGAACTGCCTTACACTTAAATATTCTCTTAGAGCCTGTAATGGCAGAACTACCTCTGAATCCTCCAATAGTTATACTTTCTATCGAAACGAATGAGGTTCCCTACTAGACTATATTTTAATTGAGTCCAAATCCTGGGAGAGGGTTTTAGATTTCAGGGTCATTCAACGGTATGATAGCAATCATCATGCGCTGGTGTTGGATCTAAAGGGTTTTATCCAAGGGAGTGACCACCCAAAGGAAAATGCCATAGATCCTAGGATGTCCATATCAAAATGTAGGCGAAGAGCAAGATGGACGGACCTCAGTCATTCCCAAGATAAAATGAGTGCCCTCTTTGAAGCTTTAGTCCCAGTGCTCCAAACAGCTTCCCTCTTATTAAATCAAACGGGGCATGGGATAGATTAGGAGAAGGTAATGAAGAACCATGCCTACTTAGAAGAGGTCACTTTAAATTTCTTCTACCCGAAAAAAACAAATAGATCAAGGAAAAAAACCCACGTTAGTGGTATAATGACCATTGCCGTAAAACAAAAAAAGTTCTGATACTTTCCATCAAGGCCAAGGGTACGTCAATTAAATTAGCAAGGACGATACATAAAAAGGCAATTGCAGAAGCAAAGAAAAAATGGGGAGGCGCTAGGGGGCGCACAGCGGAATGGCTGTGTGAAACCACAGCTCCGCCGGACGTCCGACATCCATGGATTAAACACACTGCTGATCCGACCGAACATGCCCACCAACCACTGATTTATGGAGCGGAACACATAGCGCTTCGGATGTGGTGAGCTGCTTTCGGTCTACGGGCTGAAATCGGGAGATATATGCTGATTTTCTCGCGGGTGCGAGCGACGATAAAGATGGCGGCCGTCCGATAGTCTGACTATCCGGGACCCCGGCGAGGTCACAGTTACATTGCAGTCCAGCGGAGTGGAGGGCTCTGAACTACATAGCGGAATGCATCCCCACGGCGGCGCCGAACTGTAGAGGTGAGGCGAGGATTAATCCCTGATTCCGTGCCCCTCGGGACCTGAAGGCGACAAGATGGCGGCGCCCAGACCGATGAGAATCGGCTAGCTCCGACCAGGAGCATAGGAGCCAGTGAGTTGCTGCTGTGCCTGCGGCGCTGAGGAGCGGTGAGTCGCCCTTCGCCCCCCTGACCTTTCTGCGCTGGTATTAGGGGTGAGCGCTACACCCGGCGGGATTGTCCCTCGCTGCCCGGAGGAGGGAACCCATTACTGAGGCGCTAAGAGGCGCGAAACTGACTTACATAGAGGCGCGCCTGCCACACAGAGATCGCACTGCCCGGGGACTCCTGCTGGAGCGAGGGCATACCACGGATGGGCGTGAGGGTGCAAAATAAAGACAAAAGGGGGAAAATAACAGAAAACAGACAAGGAAGCTAGCGGGGTGCACTATGAGGAATACCCTCGACCAGTGGGGGACTCTTTGATGGCGGCAAGCAAGAGGCGGCGCTCTGAGGAGGTCTGCCTGGGGATACGCTCATAAGACTGACACTGCTCAACACCACAGTGCCGGGCAAAACAGAGTGCCTTTATTGTTAAGTGAGCCCTAACACTGCAGGACATTGCGTTACAAACGTGACCGGGGGTCCCCGCTAAGTTATCCTTCCCCCGCCTCGAGACTCCGTGGGAGTAATTCACTGGCCACGGTCTTCGGCGACGGCCGGGGGGGAACAGGTGGGCCACCAAAAACGCTGTGCATCCGAGGTCACCCCCTCGCCCACAACCAACGAGAACATTCACGGCCGCGACGTGGTCGCCCACTGCACTACCGAGATCCACGAGGCAGACCACCAAAGCCCAGCTCGCCTCGCGAGGTATGATGGGGAGACCCGATAGGCAACAACCGAAGTTGAGCTTTGAATCCAAAAAGCCCGCTAAAAACGTTGAGGCCATGGCGGAGGGTGGAAGTCACTCTGAAGCTCCTGCAAGCAACAACATGGAGAAGATTCTTCTTGCCATACAATCGAACCTGCAAGATATCAATGGCAAGCTCGACCATCTGACGTGCAGAATGGATGGCATGGCGGACAAGCTCGAAAAACATGGGGAACGGCTTGATGCGGCAGAGGCGCGGATTTCAGAGGTGGAGGACGAATCCAGAACCACCACAGCGAAATGCAATGGAATGGACAGGGTCCTCGAAGTGATACGTGCCAAGGAAGAAGAGTTGGAAGCGCGTTCTCGGCGCAATAATGTACGCATCACGGGAGTTCCGGAATCGACCAACACTGGGCGCATGGAACTCTACGTTGAGCAACTATGTAAGGATCTATTCGGAGCAGAGGCTCTGTCTGCAGTCTTCATTGTTGAAAGAGCTCACAGGTCCCTCGCACCGCGGCCTCCCCCGGGTGCGACTCCCAGACCCATTGTCGCGCGCATTTTAAACTATTGCGACAGAGACACCATCCTTCGCCTGGCGCGTGAAAAGGGGCGAATAACGCACCAGGGAAACAAGCTGAAATTTTACCCGGATCACACAGTCGCTGTTCAGCAGGCTCGGAAGGAATTTGCTTCAGCAAAAGCGAAATTACGGGAGTTGAACATCGTCTACGCCATGTTGTATCCGGCCAGACTCAGGGTAACATGGGAAGGGAAACCTGTCATTTTGTCAAACCCTAAAGCAGCAATGGAGTTTATCAAAAACGCCAGGAAACAGGCGACCAAGGCATCCCGAGATGACCAAAATGCGGACTCTGACTGAGATGGTAATGTATCACAACGCTTAATCCCTACTGGGCACTCCCTACCTACCACTCAGTAAGGGGGTGTCCATCATCGCTGTTATTTTCCCTATTGACTTTCACTCTCTTGCCACGTCATTGCACCCACGTGCGATAGACTTTGTTGCGAAGCTGGCTCCTGACAATAACTTTACTCCGAGCTCTGCTTCTTCCGTGGTACTTTGTATAATGTTCTTATTGACGATATGCCTATAGCCTCATCAGCTCCTTCTTGTGCCTTATTCTATGTTGCCAGGTCTTCCAGTTATGTAAAGTTGCAGATGTGCATATAATGGCCGTTCACTTTTCCACGCTCTTACTGTATTGCTTTTCACCGGTCCTATGGGAGACGTCTAAATGCTTGCCAATGTTTTCATTCCTGATCACGCTGCCTCCCGGATGGCCTTTTATTGATAGGCTATGTTGCATGGTCCCAAACATGCTGTTATTGCTTTGCTGGCTGTTCCCTGTCTATGCTGCTCCTCCCATCCATCTGCCTAGTTTTGCGGGGTAGATCCCCCCCGACCTATGCCATGGGCTGATCTGTGCCTACCCCCTCTCTTAGGAGGTCGTGTTCCACTGCATGGCTCTTGAGACTTTCGACCCCAGATGGGTGTACTTATCTGGCGTTGGGTCACTTACACTACTTTTAGTCTGTTGCAGTTAACTCTATTAATAAGGTCAGTGATGTTACACTTGCACTGTAGTGGTAGACGCACAGTTAGTCTGTACTCTGTTGGCTAGCCAGGTCCCTTGCTGCGCGGCCTGGCCGCAGTTAATTACGAGGTCGCGAGAGGGGGGTTAGGAGATGGGGAGGTTGTGCTTGGTTGCGGCCCAGTGTGACTGGAGAATGGGTGACATGTAGATAGGTAAATGCAGTGTTATTGGCACCAATCCAGTTGCATTAGAGACATCCACGCCCGTACATTCGGGTGTTGAGCTGTGCCCCCTGCGGTCCTCCAAAAGGGCGTTCCCCGCACAGTTGCTTGGGATGGGGAACTTATTTTGTCCTCTTTGTATTTGGGGTGGTTGTTCCTGGGGAAGATGGCTTCGGCAGGTTTGGGGTGCTGAAGTGGGTGGGGGAGGGTGGACGGGGTGTTTTGTTTTTGTTTTGAGACCGATTGCTCTGCATTACGATTATGATCCTATGTTGTCACTTGTGTGCTTATGTTGCATAGACCGGCGCGGCCAGTGCCTCTTGAAATACCCACTGCTACGATGTTTGTTTTAGACGCGGTTTACGATGCTAACACGGGGTTATGGCTACTGTGAACACTAGTAGACACAAAACACACTTGTGCCTTCTCACTTGGAATGTCAGGGGGTTCTCACAGCCTAAAAAGATTAGACAGATATTCTCTTACTTGACAAGGTGGGAGGTCAATATCGCATTGATACAGGAGACCCACATCGCTCCTAACTCAAAACTGACCCTAGGTGCTCGATGGGCCGAATCTTCTTACACATCACACTACTCGTCCTATTCCAGAGGAGTGATTACCCTAATACGGAAAGGTACGAATTTTGAGCATTTGGGGACGACTAGTGATCCCGAGGGTAGATTCACCATTATAAATGGCATACTACGCGGCCAAAAGGTTGCAATACTAAATGTATATGGTCCTAACGTGGACGCACCAGAATTCTTTCTGGATCTGTGGGGCCGACTTCAAAATTTTCGAGATGCACACATCATTTGTGGGGGGGACTGGAATATAGCTTTGGATGATGATCTAGATAGGTCGCCAAACTCACACGAACCGCACAAACAAGCAAGGCTGCAGCTGCATCACTTAATGCGCGATCTGGCTCTCATGGACATCTGGAGACATAAGTTCCCAGTCACCCCTGGTGCAACACACATATCACCGGTACACAGCAGTTGGTCGCGCCTAGATTACTGGCTCGCCTCGACTGACATCGCACTTTGGACCACAGATACAAGGGTTTTACCCAGAACACTTTCCAACCACAACCCTGTCCTGCTTTCCATAACTATCCCGAACTATGCTCCACCCCCCTTCCAAAGGAGATTCAACTCTAGAGCTTTGACTGACTCAAATTATGATCACACTATACACGCGGCCATCGTGGACTATTTCCAGCTGAATGAACCCTCATCAGATGACCCGTGCTTACTCTGGGAAGCTTTTAAGGCCACGATTCGGGGGGTTTGTATCAGCACTGCAGTGGGTATACTGAGAGATATACGTCACCAGATCACTAAGCGAGAAAAGCGAATGAGGGAACTGGAAAAGGCTTTCGAAACCTCGCAAGACATCTCCTTATTAGGAGAACTACGTCAGTTGCACACAGAACATAGCGCTTATGTGGAAGATGAAATCAAATACATGGACAAGCGCTACTCTGCCAGGGCTTTTGGGGAGGGCGGAAGACCTGGGGGAATCCTGGCTTCTAAAATCTGCGGGGGCAGAAAGCGCAATACTGTCCTACGAGTTCGGTCCGCTGACGGGGACTGTAAGACACAAGCCTCTGACATACTGTCATGTTTCGTTGATGCATATAGCGCACTCTACACATCCCGTGCTATAGCCTCCCCTGATGAAATATTCAGCTATCTAGAAGACGTGGCCATAGCCTGGCTGTCAAACTCTCAGAGGGAGCACCTGGCCGCCCCAATTACAGTCGAGGAGGTAACGGACATAATTAAATCTTTACCCAATAACAAATCCCCTGGACCAGATGGCTTCACAAATGAGTTTTACAAACGCTATGTGGACATTCTGGCCCCACATCTGGTGGCGATGTTCGGCGAGGCGTTCGATCAGGGAGAATTGCCACCCACTCTCAGGGAAGCTGTGATCATCACGTTGTTAAAACCGCACAAAGACCCCGAACTCTGCGATTCCTACAGACCTCTGTCGCTCATTAACGCCGACTCTAAAATCCTTGCCAAAATCCTAGCTGTCAGACTCACCCCCCTAATGACTAACTTGGTGCTGCCTGACCAGTCAGGGTTTATTCCCACTCGCTCCACAACGCACAATACGAGGACACTATTCGTGTTATCCCACTACCTGCAGCCTTCCACGAAGGCCGTGGCTATCATGTTGGACGCCGCAAAGGCGTTCGATTCAGTTGAATGGAGCTATCTCATCACTATATTGCACAGAATGGGCTTTCCTAAAAGGTTTGTGCAGTGGGTGAAATTACTTTACACCAACCCTGGTGCTAGAGTACGAGTGAATGGCTACATATCCGACGGTTTCCCTATAGGGCGTGGTACGAGACAGGGCTGCCCCCTGTCCCCCCTTTTATTTGCCCTCGCCCACGAACCACTTGCTTGTCGCATCAGACAGGGATACAAGTCCTCGGCACGGCGTTTTACTGATAGACCTCTGCACATATCATTGTACGCAGATGACATGCTCTTGTATGTGCGAGATCCGGCTACTAATCTAAATCCACTACTAAGGGAATATGTGAAGTTCGAGGGTCACTCCGGGCTTTCCATTAACTGGACAAAATCCTACGTTATCCCATTGACTGATGGGGCTGAACCTGTCCACACGGACTACCCGCTGGTCTGGCAAACGGACCCTGTGCGCTATTTGGGGGTCATGTTTCATAGAGACCCGGAGGTGGTGATTAGGGAGAACTATGGCACCGTCATTTCCAAGTTGGAAGACAAAATCCGGCGCTGGATACAACTCCCTCTGTCCCTGGCAGATCGCATTGCGATTGTTAAAATGAATGTCTTGCCCAAATTCCTGTACCTGTTTAACAACATCCCGATCCCCCCCCCTGCCGAGGTATTCCGTCGCATTAAAACGCTCACACTACAGCTCATATGGGCGGGTAAACAGGCGCGTATAGAGCTTCAGACTTTAACACTACCTTATATCAAGGGGGGCTTTGGTGTCCCGGACTTTTTATTGTATTACCTTTGCGCGCAAGCTCAATTTGCCACTTACTGGTTTCACGAGGTCCCCTACCTCACACACACAGCAATAGAGAAAGATGATGCAGCGCCAGTACCCCTCACGTCCATACTCACGCACAAGCGCCCGCCTCTTCACTCCCAAGATATCAATCCGGTGGATGCCACCATTAAAGCATGGAACAAATTAGGTCAACTGACGCATAAAACACCATTGTATGCCCCTTCCCTGCCGTTGGCACATCACCAGGCTCTATCGGTCACAGGGGAATCGGTGGGCATGTCCATGCTACGACGAGTGGGCATATCCACGGTTGGCGATTTATTCCGTGAGGGGGACTTTATCGAAATAGATGACATGACGTATATACAGAATAAGACTCCGCTTTTCATCTTTACATATTACAGGCTGAAACGGGCATTAAGGGAACACTACCCCACCCTCCCAAAGGAACCAGACACTTTAGCTCCCCTACAACTCATGATTGCATCCCCTGACACCTCCCATATGGTGTCCCGGCTGTACTCCTCAACTCAGGCTGACTTACCTTACTCCACGGCCAAAGCCAAGAGGCGTTGGGACATGGTCCTTGACGACCCGCTCACTGAACAGGAATGGCAGCAGACATGCGCACTGACCCAGATCCTTACCCCCAATGGCAATCTCCGCATTATACACTTCAAATTCCTACACCAAGCATACTATACCCCGGCTCGCATGCACAAATATGGTTTATCAGACGTCGACCAGTGTAAACGATGCGGGAGGGAGGGGGCGGACTTCTTACACCTGGCCTGGTCATGTGTAGCAGTCCAGAACTACTGGCACAAAGTCTTCACTACTTTGTCCGCCATGCTGGCCTCTGATGTGCTGTGTTCTATAAGAACGGGTCTTCTGGGAATAACAGCCCAATTTAAGGCCCTTAAACGTAAATTCTGTGTTATTGCACTGTTGCTGGCCAAGAGACAAGTAGCTCAATGCTGGAATTGCTCCAAGAAACCGACTGTGGCCAGATGGTTGGGGGACATGGCCAGTTGCAGGGATAAGCTCAGGACCTATGAGGAGGACCTGCCAGCGAAATCCAGACCAAAAGACTTTTGGTGTTTTCTAACTGACTTTCTGGTTACAGAACAGGCTGCTGAGGAGGATCAAAGGGTCCCCGAACTGTCGCCAGGGTGATGTGTCTTTACTAATTGTTATTATTCTTGGATGCACTGGTCCTGGTGCGTGCCGCTGTTTTGTGAACTGCACTAATCTTATTTGTCTTTCAGAGGTAATGGTCTCCAGTTTAATGTTGTACCTGGGTCTGCTAGTTGCGACCTAGGTTGCCTTACTGTACAAAAAACATAAATACCGTCACAAGACCCAACTGTATGTTTTACACTGCCGTCCCGACTGCAGGTATCTATGTACAATACACTTTCGCTGTGCCTTTCGCTCTTGCAGCCGGCCCCAGGGTTGTAGGCTACAGGCTGTGTAATGTTATGAATTTGCCACAATAAAGGTCTTGGAAAAAAAAAAAAAATGGGAAACCGAAAGATGGAAGGATCTGAAATACGCTCTGGGAGCAAGGGATATGAGGTAAGTCTGGAGAGTAGTCAATCTGGATAGCTCTGGTCCTAGGAAGCTGGTAGACCCTAATCTGGGAGAGGAAGTTTGCAGGGAACACTTCCAATCCCTTTATTCTATAGAAGATGCAGTGGTCAATGGCCCAGAAGGTGGTAACCTGTTAGGGGTTGAACCCCCCCCTGTCCCAAAGGATACTAAAGCAGATATTGATGTCCAATATAACGTAACCATAACTCTAAAAGAAATTAAGGGAGCTATAGCAAAAATTGCACCTGGGAAAGCCCCGGGTTTAGATATTTTTGGGTTCTTTTTAATGTAATAAGACAGGGTATGAAGATACCACGGAGTTGGGCTGGTGCAGAAATAATTCCGATTTTTAAAAAAGGCTCCCCACTTTTACCAACTAATTACAGACCAATCAGCCTGATTGATATTTCACAAAAGATTTTCGCCCGTGTAGTGCTTCTTAGACTTCAGTCTTGGATGGAGGAACAGAACATACTTACCCCCCTTCAGGCCAGGTTCAGGGAAAAAATGTCCACTATCGACCAAACTCTTAGGCTCCAGATGTTATACTGGAAGACCGTGTACCTAAAGAGCGGCAGCCTCTATTTAATATTCGTCGATCTCCGGTCAGCCTACAATTTGGTCCCTAGGGACAAACTCTGGTCAGTCCTTCAAGAAATGGGGGCTCCTTCACATACAATCTATCTTATTAAGCTACTACACGAGGAAAACTTTGCGCAAATCAGGTACTGTAAAGAGGGGAACCTTACTGCACCAATCCCAATCAAGCGAGGAGTACGCCAAGGCTGCGTGCTAGCCCCCACCTTGTTTAGCCTTTATATCAATGGCCTAATAGATTACTTAGCAACAGGAAAAGATCTTGATGCCCCATAACTAGCCTCGCCCCCAATATCTGCAATGATGTTTGCGGATGACACCCTGCTGGTGTCTAAATCCCCCATGGGGATCCAGAGGGTTCTTGATACATTTGACTTTTTCTGTAGACAAAGGGGTCTGGAAATAAATCTGCAGAAAACCAAATTTATGGCGTTTAACTGCCCCAAAAGTACCTGATCTAACCCCAAACTAAAAGGGAAACCCCTAAAAAGAGTCACTTCTTTTGATTACCTTGGGGTTACAATATCAGAAACAATGGAATGGGGGGCCCAAGTTAGAAAATCAGCTCTCAAATTAACACAATCCTCTGGAGGCATCTTAAAGGTCTTTTGCAAATCTAGCCAGAAATCACTGAGTCCGGCCATTGAAATCTATAAAGTTCAAGCATGAGGGGGGCATTATATGGTGCGGAGCTTTGGGGGCATGTAAATCATGAGAATCTCATCCAGGTAGAGAACAGTTTCCTGAGACAGTTAGCAAACCTCCCAAAGAGTACTCCACTTATTCCTTTACGCCTAGATCTAGGTCTCACAGCCATCACAGACACAATAGCTCTGAAACCCCATCTCTATTGGCGTAGATTATGGGCTACTCCAGAACTTTCATCATATAGAGAGGAAGTAAGGGAAATAATGCACTTGAGTGGGGCTGCGAGACTTCCGTGGTTTTCTTATATTCAACAGTGGCTGGTTCGACTCGGATTGGATGAGCTGTGGGACCATCCTGACACATATGGTCCCAGCCTTCCAAAGAAAGCATTGAAAGTATACTTTGACAAGTATAAATCAGCCCATCTTCAGAGCAGCTCCCGATTTGGCCAATTAACATCAGTCTTCCTTGAAATTAAAGACAGGCACAGTTTTGAACCAATTTTAGATGAAATTAAACTGACTGCGGCTAGGAAGCTATATCTCCAGTCAGAAACGGGACCATCCCTCTAAGATGTTTTACCCATAAATGGGGGCATACGCAAACTGCAAATTGCCCTGTGTGTGAATCTAGTGAGGAGCCTATCCCGCATGTTTTATTCACCTGTCCTGCGTATCAAAAGGCAAGGAAATGTTGGTTGGTCCAGATCAGTAAGAATCTAGGCACGAGATGTTGCTCTGAGGCCCTTGGGATACTGATCATAAATAACAATGAAGGGTATGGCTCATAAGCAGCAAGGCTGAGCACTGATAAACCAGCAACCACAAGAAATTGCCAATGCTGCTGCTAATTACAAAACTAATTACAAACGGATGTATGAACAGAACATCACTACATCTTAAAGCTCATTAGTTGCTTTTATTTTAATTTTTCATTAGATTTTTTTCTCAAAAGTTTTGTCTTTTTATATCAATATATACAATAAACCCACAAATACTGTACAACAATTCTAACACATTAATCAACAATTCTCACCACACTAACCTCTTCCTTCACACCACAATCGTACTCATAAGCAATAATAAACCAAACAATAATGATTCACAAAAAAAACTTCTTTCTATTAGATAAAATACTACACACTTTTTACATTTGATGAACCAAATTGATTTGAATGAATCCAATTTAAGTAGGACATACACTTGTAAACAAGCGATTGTTTGGTTTCTCCAATGGTCTACGCGTTTCAAACCCCTTAGTTTGAGGGGTTCTCATCAGGACCAAACCTCACTCTAAGTGAGATCAATGACAAACGCCATGAATGGCACGTGTAGGAGATGGTGAAGGTTGGTATCACTTTAGAAAAAGCCCAATTAGTGGCAGCGTGGATACCCCCGATGAACGCTCTAGGCGATCTGCCCTTTCGGGCTTCCTTTAAATATTTCTGATTAATCCCGTATCCAGTCGTTTATTGTAGTACGCTGTTTTTCACTTGATTCATCTTCATATCATTCAACATAAAATTGTTCAAGAGGATATTCACAAAATGCATAAATGTACACTCCACAGCCTACGCATTTCGTCCCTCATGGGACATCATCAAGGCTCCATAAATCCAATCTTATCGCGCTTTCATCTCAAACATCCCATCTCTTGTCCACGTCTGTCGTTTGGTATCAATAGCCTCCCATCTGGTTAAGGCTAACTTTCTCCATATGTCCTTCTCGATGGACAGCCAGACCAGATAAATACAGATTGATTAAGAGTGGCCAAGATATGAGAGTCTTATGCACATGTTAGAAGCACTGTCTAGTAGAAAGAAGTACTGTGCATTCGTTCTGAAATTGCTTCAGTCTAGAGTTCACTAAGTGGTAATTGTCTCTTGCCTCATACTTGGAAAGTATACAAGAACAATAGAATAACTTGCTTTCCGCTGTAATTGAATTCAAGATATTCACTCTGAAGTCTATAAATGATAGCTTTCCTGAAAACCACTAGTTCCTGTCAGATTGTGAAAGTTCAATGGCCGAGGACAGCTGAGAGAACCCCAGCCGTGAGGCTCTCTCACTGTCAAAAGAAATACCTGGAAACTCCCTCGGCGGCGGGAACCGCAACAAACCTCCAAGGATATTAGCAGAGAAGTAGAGTTCAGGAAATGCGAGCGAAATGCCTCACAACTAAATCCTGACTAGAAGAGGAGTGAAACACAGGAAACGCTGCTTCTCACAAACAATTGCTGTAGAAGTGCGAAGCACCATAGGTGCACAAGCAGGGAAACCGTCATTCAGAGAAAGTAGAGCTAAACACTAGAGTGCTAACTCCGTGTATAGTAAATCCGCCATCTTGAATTACCGCTAATTCAAGTTCTGCAGTTCATAAGCTGCAAAATGAAACTTTCTGGCTAACAACTGACTCCACATCATTGGACCTTGTCTTAAGCCTGAACCCCACTTCAATCTGGAAACAGGTAAAGAACGTATTCGTTTTGAGTAGAATTGCTCCGACCTGACAGTGAATCTATGACAGAATATCGACGGATATAATATCGACCTACAGAACATCGACGCTGGAATATCGAAGGCAAGTATATCAACACCCTATCTACAACATGTTAAGTACAAAAATATCGAAACCAAAATATCGATGTTAAAAATATCGTAATTTAAAATATCGGTTTTTTTCTGTTAAAAAAAGTAAAATAAAGTAAATAATACTTACAAATAAAAGAAACATATTTAAACATATTTAATAATGTTTAAAATGTATAAATAATACATATAGAATAATATAACTTTAATTAAAAATAAAAATAACATATAATATATACTTACCTAATAATACGTTATTAATTATTTTAATTACTTATAAATTATTAAAGTATACTATAAATTACAAAAATATCTACACACATGAAATAATAACATAAATAAAAAATATATATATATATTTATTAAATTAAAAAAATATAAATATATACTTAATTAAATACAATAGTATCTAAAATAATACGAAAATATTAAATACATAAATAAATAAAACTACTATTTAAAGTCCAAAAAAAACTACAGTAATGAAAAAATTGGATAGCGTAGAATGTAAAATTGCTATTCCCACTCCGGAAAATTAAAGAGTAGGGAAAGCGTTAAATAGCGTAAGAGTAAAAATTACTATTCCCACTCCAGAGAGTGAAACAGTAGGGAAAACGTTGGATAGTGTAAGGGTAAAAATTACTATTCCCACTCCAGAGAGTGCAACAGTAGGGAAAGCGTTGGATAGCGTAGTGGTAAAAATTACTATTCCCACTCCAGGGAGTGCAACAGGAGGGAAAGCGTTGGATAGCGTAGGGGTAACAATTACTATTCCAACTCCAGAGAGTGAAACAGTAGGGAAAACTTTGGATAGCGTAGAGGTAAAAATTACTATTCCCACTCCAGAGAGTGCAACAGTAGGGAAAGCGTTGGATAGCGTAGGGGTAAGAATTAATATTCTCACTCCAGAGAGTGCAACAGTAGGGAAAGCGTTGGATAGCGGGTGGATAAAAATGACTATTCCAAATCCGTAGAGTGAAACAGTAGGGAAAACGTTGGATAGCGTAGGGGTAAAAAATACTATTCCCACTCCAGAGGGTGCAACAGTAGGGAAAGCATTGGATAGTGTAGGGGTAAAAATTACTATTCCAACTCCAAAGGGTGCAACAGTAGGGAAAGCGTTGGATAGCGTAGGGGTAAAAATTACTATTCCAACTTCAGAGGGTGCAACAGTAGGGAAAGCGTTGGATAGCGTAGAATTTAAATATAACATACTTATAAATCATTATTATATTTAAAATAATGTATAATTAGATTTTAAAATAAATCTTCATCATTTACAAACAATTAATAATTATTAAAAGCAATTACATTTGAATAATTAATTAATAATAACTTAACAACAAATACCAATAAATATTAATTAATAAATATTACTCACCAAATAATAAATATTAAACAATAAAATATTTTTCATTACAAAAAAAATTATTTAAAATTAATTCACAATTAAAAATTATTAAACAATAACATTCTTTTTTATAACAATTAATACTTTTTATAAAACATTGATTGACAATTAATTAAAAATTACAATATTTTCCAATTAGTAAGAAATAATTACCAATGAAAAATGTTAATTGCCAATTAACAAAATTATTTACCAATTAAATAATTAATTACCAATTACAAAAATGATTTCCCAATTACAAACATGAATTACCAATTAATAAAATTAAATAACAATTAAAAACATTAATTACCAATTAAAAAACATACATTATCAATTTAAATAATTAATTGCTAATTAATAATTAATTATAAATAAAACAATTATCCTTAAGAAAAAAATTATAAATCATTAATTAATTACAATTAAATTACTTCCCACCCAATTCCCCTATAAACCCACAGCCTGCTACAGAAATAAAAACAAAAATGAATTATAATTAATTTATAATTCCTAAAAATTAATAATTAATTAAGTATATTGTAATTACTTCACACCCTATTCCCCTATAAACCCACAACCCGCTCCGGTACTAAAATATAACATTTACTTAAAAATAACATTATTAATATATAAAAATAATACACATATAATTTAAAAAAATTAAAATACTTAACAAAAACATTTTACACATAAATAATTAAATACATAAAAATAATACAAATATCGATATTAGTAACATCGAAATTAATTACATCGATATATATGCTATTGATATTACTAACTTCGATATTACTTACATCGATATAAATACATTCGATATTCCTTACCTAAGGGTCGATATTCTGTCCAACGATATTCTTGACATCGAAATTCTGCACCTTCGATATTTCCAACTCGATATTTGTGTAGGTCGACAATTAGGAATCGATATTTAGACTGTGTACCCTGACAGTAAGGTACAATCACTTCTACCAATAAGATAGTATCACATGGCCCATAGGTACATTGTCGTTTTTCACTAACTTAGTGTAAGCTCATTGGAGCTTGCTGGATGCTTTGCACACGTTATTACACATCTTTATTTTTTGCTATATTCTCAAAGACTCCTTTCACATGAGGACTCATCGCTGTGTTAGGTCTCTGCATGTTTCTGGGATTTTGACTAAACATTATGCGCAAGGTTGAACAACAATGCCCCTTGTTATTTTGTTCTTGCCATGAAATATTTAAAAAAAATTAAGAATGTGGTGAAGGAGGATGTTACTATTCCCAGGCGTAAAGGTGAAGGCAGCTCCTGAGGGTAGGTCTGCAGACATTATGACAACAGAGTATGGGTTACACACATGTTTTTGGCTTCGTCAATGGTGCAATATCATTGAGAAAGAGGGTCCATTGAGTTTCCCAAAATATGGAACTTTTGAAACTAGAATTCTTGATAACTTCAAAGGGAAATTGTACAAAACGAAGCCACCTCCTAGACCTACTCAGTATAAAGCTTTACATATATGGGGCAAGGTTGCCCAAGAAAAAGAGAAAGAGTAATATCAGAGAAGGGCAAAGAGAACAGTGTATAATTATGCAGATGCTCAATGGGATGGAGGACAGTGTAGATGGAGAAACATTGTGATTGAGGGAACTAGACTGTATCCAGCTATCACAACAGAGATATCCGGAAAGGGAAATAAGAAGAAATCAATAGAGATGTTTGAAGAAACAAAAGAGATGGATGAGGATAAGATCCTAGAAGAAATGTTGGCGCAAGACCCCTACCTTATGCAGCACCTACTGAGCGAGGTAAATCGAATGCTAGTACAAGTAGTAGAGTGGGTTCCGCCCCTGTAGAACCAAGTATAGTACAGATTGAGAGGTCTATGCAGATACCTCAAATTGTTCCACAAGTTGTGACTTGACCACAAGTTGCTGTTTCTACTGTGACTAGTACTCCTGTGGTGCATAAAACAACACCAGTACCACCAATAAATGCACAGACTTTACATAGGCCAGTTCACAATGCCCCACAAGATGCAAATTTGATACCAGAAGTTCAAGGAACTGTAGGAGGTCTGCCTGCAAAATGGTTTATCCCACCACAGACAGTCCAAGCACTTATAGATGGAGGGAGACTGTTTTTAACAGTACCTATGACCCCCGGAGGAGTAAACTCTACTGAGGAGGGAGGTATTTCAACTTGGTTGGAAGAAGCAGCAGGAAGCAGAAAGACAGAAAGGACAGAGTTGGCAGCTAATCTGGATTCTGAAAAGGAAATACCTTTGAGCATTACCAAACTGAAGGTGGAATTGGAGGAACTAATAAGAGGATGTTTCAAATTATAACATTTTGAAAAATATCAGAAGAAGGAGCTAATTTAATTGTGTAAGAGATTACCAGGCAAGCAGCTGTTATATATGATAGATTGACAGAATTGACCCAAAAATATGAGATTGAGCTTTCTAAAAAATGTACATTTGCAAAAAGGTTATGGGGTCCAATTGGATGATGTAGCAATTGAAAGCATGCATGCAACGGGAATGCAGCTGCATATTATAGAGTTGGTAAAATGTATTCGCAAATGGGGTGCGGCTGAAAAATAGGAAATTAAATGGACAGAAATATGAAAAGAAAAAGAGGGATTCTGAATCGACAGAGAAGAAAAACTAGGAAAATGAGAGAGAGACTACAGCATATTCTTTAAGGGAAATATCAGGAGGGATATATTTATATGTGGCATGGAGCAGAGACAATCTTGCAGCATTTATGAATAATTTTCCAAAATTGGGAGATAAACCTATGCAGTGGTACTCACATTTAGAATGGTTTATCAAAACTTAGATGGTGTTAGGGGCTATTTGGAGATCTTCTTTGATATTGTAGTGCTAACTGATATGTGGGCTGAATGTATGACTGATGTCTAATGGCCACAAGATCAACCAGTGAGGAATGCTAGAACTAATGCACCATCTCCTGTGGTTATGGAGAAATATGATGCTGTGATTACTTTCCTGAAGGGTCGAGTGCACCCCAAAAATGTGGACTGGGTTAAGATTAATTGAACGACCCAAGGACCAAAAGAATCAGTTTGTGAGTTTTATAAAAGACTGCTACAGGTGTTTCAACAGTGTAGTGGATGAGAGTATCCTGAAGGAAAGGATATGGGGATTTTTGTGTCTCAGTTAGTTCTAGGCCTAAAGCCAGAGATCAGTTTGCATATAACTCAAAGTGCGATCTGCTGGCAGAATAAATCAGTTGATGAGCTCTGAGATATACAAAGTATTGTAGTGATGAATTGGAGATGAAGCAGAAAAAGATCATTTACAGGGGAATCAAGGAAGCATGCAAGGTGTTGTTGTAACACAAGTTAGTGTCCAGGGTAACCAAGGACGGTTCAATGTGCCTCAGGGTAGAGTTAGAGGTGCTCCTGTTAATATGGGTTCAGGAGCAAATGCTGCTGCTATGAAGAAAGTTACTTCTTTTCACATCTGTCACAGGGTCAGACATTGGAAGAGGGAGTGTAGACATAATCCTGATAATGCTAATGGGAATGTACAAATGCAAAGAGGAGTACAGATACAAAACATGCCAGCACAACAAATGCAAATGCCTATGCAGGGACAAGTTTTGATGCCTGTCCGACTAGCACAAATGATTCCACAAAGTAGGGGAAATTCTAGGTTCAATTTAAATCAAATGCCAAAAATGAATACTAATTCATTTCAAAATCCAATGGAACAACTTTCTAATTCAAATCAAAATGCTTTACAGCATTATCCCTTTTACGGAAAATGATGGTTCCATTTATCATGTATCCCAATGAACATGCCTGAGAGGGGAGGAAGACTAAGTACTTGGTGCTGTCTTAGAGATAGACCAGAATGGTCCATATGTAGATACTGAAGCGCATGGCCACCCCATATCATTCTGTATTGATAAAGTTGCTACTCGATCTACTGTTAGAACAGTGTAAGTCCCAGACCTACCTCTCTCGGGGAAAAATATCCAAGCTGTAGGAGTGACAAATAAACAGTTTACCAATTCAATTTCAGAGAAGGTCGCAGTTAAAATAGGTTCATTTTAAGAGAAACATCAGTTTGTTGTGTGCGATGGAAGTCCTGTAAATTTGCTAGGGAAAGATTTATTGTGCAAATTAAATTGCACTACTCACTGCACACCGGATGGTGTTGCTTTCCAAACTCATGATGAGGATATAGAATTTAAAATGATTTTACAACAGACAGTCAGGAATATTTCCCCTAGTGACAGTTCAAGAATTACCTGAAAGCTGATGGAAAAATGGTGTTGTGCCCTGGCACTAGGAATGCCAGATTACAGAAAAGTTTTGACTTTCTTTTACAGTGAGAGAGAGGACTGCGCTCTCTCAGTGCTGAATCAGATGTACAGTGAGGCCCGAAAACCAGTGGCATATTTCTCCACCACCCTTGATCTTGTAACCACAGATTTTCCCGGTTGCCTTGAAGCTGTTGGCGCAGTAAGCACTAGCCTAGATAAGAGTGAGAACATAGTGATGGGATACCCTTTAACTGCTATGATCCCACACTCAGTGGAGTTTTTATTGACAGGAACGATAACCCGATACAATTGACTAAATATAAGCAAACTATATTGTGTTCTGATAATGTTGTTTTGAAAAGATGTCACAAACTAAAACCATCAACTCTTTTGCCAATAAATGAAGTTGTTTGTGATTAAATTGAACATGATTACCTAGATGAAACAGATTTATGTAGCATGCCTGGACCTGATATTAAAGATGAACCCCTGATTAAGCCTGACCATGTTCTTTTTGCAGATGGCTCATGTGTCAGATGTAATGAGGTCACATTGAAAGCCACATATGCCGTTTGCACTATAAATGATGTTGTGGAAGCTTCCTGGCTTCAAAGAGTTACCTCAGCACAAGTTGAAATATTGATTGTCCTTACCAGAGCATTCAGTTTAACTGATCATATGAGAGTGACTATATTTATTGATAGCCAGTATGGCTTTAATGTTGTCCATGATTCTGGGCAATTGTGGTCACATAGAGGGTTCTTAGCGTCCTCAGGTTACCTGAAGAGATTGCAGTGGTTAATTGTGCAGCTCATCAAAGTGGTAATGGCTATATTGCCATGGGAAATAGATATTCTGATTCAGTAGCATGGTACTGTGCTTTGTTGGCTTGCACATTTAATGGGAATTTCACATGTGAGTTGGAAGAAGAGACTTCATTCACCTTATTGATTAAATTGACTGATACTTGGGATGGATTGGAAATGGTACAGGAAAATGTTTCAGAGGCAGAACAAAACTGTTGAATCAAGGCTGGTTGTGAAACAAGTTCTATTGGTATTTAGATGTCAGCTGATGGGAGACTTGTGTTGCCAGGAAGTTTATTGTTCCCAATGGCATGGTATTAACACAGATACACACATTTAGGTCGGGATGCCATGGTCTGGTGGCTCTGTGGACTAATGTATCCAAAGCAGGGACCTGTGTTCGACCTTATGGTCACAGGTTCAAATCCCAATGGTTCTTCTCAGCCTGAGTCTCCTTCAGCCTGAGGTCAATAAAATGAGTACCCTTGAGTTGGGTAACAATAAATGTCTGCTATTCAGCGCCAAGAAACCCTGACAGGGTAAATGTGCACTTTACAAATACATATGTTATGTTCTGTTTAGACTTTCTCATCAAAATTAGTTTCATCTCAGATTTAGGATGCTGGCAAAAGAAGTTTGTCCTAGATGTGTAATATGGCAACAAATGAATGCAGGAAAGAAAACACATATCACATTAAGCCACAAAGGGAGATCAGGTGGACCCTTCAACAGAATGCAGATGGATTTTTATTGAGGTGTCCGCTTACAACGGGCTAAGATATTTCGTGGATATATTATGTGTCTTCTCAAGATGGGTGGAAGCCTACCCAACTAGAAGAAATTACATCCTCAATGTAGTCAAACTGTTATTGCGAGAATGGATCCCACGTTATGGCATGCCAGTTTCTCTTGAATCAGGCCGGGAGAACCATGTGAACAATGATGTCCTGAAGATGATTTGCACACCATTACATATCGAGAATATATTACAATGCAGTCACAGACCTGAATCTTCTGGAATAGTTGAACAGGTTAATAGAACCCTTAAGTCAAGATTAGCAAACGGTTGTGCTTCAACATCACTAAAATGGCCAGATTCTTTGCCTTTAGTATTGATGAGTAATTCAAGTATCCCAGAAAGAAAGACTGATTTATCACCACATGAAATCCTGATGGGCAGGGCAATGAGACTGCCTGCTGTATCTAAAAATGCACTTTTGAACATCGCAGATGATACAATACTCAATTACAGGAAAAGTTTGGTTGATGTGGTCTGTTCTATCTCTTACCAGGTTACAGCTACCACAAGACATCCACACCATGAACAGTGCCACATCCTCAATCCTGGTGATTGGGTTTTAATCAAGTTGCATGTTTGGAAGACTTGCTGGAACCGAGATGAAAAGGCCCCATTCAAACAAAAACTTGCGACCAATACTGCTGTTAAGTGTGCTAGAATTCCGATTTGGATTCATGCTTCTCACACCAAGAAAGTGAGAAACCCAGAAGAGGCTATTGTGGTCATAGATCCTGACCGAAGAGCACTTGTGGCAGTACCACTACAGAAAAGAACACCAAGACCAATGGCACTGCCACCCCAAGGACAGCAAGAAGAAGTAATGGGTGAAGACTTACAAGTCGAAAATCAAATTTAAATGCCAGAAGTTACACAAAGTAGAATCGGAGTCAATAACAAAATGAAAACGGAGACTGTTCTCAAAAATGGAAACATTACTGATAATCCATCAGTGCTACTAAAAGTTCCAGGTGAAGGAACAAAAACTGGGATAAGGAGAATCACCCATAAAGCTGAACGGCCACAAACCTATGAACAAGAAAGGCTGAGAAGGAATACATCAGTTGATTGAATACTAGCAATTGTACCTGAAGAAACTGGGGAAAGTGTTATAGAGCAAAACTAACAATCCCTCAGAAGATCAAAAGAAGAGCAAGGATACCTTGTCAGAGGTATTCAGCACCTGAATGGACATCCTGTGTGGAAAAAGTACTAAACGTCACATTAGATGATCTGTGTGATGTGAGATCTGAACTGTATGAACCTCCATGATGTATAAGCATTAAAAAGAAAAATTGGAAACGTTGAGGCTAATAACTTAGAAATCATCAAAAGTTGAAATAAAGAAACAATAACTAATAAATGAAAAAGAACTGTCCTATTAGACCTTCATCACTTTAATTTCTTATTTTTCAGAAGATCAACCTAGGCCCAAGTTTGCATTTGAAGAGTTGGGATAACAGTGTAGGAAAACACGGAGTAGGGAGAAGTATTGTCTAATTAGAAATCTGAATTTTGCAACCTAAATCGTCTTGAAGAGCTACTAAAAATAATTTATGCTGAAACTGCTGGACTATTGATCTTTATTACACCTAGCCTGATTTCAGAGAACATGTGCTGCATGAGAAATAAGTATAAATATACTATGTGCTCAATCTTCGTAATAACAGTAATACTTATCACTATAGTATTAGTAGGATTTTATTTGACCCTAGAAGTAGAGCATAGATCAAATAAGACAACTAAGCCACATGCATACCTCAGTGAGGAAGACCAAAAAAGAGCTTCTTTTGTTAGGTACAAGAAAGACGATTTCTCTACTAATGTGTATTCTAGATTAGTACAAGAATACACTCATGCTATATATGCAAAGGATTTTTATGTTTGCACTCATTTACCCACATCAGCATAAGAGGAGGTCACTTATTATCCCATACCAATATCATATGCTATTTCTTGTAGTATTTTGCTCTCACTTTGATTATTTCTATTGTAATTATGATATAATACTTTCAAGGGCACATTTAATAGAAAGCCTGAATTTACACCTGCAAGCAAAAGAGATGGTCACAATTTTATATTACTTCTTTTCCCATAGAACTATAAATATTGTCAAGCCTTACAAAGCCTTACAGAAACAATTTAACCTGCTTTATAAAACCATTAGAGAAGATTTGCATAAGGCTTTACAAGAGAGATACTTAAATATAACACGTACTAAGGATAGACATAGTGATGTTTTGAAAAATGTTTGGAAGAGAGAAGAAGATGAATTTAGAAAGAAAATTATTTACTCCAAATTAAGGTTGGATAGTCAACACAAAGGGGATATTTGTATTTACAGAACAAGATTACCCAAATGAACAAAACAGACATGTAAGGATTAGCAGCTGTGAACACACACCTGAATTGATAGGAGGAGCATGGCAAAGTTTACAAGGAGAAGAATATGCAATTCGCTTAGTTTATTTTATTTGGAGACAGGATGCTTAGTTCTTGCCACCTTCTGATTAGGAGGGCATTTGCTATTTAGGTGTATTAATTCCTAAAATGTACCATGTACAAAGTGTTGATGCCAGTCAGTCAGTTCATCTTTATTTCAGTTCTTTAAACCATAGAAGCATGTGCAAAGATTATAGTCAAGAAATTAATAACACTGGCAAAATAAGAGTTTGTTATGTTAAAATAGTTAAAATCATAAAAACATTTTTATAGATAAGAAAGATCAATTAAAATAGATAAGAGCGATGTGTTCCCACGCACAGTCCATTTCTACTACACACGTATTTGGCCATAAAAGGAAGGGCTTAGTTTAAAAACAAATTAAATACAGTAACTCATACATTCCCGATAAAAATACTGAAGTTACAAGAACCGAGTATATCGACCCAAGAGCATCATGGGACATGTGAAAGAATACCAACCGATAGTAGACAAAGCAAGTATGCATCCAATTAAAACATTGCCCCTTGCTGTGTAGCCAAACTGTTTAAAGATATCGACTAACATCAATTACTACTACCTGGCTAGTGTCCCATCTGAGAATGCAATAGGCCATCTGGTATGCACTCACACCCCAAGGAGTGCACAGTGGCTGAATCCATCTCTGCCTGGATCTAGCATTGGCAGGACAAAAAAGAGGATATGTTCAACATCCTTAATTGCGTGCTTACATGAATCACAGTTTGGGGAAATAGTTTGGCAATGCTCCCATTTATGAGTGAAATTATTTACGTGAAGTGTTCCTAGTCTAAACTTAATTTACAAAGTATGCGTCATTGGTGGTTGAATCTGGTCCATGCAAGCTTCCTTTTTAGGGACAACTTTACTGGCCAAGAAAGCTTCCACTAGGCTCCCTGATCTCTCTTTTTGGTAGTTGTTGCTGATTCTCTTATCCCAGAACGCCACTTTGACTCTGCCCTTTGTGTCTGCCCCCACTGAAGATAGATTACTCCAAATATCGCTCAAACCCAGGTCACATCGATGGAATTTGACAATGGAGAAGATGAGCAATGATAAGGTGCATTATATCCTCCAGAGCAAGCCTATAGTGGAAAAGCTTGGAGTCGATCACAGGCTCACCCAATAAAGAAGCGGTTTTAACACTGCTAGGTCACCCACACTTTTTAATCACTTGTCATGCAAGAGTGGGAGCATAGATGTACTCTGCCGGAGGCTAAATAAGGATGTCAAGAAGTTGTTTACCTTGGATTTCAGGCCTGTGATGTTGGAAGGGTCCCAGACCTCATCACCATATAAAGCGTCTGCCTGTGCCTTTGCCCTATATACCTCAATGGCTGGGGATGCAGACCTAGGGGTGGTTACCTTATATTCCTTGATAATGGCAGAGGAAGAGTGTAGAAGAACCACCTCACTCTTATCCAAATGAGCTTTCCATACCCTTCTCTTATCAATCCTAATCCCCAGGTAGTCAAATGTTCCTACTACCTGGAGGGGTTTCCCATTTAGCTGAAAGTTCCCTCTTTGTGACTTGTGTGGGTTAAACACCATGATCTTTGTCTTAGAGGTGTTCAATTCCAGCCCACGGATGAGACAAAACTGCTGAAATGTATTTAGAAGATTTTGGAGCCCAGATGAAGTACAGGAAAGCAGAAGTGTTCTGTATGCAAATAGAAGCACGGGAGTTGAGCGACCAGCTAGTTTAGGGGTGTCGTTTATTGACTCACTTAAGGAAGAAACTTTACCATTTATGTAGAGTGAGAAAAGCGTGCGTGCAAGGGCACACCTCTGCCTTACTCCATGTTGCACTGGGATTACGTCAGTCAAATCGCTACCTGGACCTCATCTAACCTGTGCTGTGATATTGCTATGGAGTCTTATGGGGATGTCCAGCAAAGATGTGTCAATACCCATAGCAGCCAGAGTGGACTAAAAGTGCTGCCTTGGAATAAGGTCAAAATAAGGTCCACAAAGGTTGAGTAGAGATGGTGCCTATAGATCTGAGATGCTTGGATGTCATGAGGTCAAACCTAAAGAGTTGGTCCACTGTACTGACCCCAGAGAGGAAAACCGCAAGTAAATGTGTTGAGATGTCTTCATTCAGCCATCCAGACCTGTATTCTGGCCAGGATCTGGTGACATGAATTTAGAGAAAGAGGAAATTCCACTTGCAGGTAGTGTTGTGCACACTTATACTTGGACCTGGACGGTCTTTATCCAACTTATTTCAGTTCAAAGAATAATTCTTTCAAAGTTCATCTCAATTTCAAACGAAAATGTATTTGTTTCATTACTTTCAGTTCTTCATAAATGCAAATCAATTATCTGTGGCGACTTCAAACTTTTACATTCAATATCTACCCGATGCAAAATATCTTCTACAAGTTATCTGGAAGACTGTTGGGCTGAATTGTTAGGGGAACCTCTATCTTTCTTTCTGAAGATTGGAATGATTTCAGCATTGCTCCTAGAATCTGGGGCCTGTCTACCCGTCAATATATCATTGGATAGTTGGTTGATGTAGGGGCCCCATACCTGAGGTTCTGATCAAAATAGGTCCCCCAGAATACTGTCAGGACCCAGAGCCTTCCCAGGGTGCGTATCCCCAATTGCTCTAAGACTTTCATAGAGGCAGAACTACAACAGAGAAGTCTCTTTTACAGACACCTTTTCCCAGGGTCGCTATTCAGGGATGACCAGGCCTGTGCTTGGGCTAGTATAAATGCTAGAAATATGATTAATCTATTGATGGTGTTGTATTGGTATTTCTAATGGGCTAACAAATAGGCTAACAAAACAAGGGCAGCTATGAGAAAATATTTGCTCAAACTTCTGTGAATCATTGTTACTGGATGCCTCAACTAAGGCGTGCCAATTTTTATTCACCCAATTTTGTTTAGTACTACAAGTCAACCATTTGTAATTTGAACGGGCTACCCTGATTCCCTCATAGTCTCCTCATTTGGCAGCCTCGAATAGCATGTGCTTTGCCTGATGGCAAACTTTATTATACCAAGACAGAGGCTGCCCAGGTGTAAGAAAATATTTTTAGACCAAAAAGGGGGTCACTGTTCCATAGGTATGGGTGCTGGAGAGTCACCCTCATCCAAAAGGAGAAGAGAGAAACACGTTAGAGCTGAAAGAGGATAGGGCTAGGTCTAGGATCCACTTTGTAAATGGGAGAACACAATTTGTCTCTAGCTGCCCTCACACACCCCGAGGGATGTCATGCTTCATCATCGGGCGTTTGCTCTTCGTTGGGCCGGCGCTGCAATGCCCAACGGGTCCCCCAAACAGTCACTTTGATGGAGACCTGTAAGAAAATGTTTACCCTCTTTGACCTTGGTGGAGTGCGATTTCAGTGCACTTAACATGGTCGGATGGTAATCTAATAGCAACCCTTCACCTAGATGGTCAATGAGAGGATTAAGCATTTCATTAAATGTTTTATAAATGCCAGCTTGGGAGGTCAAATCGAGGGATAATATAGAACATTTTATTGACTCTCTGTTGTTGTTCAGACTAACACTAGTGTCAGACTTATGTCCCAAAAGATTGAAATTACAGAGGTAAAAACCTACCAGTTTAAGCAGCAGGGCACTTGGATCTCTAGCCATGCGAAGGAATACTTCAAAGTCAACTACTAGATGTCATAGCTCTAAATGCTTTAGGATATAATCAATTCTGCTATGAATGGGACCCCGTGAAAATGTATGAGTGCACTTTAGGTCTGACGGAAATGTCCCATTGCATGCACGAATACCATGATTTTATGTTACTGTAAACAGTTGTGTCGCTGCCACTGGCCAAGACGAACGAGAATTAATCTCAAGAGGAGGAATGCCTCTGGCCTTGTCCTCCAAGCTAAAGACGGATGACAAACCATCCAGTGGCTCAAAGTTCACCCTGAAATCTCCTGCGATAACCCACGGACAGCGAGCATCTCTTGAGGACAACAGGCATACCAATTGGAGTAACGTAGGACATTCCCTAGTAAGGGGAGATGAGCGACTGTAAACATTGTGTATGTCAACCGTAGTTCCTTTACGGCTTCTCAAAGAGAGACCCAGAAAATCAATATTATGAGATACTATTGCTTTAACAGTCAAAACTATGGAATTCTTAACCCACACCATAAGGCCATCAGAGGGGGTCCAGCTTTGGAGGGAATGGCTTCTATGCTAAGGTTGGAGTACCCTGATCTAAAATAATTTCTAGAAACCATGTTTACTTCATTATAACTATGTCATGGGTGTCAATAAATGACTATCTGGGTGAGTATTGGTAATGTAGAAAGTCCCACAGGGGGGTCAATATCAATACTTGTCCTAGCACCCACCCAACACAATTTAGAACTACTCTTGATTAAACGGTCTGCCAATATTGGGTTTTTATAGTTCACTACCACACAATCGCCACTTTTATTCTTAATTGACGGTCCTAACCAGCCAACCATCCTAACAAATAGTATATCACTGAATTAATTTGTCCTTAAGTCGGTATCACGGGACATCCAGTGGCATACTTTGCTCTTCAACGTGGGCAGATGTTTCTTCCTGGTCATGACATAACTGAGAAACATTGGTCTAGATAGCCACATAAGGACAACAATCGGGAGGAAGATTGAAGACGTCTCGATTTGGGCGGGTAGTCCTCCTGGGTCCCTCCTTAACAGAGTCACCTGTTGCAGGACCATGACCTTTCCGGAAACCTATGTGGAGAATTCCCCCTCTTACCGCTGCCTGACACCACTTGTTTCTGGGAGAACAGGGGCTAAAAAGCTGATAGAGATGCCTGATTGTATTGGGAAAAGTTCGTCAGTCTTCTGAGATCCATGGGACAATTCTGGGGCAACAAGCAGAACATTGTGGGGGCCGTCTCATGTGAGGGACTTTCTTGAGCTACTTTGCTCTTTCTGACAAATTGGTGGAGACAGAAGCCGAGAGACAGAATCTTCTAGCTTGGCCAGTCAATCCAGGATTAGGGAAAGGCTTGCAGTAAGTAAATTTTGGATTCACCCACAATCCAGTCCAGGTTTACATTACGGACAGGCTTGTTGCCTCCAAATTGAAAATGATTGACCATATTAGACGAAGGCAAAAAAAGCACTCAATAGGGCCACAGTCCTGACATTGCCCGTGTTGATCTTGAATCCCCCATTTTGCCAGGTAGTTTGGGCTCCTGCTTGGCTCCATTTTGTATCCTTGTGGATGGGACATCCTCCGTAACTGACTAAGGAACAGGTTGATGCGTTTGGACTCCTTGGGGGACACCATTACTGACCATTTGGAGAAAGTTCCTAAGGTCCGGTTTCATAGTTTTTCATCAGAAAATTGATTTTTTGGACTGAACAAACAATTAATCAAAAGTCAATTGAAATCAAGCCTCATGCTGAATAACCACTTTTTAAAGTCTCACAGTGACCAAAATTGCAATTTTTATAGACTTTTCCTCCTAGTCAGAAGCTTGTATTTTGCCCTGTTTCAGGCATGAAATGACTCTAAACACACTTATTGGAAGACACAACAACAATGGTAGGACTTAGTGGCACAGGTGACACCCACCTGCTGCACAACTCACTGGTTGGATCCTGAGTGGTCAAAAGAGACTTTCCCAAGCATCCCAGTTTCAAGGATAGACATCACTCTTCCAGTACAACTTCCTTATAAATGACTCCCACTGCACGCACTAAGATTGAATCAATAGTGGTAGAACCCTCGGATGACTTGCAGATGGCAAGTTTCTCTCCCAGGAGCTTGCTCTTGGACAGTTTTACGGCTCACTAGTGACACTAAAGGTTTACACAATATGCCATATAGTATTAGTGACAGTTACAGAAAAATAGAACTCTCCTCTTTGTCCATGGCATCTATAGGACTTGACTAGTAAGGCAACAAATGCCTTCGAAGCAGCACCACCAGCAATAGCAGCTATAGCGCCAATAGCGCAGCCAGACTCAGTGTCAGTGTCTGCAGTAAATCCAGTTACCTCCTCCCCCTGTTCTTCCAGCCAACTCCTTCACCCACATAGTGACGCACATAGAGCTGAGCTATGGAAGCGCACTCTGGCATCCAATAACGAATGTCCAACCACTTGATGACCTATTTACGCATTCAGTGGTTTTACTGGCTGGTTTTTCAGTTGGTCAATTTAGTTGAGTAGGTCAATTTAGTTGGTTTATGTGGCTAGATGGCAGATAGAAGTGGCAGATGGTGATAGCAGGACCTTATGCTTAAACTTAGGTTTAGATTAAAGCACTAACCCAATATGGTTTCTTTGTTTCAGCAGCTGCAATTGGTTGCTGGGCCATGCTGCATACAGTGAGTAAGAGTACTGGTCAGTCAGGCAGGAGCAAGTAATAAGGAATGCTGGGAGCTGTAGTCCCCTCGAGTCCTACTTGCATGGTCCTTACCCAGGGGTTAAAAATCAATTCCCAGCCACATCCTGGTGAAAATATGAAGTGGACTATACTAAACCCCCCAGGGAACCAGCCATACCACTGACCATTGGGGAGGCCTCTGCACATTGCCGGTTCAGTGAGTGGGCTCCTTAATAGGCAGCTCCCACGACAAACCGCCAGTCATCCCAGCCCACCACCCTGCTGTATACTCATACCCGCCCACCTCCATGAGCGGGTCAGGCATAATGCCGGTGGCCAGGAGACAGTGTCAGCAATGGTGGGAAAGGGTTGGCAAAACAATGGTGGAAGGGTGGCAGAGGGGTGGCTCTGCGCTGGTTGCTCCCCTCTCCACTCTGTCGACAGAACTAGACAACTCCCAAGAGTGCCCCGTTAAGACTAAAAAAAGTGTGCGGGGCTCAAATTTGAATGCAGGCAGCCTAGAAAATGTTGGAACTCCCTTGAAGAAATGTGTCCACCAGAGAAAAACAGCCAATTCCTCGTGGCTGCCTCAGTCTGAATGGTGTGTGGGCAGGCATGAGTGCGGCATCAGGGGAAAGTGCTTATTCAATACATGTGGGTACTTCTTGAGCTAGTCCCTGGCCCACAAAGCCTACATGCATTAATTATGACACCAGCACAAAGGCACAAATATCGTACTGAAACAGGAGCTAAGTTAGTAGGAGATATATTTGATGCAATCATTTCACCGGTTGGCAGCATTTTAAATTATGTAAAGATTAGAAAGCTGTCAACTGTTGTCAACGACATGTCAACCAGCACTTCTATACGTTCAATGGTTTCGAAGGACCATCTACCATTAGACATTTTTCTCGTAGAAAAGGGCAGAGTTTACAAAATACCTAAAATAACCCAATGCTGCTCCTACATACCTGATGAGAGTATGGAGATTACAGGTTTTGCAAAGAGCATTTCAGATTTAAAACCTGAGTTAGAAGAACTGGAAACACCTAGTGCCTTTGCAAATTTTGGAAAAGGAGTTTGAATGTTTGGAAATTGGTTTACAATGCCAGAGGGAGGCATTTTAAAAGCTGTTTTTATATCAGTAATAATTACAGGGCTTGCTTAATGTTTCTTTGTGCTTTATGCTTAAGGTGTAAATATATTTTACACAAAAGAAGAGAAAAAGAATTGAATAAAAGATTTGGAAAAGATTTCTGATTAAATCATCTCATAAAATATCGATGTCAAAAAAGAAAAAGGCGAAACTCAACAGATGATGAAAGTGCTCTCTGAACTAACTCACATGTGAAACAACACTAGTGTGATGGTTAAGATAACCATCAGACAGAAGAATTGATAGAGTTACAAAACGTATATCAAAATGAATTACCAAGAATGATAATTTGCCTTAGGTATTGACATGAAAATGCACTTTAAAATGGCATGTAGTCATAGTGTGCAAAATGCACCAGGCACCCATATTCACTGGTAGACTTCGGTTTGATTTTCCTTTAATGAATAGAGGCTTTAAAAATTGCTGAACCATGCACCAATGTATTTGATAACATGACCTTAAAGTAACGTAGATTTTGTCATAGCTGCAATATGTTATTAGTTTATAAAATGTATTCTTTTTCTTAAGCTACATATTCTAGATGTACCAAGGTTGAACTTACAGAATAGAGAATCACACATTTGAACAAAGATGCTTTTCTTATAAGAAATATGAAAGCCATTACTTAACTAGAAATCTGCAAGTAAATGTTTCTGTCTCAAGTTTAGCTCATTGTTACTCAGTGAATCATTGAATATATAATAGGAAAGATACTGAAATACACTTCCTTGGGAACCAAGATTAGACGTTTCCAGCCATGCAAATGTTCAGTGATGTCTGTTCCATATTTGATAGTAGACTGTGGACTCCTGGGGCCCAATTCACAAAGGTAAACTTAGACCAAAAGTCTAAGTTCAGACCTGAAGTCTAAGTTTAGACTTAAAGTCTATACTTTATTAGCAGTAAAGTTAGACTTTTGGGGTTGGCCCCATGTGTTTTCTGTGGGAAAGGAAAAACAAAGCTGATCATCATCGAAAGATGTTTTCTCATTGGACTGGAGTTACCTGATCCACAACATTGTTGTTCACATGTTTTCTTGTCTGTATTATTAGTACTTGTTGCTAGTTAGATTCAGAATCTCTCACTTTCCCACTCTCCCAGACCTTTTCCTTCATATGATCTGCAATTTGCTGTAAGCTACTGCTGACGGCTACTACTGTTCCCTGCCGCTTTGGGGGTGATGCTATCTTTTACATCTTATCCTGATGTGTGCAGCTACTGATGCTTCTGTTTTCTTTATTTCCCTGTTCAGGCTTATTTTTTGCGCAGTTTGCTATTGCAACTGTTTGCTGATAGGAGTTTGAGACATGGCTGTGTTTCATGAACTTCTCTTTATGGGAAGTTCAACTACTTAATTTGATTCCAAACTTGATTCTCCTTTTGATCTCACTCTTTTTCTGAACTGTTTGTGAGCTCCATTAGCTTTTGATTGCATTTAGTTACAATAGGGACTAATTCCTTTAGGAATACACTTGTCAAGTTTTACTATTGATGACTCTAACCATATTTCCTTTGATAATTTCTGTATTCAGAATTATCTGACTGACTAATTGAATACAATGACCAAAAAGAATTTACTACATTCTTTAATAAAATAAAGATTTTGAAACCAATTTAAAAACTCTCATCATTGACTGGACTTAAACTGTTAATTATGATGTTGATTGACCTAATAGAGTAGCCTTGCATTGAAAAACTGTGGCAAAGATATGTTGCCTAACAGAACAAGATTTAGCACGGAGTTGGAGCCCATTCTTGTAAGATAAAGGTTGAACTGGTACTGGAGAATACAAATTGGACTCTTTCCATGCTACCATCATCAAAAGAATCAAACAGATTTGAAAAACTGAAAAAAGTAGACTTCAAGTGTAAATGCAATCGCCTCAACTAATGAACACACATTAGCACCAGAAGCAGTGAAGGCAAATTATAATCAACAAATAAACAACACACACATATTAATAGCTAAAATAATATCCCATGGCATTAAATAGCTTATTCATAACAGAAAGCATGTAAA
The DNA here is from genome assembly GCF_964263255.1 of Lissotriton vulgaris. Classification (NCBI taxonomy): domain Eukaryota; kingdom Metazoa; phylum Chordata; class Amphibia; order Caudata; family Salamandridae; genus Lissotriton; species Lissotriton vulgaris. The sequence continues at coordinate 755,537,712 of NC_141699.1, read as the reverse complement.
CAACACAAAACCTAAAATTGAAACACACAAATCAGCACTTACATTGTTAACTTGACAAACCTCTCCTGTTGTTGTTTAGTTCCTTAAATAAAGTCTGAGCTTCCTTAAGTATATAAGCTATTTGTAGTCACGTAGGCATGTGAAATTGTTCTGCCTGCAGAGACTTCATAGAGAGGTTTATTTTTAACTCTTGAGTTAAACATCTAGGGGATAGATGTACTAATGTTAGTAAGACGGATTTCCTAATTGTGATTCTCCTCAAATCGCAAATAGGAAATCGTTATTATTAGTGTATGAACTTGTAGATCACAAATCCAGAGCCTTTGCAAAGTGGAGCCTAGGTTTTTAATGTCTTTACTGAACCTTCCAGCAAGTACCCTATTGGCTACACTTTATCAAGACCTGGCTCAAAAGTGTAGAATCCTCATTGGCTATGGGCATCAAAGACCTTCTGGTTCTACAGTGTGCAAGGAAAATTCTGTGTCTCTGTGCGTTAAGGCCCTACTACAATAGTTGAACTTGGGCACATACTGGGTCACTCCTGAGCCCACATGCTCAATATTCAAACCTAGTATTAAAGCAATTTTTGGGGAGAGTGCTTCAAGTGACAACATTATGCAGTCTACAGGTTCTTTATCAGTGGTCTTTGCTGACCACAAACTAGTGTTTTTTATGAGAGTACCGTTGATGAAATTATTCCTCCTTTAGCTAGGAAACTCTACCTGCAGTTTAGGTATGTATCTGTACCTGTGAAATCATTCACTAGCAGATAGCAACATGATAGTGGCAGTAATGATGATCTTTGTGTAGGTTGCCAAGGAGGTTCTTATTCATGTTTTGTTTTTTCGTCCTCTTTATAAACAGATACATTCAAAGTGGATTTTCCCCTTTTCAAAAACCTAGGCATTAGGGAATACCAGGAGACATTCAGATTATTGCAATCTGACACTAGTAGGATTGTGGTCTTCTGTCTAGCCAAGTTTTTTTATGGCATTTTGGATAAGGCGCTCTAAATATGTATAACTAGCTTTTAATTTGTGCAATGGATTATCTGATGCCCAGGGTGTGACACTTTGCTTGAATGTGCAATAATGCTGTTTTTTCTTTTTTCTTTTCTCCTCAATCTTGCTATGCAGCTATCTCCTTTATGCATTATAGTTAGCTGTGTTGTGTTTATCCATATTGAGACCTCTATACTGTTTTTTCCTTGAAATCATATTTTACATGTGCTTTCGGCACTTTAAAAAAAGCATGCTTATTGTTATTTATAATTTTTTTTATGTATATGTGTGATGTCTATTTTTGTCTTGTCCACATTAGTATGATCTAAAGTGATCGAAATAAAGTCTTTAATGATGATTGTGAGGGGAGACCGAACGGGGCTCGTCTCGGGCCGGGTGTATCTGGATAGAAGGCACTTACCTTCGAGAGCTAGGACCCCGATGTCTCTTCCACCCGTACCGATCAGAAGGAGGATAAAGACACCCCTCCGTATTCTGCCCAAACAGGAGACGGGTACATGTGAGGTCACAGGAAAAGGATGGAACTACCCCGGAAGGAATTCCATGGAGGAGGAGAAAAAGGACCAGGTATCGACAGGGGCGAAGAAGCCGGAGAAAGGAGAAAGACGCCAGAAGAGACAGAGAAACGAGAGAACACGGAGCGAAAAGAAGTCGAAGACCTCAGAGGAAACAAAGAAGAAGACGGTGAAGAAGACGAGCCGTGGTGTGAGGATTGGTGGATCCCACAGGAGGAGACTGGAGAGCAGCGCAACTCTGGAGAGTTGTGGCAGAGCCGGTGAGTCTCTCAGGTCGGGAAGGGGAGGGAGAGGGAGAAGGGTGAGTAGAGAGAGGGGAGGGTAGCTGGCTAAAAAAACAGGCACAAACATTTGTTTTCTTTTTACACTGCACTACCCTCACTTCCAGCGTGACCTCCGGTTGTGTGATACCAAATACGTTCTGAGCATAAAATCCTTCCATATTCCTACCACTTATTTCCTTTAGGCACAGTAAAAATCCCTTCCCCACAGGTATCCTTTTCCTAGTATAGTAAGTCAACCACCACGGTGCAAGGTGACGGAAACGCCCTAGTTTATGGGCATGTGATAGTGGAGAAGACTGACAGCTCCTTCTTTCTTTTACTCTCATGAGCCTCCGTGGGAGAAACCCTGACCGAAGAGAGGACAAGATCATCAAGGAGACCACAGAAGACAACGCTTCCCCTGGGAGAGAGTCAAGACCTGAGGACGCCGAAGAACTATTGAACCCCTCTATCTCCATATCTAAGACTGTCAATAAAAGTCACCAACTGGCACACTATATACAGCCTCCTCATCTATTTATCCGGCCTGCCCTCCCACAATGATTCATTTCTTTTGAGTTTCATTAACAATTCCCAGTGGGTCGCAAATAGACCTACCTCATGAATTGTAGTGTAGTACCTATATTCCCAATAGGCTCTGCGCATTGGAATAACATAAACGGTAGTTTAGACGTAGGACTGAGGTCGACTAGGTCTCTACTGAATATGTTAGACTTAATTAGGTATGCCAGCTAGCTCAGAGGTCACTAGAAACTTTCTCGAATGAACAGGGAGGAGTTAACTTCCCTGATTTAGACAAGAAGGGATTAGCTTCTGACAACCGCATAAACATGACAACTTTGCTCCCTCCAGAATAAGGAGTATATCTCCAGAGTCGTGTGAAAACAATAGATAGCTATTTCACTCAGTCAATCGTGCATACTTAGTTTCACCAGAGTGCAGAGAAATAGAGAGACGGCGTTTTCAATAAAAGGTGTTATTTATTGAGCAGTCCTCTTTCTCATGCAAGAGAAGTTATTTGCCACAATTGCAATACTTGTCATAAAGTAAAGTGCGTACAGTAAAAGGAGTATTATAAAATAATACTGTAAAAGCATTGATATGGTTTCTGAGCAATATATACAATTACATACAATGATAAAAGTTGACTAAACGTACTCAAATGGTGCTTCTAAATACGCCTACCGGTGTACCTAACCTAAGCTTAGTACGCGGGAAGGAGTAAGGGAGTCGCAGTTTAAGTTAAGTTAGTTTTGCCAAGAATCTGAGTCAAGAATTCTCTAAGGGTCTAATCAGCTCCGTACCTTGGTTTTAGAATGAAGGAGGTCTTGTATCTCGTTCTCAGGACTCGATCTCCCAGTAACCCGCAAGGGTGACTGGAAACACTGGAGCTGGATTTCCTCGGCAGGAGAAAAGACAGCGTCTTTCTCAGTGCGTCAAATGGGAGGGACGGCTTCCTTCGGCACTCGCATCAGCTGGGTTTTGGGTAAGTAGATAGCCGCTCTGCTCCACACCACCGTGTGTTTGCTTAGGTCAAATGCTGGTATATTTATACCTGGAAAGTGCCATGTTTGATGTAAGGATGGACATAAGACGTCAATAAGAACCGTCATTAGGAACTGGCAGTTCTTTCAGACTCGCAGGAGTTCTAGGACAAATCAAAATAAAAGTATGGGGAATTCCCAGGTTGCTGGAGGTTTGGTTTGTTTAAAGAACTTGTTGTACTTTCTAGGAGTCTAAGGAAGTAGCCTTGCCGTATTTGGACTGCATTGGCTATGACTAAATATGGATATGATTCTTATGCCTTTATAAGGATATGATTTGTTATAACCACATAAGGGCATAAATCGGGGATATTTAATTAGGGTCCTAGATACGTTCACAACAGAATATTAATGAGACACGTCGCAATTTGCGACCCATTAGGAATCACAGCCCTCACAGGGATGGAGCCTTCTGAGGTCAGCAGATTACCATGTCTTTAATTGCTTCTTGATAAAGTTATCTTTTGTTTTAAATACAGTCTATTTTACTTCTAGGAAAATGGGATGTATTTTAAAAGAAAAAATGAAAATTTGCAGTTTCATTTTTTAAGAGTTCGGACTGCTGCATGCTCTTAAAATAATATTCGTATTTACATTCTCAAAGGGGAATGGGTCCCTAAGCGACCCCTTCCCCTTTGCGAATGGGTTACCACCAGTTTTAAACTAGTGGCAAAATATTGCTGTTTTGCAACCAGAATTCAGTGGCAAAATAGTAATACATACCACAGTGATTCGGTATTAGGAAGGAACACCCCAAGCACACCTCTTCCAAATACCGACTTGCGTGTGCGAGGTAAAATTTAAAAAAGCATTTTTCCAGTCGCAAACGGCCTGATTCTGCAAATCGGGCAGTTTGCAACCAGAAAAATGCTTTGCACATTTAGCCCTAGGTTCTGTAAATGTCCTTTCTTCTACTACTTAATTTATAATAGTAAAATTGTGTTTAGTCAGAAATTTGAATCCGTATAAACACTTTTGCTTCTCATGAAAATACTAGTACACTGAAATGCATGTATATACAGATTTGAATGTCCATACCCTTAACAACATCATTATTAACTACCCAACATCTTGCTAATTGCATTAACACATGAAGCCACATGGAAGCAATCTCTGAGTTCATCTCATGCAAACAAAGGATGCTTTTACTGTGGGCATCCCTCCCTTCTTAAATGATAGTTTAAGTATATTTATCTTACTTGAATGAACTTTTGGCATTACTGAATATACCCTCCCTTGTACACCAGGCACAGAATCTCAGGCTGCATGTACAAAGGTAGTCATTTCTTTATTACTGAATAGCGGATTATAGCGATTCGCTGTTTAGTAATCGCAAACACCAATATACAAATGTGTCTTTTACACATTTTACCATTCCCAGTGGGTTGCAAATATACCTCCCTCATGAATAATAATGAGGTAGGTCTCAGTTTATGGCCCATTTAGAATCACAAAAATCATAGGTATAGTTGCCTGGTGGGGTCAGCAGACCACCATGGCTTGAGTAGACAGGGGTCTGTGGGACCACTGCCTGCTCTTCAAAAATGTTTTTACAAACATTCACAAATAGGAAGGGGTCCTTAGGCACCCCTTCCCATTTGTGAATGGGTTACCACCTACTTTCAGTAGGAGGTAAAAGACAAATGTTTTTTTACCGTATTTTGGTCATGAAATATTCACGCATCCCACTACGATTCTGTATTAGGAAAGGACGCCCATAATAGGTAACCGAATCACAAATAGGGCGTTTAACATTTTAAAAAAGCCTTTTTGCATTTGCAAATGAGACGATTCTGCGAATTGGCCCATTCATGACTACAACAACGCTTTGTACTTGTGGCCTCTTGTAATGCTGATGGACTCCAATTTATCCTTTGCCAATCAAATCAAAATTCTACATTCAACAATTTTGGACTTGGCCCTTTCTGCAGGGTCATCCACAGACTTTTTGCCTTCCTCCTCTCATTTTTGTTGAATTTAGTTATTGGCCTTAGGACTGTGTGGGATTCTGTTCACTTTACCACTGCTAACAAGTGCTAACTAAAGTGCTTGTGCTCTCTCCTCAAAACATTCGGCTAATACTCTAGTCCCTAGTAAAGTGATCCAGGGCCTGTAAATTATATGCTACTGGTGGGCCTGCAGCACTGATTGCACCACCCACTTAAGCAGCACTTTAAACATGTCACTCACCTGCCATTTCAGCCTGTGTGTGCAGTTTTACACTGCCTAATTGACCTGGCAAAATAAACCTTTTGCCAGCCCCAAACCTTTCTTTTTAATACATATAAGTCACCTTGAGGCAAATGGGGCCCATCCACATGGGCTGAGCGGCCATCCCCACCCACATTTTTCCCAGGAAAAAGAGTGTCTGTCAGGCTGAACAAAGGTCAGTCTGACAGGCACTTTTCTTGTTCAGCTCAGGCAGCCAGGAGCTAGATATAAGCTACATCTGCATGCTCCTGGCTGCCTGAGCTGAACTTTGCCACGCTGAGGATTTCACAGCCATGTGGAAGTAACCTCCTCGGCCTGGCAAAAGTGCATTGAGGCCCTGCCCTCATGACGAGGGGGGAAATCACTAACTACCCCAGACCTGGGCTCTTCAGTTTTAAGCCCTGAAGCCCCAGTGCAGAGTGTCAATCAGTGACACCTCATCCCAGATTGGGGTGGGGTGTGGTCAGCTGTCTCCCATCCCACTCTATGATAACTGAGGGACTGCTGCCTTCGTCATTGGCTGACCTTAGGTCAACCATCGAGTAAGGAAGAAGTCCCAAACCTTCTGGGGCATCCGAGGTTTCTCTCATGGAGAGCTGCAGTAAAGGTAAATTTGATGTGTTTTCATGTTTGGTGTTTGTGTGCTTGTATATATGAATATATGTTTATTTGTATGTGAGTGTTGTGAATGGGTGTGTGTGCAAATGCTTGCGGGTCTATGTGTGCATATGTAACCCCCACCCCCTTCCCTGGTAAAATTAGTAACTGTCACTACCTCTAGGGTAGGCCCTGGACAGCCCAGAGGGCAGGGTGCAGTGTATTTAAAAGGTAGGATATGTACTTTTAAGTTATACATTTATAGTAGTCAACAACTCTTAAAATAATGTTTCACTACTGCAAGGCCTACCTCTCCCATAGGATAACATTATAAGTATAATTTAAAAATGAGAACGGGTAACCACTTCATCTTTGATGTGTATAGAGAATTGTAAAGAAAAGCCCTAACTTATGGTGAAGTCGGATTTTAGCTTACAACTTTAAAAATGCCACTTTTGGAAAGTTTTCATTTTTTGCCTTAGCCATTTGGTGTCTGTAGCCTGTTTCTGGGTCATGTGGCTTGGTTTGGTTGGCAGTGGGCTTTGTGCATTCCTTCTAAACAGCCACACACAATCAGGAGCTTAGGTGTGACTGGATGGGCCATCCCTGACAGGACGGGAGGGAGGAGCTGGATCCATTCCCACCTACACTTGAATAGACTTTGTCCTGTTTCCACAAAAAGGGATGCATACCCCCCGGTGGCTAGTCCGTAGCCAGGGCAAGGAAAGCAGGGCACTGTGTACTTCAAAGGCATGCCTCTACAAGGTTCTTCCCACTTCAAATGCACAACTGTATTCAATAGAAGGACTTCAGACACCAACTCTTGAGTACATTTCTGGACCTGATGATACTCTGCCAGAAAGAAGGACTGCTGTGTTGCTGAAAGGACTGCCACTCTGCTGGACAACTGCTCTGAAAGAACTGCTGCCCTGCTGTGCTGACCTGTGGTCTGTCCCCTGTCGCCGACGTGTGAGGACGCCGACCCTGCGACCTGCTATAGCCTTCACTCGTATCCAGATCAACTTGTCCGGCCCCCCGTGACTGCTAATTGAAAACTGGAGGGCTCAGGAATTTGCATTGGTCGCGGTGCGGGACGCCGACCCTGACGGCTGCAGGGTACCCGCTGATCCTTTTCATTTGCTACATATGACACCTCCGCCCCTGATTGTCTCAGATTGCGCCTTAATGACCATTTATGGAACATGTATTTAATCGGCGTTTGGCTTCCCCATCAGGATCTGTTTTAAACCGGAAGCTCCTTTGACCTACTCCTATATAGACTCGCGAGAAACCCTCTTCTGCAGGAACCTTACCTGAATGAATGAAAAACATATGATGATCAGGCTTATCCAGGAGAAAAGTGTGTGTATGTCCCCCTCCCCGGTCTTCAATGCCCTGATGAAGATGCAGCCTAAACTGGCTTTGCATTGAAACGCGCGTTGGCGTGACCTACATGGATGGCCTCCATTGCAATATCACTACCTACTGCACCTCATCTTTAATTGCCTCCATGTTGTTGTTTTTTGTCTCTACTCTAGCAAACATTGATTGTTATGTTGCAGGCCCCTTGGTCCCCCTATACTTGTAGTTGTATGTCTGCACTATTTCTATAGTGAGTGAGATTGAGATGTGTATGTCTGCTTAATGAATGACTGTGGGAGTGTGTGGGACGTTTATAAACTCTTTTCCTGGTATGAATTTTTAATGATGACACCTATTTAGACCTAAGAGATAAATTTTGTTCCTGTGTTTGTATATATGCTTTAGAAGGTTTTCTTATGGACTCCACTTATAAATTGTCATTTTTAAAAAATAAAAACTTTTCTATTTTCTCAAACAATTGTGTTGAATTAGTTCTGATATATCTTTGTCTCCGATGCGTTAATTTATGTCACCTCCCCTTATCCCTTTGGATCTCGCTGTTGGGACCATATAAGTATACCCTGGCAGGGTAGTTCTCTTTTTCTACTATACTGCTGTCTGCTTCACTCTTACCTGGGTGGGAAGAATTGGCTCTGTATCTTTTAAACCCAGGACCCAGAATGACTCCAAGGGCTATTAAGCTGACCTCCTGATCTGAATCCTCAGGGACATAACAGGCTTCCAACAACCTTGCACCTGGACTCTGCCATCTGGGAGTCTACCCTGCCAAGTGGTGCCACCCTAGTCTATGTATCTAGGTATCTATGTATTCTATGGATCTGCGGAACTGACTCAATTCAATTTGAAACTTTATTCGGTTATTAAGACAACATAACCATAAAAGTACATTTAAGAAATCACAGTTAAAAGAAAGAAAAGTTCTTACAATACACCCATAATAGTTCCACATAATTCAGATTACAATTGATTTTCGTAATTTAAAAACATTTTTAAGAAATGAAGAAATAAATACTACAGTAAAAATACTATCAAGCTTCTGTACAGCTAAAAAAGCAGGGCGACAGCGATTGATTCCCATGGTCTTTAGTAATGGAACAACCCACCTACGTCTAGGTACAGTATAAAATTTACAAAAGAAAAGTATATGTATATCGGATTGAACTGACAATTCATCACAGGGACATTTAATCAAGATTTTCGACCAATCATTCATTACTGGAAAACTGAGTAACCGAAACAACAGATTCAATCTAAAACGAATTATTAAAAACCTTTCATGGTCACTCATTGGTAAATTCAAGTATGGCTGTGTATTCCTAGAAGACACAATTTGCTCGTGGGCTACTACCGTTATTTTTTTCATTTCGGTCATAGTTCTATTTTCATGCAGGAAGGTCATACATTTTTCTTTTAAAAGCTTTCTAGAGATGTTACATAGAGAAGATGGATCTGAGAAATAATTCCCCATGCCCAATGCCGTCAGGAATTTCTTCACATAATACACCCATCTTATTTTACCACATTTCTCTAGCCCAGTCGCAATATTCATAATCAAGCGGTTCAATCCGCATTCGTCAACTGTCCATATTCTATGCCATAGTAGGACTGGGGCAGTCCTTATAGTGTCTTCCAGATAAGGCTCCCCGAGTTCCACATGACAGACATATGTAAAAACGCTCTGCGGGACGGCTAGTAAGTATTTCATAAAAAGATTTTCAACCACCTGCAAAGAGCTCACATTAAGTGCCCCCACAGACCTGCGCCATATGTTACAATCGCTACACAAGTAGCTTTATATACAGTTAACATTTCCTTGATTGGTTTCCTCCCTATTTTACGGCTAAAATTCTTTAATGCCATAATTGATTTGCAGAACAATAATTTCCTAGTATTAATAGTGGTGTTCCATCGTCCCGTGCGATCAATTAAAACTCCTAAATAACAAAACATTCGGGTAACATCAACTGGGGTATTACCAATATAAACTGGCTTTCTTTTTTTATGTGAACCCAATCCACAATACATGGTAAAGGTCTTAGTACAATTAATTCTAAGATCTAAAATTGTCATGAAATCAGAAAAGGAGGTGACCAGTCTTTGCATGGCCTGCGGTGTTCTGGCCATCAGGACTGCGTCATCGGCATACAGCAGAGTTGGGATTGGTCTTTCCCCCACCATTGGCATGTCCCTACACTCGGTCAATAATGTATTCTCCACATCATTGATGTAGAGTGTGAAATGAAACGGAGCCAGTACGCAGCCTTGGCGTACGCCCCTTCTGATTTCAAAAGATTCGGTACATTCACCATTTTTCCCAAATCTAACTTTGGCGGATGCTCCTGCATAAAGTTCTCGAAGGAGGTATATAATAGAAGGGTCTATCCCCAGCTTACCCATAACCTGCCAGAGTTTGCTATGCGAGACACAGTTGAATGCAGAAGTGAGATCTAAAAAGGTTAAAAACATTCGACCCTCCTTGGCTTTGGTTAAAATGTGCAAGTTCAGGCATTGTTCAATTGTTCCAAGCCCTTTCCTGAAGCCGTATTGTAAATCGCTTATTTTATTTTCTTCCGCCCATGCTTGGAACCTATTTAAAATTACTCTTCCAAGAATCTTGACAGTGGAGTCCAGTAGTGATATTGGACGATAACAATGACAGCTATCTCGGTTGTCCTTCTTAAATATGGGTACTATCAGAGATTGGCACCACGAGGGGAGTAGGCCCTTGTGTAGGGTGGCATTGAAAAGGCGTGCAAGAATCGGGGCCCACAATTCCCTGTTATTTGTATATAAATCAACCGGGCCCGGTGCTTTTCCTCCCAAACATGCATCAATACAATCATGTACCTCTACTACACTAATTTCAGGGGCTAAAGCACTACAAGGGTAACTACAAGCTCCCGTCGTGGCGTTCTCAGTTTCAACATCCCTCTTATCATCTTCATTAGAGTACACCTTGCGAAGTGTTCAACCCACTCTCTCTCTGGTATTGCCACTTCTAGTGGATCTGTATTATTTGGGTTCAAGAAGGGAGCGTTAACAACTTTCAAGAATAATGCATAGTCTACTCATTGAGGCCACACACAGGGCATCCCATGCCTCTTTCTTTAGGGTATTTTTTCTACTTTTAAGTGTTTGCTTATAGGTATTCCTACAGTCTCTGATTAGATCAGTATCCTTCACTATGGCATGTAAGGCTTGCTTTAAATTTGAGTATGCCTTTGTACATGCTTGGTCAAACCACCCCTTCTGCGCCTTGTTTCCACCTTTAGTTTCAACCCATAATACCTTCCTGATTTGCACAACAATCGTCAGGAAGTTCTTAATTAGGTCGGAATCGGTGGTATTTCTATCTATACATGCATGCAATTGTGGCAACGTGCTCACTATTAATTTTTTCAAAAAATCTTCTGGGGCGATTTTAGTCCATTTTAGGGTGTAACCATTTTTACGGACCATGGAGATATTATCAACTACTGCTTTAGACTTGACCTTACCACAAGGTTCCTTAAGTCTCCCCTTTAAAGTTAAACTAAAAGTAAAGTGGTCACTAAGTGAAATATCAAGGATGCCAAAATCCTGTATCATACCCCCATGCCTATCGATCATGATGATGTAATCAATGGTTGTATTAGCCCTCTTCCATTAAAAGTAGGAAGAAAAGGGACCTCGGGACTCGCCAGTCTACTTGCAAAACACATATCATTCCCAAATATGACTTCATTTAAATAATCCCCACACTTGGAATGTTGAAAGTGGCTAAAACTAATATCTTTTCCAAGGTTTACTCCACAAGTCCCTCTCTCTCCTTTCATACATATAGAACAATTAGAATCTCCAACCCATATAACACAGACCTCCTTAGATCTCCCTTCCATCGCAGATTTAATATTATTTCCTAATGTTTTGAAAACATTATCCACGTCCTCTCCTTGAATATTATTGTAAAAATTTACCAAAACTAAAACCGTCACTTTATCAACTGTAATCCTGATAATGTGATAATAAATGTTGTTGAAAACTACTTCTATTTTCGCACATACTAGCATATTGGAAACATAGGTACACAGACCACCTTTAGCCCTGCCATGATGTGAGCTAATTGCTGGGGAAAAATAAGTTCTGTAACCATTGACATGAACTGGTTCCATTGTCCACGTCTCTTGGAGACTAATAACATCATAATTGTTCATCTGTTTAACCCAGTTTTCATTTTCCAATTTAGATCTTAACCCTGCAATGTTCCAGCTCATCAGTGACCATAAGCCCTCATTTGTTTTTCGGACCGTGGTTTCTTCTTTACTTCTAGGTTCCAGAATATCCCCTTGGAATATCTCATTGTGTTTACCGTTACAACACACAGAGACCTGCTCCTTGCTCAATTGCTCCACTGTACCTATCTTACTGTTTACGGTGGTATTCTCTGTCCCACAGCCATCTCGCTCCGGCCACCCGCAGGTAATAGAGTTAATGGGTCTGCTGTCTGTGACCAGTCAGTCAATATCCTCTAACCCCTCCAAGGTATGATATTGGTTTGATAATGGTATGTCAAAGTTAAAATGATCTCTTTATCTGGTCCTATACTCCCCTTGCTGCCATGGATTAAAATTAATCATCCTAGGCTTCATAATTGGATAAAAGTGAGTCAGGTCGTTAGTCTGGATCCCGTCATTACCATGGTCAGTATTCCATTTACAGATAAATCTTACCGCCCGTCTGTCTCTAAAGTTTACAATTATGCAGTCTCCAGGAAGGTCTTTTTGCCTATGACCAATCCAACTTACTCTTCGGACATGCATAATCTCAGTTTATGTGTGTCTCGGTAAGGGTCTGTTGTTATCTAACCAATGTATTACCTTATTCTTGAGTTCTAGGTAGGTTTCCCCTCCTTCATTTCTTAACTCTGGCACCCCTGTCATTACAACAGTATAGGGGGCTGACTGAGGGAGAAGGTCGACACGTGGATGGTTGGTCTTCTCAGTTCTACTAATAGACTTGTCTGAATTGTTATCATTCTTGTCCTTAATATCTTCCCTCCTTTTTGATCCCATGCCAGACTCCCTCTCTACCCCCTCCTGTCCTACATTCTTATGGGCTTGTGCTTGGGTCCCTGGGGGTAAGGTAGGCTGAGCGGGGCGTTTGTCGCCATTTACCGCTAGTGTCGTTGGCTTGCCAATTGCCTTAGAAGCACCACTAACAGTACTTTCAGTTGAATTAGAGTTGGATATAGCCACTGGCTTAACTTGTGTGTTCATGTGTTTCAGTATATCTGAGTTGGCTAAGCCCAACTTTTCTAAGTTCCCTACTTTATCTACTAGGACCCTTAGAATGAGAGCAAAGGGGTACTAATTCTGGCATGGATGTAGAGTTTATCATGTTCTCATGGTGTGGCTACGCAAGTCAAAAGTAACAATGCAAAATTATTCTTGCCCCCCCCCCCCAGTTTGTAACGAACAGTCTGTGTCCATACAGAACAGAACTTATTCCATTCACAAAGGGGGATTTGCGAGGGGCATAATAACCATCAGGGTATTAGTCGGTTTTGGTCTCAGCAATGAGTATAGTTGCACAGGTTACCGGGTCTGGCTAGTTACCGGGCAAAATAATAAATAGCAAATCATCCGGTCTCTGCTTGCCTCGAACAAAGGCAACACCGTCTGCACATAGTATTGGCCACTGCGGTGGCGGGAGGAATAATTAGCTAAATAGACAGATAGCAGAGGTTACGGTAACTGGAGGCTTCCTGGTACAGGTGGTGAGAAGGTACAATTTACAAGCTTCACCTCGCCTGTGGTGGCTATAACCACAGATCTTAATGGTAAGGGACAAAACATCACCTCCCACAGAGGGAGCAGCCTATGTCAGTGGGGGAGCAATAGCTCACATGGCAGTCCAGGCCAGTGAAAGTTTGGCGCAAGAGGTTCTTTTGTAAGATGAAATATGCAGCATAGCTGAGTTGTTTCTATGCACAAGGGGGTGCCAAGTTGCAAAAGGGACTATGGTTTATGTCACCGAGTAAGGATATTAGGAGGCTGGGGGCTGGCTGAAGGAAAAGCCCCAGCCAATAGCTGAGGGGTGTCATTAGGCGTTCCTAGGGCAGGAGCCAGCCAAGAGTGAGTCTGTTCTTTATTTTCCCGCAAGCAGGCTAGGCTTAACGTCATCAGGAGGTAGCGCCCGGGAGTGATTACTTAAGGTGCTGTGAGGCAAGGTATCCGCCTCTTTTCCTCTTCACCGTGCTCCAGCACAGCACATTGCAAAGCCACCCACCCACCCCTGGAATAAGGCGGAATGTACAGCAATAATGGCGGAATATATACCAATATTACAAGGTGGACTGATTTACGGTGCTGAGTTGTGGGGGCACTGGCCAGCTAGGAGGGAAACAACTAACTGAGCATGCCAGGGGGGTCCTCCACATGGGACAGGTACCCCCGGTAGGGACGGAGCGCGATGCGTGGCACTGGTGGGTATGGTTGGTGTTCATCATTCCTTTAAAAGACGAGGGTGGTAAGTGGGAGTTGCCACTAACTTAGGAATGCTGGCCAAAACATCCACAGAATTCCCTTGCAATATTACAAGATGGAGACCAAAATCATGTGGGCTGCTTTACGGTACTGACCCCATGGAGTGGTGTTGAGTTGTGGGGGCACTGGGCAGGCAAGAGGGGCTGGTGGTCCTAGACCTTTTGCTCTAGCCCGGGATGCCGGGAATTGAACATTGTGGACCGACTGATTAGAGTGTAGGCAAGATGCCTAGAACAACTAACTGAGTATTTTAAGGGGGTCCTCCACGTGAGACAGGTACCCCGGGCAGGGACGGAGCGCGATGTGCGGCCCTGGTTGGTATGGTTGGTGTTCATCATTCCTTTAAAAGACGACGGTGGTGAGTGTGATTTCCCACTAACTTAGGGATACTAGCCAAAACATCCTCAGAATGCCCTTGGTTCATGGCTAGGGAAGAAAATGGATAAGGTACAGGGACCTGCTGGCCTTATGCACCATTGAATTGCTGGTATCATCAATGGCTACTCTGGGGACCTGCTGGCCTTATACACCATTAAATTGCTTGTATCATCAATGGCTACTCTGGCTGGATATTGATTTGATTTCATAACTGCAATGCCATTTTTAAAATGTTTCTTATGTGTTCTTTTGCTGAGGCCCAGGAGAGACTAAGTAGGGTGGCGCTAGCATACAGACACCCTTATGGGCCCAAATTTAGTGGAGTTCCTGGGGTAGTAGTTCTCTTGGGATACAGAATGGTGGAAATTCAGCTAGTCATGGGTTCCTGGCAGGGAGACATGGATTCCTTCAAGTAAAACGGGAGATAGTGCAAACTACCTTCAGAACTCAAGGGCCAATGAGAGGGTGCAGGTAATTTATCACAGCATTCTAGGGGGGTCCTTCACGCAACACATGTACCCCGGGCATGGACGGAGCACTATGGGCTGCCTTGTTGGTACGGTTGGTGTTGATCATTACTTTGAGAGACGAGGGTGGTAAGTGGGAGTTGCCACCAACTTAAGGATGCTGACCAAAACATCCTCGAATGCCCTTGGTTTAGGGCTGGGGAAGGAAATAGATAAGGAATAGGGTCTTGCTTGCCTGATGCACCATTAAAATTCTGGTATCATCAATGGCTAATCTGTCTGAGTACTGATGTTATGACCTGGATTTCATAACTGCAATGCCTGTTTAAAAATGGTTCTTATGGGTTCTTTTGATGATGCCCAAGGGAGACTAAGTATGGCCGTGCTAGCGTCCAGGCACACTAACGGGCCGAAATGTAGTGTACGTCCAGAGGTAGTAGTTCCTTTTGGGATACAGGATGGTGGCAATTCAGCTAGTCATGGGTTCCAGGCAGGGGGACATGGATTCCCTCAGGAAAAACGGGAGATTGTGTAAACTGGGGTCACAACTCAATGGCCAATGAGAGGGAGCACAGAATTTATCACAGGACTTCACAGAAGATAAAAAGGGAGCGGTGGCATCAGGATGGAGGGCATATGTTGGCGGAAGGGCAGTAGCTCATTTGTTGGACTGATACTAGGGGCTATGGTGGAGCACAGTCAGTACCGGGGGGGAGGGCGTGTGCATCAGGGAGCTTCTCACCCTGTGGCGGAGTACTGATAGTTAACAACAAAAGGGGATACACAACGATTGATTTTCAGCGACTAGATGGCCGGGGGGGGGGTAGGATCCACGTGTGCAGAGGGTAGGCGGAAGGGGGAACTGTCCCACTGGTGGTCCTGGACTCTTCTGCCCTAACCCGCAATTTATGGACTGGGTTGAACCATGGGGAGTCTGCCAGAGTGCAGGTCCCCCCAGTGGGCAGCCAGTGTGCCATGCGGGCCACGGTTTGCAAGTAGTGCAACTGTTTGCTGTAGCGCATTGCTGCCTGCTGGCACAATGTGCGCAACAGAGTGGGGACTGGGTGGGCAGAGGCGGTCAAGTTCAAGTGTATGGCCAAGGCCAATTTCAAGAGTAATGAGGTGCATACCTGTGTAATGTGGTGCATAACTTCTTTACTGCCTTTGACAGGTCAAGGCCACTAAAGTGTACCGCCAAGTTCAAGTGTAATGTCGTGCTTTATTGCCTTGCAGCCTTTGTCATGTTGATGCTGCTAAAGAGTGATGCTATAAATAATTGTTTATCCAAAAAGGATACTGTTACTCTTGTGTTGGTCATTGGGGAATTACCTGGTTTGAGGTGAATAAAAAAGGCTACGCCAAACAACATGCTCTGACTCTGACAGTTGTTGGGCAATTGGGGAGGGACAAATGTCACGTGTGTGCGTACTATGAACAGGCGCCCCCCGCACCTAGGGGAGGGGCGCCCTTAGTAGCGCCACGGGCCTGGGCTTCCTCCAGGGAGCCGGAAAGTGGGCTGGATGAGCTGATGTGATCGGGATGTGCTAGAAGGATATTTAAGTCCACGCCTCGGGATATCCAGCCTCTTTGTCCTCTCAGACCTCCAACAAGCAACAGGGGCACGTCGTCAACCACCCCCCCCCCCCCACCGGGCAAGAGAGCGAGGGTGGAGCATTGAGAGTTAACAACAAAAGGGGATACACAACAGTGGATTTTCAACGACTGGAAGGTACCAGGAGGATCCACGTGTGCAGAGGGTAGGTGGAAGGGGGACTGCCCTACTGGTAGTCCTAGACTCTTCTGCCCTGACCTGCAATGTATGGACTGGGTTGAACCTTGGGTAGTCTGCCAGAGTGCAGCAGGTCCCCCCAGTGGGCGGCCAGTGTGCCATATAGGGCCCTGAGTTGCAAGTAGTGCAACTGTTTGCTGTAGCGCGTTGCTGCCTGCTGGCACAATGTGCGCAGCAGAGTGGGGGCTTGGTGGGCCAAGGCGACCAAGTTCAAGTGTATGGCTAAGGCCAATTTCAAGTGTAATGAGGTGCATACCTGTGTAATGTGGTGCATAACTTCTTTACTGCCTTTGACAGGTCAAGGCCACTAAAGTGTACGGCCAAATTCAAGTGTAATGTCGTGCCTAATTGCCTTGCAGCCTTTGTCATGTTGATGCTGCTAAAGAGTGATGCTGTAAATAATTGTATATGCAAAAAGGATACTGTTACTCTCGTGTTGGTTATTGGTGAATTACCTGGTTTGAGGTAAATAAAAAAGGCTACACCATGAACAACACGCTCTGACTTTGAGAGCTCTTAGGCAATTGGGGAGGAGCAAATGTCACGTGTGTGCGTACTAACAGAAGAGTAAGGTCAGAAGTGCTGCCCTGATCCAATATTTATACAGGGAATATTATCTGTAAGGGATTTGTTTTCCCTGAATTTTTTCAGCCTATGTACTGCTTATTTTCAATGTCCAATTGTGATATCCCATATCAATTAGCAAAATATATATCAAAATTCTTCTGAAGACAATAAATTTCAGCAGCCGGGTGTACGTCTTTTTTTTAACAATAACTAAAGGGAAAGTCGGGTTAAGCGTTGACGTTTCAGTCTCTGTTGTAGTATATCTGTGAGACCATACCTACTACTTAAAAATCATATGAATATCCAAGGCCCTTCAAAAACATTTATACAACAACACAAATCAGAACAACTAGAACCTATGAAAGAAGTGTCAAAGACATACACTCGAATGCAGTGAAAGAGGTTTATGTAGAATAATTCAGGAAATAAGCCACCATCACCAACTCTCTAACTCTATAACATGAAATGATATCTATTGAACTAAGTTATTAATCTATGTTTTCTTTGAAAATAGCAAAAAGTTGTAAAAAGGAAGACAAATGATCCATTCACCATCATAGTTTTTTAAAAATGTTTTAATCAAAATTATTTCGTATTTTATCAAAATCAATGTAATGGCGCACTAGTCGGTGAGTCACTCTGGTACTTGAAGTAGTGACTATCTTCAGACTTGAAATCTGTAATTGTCACATTACCTCCTCGTCCTGTCTCCCCGTCCCATTCCATACAAGTGAGCAGCTAGTCTGCTCCACAGAACCCCTAGCCTAGCTGAGCTGTTTGCACTTCCCCCAATATGGCGCCACCAATCCGGTGAGAATAAAGGGGGAAGTGCGTCATAGAACATCCTGTTCTTTTTTTCTGCACCAGTTCCTGTTGCCTGGCTGTGCTTTGCTGTTAGGAGTTTGCCTCGTCTTCTGGTGAGTTCCTTTTTGTTTATACTTCTTGTTGGGCGGCCTGCTTTAGCGGCCGCCCCTTGTTTCTTGCTGTTTGTTCCCCCCGCGCTGCCTCTGCCGGTGGTCTGCCTTTTCTCACGCGGTTCGCGTTAGCGGCCGTTTTACTTTGTCCACTCTTACCTGGTTGCTCGGCTAGCTTCAGCAGCCGTTTCTGGGTGGTTTTCTGCATTCCCCATGTGCCCTGCTTTAGCGGGCTGGGGTTTTCGGTGTGTGGAGGCGCGGCGCTCGTGTTTACACAATGCTTTTGGGGGCAAATTTGGTTGCTGCCTGTGCCTTGTGTACAAGCCCAATTTTACAGCTCTCATGGGACTTCGTGTCCTCGGGACTTCATGTCCTTTATTTGGGGTCCTTCCTGGCTGGTTTGTGTCCTTGCTTCTGCCTGTTATTGGTTTTTTGGACTCAGCTGGTTGCTGGCATGGATTCTGAGGCTTCTTCCTCTGCTGCCCCTCTTGTTGCCCTGCGCCTCATTTTTGATGAGGCTGTGGCTGCTGCTTTCCTGGCTAGGGACGCGGCTGGGCCTCCTCCCATGGTGCCTTGTGTCTCTTTGGAGATGACAGTTGGGAGAGCGTTAGACTGAAGATCTGAAGGTCCCTGGTTCAATCCTGTGTTTCGACGCAGTTGAGAGGTTCCTTGCTTCTAACAATGGTCCTGATGATGATGAGGGTGTGCGTGGTCGATTTGTTCAGGGTACTGAGCTCGCTGGACTGTTCGCCCATGTGCGGTCCAATTTGGACTTCTCTCCTCCTACTGGCTCCTTTCCTTTGCACTGGGCGGTACGCAATGTGCTGTCTCACGATTGGTAGGAGGTGGACATGTCTGCTTTTCCTCGTTTCCTGTCCAGGCGTTACCCTCTTGAAGGTTTTGCTACTAAGTTTCCTCAGGCTGTGACAGTTGGCATTTGATGGCTGACCTGTCCTCTCGGGTTTGGTCGTTTCTGAGGACACCCTTCCTGCGGACGCTGTGGATAAGCGTGTTGAGGGGGCGGTGTAGCATTCCTATGCTGCTTCTAATTTTTCTGTCAGGGCGACTGCGTTTTCTGTCTTTATGGTTCAGTCGCTCCTTGAGGTTTTCCAGTCCCTATCGATTCTGCTTTACGACGGCGAGGATGCCTCGCCTCTTTGTCTCTGATGGGTTGATTTTGGGAGCAGCGGTGGCTGCTTCTGGTGCTTCCATTGCTGCCCGTCGTCGTATTTGGATGCGTTCCTGGATGGCTGACTCTTCCCTGGAATCGGTCCTCCTTAAGTTGCCCTTTGATGGTTCCGAGGTGTTCGGTCCTCTGCTGGGGGTATGGTCAAGCAGGGGTCCCTGGAAGTGCCAAGCCCCGGGCCTCTGCCGGTGTTGCCACCCCCACTTCCTCCTCTTCCCAGTGGCTGTCTGCCTTTGCCGGTTGGTGGTCGCCTCCAGTCCTTCCGCACCCAGTGGTTGTCGATTCCGGATGCCTGGGCGGTTCAGACTGTTTCAGTCCTCCGGGTTTTGTTCAGACTCCCTTGCCCCGTCTTCCTCTGTGACGAGATGCTTTCTTGTCAGGTGTGCGGCTCCTGTTGGAGAAGAGGGTTATTGTGGTGGTTCCTCCTCTGGAGTGGGGTGGGGGTTGCTGTTCAATGCTCTTTCTAGTCTCCATGAAAGACACTTTGGATCTTCGTCCTGTTTTGGATCCGAAGCGGGTCGATCGCTTCGTTGTCCACCGTCCGTTTGGGATGGTGACGCTCCAGTCCATCCTGCCTCTGGTCCTGCCGGGGGGCTTCCTGGCATCCCTGGATCTGATGGATGCGTGTTTGTGCGTTCCTGTCCACCCGGAAGTCCGGCGTTTTCTCCGATTTGCTGTGGGGGGCCCTACACTGTCAGTTCTGGGTGCTCCTTTTCGGCCTTTCTTCGGCGCCCGGGGTGTTCACCGGGCTCTTGGCCCCTCTGGTGGGTTTCCTTCATTCCAGGGGTTTGCTGGTATTTCCATGCCTGGATGGCTGGTTGTTTGTCTCTCCTTCTTTTTCACTGGCTCTGTCGGATGTGGATCAGGTGTGTCTTCTGCTGGGTTCCTTTGGGTTCCTTCTCTACCGCAGGATGTCCTACCTGGTGCCCTCCCAGTCCCTGAAGTTCCTGGGGGCTCTCTTCCACGTGGACGTGGACATGGCCATGGTTTTTCTCTCGCAGGGGCGCTAGTTGTCTTTGTTTCGTCACCTTTCCTGGCTTCTGTCCCAGTCCCGGGTGTATGCCCGTCTCTGGTTACGGAGTCAGGGGGAGTTGGCGTCCACTTTGCGTCTCCTTCCTTGGGCCAGGCTACATCTGTACCCCCTGTAGCATCATGTCCTGTCGCACTGGGATCCTGCCTCCTGGGACTGCGAGACTCTGATCCCTGTCACTCCGGGGATTCGGGTGGATCTCCGGTGGTGGTTGTCCCCTCTCTCTCTTTCCCGGGGGTTCGATCTCCTTCCTCCTCAGTCTGTGGCCGTGTTGTCCACGGATGCCTGTGCTTTGGGGTGGGGTGCCGTTCTGGGTGCCTCCGAGGCTCAGGATCGGTGGTCCTGTTTCGAGTCCCTCCGGTCCTCGGACTGGAAGGGGTTGGGGCGGTTTGGTTGGCTCCTCTTTGGTTGGCTCCTCTCCTTCGGGGTCGGACGGTCTCTGTGCAGACGGTCAATCAGGTGGTTCGTTCTTTTGTGATTCACCAGGGGGCATATGTCGTGCTCTGTTTCTCCTTTCCCGGGAGTTCGGCCTTTGGGCCGAGCCGAGTCGACTCTCTTGTCTCTGACGGCGGTCTCTCTTCCGGGGTTGGAGTATGGGCCTGCGGATTCTTTGAGCAGGGTGTTCCCCTCCTCGGTGTCCCTCTGTCTGTCCCCGGATCTGTTTGTTCTGCTTTTCCTCCGGTTCCGTCTTCCTTGGCTGGATCTTTTTGCCTCGGTGATGTCCGCCCTTCTTCCTCGGTTTTTGCGGCATGGTTCCCTCTCCGTTAGCGTGGGCTACCGAGGCTTTCTCGATTCCTTGGTCGAGGGGTCTGCTGTTTGCCTTCCCTCCATTTGCCTTATTTCCGAGGGTCCTCCGGATGATTCGATGGGTTCGGGCGGAGGTTCTCCTGGTGGTTCCGGAAAGGTCTGGGCAGTCTTGGTTCCCCCTTCTGCTGGCCTTTTCTGTTTGCCCTCATTGGAGGTTTCCCCTGTCTCCCTCCCCGCTGCGGGCTCCTTTTCTCGGGGTTGCCTCCCTGCGTCGCCTCCGACTGGGGGTTTGACGCTTGGGAGGTTGAGTTTGCTGGATCTGGGTTGCTCAGTTGAGGTTGCCCGTTGTCTCCAACTTTCTCGGCGTCCTCCGCCTTGATGTCGTATGACCGTCACTGGGTGTATTTCTCCTCCTGGTGTCTTGTGAGGGGTCTTTCCTCTGCCTCCTGTGTGGCCGTGCGGGTGTTGGGCTTCTTGCAGGATGGTTTCGTCTTGGGGCTTGCGGTTTCTTCCCTGCGGGCCCAATGGGCTGCCATTCTTGCTTTTCGGGGTTCCTCTGTTTCCTCTGTCTCCCCGTTGGTGGCTCGCCTTCTGCGGTGTATCTTGCTTCAGTGTCCTGTCTTGTTCTCCAGTGCCTCCTTGGGGTCTTCCCTTGGTTCTCCGAGCTTTGACGGGTCCTCCTTTCGAGCCTTTGGACTCCGTGGCCCTGGATTTCCTTTCTACTGAGGTTGTTTTCCTGGTGGCCTTTACTTATGGGCAGAGGGTTGGCGTGCTTGGGGCGCTGATGGCTTCCCCCCCCTTCTTGCGCTTTTACGTTGGTAGGGTCGTTCTCCGTCCGAGTCGGTTCTTTCTTCCTAAGGTGGTGTCTTCTTTTCACTGTCTGGAGGTTGTTGTTCTCCCAGTGTTTTTTACCGGCTCCTGCCTCTCCTGAGGGAGTGCTCCTCCATTCATTGGATATGCGGTGGGCTCTCCGCGTCTGCTTGGTGCGTACGGCTGGTTTCCGTATGGTGGATTCTCTATTTGTCACCTGTGGCCTCTCGGGGCTGTGGCTTTGGCCTTCTTTGTCCACCTTGTCTCGTTGGGTCGGGGGTGCTGTGGTTTCTGCTTTCGATTCTGCCCACTGTCCTCTGCCTTCTTCTGTTCTGGGTCGGTCGCCTCGGGACGTGTCTTCCTCCTGGGCTATGTTCAAGGGGGCCTTGTTGAGGGTCTTTTGTGATGCTGCCCTGTGGGCTTCTCCCCGTTCTTTTGTTTCCCATTGTCGACTTCAGTTGGGGATGGCGGCCTCTGCTGCCTTTGGGGCTCGTGTCCTGTCTGCGGTACATGTTTTGTGTTATGTACTGTTTTCTGTTTGATTCAATTGGACCTGTTTCCTCGCACTTTTTGGTTTGTTTTTTCTTACATTCACTGTGTGCTTGGGTATGGGCTCACTTGTATGGAATGGGACGGGGAGACAGGACGAGGAGGTAATGCCAGGTTACTCACCGGTAATATCCATTACTCCGAGTCCTGGTCTCCCCGTCCCATTCCTGAGCCCTTCCCTCCCTCCATGGTTTGGGTTTTCTTTGGGTGATTGTCTGTTTCGTTCTGGTTTTCTTTGGTATTCTCAGGATGTTCTATAACGCACTTCCCCCTTTATCCTCACCGAATTGGTGGCGCCATATTGGGGGAAGTGCAAACAGCTCAGCTAGGCTAGGGGTTCTGTGGAGCAGACTAGCTGCTCACTTGTATGGAATGGGACGGGGAGGCCAGGACTCGGAGTAATGGATATTACCGGTGAGTAACCGGGCATTAGAAGCACCGTTTTTATATAGCTTTGCTCATGTGTTTTCTTTTTGGATTAATAAATATCATAGAAGAGTCAACTTACTTTGATTGTATTGAATTTAACTTGGAGGCATTCAGTGGATGCTCAAAATTGTCCTATAAAAAAGAGACAAAGTGTGTGCTTAAAACTGGAAAAAGAGGTTGCGGTGCTTATGTCACAGATAATTTCTTCTCTAATGATCTAATATTTGGCACATATCCTCAATGACTGCGAGAAAAGTGAACTTGGTACTGTGCACGGGACAGAAACCTGACAGAAAGGGATCCAAAAGATCCTGAGTTCTAACTTCTATGATAATTGTCAGCCATATGTTTCTCCAGGATTTTAGCTGGGAATGAGAGAAGTGAAATGGGGGCAATAGTTTCCCAAAACCGAGGGATCTACTGAAGGTTTCTTAAGAAGTGGACTAATACCGCATTTTTCCAGTCCGTAGGAACTGAGACAGTTTAAATAGAAGGATTAAGAAGCTGTATAAGAGACAGGGCAGTTTCTAGGTATTTTGCTGCCCTAGGCGAGAATTGAAAAATGCCGCCCCCTCCCTTTTACTACTAATTATTCACAAGAGTAATATAACCCCTACCTACTCTCACACGCCAACCCCGGAAGCCACTGAAGGCCTAAACACCTACGCAAGCAAACGAACCACAGGTGTGTGTCACACGCCTGCATCTGGATGCCTACTGCACCTATAGCCGTATTAGAAGAACATTGATTCCCATAACATCCCTCGGTTTGATTGACAGCAGAAATGTCTTACACAAGCTTTGAACGGGAAAGTCTTGCTTATATTGCAAAAGGTTTTTTAAAAGCACCCACGCTCCTGCGAGGCCTACACAGATGAAGAATGGTTGCTCCGTATGGTGTAAGGTCTGATCAACCTCGCTCCTCCTACGGACCCCAGAGCACAGAAGAAGGAACAAGGCAGTGTCTCAACTACTCTTTGAAGCAGAGTCCCGCTGTGTGTGTTTTTAACCTCCTGGGCCATGACAGCCCCAGTGTGTTTGTTCCCGCTGGAAGGACCAGATAGACAGCCACCCGCTCCACAGAAAGGGGCAGTTAGGAGGGTGGATGGATGAGAGCTGGGTCCATTTTGGTCTGAAGGAGGTGGGAACCGTTCAGGGACACCCACATGACTGGGGCTGTTGGCATTGCAAATCAGTCCTTAAACTCCAGACAGTCGGAGTGAGAGTGGGCGAGGAGGTGATGACCCATCCCAGTTTCCTTCCAACTCCCTCTCAGGACATTTTCCCTTTCTCTTTGAAGAGGGCGTCCCCACCGCAATCCCAGCGGAAGGAAACAAACCTACAGGGCTGTATCCTGGTGAATGCAAAGTGATTTTAGACACTGACTACTCCCGGCCTGACCAGCCTGGTGCCACCACAGCCTCTTAAGCTTAAAAAATGCGACGTTACAACAGCTAATCGCCTCACATGTTCGCGCCTATCTTCTCATATTTAGATCAGACTGCAGATGCGATTTTGGCAACCCCGCCCACCTGCCCAAGTCATGCTCCTGTCGTT
Organism: Lissotriton vulgaris; assembly: GCF_964263255.1. Taxonomy (NCBI): domain Eukaryota; kingdom Metazoa; phylum Chordata; class Amphibia; order Caudata; family Salamandridae; genus Lissotriton; species Lissotriton vulgaris. The sequence continues at coordinate 755,513,209 of NC_141699.1, read as the reverse complement.
CTTTCCACAGCTTTTAGGCCAGGAGTGTGAGAGCCACGGGGGTACAGACAGACCTCCTTGCAGGGGAGGAAGAGATGTGAAATGAAACAACTGTTCAACTTTCCTTTTTGCCCTTATCCCATTGGTGTAAAGACAGGGCCGGCACCTTCACCAACAAGGGTGGCATTTCACAACAATTTCTGTAGAGATAGGGAGCGAGCAGAGAGCGGTGGTAGGCTTTGCACGTCTCACTACAGATTCCATGTCAAGAAAGTGCGGCAAGAAAGGCCTCGCTCTTTAATATTTACAACGTGTGCACCTCCCTCACACACAGTGAGGAGCAGCGAGAGAGAAACAGAGGGAATAAGAGAAAGAGGAAGAGAGACAGGCGACTGACAGCGTCAGAGAAGGAAAAGTGGACATTATTTTGACCACTAAATGAATCTTACCATGTTCGTAATACACCTAAAGTTTCTCACACCACGTGCCACAGAAGCAGGCTGCAGGATCGGCCAACCAGTCCTTGCCTTGATGCTCCTGACTCCTCCTCTCAGCTCCACAGCACTCCGAGTCTGCTGTGCGCCAAGAGGCTAATCGAAAGGTGACAGGCCTACCCCTCGTAATTTCATTGGTCCAGTCTCTCTGGGGGCAGGCCAGCAACAAGAAGAAGTGCAGTCACAAGTAGTGCGTTTGCGCTATGAATGATTAAAAGCCCTGATTATTATAGATTGTATGAAAAATGATTTCCCCCTTTTGCCGCCCTAGGCGGCTGCCTAGTCTGGCCTAATGGTAGAAACGGCCCTGATAAGAGAGAGAAAATGGCCAGGACACCTGAGGCCAGCCCATGAGGAGGAGCAGGATCCCAGATTTAACTGTATTAATAAGACTAGCTACAGTCTCTGCCTTAGTTGGGGTGAACTCTGCCAGAAAAGGACCAGAAGGGTTGGGAAGTTCAAAAACATTTGGGCAGATAACTTCATAGACAGCAGAGAGAAAAGCAGCTGAGATATTATTGATTTCTTTAAAAGAGAAAGTGACTAAAGTATTGCACGTGGCTTCTGAGGCCAGAATAATAGGAGATCTGGCTGCTGGGTCTTTCAAAGGTTTGAGTATAGAGTATATTTCTTTGGATGGCTATTAAGACATTTACTTCTTCTTTCTCACATTGCACATGTTTTCTAACATTGTTTTTTTCATGCAATTGATCAGCAAAAATAACACAAAACATTTCCTCTATAAAATCTTCCCTACTTAATTTCTTTAATATAGACTGTTCTGCTCCTTGTTCCATGCCCTGCATCTGACTAATTCATCCGTTCCAAGGATCTGTGATTCACTTCATGGGCACAGGTTCCAATACTGGCAGGCCCGCTCAGCCTTTTATTCTTCTGAGGTTGATAAAAGAAATACCATTGAGATCAGTAACAATAAACATCTAGGGGGCCGATTACAATGCAGCCCGGAAAGGCTTCGACCAATCTGGGTCGTTCCACTCTTGGGATTACGATACTCAGTCTCAGGCAGGCTTTCTATGTCGGGTTTTCCGACATGGGAAGCCTGTCGGAGAGCAAGTATGGGGACCCTAGCAGGGCACCCTTCTGTGCACGGCCTTTCGATCTATGGTGCACCCCTGTTAATCCCTACACCTGTGGCAGGCACCTTGAGATGCCTGCCATGGGGTGCAGGGATGAACACCACCTCCCATTTCCTTATTGGAGCATGTACCACGGCCGGTTTACGGCCGTAATACGTGCTCCCTTAGGCAAATGTCAGAATTCGGTCACATCCTAATCAGGAGGTCAGGACCACCGACCAGAGGTCGGTCAGTCCTGCTTCCAAGATGCGTCCCCATGACATCGTACTAGGTCCCCTATTATTCAGCACCAATATACCCCAAGAGGTGAATTTATGCTTTACAAATATATACATTATGTTTATTCTCACACAGTTTTGTCCCTATTTAGCTTACAACACAAGATTCCAATCTCTAAGTTTGAAAAAATCTTCCTGTATCTTATTGTGGGTTCCTTAGATGTCTTTTAACTATCTGTCACAGAAAGTTAGTTTTCCCTCCTGGTCCTTCAAGCCTGTTTAAAAATGCAATGTACAATAACTAATTGAGATGAAAATGTTTTTCTTTCTCCCACAACCAAGCACTTCATTTCATTGCCTTGCACATAAATTATGTTTTCTATATTTTTAATGAAGAGACTTACTTTCTCTTTATTTATCTGCCTGCTGTTTTCTTACCTGGGGTATAGCCTTTCTTTTGTTGAGTGAGAAAAGTGCTGTTCATGCTGACAGATTGCTTATTCCTTAGCAACTGATGGCATAAATGCAGCCCTATTCTGCCATCCGTTCCAGGGTGAGTTCCAGAATCCCAAATCCCATCTATTCAGTTGTCCATCATCTCCATGAAAGATAAAACCCTATATTACAAATGATAATCAGATAGTGTTCTGGGTGCTGCTAGAGGTCGGATATTGGCCAAGATTGCTGAAATGTTTTTACAATGGAACTCATCCATAAACTAAGGCATAACCCTATGAACCTCGAATGAAAGCTGTGATCACATCTTTGTTAAAAATACTCTGGATCCGAGGGGCGTGGCTAGCGGCCGAGCATGGCGGCAGCGTGAAGTGGGAGCTCCTCACGGCATAACGGCCTTTTGTAAAATCCGATAATTTCATCCGTCACAGCGCCTGCCCGAAGTGGCGCTACCTGCTCAGGAACCGAAGCGGCACCTCCTGATCCGACCCCGGTGAAAATCGAGTGCCGGGAACTGCACTTCTCAACTCGTGCGCAGTGAGGCCTACGGCGGAACGGCGACATCGGCCTGGAGTATTCATCGAACCCAGGCGGAAGTGTGACCTTCCTGGGTAGAACTCAGTAGCGACTGCCAGCCCCCCGCGGAACGGACCGTAGTGAACGACGCTCCAGCATAAGAACTGCTGGTGAAAGACTCTGGGGGGGCCGTTTAGACCTGTAGACAAGGGCGGCTGCTCAGGCCGCAAACACCCGCAGAGAAACCACGGCGATGGCTGGACAGTGAAAAGTTTCCACACGGAGGGCGGCCCCTCGGAGCCCCATCAGGCGCCATTTTGGAGGTGAGGCCTGCTCGGCTCGAGCGACACGGGAAAGAACTAAGCACACCAGGAGTGCAGACGCCTACTGGATGTAGAGGTACCGAGCAGGACCTTCGTTGAGGCTGCCTTCGACACGGCCGGGGGCCCCTGGATCCCTGTACTGTGGAACGCCACATGAAGTACTAACGGCCGACTGGAAGAACCCTCGCAACGGTCGGATGCCGATCGAGCTCCTGAGGCTGCATTAATAAGGCGACCGTGTGCGAAAGAGACTTGCAGCGGCCATAGCTACCGCCTAATTGACGCCTAGGCTCCCGGAACAACGACGACGCAAGGCTACTCTGCCTCGAGTCATGGCGGGCAAAGGGACCAGAAGCTCGTCAACGCAGGCGAAATTGGACAAGTTTGCCTATAGCCAGCAAGGCCACTCACAAGTCAGTGGGCGACACTCCTTGGGTGCTACTCCGGACATGGATGGCACCAAAAAAGTGACGCTGGAGGATATTATGAGGACCCTCTCAGAGGTGCAAACGACAGTGGGCTCAATTTCCTCTGAAGTTACTCTGCTGCGGGCGGACTTTCAAAAGATGGCCGAGAGGGTGTCTCAAGTCGAAGTGGTTACCAAACCACTTATTGAAGACACTTCTGAACTACAAATAGCAATGGAACGCATGGAAAAAGTCACCAAGATGCTACGGGAAAAACTGGACGACCACGAAGGGCGTTCCCGCAGGAACAACATACGCATTCTTGGCCTACCGGAAACAGAAGGAAAGGGAGCAATGGACCTCTATGTCGAAGACCTCATTAAAAATAAACTGCAACCTAAAGGCCTGTCCCATTTTTTCTCCGTTGAGATGGCGCACCGGGTGCCGGGTGGGACGCCCAAACCGGGAGCGACGCCGTGGCCTGTACTGGCTAGACTGTTTAATTTCAGGGACAGGGACGCCATCTTACAGGCGGCAAGAGTTTCTCCGCCAGTCAAGCTCCAAAACTCCACTCTGGCCTTCTTTCCAGATTACACGGCAGAGGTTGCCAGGCGCCGGAAGTCCTTTACGGAGGTAAAGAAGGCGCTACGAGACAAAGGCCTGCAATACTCAATGCTATTCCCCGCCAAATTACGAATTGTAGCCGATGGAAAAGCATCGTTCTTTGATACGCCGGAAGTTGTGAGAGACTGGCTTGATGGATGGAGACAGGCGGGGCAACAACAACGTCCGCACAGAGATCGACCAAATCATCGTAACGACAAGCATACGGACGACCAGAACAATCGTCCTTCACAACACGCTGATGCTGCGGGACTGGAATCTGACTTGGAACGGGACCCTCTTGATTCTGGGCAGCCGGGCCCTATCTAGAGGTGAACTTCACAAGAGACAACACATACGAACTACGGGGACCTGGAGTTGGTTAAGCTGAGTAGGGCGGGCATTAGCCGGTGCCTGTAGGGGACTCACCAACCCCACGAGCAAGTAAGATAGTAGGGAATGGGGAAAAGCACTCTGCCAAGTTGGGGAAGCGGGCGGGGAACGGTCCGTGGAGCAGGGAGGGGGGCTGGAGGGGGAGTTCGAATGTTAATGTTATTGTTATTTGTCATCACTTCTACTCTATGGTACACAACAATGCCAAAAGCCACACAATTATGGTACACTGCCACATGGTGCCGCATCTGTGTTGATGTCGGCCACCGATCGCTTGCGACAATGATTACACGACCCGATGGCCCAACAGTTCAACGTAGTGTCTGTTGAGGACGCACCTGCGATGACTGACGTGCCTCCCCTGCGTATGTTAACCTGGAATGTTCGAGGCTTGGGGGATAAAATTAAAAGAGGTCTAGTCTTGCAAGCGGTTAAACGTCAGGAACCTGACCTAGTGCTGCTCCAAGAAACACACCTTGCAGGGTCAACATGTAAAGCACTTAACAGACGTGGGTATGTTATGGCAGTGCATGCAGAATTCACAACAGGGTCCAGGGGCACTGGGATACTCATGAAAAAATCGTCACCTTTTCTTGTAGAGTGTCGCAAGATAGACGACCAGGGTCGCTTTGCGGCATTGCACGGACAATGGGAAGGAAGACCTTTGAATGTGGTCTCCGTGTATATCCCCCCGGCACTTCACTCAACAGCACTGCCAGCTCTTGGTAAATTTCTCCTAGACCTCCCGGAGGGGGACACAATCCTTGGAGGGGACTTTAACGCCATAATTGACCCCGCGCTAGACACCTTCCCTGTGAGAGATCGCCCAGGGGGTTCTGCCGCACTTCCTGGTTTTATAGAGGCGATGGGCCTTACAGATGTGTGGCGACAATTGAACCCAGCTACTACCCACTACACATACTATTCTGCAGTTCATAATAGCCTTTCACGAATAGACTATTTTTTATTTCTGGGGGTGGGTCTGGGATCGATAGATAAAATGGATATCCTGCCTAGGGGTGTATCTGACCACTCCCCGATATCTCTATCACTCACCACCAAAGAGAAGAAATGTGCTAGAACATACCCAATATATCCCAATTATTTGAAAATCCCTAAGATAAGGAAAAAACTTAAACAGGCGACTGTGCACTATTTCGCAGAAAATGAAGGGACCGTCTCCTCGCCCTCTGTCCTTTGGGAAGCTTATAAAACAGTCCTCAGGGGGGAGGCGATAGCAGCGATAACGGGACACAAGCGGGATTCTAGACGTGAACTCACGGAACTAGAACTAACACTTCACAACGCGAACGTTGCACACATGTCAAATCCCACACCAGAAACAACACACTTATTACAGCTCCGCCAACAGCAATACCGGGATCTTCTCAAAACAACCGTCCAAAGTTCTCAAGCAAACAGGCTACATAGAATATACGATGTGGGAGACAAGGCGGGGAAAATGCTAGCGTGGCTGGACAAGAGAGGGGGTAGTAACAGAGGCATACAGAGACTTTACACGCATGATGGTCGACTACAGACACACCCTGAACAAATAGTACACACTCTGGCAAGTCACTTCCGGGACATATATACCCCAGAACGTGACGTCACTACACAGACGGCGACAATCTCCCTAGAGAATATTGCCATCCCTGCGCTCGCACAGGAGGCACAGCAAGACTTAGAAACTGATCTTTCAGAAGAGGAACTTCAATTGGCGATACAAAATTTGCAGTCTGGTAAGGCATTAGGCCCCAACGGCCTGCCTGTGGAATGGTATAAAGCGGTGGCCCCTATGCTGAGTAAACCGTTGCTGAATATGTACACTGACAGCCTTGCTAGGGCGACACTGCCGCTTGATCAGCGTACTGCCACCATAGTGGCTATACCTAAACCGGGTAAACCACCGACTGCATGCACCTCCTACCGCCCCATATCGTTGCTTAACGTGGAGGCTAAAATCCTGGCAAAGATCCTGGCCAGCCGTCTGACACAACACCTGCACACACTGATACACCCTGACCAGTCGGGCTTCATGCCCCACAGAAGCACGGCAATGAATCTCAGGAGGGTCCATGGGGTGATGGCGCGTGCACACCTTATTACTGAACAGGCGGTGATCCTTTCCCTCGATGCCAAAATGGCTTTCGACCTAGTGGAATGGGAGTATCTATTTGCAGTGCTTACTCGTATGGGCTTTGGACCGAAATTTAGAGCGTGGGTACGCCTGCTGTACACGTTACCGGTGGCACAGGTGGTAGCAAACGGACACATTTCAGCGTCATTCCTACTGAGGCGGGGGACTAGACAGGGATGCCCGTTGTCTCCTTTGCTCTTCGCCCTGGTGCTTGAACCACTGGCAATCCTGATTAGAACAACGCCGCTGGTTCGAGGTATCAAGTGGGAGGAGGGTTGGGAAGATAAGATCTCCCTATATGCTGACGATATGCTCATCTACATGGTTGACCCTGACAGCGGGATCCCTGCCCTGTTGCACCTCTGTAACACACACGGGGAGTCGTCGGGTTATACCCTGAACTGGTCAAAATCTGTGGTATATGTGCTTAAGGGCCCGGAACCATTGTTGCGGGAGGACTGCCCCCTGGCCTTAACAACAACCTCCTTTAAATATTTGGGTATTTTCATTACGGGAAGTGCCGCTGACTTCTTTGACGCAAATTTAAAGCCACCTATGGAACGTCTACGTGCTGACGTTAAGCACTGGGCGACTTTGCCCCTGACCCTTCTGGGAAGGGCGGCTTTGTATAAAATGATGGCACTCCCCAGATTCTTATATGTATTGGAAAATACCCCTTATTTGGTTGCACCGCGCTATTTTAAGCAGATTGCGGCGCTGGTCTCCAGCTTAGTCTGGAATAATAGCCCGGCACGTATCGCCCATGATAAACTGGTGAAGAGTTGGTACGAGGGAGGGATAGCACTACCCAATGTCCAATTATACTACTGGGCGGCCCAACTTAAGATAATCAATCAATGGGTTCACACCCCACGTGAGGACCCGGCATATAAAGCGGACTGGTCTCAATTAGGAACAGACGGCATGCTCTCAGTCTTATACAACAAATCTCAGGTTGGAAAGCTGATTGGCCCGACGCAACACACAGCTGCATTGTGGCATAGAGCACAAGCACGACTGGGCTGGGCAGGGAAACTCACCAGACTGACACCACTGTGGGATACAAAGTCATTGGGGAACCTCAGATTATGTAAAGGTTTTACACAGTGGGACCGCATAGGAATCTCCGCGCTAGGGGACCTATGGGAGAAAGGCACAGTGATTGCATTACCGCGACTCCAACAGCAATACGGTTTAGGCCCCAACGAGACGTTTAGGTACGTACAGATACGCCACGCACTACTCCAAGCAATTCCACCAGACACTGATCTACCAGAGTCATCTCCACTAGAAGACAGACTACTGACGGATTATATGCCTCAGAGTGCAACTTCTCTTACATATAAAAAGTTAGTCAACAACCTGGCGGACCCCACATTACACCTTAAGGAAAAATGGGTAAGGGACATAGGGGAGGTTGATGAAACAGAATGGAATGAAGTGCTAGCCTCACCGAAGGAAGTGGGCATATAGGCGAAATTCAGATTAGTACAACTCAAAATTTTGCACCGAGTTTACTACACGAGAACGTTACTACACAGAATACAAAGGACACCACACCCATTTTGCCTCAGGGGATGCGGGGAGGAAGGGAACCTGTATCACACCCTATGGGAATGCCCGCTGATACAAGAATACTGGAAACAAATTATGCGCACTGTTTCTCAAGCGATTAACATATCTGTCCTGCCTGAACCTCAAAAGTGTTTGTTGAACATTTGGGACCCCAATGATTTGGACAGGTATGGACTGTTGTGGGTCACGCTAGCCATTACAGTAGCCAAGAGGGATATAGCACAAAAATGGGGTGTTCCAGAACTACCTACAGCAACTCGATGGGCCAATAATATGGACTTGTTGATGGTAACGGAAAGGGCGGTGTATGTGCTCAGGGCATGCCCCCGGAAATGGAACAAGATCTGGGCTCCCTAGAACACTTATAGAGGAGAAATCTGTGAACCTTTACCAGAGAACGAGGATCTAGATTCTGAGGAGGAGAATGATTAAGAGGGTGGATGTTTAGTTCTTCGTACACCGGGCTGTCGCACGATTATGCTTACTCAGGTACCGAATTGTAATTAAACTGAATGACTGCTGAATGTTGAAATATACAGAAGACATACTATACATGATGATGACAAATAGTTTGATTTTCTTTATCTTTTCTTTTTTCTTATTGTTACCTTTAAAACTTTCACACATTGTTGAACACAATATTGAGATTAGAGGGGGATACCTTATATAGTACTGAGACAGATTAGTAACGTTCCAAATACTGTAATAAGGACAATTGCTGCTATACATCCGTGTACCTGTTGGGACTATATTTACTACATGTTCGACCGCGCATTACCATACTGTATTACCAGTCTAATATGAAGTAGAACCAAATTGAATCCTTATGCAATATTGTGTATGTCACTGATGCCTTAATGTCAATAAAGATTTAAAAAAAAAAAAATACTCTGGATCCAGATCAGATTAGTTAATGGCCTAGTGTTAGGCTGCCAGAGATAAATAAATACATTCCGTAGATGGTAAGAGCGGAAAAACCATGAAAACAATGACCATTTTTCGTAACATCCCAAATTGGCAGAAACCAGTTTCTATGTGTATCATGGTACAGAAAACACCTTGATAGACATTACAGATGTCCTTAACTCACTGAATGGGGCATGTTATAGTGTGTTGTGTTATGGTTATTTGTATAGTGCGCTAATCATCCCTAAGGGTATGCAGACACTTTAGCAGGTGGGAAGCAGTCTGAATTCTGGCACAGAGTGGTCATGTACCTGCTGCGGAGGGTTCCTAGGGCCTACCCAAAGTGATCCATATTGTAGAAATGAATGTAACTATAAATTTTTTCCAGTATAACTTTGCTTATTTTTTAATGTAACTTATGAGCCTTGCACTTGATTGTCTTGTTTGCTGTGTCATGTTATTCATCAAAGTATTCTCTCTATGACTAAAGTAAATAGTAAAGTAAAGTAAAGTAAATAGGAAATATCAACTAATTGATTTCTTCATTATGTCCTTCTATCCCTTGGTGTTGCGGCATATGTACCACTTGCATTTTCCTTTAAGGAAAGCCTTGCTGCTTGGGTCAAGCTACCAAGACTGAGCCATGTATTTCCATAGAAACCAGTTCACCTATGATTAGTCTGATTGTTGTACTTTTTAAAATCTCAGCCACCATTCAAATCAAGATTCCCTCTGTCTCCCATAGCATCACAATCAAGTTTTGGAAATTCTGTAATTTTACCTACATATGGAAGCGTAGAGATGGACCTAAACTTCATTGGAATTGTGGCCCTTATTTCTTTTTCTTCAACAAAGGCAAATCAAAGGCCCTCTTCAGACTGTCTACATTGAGACCTTTCAGTAAACAACTAATAAATATCATGATATGTTCCAACAGTATGTTGTTTAGCACAAAGTTTTCTGATAGAATGTCTAAACGTGGGCAGGAGTCTTTCACAATTTTCAATCGATGGACACAACTATTGGCCAGTAAAAGCTCAAAGTTATTAAACCAATGAAAGGAGATAGAACAATGATCACACAATATAATGGTAGCTTTGGCTTCTTTACGTATACTATAGCAAATATTGTGAACTTACTTAACAAAAAGTCCATCAGTCACATAGCTCCTGGGCAAGATTTAAGGTATCCTTGTTACCTACCATAATAGACAGTTCTTTGCAGATTTTTAAAAAATCATGGATGTTACATATTGAAATACATTTCCTCTTCTCTGTTTCGCACCTACTCAAAATACTTCTTTAGGATTTCCTGTTACCACACTGACCCCTGAACTTTACCACACTGTTAACAGCATACCCTAAAAGTGGTTTCTCATACTCACAGTCTTTTACAGCTGCACATATTAACTGTGACCTAGCTTTGATCAACATAAAATTAGACCTTATGCAAAATATAATTCTTAAAAGGGGATACGACCCTATGGTAGTGAGCTATGTCTGCACTGAAGGCCACATTGAGAATAGTGACTTTCTGTTTTATCCAAACCATTGCCAGACAGGATAACATTTTTCATAGTGTGTAACAATAGATTAACCCCAAATCAAAGAAAATGTGTGTAACAGGTGTTCCAATATCCTGCATGTTGAACATCTGGATCGCATTTCACAATACTTCTATGCTTAATTAAAAAAAAAAAATAGAGGTTGCTAATGGATATACTTGCTAAACAAGGTGATCCAGGGCACCTATGTCAGTAAACCACACCTGGTACCATGACTCCTAGATATTACAAGTGATAGCCATGCATCAAAGTCAATGCCACCAAAGAGGGAACGTTCTCTGGACATATGGCTTCAACAAAATATAAAATATGAGTGTTTATTAATAGTTATATGACTTTGTTATTTATAAATTCGCATGCCAGTGTGGCATGTCAAATATTGCTTGGGAAGGTTTTTCCAGAAGTATCTTCCTTCATGGAGCACTCCTGGTTTTAAGATCTTGAGGAGTATTTGGTCATACTGAGGACCCAGGGGATCCGGAGAGCTACTCCTGCAAAGACAGCGCTGTGACCCCTGCTCGTCTTGATGGTAGAACTTCTGCAATGGGCAGACCTCTGTTTCTTCTGGTCCTAGAAAGCTGGACACGATTTCCCCTTTCCTTCTATTTGGAGATGAGCTGTTTCCTTGTACCACATCTGATCTTCCCTTTGGGCGATGGTACGCCAGGAGATGGTCAGAATCCCAAAAACTTGTTATGAGCATTTTGGAGCAAACACTGAATTATCCACAGTCTTGGGATGGGAGCAATTATCTAGGTGGTAAGTGGTGCAGACTGCTGTCTATTATTATGCTTTTGATTTCTCTTTTGATTATGTGGATTTTGGTAAATAGTCACAATGGCCATCAGTAATGGCGGATGGAATACTAGCTGTGGAAGTCCTCCATCCCCCTGCCACCATATTGCTAGTCGACAGTGAAAATCCCATATGCTTCAGAATTTTGATAGAACATTGGCCATTTTACATGTAATCATTGAGCAAGTATGTAGACCTACCTGATAAACATAGGTTGAATTGACAGCTGAATCTATCAAATATCGTAGCCAAAAAGCGATTGTTTGCATTGCTCACAAAGGTCCACTTTGCATGTATCATAGGGACAAAGTGTTGTCCATATTTACTACATGAGTCCAGCAACAAAGGACTAAGCAACTTGTCACAGAACACTGGTCAAACAAACAAGGGCCATTGAAAACATGAGAGGAGACTGTATTATGCTATTGAGGATACCAAGTGTGATATTTCTTGGGACATACTCAGATATGCCATATATGAAATCATTGGCGGAGTACCAAAGACACCAACAATAATGTCTGTATTACCATCTGGGATGTGTAGTGTGGGTTCATAGGCTGCACAAAGGCGAAATTATGATGGTGTATCTAGCTAAGTACACTTAAGGAAATGTAATATTGCTTCCAATGATGTTTTGCATAAAATGTGTAATTGGTTTGTAATACGATTATGTTATAGGGAGATAACACTGTTAGCTTATCTTGGAGTCTCTGAATGAGAAGACTGTTAATTCTAGAGGTGCAGAGCGACAAACAGGCTTTGACAGGGAAATGTATATATAAACGAGTGAGGATGGAAGGAGGTGGGCGGCTTGACTTTGACATAATTTGTTCATTTTATGCCACAATAAGACGGACAGCACTTCCAGTTTGTGAGGTTATCAGGAAAAGGATCAAAGCCAGATTCAAGTTGAGAGTTTGTCTATGTTAAGACAATGTTTGCATTTTTACTAATTCGTCACCTTCATGTTATGGCTAGGAGGAACTGCATCCTGGTCTGTTTAGGATCCTTAACCACATGGCTGCTGCCCCGATTCCCCTGCTGTGCTGCCCCTCACTGAAATGGGTGTGGTTGTGACGGACAATGTAAATAACAAGGACCCCCTGTTCAGAAACTTAATTCACGGTACAGGGAAATAAACAGTGTAAACAAATTGGCAGATTATCAACAACACCATCTGTTTGCCACGAATATATGTTATGTTATAGGAATTTTTAATGGGATATATTGTGTTCTGTATTATTTGGCTGTTTTTGTAACAGATTCATTGTGTATAATTTATGTATTTTATTAATTGCTTTTAAATATGAACATTTGTTTATTAATTAGATGGGACTTTATACTTTTTTAATTACTTAGTTTGGTGTCTTCCTTACTTTTCTCCCTTGATTTATGTTGATAATCTGCCAATTTGTTTACACTGTGGTTGTGACGGAACCATTCCGTCATCAGCACAGCCCAACCGTGACTGATGACGGAATGGTTCCGTCACCAGCATCGAAGGGGTTAACGTAAGCCGAGAAACGTATGCTTATATATTATGTTATTCCAATGAAATTCCCCTTTGCTTCTCTATTGTATCTAAAGGCCTTTTGTAGAGTTTCAGAGTGCAAGGGTGGGTCTGCACACCTATTTAGTTGTGTAAAAATGGGTTAAGCCTTAATGAGAGGGTTGTAAAGGTGTATTGAGCGTGCGTACACGTTTACTGGGAGAGTACCCTACTCCCTGAGCGGTAATAAACAGTCAAAAAGGAGTCCGTGGGACCCAAGGACTGCGTGTCGCACTGCTTGTGGCTACTAATGCCTATTTGCTTATATCAAAAATGTACTCAAATTTCTGTGTGGAACTACCATTCTATTAACACATAATATTATACAATTTTTTTCAATGTGTTCATCTTTTCACTTGTACCATAACAAATACGAACAACAAGAGGTTCTTTGAAGTGCTTTGTGCTTTATGTGTGAGAGGTCACTCCCTAAACAAATTTTCATGACAATCATAAGACTGTAACACAAAATCAACTCAGGAATTGAAAGTTCAAACAATTTCTGAAAACCCAATGCATTTCGGGTTCAACATGAACCCTTCATCAAGAAATATTCATACAAAAGACAGAAAGTTATATTAACATTTTCAACATTCAGAATCTTCTGGATGGGTTTACATCCGAATCTACAACACAAAACAACGTGAATTCAGTTTGTAAATCATTACATGACTATAGCTGTTCCCCGTATACCAGTAGTGAACATGCTCAGGACTTGCATATGTTAAGTGAACAAGTGTGTGAGAGAGTAAGCAAAAATCATAAGGAATAAGACCTCGTCCAGGACAAAGTAAAGAAAAGTTGAAAATGAAAAATAGCAACAGTGACAAAAAGCCCCAAAAGAGCCCATATAAATGGTTCATTTATCGTGTCTCTAAGAAAATATACAATGCCATGATGATACAAGTGCGATGCCTAGAGGCAATAAAGGTACCTGAAGCAGAATCTCAACGAGACACCACCTATAATATAATGAGAGCACTATAAGTAAAATCTGTGTGATCAGGCTCAGCACACTGAGTAATCAGCCTCTTGAAGGACTTTGGTACATACTGATTATGTCGAATATATCGGGTCCCATTTAAAAAAACGACCAAATCTTTTGTTCCAAAATACCAAGTTCTGAAAAACACAATAATCAGAATGAACCCACCCGAACCGAGAGTGGAAACCTAATCAGGTTAACGCCCCCATGTTATTAAACGTCTTACCTCGGGGCATGAGCGCTGTGTACACTCCCGAGTCTGTGGCCGAAGTGCTGTGCATTCAAAGCTATAAGTAAAGTGCAAAAACAGGAGACACACAAATTAGAACCGAGTTTTGTTACCCTCGCTTCTACAGCCTCACGAAACTCACCTAACGGTTCAAACGGACAGGCATACCAATTCCAGACGTCACCCTGAGATCACGTGTGACCCCCCAACCTATCACGGTGTCTTATAATCCAAAGCCTCAACACAAAAGACGGCTGCTCGAGTGTATGACTGCTTCAAACATAGAAACGAAAGGTGGACTGCATACGTCCCCTTAGAAAAGATCGACAACAAGACTTTATTAACAACAGCATCTGCTCGTGAAATTCGATCAAATCCAGTTTCTTCATGGAAGAGACCAAATAAGGTTCAAAGTTACGCCGATACACCGAAAAAAGAGACTTAAATGAAACATAATAGATAATAAATAATAATAAAGTAAATGTGAAAGAAGAAAGAGAAAGGAACATAGAGATGCAAGCCCCTTACAGTCTAGTGTGAAATTTACTGGTGTGATAATATAAGAAACATAGAAGTCCATAGTGATCGTTGAGGCCCCCAGGGATTATGGTCCCTAGCATTTTGATCCAGTAAGTCTCTCTGCGTGCTAGCGCTGTATTTAAGTCCATGCCAATGTGTGTGGTGATGTGTTCCACAATAGTAAAACACAGTTGTGGTATGGTATGTGATGTGTTTACCCAGTGTGTAACTAGGGAAGAGTTCATGTTTTTGTTACGAATGCGACTTTTATGCTCCAAGATCCGTATCTTTATTTTCCTACTTGTTCTGCCAACATAAATTAATCTGCATGGGCATTTGATGGTGTAAACTACGCCTTCCGTTGTGCAATCAGATGTGTGTTTAAGGGTTATCAAATTGCCAGTCTAAGGGTGTCTGAATTCTTTCCCAACCATAACATTTCCACATTGTCCGCAATTATGGCATTTTCTCATACCCTTGTGAACTCTTATTTGTTCAGTTCTGGGTGGTTTTAGCAGTTCACGAAGATTATGTGAGCGGGTATGTGCAAACAAGGGAGAACCTTGGAAGATGCCTTGAAAATCTGGTTCATTTTCAACCAATTCTCACCTGTTGCGTATAATGGACTTAATCCTAGGGGCTTGTGCTGAGTATTTTAGCACAAACACTTCCCTTTTGGTGGGTGATTTAGTTTGTTTGTGTAATAGATCCTCCCTTTTCTTGTTAGTTACAATCTGTTCTGCTTCATCCAGAATAGCGTCAGGGTAACACCTTGCTCTGTATATCATGACTTGTTCTTTTATGGACTCCTTGCATGTGTCTTCATCAGATGTTATCCTTTTGATCCTCATGATTTGCGAAATTGGCAAATGTTTCTTGAGAGATAATGGATGAGCGCTGGCATAATGTTAACATCAGTTGGTTTTTTATATACTTTGGTCATTAAACCCGAACTGTTTTTTTAAATCTCAATGTCCAGAAAATATATCCTATCTGTACCAATTTCATTGGTAAATGTTATACTACGATTGCATCTGTTTAATCCTGCTATTCAAGTTTCTAGTGTCTCTCTGGACCCCTTCCAGACCAGTAGAATATTGTCAATGTATCATAAGAACATCACTGCGTGTTGTTGCCAGTCAGGATGATTCAGTATATGTTGGTTTCCAAAGTATGCCATAAACGTATCGGCATAGGCGGGCGCCCCGTGAAAACCCATGGACGTACCCGTCCTCTGTACATAGAACTCATTTTGCCAGCTGAAATAGCTATGGTATAACGCGAAGTGTAACAATTCAAGTAGAAACACACTTTTCTCCTGTGGTAAATCAGACTGTAAAGGTCTCCATTCGACTGCTTACAATCCCTCATTGTGGGCTATGGGCATGTACAGTGCTACCACGTCGATGGTGCACAAGAGGATGTCATTGAAGAAGTGGTCTTTTATGGCTTCTAGCTTTAGTAAACAATCGCTAGTATCCTTAACATAAATTGCCCAGTTTTGTACAAGTGGTTGTAGATGGTGATCAAGAAACTGGCCCAATGATTCATGGATCGATCCACATCCTGCTACGATGGGACGAAAAGGAGGATGTTGCCTATTCTTATGGACTTTAGGTAACATTTACATCGTGGGAATTTTAGGATTCAGGTTCAACAGAAATTGACGTGTGTTCTCATCTATCACCGACATCTCCACCCCGTTTAATACCATGGGGGCGTTAACCTGATTAGGTTTCCACTCTCGTTTCGGGTGGGTTCATTCTGATTATTGTGTTTTTCAGAACTTGGTATTTTGGAACAAAAGATTTGGTAGTTTTTTGAGACGGTACCCGATATATTCGACATAATCGGTACGTACCAAAGACCTTCAAGAGGCTGATTACTCAGTGTGCTGAGCTTGAACACACATATTTTATTTATAGTGCTCTCATTATATTGTAGGTGGTGTCTCATTGAGATTCTGCTTCAGGTACCTTTATTGCCTCTAGGCATCGCACTTGTATCATTATGGCATTGTATATTTTCTTAGAGACACGACAGAGGAAACATTTATATGGGCTCTTTTGGGGCTTTTTTTCACTATTGCTATTTTCCATTTTCAACTTTTCTTTACTTTGTCCTGGACGAGGTCTTATTCCTTATAATTTTTGCTTACTCTCTCACACACTTTTTCACTTAACATATGCAAGTCCTGAGCATGTTCACTACTGGTATATGGGGAACAGCTATAGTCATGTAATGATTTACAAACTGAATTCACTTTGTTTTGTGTTGTAGATTCCGATGTAAACCCATCCAGAAGATTCTGAATGTTGAAAATGTTAACATAACGTTTTGTCTTTTGTATGAATATCCCCTGAAGAAGGGTTCAGGTTGAACCCGAAATGCATTGGATTGTTCGTATTTGTTATGGTACAAGTGAAAAGATGAACACATTGAATTTTTTTTTATAATTTTATGTTGATAGAATGGTAGTTCCACACAGAAATTTGAGTACATTTTTGATATAAGCAAATAGGCATTAGTAGCCACAAGCAGTGCGACACGCAGTCCTTGGGTCCCAAGGACTCCTTTTTGACTTTTTTAGAGTTTGGCAGTCAGATAATCATCACAAACATTACGGATATCACTACCGCCTTCAGGATGCAGCACACGTAGAAAGAGGAAATAACAAGGAGAAATGAAGGTATATGTTGTTGTTATGCCCTACTTGGGAAAGTGTACCATTTTGTCCCGATCCCCGGTTTGGTGACCTTGGTAAATCTGGGATTGCACCAAAATCTATGACTGGATGAATGGGAACTCCCATGCTCCCAGAAGGAATGCCTTCCCAGCACAGAATAACCCAATGGAGCAACTAGCGCTACACTGCATTACTCTGGATGTATTCATCCACGCAGAGCCATGCCAGGGTGGCTTTGTATGGATTACTAAATCCTACTACAGTGCTTGTATTACCTTGCATCACCTTGCGTGATGTAAGGGCAAATCAAGCCCTTTGTAAATCTGGGCCTGAGTGTCAAATTATGACCTGGCCATCAGGGGAACCGACTTTGTGCAAGAAGGGTCACCACATGGTCCTCTTCATCTCCTCCACAAGCCTCTCCTCTGATACTTACTGATGATAGAAGCAGTTTTCCCAGGACAGCTTCCAGTTTGTGACTGTACACTGGTTGCTGTGGGCCGGCAGCGACTCATTTGTGCCAATGACTTGCAAATCATGGACACCAGCACTTATTTTTGGGGAAAGGACTTATTTCTCCTCATCACATTTTGACCCAGATAGAGAGAAAGTCAGAAAAGCGAGAAAGAAGCAGGAAGAGAAATATAAAAAGAGACAAAAGGAGAAAGCAGGGATGAAAAAGAACCAACAAGAGTGAGATAAAGAAGCAGGATATCTATCTATGGTGCTGGAAAAAAAGGCTTTACGAATATGGCCTAGTTTTTATACCCTTTATTCAGTCCTTCAGGCGGCACGCTCCTGCACCGTTTATATTTTTCCGTTTATATATTTTCTTACTAAGTAGACCCTTTCTGCGACCTAAAAGCATTATTGACACATTTCCTTTGCGAGTCACGAGGCACTTCCACATATTTCCACTTAAGACTCGCGAGTGCTTTCAAAGTGTGCAGTGCATACGCAGTGTTAAGCTGGAAATTGCACCGCACATTTTGTACCCTGAGAATAGGGTCTTTGCGAGGCTCTTTCCGGGAGTGCGGGCTCTGTGGCTGCAGATATTTCTATTTTTGGTCAGTACCTGCATGCCTTTCCGCGGTGCTGTTCTTTCTGTGCAGGCGCGCTGCTGTTTTTCGAGAGCAGAGGTAGGTTTCGCAGGCATAGCAGCCGAGTCACCCAGCTCAACCACACAGGAATGCCATGTGACATTAATTACCAATGGGGGGGCGAAGCAAAACCTCCTCCTGGTTTGGATTTTGTAAGCAGGGGAAGCCCCAGAAAGGAAACCGGGCTTTGAGCATTTCGAAAGCAAAGATTCGGTTTGGAGTGAGAGGAAAGGATGTGTTTCAAAGAAAAAGTCTTGGCAGAGATTGGGAACAATAGAACAACGCAAAATGACGAGGGGGCATCTAGAATAGGAAGAGAGGCCCTGAGTCTCCCATAGCTCCCATATATATACATTGGTCTTCACCTGATAGGTTGTGGGGCCCCGGACGGGTTTTGGCCCTACCCACACTGCAGGGGCCTGAGTTAAACCCCTGGTTGGGTTCGCTCCTTATATCAAACTGAACAAACCCAGCAAAAGTGATGCATCTGCTTTTACGTGCATTACTGACCACATTAAAGCACGTATTACTATAGGGAAAAAAACAGGCGTTTTCTCAAGGGTGTTCCAAAAAATTTGGCAGACCCAAGCCAGATTTTCAGGATCCCACAGCTCCCTGTGCCAAAGGACTCAACTGCATCTCGCTGATGAGGCGTAACAAGGATGAAACCAGTCAGGGGCTGCCTGTATTCCTGTTCAGCGGGTTAGGGAGTGTGTGAAATCTGCATAATTTGCATATGTGTGCTTCCATGAAATTTTTTAGGAAAATTAAGTGAAATGATTCATAATTATGCAAAATTCAAAACCACAAGCATGGGAGACAACAACTGCCTGTATTCTGACCATTCGCGTTGCTCCGGTGAGCTTGTACTAACATTTGACCACAAACAGAATATAATCACGCAACATGGTGTAATAGCATAATTTTTAGACTTTTGCGTAACAAGCAGAACATGAAATTCCTGGATTTACGCCAGCGTACCTGAAATTTACGCCAGCCTAGCTGAAATTCACGTATGCCTAGACATGGCTTGTCACCAGTGCTGGAATTGCAAAAACTTTACTATGGGAGCCCATAAATTGGGCGTCAAGTTGGGCAACAAAAAGTCAAAGGAGGCGGATTCATGAAAAGCTGTTCGACAGTCAATTTATGGACTTATTTTTAAAACATTCTGTCACAAGAAATTGGCACTAACGGGAAATATGACAGATCATCTTTTCTGGCTTAATTGGTTGCAAAGTCATTTAAAAATATCTTATGGGGTTAAAGCACCTTCTGCAGAGAGCTTTGTGTGCCCAGTACATCAAAGGGAATAATAATAATTGTATAATAAATCTGGTAGTTAAAGCACTTGCTAGAGAGATCTGTGCTTTGTTTCGTCGCGGTTTTGCTTCATAAAGTAGCATATAGGCTTTTTAATATGTCTCCTGCAAAGCACATCGGGTACCATGCAGACGACAGACTACTGTGTTATGTAGATTATAGTAGGTAAGTGCATCACGGTTTCAGACACAGAGTTCCCTTTATTACTTGCAGGTCATACATTGCAATCCTTCTAATATAGGACAGTGAGCTATGAACCGGCACCAAGGACCTGCATGCAAACTGCAAAACATGGGTTTACAACAATATTGTTTTTTCTCAGTCTTATAAGGCTGCTAACAAGGGTCTTTTTGGTAGTAATAAAGTGCAACACACACCATTGCATTACTTTTTAAATCGTGATTTGTGTGTCTCCCTTCTATACAGTGTTAGAAAATAATGCCTACTGGTAAAGAAGATGTGTGACTCCTACAGCTTGAAACCCTCTTTGTCTTTTGTAACAAACCTGTACATTGATTTCCACTACACACTTGTATGATGTATTGTCAATGAATAATGTGTGTGTGTGATGTTAAGTGCTCTGACACCCCTAAGGGAAATGAATAGTGCTATAAAATTACTAAATACAAAATTAACAAGTGCCATTTAAATTGTTATTCGTATACATACTTGTATGTACTAATTCATCTGACAGTCTTAGTGCATGCATATCTCTTACATATAGGAGTTGTACAAAGTCAAAAACCTGCCTTCAAATCATTGTTTCTCTTTAGTACTTGTTCAGTGATAAAAAGCTGTGGGCCTTTGTGTACACATTTCATAAGCATCTAAGTGTTAGGCTGCAGATAACTTTCTGCCAGGAATACACTCAAAGAAAAGGAGGGCTGATGGCTCTTTAAATTCGCCCTTTGTTATGGGCCCAAGTTGGAAAAGGAAATTAAAAAGCCCCCTCACCGCAAGCCCATTGCTGCTGCAAACACAAAGCAGACAACACGCAGGCTCTACTGAATTGTGTCCTGGTGTTGGCAAATGACACTGGGACAAATTCAGCATATTTCACTGGCGCCAGATGGATTCCTAATCCAGCTGAAAACTAGCTGCTGGATCAAGGATCCAGTGGGTTCCCCCTTCATTCC
Source organism: Lissotriton vulgaris (assembly GCF_964263255.1). Classification (NCBI taxonomy): domain Eukaryota; kingdom Metazoa; phylum Chordata; class Amphibia; order Caudata; family Salamandridae; genus Lissotriton; species Lissotriton vulgaris. The sequence continues at coordinate 755,492,213 of NC_141699.1, read as the reverse complement.
AGCATTGCCTGTCACATTGGCTAAAGTGTACCTATTTGAGCGAGGCCAATGTTGATTTTTATATGGTTGGTTGCTGCCTGTCTAGAGTGGCACAGTGAGCAAAACAGCAATGGACTGGCCCAGAGAAATTACCAGTGCCTAAAACTAATTCAAGAACTCCACCCTGGTTTCACTCGTTTTCTCGCTTAGACTGTGCCCTAGGAGTTTAGTCAGGACTGTTTGTACTGGAGCTGGTTACTCCCTATAAGGTGTTGCACAATGGGCACATAGTAATAGACTGAAATGAGGTCCAGAATAATTGTAATTTGCTGAGATTAATTCCAGCATTCCACCCTTCGCTTTTTGTTTCTCTCATACGTTCAGAATATCCATGTAGTACAGAGATTAATTCTTTGTACATTTATTCAATTAAAACATTCTAAAGATGTGGCGTGGCCGTTGTCCCCTGGACATACCTTTGACAATCTTGCTTTAGTGCTGTATGAAACAACTGTGATAAGTTCAAATATGTGCAATACTGAGTTGTGTGGCAAGTCATAAACATCTGAAACAGGAGCGAGCCACCACAAGCATTTTCCACTTTCATAGCAAAAGCACATGTGTTAAAGTCTGTCTTGTATCCTGTGTATCCATATAGAATGTTCTTATGGCATCAGAAATGTTATGGAGAGTTATGTGTTGAACAGCTAGTTGCTTGCTGGAATGCAGAGCTGCCCTGTTCTTCGTGGTACTGCTCTATACTAATAAGTCCTTTCTTTACACATACTACTGTTGAGCCTGTACTTGTGCGAACCTGGAAGACAACTGGTAGCCTCCCACCCTTCCGCTCCAAGACCACCAAGATCATCTGCGGCATTCCACAGGGATCTTCCCTCAGCCCAACGCTGTTCAATATCTACATGGTACCACTCGCCCACGTCGCACGACAACACAGCCTCAACATCATCTCCTACGCCGACGACACTCAACTGATCATATCCCTCACCGAAGACCCTCACACCGCCAAAGCCAACCTCCACAGAGGAATGAAGGCCGTCGCCGAATGGATAAAAGACAGCAGGCTGAACCTGAACTCAGACAAGATGGAGGTCCTCATCCTCGGCCCCACCCCCTCAGCCTGGGACGACTCCTGGTGGCCAACATAGCTGGGGACAGCCCCAGAACCCACGACCACGCACGCAACTTGGGGGTCATCCTCGACTCCGCCCTCTCCATGACCAAGCAGGTCAACGCCGTCTCCACTTCCTGCTTCCACACCCTCCAAATGCTCCGCAGGATCTTCAAATGCCCTCCGACACTACACTGTGCAACTTTATAAGCATTGAAATCTACTCAGTTACAAGACAGAAAATTGGCTGGAATGGTATGTATGTATGTGTCTTGTAAAGCGCACTGCTGCCCTGAGGCATCGTGGCGCTGTAGACCGCTGGGGAACCCATCCTGGCTATCCCTGTGAGATGGTCCCTACTGGGTATCTTCAAGGTGAAACCAGGCATCCCCGGCGAATGTGGGGGGCCGTTGTAGAGATGAGGCAAGCTAATGCCCGGAGTTGCCGAGTGTGATCCCTGGTTAGAGTAGGCACCGAGGCGAGAATTATCGAGTCCGCTGACCCTGGTCCACGACCCTGCCGCGTCAGGAATTGAACCCTGGTCCCAGGCCGTTCTCTGCTTCCGGGTCTGCCGCCTCTAACCAGTGAGCCACACCACTCCACGACCAACTCATTGAGAAAGTTCCATACTTTGCATTTATCAAACATTAGATTATCCTACACATTCAGCTCACTGACAATGAAAGTAAACTGGTGCTCAAGGAAGCGCAGGGAGGCTCTCGAGACAGTTAGGTTCCAACTGTGTGGTGTGGAAGAAGATTCGGTTCTTGAGGTATTGGAGTCCAGTGTTGTGGACGGGCCTGGTAGGCGTGAGTGAGCAGCTTGAAAGTTATTCTTCTTTTGACAGGGAGCCAGTAGAAGTCATGAAGGTGTTGGGTGATGTGGTAGTGCCATGGGATATCGAGGATAAGTCTGGCTGCAGAGTTCTGGATGGTATGGCATTTGCAGAGGAGTTCTTTGTTGATTCTGGCATGGAGGGCAGTCCAGTCTGCTGGTGATGAGTGCATCAATGACGGTTTTCCTGGAGTCGGGGGGTTCCCCTTGAACATCTTACAAAGTACACAGAGGGTGTTGAAGCATGCAGAGAATATGGCGTTGATCTGGCAATTCATGGTGAGTGATAAGTCGAGTATAATGTCAAGGTCGCATGCATGATCCATTGGGGTGGGTGGGTGTCCGAGGGCGGGGGGCCACCAGGTGTCCTCCCATACAGAGGGTGTAGAGCTGAGGATGAGGACTTCTATTTTCTCAGAGCTGAGTTTCAGGCAGTTGTTCCTCATCCAGGTCACAACAGCTTTCATCCCTTCTTGGAAGTTGTGCCTGGTGATGTTGGGTTCCTTGGTGAGGGAGAGGTTGAGATGGGTGTCATCGGCGTAGTAGACGATATTGAGCCTGCGGTTTCTGACGACGGCTGCGAGGAGGGCCATGTAGATGTTGAAGAGTGTGGGGCTGAGGGAGGAACCCTGGGGTATTCTGCCTCTGGTCTCTGTTGGTTCTGAGAGGAAGGGTGAGAGTCTTATTTTCTGCGTTCTGCCTGAGAGAAAATATTGTATCCAGTGTAGGGCCTTTCTTTGGATTTCGGCGACGTGAAGCCTGGTGGCTAGTGTGCAGTGGGAGACGGTGTCGAAGGCTGCCGATATGTCCAGGAGGATGAGGGCTGCTGTATGGCCTTGGTTGAGGGGAGCACAGATGTCGTCGGTGGTGGCGAGGAGGGCAGTCTTGGTGTTGTGGTTGCTGAGGAATCCACATTTAGAGGTGTCTTGAATGTTGAAGGTTTCTATTAAGTGTGTTAGCTTGGTGTTGATGGCCTGTTTGATGACTTTGTCTGCAAAAGGAAGCAGTCTGATGGGCCTGAAATTCTTAAGGTCTGTCAGGTCTGCGGAGGGCTTCTTTAGTAGGGGGTTGACTTCGGCGCACTTCTAGTTGTCCACTAATTTGGCTGTCTCGAGGGAGCAGTTGATAGTTTGGCATAGCTCGTGTGCGATGGCAGTAGCGGCCCTGTGGAAGATGTGTGGCAGACAGGGGTCAGAAGGTGCTCCGGAGTGGAAGTTGAAGTTGTCGTGGAGTGTCTTGATCTTGAGGTGAAAGAAGGAGCTGAGTTTGTTACAGGGGTCTTGGGAGGAAGGGATGTCGGTTGTTGCACTGTTGGGTTTGGCAAATTCCTGTATGATGGCGAAGAGGTCTTTGGAGTTGTGGGCGTTGGAGAGGATTCTTTCTTGGATGAAGTTTTTCTTTCTTCATTTGATGAGTTGGTGGTGTGCTGTGATGGCTGTTATGTAGGCGGAGCGTGCATCAGAGGATTTGCTGTTTCTCCATGTCTTTTCCAGTCGTCGGCAGGAGCGCTTGGATTCTCGGAGATTCGTGGTGAACCAGTTGGTGTTCTTGTTGTGTCATCTCGTGGTTGTTCTGAAGGGGGACAAGAGTGTTGGTGTAGTTGTCGATCCATTGGTGGAGGTTGCTTGCCACTGTGTTGACGCCTGTCAAAGCAGGGGGAGGAGTGCCGGTGAGGGCGGAGGTGAGGTGTTCTTTGGAGATTTTGTTCCACCTTCTGCGTGGGAGATGCATGTGCTTGTGTGTGGTGGGTTTCTAAAGGAGAAATGGATACAGTGGTGATTGGTACTGAGCAGTTCTGTGGTGTGGCTGAAGAAAATGTTGTTTACGCTGGTGAAGATGGGGTCAAGTGTGTGTCCTGCTGTGTGAGTGGGGGTAGAGACAAGTTGCTTTAGTCCTATCTCGGTGAGGTTCTCTAGGAGGGTGATGGAGTTGGGGTTGCTATGGTTGTCCAGGTGGAAGTTCAGGTCTCAGAGTAGAATGTAGTCTGTAGAGGCGAGGGCATGGGGTGCGATGTGGTCGGCGATGACATTGGTGAAGGGGGCCTCGGGGTACAGGAGGTCTGTAGGATAGGGTTCCGCAGAGCAACGTTCTGGGGTTGGGTTGGATCTGGAAGTGGATGTATTCCATGGAGGGCGAGGCGCCGTCTGAGTTTGTGGTTGTCAATCGGAGGGAGCTTCTATGGACTATTGGCAAGGCCTCCTCCTGGGTGGTTGGGGCTGTCTTTTCTCAGGATCTTCTATTTGTTGAGGATGACGGGTGAGGAGCTGGCATTGGTCCATGTTTCTGTAAACAATGTCAGGCTTGTGAGTGTTGAGGAGGTCCCAGATTTCTACGGCGTGCCTGTGAAGGGAGCGTACGTTGAGGAGGATGCATCGCAGGTGGTGGGGGTCGGGGGGCCATGGTCAGTGGTGCTGGTAGCGGTTAGGTCGCGGACGGGTGTCGACAGGCTTGCCTTTGGTGTACCTTCAGCGCACCAGCGGCGTGCTCGCTGTCCACGTCCACTGCAAGGCCGAGAAGCAGCCGCCATTAAGTAGGGGTTGGCGGGAGGGCAATAAGCTGGGAGGCGGGAGCGGGGGTGACACAATGGGGGGTAGGGGCCGTGGGGGCAGCAGCAGCAAGGAGGGAAGGAAGAGGGAGCTGGGAGGGAAAAAGAGGCAGAGGAGGAAGTTGCCAAAAAGGGATATAGAAGGAAGAGAAAAAAGAGGCAAAATAGAGAGAAATTAAAAGAGGCCGAGACAGAAGCTGAAAAAAGGCACTGAACAGAATAGAAAAAAAAGCAAAATAGAGAGAAATAAAAAAGAGGCAGAGAGACAAAAGCTGAAAAAGGCAAAGAGCAGAATAGCAGAAATGCAAGTTGCTCTTCCACTAGACCACCAGAGATGAGGTGCAGGCAAGAGCCTGCTGGTGGAGGAGGGCCTCAAACACATACCTGGCAAGGAGCTCAAGTGGTGCGAAGGGCAGAGCTTTAAGGGTGGAGGTGCGAGTGGGGAGAGCAGTGACTCGGTATGCAACGGTTACCACGCTTTTTTTACAACGCGGTACCGTTAGCACGCTACTTTTACCACGCAGGCCGTTACAACGAAATGCGCTGGGGGGCGCTCCGGGATAGTAAATACTTTAATTTACTATCCAACTCCTTTCCCTAGAGTCCACGGGGACTGGAGTTGGAATAGTAAATTAAATAATTTACTATCCAGCGCCCCTCCACGCAAGTCGTTGTAACGACTTGCGTGGTAAAAGTAGCGTGGTAACGGTACGCGTTGTAAAAGTACGCGTGGTACCGTCATACATCCAGTGACTCTGACCAGGAGGTCAGAGGACTTTCTTCAAATTGGCTGACATCTTGTGTGACACCAGGAAGTACACATTCTTGTTGTCGCCATCTTGGAAGGAGTTAAAGAAATATGAGGCTGCACTTCGGAAAACTGTATGGACAGTGCATTGTGGGGATCGTTGAGCATTCCAGAAGAATGCAGAACAGGATAAGAACAGGCCTGGAAGGTCAATGAGTAATATCTGCAGCAACATCAATGACAAACCCAAAAAGTTTGCTTCTAGTGCGTTTAACCCCTTCGCTGCTGGGACATTCCCCCCCCCCCCCGTGCTAAGCCTTTTTTGGCTATTTGGGGTCGTTTTCTCTTTGGCTCCTGTAACTTTTTGACAACATAAGGTATCCACGCCAAATTTGTATCCTTATCTTCCAACATCATGGGGATTTTAATGGTACCCAGGGTTTGTGGATTCCCCTGGAGGCGACCCAAAAGGGAAGAAAGTGCTGCAGATGAAAGCGTCTGTTTTTTCCCCTGCAAATTGTATCAACAATGGGTTTGTGGTGCTGAGATAACCATTGTCCCAGCTTTCAGGGACTGACAGACTTTTGTCAGAAAACCAAACTTTTTTACACATGTTTTGGCATTTTACTGGCTATTTTTTGTGCTTTTCGCTAGTTAATGGTAGAAATGGGTATGAAAGCCATAATGGATCCTGGAAAGCTATACATTTCAGAAAAGTAGACTAAATTCTGAATTCAGCAAGGGTCATTTGTGTAGATCCTTCAAGGTTTTTGTTTATAGAAACTAACAGGTGAAAATAGGAAAAATTGAAAATGAGTGACAGGTTTTTTAAAGCAATATACTGTTACATCTGCTGGAATCTTCTGGTTGTGGGGATATATAGGACTTGTGGGTTTACTAAGAACCCAATGAACCCAGAGCCAATAACTGAGCAACATCTTACAATGGTTTGTTATTATGATCGGGTATATAGTAATTCATTTGGGAAAATATAAAAAGTAAAAAATTGGTATGAAAGACACCTATGTAGTTCTGAAATGGGAGCAAAATATAGAGTTTAGAAACAGTAGCCATTTGCACATCTCTGAAACTGTGGGTACCCATGCTAGCATGTGAAGTATAGGACATTTTTCAAAGTGGCTTCTTTTTTACACATTGTCTTACACTTGGAAGGCTCAAATGCATCAAAAGTCAATAGGTAAAAACAGTTGCTCTACAATTCTGTATTTTCCTAAGTCTCCTGATAAAAATGGTACCTCATTTGTGTGGGTAGGTCTAGTGTTCGTCACAGAAAATGGCCCAAACCACAACATGGACTCACAACATTTTTACAGTGAAAACAGACCCTTTTTGTGCAAAGAGCCTAGCTGTGAATTTTGAACCTGAGCTCTACCAGCACCTAGGGAAGCCTAGCAAAGTTATATATTTTTGAAAACTAGACACCCAGGGTAATCCAAGATGAGGTGACTTGTCTGGCTCTCACCAGCTTCTGTTACCTAGAATCCCTTGCAAACCTCAAACTTAAAAAAAACACTTTCCCCACATTTCTATGATGGAAAGTTCTGGAATCTGCGTGGATCTGCAAAATTCCACCCACCCGCATGTCCCAAAGTGTTCCAATAAAAATGGTACCTCACTTGTGTGGGTAGGTCTAGTGCCTGTAATAGTAAATGTCCCAAAATGCAACGTGGACACAATTCATTTTTACAGTGAAAACTGACCCTTTTTTTGCAAAGTGCCTAGCTGTAGACTTTGAACCCTAGCTCTGCTGGCACCTAGGGAAATCTGACAAATCTATACATATTTGAAAAATAGACACCCAGGGGAATGGCATGATGAGGTGGTGTCTTGTCTGGTTCTCACCAGGGTCTGTTACCCAGAATCCCTTGCAAACCTCAAACCTTGTAAAAAGAAAACACATTTTCCCCACACGCCTGTGATGGAAAGTTCTGGAATCTGTGTGGATTCACAAAAGTCCTCCCACCCAGCTTTCCCCATAGTCTTCAGATAAAAATGGTACCTCAATTGTGTGAGTAGGGCTAGTGCCCGTGACAGGAAACGGGGCAAAACGCAACGTGGACACACCACATTTTTACAGTGAAAACTGACCTCTTTTTTGCAAAGTGTCTACCGGTAGACTTTGAACCCAAGCTCTGCCGGCACATAGGGAAACCAAGAAAACCTATACAATTTTGAAAAGTAGACACCCAAGGGAATCCAAGATGGGGCGACTTGTCTGGCTCTCAACAGGTTCTGTTACCCAGAATCCCTTGCAAACCTTAAACTTTGTAAAAAAAAAAAACATTTTCCTCACATTTCTGTGATGGAAAGTTCTGGAATCTGCGTGGATCCACAAAATGTCACCCTCCCAGCATTCTCCAAAGTGTTCTGATAAAAATGATACCTCACTCATGTGGGTGGGCCTAGTGCCCGCGACAGGAAACTTTCCCAAAACGCAACGTGGACACAACACATTTTTACAGTGAAAACTGACCATTTTTTTGCTAAGTGCCTAGCTGTAGATTTTGAACCCTAGCTCTGCCAGCACCTAGGGAAACCTAGCAAACCTATACATTTTTGAAAAGTAGACAACCAGGAAAATCTAGGATTGGGTGACTTATCTGGCTTTCACCAGGTTCTGCTACCCAGAATCCTTTGCAAACCTCAAACTTTGTAAAAAGAAAATCAAGTTTTCCTCACATTGCTTTGATGGAAAGTTGTGAATCTGTGTGGATTCTCAAAATTCGACCCACACATTTTTGAAAACTAGACACCCAGGAAAGTCTAGGGAGGTATGGTTTGCGTGGACCCCCCCCCCCCCCCCCCCCCAACATTTTCCTACCCTGAATCTCCTGCAAGCCTCAAATTTACCTGATAAAATCACTTTTTTCTCAAATTTCTATGTGGGAAATTTGTGGGATCACCAGGCTAACACAAATTTCCTACCACCCAGCATTCCCCCAGCTATTTTGATACAAATGGTACCTCATTCGTGTGGGTGGCCCAAGTACCCGTGACAGGCAAGGGTCCAAAATCTATTGTTGAGGCTTCAAATTTACCTATCACAAAACGACCTGATGTTGCAAGGGGGGCAGCTGGGATTTTGGCCCTGGGCTCAATGACAATCTAGGGAAAGCTACCAAACCCACACATTTCTGAAGACTAGGCACCCGGGGGAGTCCAGGGTGGTATGGCTTGCGTGGATACCCCAACGTGTTCCTACAAAGAATCTACTGCAAACCTCAAACTTTGCTGAAAAAACCCTAGCTCTGCTCACACCAAGGGAAACTTAGCAAACCTTTATATTTTTGAAAACTAGACACCCAGGGGAATCCAGGATGGAGTGACTTGTGTGGCTCTCACCAGGTTCTGTTACCCAGAATCCCTTGCAAACCTCAAACTTTGTGAAAAAAACACATTTTCCACACATTTCTTAGAGAAAAGTTATGGAATCTGCGTGGGTCCACAAACCTCCACCCACCCGCATTTTCCAAAGTCTCTCAATAAAAATGGTACCTCACTCGTGTGGGTAGGTCGACTACCCACGACAGGCAAGGGCCCAAAACGTTGTTGTGGAGATATCAAAATTACTTATCCCAAAACAGCCTGATTTTGCTAGGAGGGGCCCCTGGGTGTTTGGCCCCGGGCTCAGCGGCCATCTAGGGAAACCTACTAAACCCACACGTTTCAGAAAACTAGACACCGTGGGGAGTTCAGTGAGGTATGGCTTGTGTGGATCCCCCAACGTTTTCCTACCCAGAATCCCCTGCAAACCTCAAATTTTGCTGAATAAATCACATTTTCCACATATTTCTGTGTTGGATCACTGTGCCGTCACAAATGTCCTACTGCACAGCGTTCCTCTCAGTTTCCTGGTAAATGACACCTCACTTGTGTGGATGTCCAATGCAGAATTGGCTAAAAACATTTTTCTTTCCAAATGTAGCTCTTAGAATTTGCTATGCTATACCCTTAATCCCTATGTTTTTGGCTCTTCCCAGTCACAGGCCCTTGCCCCACCCACACAAGTTAGGTCTCATTTTACTCTGGGGACTGAGGGAACACTGTGTGGTAGGACATTTGTGCTGGCCCGGTGATCCCACACAAAAATATGTACAAAATGTTTTTTTTCAGCATAATTTGAGGTTTGCAGGGGATTCTGGGTAGGAAAACGTTGGGGGATCAAGTAGGCTTTCTGCCGCCCTGGAGAGGGGAATTGGGAGCTATTACCCCGATATGCTCCCTAGGGGGGGACGAAAAACTGTGGCTATTTTTGGGGGGGGGTGGGGACATTGGGATGCCCATTCTGGGTAACCCCCAGCCCTATGTATAAAAAAAACAGCATAATCGCTGGTGCTTAGTGGGCTCTCTGCCCGCCCGGGGGGTTGATCAGGGGCTACTGCCCCCATCTGCCTCCTGGGGGGCAGAAAGACTGTTCAATCTTTTTTCAGGGGTGTGGGCATTGGCATGCCCATTCTGGGCAACCCCCATCGCTAAGTATTACAAAACAAATCCCTGGTGCCTAGTGGGCTTTCTGCCCCCGGGGGGCATATTGGGCGCTATTGGCCCCATCTGCCTCCTGGGGGGGGCATAACATCTTTTGCCTTTATTTGGGGGACAGGGTGGGGGCATTGGCATGTCCATTCTGGGCAGCCCCCACCCTTGGCCTCTAAAATACAATCCATGGTGTCTAGAGTGCTTTCCGCTCCCGGGGGGCAGATTGAGGCTACTGCCCCTCATCTGCACCCCATGGGGGGCACAAAGACTATCTGGGGCAAAATAAATGGGGGAGAAAAGGCCCTTGCCCAAGGGGCCGCTACCCCCTTCCTGGTAGATAGTGGGTGGATCCCTGCTTGGTAATCACCTCCTGGGATGATTCCCAAGCAGGGACCACAAGGGAGTGGTTCCATTGGAAAGGGAAGATTCTATCCTTTCCAACGATACCTCCCCCAGGTGTTTTGGTGCTCGGGGGCTGAGATAGCCCCACGAGCACTGAAACTATGAAACTGAAACTAAATTCAGTTTTGTTTTCGTTGTAATGATGACAGCATGCCATGGTCATTGCAAGGAAAACCAATGCCTTGGGAGGTTGGTGTAGCTCTTCCCCACCTCTCAAGGCAAAAAACAAAATGGGAAATCCCTCTGCTGTTTACAGCAGAGTGATTTTTTGCAAGTGTTCACCTGACGAAATGGTTCCGTCATGAGCACACCTGCACTTGTGCTCATGACGAAAACATTCTATCTTGAACAGAGATGGGGTTAAGGTAACATTGGATACATAAGCCTATTTATTCAAGGATGTTATTGATGCCAAGTAATTTTGGCAACACTTGAAAGCTATATTTTTCCCTGGTTTGAAATTCATGGCTTGAGATTGATACTCACTCCTGAATAACTTTTTTGTGCACAGCACATGCATGTGAATGAATGCAGAATATTGGTTTTATTGCATCATCTTGTTATTTTCACTAACCATGTCAGCAGTTACTATGTCATATCCTCTACTGTTTCTTCATGAGGCAGGATACCTTTTGCTTTCGTAGCAGTGGAAAAATATTAGACTCTTTTCTGACCATAATTGGAGGGGAAAAGTTTATTCCAGCAAGAAAACAAGGGGTACCATTGCACAATCGAGGAAATCAAAGGCAGGAACATAATTGAGAGCGCTGATGAAATAACTATCGGTAATTATGATGGTTAGGCAAGAGATGTGTTTTAAATGCCTACCAAAATGCTAAAGAGACATTCTGGGTTGCATATAGATAATATGTTTTAGAGGCGTAAGCTTTCTACAAACTTTTATCATTTTCAGTTCAACAGTCCTTTCCACATATTAACCTTCATTAGTTTCATCAACCTCTTCCATAGATTCTCTTATTCACATTAATGTAACCTGTTCTATTCTGCCAGTTTAACAACGTGTTCAGTCTATTTCTTTAACCCCTCACATTTACCTATATAATAATCAGTTCTTGTTACTACATTCATTTTTAGGTTCACAATTATGTAGGCATTTGTTTATGCCATTGCATGTAAACCTTCTTTAGAATTTTTTATTATTTCCATTATTGTTTTACATCTTTATTAAACTACTCCTCAGGCACCCTATAGAAACAGCAAAATTCCAATCGATCATTTAATCCTAGTGGGTAAATGGTCTTCAAAGCATCCATCCACCAAATCGCATGTCATAATAAAATGCTTTTTATATTACCTCCACATTTTGAAATTTGTAACTGTTCACATTCTTGAAAATGAATTTGAGCAAACAAGTGAGCACTTTATTTTAAATACTCATTTCTTATATTTGATTTTAGTTTATTCAGTATAACCTTTATTGGTTGTAATGTTTGTGTGTTGTACAGTTTTATGCAAAGGACATTATATGGCGTATATGACATCACTGCTGTTACAAGTAATGTAACCACTGATCACAGTATATTTGCCAATTAAAGAATTTTTACAATTCAATCCATTTGCAATTATTACATTTGAATAGTTCAGACATGATAGGGTTCCATTCAGTGGTGCAAATATTGTACTATGAGCATTATTATTTTATCTCTTTCAGAATGAACCAACAAGTCACAAAGATTCCCCTTTCAAATACAAACCAACCTCGGATTCAAGTTACTTAAATTCTATAACGATGGATCTTTTTCCATTATGTTGCATTGTGTTTTCATGGAATTGGGTATTTATTTACATTGTCTACTGTAAGGTATAATTACCTTCACTGTATTGTGTTCTAGCTTTGGTTCTTTACTCTGCAGCAAGTCCATTCTATTATTAATACTTGCTCTTTGTTTTGCATATTGAAGAATTACTTCCTTCCTTAAATTTTTTGTAACATTTCTTCTTGTCTACATTTGAACATATGTTCACTATTAGCAATTCAACAAACTCTCAATATTGGCTATTGGGAAAACTTCTCTTTCTTAATGAATGCTTGTGGGAGATAATTAATTGTTTTTGTTCATTTCTTTTATAAATACCAGTACCAAATATTATAGCATGTGGTGTTATGACAGTATCCAAAATTTCTACATGTGGAATTCTGATATTTAAAATAAAGTTTACTGAATTATGTTTGTCTGTGCAATATCAACCAAATAACTAACTCAGTTGTTGGACCTCTCAAGATTCCAAAGATTTATCAATATATCTCTAGTGTGTAGAGGTATATTGTTACCACTGTGGATGTTCCAATATGTACTCCTTCTCAAATATATACTTCAAAAATGTATGTTAGAGTTTTGTTGCTTCCAACAGCAGCAGCAGTATTTTGCAAAAAGTACTCATTCTTAAACCCAAAATAATTATACAAAAGGAAGAGATTCAATAAAATTAACAAAACTATGGCCCCAGTCCTTCAAAGTTCAGTCATGCAAAACTGATTCAGTCACTTTCAACATCTGTATGTTTGAAATGCTGCCAAGGAAATTAGCGACATTAGATGTGAATAGTAACCATCATTTATATTGTCTGTTCTGAAGTCTAGTGCCTAATTTAGTAGGATCACATAATACAGTATGAACCATTTTCAATAATTCTTTAAATAAGTATCCACAAAGTAAACAAAAACTGAATCTTTTCCTGATGCAGTTATCCATAATAGGGGATTTTTTTGCATTTTTATATATCTTCGAAGACCGTAGACAACTGGTGTTTTTGGAAATTCTTCTTGAATCCAATTTTGTACCATTGGTGCTACAGTTCTTTGTTTTTTGCTTTTGATCCCACAAATGGGATTTTTTTCTAATTTGAAATATCCAGCATCCCAGTCCTGCTTTCCTTATTGGAGCATCAGACTATTATCTTCATTCAGTTCCTACAATAATTGCCAATCTGATATTCTGATATTTCCTCCAATGTTTTTAGATTTGAACGAAATCATTTGAACTTTTTTCATCACAGTCATGTTTTCTATCCCAATAGTATTTTTTATTACAGGACATCACCTGCTACTTTTTACTTTTAATGTTTTGTGTCACTTTCTTTTTTTTCTAAACATATTTGATCATCTAAAAAAAACTTTCCATTCCATCTTTCAGACAACATTGTACCTGAGGTCAAGTCAACAGCATTGGTTAATGTAGACTCAATCAATAAATGTAGGGTTATAACACTGCTTGTCTGTGTGAGTTCAGGTGCATACTCTCTGTGTGCTACAATGCCATTCTTTTGTTAAACTGTCTTTAGACACAATGCTTGAAGGTACACTGTTACTACTACAGAGTAAATACATTGACATGATAGGATTCTTTTATTTGAATGTTTCACTTAGACTGTCTTCTTTATGCTGTAGATGAATGTATATTGGAAAGTCTTTAAAGATTTATAAACAAAATGTATGCCCTGATAAAGGGATGAAATGAGAGAGTGAAAAATATGTTGGAATTTAGATTGATATTAAGAAATAACAATATGAATTAGAGCAATCTGGTGCCTAACCAATATCTTGCTATAAGACAGTGAAATAATAAAATCAAATTAACATCACACGTATTCTATGACTTGCATAGTTTAGATGCTGAGTGTGCTGAATAGCCTATTAGGTGAATCTGCATAGTCCTTTATACAGTCTCAAGACTGTTAGTGGAGAACGGTTCCACTTATGTGTTGTCTGTGTCATGGGAGGTTGCTTTCAATCTTTGAAAGGAGAGATGATCAGCAAGCTGGCACCAGGGCATTATAATGTGCATAAAAATGCAAATGTGACCAGTGATGCTAGTTTAAAGGTTATAGGTGCAGAATTACCCAAAGTAGTGGATGGGGCAGAGGGAGTGTAGTTGCCTTCATGTCATGATCACTGAAGAGTTTGGAAGAGCATTACAGGGTCACCAGTGTGCTGGCAATGGTAAGTCATATGTTGTTAGGACTACCCCATTCTTACTAGTAGAACTTTCAGGCAACCCTTGGTGTGTGTTAGGAATGGAATTAAAATGTCCTTTTGGATGTGTGTCTACTTTCAGAGAGATATGTCTTGGTGGATTACATGGCCAAGTGGATATTTGAAAATTGTGTGAGTTCTACTACACTTACTTAGTCCTGTAATTCTTGAAAGATGAATTTACCTATGGTGGTGTACCCAGGACTATTGCCATGGATAACGGTATGCAATTTTTTTGGCATGAGCTCTAAAAGTTCTAAGAGGGTTGTTACTGTGCATCAGTGAACAACTTTATACGCACCTCAGGCCAGTGCCTTAGCAGAGTGCATGAATAGGTTGGTCAGGTCATGTGTATAGAAGGTGGTCAAATTGAGGTATTTCTGAATGAGGTGCTGCAAGAGGCAATGTCGGCCTATTGCAACACAACACATTGTCACACAGATTTCACTGGTTTTGAGTCAAATAGGCTGTGCGTCATGCACAAAGCTGAAACCTATGAATTAAAGGGGGTACATGGCTTCGACTTTAAGATCCTGAATGGTTTTCAGCCCAAAAATAACTGCAATGTTATAAGTTGTGGTATAGTGTGAAAATGGTGCAAAAAAGCGAATGGTTTGTTGGGATAAGTCACATCAGTGAAGAAACCTTGTTTGCGAAGAAAGGTAAGTCTAGATTCTTGGTATCTTTCTAAATTGTGGAGATGAGGGACAGTGTGGTAAATATGGAGTCAGGAGATGTGAGGAGTATGTCAAGATTGGCAAGGGTAGCGGTTTTGGGTTGCAAGAGGACACATTGTGTGCACCTTTTATATATGTAAAAGCCCCCCAGGGGTTTTTATCACATTACGTAACCACTACAAGTGCTAATTTAAGACTTAGTGCCTGACTTATATGTTGGTGGAAAGGAAACTCCAACGCAACAGCAATTGAGTCCCTCCCAGTCAGCCCAGTGTAAGGCCCTCCTGATTTATATGCACACAGACCATAGGTTTGACAATGGGGGAATACTGTGTCTCCGCTGAGACCAAACATCCACGACTGTCTGATAATTTGCTATATGTCCATCTGCCCAATTAAGAAGGGCAGATATATAGATTTCTTTTTACTGTCTGTCACCCCCATGCGACCCTGGCATGAAGGGGCAGTAAAAAAGAAATGTATGACCCCCCCCCACCCCCCCACCATGGGAGTTGACTGCAAAGGCAAAGGAGGCATTATCTTTTTTATTTTCAAAAAGGAACTCGCGCTTCACGATTGTTTTTTTTTAAAGAAAAAAGAAAACATTTTGGTGTAAGACACCATTATGTTGATGGAGCCCTGCACCCAACAGCTAATAACATTGTCAGGAACCGCCATCACAGCGGTTCCTAGCAAAGCTTTATAAATGACCACCAGCTTGGTGGTCATTTATAAATATGGCGGGCAGCACCTCTGTCAGGCGACAAAGTAATTTACTCCATCGCCCTTGTGAAGAAATTGGCCATCTGTCAGAATATAAATCTGGCCCATGGTCTCTTCCACTATTTTTCCCTAACCAGTGTCCTAAATAGTGGAAGAGCTGGAACAGTGCTAATTCACCACTTTCTAAAAGGATTTTTTGATATGTGTGAAGTAAACAACATAATATCACACAATAACATGTATTTAGTGAGATAAAACACAATTAGAACACAACAAAACAGTTAAACCAGAAAGCAACACAATAACCACAGTACAATACCAAAACAACACTTTACATGAATGTAGCACAAAAACACAGCACCACAAACCCACTAGAACACAGTAACACCAAATCAAAATTCCATGAACTAATATGCAAAAACAAATTAACTCCTTCACAAATCTGCTTTCATAATACAGTAGTAAAAGGTGCATGCGTACACCAAGCGCTGCCTGAACTTACAAGTATCACCTGGGCCCAGAAATTAAAAAAAATGTAAAAATCATTCTAAATAGGCTTCAAGTTTGGTCGGAAGAGAACAACACCATAACCCCCCTTCAATATGGCTTCCGTCAAGGGAAGGGTACCATAGAGCAGAGCTTAAATCTGGCCCTGCTCGTTGCCAAATATACAGAGGCAAAACACGAAAGCCTATACATAACATTCGTCGATTTGACCTCTGCCTTCGATTGTGTAGACCATACCAAACTCTGGGACACACTGAAATCCTTAGGCACAGACAACAGAATTATCGTTTTTATTAGGGAACTATACAGAAACGCAGGGGCTAGAGTGAGATATGGCAGAGAAGGCCAATGTTCAGATAAGTTCCCCATCAACAGAGGTGTGCGGCAAGGGTGCATTCTTGCACCCTTCCTTTTCATATTGTACATAAACAAAGTGGTGGAAAACATGAGAAAGTTTCAGTTTCAATTCAATTCAATTCAATTCAAAAAATCTTTATTTCGATCGTTACAGATCATAAAAGATATGCACATTATCACACCATAAAACTTATAAAAATGAATTCAGTATTTGGAATTTTTTTTAAAGTTCATGATTACAGTCTAAAAAAGTAAGAACATTTTGAATTAAGAATTAATAGATCGTGCCGCATTAGAGTCCTTTATAATTCTTGCGCGTACCCTCCACATTGCCGTCAAAAATTTCGCCATGGCAAACACAGTTGGAGCTGTTAAGTCTGTTTTGAGCACTCTGTAGGCTGGGGCATAAGTTCGAAAGCCCAGATTCCTTAAATAGGGGACCAGCCAGTAGCTCCTGATTTTACTGTAGGCCCTGCAAAACAGAACCACGTGTAGGTCACTTTCCAGCTTGTAGTTGCATGCTGGACAGTTAGCCAACTCCGAGTTACCGTCCCAGGATTTAGTAAAGGACCTTAACGGTAGCGAGCCGTATCTCCATTGCAGGAAAATCTTTCTTACGTACACGGGGGACATGGCATCTAAGACATACTCAGGGCTATAGGAGTCTTTTACTTTGGTAAATATGTCGGTTAAAGAACCTTCCCGGATTGAGCTCAGAGATCTCTGGAACATAAAACTATAAAACAGTCTGGAAAGTTCTTTCCTCAAAAGCCTTGTGGACATTACTTCCAGATTACTCCATAGCTCCGGGACTCCGAGGGTCGTACACATGTCCCTTATGTACTTCAACCAGGGGATTTTGGACACATGAATTGACCTAAGTAGCTCCTGTAATTCGCTTCTATAGTGGCCCAAATCCTGGCTGCTCCACAGGCGTCTCCAGTATGTCAAAGGTTTGAGGCCCAGTTCTTCGGTGATTGGACGAAGTGCCAAGTCCATTCTTAAGGGGAGAAGGGGGCTGCTCGGTGGGAGAGCCGCTAGTTGTCTAATAAAGTTATTTTCAGCGACCTGTATATTTTGGAGCGATGTATGTCCCCATAACTCGGCCCCATAGGTAATGCCTCCTCGAGCTTGGGCTTTGTAAATGTGTATTGCAGGTGCCAGTGGGCGAAGATAGGATTTATTGGCAATTCTCGTAATAGCACCAGCCCTCTGAATTAGTTTTATGGTTGCCTTTGTTTTGTGTGGCAGCCAAGTTAGATTCTGGTTAAGAGTTATACCCAGGTACTCAATTACAAAGACTCTTTCTAGAGATGCAGATCCCAGGCGGGGATTTGGGCAGCTTTTGGGTTTTTTGCTGAGAATCATGAATTTGGTCTTGGAGGGGTTTATTTCTAATCCCCTTTCGTTACAGAACTCCAAGAATCCATTCAAGACCCTCTGCAGCCCCATTGGTGTTTTTGACAACAGCAGGGTGTCATCCGCGAACATGATCGCTGGCACCCTGCCGTTGTTTAGTTGTGGCGCATCGACATTAGGGATCCTGCTCAAATACTCTATCACCCCGTTCGTAAATAGACAGAACAGGGTCGGCGCCAACACACATCCCTGCCTTACCCCTCGTTGGACAGGGAACCTGTCTGTCAGCCTACCGTCCTTTCCATATCTTACGCGGGCGTAGTTGTCTGTATGTAGCCTGATTAGAATCTGGAGTATATCTCCAGGGACACCCAGACCCGCCAGTACCACCCACAACTTGGCCCGAGGGACTAAGTCGAAGGCGGCACGGAGGTCTACAAAGACCGCATACAGTGACCCACCTTCTAGATGCGTCGTCTTCCAATACAGGATGTTTAATCTGAGAATTTGATCGACTGTTGAGACTCCCTTCCTAAATCCCGCCTGGAGAGGGCTTAGAATGTCAGTCTCCTCCATCCAGCTTTGAAGCCTATCCAGGATTAATCTGCCAAACAACTTTTGGGTTACGTCAATGAGGCTGATTGGGCGATAGTTGGCGGGGAGCAGGGGCGACCCCTTTTTAAATATCGGGACCACCTCCGCTCCCAGCCAAGTATCCGGTATTTTCATCCCCCCCAGCACTGCATTGAATAACACCATCAGGTAGGGTGCCCAGATCCCAGGTTCCTGTTTGAAGAGGTCACCCGGCACCCCGTCCAGGCCCGGGGCCTTTCCAGAGGAAAGCCCTGCTATTGCCACCCTGATGTCTTTAATGGTAAAAGGGGCAGAAGTATATGTGTTGTGAGTAATAGGTGTTGTTGTTACTAACTCCTCATTTTCGGAAGAATATAGCTGCTGGAAGTGATCCTGCCAAATGCTTGCAGCGATGTTTGGTTCAACAGCCGAGGGAAGATCCCCGCTTCCATGGTTAATTATTCTCCAGAATCTACGGGAGTCCCTTTTGGCTAGGGACTCCGATAGATTCTCCCAGTGCTGTACGTCCCACTCTATTTTAGCGTTGGCTATAAGTGATTTGTAAGCACTCCTTTTAGAGCGGATCTCCTCCCTGGAACCTCCTTCTTTTATAGTATATAAGAGGTCTCGCTTTGCCCGTCTACAAGTGCTATTGTACCAGGTAATTTTGGTGGAACCCTGCGCTCTTGTTCGCCCTGTGCTGAAAAGATCAGCTTCAAGCTTCTTGATTAAGTGTAGATGTAGATGAGCTAAATCCTCACTAGTATCTTTTATGGAGTCAAGGCTCCATAGGTCAAAAGCCTCCTCGAGGATAGGAATAATCCCAGCATAAAGGGCGGCTAGCTTCTCTCCACTGGAGGCGAGCCTTTCCCATCTTATCCGCCTCCTATTATTCTCCAAGAGGTGTCCTCCTATCGATTCCTGGACACATAACACCGTCTCCCCCGGAGAAGGGATGGCGTACTCTAATTCCAAGGCGTTGTGGTCACTGTCATGCCTATCTATTATTTTAAAATCTAGTACCCTTTTCCATACCTGCATTTGTACCAGGAAGTAGTCTAGTCTGGATTGTCTCCCTACTTTATTAAATGTACATTTGGACGGAATGTCAGACCTAGTGCGGCCGTTACAGGCTCTCAAACCATAGGTGAGATTTAATGTGTTAATTTGAACGGCCAACGGTGTCCAAGCTCTGGGAGGGGGTGCTTCAGTCTGAGGGACCTGCCAACTTGAATCCTCCTCTAGGGGGGGTCCATCAAGTAGACCAGGTAATGGCTCAAAATGAGAGTTGAAATCCCCCCCTATTAGGTAAGACATGTCCCCAGGGATGGTTTCTAGAATGGACGACAGTGACTCTATGGTTTTGGAAATGGCCGCTGTTTGAACTGGCCTGGAATAGATGTTTATAACTAGTAATTTAAAAGGGCCTGGCCATTCTAGTAGTACGGCCAGTATATCTTGCGAGTCTACTGGGTATCTTGAGGCTATTCATCCTAGGTCTGAAGCAACCCAGGTTGCTAGACCTCCAGATGGTCGGCCTCTCCCACCCCATAAAGCGGGGATTGAAAACGTCTGGAATCCCCTAAAAGAAGTCTTGTCCCTTGTCCAAGTCTCTTGAAAGAGGCAAACGCTTTTTGGATGTATTAACTCAGCCCAAGAATCCGAATCTATTTTGTTAATAAGGCCTGCTACATTCCAAGAAAGCATTTTTAGGATTTGGGGGGCGGTCTGTGTGCCAAATTGGCTAGCACTTGGGCTAGTATGGTCTGGACTTGAGGCACTGTCTATTTGTCCTTTATCCATTAATAAGACTTCGAGGATAATTTCCCTTTTATTTAACTCATAGGATAGGACTGGAGTCCCGGCAGTGGATTTCTCCTCCCTGAGATTAAGGGAGACATGGTTGCCTTGATCAAACCCTGATGGACTCTCTTTTGCCCCTTCTACAGAGGCCAGCTGTCAGTCCACCATTTCTAGACAGTCATAACGGTTAGACAGTGGTAGAAATGGTGGCTGATAGAATCTTGGTGGCCATGACTCCTCTCTATCAAGTGCACCCCTTCCCATTCCTCTTCTCTGTACTGTTTCCCATCCCTGGGAATCACTATATGTGGATGGATGGATAGGGGGTATCCATAATTGATTAAGGGGGATTCTCCTCCTTCCCTGGTTACCCTCCCAATTTCCCAGTGAGTCCTGATGATATCCTCTCCTCTGTACATTATTTACATGGTCGTTAGGTGGATAGAAAAACGAAAGAGGGACTGGGTGAATAGTACTCCCTTCATCCTCCAGGAAAGGACTACAGATGAATGAGACTGTTCCTGGTTCTTTAAAACTCACTAGAATACAGTCACCACTGATTGATTTAGGTCTCTTGCCTACCCACGAGACTCTTCTTACCATGCGAATATCGCTGGTCTTACCTCTAGGAAGCGGTCTATGTGTTGAGAGCCAATTAATTACTTTGTTTTTTAGTGACTCCCCAGTCTCATATGAGTCTGATTTTAATTCGGGAACCCCAACTAAAATAGCAGTATATGGAGCTACCTCAGGTGGGAGATTGACAGTGGTTGTTCCTGGTGGTTTTACCATTGGATTATTCGAATCAGGTGCATTTTGATTGGTGTTCAACAGGGGTTTGGGGGGGCTTTTGTGTTGTAAATTAGGCTGCGTATTGTCATTAGCTATCGGCGGTTGTTGTTGCGTGATAGGGGGTTGTTTGTTGGGGACGCCTCCAGAAGCCACTGGGGTTGCCAAATTAGTTTTTGATTTTAATGGATGATTACTATTTAATTTGGTATTTTTAGCCCCCGCTACAGTTGTTGTTCCTGCCTCATTGGCTTTTGCAAGTTTAGGGGGACCCAAGTTGTTGTTACGTTTTGGATCAATGATGGAGGATGTGGGGCGAGGAGCCCCCGATTTCCAACCATCCATAACTTGTAAGGCAGTCTTCTCAATTTTAATTAATCTCGCCTCCATTTTTATCAGGCGAGCTTCCAAGGGGCTTATAATTGACTTAAGGAGGTGGCCTATGCCAGCTAATGTTATGTCCTCTTCAGCTGATTCAGAATTGTATTCAGCGGATGGAGGTGGCAAATCAGTAAGGGTATCAGTGGGCGATTCCTGGGAGGGGTCAGTTAATATCGCAGGAGGTGTTCTATCCTGGGTATTATGATCTGTGCTAGTTGTATTATGTATTGACCCTACCTTTTGCCTCGTTTTTTTTACCTTCCTTTCCTTAGTACTCTGTTTCCCAGTTTTCCTCTTTTGTATTGTACCCTCCCTTAACCCTCGATCTACTTTAGATGGCCCTAGTAATTTTGGGGTATCCACTGTGGTTGTGGCAAGTTCTTCCCTCAGGGAGATAGGGCTTTGGATGGTTATATCAGTATCCTCCCCCATTTCTGTAGTGTTTAGTGGTTGGGTGATTTGTGTTAAGGGGAGTGAAAGAAGGCTCATATCATCTAGATCACTTAGTGTTCCTTCGGAAAGATCTCTACTAGTGGTTTGCTGTACCCCACCGCAAGCACCAAGCTGTGAGTTATCTATGACCCGCCTGTCCTCAGGAGTTTTCGCCATTGCTATAACCCCTATCGATGACCTCCTGACCCATTCTATTTCCTGCGAAATTCGTCTTTCCAGGATGGTGATATCATCTATCAAAAGGGAACCTGCCTTCAGAAAATAGTTGTCGATTTTGCCTTGATTTGGGGCGGTTGTAATGGGGCCATTAGCTGCCAGGCTAGCTTTGCTCCTTGTCTCCATTTTGCTCATAGTGAGTATGGGTCAAGGGCAACTAAGTGTGTAACAATAAAATAATGTGTCCAGAGGTAGGTCTAGGGGAAATACCTGATGTATATAGAGTGGCCCAGTCCAGTCTCTCACGTTCTCGAACGGCCTCAAACGGCCCGCTCTTTGCCCGGTCTTAACCCCGGGCTGTGTCCCGCGCGTGTCCCGTGTGCGCGATCACCAGTGCGATGATATAGGAGAGTTGGGGGCGGGTAGAGACTCCAGGTGCGCTGAGGTGTTAAAGCGCTAGGCACCCTGGGTCTCGCAGTCCCGGCCCCGGCAGCGCCCGCGTGTGTTCCAAAGGTCCTCGTGATTCAGGGAGCAGGAACCAACAGTCCGTAAAATAGGGTGTTTAAATCCGAAGTTTCAGCAAAGATTTCCCCAATGAAGGCTGCGAGCAGCTCCCGCGAAGCGGGGGCCGCGAGCCTTAAGTAGCCACAGGAAATAGGCAAGCTGCTGGAAAGAGGAGAGCTGGGGGCGGGAAGAGACTACAGGTGCGCTGAGGTGTTAAAGCGCTAGGCACCCTGGGTCTCGCAGTCCCGGCCCCGGCAGCGTCCGCGTGTGTTCCAAAGGTCCTCGTGATTCAGGGAGCAGGAACCAACAGTCCGTAAAATAGGGTGTTTAAATCCGAAGTTTCAGCAAAGATTTCCCCAATGAAGGCTGCGAGCGGCACCCGCGAAGCGGGGGCCGCGAGCCTTAAGTAGCCACAGGAAATAGGCAAGCTGCTGGAAAGAGGAGAGCTGGGGGCGGGAAGAGACTCCAGGTGAGCTGAGGTGTTAAAGCACTAGGCACCCTGGGTCTCGCAGTCCCGGCCCCTGCAGCGTCCGCGTGTGTTCCAAAGGCCCTCGTGATTCAGGGAGCAGGAACCAACAGTCCGTAAAATAGGGTGTTTAAATCCGAAGTTTCAGCAAAGATTTCCCCAATGAAGGCTGCGAGCGGCTCCCGCGAAGCGGGGGCCGCAAGCCTTAAGTAGCCACAGGAAATAGGCAAGCTGCTGGAAAGAGGAGAGCTGGGGGCGGGAAGAGACTCCAGGTGCGCTGAGGTGTTAAAGCGCTAGGCACCCTGGGTCTCACAGTCCCGGCCCCGGCAGCGTCCGCGTGTGTACCAAAGGTCCTCGTGATTCAGGGAGCAGGAACCAACAGTCCGTAAAATAGGGTGTTTAAATCCGAAGTTTCAGCAAAGATTTCCCCAATGAAGGCTGCGAGCGGCGTTTCAGTTTCACTATCCCACAGTGGGAGTGACCTCCTTACCAATCCTCTTATATGCGGACAATGCCGCCATACTATCACGGACACCAATCGGCATGCAGAGGGCGGTGGTGGAATTCTCAAATTATATGGATACTCGTGGGTTAACTATTAACGTAACAAAGACCTACTCCATGAGATCTGGTCCCTTAAGAAAAATCCCTAAGTCAATTTTCTTACACCTGAAAAAGATCCCTAACACCGCTACTTTTTGCTACCTAGGAATAAATTTCGACAACAAAGGAAACTGGACGAAGGCGGTCCATGCCAGAAACTTGGCCTTTAGCAGAGCAACCAGAGCCTTAATACATTTTTGGAGGAAAATCAGCGGTCGCCCTGCCAAAGAACTCTTACAAATTTATAAGGCCAGATGTCTCTCAACTGGCACATATGGCGCGGGAATTTGGGGCTTTACAAACACTAAGCAGATACAATTGACTGAAAATAACTTTTTACGATATCTGCTTGCTACCCCAAAATCATTATCCATCTTTTTTACACACAACGAATTGGGACTTCCCCTTGTAGAGGACACGATCAAAGCTAGCCCCCTCCTTTTGTGGCATAAAATCTGGACTACACCGGAAACTTCACTAAACAGGGATATCGTTTTAGACAGCTTAAACCTAGCGGGGGCACGAAATGTCAAATGGCTGAACTAAGTGAGACAAATGTACATAAATATTGGCCATGAGGAATATTTTAATGACCCTCTGTCCCTGGAAGCCATTTCTAAGCGTTCTTTGAAAAAGTCCATAATGGATCACCTGGCCATCCAAAGGTGGTCGAGTGAGAAAGGAAAAACCACCAACAATTCAATAGGCGCATTCATTCAACTAGCAGGAATTAAATTATATCTAATTATGGAGAGCAGTCCGTATTCAAGAATGCTATTGACAAGGTTTCGAGCCGACACATTCTTCCGCTTGATAACTTTTCCTAAATGCAATGACTGGGGCAAACAACTGGAAGAATGTCCCTGTGACAGAGTTTCGAAGCAATCAAACATCCATTCTACCCTGTTCTGTCTTTTTTACCTGGCCCCTAGGAAACAGTTTTTAAAACCTATATTCATTAAATGGGGCATCAGAGGATCCCACGATGCCTATCACAAACTCAAGCAACTAGAGACTGCCTTTGAGATAAAGGCTGTGGCATCTTATCTGAAGACCATCATAGCCCTTAGAAAGCTGATGTAATGCCCTTCGAATTTCTTATTAACTGCATTCTCACTTCTCAAATGAACTGGTGAAAGGACACATATGATATTTTAACCATTGTATTAATGAATTTTAAAAAAGGTTTTTTTATTCACGTTTTTTAATTGAAATGTAATTCTTTGTTCTTTTATGATTCTGATCTCAAAATCAAATAAAGCTATTTTGAATTGAATTGAATTGAAAATATATATCTATAAAAAAAATAACTAATGTATAATTTTTAATACACTTTTTTAACATTTAAAAATCAATGTAGCTTTTATTTTCTGGGAAAGAAATGACATTAATTAAAATTAATTCTGTACATAACCTTTAGTAATTTTTAATAGAGATTAAATAGCAATAAGGATTTCATTGTAGGTGGGAATTTTTAACACACTCTTTAAATAAACAATGCAGTAATTACATATATTTAAGTCAATTATTTTTAATGCACTTTTAAGATAATGGTGTTAGTACTTTGTTATAGGTTAAAAAAAATAGAAGAATTTTACATTAATATTTAACAATTGAATATTTTCATAAATCACTTTAAAGTTTAATAAACCTTTATACTTTCCCATACACTTTACCATAGAGAGATCTCCTACGTTTACTAGCAGTAAATTTACACTTGTGAATATGCTTCCACCCGCCAATTTCAGGAAGTGGGGACATGTTAGCTTGATCTTTGCAAGAACATTGCATTCAGAAATGGTGAATAGCCAAAAGTAGCAAAGATACTACAAAGTGAAAGAGTAAATTTACACGTGAGAAACAAACGTACATTTACCTTTGTGAATAGGTCCCTATGATGATAACCTGTTGCTTGTCATGAGAGGGGATGTATTGTGTTCTGTCTGCTGTCTTTTTACCATATAGAATGTTATTATGTCATAAGATTGTTATGGAGGCATATGTGTTCTACAGTGAGTTGCTGACTGGCTGCATAGATGGTGTGTTAGTCTGCACTTCTAATACATCCTTTCCTATTCAAGATTATCATGGAGCCTGAACTTGTGAGAACCTGGAAAAGGAGATTCAACAACAGCCTTATCATCCTGTGACCATTTCACAATTAAAAATGTTTCAGCAAAAGCATTTGAAATCTTCAATTTCAGAGTGAGCTGAACAGGTAATGAAGACTGTAAAACTATAGTTTTAGCTCTAGTTGTATTGTGTGGTATGTTCTCTTCTCAGCCAATCAGATTCTGTTTTTCTGAAAACTTTGCCTAAATTCCATCAGTGCAATTCTACGGAGCATTTTCGGTATGTCTTATGGTTTTCTAAGTGTTTCTAAAACTCTCTTGTATTCAGAGGTATTACAGCAGTTTCCGGAAACAATTTGTCTCTGGTGGCATTAGGAGGTAAGAAGCACTGTAGTGCCTCTGTCCCTGCTGTGACATTTCCCGGAGCACCAAAGCGCCAAACAAGGTAAAGCGCTGTCAAACAAACAACACTTTCCCAAACCACAGTAACCCACATCTTTTAACTACTCAAATAAAGCCACCATAAAAGATACCACATTCTCACTTGTGGCAATGATGTGGCTAATGTGCATCAATCAAACAATGGATAAGCGCACACATATCTTCAAATAAAAGCATTGGAAAAGTCAATATGTTTTGCTTCCATTTAAAGACCTACTAGCTTTGCCACTGCTTTTTATTAGTGTGTCAATGTCTACATAGCCACAGGTTCAGTATCTTGTACTAGCTTTTAATGGCATCTTAAAGCATAAAGCTTAGGTTTAATTTTTAACGTGAATCTGAGAGAACAGATTGACAGTAGCCTTAGCCATCGCTGTAACTAATATTTATAGCAATTTATTCATTTACTTGCTTGGGCCAACATAGAGCTGAAATGTCAACTACAGGTGTCTGGAAAACCTTTGACTGTGACACCTAAGTAGTACGCACCTCCCCCCTTTCGACAGGTTTCATTTCTACAGCAGGGGCAGGTGGTGTACAGTCCTTTTCACAGGATTCGTTCCACTAACAGCCTGGCTGTCTATCAGTTGTGCATGCTTTGGCTTCAGGTAATCCATTAGCATCCAATAAACAACTTCCATGATGAAATGGATAATTTAATAGTACTTTTTGCTTTCCTACAAACAGTGACAAAAAACGACGTATTTCTTCAGCAATGTGTCTCATAGGTTCCCAGTGGTTCACTGCTTACAGCCAGATGTTACATTACACCACCTCAATGCAAAATAAAACATCAGATAGAAACATGAAACTGACTCCTAGAAATTAACATTTCATTTTTTTGCAAACTCCGATCGTAATCTGTGATGATTGTCATCTAAGTTCTGCACAGCCACTTATGTTGGGTCCTATGAACAATAACCCACCCAAGTCATTCAAAAGTAACCACGCGCTAAATGTGAGTCATAAGTAAAAACAGCTAACAAAAGACCACAAGCAACAAGGCCTGTATCAGCAGTTTTGTGGGACCTGAATGTACAACTCTATGTAATACGTTTAACAAAATACATACAAATCAGAGCAGTATCGCTCTTTTAACTGGCAGGGGACTGTTTTTTTAAATAAAATAAATATGGTACAGTTAAAAGTGTCCCAGACTGCGAGGCTGATGCTGTTAAGAATTGGCTTTAATTTTGTAATATTTCTGATGGCTCTTAGGGTGTTTAGCTTGAAAATGAAGGGAACAAATCTAAGACCCCTCCCCTCAGTCATGACCTGATGCTTGAGTTATAAATGCGGCTGAAGTCCATAGTGTGACGTCTCAAACAGCTCTTTACCACCCCCAGACTCCCAATACAGAACTTGCCACTGCATGCGTCTATCACCAACTCGTAGCTTATACCACTATGCCTTAATGCTCCCACAGATAGTTTATACTGGTATATCAGGTCCATATGTTCTTTTTGCCCATGCATTGGTTTGAATTGTTATTACAGGCCATATGCTATGCTTACATGTTTTTTTCTCTCGCTCATTTTACCTCAACACCGCTGCTCATGCAGACAATGCTACACACCGCTGCGCATGCACAAAATGCTACACAAGCCGGCATACCCCATCCCCCACTGTCCTTCATATACACTATTGTCATGCATGTGTGATTATTTCATGTAACGGTTTCTATTCCACATGTCACTCGTAAATTTACCACTGATTAAGGTATATTCTTTGTGTGTTGTTTGTTGTAGTTACGTATTTGCTCCTTTTCACTTAATTGTACTTACCCATATGTAACTCGGGAACTGTTTCTCTGCTAACTTTGTGAAGGGCTCTGATGCCTTCGGGTCGAGTTCGCTCTATGCAAAACTCTTTAAAAAAAATAAAATAAATGTAAACAGTCAGAAACTACAATTCCCAGGTAGCTCTAGGTTACAAATTACCAGTATAAAAGGCCCACTCAGTCGAAGTCCTTCTTTTTTCTTACTGCTCATGTGTTCAGGTAAATTACTCATGTGCTTTCCCTTATCGCTAAAAATCGATTTGGTAAATACTGAATTGTACATATGAAGAGCAATTTTTATTATTTAAAGTTTTTTAAATTTTTTTTGTAGTATACGTTTATGTTACTGAAAAGTATCGAATAAAGTTATCACCGACTGACTGATATGGTAAATACCGAAATAAATAATTTGTTTACAGCATGGTTACTATTTTTATGCTTACCTTTATTAACCTTCAAGATCTTGTCATTACCATTTAGAGTTGCCTCTAATGTTTCCCCAAGCTCCCAGCCCCCATCAGCTGGCTTTTTCCCTTGCACTCACACCTCCATTGGAATGCACAAGTTTATTCAGATGGGCTCGCCATGCCATACCACCACCACTTGCCTCACAGTATTTTCTATTGAAAACATTATTTAACATGTGCCAAACATACATATTTTTTGTTTATTTTTATCATTCCATTATATTTTCATGATACATTTAATGGAATTTATAGACAATTCAGTTGGGTGCATTGGTTTAAAAAAAACACTTTTATGTAGGTTATAATGCTGGATTTATGTAAAAGTGTTTAGGAGTCTATTTCAACTCACAACCTTATGGTTAGTTGGAGAATCTTTAGAATTTCTCCTTCTGAGATTTCGTCAAATATTTGAAGTGCATCTGCTGAGTCTCCTGGGAGTAAAAAATGTTTACCTTCAGACACTTTTCAAAAAAGAAAACAGTCCTTTAGCACTTAAATTTCTAACTTTGTCAGGCCTAAGGGAGAAGACGTTCTGCCTCTCAATGACTTTGGCTTTCAGCCAGTTTCTTATTCCTCCCACCAGGGGGTAGACAAAATGGCATCAAAAAGTTCCAACATACTGTTTAGGGACACTCCATATTTCTCTTGAATGCACTGCCCTTGAGGCAACATGAGTTTGTGGTTGCCCCCAGGGCAGTGCATTCTTCCCGATACAGCGCACTTTCCATGTTTGCACCCGGCACACCGGCTTTAAGGTGCATCGTGGCACAAAGATGGGAAGTGCGCCCTGTCTGTAATACAGGCCTAGGTGTAAAAATGCACCCCATATTTAGACATAGAAAATCTTAGTGAAATATTGCACGCTGATAGTTCATGCCAAATCAATTTCCCACTGTTACAAGTAGTTGGAACGA
Source organism: Lissotriton vulgaris (assembly GCF_964263255.1). Taxonomy (NCBI): domain Eukaryota; kingdom Metazoa; phylum Chordata; class Amphibia; order Caudata; family Salamandridae; genus Lissotriton; species Lissotriton vulgaris. Next base: position 755,463,060 of record NC_141699.1, on the reverse strand, counting down.
CAGAAGGAAATAGCACCTAAATCATCCTCCTTCTCAGAGCGTGTGGTAATCATATCAATCTATCAATCAATACATTCTTTATTCGATCCATTAAATACAGATCATAAAAGCACAGTTAAAAAGAAATACAATAACCAACAGGGCCGGACTGGGAACCAAAACCGGCCCTGGCAAAGTGTTCGTCCGGCCCCCACCCTACCCCCCTAGGGGGTTGGAGGTGCCGCCAAGCTCTCTGCCAGGGCTGGTTTTCGGCCGATTTTGTTACAAGGCCGATTTTGCAGCTATGCTGCAAAAACGGCCCTGTAACAAAATCGGCCCTCAGGGGCCCAAAACCGGCCCCCACCCGTGCGGCGCACCGGGGGATTGCCCGGTGCCCGCTACGGCCAGTCCGGGCCTGATAACCAACATAAAACTCCAATTCACATGGGGTAAAATCCATTAGACAGCTAAAATTACATATCGAATACGTAGATGAGTCACTACTACATTTACTATGTATATGCCCCTTTTTAATGAAAACCCGTAAATCTATTCTTTGGGAGATTTTAAGGAATTAACAGATAAGAACATTTAGAACAGCAGTCATCAGGTGTCTTGGAGGGCTATCTATTCCCCTCTCCTGTAATGCCATAAAATTCTGGAAAATAGCAGCAAAGGAACTGGAAAAAACGGATCTAAGCTAAGTAGCTAATAAATAACCTGCTTGCTAACTTTTCTTAAACATATTGTACTACTTGTTAGCCTTTTAACTGTGGTAATGACTCTAAGGTTTTTTCTCCTCTCTCATGTTAAAAAAAAAATAATGATAAATAAACATGTTTATTTAATTTTCTATGTTTTATGATGGTTTCCCATCCTTTTGCGATTTTTAAAGAATCAATAAAAGTGTCTTTGACTGAATGAAGCCTTTTTAAAAGTTCAAAACATACTATAAAAGAAATAGAAACTAGTGTGTTTTTAGACTGATGCCCACGTGCAATATGCATAATTTTATAGATTCGTTTCTGTTAGTTAAAAAGTGAAAGACGCCACACCAACTATACAGCCCACTGCTTTCTCCTTCTTGAACAAGCCCACAAAAATGTGGCTACCGAAAAGCAGACAAAAGGATCAGGCAAAGATTTTAGAAAATATAGTGCCACACGACACTGTCTAAAATTATATCGCCTTAAAATTGGGAAAATATAGTCATCTCTTTCTTTCTTATAAGACCCACAAAACAAGACTAGGTGGAGGTCTGTTTGGAGAGAGTGATTATCACAGGGACACAGAGTCAGATCTGCATATTTGAACCTTCTCTCTGGGTAACCTAGCATCCGTGGAATCAAGTTCATATGGAATCGCAATAGTATGTATCTATGCCGTGCTATGCTAGTGTGTGCAAGGTACAAACAACCTCACACAATCGGGGGCGGGATCAGGTGGTATGCGAGGACAACCTGTTTGTTGTGATTCTTTTCCCTTCGGGCATAGTGTGCCCTCTGCATAAAAATGTTAATCAACTTCTGTTTCACAATCTTTCTGCACGCAGTTGGGTCCTTAAATAGTTCTACTAGCCCAATAGCAGTCAGCTCTGACTCCACATAACTCAGCCATCTAATCTTACCATAGTTTTCAGATTTTAGACAGTTTTTTATTATATTTTGCGTTGGATTTGCCGTATCCCTACGCCAAATGGAAAACCACAGCAAGATCAGGGCCAATCTGATTGTATCTGACATATAGGGTAAAACGAATTCTTTGTGTAAGATATAATAGAATGGGAAGATGGAAGAGACACTAAGGACTTAAAAAATCTGTCTTCAAGGATTTGAAGCCGGTCTGTGACCGCCATACACCAGACACCTGCCCCGTATGTAGCTGCTGACTTTGTCTTAGCCTGGTAGATCTTTGTTATGGGGCTTAGGGGTCTGGCGCCCAAATCTTTGGAGAAGGACATAATAGCTGTTGTACTCCTCTCCATTCCTAGAGCCCTACCCTCCACTATGTTTGACCATGTTTGATTTTTATCAAAGAGAACGCCCAAGTAAGGAAAGGTATCTACCACTTCTATTTTACCAGATTTCATGTGGAAGTGCCGAACTTTATCACATTTGACAGCTCCTGCTATAATCACAAAAGATTTAGGGGCCGATTAGGATGGTGGACGGATCGCCACCGCCATGCAGGCGGTGGCGATCTGTCTGCCATCCGTGCCCGTCCGCCACCTATTTCCCCCCACCATATTACAATGGCGGGGGGGACCGGTGCGGACGGAAAGACCGCCCGCCGCTTTTCCACCGTGATCGCCATGCGATCGTGGCAGAAAAGGTCTAATATGGTGGCGTGTCTATCAGACACCGGCAGCCATATTAGGATTGGCTTTGGGGAATACCGCCACGGAAAGGCATACGGTCTTTGCTTTGGGGGCCCGTTGCGGGCCCCCAGGGTGAAGGGGAGTGGGGGGTGCACATGGGGGGTACCTATGGTACCCCCCTGTGTTTCAAAATACAACATGGCAGGCACAAGTCACTCATCTGAGTGTACTATATTAAGCAATAAATTGAATGAGATTTCAAAAACATTTAGAGTACAATTTCACAATCCTAAAGGAACACATCAAGCAATAAACAACATGTAGTCCTTGAAGCTTTACGTAGAATTTCTTTATATCCATTCATAAAGTTCAGAGTAAGGTGTTGAAACTCAAAAATCCAAAGTAGGGTCCAAAAAAGTTCATAGGGGGTTTCAAATTAAATATCCCAATGCATTTCGGGCAACGAAAGGTCGCCCTTCATCAGGGAAATCTAAAGGAAATGGTATAAACACATCATGAAGCTTATATACAGAGGCAGCAGGCGTAGTTACGCTAGAATCATAGTAAAGAAGTCCAATGAGGTATTCAATAAACCAGTCCAAGTTGATACACAGAAAAGCACAGTGCATAAGTAAAACCATGTTCCTGGATAGGGAGGGTTCAGGGAACGGGAAGAAATTGTAGGTGCCATGGTCAAAACCAGAATCAAAGGAGTGAGCAAAGTCAGATGGTGCTACCATCAAAGTGAAAGTTGCAGTTACTAATGAAAAGGCAAGTGCATGCATGCATCCTAAATGATCGTGAAAACGGTGATTAAAGGAGTAAACATGGGTATTAATGATTGGATCAGTGGAGTATTAATCTTACCGGAGAATGCGCATGAGTAATGAATCAGTAAATGCGTTGCGTTCAAAAATGAACGGCGCCGAGAACTACAAGGTGAAACATAGTAGTTAAGTTGCAGAATCCATGGTGAAAAAGCGTGATCTCAAGTGGAGAAATAAAAGGGCTTACCAAGCGTTGAACCCAAATAACAGGTGTTCATGAAGTTAAAGTAAACAGGTCTGTCTGTAAAGAGAATACAAAGTAAGCACAAGGGTTGAGAAACATACGTAAAAAAACGGGGGTAGAGGATAGTTATGGGACTCACCATCAGGGTGACGAACAGGAAGCTCGAGACCTCGGACGCCAGATAGAGCAGCAATACACGACGCTGAATAGAGGGAAACATTAGTATTCTCCCGTGTTGTGAAAATAGAGGACGGACTCGATTACAAGTGTATTGATAGAAAAAGAAGGTGGCTGCCATCTTAGGTTGGCATGGGGAAGGTAGTGAGAAGGACTCATGGCAAGCATTACAGTACATTGGAGATGAAAGGAAAGAAAAGGAGGATGACATTTCAGGGATATGCCAGCAGCAATACGTACAGTTAATGCGATTGCACGCAATCATATAAAAATACAGAAGAACAATCAACAAGATGAGTATCTATAAACATAAGAGCATAATATAAAAAGTAAACTGGAAGACAGTTAGTTATAGTTACATTCTATGAATATGATATGAACATATGTACAAGAAACATACAATGAGTACAGTTTGAGCATATTTACAGAAAGCAAGCAAGTACAAATTTGTCATTAAGACCATTTGGTACAAGAGTTTGCATGAACCAAATCCAGTGTGATTTGCGTTGTGATAAGAATTTGTTGTTATCGCGATCAGGGCGTTGTTCAATTACCTCAAGAACACCACATTTTATTTGGGCAATGTTATATCTGGATGTGCACCAATGTTGAGCTAAAGGAGAACTTGTGGTGTTAGTGCGAATACGACTCTTGTGTTCAGTGATGCGGGTGTGCAAGTCTCTCTCTGTTTTGCCTATGTAAAAAATGAAGTACACAAGGTGATGGATATTGCATGTTGCTTTAAACCTCAAGTTAATAGGTTTGCCAGATCTAGGGTGATGTAGTGTTTTCCCTGTGATGATGTTATTACAATTTGAGCAGTTCATGCACTTCATCATGCCTCTGAAAGCTATAGTAGATGTGTTGGGTTTTTGATGGTTGGTCAAGAATCTCTTTAAGATTCCGTGCTCATTTATATGCAAACATTGGTGGTTCAGCAAACATACCCTTAAAGTCAGGCTCTAGCTGTAGCAGAGACCATCTGTCAAGTATGATGGCTTTTATTTGTTTAGATTGAACTGAGTATGTTGGAACATAAACCCCTCTTTTGGGAGAGGTCGGTTTAACTGTCTTTGTCAGTAGATCAGTACGTTTACGAACAGAAGCCCTGTTGGCTGCTTGTTCAATGACTGCGGTAGGATAGCCTCTTTCTTTGTATTTCTGTTTGAATTGGTCAATCATCTGCAGACCAGTTTGCTCATTGGAGTGAATGCGTTTAATACGCAGAAATTGAGAAAATGGTAGATGGCGCTTAAGTGACCAGGGATGGAAGCTCTGGTACATCAGAGCGTTGTTGCGGTCAGTTTTCTTGGTGTACAAAGAGGTCTTTATATGACCATTGTTGAGGGTGATTAGAACGTCAAGGAAAGGTATGTTGACTGCTTCAATTTGATAGGTGAACTGAATTTGTGGGTTGATCGTGTTGAGCTCTTGAATGTGGTTAACCAATTGTGATTGTGCCCCTTGCCAGATTATAAAAATATCATCTATATACCGCTTGAATTCTATCAGATGTTCAGACCAATGTGGAAGAGTCAGGATGTTTTCAGCCTCAAATTTCATCATGAAGATGTTGGCGTAGCTGGGGGCTCCAGAAAAGCATATTGAAGTTCCATTGGACTGTAAAAAGAAGAGGTCCTTCCATTGAAAGTAACTATGGAATAGGCAATAATGGAGAAAAGTAACTCTGGAATAGGCAATAATGGAGAATCTCAAGGAGAAAAACCTGATTGGCTCTTACAGTATCAGTGTTCAATAATGCCCATTCGATGGCTTCAATGCCCTCTAGATGGGAAATGGAGGTGTACAGTGGCACGACGTCCACTGTGCACAACCATATCTCAGTATCTGTGGGTTTATGAATGCAGTGCAAAATGTTCAATAAATGTGTGGTGTCCTGTACATAGGTTGAGCATGACTGTACAATGGGTTGCAGAAAGGTGTCAAGATATCGTCCGAGTGAGTCATGTAGGGAACCACATCCTGACACTATTGGCCTCAGTGGGGGGTTGCAGAGGGATTTGTGAATCTTGGGTAGCATGTATAGTTGGGGTCTGCGAGGAAATTTGGTGAAAAGGAAATCCTTGGTTTTTTGATTGATCCATTTCATATCCATAGCTTTGGTTAGTAAAGTGTCCAAAATTCTCAGAAATTCATTAGTAGGATCAACCGGTAGTGGAAGGTAAGTAGAAGTGTCTCTCAACATTTCTTCGATTTTCTGATCATATCTGTACTGATCAATGGTTACTAGGGCGCCACCTTTATCGGCTCTTGTGAAGTGTAAGGTGGTTTCTTGCTTTAAAGATCGCAAAGCGTCTTTCTCGCTTTTTGAGAGATTAGAATTAGAGTGCGAGAAGGGGGGTAGTTTACTGAGGTCTTGTTTGACCAAGGTTTTAAAAAGATCAATGACTTTGTGTGAGATGGGTGGTAAGAATGTGCTTTTTGGCTTGAACTCTTGATACTCACTGGGCTCAAGAGTTGGTTGAGTGGTTTCTATAGATGAGAAAAAATGACACCTCCATTCCCCATCTAAAGGGCATTGAAGCCATCGAATGGGCATTATTGAACACTGATACTGTAAGAGCCAATTGGGGTTTTCTCCTTGATATTATCCATTATTGCCTATTCCATAGTTACTTTCAATGGAATGACCGCTTCTTTTTACAGTCCAATGGAACTTCAATGGGCTTTTCTGGAGCCCCCAGCTACGCCAACATCTTAATGATGAAATTTGAGGCTGAAAACATCCTGACTCTTCCACATTGGTCTGAACATCTGTGAGAAGTTGGCCTGATATATGATGTCTCCAATTCTGGGGGCACCTTGTATCAGTCCAAACAATTCCTTATGGTGGTGGTTGTAAGTCAACCTTATAGACAAGCTATCCTAGGGGTAGCATGGACTAAGCAGCTTTCAGGCTAAACTCAAGAGGGCATGTGAAGCCAGCTGTTTTACCAATCACAATCCTGTGATATCAAATGAAAGGACACCACACAAGTTATATATTATAAAAATATATGTATTTATTACTAGAATAATCCTCTATACTCTTTATGAGTCTAGAAGCACAAGCGTTTAAACAAAAGCACAGTAAAACATATGAAAGTTGCACAATTATGGATGAGGCCCAGGGGCCACTCAAACCATATACTAAAATAGTGGTATAAGTATCACTACTCGAACAGTGGTAAGGCCTGAGGCCTTGGGAATCGCTTGGGCTATTCGGGACTAGCAGTGGTGAAGTCGGGAAAAGTCAGCGGGACTCGGTGCAGCGCTTAAAGCACACGCATGCACCAATGCAAAGTCATTGGTGCGTAAAAGTTACAAAGTTACTGTTTTAGGAGTCTTCCGACTGGACTAGAATTACCAAACTTTAGACTTAGACACTAGAGGTGCATACCAATGCAGGAGCACCGGCGTTCATGAGTTACCTCACCCACAGGAAGCGGGTGCATAGGTGCCAAAGTGTGTCGGGTTTCGTCACGCAGTCTGATGGTGCCTGGAGATGAAGATGCTGCAGGCGTCCAGAAGAGAAGTGTCCAAGGGTGGATCGAAGATGTAGAGTACCTAAAAGCAGAGGGGACAGAGTCTGGGTCACTCAGCAGTGACCAGGGTGGAACCAGGAAGGAACCAGGCAACGTCGGGCGCAATCAGGTGGTTGTTGTGAAGCTTGTCTCCGCTGCCACGTGGACTCTGGGGCACTGAGGATGTCCAGGAGTAGAACACGAGCTGCCCCACAAAGGTTCTCACTGTCGGCGGTGTCGGCTTCCGGATTGGAGCTAACAAGCCTTGGCAAAGGCAACCCATGCAGGATTCAAAGATTGCTTCTTACTCGGAACAGCAAGGTCAGAGCGGGTGCTCCTTTTCAGGGGAGTGAGGGCCAGTGCAGAGCAACTGGACTGGCAGAGCAAATTTAAAGGTTCGGCAGTACTGGGGCCACTAGCCAACGGGCAAGGGACCGGACCAATGCGTCAAGCAGCAAAATGCAGAAGGGCCCCACGCAGCACTCGGTGAGTGTGGAAGGGGTAGCTTTGGTGCAAAAGCTGCTCAGGCTGGGGCTTCTGAAACCCCAATGCACAGCATCAAGGAAGCCTCAGGAGCTGCACGGTCAGCACTTTGTGGTTTTTCCAAGATGGCTGGCCCCACGCTTCAGGTTGCCTCCACGGGTCTCAGATTCGCTGGGACTGTGGATCGGGCTGTTGGAAAGCGGGAAAGCTGGGTCTTGTTGATCTCTGTTGCTCGAGTTTTGGCCGGAACTGCAACAAAGCAAATGATGAGGCGCTGGATGTTGCCTGTTTGCACAGGGTGGTCACTCCTTGACCACAAGGGAGATTCTTCAGTCTTCCACGTCGAGTGGGATGTCGAAGGGTCCAGAGTTCTGTTTCAAAGTTTCAGTCAGGATAATCTGATGTGCGCTGGCACTGCTCCCATCTTTATTCCAAATCTATGGGCTGGATTACCTGCTAGGTCCCTCCTATGGGTAGGACCAGGGAAGGGGATGGTTACACCCCTTTCCCTTTGTCCAGTTTCGCGCCAGGACTGGGGCTGGTGTGCCCCAGAACCGGTTTGACCGGATTATGCAAGGGGAAGCCTTGTGCTCGCCAGGCAGTGTCTAGTTTCTTTCAGCCCTCCCTGCTCCAATACACTATCTCCTGTCTGGGGTGGTGTAGCACCTCCCCGCGACAGGAAACTCTTTGTCCAGGCCTCCTCTGCCAAGTTTCGGTCAGCAGCAGGAGGTCAGACTTGTGTCGGGGCAGCAGCATCCATTTTGTGATGCTGAGGCTCTGGTTAGGATTAACCGCGTGTCAGTAAAGTAACATGTCTTCTCCCTCTAGAAGGGTGGAATGTTACCCCCATCGCCAGGGCTGGTGAGGGGGTAGTATTCCAAAACGTATGACACCAAACACGACATGTTTTGATAAAGCCAAACCAAAGTTAGCACATAACCGCGAGGATTATAATGCACTTAAGAGTATATGGTATGGCAATATCCCGGAACAGCTAAGGGAGTTGGTCCCGACAGCTGCAGACAGGCTCAGCTCATGCTAGAGCACCATCTCACATAAAACCAAGCACTCTGCCTCCAGGATTGTTAAGGCCTGCCATAGGAGTGACTCATAGGTATATATGTGTCCAGAGATAGGTTTAGATATAGGGATACTATATCTAAGGAAGGGGTGATTACACCACCTTGCCCCAGCTGAGTGATCAGCCAGTTGTGTCGATTTAAGTACCAGCCAGGGGTGGCAAAAGATATGCTGCAGCCCCTGGTAGGCCTTGGATGCACCTATGCCCTAGGCACCTATAGTGCAATGTATAGGGGCTGACAAGGTTCAAGTTCAAGTTAAAAAAATTGTATAGCGCACTACTCACCCATAGGGTCTCAAGGCGCTTGTGGGAGGGGGTGCATTATTTATTGAATAGCCAGGTTTTAAGTTCCTTTCTGAAGGAAATGTGGTTCTGTGTGAGGCGGAGGTGAGTGGGGAGAGAGTTCCAGGTCTTGGCTGCCAGGTAGGAGAAGGATCTTCCTCCCATGGTGGATCTGTGGATGCGCGGAACTGTGGCAAGCGCTTGGTTGGAGGATCTTAGTTGGCGGGTGGGTGTGTAGAAGGACAGTCGTGTGTTGAGGCATTCAGGTCCTAGTTTGTAGAGGGCCTTGTGAGCGTGGGTGAGGAGACGGAACGTTATTCTCTTGTTGACAGGAAGCCAGTGGAGGTCTTTCAGGTGGCCGGTAATGTGAGCTTGGCGTGGGATGTCCAATATGAGTCTGGCAGATGCGTTTTGGATGCGTTGGAGTTTTTTCTGTAATTTGGCTGCTGTTCCGGCGTAGAGGGTGTTTCCATAGTCCAGTCGGCTAGTGACCAGTGCGTGGGTGACCGTCTTTCTTGTTTCGGTGGGGATCCAACTAAAGATTTTTTTGAGCATGCGGAATACGTTGAAGCAAGAGGATGAGACGGCGTTAGCTTGTCTGGTCATCGAGAGGGAGGAGTCTAGGATGAAGGTCCAGTACCAGATTGGTTATGCACCTAGGGAGCATGGAGTCCATTTTACAGAGAGAGCAGATAGCCTGGGGCCCTGATTAGCAGGATCCCAGGCCAACTAAGTCGAAAACCAGCTAAACACTAGGCAAAAAATCTGAGGTAACCATAGTCAGGTATCCACCCTCCTTCAACATCTAATAGAATTCAAGCGGTATATAGATGATATTTTTATCATCTGGCAAGGGGCACGATCACAATTGGTTAACCACATTTAAGAGCTCATCACAATCAACACACAAATTCAGTTCACCTATCAAATTGAAGCAGTCAACATACCTTTCCTTGACGTTCTAATCACCCTCAACAATGGTCATATAGAAACCTCTTTGTACACCAAGAATACTGACCGCAACAACGCTCTGATGTACCAGAGCTTCCATCCCTGGTCACTTAAGCGCCATCTACCATTTTCTCAATTTCTGCATATTAAACGCATTCACTCCAATGAGCAAACTGGTCTGCAGACGATTGACCAATTCAAACAGAAATACAAAGAAAGAGGCTATCCTACCGCAGTCATTGAACAAGCAGCCAACAGGGCTTCTGTTCGTAAACGTACTGATCTACTGACAAAGACAGTTAAACCGACCTCTCCCAAAAGAGAGGTTTATGTTTCAACATACTCAGTTCAATCTAAACAAATAAAAGCCATCATACTTGACAGATGGTCTCTGCTACAGCTAGAGCCTGACTTTAAGGGTATCTTTGCTGAACCACCAATGTTTGCATATAAACGAGCACGGAATCTTAAAGAGATTCTTGACCAACCATCAAAACCCAACACATCTACAATATCTTTCAGAGGCATGATGACGTGCATGACCTGCTCAAATTGTAATAACATCATCACAGGGAAAACACTACAACATCCTAGATCTGGCAAACCTATTAACTTGAGGTTTAACGCAACATGCAATAGCCATCACCTTGTGTACTTCATTAAATGTCCATGCGACCTTTTTTACATAGGCAAAACAGAGAGAGCCTTGCGCACCCGCATCACTGAACACAAGAGTCATATTCGGACCAACACCACAAGTTCTCCTTTAGCTCAACATTGGTGCACATACAGACATAACATTGCCCAATTAAAATGTGGTGTTCTTGAGGTAATTGAACAACGCCCTGTTCGCGATAACAACAAATTCTTATCACAACGCGAATCACACTGGATTTGGTTCATGCAAACTCTTGTACCAAATGGTCTTAATGACAAATTTGAACTTGCTTGCTTTCTGTAAATATGCTCAAACTGTACTCATTGTATGTTTCTTGTACATATGTTCATATCGTATTCATAGAATGTACCTATAACTAACTGTCTTCCAGTTTACTTTTTATATTATGCTCTTATGTATCTCACGTTTATAGACACTCATCTTGTTCATTGTTCTTCTGTATTTTTATATGATTGCGAGCGATTGTATTAACTGTACGTATTGCTGCTGGCATATCCCTGAAATGTCATCCTCCTTTTCTTTCCTTTCATCTCCAATGTACTGTAATGCTTGCCATGAGTCCTTCTCACTACCTTCCCCACGCCAACGTAAGATGGCCGCCACCTTCTTTTTCTATCAATACACTTGTAATCGAGTCCGTCCTCTATTTTCACAACACCGGAGAATACTAATGTTTCCCTCTATTCAGCGTCGTGTATTGCTGCTCTATCTGGCGTCCGAGGTCTCGAGCTTCCTGTTCGTCACCCTGATGGTGAGTCTCATAACTATCCTCTACCCGCATTTTTTTACGTATGTTTCTCAACCCTCGTGCTTACTTCGTATTCTCTTTACAGACAGACCTGTTTACTTTAACTTCATGAACACCTGTTATTTGGGTTCAACGCTTGGTAAGCCCTTTTATTTCTCCACTTGAGATCACGCTTTTTCACCATGGATTCTGCAACTCAACTACTATGTTTCACTTTGTAGTTCTCTGCGCCATTCATTTTTTAACGCAACGCATTTACTGATTCATTACTCATGCGCATTCCCGGGTAAGATTAATACTCCACGGATCCAATCATTAATACCCACGTTTACTCCTTTAATCACCGTTTTCACGATAATTTAGGATGCATGCATGCACTTGCCTTTTCATTAGTAACTGCAACTTTCACTTTGATGGTAGCACCATCCGACTTTGCTCACTCCTTTGATTCTGGTTTTGACCATGGTACCTACTATTTCTTCCCGTTCCCTGAACCCTCCCTATCCAGGAACATGGTTTTACTTATGCACTTTGCTTTTCTGTGTACCAACTTGGACTGGTTTATTAAATACCTCATTGGACTTCTTTACTATGATTCTAGCGTAACTACGCCTGCTGCCTCTGTATATAAGCTTCATGATGTGTTTATACCATTTCCTTTAGATTTCCCTGATGAAGGGCGACCTTTCTTTGCCCGAAATGCATTGGGGTATTTAATTTGAAACTCCCTATGAACTTGTTTGGACCCTACTTTGGATTTTTGAATTTCAACACCTTACTCTGAACTTTATGAATGGATATAAAGAAATTCTACGTAAAGCTTCAAGGACTACATGTTGTTTATTGCTTGATGTGTTCCTTTAGGATTGTGAAATTGTACTCTAAATGTTTTTGAAATCTCATTCAATTTATTGTTTAATAAAGTACACTCAGATGAGGGACTTGTAGCAGTGCACCGGGACAACCAGATCTCCATCTGGTATTCTCTTGTTACAAAAATAGCCCAGCAGTAGGGCTTTGATCTGTGTGTTCTCAGGTTGAACTCTATGTAGCTGACCTAAAAGCGATCTCACTACAAATTCATTATTAAAGTTAATCACCACACAATCACCCAATATTGTTTTGATAGACAAACCCAGCCGCCCTACTCTCCTTATTATTATATTTAATTTTATACAGCGCGCAGCTACCTGGAGGTTTCCCGGCGCTAAACAAAGAGGGAGGATGGGGTAGTCGCACAAAGACGGTCTCTAGAAGGCATAGATGGTCTATAGGTTAAATAACCAGGTCTTGAGGTCTCTGCGGAACCTTAGATAGCAGGATTCAGACCGTAAGGAAAGAGGTAGGGCGTTCCACAGGGAAGGAGCCAAGTAAGCGAATGAGCGGCCGCGCATTCTGGCTCTCCTGATACGAGCCACCTGATATCTATGTTGGGTAGATGAACGAAGAGTGCGGGGGGGACAATAGTGTTGAACCAGAGTGCTTAAATAGAAAGGGGCATTACCTGACTTGATACGGTGCATAAAACAGAGGCCCTTGCCATAATAATTTGATTTGGCAGAAAACCACCCCCTCCTCCAGGGTAAGTTGAATTGAATGACGTAACCGCCAATGTAGGCATTTGTCCATTAATTGGGTTGTTGGTCCTCCCGCAAAGACAGTACATTTGCCAGAATCAATACAAGTGGGGAGGCTGGTGGTGGTAAGTGCAGGGACTGGTATGAGTAAAAATTCTCTCCCACCTTAGGCTTTTCTGGTCTCTGAGGTTGCTCCCTCGCCCCTACCTTCGTTGGTGGGGCCACCCAACTATTTGGGATACATAAGACATATGGATCTGGCATTGTGGTCTCCACTAACTTCTCGTGGAGCACAGTGTCTTGCAAGGGGAGCATATATGGTCGTAGGGGGGCCCAGTTTCGGTATGTGCGCCTGGGTATAAGACCAGTCCCAAATTATTATGTGGATGATGTGGTTGATGTCGTTTGGGTTCCAATACTTGGGCCCCCACCTGGCCCGCCATTTGCAGTTGTAAAGTGGTCCCAGGGTGAGAGAGCTCTAAAGGGGATACATTTTTGGCACCTTGTTCCTCGATATGAGATAATCTCTCTTCAATCTGGGTTAATTTAAGTAGGCGAGGGATCAGTAGTGTGGTGACCATTTTCTCCAGTTTTTCCCACATATCACCATCGTCCTTCATGCGTAAAAGCCGGTTTGGGGAATGGGAAATACTTTTTTTTTTTTTTTTGGTGTTCAAAACTGCTTTATTGTATAGTAAATCAGACAGACAATACTTGGCCCAGTGCCCATGGGTAGATTCCCCTTTGGTTTCACTGCTCGCGTAGCTCTTACAGGTTTTTGCTTCTGTGGCCCAGCCCCCCTTCTTCTCTTAAGTGGCGGTTCCTTGTTAGATTCAGAAAGGATTCAGGGAACTGTGCCACTAGTAAATATTTGGGGGTTGGAGCTGTCACAAGAGAAGATTCTAAGGGGCAGTGATTTGGTGATTTGGTGATCCAGTGCTGCGGTTGGAGTTGCTGGATAGGGGCATTGTCTGGACTTTTACCCCCTAAGGAGGAGAGCTTCTTTGAGATTAGGGGCTCCAATGATAAGCGCCGCTCTGTTAGTTCAATCTCATGCATAAGAACGCTAGCTGTCCTTGTTAAAAATGCATCCAGAGTGCCTGCCATCCCACAATTCACTTGCTCAGTTTGACCTTTCTGTTTGACCATTCCTCAGGTTGAAGCAGTCAGTTAATGGCCAGCAAATAAATAAATAGTGTTAACACAGTACATTGCGAGAACCCAGTTGTTAGCGGGGTGGCCCAGCCTCCTCCGGGCTCCGACGGGTGTGGATGGGCTCGCCACTGGCCCGGGCTTCGCAGCGCGCTTTTGAGCACAGTCGGGAAAGGAGGATGTAGGGATGTGTACTCCTCCCCAGCGGTGTCTGCACACCGCACGGTTTTCTCCTCGCTAGCTCCTCAATTCAGACCAGCAAGTGGTTACACTGGCGCGGGTACTTGACGCGAATTTGAGCGCAGCTGGGAATGGAGGATGTCGGGATGTGTAGTCCTCCCCAGCGGTGGCTGCACACAGCACAGTTTTCTCCTCGCGGGCTCCTCAATTCAGACCAGCAAGCGGCTAGTAATCATATCAAAGCACCACCTGAAAACTGTTGCACCTCAAAAACATAAGTTTTTGTATAGCGTAAACCGGCCCCAAGGGCATTAGATCACTTTACAACAGAGTCAAACTCATACATGTTTGTTCTTTTTATGAGCCTGATTTAAAGTTTGGTGGACAGGGTCTTTCTTCACAAACATAGTGGCGTACCGTGTCTGTCAAATTGATGGTCCTCGCACTGTATATTGTGTTGGATGAACCATTCAATTTTTTATGTTGGTGCCCCCATTGGAAACCCTACATGACAGTCCAATGGAGTTGGAGTCATCAAAGTTGGTACATGAAACTTACACCTATTTAGAGAAGACGGTCTTATGTACTTTTTTCCTGTGCAGAGCCAAAGGAAAGGGTAGTGTTCTTAAAAAGAAAATGTTTTAAAAATTACCCCCACACCGTCCCAGGGTCTCAAAAAAGCCCATTTTTTTAGTTTTTTTGGGGGAGCAAACAAAGTTTGATGAGTGACCATCTAAAAGTTGTCAGCCGCTCATCAAACTTTCAGTGTCTTCAGAGGAACCGGGGCACAGAGATCTCTGCAGGGCTGAGGGAGATGTAAAAATATGGCTGGTGGTAGTCCAACCAGATTGGCAAAAGAAATGGCCGCCAGCACGTACATGGAGTGTGGCCCACTCACCACAGTTTAAATAAGACCCTAGTGCTCAAGGGCAGGTTCAGGGGCTGTGGGCATGGTAATAACCTGTGCAGTGATTGCACCCCACTGGAATTGTTCATCTCGTAATCAGAGTCTAAGAGGATGAAAGAGACCCACACACTATGTCCATGGCAGCAAACAAGCACAAGGTATTGTGCATCTTTGTTATAACTTGAAAAATCTCAATAGGTGTAAACCACACTGAAATAAAAATATGGAAAGGGCCATCATTCAGCACATGAAGTACTAAGTATAACCCAGCAACAATGGCAAATTTATAAAGAGCAGTGGTTGCTCCTCCGCTAAGGTGGAGGAGCGTGCCCCACTGCTGTGCAACAGCGAAATACAGGAAAAATAAAATGATAATACCTCGAGGTTATTATCATTTTATTTTGCAGCAGCTTTGCAGGATGGGGCGGGGCTGCTCGGGCACAGGATCAGGGGGAGAGGTGAGCACACTTTGGAAGTGTGCATGAATGTTTTGCCGGCCGTCAGGGGCCGGCCATACATTCATTCGTACTTAGCATGTTCTCCACCCAGGCTGCATTACAGCCTGGGTGGAGAACATGCCCAGGCTTCCATTCCCTGCCTGAGCACTGAATCACGGTGCTCAGACCAATCACAAAGCTGCATTGCAGCGCTTTAATTGGCTTAGGGGAGCCTGGGTGCTTACCATAAACAACGTTGCTTTTCAACGTTGTGATTGGCTTAGGGAGCCTAGGTGTGCTTCCTGTTCTGTTCCGGTGGTGCTGAGGGACGAAGAGGGGAGACAGAGGAGAGGCACAGCAGTATGGTACTTTTTTATAATTATAATTTTTTTATTATTTTCATTCTCCTAAACTACGTGCACCACCGCCCTGCCACCCTCTATTAGTGCTGACCGCAACTGAAAAAGAGACATATAGACATATGTACATACTACTGTTCTTGAATAAAAAGCAAGATGCATAATTATATACCAAGTAGGGCTGCCAGAGACACATAAGTACTTTAGTAGGCCTCCCACTTTTTAAGGGAAGAGAAATTAATAGTTGCAACATCAGTATATGCAAAGAACTCTGGGAGAGGTGTGTATGAAAATAACATTCCTACAAATACTACTATCATTATTATCAATTATTTGTTAAATAAACCCACATCCACTACATCCTAACTACAACTGCTCCTTAAACAACCCCTACACAAGATGATGGACGGAAGGTTGCACAATGACAAAACATTCACCCCCAGTCACAGATCTGGGTTTAATCCATTGTTATTTTGCTCACCAAGCCACCCCAGTTCAGACCTGGCCATATGCAAATCAGTCTTGACCCTGTGCCTCATGGGACCAGTCCAGCCCGAACTGCCAAGCCATGTCTTCCCTGGACTGGAATCAAGCATCCTAGGACCGGTTTCTGGCTATCAGCCGTCTTCAGCCAAGATAGCTTGACTCCAGTGGTGTAGTGAGCAAGGGACCCACGTATGGGCATACCCTTCCCACATAGGGTGAACAGCAAAACACACAAGATGATGAACGGAATGTTGCGCAATCACTACAATGTTTGCTAAGTTTTTGATGACCTATTCTACCCCCACATTCCTCCCATTTACTACTGCACAACAACTAACAATGCGTAATATCCCCACTTTCTTCCCAACTTACTACTGCACAACAACTAACAATGAGTAATACTAAACCCTACCTTTATATCTTACCTTCCAAGCTCTCATTAACTATAAAACAACTGTTCCTCAGATATAAATAACACTAAACAATAACTACATCACCTTAGTTCTAACTATTTGCAAAAACGTACAGCTCATGAAGTCACTGTCGACTTTGATTTGCAGGGGTGTGTTGTGGGTCACAGAGATGGATTGCACGAGTTGTTCTCCTATAAACACTTATGCAGGATACTTCTTGCCATGAGAGGGATGCTGATGAAGTTGAGGTGAGCAGATAATTGGTGGTGATGCTGCTTGAAAATCCACAATGAGGTAGAGATAATGGCATCTGTTTCAAAAGACCCTGCTGTAATGAACGGGGTTGAGGCATGTGTGAGTGGAATTTGCATGACTTGCATTTGCATAATTCAACAAAATCCTGCAATAATTAAGCACAATTAAATGAGAAGAAAAGCTGTAATTTAGCTGTATAGTCTGTTTTGTTTTCAAGGCGCCTTTCGCAGTAAAAGAAATTGTGCAAAAGCACAAGTGATGTGTACAACAGCCACATACGTTCTGGCCATTTGCGTTGTTCCCATACTCTTGTACGAAATGAGTTACATTGATGTTCTAGCACAGTTCATGCATTACTCTTTGTAACACCACTGGTGCAGAGCCTAAACCACAGGGTATATGGTTAACTCTAAAAGCTCCAGCAGAGTGCTTAATTGGTTTCAGTGGCCTAGTGTCTTAATGAAGCACTGTTTGGTGGTATGCTCAGAATAAGTCCAAGGTTGAGGATATTGTAGCTTCTCTCAGCTTAGGCACCTTGATAATTAATGTTTGTCAACGAATCATATATCAGCTTTAAGTACCTGAGAATAACAAAGATCATCATTTTTTCAGGTGGCCTTCTTCACCAGAAGAATAGAATTGAGACAATCTGAAACATTTATTTTGTCTAATATCCCGTCTTTGTAGCTTTTATATTTTTTTAATTCCTTCCTCTAGTTTTTGTGACTGTGCCTCCATTTTGTGTAGCTTGGGAATTATCCCATTCTTCACAATTATGTTATGCATACATCCCTTCACCATTTCTAACCTATCAGCTAACGCTTTTAGAAAGCTCTCCATCTATTTCTTCTAACCTCCTTTCTTATTTAGTTATCCAACAGTTAAAACCTGGTAAGATAAATTAGGGTCTAGTTTGATTCCTTAAGACATTTTCTGTTGTCAGCCCAATAAACATCCTCCGTCCTTTGTTTATTTTGGGTTCTAGTCCCATACTTTAAATTGAATGTCAAAAATGAAGAACCTGTTTCAGTTATTTTGTTTATTATATTTTCTGCTGTGTGCCATAATCATATGCCAGGTTCCTCCAGCTTCTAATCTTGATACACCCAACATATTTCCAATCCTATATGGCAATGTATCATCATACATACCACTTTTTCACCTATCATTACATGACAGAGAGGCGTGCAATATTTGTTCCCTACTTCACAAACCTGCATAAAAATCTCTGTATCCTTCTAATTCTCATCTTTTGATGCAAGTTCACCCCATTATTCATGTTTATTTTGCCTCTTTAGGTTGAGGCCTACCAGACAGTACCGCTGTCTGGTTGCAAAAGACTTTGTTGTGATATTCAGAAAGTTTCCCTGGGAATGCATTCTGCCCATTGCTTGCCATTGGCATTTTGTTTTGTAACTCACATGTGCTTTCTTTCTTTTTGCATGCTTCGTTTGTTTTATACTGTCAAGCTTGAGTTAGTCCTTCCTGTGAAGCATTGCCTGTTTGCCACAGCTCCTTGTATTCTCCACAAGTGCTCACTTTCTGTAAACAGGCTTTGATATTTTGTTCTTATCTCGTCCTATTTGCTGTTTTTCCGAGGGAGCCTGGTGTTTACTTTTCTTTGTCTGACTTCCACGTGTAAGGATTTATGTGACATTCTTGTTGTTAAGAGAAAGGCTTTTTTTTTTAGCACACAACAATAATTTAAATGGCTGCAAATAAACAATGCTGATTTTTCAGAATATATCAGCATTAGGAAAGCACAAATGGAACATATTTTTGGAAATTATGAAGTATGGTGAAAACAAATATTTTAATATGATAAAAAAAAGATCAGTACATCAATTGCCATTTCCACACATTATCATTAGAGCGCTGTATAGTTTAATCAGTAAAACTGTGTCTGTGCAAACATAATCATCATTTTAATTGAACATTTGTTGTCTGTAATGGTAGTGGGTTACCACACCATGCATACTCCACACTACGCCACTCCACCCTACACCATTTTACTCTACAACACTCTACCCCATCAATGCCACTCTCCACCCCTCCACTCTATACTATTGTACACCAAACTGCGTCACTCTACTTCACTCCACACCAGTCCACTCTATGACACGCCACACCGTCCAAAAAGACACTCCACTTATCTACGACATGCCACTCCACACTATGACATACCACTCCACAACACACCACTCCATTCAACGACACACCACTCCACTCTACGACACACCACTCTACAGTACAACACACCATTGCACTCTACTCTATGTCATGTTACTCCACTCTACGCCACTCCACTCAATGCCCCTTCACTCTAAGACACCCTGTGGCACACCACTCTACTACATGCCAATCCACTCTACTCTGCAAAGCACCTCTCCACTCTTCGCCACTCCACTTTACTCCACTCTATGACATGAAACTTTTTGACATAACACTTTATGATATTCTCCTCTACTCTACGCCACTCCATTCTATGACATTTTTTCTCCATTTTACGCTATGCCACTCCAGTCTTCTCCACACCCCTCCACTCTACTCCACTTTATGCCTCTCCACTTTATGACATTTTACTCAATTCTATGGAACTCTCTTTTACTCCCCTCAACTTTACACCACTCCACTCTATGACTCTCCACTCTACTCCGCGCTATTCCACTCTACTTCCCTCTACAACACTCTACCCCCTCCATTCTATGACACTCTACTCCACTCTATGCCACTCATACCACGCTACTCCACTCTATGCCACCCTAAATTACTCCTTCTATGCCAGTCCAAGCCCCTTTGCTCCACTCTATTCTATGACATACTACTCCACAATACTCAACCACTCCAATCCATGCCCCTCCACTCTATGATGCTCTATTACACTCTACTCCACTCTACACCACTCCACTCTAGAACACTCAACTCCACTCCACTCAATGACACCACTCCTCTCCATACCACTCCACTCTATGACACACCACTCCACTCTAGGATACACCACTCCACTCTACAACATGCTACTCCACGCTACTCCACTCTACACCCTTCACTCTATGCCACTCCACTCTATGTCACTCCACTCTATGCCCCTCCAATCTAAGCCATCCTACAAAATGCCTCTTTAGCACATGCCATTATGGTGTACTCTACAAAATGCCAATCCACTGTACACTAGTCCTCTCTACTCTATGACACGCCACTCCACTCTATACCACTCCACTCTCGACCCCACTCTATGCCTCTCCACTCTACGCCACTCTAAAACATGATACTCTACAACACAACACTCTACGACACTCTACTCCACCCCACTTTATGACACTCCACAACACTTTACTTCACTCTATTGCCACTCCACTCTACAACACTACTCCATTTCATACCACTTCACTCTATGGCACTCTACTCCACGCCACTCCACTCTACAACACACCACTCTATGAAACTGCACTCCACAACACTCCACTCTACGACACTCCATGCAACTCCACTATACTCTATGCCACTCTACTTTACTCTATGGCACTCTACTCTATGACACACTATTCCTCTCTGTCATGACATTCGTTGCCACTCCCCTCTATGACACTTTACACCACTCTATGTTACTCCCCTCTATGACACTATATGCCCCTCCACTCCACGCCCTTCCACTCTACGACACTCTATTTCCTACATGAAACTCTATGCCACTCCACTCTACACCTCTCCGCACCTCTCTACGCCACTCTACTCCACTCCATGACACTCTATGCCACTCCCCTACACCCTACACCACTCCACAACGCTACTCTATGACACTCTATGACACTTTACTATACACCACTAACTTTTAGCTATGCTGACCAGCAGCCACCCTGGTGATCAACATGGCTAAACATGGCTAAAACACATTGGCAAACACCTCTTACCAGCAGCCATGTGACTGGTAAGTCTATTCCTGCAGCATATGGTATCCCTAAGTATGGTCCTATACCTATTTTGCTTATATCTTCCCCCATTCTCCCCTGCACTACCAATCTACTCTTTGTCTTATTGTCTGACTTTCTAAATTCCCCCACACTCTTCCCTAGCTATGAACATCTCTTTCATATACTGTGATATGTCTTCTGTCTAACCCTTCCCGCTGTTATGTTCCTAGTTAATAATAACTAATCCTTCACTTTTTTATTTGTCTTTTACACCAATTAATCACACAATATCTTTTCATGGATTATGTAGTTGTTACAAGTTGTTCTAAAACAGGTAAAGTCACCATGTAACTGTCCAATGGTTCACCAGACATCTACCCTCTCCATAGGAATTGAAACCTTATGCACTTAATGTTTAGATAATATCTTGCAATATCATGTTGGTGTGGAAGTCGATCAATCTTACCCTTTAATTCTCCAACAAGGGTAGACGTGGGTGCTTTAGTATTCTATTTCCTTCTGCACCTAAGCAATGCTTAATGTGTTCTCTTTCCTATAAAACATATCTGCACCTACACCCTCAACATAAGCATTGGATCCTTCTCTCCATTGTTTCCCCTTTTGAGCAGGATTTCCTAGTGACATACCTTGCATTTTTCTTTTACCTACATACATCCACTTTGTCAGCAGGAGTACATTCCTCAAAAATGCACTGCCGAGCAGGTGGTGATCCTTAAATAGAGTGGTATATGTAGTGTCGAAGGCACATACACCTTGATGATGAACAGAAAAAGGTTTATTGAAGTAGAAACTGAAGAAGAACATTACTATGCCACAGCACAGCCTATGTCACAACATCTTTGCTTAGATAAAGGGCAATACACAATACCACATGTATCCCCCTTTTAACTTTTTACAATTCTTACTAACTGTATTATAATAATAACTCCTATTTCACCGACAAAAGCAAAGAGACAAAAACCAAAGAAAAAATATAACAAAAACAAACAAAAACAAAACTCAGTCCAACAATGTCTTCGTTAATCACCGCATATGTGCACTGTACCTTGGAATACCTTTAACATCATTCACATCATTCTTCATGACTATACCATCTGTATACCTACACACTTTTGAAACATGTGACACTTTCGTCCACTGCCCATTAGGCACATGGACCAAATTGCCACATACTAATTTCACTTGTACAGGGTCTCTGAACTTAGACACCCTTTTCTTAACAACAAAGGATATCTAATGCGAAACCAATCACTATCTTTCACTGAAAAAACATTTCTGCGTTTCCCTTTTTGTTGTAACTCTTTTCCACTCTTGCCCTTGATGCTTCATCACTAGCTAACTATATGCTTTTTCAGACATCCTCTGAACATTGATACCTATACCCTGGATGTCAGACCCCCACCCAGGGAACAAGCTTGAACTTACACATCTTCCCCTCATCACCTCAAATGAAAACTATCCAGTGACTGAATGAGGAGTAATATGATAGGCCCAAATAGTGTCTCTAACAGCCTCCTCACAATCCACTCAAGATTTCAAAATACTTTGAATGTTTTCCATTAGAACTTTATTGAATCGCTCAACCTTGCCATTAAACTGTGGACAATACAAGGGTGTGTGCGAGTGTTTAATACCATACTGTGATACGGCGTCCTCCCCTTACTCTCTGAAGCAGCATCAACCCGTACGGTACTCTTCCTCGGAGGCTGACCAGGGGGCGTCCCTAACAACCAGGACTCCACTCCTCTGCCCTTTCTTCCAGGAACCAATCACTACTGAGGTTGTACCGGAAGAACATTGTAGTGACCCCGGAAGTCCCGCCCTATCCCAGGATCCCGATACCGGAAAAGACGGAGGCGGAGAGAGAAGCGTCGTCGGAGAAGCGGACTCGTGGCAGGAGGATCAGACCGAAGCGGAACCAGAGACGGTGATCCGGGAAGAAGAAGACGTGTGGAGCGAGGACTGGTGGAGTCTGCAGGAGGTGGCTGGGGAGCTGCCGCAACTCACTGGAGAGTTGCGGCGGAGCCTGTGAGTATACATATCCCGCGAACAGCCTCTGTAGCACATTAGGTGCCTTGCATATAACTTAGTATCACCGCTGGGTCTAGTTTGAGCACTGTAAAGATACTGTATAGCACCCTTGGAGATTCACTACCCGTGTTGGACACTATTGCTGATACGACCTTCCTCGACCTCATTCCTCTTACGGACCCCTCACTGAACACCCTTCTGACTTATTCTCTCGTCCTTCCCTGCCTGTATCCAATTCCCTACCTTCCCCACTATTGCTTTCAAACTCCCTCACACCCCCTGGTGTCGGTAACGGTATTCACTACTTACAGTCCGGTAGGACTAACGGCTCCTTTATTGTTTCTTTGTTCCCTGTAATCTCCGAGGACTGCGCCAGGAACAGTCCCCCCCCCCGAAGATACGGCATCCCGATCCATCAGTCGGAGAAGACCTGAACGCTTACCCGTTGGAGCCTCATCTTTTGTTTCCACCCCTATCCCCGGAGTATCCCCTGTACATTCTATAATAAACCGACATTGCCCACTTCATACAGCCTCCACGCTTGTTATTCCGGCCCGCGACAACCCCACGATCACACATCCCTTTTGAAACAATCCTGCATAACAGTATAGGTGAATTGTACACTATGATTCAACAACACTTCTGAGGGAACACCTTCTCTGTAAAATACATCCTTGAAAAATCTCATCATGGAGTCTGTAGTAGGTTCCACCACACACTTCACCTCCACCCATCTTGACAAATGGTCAATTAACACTACAATGTACCTCATTCTTGCACGCAATACATGAAAAGGGCCCAAAAAGTCAATAGAAACTTTCTTCCACACTCTTTCTGGACTGCACAACACCCTTGGTTTCAGGACAGATGTTACAAGATGTATGTCACTCAGCCCACAATGAGGATGCTCCTGGATGACATTGTCCACCTCACTATCCTTGATGGCCACCAATACATAGCTCTTATTCTTTTTTTAGTCAATGTCAGACTCAAATGCCCTGCATGTGCAATCTCCACAATTCTATTTCTATAAAATCCTGGAGGAATTATTGTGTCCCTTCTAAGTAGGATGTCATTCGCCAGAGATAATTCAGTTGCAATTTTCCAAAACTATTGCACATTGCACACTACACTCTTTTATGTAGGCCATCCCTTCAACTGCTTTCTAATGACTTCCTGAAGAGTTTTATTGACTACCAATGCTTTGCGCCAATCATTCATATTTGTACACAACAGTTGATCCTCGACTTAGACAATAAGGCACTCTTCCACATCTGCATCCATGATTTGCTCACTACAATTATCAACTAGGAATTGCGACAAACAATCTGCCTTACAGTTCTTTCCCCCGGTATGTACATTGGTTCAAAATTATACTCTAAATGTTTTACGGCAATTAGCTAATCTAGCTGCGGCCTTCTTGATTTTGACCCCTGGAAGAATGTTCACTAATTCCTTGTGATCAGTTTGCAACAAAATAGACTTTCCTATATATATGATCTAAACTTTTCGACATGTACACGCTAACATTTACCTCTCATTAACCCAATACCTAGGTTCCACTTCTGACAACTGCCTGTATGCAAACCCTGCTGTTATTTCACTGTCACCTTCACATTGAGACAGGGTAGCTCCTAGTCTGTAGGTGCTTGCATTCACAGTAATTAATGTCTTACGACCTTCCTGATACGGTTGCAAAGTTGGGTCGGAAACTTTTTTCTGTTTAATGAGGTCAACATTTCTCTGGCATTCTTTAGACCAAACAAATTCTGATGTTTTCTTCAATAACATTTGAAAATACTCTGTCAAGTCCCAACAGTTACACATGAACTTAAACTAAAACTGACACAGTCCCAAGAATGATCTGAGTTGGTTTGAGTCCTCGGGATGTAGAGCTTTCACAATGCAATCCACCAAACCAGGTTTAGATCTGACCCCCTCTGATGACAAGTCATGACCCAAGTACTCCATTTGATTAATTGCAAACACACATTTTTCTCTTCTTAACGTAACACTGTTACTGTTCAAAACATTCAATACTTGGTTTAAAACGTTGTCATGGCCTCCTAACAAATTAAATATCATAGGGGTGGGGGATGCACACCTTCTTCAGACACAATTCCTCCTGTTTATTTGATCATACGCCAATGCGTGCTTACTGGTGAAGTGATTGGCCCAAACAGCACTTGGAACCTAAGGTACATCATTATAGGGGTGACATTCCACCCCAAAGCCAATAGCACAGCCTTATGAAACTTCTTCGGATTCTATACCATCTTTTAAACCCATTTTACTCAATTTGATCTGCTGTTTCATTCCATCTTTCATTTTAATCCAGTGTTTTCCATACACATGGTGATGCAATTTTCAAAAGTTTCTCATATTCAAGATGTGCCCATCCGGACCTCTCTTCAAGAATACGTACAAATGCGTTGTTCATCCAAAGCAGTTTTTTATTAAAAACCCAATGCGTTTCGGGCTGCTGGGGCCCTTCATCGGGGTAACTACAAATATTAATAAAACATACATTACAAATCCATTAGTCAAAATGTATTATGCAACAACATTTAAAACATTCATGTGAAAGTTAAACATAATTGTCACAATCCTAATGACACCATTGGTATTGGTATTATTATTGTGCAGTAGCAAGAACCTCTATCGAAATACAATCCCACTTCTCCACATCTATTACACCTTCACGTTACTCTTCAAATCGCTCCCGCTTTAATTGCCCTGAACACACACTCCTCCTCCCTAATTGTACCATTGTCCTTTCCTCTGTACTGAACCCTCCTATTAAGCACAGAAATGCTGTCAAGTCATTTGCTGTATCCCAACTTTCCTTAACCTTTTTCACAGACCCTCGTTATGTTTGTTTAAACTGTGTGCTCCTCGCTATACATTATCCATCTTCTTGTTGGCAACTGCTTGTTTCAATTTTAAACAACCCCTGTCTCTCAAGCGCTGCTAGCAACCACTTAAATCCTGTCCCATCCTCGCTCATATTCACCCCAATTCCAACACCCAATATCCTCTATTATTTACTACACTGCTTGTTATCTAGTAAAATGGGTTTAAAAGACGGTATGGAATCTGAAGAAGTTCCATAAGGATGTGTTATTGGTTTTGGGGTGGAATGTCACCCCTATAATGATGTACTCCTAACAAATTAGCAAACACTAGAATGTCATCCTGAAAAACAGCTAAATTATTTACGCTCTGCAAAATTCAAACGTCATTCTGCAAAATTGGAACTTACCATCAGGAGTGACAAAGACAGTCAAGTGACACAACTCCACAGTCAGTACCACCTGATGGTAATCCACTTTCAAATCCAATTTTCCAAACCATTTGGCCTGTCACACTGCTGTAATCAAGACTTTAATCTGTGGAATAGGAAAATTCTCAACCCATTTGGCTTAATTTATAGTTCTCAAATTGATACACAGGCAGAGTTCACCAGAACTGTTCTTGGCCAAAACAACCGGTGACAGCCAAAGAGTGGCATCCACCAGTTCAATGATGCCATCCAGTTGCATTTGAGAAAGTCTACTAGTCAAATCACTTCTCCTACTTAAAGGGACATTGCATAACTTGTGCTTGACAGGGATTGGCCCATGTTTTACTTTGATCAAATGCGTAAAATCTTTAATCTCCCCAATCTTCTCATTAAAAACTTCTGAAACCCAATGGACAGTTCCACTGACATTAGTACCTCCAACCCTGTTGTCTTCTTCTAACACGAAAGGATGTTTCCTCTTCAGACTAATTACTTTTCCAGAATCCGCTTGATGCCACCACCTTAGCACATTGATATCTTTGCAATGTACAATTTATCTTTGATGAATTTGGTCAAAAATACAATGTCTTACCAAAAGTATCCCACCAAATCTACTCTACTCCCTTCAAATGCTGTGGTAATTACTTTGGTGGGTAATAAAACTTAATCACTCCACATTTCATTAAACTTTGTGATGTCAATGATGGTAATCTTTGCTCCCGATTCCACCGACAAAAATAGTGTTATTATTAATGGTAAATTCAACCAATGGGTCACTGTAACATTTGGGGTCCCCCTTTGTTTCAGTGAGATCAACAGCAAGCGCTAATTCATCAACCTTGTTCTCTAGGCATTGAAAGTCTTTCATTGGTCAACACTATGAACAATGCAAAGAGACATGCCTTTCAAAAATTGTGGTCTTTGAAATTGTCTAGGCGTTTTGCTCCTCTACATACTTTGTCAAAATGCCCCACCTTGTTACATTCTTGGGATATAGTTGGATAATTCTTAAAACTAGACACATGAAATGCTGTACCACATCTAAAACACATAGGTTAAGAACTACCCTCACTGCTGGGGGTCTACTTGGTGTCTGTGTAGACCCTGAACGCTGTTGAAATTGACGATTGGGTTGTCGAACTCTACTCGGACCCTGACTAACTACAGCTAATTGCTGAGTTCCCACATCAAAGAATTTAGCATCGTCCATAGAACACTCTAGGCTCTTTACTATATCAATAGCTTCATCTAATGTAGGTTTTTTCCACACCAATAAACACTGCTGAATTTTCTTAGAACTACACCTCGCTACCAATTGGTCCCTAATTAGCTATTAGGTGAAGTTCTCAAAATTACAATAAGAAGCGAGAACTTTTAATGCTGTAACAAACAAATCAACACATTCAGAAGGAGCCTGCACGCTTGTAAAACACTTTATGCACAGCAAGATTTACCTTACCCTCAAAATGGCACTCCAACTGTTGAACATAACTCTGGTACTCTTCCAACTCTTATTCCTCACTGGGGTTCAAATCAGGCAACTGGTCAAAAATATTTTGGCCTTCCACACCAAAGTAATAGTACAAGAGGTTCCTTTTTCTGTCTGTTTAAGTTTCTGGACATCAATCGCACCTAAATATGCATTAAACGCTCATATCCACAAAAGCCATTTCAATGGAGTTTCCTCCGGATATTATAGGAAGGCAGATGGTGGTGTAACTGTTTGCATCATGATGCGCTATCACTCTACATGTACTATATACTTGAGAACAATCAGAAATGCACCATACACAAATTAAAGCACAAGAATGCTACAGTACTTTCTGCAATCACACAAAAAAATTGTCTAAGAGTGTGCCAACCACTGTGCATAGACTGACATTTCATCCAAAGCGTGCCAATCGCTGTTTAACAATATACACAGTAAGCTGCTCCCCAAAATAAAATAAGAATTGCCAAATAAAAATAATAATACAATAATCATTGTGTTGCAGTATGTACATTTGGTCTTTAAAAACACAAGTGTGCATATCATTGTTTGGCATTGGGGAACAGCAACAAAAAGTGAGCCGATCTCTGAAGGAAACCAGAGGAACTTATCTCACAATGAGACAGTAAATGGTGCTGTGAGCGAGTGAAAATCCTGCTTGATTCAGCATTTTGTAGCCCGCTGTGCGCATGGAAAACTGATGCACAAAGAAGGATTGAGCTTGAGAAGCCGCACACTTGGAATCTGCTTGTGCGCATGGATTACTCACGAGCTTCCCCACAACTGTGAGCACTCTGTTACTAGTATGCTCAGCCCCTACAAACCACTTCCTTGAGCACTTGCGCACCCTCTTTATCACAGTTTAAACATTGCAGCCATAAGCACATAACACTCTGTATTTTAACCTTGTCAAAATGAAATCTTCACACAATTAGCCACAAACAATGGCGGGCTCAAGCTGAGCCTATTTTAAAAGTTACTAAATTTCCACAAAACTACCGCCAAGCAGTAAGACGTCTTGCTGCACACTGCAGACAGTTGCCATAAACAGGGGGACATTTCCACTGCTCCTCCGGAAATATAGTCATGCCTTTCATATAAAAATCCAATTAACCAGGTGTCCTTCAGTCGATAACAGACTCATGGGCTCACCAAATGAGATATGTTCATACACGTTCTGCTGGCACGAGGCCCAGGAGACATCCACCACTGTCAACCACTACACCAGCTGCCCGGGCATTCCACCTTTAACAGAACATTGCTATGTCACAGAATAGCCTATGCCATACATCATTAACGTAGACAAAGGTCATTACACTATACCACAGGATATCTGTTGCAAGATGGGCATAGATGGGGCTTCTACACCCAAGCTAGCTTGAGGACCAACCATTATCGTTTAAGTGACTGACTAAGTCACATTGTAACAGTGCTTTATCAACAAACATCCTCTAATAGACTATAGAATATTACATTGTAATGCTGAATGGACAATTCTAGAACATTTGGTCTTGGATCATAAGGATTCCCATCTTGAAGCAGAGATTGCGATGCAAACAGGGTGGTCCAGGGAGGACCTGGCTTGGCAGTTCGGGCTGGGCTGTTCCCATGAGGCACAGGGTCAAGACTGATTTGCATATGGCCAGGTCTAAACTGGGGTGGTGGGGTGAGTAAAAGAATGATGGATTTAACCCAGATCTCTTGACTGGGGGGTGAATGTTTTGATTTGGTCTGCATTCCATCCATCAATTGTGTTTTTTTTCTTTTTTGCCCTAAGTGAGCCAGGTATGCCCAGACATGAGTCCTGGGTTCACTGTGTCACTGAAATCAAGCTATCCTGGCTGAAGAGGGGTGAAAGCCCGAAACCGGTCCTAGGATGCTTGTTTTCGGTCCAGGGAGGACTTGGATTTGCAGTTCGGGCTGGACTGTTCCCATGAGGCACAGGGTCAAGACTGATTTGCATATGGCTAGGTTTAAACTGGGGTGGCATGGTGAGCAAAAGAAGGATGGATTTAACCCAGATCTCTTGACTGGGGGCGAATGTTTTGATTTGTTCTGCATTCCGTCCATCAATTGTGTGTCTTTTGCCTCCGTAAATATAGTCATGCCTTTCACGTAAAAATCCAATTAACCAGGTGTCCTTCAGTCAATAACAGACTCATGGGCTCACCAAATGAGATTTTTTCATACACGTTCTACTGGCACGAGCCCAGGAGACATCCACCACTACCAACCACTACACCAGCTGCCCGGACATTCCACCTTTCATAGAACACTAGAACATTGCTATGTCACAGAATAGCCTATGGCAATACATCATTAACATAGATAAAGGGCAATACACTATACCACAGGATATCTGTTGCAAGATGGGCATAGATTGGTCTTCCACACCCCAGCGAGCTTAGGGACCAACCATTGTCATTTAAGTGACTGTCTAAGTCACATTGTAACAGTACTTTATCAACAAACATCCTCTAATAGACTATAGAATATTACATTGTAATGCTGAATGGAGAATTATAGAACATATGGTCTTGGATCATAAGGATTCCCATCTTGAAGCAGATATTGCGATGCAAACAGGGTAGTCCAGAGTCTCTGGAAGGTAGAACTACAGTGTGTTCAAGGTGCATTCATCTATAAATAGCCTTGCTAAACCCTGTGTTGAGAACAGCTGTGGTAAATGTGTACACAACAATGTATTAATTACTATCAGGTTTAGTCGTTAAAGTTAGTTTGATAGTGTTGTCAATTATTTGAACTAAATTCACTATAAAAGACATTTAGGAGGAATTGCACTAAGGAGAAAGAATCCCATTGCCAAAGTGTATCTGCAGTCTAAGCTGTATTCTGCCTGCTTACCAAATTCTTACAGGAATTACTGCCTTATGCAACAAAGGCATGATTGACAAACAATAGAATAAGAGTTTTCTCTCATTTGCTTATGCTGTAATTTTGAGTTAATTTCCTACTCTAATGAAGTTCACAAAGCATCCCAGAATTCCTCCCAAGAATTTGTGGCAGTTTGACAACAGTAGTTGTGGATTATTTTCAAATGTAATGTTACTTCCTAGCATAGTCATTTAGACATTGGTAGGTGTAGCCAATAGACTTTTATGCTTGCCTGCATGTGCTGCACAAGTACATTTGGGGTTAGAAGGTTTTATTTTCTCCATTGACAAAATGTTGAATCTAGGTCACCACACACACATCAATCTACAGTCAAGCCAACAGAGAAGCAGCAGAGTCAGAACACGTCCAAGTATGTCTACAAAATAAGGTTTATAATAAAAAATGATACAAAAAGAGTGGGGTTTACATTTGTAAGGTTTTGTTTTAGTTATGATGTAAACTACCCTTGGGGAGGGGACAAATTCCAAAACTGTACATGAGTCCAAGAAAGAAGTGTCAGTTTGAGAGGGAGGAAGGGGTGGCCAACAGAATGTTGAGAAACATGTTAAGCGTGTTATGGAAAATATTTAAATACATCCTCTAGTGAGGAAATTTAAGTGGATCAAAATAATGCCCAAACCAAAAGTTCAAACAAATAAATCTATCAAAGTGATATCCAAAATTCAACTAAAAGTCCAAATAGTCAATAGAAAGCATATGTCAGTCCTTAAACCTGAACACTGTCTTCTCATTGATGCCATGGAATGACAGCAAGAGTTTCTGGCCATCTCATGCATCCAAAATTTGGACAACATGAAGCTTCTCTTTTTGCAGAGACGCTGCAGGGTGCTGATGGGACTAGATACCACCTAAGAAGTAGTACACACTGGGGTATGTTGTGGAGCAGGAGAGGATGAATTGCAGCTCCTTAACACAATACAAAAGTATCGATGTTTGAGCACAAATGGAAATCGCTGATGTTCGGGAAAACAGGGGACAGCAGACCTCCCTATGCTTGTCTGCCTTGCCTTTTGATAGGCCCTGTCAGTTGTCACCAAAGCTGCAAGACCTCTAAGGAGTGTATGCTGTACAGTAACCAACCTTATAATGGCCCATATGGATATCAGTCAGGGTGACATACTGAAGGTCAGGAACGGGGAAACATAAGAGGACTCAGATGTGACTGGTATGAATCCAGCCTTTGGCCCCTGTTCACCCGTAGTGCACTCTTATGAAGAAGCAGGGTGATGGAGGGCAGCTACAGGTCCCAGTATTGTAGGGTTCTGGTCACTTGTTCAGGGAGCAGCAGCAGCCCTCTTGACAAAAGGGCCTTTTTCTGGGACACAACTGATGATGGTAGATCCTGGCCAGAAAGAGTCACATCATCAGAATTCTTTTGGCCTTTTGTGTCAAACTCAACCATCCCCTCTGTTGAGTACTCAGGGTCAGGCTAAAACCTTTGTAAACCTCTCGGTAGCAATCAAAAAACAACACCAGACACAGCATTTTGTTCAGGAACAGACTAAATGTATTTGTAGGTGCCAATGCTTGCTGGCCAGTAAGGAAGAAGGCAGTGCACACAATGGTGCTCTCAGTCTCTTTCTTCCTGAGTAACTGGTCTTTGAGCCATACATACAATACAGGAATGATGAAACCTCAGCAGAGCTGGAAAGGGACTCACTGCCAAACATGCGCAACAGAGAAATGCAAGGTAGGCACTGTGCCAAATATACGGACATGCAGTGTAGGTAGAAATGAACAACCTGATGAGCAAAACTAACATGGAAGTCAGTACAAACAGAGTGATCTCTAAGTGGGATTTGTACAGCTGTTGAAGCTAGTACAGGCAAAGTCAGATTGGAAGCCTCTGCAGTTCTGAGCAGCTTGTTACCGGGAGAAGCAAGATAGTTCAGTAGGTTTGAGATTGTGTGGATGAAAATTGGAGCTAAGTATGATATCTATGAAGGGCATACATATGGATATACATTTTTTCTCAACAATCCCCCTTATAGAATATTTTTTATCATACATCAGTGTAAAAATATACATATAGTCGGCCTCTGACCACCTCTCAGAAATCCAGCTGTCTGGGGCTTGCTGGAGGTAAGAAGAGGGCTAGTTGGACCCCAGGGACCCTCAAGAGGCAAGGGGACCTCATCCCCCAATGAAGAGCAGCCAGGAGGTACGTTTTCAGAGTGTTGGAGAAAGGGTGCGTGGCCCGGACCACTTCTCAGCAATCCCACTGTGTAGGGCTTACTGGAGGTAACAGGTCGGCTATTTGGCCCCTAAGGACCCCTAGCAGCGAAGGGGACTTCATCCCCCAACCAAGAGCATGCCAGGAAGCGTATTGCAGAGTGGTGGACAAAGGGGGCATGGCCTGGTATCAGAACTCAGCAATCCTGCTGAGTGGGACTTACTGGCGGTAATAGGAGGGGTAGTTGGCCCCCAAGGACATCCTTGGGGGCCAACTACCCCTCCTGTTACCTCCAGTAAGTCCCACACAGTGGGATTGCTAAGAGGTCTTCAGAGGACACGCCCCCTTTCTCCACCACTCTGCAAACCTGCCTCCTGGCACACTACTGGCTAGGGGATGAAGTCCACTTTATTCCTCTCCGCCCACCCTAAAGACATCTGGGGCCCATACAGGTCATATATGGAAGCTCTTTGACAGGCCGCCAGCTCTCAATTGGATCGGGGTATAGTCCCTGAAGGTATGGGGTGATCGGGTACATTCCTCCTATTATCAGCTATGTATTCCTCCAAACCCCTTTATTTTGAGCATGACTCTTAGACTTTGTGTTTTTTATGTCTAGGAGTATCCAATGTTTAAGGTGACTTGCTATTGATTAGCTAAAGCTACATGGGGTGGGCTGGGGAGGGCTTATGGGATTGTGTTTTAATGTTTTGCTGAGCCCATACACTGCAAGACGCATGCCATGTCAAATTTGAAATATTACCCTGCGAGTTTTGCCATTGATAGTTCAATTGACCTGATGCAGACAGTGAACCTCTATGCTTGAATTGCTTTGATATATGCCAAAATGTTAAATAAAGTTAAAAAAAGTCCACTTTATTCCTGAGGGGTCTTGGGGGCCAAGAAGCTCACCTGGTAGCTCCTGTAAGTCCTACGCAGCGGAATTCCTGAACGAGGGTTGGAGGCCCAGTCCCCTTTCTCCACCACTCTTCAAACGTGACTTCTATTTAAAATTTAAAAAAACCTTAGAAATTCACTGAAAAAAAACACAGGTTTCAAAGACGTTACCGTTAGAAATTAGCATTTAAAAAACCTTAGACTTTCACTGAAAAAACCACAGGTTTCAGGGATGTTATAGTTAGAAATCAGCATTTAAAAAACCTTAGAAATTTACTGAAAAACCAAAGATTTCAGGGATGTTATAGTTATAAATTAGCATTTAAAAAACTTTAGATAGTCACTGAAAATACCAAAGGTTAGAGGGACGTTATAGTTAGTCTGGCATTTCACTCGTACAAAACCAGAGAAAATATGCTGTTATAGTTAGCTGAGGTAACTATAACTCGAACGCCCGCAATGCACTGCTTATGGCCTCATATATTACATCACTCATGACATGGTCAGTGACATCACTGATGACATCAATGATGACACCATCCACAGCATCTCTGACGCACCCACTCACACCACTGTAGAATGTTTTAAACACCCACTGCAGTTCCCACACAACCATTCACAAACCCGTTCACAGAGCCATACCTCTCCCACTCACTGATTTATTGATCTATACACACATCCACTCCCTCACCCATACTGCCACTCATAGACCCACTCACTGACTAATACAGCCAGTGACATATCCACTCATACAGGCATGCAGGTGCTGACACACTGAGTGAGTTACCCATAGAACTACTCACACACCTAGGCACTCACCCATACAGTCAATCATGCAGCCACTTACTCATCCAAACAGCTACACACACACCCACTTACTTACTTATACAAATAGGAACACATACTCACTCAGTTATACAGTCACTGACAGAGCATGCACTCGTCTATATAGCCTCTCACACATTCACTCACTCATGAATACAGTCACTCATATACCCCGTCACTCACGTATACTGCCTTTCACATATTTAGTTACTCACTAATACTGACACAATCACCAACACAAGCATACAGACACACTCACTCATTTAATTTTTCACACACGCAACAGTACACCATACAGCAACTGACTCACCCACTTACTGTACCATACAGTCAGTTACACACCTCTTCACCCACAAACACAGACACCCAGACAACCATAGACGTTGTTAGACAACCAATCACTAACTCACATAGCCATTCATGTACTCACTAACACACTCATACACCCACTTAGCCATTTACTGACAGACAGATACACACATTCACACAACCAGTCACTCACACATACATTCACTGAGACACCAAATCACTCACTTATACAGTCAGTCATGCACCCACTGAGTCATCCATACAGTCTCTCATAAACTCACCGATTCGCCTATATAGCTTGGTATATATATTTAACACTCATAAACTTTTAAAAGACACTCACAGTCACTGGATGATGTCATCAGTGATGTCATCAGGGATTTCACTGACCATGTTGTGAGTGATGTAATATATGAGGTCATAAGCAGTGCATTGCGGGTGCTCGAGTTAGAGTTACCTCAGCTAAGTATAACGGCTGAATTTTTCAGGTTTTGTATGAGTGAACTATTACGTCCCTCTAACCTTTGGTTTTTCCATGAATATCTAAGGTGTGGGTAGGTGTGTGAGTAGCTACATGGGTAACTGACAGTGTAAGTGGCTGTATGAGTGTATGAGTGGATATATCAGTGGCTGAATTTGTGCGCGAGTTTGTGTATGGGTGGCTGTATGGGTGACTGTGTGAATGTATGTGTAGACCTATGAATCAGTGAGTGGGTGTGTAAGTACTGTTATGGGTGTGTCAATGGTTTTGAGAATGGTAGTGTGGAAGTTGGAGTGGGTTTTGAAAGGTTATGTTGGGTTCTGGGTGGGTGCATCAGAGATTCTGTGGATGATGTCATCAGTGATGTAATTTGAGATGTCATCAGTGATGTTACTGATCATTAGGGGTGGGCGGAATTTGCCTAATCGCTTTACGGAAATCTCTGCGAAATCGTAAAAAATTTCCGCGAACACGCAGAAAATCCGCAAACACGTGGAATTGCTTGTTTGCAATGCTTTTTTCCTGTTCGCAATTGCTGTTTGCCTGCTCGGGGATAAATATCTCGCGAACACGCATTTTGAGAACGCGAACAAGCAAACAATTTCGCAAAGTCACGTAACGCAGAATTTTGGGCAATTTTGCGTTCTCCGCAGAACACGAAATTACTCAAATTCCGCGAGCGGAACGGAATTTACCGCCCAGGCCTACTGATCATGTCATGAGTGTTGTAGTATGTGAAGTCATAAGCAGTGCACTGCAGGGGCATGAGTTATAGTTAGCTCAGCTAACTATAACTTCTGAATTTCTCTTGTTTTGTACAAGTGAAACCTGTGATCTTTGGTTTTTTCAGTGGCTTTTTACATTTTTTAAAATTCTATTTACTAACTATAACATCACTGTAACTCTTGTTTTTTTCAGTAAATTTCTCAGTTTAAAAAAAAATGCTAATTCCTATCTATAACAACCCTGTAACCTATGTTTTTTTTCAATAACTTTCTATGGTTTTTGAAATAGTAGTCATGTTTGCAGAGTGGCGGAGAAAAGGGGCTGGACCTCCAAACAGCTCTCAAGAATCCCACTGTGTAGGACTTACAGGAGGTTTTCCTGGCCCCCAAGGTCCCTCAGGAGTAAAGTGGATTTCATTCCCAACCAGTAGTGCACCATGAGCCACGTTTGCAGAGTGGTGGAGAAAGGGACATGGTCTCCGAAGACCTCTTAGCAATCCTGCTGTGTGGGACTTACTGGAGGTAACAGGAGAGGTATTTGGCCCCAAGGATATCCTTGGAGGGGGAACTACCCCTCCTATTACCTCCAGTAAGTTCCACACAGGAGGATTGTTGAGACCTGATGGGAGGACCTGCCACCTTTCTCCACCACTCTGCAAACGCACCTCCTGGTGCACTACTAGTAGAGGGAATCCCTTTGGCTATTGAGGGTCCTTGGGGGCCAATTACCCCTCCTGTTACCTCCAGCAAGTCTCAAACAGTGGGTTTGCTAGGAGGTTTTCGTTGGCCATTCCCCTTTCTCCACCACTCTGCAAACATGCCTCCTGGTGCACTACAGTTGGGGGATGAAGTCTCCTTGGCTGTTGAAGTCCTGGCGGGCCAACTATCCCTCCTGTTTCCTCCAGTAAGGTAGATGGCTGAGAGGTCATCAGAGGCCATGCCCCCTTTCTCCACTACTCTTGAAATGCACCTCCTGGTGCACTACTCATTCAGGGAAAAAGTCCACTTTATTCCTAAGACCCTCAGGAGGCAAGGGGACTTCATCCCCCCCCATCGGCAGTGCACTGAGAGACCTGTTTGCAGAGTGTTGGAGAATGGGGGCATGGCCTAAAGCCACCTCTCAGCAATCCTACTGTGTGGGGCTTACTGGAGGTAACAGGAGGTCTTGTTGGCCTCTAAGGACTTTCAGCAGCCAAGGGGACTCTATCCCTCAACCAGCAGCGCACCAAGAGGCGTTTTGCAGAGTAGTGAAGACAGGGGTTGGGGCCTCCAGTGAGTTGCTGTTTTGTTCTCTTTTTGATATTTTAGGAAGAGGGGCACATGGCCGCCTTTCCTTGGACCCTTTTGGGGCCCGGGGACCCCATCTCACAGGACTGAACCTTTTTTTAATGATGCAGGAGCCAGCATTACTTTGACACAGAGGGAGCTGCAGGGAAGGTAGTGGTCGCCAGTTCCGGGGGTCTGCAACAGATCCCCATTACATTTTTTGAGCCTAGGGAAGGCAGTGGTCACTGGGTCTGCGGGGGGGGGACTAGTGAGCCCCCCGCAGTTCATTAAGTATTTGCCCCAGGGAGGTGGTGGTCCCCAGGGCTGCAGGAGCACCAAGCGGGCCCTCCTGCATTTGTAACTTTAATCGCCTGTGGAGGTGGCGATCCCTGGTGTTTCATGGAGTCGAGCGACCCCCCCTTCCTTCTTCATATATATTGGCCTGGGATGTGGTGGTCCCCTGGGCTGGGGGGATGAGCTAGCCCCCAGCAGGTCAATTAAATATTTTTCCTGTGGAGGTGGTGGTCCCCAGGGCTGTGGATCCGCCCAGATACTTAATAAAAGTGTCCCGGGAGGTGGCGTTCCTTGGGCTTTGCTAAGCCCTATGAGGGGGGCCCCTACGCCCCCTACTATATTTAGCATATGCCCCTGGGACCTAACCCACCCATGGGTTTTTCCAAATCAAGGGCAGGTTCCTGCACTTGCTTTTTAATTAAAATGTTGCCACAGATTCACAGATCCCACTGTGAGTCAGCCGCAAAATGTAAAAAAAAATTCTACATTTTTTTAAGTTGGATATCTGAAAAACTACTGAATGGATTTACACCAAATCACAAAAAGCATGTTTGTGGACCAACATCGAGTTTTCTTCAAAATTTGGTGTAATTCCAATCAGCAGTTCGGACTGTAGCCGTGTTAAAAAAAATACAAAATCACAGTGAACTTAACATGGGGAAAACGTGTTTTCGGATCCCCCCTTTTTTCTCAGCCACCACTTGGCGGATCACACAAAAGTTTCAACATAGCAGCTGAAACAAAAAGGGGACGTTTTGGTATACTATGTGGGATTTTTCAGTGGCAAAATTATTGGCAAAATAAAAAACACTTTTCCTATGGAAACTTTGGTCCTAACTATAACTATCCACTAGCTATTGAGATTATATATATATATATATTCACTGAAAAAACCATAGGTTTCACACCGGTTATAGTTAGGAATTAGCATTTAAAAAACCTATTAAATTCACTGAAAAAACCATAGGTTTCACACCAGTTATAGTTAGCTGGAAATTTTACTGATATAAAACCATTGAAATTCCCACGTTATAGTTA
The DNA here is from genome assembly GCF_964263255.1 of Lissotriton vulgaris. Lineage (NCBI taxonomy): Eukaryota > Metazoa > Chordata > Amphibia > Caudata > Salamandridae > Lissotriton > Lissotriton vulgaris. Next base: position 755,424,403 of record NC_141699.1, on the reverse strand, counting down.
GTCGGACTCACTATAACTTGCGCGTGCAATGCACTGCTGATGACATCACATATTACATCACTCATGACATGGTGAGTGACATCACTCATGACATCACTGATGACACCATCCAGTGAATATGTGTCTTTCTGAAAAATAAATATTAGTGAGTTATGTTTAAATATTTAAATACATATATTAGTGTTTCACTTTGTGTATAAGTGGCTACATGTGTTGATAAGTAGCTACATGCGTATGTATATGGGTTATTTGATATTTTTATTAGTATCAGTTTGAGTGTCTATATGGTTTGGTGGGGGTATTACTTAGCACATAGATGCATGAGTGACTGACTCTTTGTTTGTATGTGTTTTGAAGACAGCATATGTACAGGACTGTATGGGTGGATGAGTGTCTATATGTGTTTGTTAGTGAGTGAATGACTGTCTCACTAGTGTCTTTATCAGTAACTACATATGTTTTAATCTAGTATATATGAATATTGATGTATATAAGTGAGTATATGTGAGAGTAAGAGATTGTAAGAGTTCCTGTTTAAATAAGTAGTTCTTTGACCTTCTGCCCCTCTCGGCCAGGAAAACAGTTGCAGTGGCCTTAATTAACTCTAGGCTGGACTATTGCAATGGACTCTATGCTGGAGCAAATAAGATCGTTCTCCACAAGTTGCAGATGGTCCAAAATGCGGCAGCCCGCCTTGTACTGCGTCTGCCCCGTAGATCGTCAGCCTCAACAGCCCTGAATATTTTGCATTGGCTGCCAATTGGGAAGAGAATTCTATTCAAACTTCTCCTAACCACTTTCAGGGCTTTCCACCAACGTGGACCAACCTACCTACAAAAGGGGTTCAAAAGATACCACCCAGCGCGTTGCTTGAGATCCACAAACCAGAACCTACTCTCTACACCCCATTTCAAACTGACCACTAAAGGTGGCAAATCCATCTTCGTTTTGGGAACTAAGGCCTGGGATAAACTCCCCCTCTCCCTGCGGTCTTTCTCTCAAGAAGCCCCCTTCAGGAAGGCATTGAAAACCTGGATCTTCTCTCTGCCTGATGCCATGTGCCGGACCCTGGTGTAATGTGTGTGAAGAGATTAGGACATCTTTTTCCTTTCCAACTCTCCATCTGAGTTGTGTAATGCGCCAAGATACTCCTTGGAGTGGAAGTAGCGCGGTAGAAATGACCAAAAAGAAAGAAAGTATGTGTTTCTATAAGTGATTGTTTAAGAGAATAAATATGTGTAATTTTCAATAGAAGTAAGGTGGAAGTGTGTGTATAACTCTATATTCAAATAAATGGTTGTTCAATAGTTTATTTGCACGTGTGAATATGTGTGTGAGTAACTTTTGGATGAATGTCGGTGTGTAACAGGATGTATAGGTGTATCTCTTCATATGATGAGTGAGTATATGTATGAGTGACTATATAGAACTGTTGGTGAATGAGTGGATGTGTATATAGATAGTGGAAGTACAGAATTGCTTGTTGTAACTGATATAGGTATGTCCATTTTTTAAAAATTTCAGTTTCTATTTTTGAATATGTGTCTCAAGGGTTACTTTACACTGAGAGGAGGTCTGTCACTGTGTCACAAGGATGGTGTCATCAGTGATGTCATGAGTGATGTCACTCACCATGTCATGAGTGATGTAATATGTGATGTCATCAGCAGTGCATTGCACGCGCAAGTTATAGTGAGTCCGACTAACTATAACGTGGGAATTTCAATGGTTTTATATCAGTAAAATTTCCAGCTAACTATAACTGGTGTGAAACCTATGGTTTTTTCAGTGAATTTAATAGGTTTTTTAAATGCTAATTCCTAACTATAACCGGTGTGAAACCTATGGTTTTTTCAGTGAATTTCATAGGTTTTTTAAATGCTAATTCCTAACTATAACTGGTGTGAAACCTATGGTTTTTTCAGTGAATTTCATAGGTTTTGTTAATGCTAATTCCTAACTATAAGTTTCACTTTATAAATAAGACTGTTAGCACTCTAGTTGTTCTTTTTAACACTCTGGTACATTCTGTCATTGGGCTACAGTTGGGCTACATCTAGTTGAAATTTGGGCTACATTTACAATTTTTGGTCTCTGGTGGCCATCTTTGGGCTACATTGGGCTACTTTGGGCTACATTTGGGCTACATTTTGGCTCTAACATATATTAAGCCCAATGTAGCACAATACATATTTTTATAAAGTTAATTTTTTTACAAACCACTTCAGAATAGGGCTACCTGTCCCTACAATTATCCCATTTTTTTTTTTTTAATTTTTGGGGGGAGCGCTCCCGGAGCGCGCCCCGGAGTGCGCCCCGAAAAGCGTATTTCTGAAAAGCGCCCCCTTGCGCGCTCCGGGGAGCGTCCCGTGAGCGCCAATATCGCAAACGAAAACATGATCGTGACGTATCGCGTAGCCGCGACCGCGTGATACGCACGGCGTAAGCGCACCCGGAAGTACTCGAGCGAATACGATCGCACAACGTAAACTTCCGACGTGCTTACGCTGCGCGCCCCCGGGCGCGCCCCGGGCGCGTAGCGTAAGCGCGTCGGGTCATGTGAGCAGAAAATAACACTTTTCATTGGTTCATAACAGTTTTAGTTTCATAATGATGAAGCCCCTGGTCTTGTGACCTGAAAATAACACTTCTCATTGTTTCAGGACAGTTTTTTTTTCTAAATGATGAAAGACCCCACCTTTTTTCCTTATTCTGACTTTGTCCTTTGACTGAGGAAGACCTGTTTGTTGCTCTCTCTACTTTTTTGCTCCAAATAATGGCTTCAGTAGTAGCATCAGCTGGTGCATCTGCCCCACCACCACCACCACAACCACCAAGAGGACCAGCTCCAAATTATATTGGTGGTCAAGAACAGGAGGAGGAGGAAGAGGAAGAGGAGGAGGGGAGAAGAAGATGGCTGCCAGAAGAAAATACACCTTACAAACCCAAACCACACATTGTATGGCAGTTTTTTTCAATCCCAGAGGGGAAAAAAAAGGTGAATGCGCCCAAGGTGACTTGCCTCATCTGCAATGATGAACTTTCACGGGGCAACCCAAACAAAAAATATTCTTTTGGTAACTATACCATGATTCGGCACATGACCAGAAAGCACCCAAACAACTACTCTCGTGCAGAGTTCAGGGAACTGGCCAGTAACCTCCCCCAGTCATCAAGGACCCCCTCCCAAAGAAACCAACCCACCTCATCAGAACCAGAAACATCCGAGGTGATGCCTTGCATTCAGCCGAGATTTGCTGATTTTAAAATCACTTGTTCTGCATGTGGCAAGCTTATCGCCTATGGCGAAAAAAGCGTTAAGCTCATCGTCCTTGCAGGTGATAATCACAAGTGCCCCAAAAAGAAGTAATTTTTTGGGTTTTTTGTTTTTTTGCTCCAGTTGAGCCAGTTTCAATTCCCTTTTTTTGTTTCTCCCCCTAAAAAAATACAAAAAAAATATAAAACTGTTTTGAAAAGCCAAAAAAAGTTCAAAAAGTTCAAAAAACACAAAAAAAATATAAAACAACAAAAAGAAGAAAAAAAAAAGTTCTTTTTAGAACTACCTCCAATTTCTAAATCAAAACTTCATTTTTTAAAAACTCTGTCATCTTTTTCCCTCATTTTACGCTCCCCGGTGCGCTACCTGGTGCGCGTACCGGGCGCTTCCCCCGCGCAAAACGAAAAAAAAAAAAATATTTTAAATGCCCCGCGGGGCCCTTTTATAGCCCCCACATCAAACCTAGGGGGTCAAAGGGGTCTATCCCTGACGCCTTATGGTCAGTTCCCCCTTTGTTTTAGCCACCTCTTATGTCTCGATTTTACTGAGACACAAGATGGCGGCCGCTCTGGACTGTTTCGAATGTTTACATACACCCGAGAGCCAATCAGCTTTCCATGCGCACCTCGCGTCACGCGCCCGGAGCGCTCCCTGGTGCGCGCACCGGTGCGCTGCTATAGATATATATATTTTTTGTAACCTAAATTACTCAAAATCCACTGGAGCACATATCTTGAGACATAGCAAAGGCACATCGGGCTACCAGTCCCTACAATTTGGCCAAGTTTGGTGGAAATCCATTCAGCCGTTCGGGCTAAAAGTGAAATCGACCGCCCTATGGAAATTAACATGGGGAAAACGCGTTTTGGGACCCCCCTTTTATCTCGGCCCCCGCTTGACGTATCCCCCCCAAACTTTCAAGGAAGGACCGGAGCTCGAGGAGGCCATTTTCAGGAAATTTTCAGGCAGATTCGTCAACCGGTGCCAAAGTTATTCCAAATAGAATTTTGAGATTTAACATTGAAAAAAATCCTAACTATAACTACCTACTATATATATATATCTTGCAGTTTCCGTATCAGTAGACACAAAACTACAATCCCAGTAGTAAAGAAGATACGGACACGGACCTCAATTCAGTACTGTTACTTTATTTTCGGTGCTCAAGCGTCACAACGCGTTTCGGTCCCGCCTTGGACCTTGATCACATGACACAGTGTGAAGGGTCACATGGGTTTAAATACTCTGTTAGCGGTGATGACATCAACACAATACCGCAGGTAACCATAACCATAGACATAAAAGAGTTACAAAGGAACCAAACCACAGTTCATACCGGTGTTTGATTCAATATGTCAATAAAAATGGTACATAAAACCCAAGTAAGTCAAAAATGATTTTTTTGAAACATGATAAAGTGCAATAGTGAACATAAATAAAGTTAAGTTAAAAACTAGTTTTACCTTATTCAATAAAGTGCCCGTGCAAGTGCAAAAACAGGTTAATTTCAGTAGGTGCACTATAATGATTACAAGAGTTTCTACAATTTTGAGCCCAAAATTGGTTACATATAATGCGCAAAAAGATTGCGAATGACGGTGTAAATACCCGAGCTTTACCATCTTTAAGGATGAGCTTGTTTGTCACATGGACATATTCAGGAAAATTTCAAGAAAATATAAAAGATTTGGTTAAAGGATTTTGGAGCCCCAATAAAATAAATTTCGAAAGTTCAGTTACATAAGCATTCATTATTTTATAATTAGAGGTTGATTTGGAAAGGTTTGACTCATCAAACACATTTCATGATATACATTTCTGAATCATAGCAGTAATCCCATTATTTTCACACTCATGTGGTGGCTGATTTGGTTGCACAAGGTAAGTGGATGCCCACAGTGGTAGAAAGTATAGACCTTCATAGGATGATCTCATACTGTTATGTATATGCATGTTAATAATTGTTAAAATACATCCTATATTTCATATAAATATAAATAACAATATAAATATGGGTAAAAGTAGGATAAAATTGCATATACAATGTGTGGACAAACCGCAACACTAATATTAGCCCCAAGAGAGTCTATATATAAGAGAAAACTGTACCAAAATCAATAGTAGATGAGATGCTGACAACTCAAATCAACCATGAAGCTGTATTGCTATGCCAGATACATACGATGTGAGAAGGCCTACAAACAGGTGGATAGATCTTCGGTCATATTTAAACCTGTAGGCTGTTTGGTATTAAGCTCGAGAATATATCTTCTTTCTAACTGACGCAGTTTTTCTTCGCGGTTACCACCCCTTCTACTGGCTGGTACCGAGTCAATTACAAAGAAACTAAGTTCCCGGCTGTTGGAATTGTGTACAGATTTAAAATGCCTGGCCACCGGATATGTGTTATCTTGGTTAGATATAGCCCTGAGGTGTTGTAAGATGCGCTTATGTACTTGGAGTTTAGTACTCCCCACGTACATAAGTTTACAGGGACAAGATAACACATATACTGCAAATTCTGTTTTGCAAGTTAAAAGCTGTTTTATCTTATGTTTTTTGTGGTCAAAGGGCGAAGTATATGATTTCGTATTCACACCCTGCTTGCAGGCCTTGCATACTTTGCAGTTATAGAATCCGCTGTGAGTTTTAAGCCAGTCTGTGGATTCTATCACTTCTGGACTGGTCTTTATAAGTTCATCCCTCATGGAACGGCCTCTACTGTAAGTGATGGATGGTCGCATCGGTAGGGTACCACCGATGACCGGATCACAAAGTACCAGGGGCCAGTATTATTATATAAATATATATATATATATATTACCTACTGGCGGTCGCCAGTAGGTATATATAGTTAGGATTTTTGAAAATTCTATGTCTAATAACTTTGGCGTTTGTGGACGGAATTGGCTGAAATTTTCAGGAAAATGGAAAATTTTGTTTCTGAGCAGCCCCTGAAAATTTGGGGGGGTTTCGTCAAGGGGGGGCCGAGAAAAAAGGGGGGTCCCAAAACGCGTTTTTCCCATGTTAATTTCCATAGGGCGGTTGGCTTCACTTTTAGCTCGAACGGCTGAATGGATTTGCACGAAACTTGGCAAAATTGTAGGGACTGTTAGCCCGATGTGCCTTTGCTAGGTCTCAATATATGTGATCCAGTGGATTTTGATAAATTAACGTTCAAAAATATATATATATCTGTGACAGCGCTCCGGGTAGCGCTCCAGTTCGCGTACTTGACGCGTAACGGAACTTTGCGAAGCGAAGCTGATTGGCTCTCCGGTGTCTGTCAACATTCTAAACAGTCCAGAGCGGCCGCCATCTTGTCTCTCGGTAGGATCGAGAGACAAGAGGAGGCCAAAACAAAGGGGGAAATGACCATAAGGGGGCATAGTAGATCCACCCTGACCCCCTAGGTTTGATGTGGAGGCTTTAAAAGGGCGGTGGTAATCTAAATGATGAGGAGAGGGGAGGGGGGGGGCAGCGTTCAAAGCACATCAGCGTGCATAAACACGAAAATGTTTTTATCTACCACGTACTTGACTTTTCTCTCTGAGATGCATTCCCTTGTGTTTCAGCACTGGTAGTCTGTTCATTACATAGATCGCCCGAGGGCGGTAGTACAGACCGCGCGTAGGAAAGGGTCAAAAGCCAGGGGTATAGGAGTATGTAACAAGCGAGCCATTTAATTGAAAAAACTAAACGTGACAAACGGTTGCAGGATCAGTGAAGGTTGATTTTATAATTGAAAGTATAACAGGATCAGTTACAATGAAATCGTCCATACGCACACCATGGGCGAGTATCATGGGTAACATTATTTCGAAGCTTTATTAATACAATAATCAATAATGAAAAATTGACATCAATAGGGTTGTCCGTATTCCCAGTCAGTACCCTTCCCCGCCCGCCATGTGCACAAAGACCGCATACATCCCCCATAACGTCAAGGCTAAGTAACTAGAACGTCATAAGGAGTTGCAAGTCGCTCCCATACTGGCGCCATTTTGGTCGAGGCCAGGCAGGTCCAGAGTATAGTTCAATGTCTCCAATAAGTAGCGGCAGGACCAGAATCCCTTTCGGCAGTTCTGGCTTCGTCATTACGAGCACTAGAAAACAAGACATACTGGGCAATACCACCCTTGACGCAGCCCTTTATGCTACAAGATGGTGTCTTCCATTCAGAAAATATTGTTGGCAGCATTTTGAAAGGAAAGATAAACGGCCGTTCTCCTAGTGAGTCTCACATTGTTACATTTATGAAGAATGTTGAAGAGTAGTATGTTGAAAATCTGAAGCCATCGTTCTACAAACTCTCAACCAGCCTTGGATGGAAAAATCCTGAAGAATGTACAAACTGAAAACCAGTTTTTGTCTGCATAGCATCAGCAGCAACACTTGAGTCAGCTTTGTGTGAAGCCGCCATCTTGATCCAATCAATACCGTCCCCCTGCACACATTCAGGGACCAGGCCGCAGGACGTGTCTTCAGGTCAAACGGATTGTGGGACAAGGTCCAGAATGGAAGAGTCACCAAAAGGCAAAAAGTTCCGCCGGACCCCGGGAGCCGGCCGCCTATGTCGGGGGCGATCTCAGGCCACACCAGGGCAACAAGACTTGGGGAGGGGGCAGGAGCCAAGCGCCCCCTCCCAGTCCGCGCTACCACACCGCCCCTCGGGGTCCTCCGTCAAGCGGTTCAGGGAGGCACCGCAGGCAGCGGTTCTTCAGATCAGTGGCTCTCACCGGCAAGGCTCCCCTCCGTTAGCAGCGATCGTTGGCGCTGTGGTTGCGGCCGGAGGCCCCGCCTAGTCAACGCCCCGGCCTCTCCATGTCGTAGGCCGCAAGAGTGGGCGCAACTCAGCTGGCCGAGCGAGGAATACCGTCCCCCTGCACACATTCAGTGACCAGGCCGCATTGCGAGGGCACCGCAGGACGTGTCTTCAGGTCAAACGGATTGTGGGACAAGGTGCAGAATGGAAGAGTCACCAGAAGGCAAAAAGTTCCGCCGTACCCCGGGAGCCGGCCGCCTATGTCGGGGGCGATCTTAGGCCACACCAGGGCAACAAGACTTGGGGAGGGGGCAGGAGCCAAGCGCACCCTCCCTGTCCGCGCCACCACACCGCCCCTCGGGGGCCTCCGTCAAGCGGTTCAGGGAGGCACCGCAGGCAGCGGTTCTTCAGATCAGTGGCTCTCACCGGCAAGGCTCCCCTCCGTCAGCAGCGATCGTTGGCGCTGTGGTTGCGGCCGGAGGCCCCGCCTAGTCAACGCCCCGGCCTCTCCATGTCGTAGGCCGCAAGAGTGGGCGCAACTCAGCTGGCCGAGCGAGACTTGGGGAGGGGGCAGGAGCTAAGCGCCCCCTCCCAGTCCACGCCACCACACCGCCCCTCGGGGGCCTCCGTCAAGCGGTTCAGGGAGGCACCGCTGGCAGCCGTTCTTCAGATTAGTGGCTCTCACCGGCAAGGCTCCCCTCCGTCAGCAGCAATCGTTGGCGCTGTGGTTGCGGCCGGAGGCCCCGCCTAGTCAACGCCCCGGCCTCTCCATGTCCTAGGCCGCAAGAGTGGGCGCAACTCAGCTGGCCGAGCGAGACTTGGGGAGGGGGCAGGATCCAAGCGCCCCTTCCCAGTCCGCGCCACCACACCGCCCCTCGGGGGCCTCCGTCAAGCGGCTCAGGGAGGCACCGCAGGCAGCGGTTCTTCAGATCACAACAGAGTCTCCTGCTCGATCGATTGAGCTGGCCGAATCAGGCAACAAGAAGGTGTGGGGGGGGGCACCTCTTGCTCAACCACCACCTGAGGAGGTGGTACTCTCTTCCTAGGAGGTGGTGGCGGTGGTGGGGATGCACCAGCTGAAGCTACAACACTTGCTATTGCTAAGTGATGAAAAAAGGTCTTCCTCTCACAAAGATGAAAGTCAGAGTGAGGAAACAAGGAGGGGTTTTCATCATTTGGGACAAAAAATTGTTCTAAACCAATGAAAAGTGTTATTTTTAGGTCCCATGACCTAGCCTTACATCATTAGGAACCCAAAAGTGAAATGAACCAATGAAAAGTTTTATTAACAAGTCACATGACCTGTTATGCTTACGTTACGCGCTCCGCGCCGCGCCCCGGATCGCTTCCGGGAAGCTGCGCTTCGCGCCTCGCGCACCGGAGCACTTCCGGGTGCGCTAACGCGGCGCGTCATATGACGCATTACGCGACAACGCGATACGTCGCGGTTACGCGACGCGTCACGATGTTGTTTTCTAACGCGGCAGTTGCGCAAACAGAACGTTTATCGGCCGGGCATATGGAATACATACACATTCATACCATACAATCAGGGCATGTACGCACAGGCACACCATACAATTTTTCACGTTCCCAGTGATGGTCTGCACTCCATGCAATATCTCACAGCGCTTGTCTATGTCTTTCCTTACATGGAGCACGGTGCGGTCCATGTCCACTCCATTCTTCAGTCGGAACTCCGATGTAACCTACAGAGGAGAAAAGAAAGGGGGGGATACAGCATTCAGAGGATGTCAGCGCGCGCAAACACGAAAAAGTTTCTACTTACCATGTATTAGACTAGCTGCAGGAACGTGTGATACAACAGATCTTGGCTATCCCTTTCGCATTATTTTTCTGTGTAACATATCCTCCCCTTCTTATGATGCCAATAAATGTTTCATTTTGTTTGTCTATCAATTCGAGTTCCCTCTTCGTGTATTTGTTTCTCAATTAGTCTTATTTTATGGGACAAAATACCACACCTTACATTCGGCAGATACCTTAAGCTACGGTCGACCATTTTCTAACAATTCTGGAAAAAGGGCAGGTGTGACGGATACAAATTTAAATCAATCCTGAATTCAGGCAAAGGGTCTGCATTATCTGTCTTCTATTGTTTGGGAATAACAGCCATTATTCTAAAACCTTACCAACCTAGACGATTGTTATGACGCTGATTCCATACTTCCTTCGAAAACTCTTTTTTGCAAAAATGTCAGTATACAAATACGGGCCTACAACCACGTGGGCCGGCCACGGAGCAAACTGGAATCGTATATGATGAGGGGACCTTTACACTGTAGAAAAATGTAACGGGCAGGCCATTAGGTTGCAGGAATTAAGGTGTCTAACAGTTACAATGAAATTATCTAGATATACATTTGCGGGCAAGTACCATGAGTAACGTTAATTCGAACTTTCAATAGTACAGTAATGAATAATACATCAGAACTTAATATCAATAGGGATGTCCAAATGTTCAATCAGTACCCGTCCCCGCCCGCCATGTGCTCCAAAACTGCATACATATCTCGTGATATCAAGGCTGAGCAACCAGTATACATCAAGGAGTTGCGAGTCTCATTTATACCGACGCCATTTCGGGCGAGGCCGGGCAGGTCCAGAATATAGTCAAAATGTTTCCACCAACCAGCGGTCAGAACAGAACCCCTTTCAGCAGTCCAAAAAGTTCAGTTAAATGACAACAGAAGGGACAGGCAACAAGAACCATCAGTCAAAGAGGGGAGGGCAAGTTCTTCTCTACCGGGTCACGTTGGGGCTCCACCGGAACTGATCGAATTGGAAGTCTACAGTGTTTCTGGATGTTTCAGACTGAAGCTGGCATCAGCATGAGAGCACCCCGTTGCTACGTCGTGGCCATTCCGCGAGCAATCATGGCAGTCGCTCCCCACCGGAAGTCTGCGGGAGTCGGGGGCCCCGGTGACTCTTGTAGAATCTTCAAGGCTGAGGGGACGCTTTTGGGAATGGGGCCCATGCCCTAGCAGTCAAGCGTCCGAGTTCCAGGGCTGCCCAGAGCCATCCTTGCAGGCCAGGCCCAAGTCTGTGGAGCCGACCGCCATTTCCTGAGCTCCGTGGCAGCCGCCTGTTGCTGTACCGCAAGAGTGGGTGCAATTCAGCCGGATGGCGGGTGAGACGCTGTAATAGCAAGAGCAGGCGTAATTCAGCTGGCCGAGCGAGGCACTGTGCCGCAGGAGCGGGCGAGTGAAGCGCTGGGGTGTAGCTGAGAAACCTCCACCTGGGGAGGTGGGGGAGGCTCGTTCGCACCGCCTCTCCCTTCCAGTGCACCCCACGCCGTCTCCTGGCGCAGGTATATGTGATGGTTGGACCAGGGCACCGCAGGACGTGTCTTCAGGTCAAACGGATTGTGGGACAAGGTCCAGAATGGAAGAGTCACCAAAAGGCAACAAGTTCCGCCTGACCCCGGGAGCCGGCCGCCTATGTCGGGGGCGATCTCAGGCCATACCAGGGAAACAAGACTTGGGGAGGGGGCAGGAGCCAAGCGCCCCCTCCGAGTCCGCGCCACCACACCGCCCCTCGGGGGCCTCCGTCAAGCGGCTCAGGGAGGCACCGCAGGCAGCTGTTCTTCAGATCAGTGGCTCTCACCGGCAAGGCTCCCCTCCGTCAGCAGCGATCGTTGGCGCTGTGGTTGCGGCCGGAGGCCCCGCCTAGTCAACGCCCAGGCCTCTCCATCTCGTAGGCCGCAGAGTAGTCGGGGAGAAATCCCGGGAACGGCGGCATGCATTTGGATCGATGTTGCAGCAGGCTGCCATGTAAATAGTTATTTAATAAAACGTTTTTCCCTGTTACTTTGCTGGTGTGTTGTATATATTTATAATATTTGCATAGGGTTTGTCGTTATTTTGGGCGGGGTGGGCGGCGGAGCCGAGCTGTCTTGCAGCCATCATGGCGTCGAGCTCAGTTCCTCTCACTAGTTTCATATTTCTCATGAGGGGTTGTTCCTAATGTTTCTATTTTAGCGAGGTCAAAAAGAGATCCCATTAGTGGCCTACTGAATTTGCTTGATTCCTTTTGTTTTTTCTAACGATTTTTCACTATCTGCAAAGACTAAACAGAGTATTGCGACTCTGTGCTTGTTTGTAAATAGAGAATGAACCAAAGAGAACCAATTTCAAAACAGTAAATGCTTGGATAACAATCAATCAAATGGAGAGGGAAGCAGGCACGACGGATTACAACGGGGGCAAAGGCCTGCGTTACCTACCCTTCACTATCTGCAAAGAGAGAATACTCCTAAAAGAAAAGAGGGGGGGGGGGCAGCGTTCAAAGCACATCAGCGTGCATAAACACGAAAATGTTTTTACCTACCACGTACTTGACATTTTAAAGCTTTTGATATTTGCTATTAAAAAACCATTGAAATTCACTGAAAAAACCATAGGTTATAGACCATATATAGTTAGGAATTAGCATTTACAAAACCTTGAAAATTCACTGAAAAAACCATGGGTTATAGACCATATATAGTTAGGAATTAGCATTTACAAAACCTTATTTTACTCACCCAAAACCATTGAAATTCCATATATAGTTAGTTGCACTAACTATATATCGCGCACCCGCAATCCACTGCTGATGATGTCACATATTACATCATTCATTACATGGTCAGTGACATCACTGATGACATCACTGATGACATCTCAAATGACATCACTGATGACATCACTGATGACATCTCAAATGACATCACTGATAACATCTCAAATGACATCACTGATGACATCACTGATGACATCTCAAATGACATCACTGATGACATCACTGATGATATCATTCATGTGACAAGCCTTAAACTCCCCTTTTACTACGTGTAAGTCACACCTAAGGTAGGCACTAGGGACCTAATAGGGCAGGGTGCTGTGTAAGTAAAAAGGTGGGGCATGTACTTTTAAGTTTTAATTCCTGGTAGCGTCAAACAAACACATTTATTTTTTACTACTGTGAGGCCTGCTACTTTCATATTCAGTGACGCTTTACTGGTAAAGTTAGTTTTCGCATTACTATTTTCTATATGCCACATTTAGATCATAAGCATTTCTCTGCTACTACAGTTCTGTGTGTATGCAGCCTGTCCCCAATACACTTCTAGGTTGAGTGACAGTAACATTTTCTTGTCTTCTCTCTCCCTTTCCACACTAGTGCGCAAACTATTTTGCATATTTTAGACAATTTCCCCTTTTTATTATTAATCGGGTTTTATAGAGCGCAAACAACCCGGAGGCCTCGTAGCGCTATTTACTCCTTTTTACTTGGGAAGGAGGGCTATCTGGTTAATAAATCATTCTCATCTGACAGCTATTTAAACAACATTCTAGTGGGCTTACCACCTTCCCTTTTCCTCATATAAGTCACCCCTAAGGTAGGCACTAGGGAGCTAATAGGGCAGGGTGCTGTGTAAGAAAAAAGGAGGGGCATGTACTTTTAAGTTTTACATATCCGTAGCGTCAAACTCATACATTTGTTTTTTACTACTGTGAGGCCTGCTTCTTTCATATTCAGTGACGCTTTACTGGTACTGGGGTCCCTTAAAAAAACCCAGGCACAGGCTCTTCTGCGTGGGTTACGATCGCCCCAAAGGGATCAGCCACTGCCAGCTAATACTACTGGCATGAAGTAACTCGCAATTATCTCCTCAGTCGCCTGTTTCACTGCCAGCTGTATTTTAAGCATTGAAGGGCCACAGCGACAGGGTACTCACTTTCACTCACCAGTGTGACATTTCACACTATCAGAGAAACGGTCACCATTTGTCAGGCTCAAACATTTGCAAACCTCTGAGGAGCAACCACAGAACAACAGAAGACACCGCAGTTTGCTCAGGAACAGATGAAATGTATTTGTAGGTACCAATAGTTTCTGGCCAGCAAGGAAAAAGGCAGTGCACACAATGGTGCTCTTAGTCTCCTTCTTCCCTGAGTGACTAGTCTTTGAGTCATATATACAATACAGAGATGCAACCTCATCAGAGCCTGAAAAGGACTCAGTTCCAAATATGGGCAACAGAGAAATGCAAGATAGGCACTGTGCCAAATATACAACCATTCAATGTAGACAGAAATGAACAACCTGATGAGGAAAACTAATGTGGAAGACAGGAAAAGCAAAGTGATCTCTAGGCGAGCTCTGGACAGCTGTTGAAGTATGTCCAGGCAAGGTCAGATTGAAAGCCTCTGCAGCTCCGAGCAGCATGCTACAGGGAGAAGTGAGGTAGTTCAGTAGGTTTGAGATATTGTATGTGAAAACTGTAACGAAGTATGATATCTATGACGTGCATACATATGGATATATATATTTTTTCACAACACTCAGCCTCTACCTGTAGTCCCTTTGACCGTGAACATCCAACTCTCAAGGTCTGTACACTCTCCCTCCCTCTTCATCCTCAGTGGTGATACTTTCTTCCTTTGCCTGTCAAGAACTGAGGCCCTAAACCTTGTTCAGCCCTGGTGATGTTGTTCGCCCCTTTTTAACTGGCAGTCGCGAAAAAAGAATAGTGAGAACATAAAGATTCATGGGACCACATGTCTACTACTTCATGGACATTACATACACAATGTTAGTGTTACAATGGTCACATTATCATGTACTTTGACTATGGGCAACAAAGATATAGCTGAAGCGCAAGGTACTCCCCCCCTCCAACATAAATCTTTGTTAGAAATCTACAATGTCATCTTTGCACATGTTGTGCCGTCATTTACTCAAGCAATGTCACCTTTAAATTTCCATGTGATGGCAAACAGTAATATAGCCATGATTCTGAGGGCAACTGACAATAACTAATGGTGGAGTGGCATGCATGGCTATCAGTTGTACATGGAATGGTGGCATCTTTGAAGTGCACAATTTGTGAATGAAATAATGATTAACTTTCTGCATGTACCACAATGTCACAATTGCAGAGAGGTCTATTTCACATTGGCTATGGCCTGACATGCCAGATGAGACATCAGAATATGTCCCATGGGAACTTAGTAATACAAAGTCATAACAATACATTGTATGGCCATGGTGACAAGGATAGTCTTGTGAAAGCTGTGTGTCATCTATTATGACAAAGGGCTCGATTACGATGCCGGATGGAAAAGCCATCCGTCCACTATGGTGTCGGAAAAAATCCACCCACATGACCCGCTGCATGTCCGTCCGTCAAATTACGATGCCATGTATGCCAAATCAGACCGCTGTGGTAAGATGAAACAAAATACTGTCCACCACGGATGGATAAGCTGCAAATCCGACAACGGTGGTGGGAGAAAGCTGTTCAACGGCCTGGAAAGGTGGCTCCTGCCCCGGTATGACCACACAGGCAATTACGATGAGAATGCGGGCATTGCGGACCGATCACTGAGTCCGACCACCACACACGCACATAGGCCAAATGAATGGTGGATGTAACCACCTCTGCAACAATGCCCGAAGTGTGCCTGTAACCCCTGCTGCCCTTAATCACAACACACACGCCACAATGATACACCCCAACTTGCTCCTAGCAAGGAAAGACATGCGCAGCATTGAAGAGATATCTGGAGGTCACCAAACATGTTGACACACCCACATACCACAGTACAAAACCAACCCGTCCTGATGTAGTGTAGTTCCTATATTCCCAATAGGCTCTGCGCATTGGAATAATATATACTGTAGTTTAGACGTAGGACTGAAGTCGACTAGGTCTCTACCGAATATATTAAACTTAATAGTGAGTGCCAGCTAGCTCAGAGGTCACTAGAACCTTTCTCGAATTCACAAGAAAGGATTAGTTTCTGACAACCGCATAAACATGACAACTTTGTTTCCCAAGAATAAGAAATCAAATCTCTAGAGTCGCGGAAACAATAGATAACTATTTTACTCAGTCAATCGTGCATTCTTCGTTTCACCAGAGATGCAGAGAAATAGAGAGACGGGCGTTTTCAATAAAAGTATTTATTGAACAGTCTTCTTTCTCAAGCATTGGAAATGAACTGCTACAATCGTAATACTGGTTATAAAGTACAATGCATATAATACGAACAGTATTATGAAGTAGTACTGTAAAAGCATGATATGGTATCTAAGCCATAAAAGTGCATAAAATGTATAAAGTATATACAGTTCCCAGATACCCGCAAGGGTAAGCCCGAAACACTGGAGCTGGATTTCTCAGCAAGAGAAAAGACAGCGTCTCTCTCAGTGCGTTAGCTGGAGGGTCGGCTTCCTTCGGCACTTGCTGCTGCAGGGTGTCGGGCAAGTAGATAGTCGATCTGCTCCAAACCACTGTGTGTTTGACTGGGCAAACCTGGGCATATTTATACTTTGAAGGTGCCAAGTTTGACGCATGTTTAGACTTAATATCGTCACTCAAAGGCTAAATTCTTGGAAAACGCCAGGAGTTCTTGGAGAACTTAATATTCAAGCAGGGGGAAGTTCCTAGCTGCTGAAGGCGGATTTTTCCAAGAATTTGTTGTTAATTCTCGGAACCTAGTGGAAGTAGCCATGCCGTATTTGGCCTGTGTGGCTTAGACCAAATAGGGTAGTGATTTCTATGCCTATATAAGGATATGATAAAGTATACCTATATAAGGGCATGAGTCGGGAAAATTACACTAGGGGCCTAGATTCGATTACAACACTGAGACCAACATCCTTTGCACACCACAAGCCGAGACAGAGAGACAGGACACCATTTACTCACACAGCACAACATCACACCCACCTATCTCCACACAACAACACTCTCACACACACACCTCACACACCTCACACGTCTCCACCACCACCTTGCACCCTTCGCCCCTCGCCCATTTGCACCATGCCCCCCAAGAAAAGGCCTAAATCCACAGACTCAGATTGGAAAGTGATGGTAGGCAAGACAATCAGGGGAGACCCACATTTGTCTGTGAACCTGGCCAAACACACCCCACTTGTGCGCAACAATCAGACGTGGCCAAGGATCCACAGCAAAGTCAATGACATCAAGAGGCGGTGGCTCAACCTCAAGGGCCGGCCCAATCTTCGGCCCCAGAGGACCCACACGGTGGCTCAGTAAACTGGTGGTGGCCCTCCCATTCCACCACTAACCTTCACTGAATGGGAGGAGAAGGTGCCTGCCATAACGCATCCAGAGAGTCTCTCAGGTATTGCGGGGGGACCAGAGGCTGGTAAGTACTAACAAAATGAGCACATCACACTGCAATGTACTGTTGTGCACAACAAGTGAGCCCCAATCGCCCGCCCACATCAAACTGATGTGGTATGCATGCGTGCAATATGAATGGATCACAAGGACAGCCTTTCCTTACTCAGCTTCACCCCACAGTTAGGTGGTCAGCTCATGGATCTGACCTCCCTCCCAAACAGCTTGGCTCACACTCCCCAACCCACTGCCATGTGGCAGCTAACACTGTTGAGAGTTGCTCTGAACAGGTTGCTGGCCATCTTACTGGAGAGGGGCTGTTGAGACCTGACAGCAAGACTACAACTCCCACAAGGCCCTCTGTCTCCCCTCACAAACAGAATGGAGCCAAATGACCCCCACATCCCGCACTTGGCAGCCAACTCTGGAACCCACCATAAGTTTTAGGCATTGCACATACAGCTAATGCCATTGAGAGGCAACAATAGTCACAATGTCATTGATGAAGTCACATTTAACAGCAGAGCAAAATACAAGAATGCGACCACAAAAAGCCAATATGCAAGTCCCATTGCCTCAAAGCAGAATGACTCGGCTCAACACAACACATGCATTGAAACTCTGTGAGCCCTCACAAACCACAGGAGGAAAGCACAAAGAGCACAACACGAATTATGAAGTTGCGGCATAGTAGTCAGATACACATAGAAAAAACCCAAATGTACAAGCATAAACAGAATTGGAAGACCAACATGTTGGCACCAGAGGACACGTCCTCGGAAATACAATATCTGTACATATGAAATTGGCCCTTCAGCCACGTCACATCGCTAACGAGCATTGTAGGTACCCAGGGCTTTAAGTTGGATGAAACAACTTGGGGGTCTCTCAAAGGGGCCTGGCCAATGTAATTAAGGGTGTGGCCAAAAAAAACCTTACCCATAAATCTGTGCCCAGCCTATTGATCTACCCAACTAACATTTTTCTGTCACTGCCATTGCATACAGATATATACGATGCAACAAGTCACATGATACCTACTACAATTCCAGACTACTGGCTTTGTCAATGTCTGTCAGTTGCATACAATAAAAAAAGCAGCAACTATGGCTTGCATCTAACATTGAATAAAACGCCACTGAAAGCCCTGGTGACACCACAACGATGTTGCTGCTCTTGAGTCTCCAAAGGAGTGAATTCCAGAGACAAAATCATTCTTCATAGGATTTCACTTCCCCACAACGCTCACTTGGCATGATGTCATGCTGTAACTTCTCCACTAGTGAGAAGTGAGGAGTGTGACCATGAGCACATCTATGTGCCTGCTGTCAAAGCCTTCCAGCAAAAAGAATGGACCGCCTGTGCCAGGGCACAAAACAGAGGCCGATAGAGACCCATATCGAGGCCTCCTTAAATAAATTACGGTGACCAGCACCGGTGAGACCTGGCCCAATAAAAGCCCTGGATGTACCTCAACATCATGTGCGACTGATGACAAACTGACATGAATGCCTTGTAATGCCCAGGTAAAAGTCAGGTCATCTCAAAATAAATGTGCCAAACATGAACATCAAAGTTGTGCTGTGTTCTGAACATGAGGACAATATAACTTCACCCCATCATGTGACTCGCTAGCAACAGTAGGCGACCGTGCCATGGACGAGCCCAGCCAGCCCCCCTCCCAGGAAGGTGAACCCTCGGATGCAGAGTCCCTGGTCTTGTCAGGTGAGAAGGACCGACCTGGCCCCTCCGGCGTGCCCAGGACAGCCCATGCTTAGGCTTTCACTGACACCACCACCACCACCACCACCATGACTCCCACAACAGCTGCCCCGGCAACGCAGACCCCTGCATCAACAACCTGTGTGGCAGCCACCTCCACCATCACCACCACTGCATCCAACACTGTCCCTGTGCCAGCAGTTTCGAATACCACCAGGCACACCAGGGATGCTGGGGACGGTGTGCGGAGGCTCTGCCAGGCAATGCCAACCGTCCGTGGCTTCAGGGCAGTTTAGAGGCCAACTGGGGGACAGTCACAGGAGGACAATGAGACAGAGGCCCCGGACACCATGCTAACTGTCCTTGGTGTATACCAACAGACCCATGGACAGATGGGCCAGGTTCTTGAAGTACTGTGTGAACAGCGCCTGCTGCAGAGGTCCATGGACACTTGCATGGGACAAATTGCTGAGTACATGGGCCAGCTCGTGGGTGTTCTGAGGGACATGTCTACTGCTCTAATAGCTGCCCACCACCCCCCTGGCTAGCCAGATGACAGTCACACCACCTAAGCAGCAGCCACAGGGAGGGGTGAGTCACACAGCGAATCCTCAGACACCTCTGAGCATGCAGCAGGTGCCCCCCTGGCAAACGGCAGAGGGGGCACCTGAAAAAAAGACCTCGGGACGATCACGTGGCACAGCACCGTGTCGTATTAGTTCTCGTAACAACCGCTGATGTTACCACTGTAACACAGAACATGGACTTTGTTGTAAATCAGAACACACATTGCCACAAGAATGTGAGTGTTTGTTTGGACTTTGGAAATCTACCATAGTGTGTTCCACCCTAACCATCCTTTACACCATCACTTTCTACTTCAAACCTCACCTGTCACTCATTGTGAAATGAACACAAGTCACAACAGTATGCCTTGGTGTCAAGAGCATTTTCATTACAGTAAGTAGCCTGTTGATTCACATCGCAATGTGTCCGAAGATGTAAAAGCAAAGATCCATTGTGAGAGTGGAGGAACCTGGATAGATACAACGAAATAACAGTGCATTGATAAATGATAGAATAGCCCCAAAAGCACACCACCAGACAACACTGTACAATATGCCCTCTAGAGAACATGGCCAACACCATCAACATGAACAGTAGGGTGACTGGAGCACCCGCCACACCTCCCAACACAGTTCACCCCTTAGCATCCTCGTAACTGCAGCTCAGCTGAAATGCTTACTTGTGTCACCGTTGTTGTCTGTCACCAAGGTTGGTGCAGGTCAGTGCTGTGATTCTCTTGACACATGTGTGTCATGTTATCATCCTACATCGGTAGAGGTAAGATACATTGTGATCAGTGTCTGCTGAGGGAGCTGCCACAATCCACTCGAGTCTCTGTACCTCTCCCTGCCCAAATCAGGTGATATACTTCAGTCCCATGACAAGTAAGCATCATGACTGATAGGCATTTACCAGAATGCTAAGGGATGGACTGTGCTGGGAGGTGAAGCAGTGTGCTCCTAAACTCCTAATGACATCAACATGGACATGACAGAATTTGTCACAGTTCACAGAGGGCAGAACAATGAAATTCTTAATAGCGTGCTCACAAGTGCCAGCATCACACCACATCCTGTCATATGGACGATGGCGACATTGTCATATTCACACACTCACGTACTGTTGCACAGGGCTTTTCATGTGACATGCGCGATCTATGCATGTTTACCCACATGAACACCAGTCCCTGACAACATACCCACGCTAAATCTATTTTCCAAGCGTACTTAGCTTCACCTGCATGTGCCCAACTGCTGAGGGCACAGGCTAGGCATCACATATATAGGAAGTGTTGTACAACGTGTTCCTTTTGTGGCAATATTCTCCTAACTCACCCATATGTGATAGTGGATAGCCATTTGTGGCCTCCCATTCCCACAGCGAAAGCATACTTCAATAAGTGTGCATGCACAATGGGCTTTTGTTTAGAAAAGTAGTTGCTCCCACACCAGCCCGGAGACATTCAAATACCAGGTGTCTTGACCGTCCCGCGCCATTCAGTCAGTGCTGAACATGGCTCTCACACTATTCTTGCGGTGAACTAACACATAAATTATTGATAGCGTCTGATACTGAAGGCCATTGCCCACTTTTTATCAGACTTGTGGGCTCTGGCCTTGTTCCTTCCTACAATGCTTTTCCGGGAGTACCACCGGGTGTCATTCCTCCAATTTGCACACTGCATTTAGCGGGTTCAGATCATTACTTTGGCAGCACAGCTGAGTGCTGGTTCTTAGAGTGCTCTCACGCCATGTCTGACCGTCCTGTGGTCCAGGCCGAGCCCAGTCAGTTGCAACTGTACCATGACCGCATGCAGTTTCTCTTTGGATGTGCCCCATTGGCTGTGCTGGGCATCAGTTATAAGCTAATATTTGGCTATGCGTATTTCACCTGCGTGCAACCAGTCTTTTCATGCAGAAGATGTCCGTTTGAGCGGGCCATGGATGTCTGCCTTTCTAACACATAGCTTTCTGACCTGGATCATGAGCTGTGGGTGACTCCTTTGTTGGTTCACGTGCAAGACTGCTTCAGTGAGACACGTTTATGGGATGCCTTACAACGTATCAGACAGGCTGACAGCTGCGCCTGTGCATTTGCGCAATGGCTCCTGTGCAATGCCTACCTTGAACCTCTCCCAGATTGTGATGGGATGCTACTTGCAACCTCGTGGTGAGAGGAGCACATCTGTTCCTTCATACTGCTGGATTGGATGGCAGTCCTCTTCGCAGAAGATGAATTGGATTGTCTTTTGCACCTGATTGCCTTCAAAGCTGCCAGTGCCTTCTTGGATTCGTAACTACTTAACAGCAACAGGAACTGTTGGTGACTAATTCAATGAATGTTTCCCTTTCTTCACGCCTACTGACACAAATTGTCAACCAGCTCTTTGACTTTCGCCCTGTCTGCATTGGCTTGGACTAGGCTGAGCTCTATGGTCTGTTCCGCTTGGTACCACAGACCCGAGCAAGGGGAGGCTGTCATCTGGCTGGCCGTCGTGGACATTGACGTCTGGCATGAGTCCAGCTTCCATTATGCAGCTGTAGCGCACAAATATTACATGGTGTTGTTGTTTTGCAAGTACACAGGGCTGGAGTTGGGTGTACACGCAGGTACATGGCGTCCCACCCTCTCTGCACGGGGTGGACGCCGTCCCCCCTGCCATGAAGTTGGTCCCCACAGGAATATGCTTAACTTGTCCCAGTGTACTTTTCAGCTTGTGAGCCTTTTTCATCTCCAGCCGGACGAAGTCAAGGGGCCATCTGGCCTCCTCTTATTTGTACATGCTGACTGGGGACTTGTGCTCTGCAGGTACCTTAGTATATGTCTGTCACATGAGAGGTGTCTGCAGAGCTTGTTCTCTGCGCGGTCCTGGTGTACTGTCTGAACATTCTGTCCGTGGTCGGAGAACATTGTCCCTTGTCATTCGATTCTGGTATGGCCCTAGCGCCCCGACCCAACAAAGTCTCACAACTGCAAGAGGACATGTATCCCCTTTGGATGACATGGTAATGCGGGCTAGATCCATCCAGTGATGAGAGCGACACAGCAAATTTGATGTAAAGTTCACCATATATAGGCTGAGGAATGGGGTCTGCTGACAAAGCCCATAGACCAGGCACATCCCATACAACTGCTTCCTGCAAGGGGGGGATATGCTTGTGGGTCTACGTCCAGAGGGATTATTGATGCAACATCTTGCTGCATGTTAAATGTATATGTCACTGTCGTTACTGGTTAGGTACTCATGCATTCTCAACCTGTTGTGGCACGTATGTTGCATGCTTTGACACTGTAGTAAAGACTTCACATTTAAAAACGTTTCCTATTTTCAACTTATCTACTTGTGTACAGGCGCTTTGGCTGACTGCTTTGTTAACAACTAATTAAAGAACACCAAGATATCTGATTTTGCTCCAATTGCTTTCTTAACAAACTTGCATTGCTTGTTTTAATATTATATGTGTGCATGGGATTGTTGATCTATGTCATGTGGTAGGGTTTCCCTGAACAGATTAAGGGGTTATTAGGGTTTTCCCTTCCCAGTTAGCACCATACTAATTTGTCCAAAACACACACACATTGACGTCAATTAGCAGAGCGCCATTTCTTCCTGTATACAGGTGCTTGAATGGCTCTGAGTGAAAAGGAGTGCTAGTGAGGCAGTCTAGCAATAGTGTCCTGTGAGTTGTAGTGCTTCACGGTGCACAGTCTCTGCATGCCAAACTTTGCTGATCTTGCGCTTAGTCCAGTATGTATGCAAATTCCTTGGCAAAATTGTCAAAGTCCGTAACACAACAGCAAGGCACACAGACACAGTCATGGCCTCATTGATAACTCACACGCAACTAAAGTAGTTGGCAATGAGCTTTTGACGCTGGTCAAGGCCTTCTTCCTCACCACTGTCATTGTCACTGTGTATGTGTGGGTTGTGAATGGGGGGGTGGTGCTGTTCCACAAGATGTAGCAGTCATGTGCTGAGCCTGGATACTTTGCACACATGTGTGAGTTGATCTGCTCCACCTGTCATACCACTTGCACGTTGAGGGAGTGTTAGTGTTTGCAGTTCCTATAGATGGGTTCACTTGCCTGTGGTGGAACAAGGCCAATGTGGGTACCATCAATGACTCCCATCAACATATTGGATGCCTCCCAGGCAGGCCCGGCTCCAGGTATTTTCTCTTGGGCGGGCCAACGATGTATTTGGTTGGGCCACTGCGGGCCCGATTTGTCACTTATGTCTCTCACCAGGCCTTTCTTCAGGGTCCTCCTTTATCTCTCCTCAGTTTTACAAGGGCCAGTGAAACAGTTTCTATTCTTCCAAAATCTCTTTATAGATGTTATCACTGTCAGAAAGTGTTTTTCCATATGCTGTACTCCTGATGGGAGTGTGAGATTTTCTGAGGTGGGAGTATCATGCAAGTGACACTTCTCAGCCTCTCACTCATGCCCTCCTCCTCGGATTCCCAAACTGCCACCTTCATCCTCCAGCACCCCTCATCTCTCCATAGTCACTTTCTGATGTGCATTTCATTTGTTGTATTGCGCTAGTGATATCAATGTTGGGTGTGACAGTACTTTACATTACGCACACAGTGTACAGAGACAATCAATCATGCAATTATGTAGGTAAATCAGTCTACAGGGAATGTCACGAAAGCCAATGGGGATTACCATGTGTGGGAATCACATGTCATCCATACTGGTGGGCAGGATATTTTAAGGGCCTTTGGTCTAGAGAAGCACAAACTCAGGATTTGATGCACAGCCCAGTGGTTAGGGGTTGGCTTGCTGATAATGGTGTATATCTGCACAAACACACTCTTTACAGCAACATTTGAATGATGAATGGCTGGGCAAGTTATGACTATGTTAAAACTCAGAAATATAGCTAAGTTCTGACTATTAATTCAGGTTATTATGCAGCTCTTTGATAACAGTTCCTAGGTCACTGTCCTATAATAGGTTTGTGACTTCTGTACTGCTACTTACACAGGTATCTCTGTGACAAAGGCGGTAACCCACTGAACTATCCCCATCAAATGTAGTTTATCTGCATTTCATAACTACCAACAGACCAAGGAGTGGCAGGATCATTAATTATCAGTTATCTGGAAATTTTCTTGTTTGCTTACATCAGTGGCTGAGCCTTGATTAAGATACAAATTGTTTAATTGAAGAATACAGGAAGTATGTGTCTTGCTGGGCCTTTCCTGATGATTTTAGGAAGATAAAATAGCCATACATTCTCTCACCTGCTCGGTTCCTACTCACTGCCAGATCTGATAAGCAACTGCAGTGGTCAGGTAAGGTAAATCCGGAAGAATGAGCTTTTCTTCTCCCTGTGGAATTGAAAAGGAGACATCCACACAGCAGAATGGTTGAGGTTCCCCGTTGCAAAAGAGAAGATTTGTCCCCTTCGCCATGGCCATGTTTTAGCTGCATGAGTAGGCGGGGACACAGGCCACCTTTATGAAAGGAGATGTGCGATTGGGGGAGTGCCTGTGGGAGAGGGCTCTAGCCCAAATCCGCAACTCCAAGGACAGGAAGATACGTTTGGGACTTTAGCCAATAAAATACAAAGCATGGTAAGAAAACATTGGCCCATCCTCAACTCGGGCCGTCACACGATACAGAAACCTCTGTTCTCTTTCAAGAGAGGTCCCAACCTCCGAGATCAAATGGTGCACACTAGGCCACGAGAAATGATACCCAGGGCTCTGGGAACATTGTGGGACATGCCACCTGCAATGGGACACCACCCATGTGGTTCATGTCAAGCGTGTCCACAAACATCGAAGACAATGCAAATTGATATAGGAACCAATAGACCTTGGATTCTATCCAAACTGACCAATTGCAACAGCAGTAACCTGATTTACTTGATCACATGCCCCTGTGGGCTCAAATATGTGGGCATGACTACACGCAAAATCAAGGTTAGAATAAGTGAGCACAAGAGCACAATAAGATGTAAGAGACAAGCCACTAGACTTACCAACCATTTCCTGGAGGCAAACCATCCAGCCACATCATTTCAGTGGACTGTGTTAGAGCAACCTTACATTCCTGCTCATGTGTCGGACATCTCACAATTTCTGTTCCGAAAAGAACAACAGTGGGTCTACAAACTAGGAACTAACATCAGGGGTCTGAATGATGATATAGCTTGGGCCAGCCTTTGATTTAACTGTTAGTTTGTGCATATCAAGAATCCTTTGATATGTATAACGTTACACAATACATATGCACCAGGTATCAGGCTGCATGGTCATATGTTATACATCATGGATTTATTAACCAACACTCCCTAGGGCGTAAGTGGACATATGTTAGTGTCTGCAAATGCTACTGGCACCGTATAAATGGCACATACGTGTCCCTAGAACATCACCATATACGTTGCCTAATTGGGAGTATTTTTTCAAGATACACACCTGAGACTAGATGTGATTTTGAATTTGAATTTGCATTGGTCATCTCTTCGGTCATCCAATGCATGGTCGTAAATACTGTGTAAATACTGCAGCAGTTGCCCAATATCGTTACATACATCGAGTACTAGGACACTGGGGCGTGTTTACATAAGACTCTCTCTTAAATGCATTTATACAGCATTTTCGTACACCAATAACCCTAAACTGAGACTGTATCTTAGGCCTCACGCGCTACCGATAGTTATATCGTTTTGGAACTGACAACGCTACTAGTTGCCATGGTTTCACTCGAAAGCCTGGAACGCCTCTCTCATTGGACGAGAGCGAACCAATGAGGGACGTCTGTGCAAGGCTGAAGAAACTGAGTGTAGTCCTTCGGCACTCGATCAGCACACACGGACAATGAAGGGAATTTTTGAACGGAAGGTGTCTGTCAACCCCCACGACGTGAGTAATAACAAACTCACTCGAAAAAGGTGAGAAATAATGAAATTACGAACCGGCCACGTTAGCTGGTCACCATAACGACCGCGACCACATACTATCTTAGGAGAGATTCTAGGATTGGTTATACGTCCACCAATTACGCTCCTGCTTGCATTCCATGAGCCAATGGGAGACATGTTTAAATAACTACAATACTCTGTCCGCGATACCTCCCCCGATGGCTCAAACGCCAGAAGTATCGACGGACAGGTAATGGACATGCCCTAACTTCTCTTGGTGAGACGGAATGAATGATAGAGTGAGTACGAGGTGGTTTGGAGATAAGTACTTGCGCACCTCCAAATTGAAACCGTAGGAGTTACCTTTTAAAAGGCGCATTTTTAAATTTACAACCTGAGAGTGGATTGAGTGGAAACTGTGCTCTGCTTTGATGCGTTGCACTGAGTTATATGTATATTGAGCTTTCGTTCACGTCCGTGTACTTTTGCCTTTACTTTGTAGAGCGATGCTTCCCCTTATTTCCTGAGCCGCGGCCAGGTGGGGTGAGGTCGGCACACCTTACGAATCCGGTAAGGAGCCCTTGTTTGGTAATATGGACAAAATTGTTCGAACCTTTAGATAGTAACGTTTGTACTGTCAGTTCTAGTTAACATTGTACCCATAAGGAAGACATTTGGGCCTTATTGTTCATCGATATGGCCTATCATCAATGCCTTAGTCTTGCTATTGTTATTTTCTAGCCTTTTTGCACTGACATCAGTCTCTTTTAACTCTACAGAACAGCATTCTGATTCGTAAGTCAGTGAACATAACGGACACTTAGGATTACCAGGTGATCTCTGTTTTTGTTCCGTTGCTTTCTGGGTGTCACTTTATGATTTTTTCTGTATTTCACTTCACATTGCAGTAGTATTCAGTTGTAAGGTCCTGACGAAAGCAAGAGACAATTACTGTCGCCCACTTGCAGAAACATGTTGACCAAAAACGCAGCTGGGTAGTCCAACATCTATTCGACAACTTTGCCTACTTTTTAGAGTAGAAAAAACGGGCAGCACTAGAATGAACTATTTACAGTGCCCGTTTATCTTATTTTAGAATCACTCACTCTTTCTTCTATTTTTTGTTATATCACCCTTTACACACTGCAACACCAGTCACACGTGTTCATATCATCTACATCACTTACATCTTTTTAGAGGGAGTCCATTACATTCTTAGGGAGAGATCTGTTCTATCTATGGCCTCTCAACCTTCTGGCTCTCACTGTGAGATGGTCCTTTGAGGAACCCCAATGATGAAGGGCGGTTCCGTGTGGTGACTGAGGGGCATCCGGACCAAACACCATGAGTTGTCTCTTGGTAGGCTGACCCATAGTTCAAGTACACTTGGGAGTTTTGAGAGGTTTTCTTTTGTCTTTAGTTTTGGGCTGATACTGTCAATAGGCATTACTATACATTTTGACCCCCTGACATTTTGTTGTGTTACTGGTATTCAAGGGAACAATGTCAGGGCTAGGTCGGTAAACATTTCCCTAGAGCCCTCCTCAACTAGTTGTTTTATGAGATGTGGTGAACAGCTTACCAGGAGACTCAAACAAGCACAACATTGAGGGGACTCATGGTCACGTGAAATGCAAAAGTAATCTGCATTCAGACATTGTTTTTCTCCGTTCACTCGCCATACTGACACTACAACATCCAAAGAAGTTGATGTGTTTGGCATATAGTACACTGCTACATTAGGGATGAACTGCCATGTGGTTTAGATGGCACAGCACTTGTGTTTCCAACTTTCAATGCTGAGTTGCATGTAACTGCTGTCTCTAAACAGCCGCAAGTTTTAGTCCCCCTATTCACAACAACATTGCAGAATGAGGGCAGTGAGTGTCATCTAGACAACGTAACATGGATGTACAGCATGGGGAACAGACACATGTGGACCTCATGGGGTCAGTCCTGTGTGAGTGTGTGAGGATTTAGCATTACAGACATTGCAATGTTCACCTGAATGAGGCACAAATGCACATTGATTATGTATACATGCCCACATGGCTGCCAATGTCCGATGATGTTGGTCAGAGCTATGTTTGTTGGTTCCACATGTACACTCCTATGAAGTGTGTGAGGACATTTACAGGCAATGGCAGCTGGACAGACTGCATGCCACACCTGTACAAGTGTCGGAAGTGCTAGGAATTACAAGTATGTCTGGTTTGCAGACAATGGACACCTCTTATTGTCTGCCTCCATCACTGGCCCTTCACAAGACGACCCCTGACTAAGAGACGCCAGTCAGATGTCAAGGGATATACAAGCGATGTTCACAATTTGGATGTTTATTGCACACCATTGGTACAGTGCAAGAGACCTTTGTCCTTTTGGGCTCCTTCACCCATTTCAGTACATGAAGGTCAGTAAGCATGACAATGTACGTAATTTCTCTCTACTTTCTTGGACATGTGTGATAACTTGGCTCATAGGTCCCACTCTCTCATACCTTAACAGTGTAGGGAGCAGCTGGTCACTGTTTTAGTTGTCCTGATGTACCAGCCACTCCCATAGGGCTTGCTTACCCCCCCACCCCACAGCCACCCAGCACAGGCATCACTGGACCTGTGACCCTGCCAGCAAACGGGGCCAGACGCACATGCCCTGGGCCAGTTCTCCCATGCAAGTACAGTGTCTGTGTGTGTGGTGACTTGATATGCATGGGGGCCTTGTGGCACACAAGATTACACACGCTGTGCACCAATCACTTTAGGCGAATGAGTTGTGATGTGTGATGCAATTCACATGGTGACAATGCAAATGCAGTATGTGTTTGCATGCGCTGTAGCTGGCATCCACAGCGATTACACACATTGGTCCCAATTGAATGTTGCAGGATTGCGGTCGCAGATTCCATGCCACTGTGGTGTGACACACACTGCGTGAATGCGTTCAGGGGCACCGAGGGTCACTTGTGAGGAATGGGTGGGACTCGCACTTGTGTTGCCGCAATGCTTGCTGGAAGTTGTAGTTGTTCAGGGGTTGTATGCGTGGAGATGTTTGGTACGTACCTCTGGTTTAAGTGCAGCGGCATCTAGTCTGCTGGAGGTGCAGCAGGTACTGCAGCAGGAGGTCTGTCTCACAGGGACGATGGCGGCTCTGGAGGTTTAGATGGGCCCTGTATCAACTCTTCCTCTCCGTTGTTGTTTTTCTGCCATCCGCAACGTGGTGTTTTTTACGCGGCGGTGGGAAGGGCTGTCTGCAACATCGTTAATCTGTTTGGTGGACGGAACTTGTTTCCGCATGCCGGGCCTACTCTATTGGCTCCATCCGCCACCCTTTGCGTGCGCGAAAAACGTACAGAGCCTGAAAGATTGCGCCGGACGGTAAATGGCCTCTGTGGGACCATTGCAATTTGGTGGTTGCAATGACCGTGCCTGGAGCGGGGAAAGTGATGTTTTCTGCCACAGCCACCAGCACGGATGGCCTTCCGTCCGGCATCGTAATCAGCTCCTAAGTTCCTGTGTGCCAACATGTAGCACAACTGATTTAATACATGTATTTAGTTACATTTAACAAACTCAGACAATAGCTAGATCAAATACTTGATCTCAGTGCACTTTATGAATGACAACACCACATATAGACATAATAAATATGACAAGGCCTCTTAAACAGGAGGAATGACACAACAGCACCTGCAATCCACAGATGAAGGAACACACTTTCTATTTTACTACTGTACTGCTGCTCATGAGCCTTTGAGGTCCGGCAAGCTATTCTCAACCTCCAATGCAGTGGGTGAGTGAGAGATCATGGGTATGGGTCTCGGAGAATACCACTAACACATCCTGTGCCTTCAGGCAAGCCCAGTGCAAGAGGTCCTCTCAGTGTTTCTTGTGCTTCCTGGCCCAGAGAGCGTGGACACCACTGCACTGCAGCAATTGGCAATATTAGCCCAGGTGTCCAGGTATGCTGCACTGCTCATCTGGGCATCCTGGCCCCCAAGAAACTGGGAATAATGTTGGTGGACATGATTGAAAAGTCTCCTCTGAAGAGAGGTCAGGGATCCTCTCAACAAACTTCTCAGTCATTTTTAGAGTATCTATGGAGATGCAACAGCAGTGTAGAGAAGGATTGTGCTCATGGCAAGGATGCTTCAGGAATGGATTACATTTCCCTTCCACTACATAAGTTTGTCCCTTTTAGTGGAACATTCTGCCTCCACTACATGGTTCTAAATCTACTTAGCTAAGAAGTTCCTCTCACTACGTAGTCATACTCCATGCAGTTTTATGAAACAGAGACAAAATTAAGTGGACAAACTGCCTTGGGTCATGGATGCACCCAAGGGGTATCACAAAACACTTTCCAGTGGCATAACATATTGGGAAAATATCAATGTGAAATGCATAAACTAAGGTATATGGATGCACTCCAACATGTCTTTTTCCACACTCTACATGTGAGCTGTCTTAATCTGATAGTAAATTTCAAGTGTGGCTTAATGAGATATGTAGGTCAGGATGGAGCATAAGAATGAATATGTGAGTGATAGTTGTGCAACTGTATGTTACATTTACAGTGGCAGGTTTGGTTGTGGTATTCTGATTTTGCAACAGTGGTGTCTCAGGATGGTATGTGTGGGTGGTGACATAGTCCACCTTTCATCATTGACTTGGCATTGCCAAACCACTGTGATGCAGCAACAAATCTAGCAGTTCAAGTAAAATGTGAGACTGTGAGTTGGGCATGCTCCTGCAGACCCTGACCTCTGGACAGTAGCCCATCATGGAAACTAGGAGGGCGATACCCTTCAGGTGTATGTTTTACATGTAAACCTCTAGGCATTGTGCTGTTGTGTAACATGCAGCAAGTTACAAAGCTACAATGATCTTACACACTACCTTTGGGGATTACTGGAGCACCCACCATATGATGAAGACATCTGAAGCGTGACAAAGGATGCCATAAATGTGTTCAATTATGGCTCACATACATATGTGTAATTTGCATAATACATTTGCAGTTGCAGTTCGGTTGTGGAATTCTGGTTTTGAAACAGTGGTGTTTCTGGATGGCATGTGCGGATGGTGACATAGTCCACCTTTAAACATTGACTTGACAGTGTTCAACCTCTATGATGCCACAACCAATCTAATACCTCAAGGAGAAGATGAGACCAAGAGTTAGTCACGCTCTGGCAGACTGTGGCCTCTGGGCTTCAGCCCACCATGGGAACCTGGATGGGGATGTAGTTCAGGTGTAAGTTCTACATGTGCACCCCCTCCCATGGTGATGTGTTGCAACAGGCAACAATTTACAAAGCTATAATGATCTTGCACACTACTTTTGGGCAGTACAGGAGCACTGTCCATACGATCAAGACATCTGCAGCTTGACCTAGAGATACCAAAACAACATTTAAGAATGCCTCACATATGTTTGTGTACGTTGTTGCACCCATGTTGCATCTGGGTTGTTGAAAGATAGTGAGGAGATGAGAAGAGAGGCCACACCTGGTGTTACCTGCAGCAAAGACGTGATAGTAGTTTTAATGTGGTTACGATGATAATGCGTTAGAAACTGCAACCTGCATGCAATCAGTATTACTATCGTTGGTGTATTGAGAGTGAATATCTTTGCAAAGTCATTCTTCAGGTTCATGCAGATCCAGTAAGAGTTAGGTAATCTTTCCTTGCCCAGCAACCAGCTGATGTGCAATAGCCGAATGGGGGAAAATGTACCTGTCTTATGTACAGCTGGGGGAGGCAGCATACACATATCAGTAGACCAGCCCTAGAGTTTTACAGACACCTTGAGCTTTGCTAAAGTCCCAGTGGTAGTTGTTGCGAAAATATTTGTGGCATGGTGAAGTGTCCCATGGGTGCAATCAGTGACACCTAAAAGCAGTGAGGAGTCGTCAATGGAATAGAATTCCCTTGCAACCTGTTGTCTTTCCACCAGTGACTGTGGCATGATAATGCATTCTTCTGGGGTCCATCTCAGTATCTGGAAAAAGTAGCGAAATTGACTGGCCTCTGTAATGCTGCCATGTCTCCAGGGCCCCTTGGAAAGGTCCAGGGCCCAGGACGTGGAGTGGAACCACTAATTTGACTTGTTTAGGGGTGGCCTAGGAACAGGATGTAATAATATAGCAAGGGGGTTCACCCAAACATAGTCACTGGGACCTGGGTCGTAACAGTACTGAGAGGAAGGGGTCCCAGTGTGAAATAGGCAATAGACACAAAGTAATCAAAAATTAGAAACACAATAAATGAATCTACACTGTTTTTATTCACAATGTAGATATTTGTTAGATATAGTATCTGGCAGTACACATTTAAAAGGTTGTATGGTGCCCCAGGGGAAAAGGGGAAGTGATAAGGTGAGGATAGTGTGGATAGGGAATCGTGACAATAAAATCAACCAAATATCGTAGATGCATTTGTATGTCAATTTCAATATACAAAAACAAAAGACCATAGGTTCAATGCATCAATAGATATGAATCATGCTTCACATAATACATTAATGTTGAAGTTTTGGCGTGAAGCTGATAGGCAAGGAGCAATTGTCGACGTTTCGACCCTCAAATTGTTGCAGGAATTAGTAGTACCCTTGCTATGGGGTCTTCATCAGGACAGGGTGCGGGGCAGGCAACCTATTCAATATATATCACAGAGGTTACTTAAATTTGGTTAAACTCCTGGTCATGTGTCACAACATGAGTAGTTAAAATAGCACACAATTAGGGGTAGAGCATACCAAATCAATTCAATTGATGCTCGTCATCTATTTAAAGGACGGAATACCTCATCTGGTGAGATCTTCAAATCTTAAGATAAAGAGATGAAAGAAATTATTAAGGAATTTGTGCTAAACTAAACAGAGTGTTAAGAAACTTTTGGAGACCCGTAGGTCTAGAATAAAAAAGGATGGACATATCAATACTGACATCGTTTAGTGGCTAGAACATGGCAGTACAGCTCATTAACAATATATGTGAACTGAATATTGACTCACAGTCAGGACGTGCGTGAGCGGTAGAATCGAATCAGAGCCCGGGGACGGTGGACAAAGGAATGAATACCTGAGGAAAAAAGTCCGATTTAGATTTGTGGCAACGGGGAGCATAAACGAGTCCGTAATGGACAGTAAATGTAACAGCTTACCCGAAGGTAGATTTAGGCTGTTCAAATCCCCGTGGGCTGGTAGTAAAGAAAAGCAACTTGGCAGCATCGGTGGAGAATTAACAGGAACCACGGATATCGTGTTAATAGCCGTCAAGCCCTGAGTATGGACTGCAGAGGGCCATAAGTATGTCGGAATTACACACTTACCGGTAGCCGAATGAATCTGGCGTCTTGTCTGCTCGTGTCGGCAATAGCGAACGGAGCTACCTGGTTGTGGCAATAACTAAGGTAACTGCGTCACGTGACCGCGGGGTTGCATGTGGACACTGCAGAAAGACTATTGTCAGCAACCAATCGGCAGATAAAGCGAGTAATAGAGATTGCTGATATCTTATGAATTGTCATCATGCTCGAAATAAATGAGAATAATTGTAGGAACAATTATTAGAAAAAGTCTTATATTATTACAATAGCCTGTGATAACAGCATAGGCATTTGTTTGCACTGAATTGTTACTCGATCAGGAATTATTGGTAAGCGCATTCGAGGGGGAGGAATGCCAATTACAGTAATTAACTTGACAGGGACTTTCTGAGTTACTTTGAAACACAGTCAGAACACGGAACAGTGCTGATGAATCAACCGGAGAAGACATATTCAATTGCAGCACTTGATCATGGCAATAATAGTGCTAACTCTTCATAGGTTCATGAAAACACAGAAAAACGCTGATGAATCAACTGGAGAAGACATATTCGATTTCAGCACTTGGTCAAGGCAATAATAATAATAACTCTTCATAGGAACATCAAGGCACAGTATACATATTGGTGGTCACAAGACACTTGCGGATAACCTATAGGAAACCATATATATCCGTTCTCAATCTTTATATGGCGTACCTGTCATATGATGGTAAAGGCCATTTTCTAGCAGAACGAGTTACATAGAGCATAACAGGTAGCCAACATATCAGTGATTGGAAAAAGAACGTAGATATCGAAACACATAAGGTAACTTTTTAGGAAGCATACGTGTACTGCTAATTCAAACTCTGGCGTACCTCTCACAAGAGGGTATAGGCCAGTTCTTGCGAGATAGAGTGGGTCATCACACCTAATTAGTCCCTTTCAAATAGGTGGCCCAAAGAAGGGATTAGGGCAAGGTCGCTAATTGGGAAAAGGAACTATCCTGTTCATTGAGGCCATTAAGAATTGAATCAAAGAAAAGCATCCACTTCAATTCACGTGTATTGAGAATACTGGAGATATTGCCCCCATGGGGTCCTAGCATTGCTTTCTCTAACACAACTCATCTGAGGCT
The DNA here is from genome assembly GCF_964263255.1 of Lissotriton vulgaris. Lineage (NCBI taxonomy): Eukaryota > Metazoa > Chordata > Amphibia > Caudata > Salamandridae > Lissotriton > Lissotriton vulgaris. The sequence goes on along the minus strand of NC_141699.1, from coordinate 755,389,582 downwards.
CTCTGGGGGGTGTGCAGCCGATTTGAAGTTATCTACAAGTGGTGCGCCCTGAACCTCACACCTTCAGTGCAGGGACAGAATATCGATGCGGAAATATCACATTTCATGATTATCAAGTCAAGAATATCGATGGTGCAAAATATCGGGGTACATTTTTTCGTAGTTCAAAATATCGATTTTTATGTAATGTAGAAATATCGATTTTGTAAATATCGATGGCAAATATATAGTTGTTCATTATATCAAATTTTTTTTAAACATTATCTTGAATTACCTATTATATTCTTCATGTATTCTTTTATGTTATAATATTTGTACTAATTGTTTTTTAAGTTTAGTTTTGTTGTGTTGGTTAAGTTATATACTTACTTTCTGACATATTTTTTATCATGTTGATTTTTTTATTGTTCTGTTTGTAAATCATTGTGTTGAAGTATGTTAGAATTGTTGGCTACTTCAGTTGTTGATACATAGGCCAGGGCTATTGATTTTTTTATTTTGTTGGCAAAGTTACTATTAGAGGCTTAATCTATTCTTAAAGTAGAGTTTTAGGTGTCTCCAGATACTTTGGTTAAAGTGGTAATAGCAACTTTGTATTGCAGTGTGTGGGTATATTTTTAAAAATGATTAAATCATTGCTTGTTCAAAGTCAATAATACTTTTTTGTGGAAAGTAGTTGTCTGTGTATTGTTTTATTATTGTTAGGAGCTCTATGTAGGTGGTGTTTTGTTGATTAGGGAGTGGTGCGTATATGAAAGGAATGTTAGTGTCTTCATATTCGCCTTGGATGGTAAATAATTAGGACTCCCGGTTTTATGGTCTATAAAAGGCAGCCCCGTCTATAAAAGGCAACCCCTGAGCCTCACCCAGTGCTTGTGCTTGTCTACCTCCTGCTTTCTCCGGACCTTCATTGACTTCAACGGGCGCGGCTTCTGGCTCTTCCTTCTTCTGGTTTCCGGCTACTTCTTGCCTCAGTCCCTCTTCTGTCCACTGCAATCGACCTGCTAAAGAGAAAGAGGTCAAGGTTAGACTGATCAGTACCCCTTTTCAGCAACAAGTAAGTGCAAAACCTTTTATTACCTGAAAGAACTTTATCGGCGATTTCTGGATTCATGTAAAGACAATTTGGAACAAGATATCTCCCACAAACTTTGTGGTTCAAACCGTTTGTTACAAGAATACTTTGTGGAACTTTGTGAAATAAACATTGTTTTACATGGAACTTTTTTAAGAATCGAACAGAGGAAACCATTGACAGCAAGGCAAACAGTAAATCAAGGACGTGCACAAATTACCTGCTGTATTTTGATGTAAAAGTACAGTATTTGTTTTATAAAAAGTCTGGAAATGTGTGAAAAGTGAGTTTGCTATTAAGAATTTAGGCTTTAGTTACATTAAGGTGAATGTTAGACGTTGGTAATTCTGATAATGATATTCGTTTGATTTTACAGAAGTTTTACAGTAATAGAAAGCACATCCCAGAACAGTGACACATTCCAAACCTGGAAGCTTGAGACCAGGATCCAAGAGGTACTTTTAGAAGAGAATTTATAATAAGATTAAGGTTTAGTCAGGAACACATTTAGGGATAGGTTGCACTTATCTGTTCTTTGTTTATGTTTCATTAGGCACCAGTTTCTACAGAAGTCAGAGAGGGCCGCAGATTTTAGCAGCTCTTCTACAGTAGAAACGCAAGAACGGTGTTGTCTCTCTTTTTTTATTTTATCCACTTCCCCCTTCCCTTGAGCTTCTGGTTCTTAGTGCACTGTTTTAAAACTAGTGTGCTGGAACAAGCAGTTTCAGGGTGGGGTCGGACTGTCTTCAACCTCCTTCAGAACTGAACAGAAACTCAGGTGAGCTGGGCTTTGACAATATGCCCCATAGTTTCATAAAAAGTGTTCATTTGATATACACAAATGTCATGTAATATTCCACTTGCCTACTGTTTGTGTCGGGTTTCTTTTGGTGGATGGAGTTCACTCAAAGCCCGGCCTTACTACTTCAGCTATTCTAGCTTTATGGAGAATCTTAAGTAAGTTCTTGATATTCCCATTCTATAATGCCCCCTTTGCATACATTATCGAAGATGAGGTGCTCTGCGACACAAAGCATTTTTCTGTCCAGCGCTTGTGTCAATTTTCACAGCAAAATAACTTTTGTGCACAAACGCCCATGGACACTGCCATCTGTACATTGAAAGACATATCAGCATCTCAAGAAAGCCCTCAAAACATATTACTAAATACAGATGAGAATACAGCCAGCTAGACAGTATCAATATAAATATGTTTATAAGACACAGAGAGGGATATGAAGTCTGACAGCACAGCCAGAGAGAGAATGGAAACATGGATTGCAAGTTAGTGATATGTATGTAACAAAAGTCAGACTCAAAAACATAATGGTAAAAAGTTGCGGCAAACTCCATTCTAGACACCTCCGTCAGGCTTCCGCAGCAACCACTGCACCGAGACCACCCTCCGCACTGCAACAGACGACATCCGCATGCTACTAAACCAGGGACGCACTGCGGCCCTCATCCTTCTAGACCTCTCCGCAGCCTTTGACACCATCTCACAACGCACGCTCGCAACCAGACTTCATGTTATGTTATGTTATGTTATGTTATACTTGATTTTATTTAGCGCACGGCTACTCAAAGAGTGTCCCGGCGCTTTGGTTTGCACACCTATCTCATAACATAACAAGTAAAAGACAGAAAAAAAAAGGATCCAGAAAAACAACCCCAGGGAACAACTAAGAAGTAAAAAGCCAGGTTTTGAGACCCTTCCTAAAAGCCAGTAAGTTTGATGTACTGCGCAATGCCACTGGAAGCGTATTCCATAGCTGGGGGGCCAGCAGTCTAAAAGAACGGCCTCCAATACGAGCCCTTTTTACACGCGGAACCGAGGCAAGGAACAAGGATCCTGACCTCAAGGGCCTGGCTGGATGGTAAAAGGCAAGCCTTTTTTGAAGGTATTTCGCTCCTGAGGCATGCAGAGCTTTATGCGCCAGAGTCAAGGCCTTGAAAATTATCCGCTTCCGGACGGGAAGCCAGTGCAGTGACTGCAGGAGGCCCGAGGCTCTGGCACGGTGAGATAGTCCAAAGATTGCCCGTGCTGCCGAGTTCTGGACCACCTGCAGCCGTTGAAGCAGATATTCTGGCAGGCCGAGATAAAGAATGTTCGAATAATCAATTCTCGAGCCAATTATCGCCTGCACTGTAATCTTCCTATGCTCCTCCGATAGTGAGGGGAGAAACTTGCGCAACATCCGGAGCAGGCCAAAACAGGTGCCAGTAAGACCGATTATCTGAGAACGCAGTGTTAGGCCGTTGTCAATCTTAATCCCTAGGTTTTTAGCCACCTGGGACGAACTTGCTGGTGGAAACATGTTCTCTGGCCACCACACCTTCCAGTCCGGATCTGAGCTGCACCCAAAGAAGAGGACCTCGGATTTATCCGAGTTGCACTTGAGGCTGTTATGTTGGAACCAATGGAAAACAGCCTCAAGGCAACCCCGGATACTCTCTCCGTCGAAATCTGCACCACTCTCACAGGTAAAGAGGAGCTGGGTGTCATCGGCATAGGAAACGATCTGAGCCCCGAAGGACTCCGCCAGAGCCGCCAGAGGGGTCATGAAGATGTTGAATAGAGTCGGGCTCAACACTGAGCCCTGAGGGACTCCGACACCCAATGGCGACATCTCGGCGGAGCGAGCAGAGGCCCAGACCGTTTGTCGACGGCCTGCCAAGAACGAACGGAACCAGCTGAGCACCGTCCCCCTTAGACCGATCTCAGAAAGTCTTGCGAGGAGACCCTCGTGGGGGACGGTGTCAAAGGCCGCCGACAGATCTAACATCACCAACATCGCCTTACCACCTGCATCCAGCACCTCCTTAATCGCCTCCGAAACTTCCAGGAGTGCTGTTTCGGTGCTAAGATTGGTGCGGAATCCAGATTGAGTGGGGTGCAGTAGATCATGGGACTCCAGATCATCGGCGAGCACCTTATGCACATGTTTTTCAATAATCTTGGCGAAAGCGGGCAACAGCGAAATAGGCCTGTAGTTCGCCAACACCTCCGCGTCCAGTCCGGGCTTTTTAAGTAGGGGAATAATCATAGCCTGCTTCCATATCTGAGGAACCACACCCTGCTCAAGAGAACAGTTCAGCAGGGGGTTCACATATGGGTTAACGGCTACTGCCATTTTCGCCATAAATTTGGCGGGGCAGGCATCCCGAGGTGAACCCGATTTTAGACAGGCCATCAGATCCAACGATGAGGCAGTGGAAAGAGGGGGAAAGACTGCCAGAACCGGGCCTGCACTGGACAGGACGGCCGGAGCATCGTCCGCCTGGCAGGGCACCTCTGGCTCCTGCACGGGGAAGGAGTCCTGGATCAGCCGGATCTTAGAAGTAAAGAAGTTAGCAATCGCGCTGACCCAAGACTCTGGGGGAGGAGTTTGATTCGACGAAGCACGTGAAGCCGTAAACTCCCGCACAATGGCGAATAGCTCCTTACAAGAGTTAGAGGCAGCTTCGATTTTCTTCGCGAAATAACCTTTCTTCTCAGAGAGGGTGTCTCGGTGATAAGCTTTTACTAAAGACCTGTAGGCAAGTTTAGCCGTCGGGTCATATTTCGCGCGCCATACTCTTTCTGCTACCTTGCATTGCCGACGTGAAGCCACCAGCGCTTCCGTAAACCAAGGGGCAGATGCACGTTTATCCAACTTGCGAGGGGGCCTCACAGGAGCAAGATTATCAAGCCTCTCCAGGAGCCATGCTTGCAACCGCTCTACATCCCCGTCTAGGTCCCCTGTCAGGATGCAGGGATGAGCCGCACATGCCTGTGCCAGCAGTTCCGGAGTGACCCGATGAAGTGGCCTAAATCCCTGGGCAACCTGCCGAGGGGCACAAGAGAGTTTCCTTACCTCCGAGATATAATATTTAATCAGCCTATGATCCGACCATAGCACCTGGATAGGTGCATGCATCTCTATGGGAGTGGTTGAGAAAATCAGATCCAGGGTATGTCCCTTCTCATGGGTCGGTCCATAATGATAGGGCACCAAGCCAAGAGGGGCTGTTACATCCAACATTTTTATTGTGTCGGCATCCGTTTCGTCGTCCATATGGACATTAAAGTCACCAGCGACTTCATGACATGGGGATACTAGGAGCTGCCCTAGACTGGATCCAATCCTTCCTCTCCAGCAGAACCCAGAGGATCTGGCTCCCTCCCTTCCTCTCCGAACGCCCCTACATCAACTGTGGAGTACCCCAAGGATCATCAACATCTACATGGACCCCCTCACCGCCATCATCATACAGCATGGGCTCAGCATCGTAGCCTACATCCTCTCACTTACGAAGAATCCCGAAGACACCAGACTCTGCTTCCGGGAAGAAATGAAGAATGTTGCAGCCTGGATGAAGGAAAGCTGCCTGAAGCTCAACTCAGAGAAGACGAGGTCCTTATCCTCAGATCCTGCACATCCGCCTGGGACAACACCTGGTGGCACTCCATCCTTGGGAACCCCCCACCCCGACCAACCACGCTCGCAAAATCCAAATCATTCTTCACTCCTCCCTCTCATGAGCCACCAGATCAACGCCATCGCGTCCACTGGTTTCAACTGCCTTCGCATCCTTCGTAAGACCTTTAAATGTATCCCCCCTGAATGCAGAAAGATGGTCACCCACACACTTATAACCAGCAGACTGGACTACGGCAACGCCCTCTTCGCTGAAGTCCACAGAACTCTTCTACACAAACTCCAAACCATCCAGAATGGCGGAGCCAGACTCATCCTCGGGAGACCGCGTCGCAAGCACATGACCCAACACCTACGAGACCTCCATTGGCTACCCGTCGAAAAGAGGATCACCTTCAAACTCCTCACCCACACCTACAAATACCTCAACAATGTCGGACCCAAATACCTCATAGACAGAGTATCCTTCCACGTACCCAGGAGAAGCCTCCGCTCCGCCAACCTCGCCCTTGCAGAGGTCCCCCACATCCGCAGACCCAGAACCAGCGGGAGAGCCTCCGCCTACATCGCAGCCAAGACCTGCAACGCGCTCCCTGTGAACATCAGATGCTCCCCAACCCTACACGTGTTCAGAAAGGACCTCAAGACCTGGCTCTTCAACTGATCAGGAGCCGCTCCCCCCCCCACCCCCCCAGCGCCTTGAGACCCTCACGGGTGAGTAGCACGCTTTGCAAACCCCTGATTGATTGATTGATATAACCCCCTTCCCACCTAAACCCTTAAAATTAAACAAATCCTTGTTAAATTCAAATATTATTCACTTGAAAAAAAAATGTTAAAATGAACAACTATTTGGTTAAAATATTTTAAGTACACAGCATTTTTATTCTCTTTTTTTGGAGGCAGACTTTGTTTATTACAAACGACTAAGGCCTTTGTTACAAATAGTAGGGTGTTTGGTGCGAAACTCTGCACCCGGGAATAACCCTTATCAAAGGATATGAAATTACAGGACTGAGGATTCCCTGAGAACTAAAATGTTGAGTGCAGTGTAACAGTATTCTTGCCCCAATTTCTAGAGTTATTTTTCCTTTCCAAACACTATTGCCAAGTCATATTTTGCCTTTTTTTTCCGGGCGTACGCGTGTACAGTAAAATTGCCTGGTATCAACGTATTCCTGCTATACTTGTATTCCTTATATAGGAGTAAACTTTTGTTTCATAGCTTACAGTGCTTTTTCAGTACGTGGTTCTGTGCCATAATTTCCTGCGATTTCCGCACTATGCATAAAAATATCTGTGGAACAAACATTTAAAGAGTGGTAGTGGAGACATACAAGTCCAAACATCTAAAACACAAACTTCCAATTCTCAGCCTTGGCAGGATAAGAGTGTATCCCACAAGGATGCATATAAAAGCCATAATTTCCTGCCATTTCTGTACTACGCATAAAAAATATCTGTGGAACAAACATTTAAAGAGTGGTACTGGAGACATAAAAGTCCAAACATCTAAAACACAAACTGCCAATTGTCAGCAGTGACAGGATAAGAGTGTATCCCACAAGGATGCATATAAATGCCTCCTTGCTCCCTACTTGGAAGTAAAATATGGCTATAATTGGGATGCATTGGGACTCTCTCACACTTGGGTCTCAGTGCACTACACCCACTTCACTAATAATTGCTTGTAGACTTTCCATCCAATGCTGATATCCCGGGAGCTGTTCTGCAAGATCTGCACCTTACTCGTTGCATTTACTTTCAGTCTTCTAAAAGCTGAAAACTAAACTTGTGTAATTCTCTAAGTTCAGGGAAATGTAATTTAAGGAAGGAGTGACAAAAGTGCACTAAACACTTCAAATGTTCTTAATTTACGTGACGTTGCAAAACTTCTTTCAAGAATTTGGGGAAAAACCTTACAAATCATATGCTTCAAAAGGGAGGCCATTGAAAGTGTTCATCACCTTCGCCTGAAGCAGATGTTTGGCATCTAAAGCTTGGTACCCTGATAGACAACTGTGTTTTCAGATTCTAAATATTTTATTATACCAACAATATCAGTAATTTTCCCAATGTAACTGCAATAGACACATATTCCCCCCTAGGCGTCAAAATGTGTGCTATTATCCCTCATTTTAGGTGAGCCTTAAGCAGGACCTGTTGTCACCAGCACTTTAAAATGTCTATAAAGTGGATTTTGGTCCACCTAGGGGAGAATCTCTCTCTCTCATCTCGTGCCAGAGATGTTTGCTGTATAATTCCACCATCTATGGAGTGACTGCAATGCACAAGGGACTATTTTGCATCTCAAAGGTGCACTGAATCATTACTCATTAAATCCATTATCTAATAGATGTATACAGGAAGCAATCCTATTTGCTTTTTTCACTGTTACTGGCTTCATTTATATTTTAGTGTGGAATCAAAATATAAGTCAGACCTATTGGTTTTCTGAATGCGTATTTTTTATGGCAGTGCCACTATCAAGTAAAAATGTGGTAAGTAGTCGAAATATTGGTAGTTCAGAGTTGTACTGTGGAATGCCAAAACACAATGAGAATTCTGGAATCACCTTTTCTGTAAGCCACACAAAGTCATTTACAACTGGGAGCCCACGTTTCCTGTCAAAAATGGTCCAATTAAGCTTCACAGCTATCTGGAAAAGATACCTTATAAGGCGTAATTGACTTTCACTACTAAATAATTATATGCCATCATTAAATCCAAGTATGGAGTAGTAAATACCATGCAAGAGGTAGGGAGAGGAAGTTTAAAGTAGTAGTTTTCCCTGAGAGTTAGTTGGCACTCCCAGACTACTCTGCTAAACCTTTCCAAAGTGGCAATGGTCAGAGATAGTCAAAAATTTACTCCAGTCCCGATTAACTCCCATTACAGGGACTGAAAGGAATGTGTACGCCCCCAAACTTTCTGGGGATGTAAGAAATTAATTTTCCACATGGAGAAAGAAAAAGTGTATTTGCAAGTCAGGCTCCTTTTACATAGTGCAGAGTAGCACACTATGTACAATTACACATTAGGGAAACAGCAGGCTCTAAAGTCCACATGCATCAAAGGAAATTGCATTCGCAAACGGTGCGAATTGCAAAATCCGGCCGTTTGCGAATGCAATTTCCATTTTTGGGATGCATTATGCATTTTGTTGTTCTCGCAATTTAAGAAATCGCAAAATTGCGATTTCTTAAATTGCGATTGCATTTAAGGAATCTCAAATGACATTCCTTAAATGCAATGCATCAAACTTTTAAAATTTGCGAATTCGCAAATAAGAGGTGCAAATTACCATGAAGTTGACCTTCATGGTAATCTGCGAAAACTTTGAAAAATGCACAAAAGTGCATTTTTCATAGTTCCATTTTACACACACACATGCCCTTGGAGCATGTGATTGTGCAAAATGTACTTCTAAGCTGATTTCAGGGGTGCAGCAGGGTGTCCTTTGGACACCCCTGCACCCTTGAAATTGCATTCTTAATTTGCGAATTTCTAATGGTAAATCGCAAATTAAGAATGTCATTCCCATTCATTCCTATGGGCCTATAGGCCCATAGGAATGAATAGGGTGGTATTCCTTAATTGCGATTCTCAATTAGAGAATCGCAATTAAGGAATTTTAGGGAATCGCTATTTTTTTTGCAATTTTTTGATGCATTGCATTTTGCAATTCCTTAATTGCGATTCCTTATTTTTCGCAATTAAGGAATCGCAAAATGCAATATTGATGCATGTGCCCGTAAGAATCCACATGGCTGGTTCAATAGTATGCGTGGAAAGCTGCAACTGGAGGAGATTTCCAGGCATACTATTTCTGAGTTTTGTTAATAGGGTAAAATCTGCATTCATTAGGACTAGTACTTCTACAATTGAAGAGTTCTGCTTCTCTTTGCTAATGGGATCATTTGCTTTTTAACTGTCCTGCAAATCCAAATACTGCATGAATAAGCACTACAAAGTTAATGGCAGCGCTCAATAATTTGATGAAGTTAGAGCTGATGTTATAAGCCGTCCAATAGGTGGCATCTTTCTTGCACTAGGAAGACTTTGAAATCTGGCATTGTCTTTGACATTGTCATACCCTTTTCTAATGTTGTTTGGCCGATTGCAGCAAATATATGCTGTCACTTCCATTTTTATCAAACATGTGAAGTATGTGTTAAGAAATGTTGCATTTGACTCTGCATTGCTTGTTTTAATTGCATCTTAATTAGCCAGGAGAGGACTGTGCACAATCCTTAATATGTGCAGGTGGTTGAAGGTGGTGGCATTCATGTTTGGGGACCAGGACTTCATTTTCGTCATCAGAATTTGGTTTAGAGCAAGAGAAGCAATGACAGAGAAGAGACATAGAAGGAAGAAGGGAAAGATAGGTAAACATAGTGACAAATGGAGAAAGCAGGGGTGAAAAAGAACCTGCAGAAGTGACATTAAGAAACAGGAAGTATAGGTTGTTGGAAGAAAGAGGCACAGGGATGTAAAAAAATCACTAGGCAGCCATGATATTCGGCAACCCTTGCATTTCAGTACTCCATTTCATTGTATTGCGGGTGCCTAGATTCTCTTTACTCCTACTCTATGTATACCTAGTCTCTCTTTTCTCCATCAGTCTTCAAAGTCTATCCATAGCCTTTCTCAAAGTACTTCGAACTGTTAAGACTTCTGTCACTATATTTACAGTCTTTTTCTCCTCCCTAGGTATTTCCAGATTCTCTTAATTAATAATTGATCAGAACTTCCAGACTGTCCCCTACCTCCTTTCTCAGCACACCCAGTTCCTCTGGCCTCATTCACTCTTGCTTAATATTCTTTCCCTTTATCCTTTCTATGTATTTCCAGTGTATCACTATCCTCTCTGTATTATTTCTTCTAAGACATGATATCGAGGTCAAACACACTGCATTGCAAAAAGAATCACAGCAAAAATATTGTAGATGAAAACATCAACATTAGCATAGTACAATGTAAACTACAATAATAGAGTACAGAAATATAGTGGTAAAAAACGCCATTAGATAGGAAATTATATATTGCATATATGTTGAAATTAAATGAACATGATATTAATTCCATAAAAAGAGTTAACTTTATAAAATAAGATATGTATATATATATATATATTACCTACTGGCGGTTGCCAGTAGGTATATATAGTTAGGATTTTTTTGAATAGGGATTTCTGCAAATTCTATGTTGAATAACTTTGGCGTTGATGGACGGAATTGGTTGAAATTTTCAGGAAAATGGCACATTTTGTTTCTGAGCGTCCCCTGAAAGTTTGGGGAGGTTTCGAGAAGTGGGGGGGCCGAGAAAAAAGGGGGGTCCCAAAACGTGTTTTTAACATTGAGTTTTCCATAGGGCGGTTGGACTCACTTTTAGCTCGAACGGCTGAATGGATTTCTATGAAACTTGGCAAAATTGTAGGGACTGGTAGACCGATGTGCCTTTGCTAGGTCTCAAGATATGTGCTCTAGTGGATTTTGAGTAATTTAGGTTCAAAAAAATATATATATCTGTAAGCGCGCCCCGGTACGCGCACCGGGGAGCGCTCCGGGCGCGCTACGCGGCTTGCGCGTGGAAAGCTGATTGGCTCTCGGGTGTCTGTAAACATTCTAAACAGTCCGGAGCGGCCGCCATCTTGTGTCTCGGTAGGATCGAGACACAAGTGGTGGCGAAAACAAAGGGGGAAATGACCATAAGGGGGCAGAGTAGATCCTCCCTGACCCCCTAGGTTTGATGTGGGGGCTTTAAAAGGGCCCCGCGGGGCAAAAAAAAATAACTTTTTTTTTGTTTTGTTTGCGGGGGGAGCGCCCGGTACGCGCACCGGGAAGTGGTCCGGGGAGCGTACTATGGGGAAAAAAGAATGATAGACTTTTCAAATATTGTATGTTTATTGATTGTTCTTTTTGTTTTTTTTTGTTGGTTTTTTTATTTAAGTAGCAACATGTAGGTACCAATGCAGAGTCTAAAATGTAATATACACCGTCTCCTTTGTAGATATCTTGCATGTTGTTTCAGAAGTTATTGTGGTATATGGAATTCATACCATAGTCTGTCAGGAAAGCAGAAACAATATGGAGGCAGGAGATGATAAAGAGATGTTAAATACACATTAGAGATAATATAGTTGGAGAAAGGAAGTAACTATGAGCAAACTTACTATGTAACACAAAAAAGTTGCACAGTATATTTTAAGTCTCACTTTATATTATATCTTTTTGGGTACTATTTAATAATTTTCATATAAAAAAGAATAATGTCTCAAACAATTTTTACTTTTAAAATTTTAATTTATTGTTGTGATTTTTCAAAATCTAAAAGAATTTGCAACATTAATTCATCTGGTATGTCCTCCTTTTCATTCCATGATTCACATTGTATTGTATTGTATTGTATATTGGATTTATATAGCTCTTATCACCCAGGGGTCTCTAAGCGCTTGCCTTGGGAACCCGTCCTGGCTTTTCCCTGTGAGATAGCCCCTACAGGGCATCCCCAAGGTGAAAGCCAGGCATCCCGCCGCGGGGGGCCGTTGTGGAGATTAAGCAAGCTTAATGCCCAGAATTGCATAGTGTGAACTCATGGTTAGGTCAGGCACCGAAGCGAGAATTATCGAGTCCGTGGACATTTGAGCTCAAGACCCTGCCGCGTCGGGAATTGAACCCTGGTCCCGGGTCTGACCTCTGCTTCAGGGTCTGCCTGCTCTAACCAGTGAGCCACACTTCTCCACATTCTTCAACACATTTAATTAAGTCTTGGTCTACAGTGTCATCCAAAAAGTCTATTTCTTCTTTGTCTTCCTTAGGATTGTTTTCAATATTAATTTGAAATGAAATATTATTTTCATTTTGTTGTGCTTCCATTTTCTTGCTGTAAATTGCATAAAAAATAAATATATCAGTAGAGATAGGGCACTGTTGGGTTTAAGTTCAGACAGGTACTTGTGAGTTTTTAACAGTGAAGTTATCTTTGGGCACTGTATGGTTTCAGGCAGGAAGTAGAACTATTAAAAAGTGCCTGTGATGAAGCCTAAGTAAATTCATAATTATACCACAGAAGCCTAACTCAATCAATAATTTAAATAATTAAGCCTTTCTCAATGTCTAACTCTCATCTTATAGAGGGACAGTATATAACTATCTGAAAACGTTTTACAAAATTAACTTAAAGTGTGTAACATAGTTCTCCTTTCAAATTAACAACTTAACTTCTTCAAAGTAGTTGAAGTTTTCTGTCAAATTCTTTTCCAAATGTACCTTAGGTAGTGTTAGTCAAAATGGCTGTGTTTCCCTCTCATTTTTTATATATATATTCATGTACTTAACCAATCAAATGTCAGCACATAAAAGTACAAAACGTAAGTAACATTTTAATTGGTTAAAAATTCAAACAGTTTCATATGTGTTACCACCAAATTTGGGTAAATGGTAGGGACTGCTATGTAGTAGGGCCTATTCTATATTTGATGAAAGTGTCTCCAGTGGTTTTTCTGTAAATTACTTTCCCACCTTTTTTTAGCGAGCGCTTACCGGTGCGCGCCCCGGTACGCGTACCGGCAGCGTTACGGGAGTCCTCCATTTTGTGTTTTGGTAGAATTGAGACACAAGATGGAGGACAAACAATGTTCGGAATGGGTAGAAGGGGGCACGGTAGACACTTCCTGACCCTCTAGGTTTTCTGAGGGGGGCTTAGGACGCTCATATAGGCAAAAAATAAATTTCGCGTGGGGAGCGCCCGATACGCGCACCGGTAAGCGTACCGGGGAGCGTACTTTGGTGAAAAATAGTGAAAAAAGTTAGAAAAAGATAAACGTTTTGAATGATCAGAGGTAGGGTAGCTCTGAAAAGAGCTTTTGGGTTCTGTGGCTGATTTAGGTACCTACAAGTAGGTTCCAATGCACAGTCTTAAATTCAGGAGGAATATTCTATTCCCCTCATCTGAGAAGTGCACACCATCTCCTCTGTAGATGTCTTGCATGTTGTAACGCAAGTTGTTGTTGTATATTGAACCCATTCTAAAGTCTCTCATGTAAGCAGAAACAGATTTATTCACATGTTTCCGTGCTTTCTCAAATTGTGGACAAAATTGGTTGGACCAGTTCCATTTCTGTCTTTGGCATATATTGGAATATACCAAGGCAGTTTGGGGAAAAAGTGTCATCAATTGATTAAAGGTGTCCTTTAAAAGCATTTTCAGACCAACCCCAGTCATAGTGCCCAAATCATTTCCACCACAGTGCACTATTAAGAGGTCAGGGTTTGGCAGATGCATAAAAAAATTATATTAAAAACATATAAAATATATTTTTCCTTTAAAAGAAGAATACATTTTACAGCTTTTGATATTTGCTATTAAAAAACCATTGAAATTCACTGAAAAAACCATAGGTTATAGACCATATATAGTTAGGAATTAGCATTTACAAAACCTTATTTTACTGACACAAAACCATTGAAATTCGCATATATAGGTAGTTGCACTAACTATATATCGCGCACCCGCAATCCACTGCTGATGATGTCACATATTACATCATTCATGACATGGTCAGTGACATCACTGATGACATCACTGTTGACAACTCAAATGACATCACTGACAACATCACTGATGACATCATTCATGTGATAATATGATGAACCTCTTCAGACTCTAATATAACCTTAGATACACTCAGTGTAAACAGACACTCACAGATTGTCACTCATCCATGGAGTTACTCATACACCTAGTCAGTCATGGAAAGAATCAATCACACCTCCATTTCCTCAACTATACAGTTATACACACCTTACTTATTCAAACATATTCTAACACATATTTACTCTCTTATACAATCACTGATACAAGTTTTCAATGATCCATGCAGCCACTCACACATTCACTGGCTCTTATACACAGTAATTTATATATGTCAACTCTCACATGTACTGTGTTTTACATATGTACTTACTTTGACATGTAGCACTGAGATATCCACTCACTCACCAATACACTCATGCACACAGTCAACCACCCATACAGCTGTTTCCACATGCAGTTTTGAACCCATACATCTAGTGAATCAACTGTTCACACATCTATGCACAGAGTCACACACCTCCCAGCCACCCACACACACACTCACTCTCCCATACAAATACTTGGGCAACCAATCAATAACCCATATAGTTACTCATATAGCTACTGATCAACACATGCAGCAGTTTACATAACAACAGATATAATGATGCACAAATTAAGACAGTTTAGTCACTAACCCATGCACTCAGTGAGACACATTTAATCACTCTCTCATACAGTCAGTCATGCACCTACTAAATCCTTCATCCAGACACTTATACATCCACTCATTATTCAATATGTAAAACATATTTTAACTTTACAGAAACATACAGTCACTGGATGATGTCATCAGTGATGTCATCAGTGATGTCACTGACCATGTCATGAATGATGTAATATGTGACATCATCAGCAGTGGATTGCGGGTGCGCGATATATAGTTAGTGCAACTAACTATATATGCGAATTTCAATGGTTTTGTGTGAGTAAGATAAGGTTTTGTAAATGCTAATTCCTAACTATATATGGTCTATAACCTATGGTTTTTTCAGTGAATTTTCAAGGTTTTGTAAATGCTAATTCCTAACTATATATTGTCTATAACCTAAGGTTTTTTCAGTGAATATATATATATATATATATATATATATATATATATATATATATATGTGTGTGTGTGTGTATAAAAAGTAAGTTATTAATTTACAAAAGATTTAAAATTATAATGCATGAAATAAATGTAAACAAATCAATAATAAATATAATGAAACAATATATAAATACTCGAAATTATTTTTAGAAACAATAAAATGAACTGAAACCACTAATAATTAATAAAACAAAAACATATATATATATATATATATATATATATATATATATATATACATATACACACATATATACCTATATATCTATATATATCTATATAGCATTTTTTGTTTTGCCAATAACTTTGGTGGTCTTTGACGAATCCTCGCTGAATTTTCAAAACAGTATGATGCTCACTTCAGCTGCTGTTTTGAAAGTTTCTGGATGAGTCTTTATATGGGGGCCAAGAAAAAGGGGGGGTCCCAAAACAAGTCTTCTCCATGCAGTTTTCCTTAGGGATTTAGACCCAAATAGAGCCTGAATTGCTGAACGGAATAACACCAAATTTGACAGAAAGGTAGCTGTTGGTCCAGTAGGCGACCTTTTCATAAACTAATGTAAATCTGTTCAGTAGCTTTGGAAATATTAAGCTAAATTCAGATTTGTATATAAAGTGACTCGGATCCTCCGAAGATCTGACAGTCCCCTTGCTCAATTCTGATTGGCTACCAACACTTCAACTAGGAAGTGTTGGCATCATCTTGGGACTTGGCTTCAGCTGAGTCCCCCCAAAAAAGTTATTTTTTAAAAAGAGAAGGGGGCAGGGTAGGAATACCTTGAGCCCCTGAGCCCCTAGGCCTTTCAGGGGGTTTTAGCAGGGACCCTGGTGGTGGCAAAATGCATTTTTTAAATTTCTTAGCGGGAGTTCCGCTGGATCCGCAGCTCCTGCCCAAAAAAAAAAAAATAGAAGCGCAGGCTTCCATGGTTGTCTACTGATTAGCCCCCGGGTGGGCCAGGTCTTGAGGTCTCGTAAATCTGAGGCAGTGTCAAAAAGCCATGGATGTTGGTTGCTGGTAACACCACCAGCAACACCCTTTGCATGCCCCTTTAACGCAGAAAACTCAGTTAAAGGGAGCCATATTTATGAGGCAGCATTAAGCAACAAAAGGTGAGGTTCCGGTGGCGCAAAGGGCCTAAAAAATGAGTCCCTGATGGGGAAACTCTACTAATTATAGTAAACCATAGAAGAAGACTCGTTCAGCAGGCACACCTACAGCCTTTTCTAGCCAAAAGGGAGCCTTACTACACGTGCTACATTGGTGGGGTATATTGTACCAACATTTCCTTTATTACATAGATTGCCTAGTGGAGCACAATTTTGCACTAATAACTCCAGATCATGTAGATTGCACCACGTGAAGCAGTGTAATATTTCCTACACCTTCAAACGACCCATTGCTTGTTTCTAACAGACAACATCTTGTATTTGCAGCAAGAAAGCGCAGAGCTGTGAATAGCCAGGCTTTATGGCTGCCATGGAAAGTGAGGCCTTCACCTCGGTGCTATTTCTAGTAAACAAAAGTCAGTACGGTCTAAGGACGTTTTCAGAAACGTGCGAAATGCATTATGGGACACAGTTGAGTTAATCATTTAAACCATAATTGAAAGTGGCACTCAGGGACAACAATGGTGGAAATCTCAGGGGAGGAGGGAAGGGTGTAATCAGCAAACAACCAGCCCTTCTCCCGTCTCATAATTACAATGTATCATGCTCTCAGAGCCTTGATTACAGCGTACAAGAGCTGGGGGGAGGAAACAGCAGTAATAGCAATCTGCCTAATGAGGTCTAAAAACATTATTTGGTTGCAGTGACGTCTTAAAGGGAAGTGTATTTTCTGAATATGAAGTAACCACAAGTCGAGACAATCTGTTGTCATCTTCCCCGTGGGTCTTGTCATTTTGAAAGGTCTTGGACTAGATGTCAATATTGGTATTTATATAGCACGAATCGAGCTGGAATGCAAAAGGGGGTTAGGAAGCACATCGAGATTATGTACATCAACTGCGGGGTTCTTAACGTCTGTGCATAACAATTTTTTTATGCTACCCAGGAAGGGGTTGTGTTGCATAGGTTTACAGGAAGAAGCATGGGGTTCCAGGATTTTTAAGTGTCGAAACTGCGATTGTTTTAGAACTACAGATCTACAATGTTGCCACTAAACAAAATCTCCTGGCTGGCTTAAATTAAAGGGTGTTCTCTTGTATGTAGTAGTGAAGGCCAGATGACAAATACTGTCAAAAGAGTTAATCCTTCATTCGAAGTAATTTATAGGCCCACTTCCAGAATTGACCACAAATTGTGTGATATTATTTGTATTACCTCCGTTTAAGATATACAAGCAATTATAAGCACTAATGTAACTAAACTCAGTTTCTCTCAGTTTCTTAAAGAAGTACTGTATTATTTTTTTTAGGAATGATTTATAGATGCCTCATATGCCACTAATATCCTGCTGCAGTACTCAAGAATGTACAGTCACTACTAAACTTAAATTATATATGGATGTTTTATAAATTGAGTCACTGGAATTATGTGATTCTGCAACCATTGGAGTTTCTGCAAAAGTATGGATTAACTACACCTGTGTCTAGTTGAAACGGATCAAAAGTTACTAAAACAAGCATTGGTAATGCCAATAGGTCTCCCCTATGTGTTGCCAATGTATTTTAGCCATGTGACGAGGTCAGTGATGGCCAAGGCTAAAATGTTCCTGTTGCAAAAAAAGTAAGAAGTAGAGACCTTTAAAGTAATATTTATTTCAAGTAATAAACACTTATTTTAATAAACATTCAGCTGAGATGCAACTGCCTCTTCAAATTAAACAACGCCCTGACCTCATTCTAAATTCTATGATGGTCTCTAAACTGAATATTCTGAATGCAAACAGAAAATGACAACAACGGCATAGCCTTTATTTTATCGTATGGTTGGTGAGAGAGGTCACCATGAACCCTTTGGGAACAAGCAACATGGACAACAAGAAAGAGAGTAGGAGGGAACGGGCAACGGGACAGTAAAAGGTCAAATATTCTGCGCTGGCCCCATCGTAACACCTTTTTTCTTATGGCTGGTGAGGGGGTGCAGTACAGACAAAGTGAGCATGGGAGTGGAAGAGCAGAAGGAACACCGACAACTGGAAGGTGAGGATGGGAGGGAAGGAGCAACACGGACAAGGGTGTGGTTAAAGGGGAAGAAGCAACATGGACAAGGAGGTTTGAGGGGAAGATATAACACAGAAGGGGGTTGGAGGGGAGAAAGAAACACTGATGAGGGGGGTAGCAACAAAGATAAGGAAGGGTAGGGGGAAGAAGCAACACAGACCACAAGGGTAGGAAGGTGAAGAAGCAACATGGACAAGGACAACAGGGGATGAAGAAAAAAAAAGTAACTCAATCACAGCATGAGCAGCAGAAGAACATTAAATAAAATGAAGCCAACCGTACTTGGTCCATGCTCCACACAAAAGAAGAAGTAGAGCTGGCACACTGTTGCCAATTCGGAGGCAGCAAAGAATATTAACAATGAAGCTAATGAATGGTAAGCCTCTTAAAGCATACAATATCTCTTGCAAATGACAGCACATGCACGCTATCTTGGATAAGAACTAAAAACTGCCAAACATGGTGCTACGAAGTAGCAGACCCTTTGAAAAGTTTAACTGGTCACCATTTAGTTGTTGATTGTCTTATACAGGTGCTAAACTGGTGCTAATGAGGTGATACTTTTGCTCAGACAGTAGTTGAATGCATTAAACTAGAAACTGCGACAAAATAACATTGCCACAGAGTGTGTCATAATATGTTACTTTGCCTTTGTTTGCATAAAAAAGTCGATCTGCTGAATGATTTGATACTCTATAACCATATAATTCCTGTGACCTCCACTTAAAGATTTGCAAGGGATGCTATGGCTTAACTGATTCGTAGGGGATGAAATCTTTTTAAGTAGATATTGCTCTGTACTCACTTGCCGAGGCCTACAGCTAGCTACTGTGTCTCTTCGCCGTACTCGACCAAAATTCAATAAAGGGATAATTTGCTCTTTTTTATTTACAGGTGTAGGTCTCTATTCACGGGCATTGATTATTTAAGGGTTTCCAGCTAGTTCTGGGATTGGCCCCGAGCAGAATGCAGAGTGTGTATTAATTTCTTAGCATTGTATGCTGCGGGTGAATGCCTCGTGACATAATTTTCATGTTTTCACACATGTGCAGTGTATGAAGAATTATGTCTGGTTTTTCATAAGTCCCAAATCACACACATGTGACAATTCAGTTTGGTTCTTTTGTAAGGTCTGACTATTTTGATCACTTGCAACTTTCAGTCTGTGGTCGCAGACTCAATAATTGGTCATCACTTACAAATGTTTCAAAGTATTTACAATACTTGAACAACAGTAGCATCTCTAGAAGTTAATCTTGCAAGCTACAGAGATAAAACTGGTAGGGGTCACTTTCAAAGCACTATTGTAAAGTGGGTATACAAATATATACAAAAAGAAGCTACCCTGAATGAATAATGGATTTCAGAAAACTGACAAGCACTAGACACTAATTAGTGAGGTGCTGGATATCTCCAACAAGCATTTGCAATGCAATAGGTCTCGCATTAGGAAAGTTTGAGCTATTGGTATTGTAAATGACAAATTTTTTATTTATATTTTGTTTTTGAAAATAGCTAAATTAATAGCTTTGTCATTTACAACGCCAATAGTTATAACTTTCGAAAATGTGACACCTATAGCATTTTGTAATGCAATATGTGATGTATTTACGTGACTTACGTGTATTGATATTACAAATAACAATGGCTTTTAATGTTTTTTTACTGATTAATACTTAAATAAAAGTTATTGTAATTTATAATGGTAATAGCTTAAACTTTTGTAAATAACTTTTGTGAAGATTATGTTCAATGTATTTTATTGTGACGAAAATCCAAGAACAGAAGTAAAATATTAACATCTTTTTGTTACATTTGTAATAAAGCTTGAAACATTGAGAGAACATATTTGAACCAGTTGTTGTTGAATGTTTGCACAGATTGATGCTGTGGTGGCGCTGAGTGATGTTGTGATGGCGAACGAGTGAGGCTGTGGCGTTCAGTGATGCTGTGGTAGCGCATAGTGATGTTCTGGTGCCCCAGAGTGATGCTGTGGTGGTGCTGAGTGATGCTGTATGCTATGCTATGTTTTGTTTTGCTATCCTATGTTTTGTTTTGTTATGCTATGCTATGTTTTGCTATCCTATGTTTTGATTTGTTATGCTATGCTGTGTTTTGTTACGCATTGCTATGTTTTGTTATGCTATGCTTTGTTATGCTATGCTATGTTTTGTTATGATATGCTATGTTTTGTTATGATATGCTATGTTTTGTTGTGGTTTATTATGCTATGCTTTGTTTTGCCATGATATGTTTTGTTATGCTATGCTATGTTTTGTTGTGTTTGGTATGCTATGCTATGTTTTGCTATGCTATTATATGTTTTGTTTTGCTATGGTATGTTTTGTTGTGTTTTGTTAAGCTATGCTATGTTTTGTTGTGTTTTGCTATGTGTTGTTGTGTTTTGTTATGCTGTGTTTTGTTATGTTATGCTATGTTTTGGTATGCTATGCTATGCTGTGTTTTGTTATGCTATGCTATGCTGTGTTTTGTTATGCTATGCTGGTGAGGGTGTGTGAGGCTGTGTGAAGGTGAGTGAGGGTGAGTGAGGGTGAGGGGGTGTGAGGGTGTGTGAGGGTGAGGGTGTGTGAGGGTGAGAGGGTTGTGAGGGTGAGGGTGAGGGTGTGAGGGTGTGTGAGGGTGAGGGGATGTGAGGGTGAGGGGGTGTGAGGGTGGGGGTTGTGAGGGTGAGGGGGTGAGGATGTGTGAGGGTGTGAGGGTGAGCGAGGGTGTGTGAGTGTGGTGGTGTGAGGGTGAGTGAGGGTGAGACGGTTGTGAGGGTGAGGGGGTGAAGGTGAAGGTGTGGGAAGGTGAGGGGGTGAGGGTGTGTGAGGGTGAGGGTGTAAGGGTGTGTGAGGGTGAGGGTGTGTGAGGGTGAGGGTGTGTGAGGGTGGGTGAGGTTGTAAGGGTGGGTGAGGGTGTGTGAGGGTGAGGGTGTGTGAGGGTGTGTGAGGGTGAGGAGGTGTGAGGGTGAGGGTGTGTGAGGGTCTGAAGTAAATGGTGGCAGGGCAGACATTATAAGACAGAGAGAAACACAAATGTTAAGAGAACATTGCTCGAAGGGGTTGTGAGAAGGTGGAAATGGGCTAAAAGGAGAAAGGATGAAAAGTTAAGCGGAGAGAGGCCAGAAAGGAGACACAAAGGAGTGGAGTGTGTGGCTGAAACATAGAAAAGTAGAAAAGAATGAAGATGGATCCGAGAGGGTGCAAGTAGTGTCACATGCAGGAGAAGGAAGACTCGTTAGGAGAGTGTGATGAAGCTCTCGGCATTGCTGTGGCGTGGCGAGGGAGCGCATTCCTTTGAAGTCTGACGCGGGGGCGGGGGAGCAGATCCCTTTGAAGTCTGATGCCGAGGCTTGTGGTGTGCTTTGTGCACGCACCTGGCTCACATGAACTGTACCCAATCTGCAGCAGTTTGGGTAGACTTTTGAAAGCCTCACTATAATCTCGACACAAACATGCATTGCTAAAGCAATGCTGTAGGTCAAGACCTAAAAATGCTGGGGAGACCCATGCCAATGGTGACAGGTCTAACAAGACCCTATATTTGAACAGTAAATCTGCCAATGACAATAATGACAGGTGAAAGTAAAGGTCCTGTTCATTGTAATGGTCAAGTTAACGTAGGAGTCATTCACTGCAATAGGGGTCGAAGTTTTGACATCCATCCATCAAAGACTTTACAAGATGGAAAACTAGTTGGGTGTGGTAAGGTTTTCTTTCTGCGGTGCATTTCTTTGCATGTCCCATGGACCAGTAGATTTTTCTGGTACTGATGTCATATCATCATGGACTGACACCCAGGGCAACTGGAATTATTATCCTTTTAACACCTAAACGCATCAATTTCCAAATGGAAGGCGACCTGTAACTTGGCAGAAAAGGGCCTGCCACTACACAACAACAAGTCAACAGCGCTTTTAGTAACTTTGGATCCGTTTGAGCGAGAAACAAATGTATTTTGTTACTGCAAATTTTGCAGAATATGATTAAATGGCAAGTCTGGCAAAACCATAATTATGCGGGAATTACCACATCCACAGAATCATGCCACTCGTGGCCCTGGTTACGTCATCATGTATGTACTGAAACCCGGACCAAAATTGGAAGCTCGCTGACTACCGTGAAATCTCGAGTCAAAGCAAGTGTTGAAGTACCGGAAATTATTTACCACCTCCCAATTATAGTTATATTCACAACCAATCCCATTCCCATTACCAATAATCAGTCAGTTGGCAGTGTAGAAGGTCCAAGCATGTATTATAACAAACAAACTCTGCCAGAGGAGCTCCTTGCGACCTAACCCCAAGAGGTCCGCCAAGAAGACTGCTGGAACACTGTCAGGACATCACGTATATACAGTTGCATTTGCAGAATCATGGCCCAAGATGGAAAAATACAAGTTGGTACAGGTTGGTACAGAAAGGAAAGGCCATATATGGCACACAAAGCACTCTTGGTTTAGCTCATCCTAGATTAGCAAGGTCGAATGGGTGACTCCCTTCTGCCAGCTCCGAGACAGTCCGCCCGCACCCCTCCCGGAATGTGCTTATCAGGCCTTCTCCTGCTACCTACAACCTTGACAGGCCTAACGAGCTGAAACAGCAATTCTGCAACAGTTGGGTTATTTCTCAGGAGAACGATTTTGGTGCAAGGAATGAACGGGCTGTTAATGTAAGGCTTCGAGCGAGGCCACAAAATGGCGTCGGTCGAGTCAAGAGAGTGTAAAATGCCGAGAGTGGTGCAAGCTACAAATCTAAAATACTGCAATATGGATATATGCTAATGTTTGCGTGCATATGCTAAAACATTTAGATACATCATGCTAATCTTGAGGTATCGATTATGGATACTGTATAACCGAAAATCGATTCCGGTTCCTCAAACCCTCCTTTTAGCGTGGTGTAGCTAAATACAAAGTCAGGCATTTAGTCTCTAAAAATCTCCTCGTTAATGGCCATCAATTCATGAATCTCTTTTTGCAGCATCTGAAGTTTCGCGGGGACTCGGGTAGGCACGCACAGTGTAATAACTCGGGAGGCACAATAGGAGCAACAGTCCGGGCCACATTGTATCAGGAGGCAGCAGGTAAAGATGATACAGGCTGCTCCGCCCAAAATCAATAACAACTTCCATCCCCAGGTGGACAGGAGCCCCCAGAACCAACCCGACAGTGACCAGGACCCATTATCAGTATGCATTTCAGAGGCAATGCGATGCAGCTTTTGAATGGCTAGATGAACGGAAGGGGCAGAGTCTGGAATATATACGCAGCAAGAGCTGCCGATCACGCGGCATGCTCCGCCTCGATCAGCCAAGATAACGTCCAAAACCATACGGTTTTGGAGCGCAACGAGCCTGGTCGCCTGAAGCTCAACAGTTAGGTTGGCTAGGATGTCAGTAGTTATGTTAATGACATTTTCCACTATCCTGGACAATCTCCTTATTTCTCTGCTATTGAATATGGGTCCCCAGAACGGCACTAGACCCTTGCTAAAATCTTTGAATTGTTGCAAAGAGGTGTCGGTCTGATCGACTTCGATCTTGACAAGCTGCCTTCGTTGTCTATTGGGTAGCGCGATGGGTGCTGTGCTTACAGGGTGTAGCTGGTGTGTCCTGTGATAATCAGATGGTGCTATGTATACAGGTGGGTATAAGAAAGACAAATAACAGTGCCCAGCCCAATTACGTGGTAACCAGGTATATGCATTTTCTCCACAGACGAAATACACATTGGGTGGCGTAATCAACGGGGGGCTAATGCGTTTCTTCATACGATAGGTATAATTGCAGATACTGTCTCCAACCCGTATACGGCCTATTCCTTGCACACAAAATTCGGAAGAAACTTTCAAAATAGGAATGGGTACAATACGGTCACTTGTAACATTTTGTGCAACAAAAAGCCGGAAATATTGAGAAGCATTGAAATGGCTAAAATCATTAAGTTCTTCCTGCAACCAAGTATCGTTCCTAGCCACCATATACCTGTTCATGCATGCCTGTGGGTCTATTGACCCCGTCCCCCATTTCCTTTTTGGTCAAAACCCCCATGCTCGTCAATATATGCTAAAATCATATTGTATTCGTTTATATCGTAATCTCTGCGATTATCACCCCAGTGACGATATATGGCGGGAAACAGTTTGAACCAGGCCTCACAGCTTCCTAGATAGGACAAGGGTAGTGAGAGAAACAGATCATGATTGTGCACCACGGATGGCAGAAGCCCACAAACCCAGCAATCAGTAGTGTTGGTAACACTGTGTGTCTGATGAAGCATTTCAACAAATACATTTTTAGCATAAGTCTGGCGATGTTGTTCTTTGTGGGGTGCTAAAGTGTACAGCAAATGCTCAGATGGGGCAGCAGTGGACGGTAGACAATTCTGCAAAGGGTATTGATGTTCTAGGTATACAAACAAGCCCATAAACACAGCAATTATAACAGCTATAACCACTACAAATGCTACTTTGACCCTCGTGGTCCATGTGGAAAACATAGGCTCATAGAATGGTACGTGTCGTGGTGCAATTGGAAATTCTTCTACTAAGACAATACAGCCAAAAGGGTACATTCCTAGCTAAAAGTCCAAAAATAAGCTCGGGCCTAGCAGTCCGTCCTGCCAGAGGGTTCTTCTCCCTGTGTCCGTCAGAGTCTCACAGGTAGACTCCTATCGTTCATCTCAAGCAACAAAAGGAGTGGTGGTCAAACTTTATTCCGTTGTGCAACCTGGCTATAGACAATAGCTAGTCTTCTTTCTGAACAGAGCACAGTGATCAAAGTTCCAGCTCTCAACGTGTTCAGTCCAGTGTCCCGCTCAGCACCTCAGACCAACAAACTAGCAAACCCTATCTATTCAATCGAGTCTTTCCTTATCTCCTAGAGGTGGGGTCTGAGGCACCGTTATTTGTTTTCCTTGGCTGCAGGTTATACCGCACATGACCCTGAACTTCCTGATCAGAAAATAGTACTGCAGGTGCTTTTCGAGCATGAGAACTTTCACTTGCCGGGGTACTTGAAACAGGATTCAGAGCAATTGCAGATTCAGCAGAGACCAATTCACCTGATCTCGTCACTCCCTCCTCTAGCCTTTGCTCAATCTCACAGGCATCGGAGAAGGGTACAAAAGCAGCGGCTCTCTCAGTTTCCTGTGTCAGAATTCCCCCTGCACGTTGCTGATCATAGGGAAGTGGAAGTGGCAGCTTCTTCAGATGGGAGACATGAATCCAATGTTTTCTCCCATCCACTTTAACCGCCATCCGGGTGGCCAGCAGAATCTGCCGTGGCTCGGACCACCTTGGAGCCAAACTGGTGTCACGTTCAAACTTCTTGACTAGAACCCACTGGCCGGGTTGTAGTCGATGTCTGGGGCCCTCTGGCAGAGGCTGCAGTACGGAGGCTACCTGCTGATGAATAGAACGAAGATCTTTAGTCAAAGCATATAGGTAATCGATCAACATAGGATATTCAATGTCAGAAAAGGATCGTGGCCTGGGTACCCCCCATACATTTGCGGGTCTGCCAAAGATTATCTCATATGGAGAGAGGCCAGATCGGTAGTGTGGGGTAACGCGTAGTGACATAAGGGCTAAAGGTAAGTTGTCAGGCCATTTCAACCCTGTGCTTTCCTGAATCTTGGCCATTTTGAGCTTGAGGATACCATTATATTTCTCCAGGAGCCCTGCTGATTGTGGATGTCGGGCAGCGTGGAATCTTTGCTTAATTTGTAGGCCCTCACAGATATGCTTGACAGGGGCCTCATGGAAGTGCCCCCCATTGTCCGACCAGATCAAGCGGGGCAAACCAAAGCGGGGTACAAACTCTTTGAGAAGAGCCTTTGCTGTGGCCATGGCAGTGTTTTCCTTAGTAGGGTAGGCCTCAACCCATTTGCTAAAAGCGCAAACCACCACCAGGACATATTTCAAGTTGTTGACACGTTCCATATGAATGTAAGCCATTTGGAGTACCTCAAAAGGCAGCGTTGGGGGTGCAGAATTTCCACTCAGGACACTTTCCCCCTTCCCCGGATTGTGTTGTAAACAGATCATGCAGTATTGGACCAACCGGACAGCCGTCCTTTGGATATTAGGGTTGTTCCAAACTGGGTCCAGGAGCCCGCAGATACCTTTTGCTCCTATGTGTGCAGGACCGTGCGCCATAGTCACAACGGCCTGTACTAGTGCATTGGGCAGTAACCATCTTTGCTTTTCTGTCAGATCAACCCAACAATTATTTTCATCCAGTCTTCCTACCTCCTTTTCCCATTTCTCGAATTCTGCGGGGGTAGCTTCCTTCTGTAACACTCTCACACTTTCCATGGTGTTATCAAACAGTTCAGATTCCTCCACCCATCTTGCCGAGGAGTTCACAAACATAGTTGACATTGGGGACTGTGCTGTCTGTTTGGCCACCTGATCTGCGAAAGCATTTCCCTCCCCCACCTCATCCACTATTGCTTTGTGCGCACTGCATTTGATGATGGCTAATTTCTTGGGCAGGGTGAGGGCATCTAGTAGCCGCAAAACCAGGGGACCGTTCTGTATTTTCTGACCATGGGAAGTAAGGAAACCCCGCTCCCTCCACAGCCGCCCAAAGCTATGGGCCACGCCGAAGGCATATTGGCTGTCTGTGTAAATATTGACTTCGAGTCCCTCACTCAACTCACAGGCTCGCAGTAAGGCCATAAGTTCAGCAGCTTGGGCTGACCGGTGAGGTACTCGGAATGTTTCGACTACTGTCTTCAAAGTGGTAATTGCATATGCAGCTGTTGTTGTTCCATCTGTTAGTTTAAAACAAGACCCATCCACAAATAACTCCCCTTGAGGGTCAGCTAGAGGAGTGTCAGTAAGGTCAATCCTGCCCTTAGTTTCTTCTTCGGTGCGATAAATGCAATCATGTGTGTCATTGGTAAATTCACTCGGAGGGAGTGGTAACAATGTAGCAGGGTTTAGTGTTGCACATCGAGTGATCGGGATATGTGGTGCAAACAACGTTAGTTCATATCCAGTGAGGCGTGCACTTGTAAGATGCTGTGTCTTCGTTTTGTTTAGTAATGTGTCCACAGCATGCGGCACCATCACTGTCAGATTGGAATTTAGGACGAGTCCTTCTGACTGCCGGATTGCCACTGCAACAGCTGCTGTGGCCCTCAGACAGCTAGGAAGTGCTCTGGCGACATTTTCCAGTGTGGCTGACAAATAAGCGCAGGGTCTTTGCTTACCACCAAAGTCCTGCATTAACACCGAAAGTGAGCAACCGTCGACCTCGTGCACGTACGGTACAAAAGGTTTACGGTAGTCAGGAGTGCCCGAGACAGGAGCAGAACATAAAGCAGTTTTTAAAGAGTCAAAAGAGTGCTGACATTCATCCGTCCAGGGGAGGGGTTCATGCACTTCCTTAGTAGTCAGATGCAACAGAGGTTTAGCAAGAAGGGAAAAATTAGGTATCCATTGGCGACAGTAAGAAGTAATGCCAAGAAAAGCGTGAACTTAGCGCTGCGTGCAAGGAACAGACATTTTAGAAATAGTAGTAATACGTTCAGGTGTTAGTCGTCTCCCCTCCTTCGATAGTAGATGACCGAGGTAGGTCACCTCCTGTCGACAGTATTGGAATTTAGACAGGGATACTTTGTTCCCTTTAGCAGCCAAATGGTGTAACAATTTAACAGTGGCTGTTTTGCAGCCATCTTCCGTGTCCGATGCAATGAGCAAGTCATCCACATACTGCAAAAGGACATTGCCTTCCGGTAAGTCCAAATCATCCAGTAAAGCCTTAAGGGCTTGGCTATATATACTCGGACTTTCAGTATAGCCTTGAGGTGCGCGACAGAAGCGGAAGCTTCATCCAGATAACGAGAATCCGAAGATCTGTCTGCTATCAGGATGGATAGGGATGCTGAAGAAGGCATTTTTCAGGTCTATGACCGAAAAGTACTGGGCAGTCGGCGGAATCATCGTGAGGATCGTGGGGATGTCTGTCACCACGGGATACTGTGGTACCACAATCTTATTAACAGCTCTAAGGTCAATCACAAAACGGTAAGCAGCGCCATGGCCCTGTTCACCAGAGTCAGAATTTCTTTTCAAAATCGGAAGAATCGGGCTATTGCAAATATTAGCAGCCGTTTCTTCCACCACCCCTTTGTCGATCAGTTCTTGGATAATCGACAGCAAAGACCGTTCTCCCGCGGGTGCTATTTTGTACTGCGGGATGCGTGGCATTTTCGCTCCTTTTTTCAGCGTAATGTGAACCGGGGGAATATCCAACTTACCCACATCAGCATCCCCTGTTGCCCAAAGTGTTGCGGGAATGCCATCAAACTCTGGGGGAAGGGGTTCATCTTTAGCAAAACATAGTTTCATGTGGTCAGCGTAGGGTTGTATCGGTAAATAAACCCCGTCAGCAGAGCAATGTATTGTCGCGTTAAGTTTCTTTAACATATCCAGGCCCAGCAAGTTCTCCCCACAATGTGAGGTCAGCAAAAGAGGAGTGTCAATAGTGGCGGGACCGATCGAGAAGGGGAGAGGTTTGGAGATGGGACTGACAACTGGGACTCCCGAGAACCCCACTGAGACATTATTTTGCCCGGACAGAGCCGCCCCTGGAACCAATGATCGAGCAACAGAACTATTCATTGCTCCCGTGTCAATTAGGAAATTCTCAGAAGTCCCCATCACTTCCCCTTTTGCATAAGGTCCCTTTTGATTGACCGGGATCGACACTTGGCCCCTACTCTGTCCCTGGCTGTCCTATGCTTGTACATATGCATCTTGATCTTCGTATTCGTAATCGTCATGATAGTACTGCTTTCCTTGGTGGTTATCGAAATGATTTCGCTCAGACTTGCCTGATCCTTCTTCTCTGCGCATATCACTCCGGTCGGGGCCGCCTCGTCCTCGCCCTCGGACTGCTCCGTTCTGGGCAAGCAACAACGGACACTGTGCTTTCCAATGCCCTTCCTCTCTACAATAGGAACACTGGTTTAAACCCACAGTTGGAGCCCCGCCCGTGCCTCGGCCTGCACCCGCCCCTCTGGACATGGGCCCTCTGACTCCTCTCCCCCCTCCTTGTCCCCGGACTACCTGCTGAAGCAAGACCCATGTTTTAAGATCTTTGGCCTTCTTCTCCACCTTTTCCTTACTCTCATTCACCCTATGCTCATAGTACTGGGCCATGCTCAAAATTACAGAAGGGGTAGAGGTAGTCCAGGTACTTTCTGACACCTGTAACCGGGCGGAAATTTCTGGAGCCAAATTCGTAACAAACCTGTTCACGAACAACCTAGTTCCCCCCTCCGTAGCCAAATCCTGTCCGCTAAAGTCAATAAAGACTCCCTCAAACCTAGTGAAGAAGTCGGACACGCTTTCGTCCTTCTTCTGTCGGCAAGCAGTCAATTTATCCCAGTCCACCTTCCTTGGTGGTATCAGAGTGTGCATAAAAGCTATAATTTTTGCTGGCAAAAGATGTTATTTCACCCTTAGGTTTGTCTCCCGGTTTGCGATCTCGATCCCACCTCCTTAACTCATCCCATGTCCCCCCTAGTTCAGCGTGATCAGAGTCGTGCACCTGCCGCCATATATCAACAGGCACAAGTAACCCAAAGAATAGCTCGACATCTGCTAATGTCATTACGGCAGATGCCGCAGCTTCGGTCAGTTCCTTATAGTAGGCGGTGGGATTCTTTCGGGGGTCGGGCAGTTGGGATTTCAGAGCAAGGACCTCACTCCTTTTCTATGGAGTGTATACCCATTGCTCCTGAAATCGGGCGTCTATCCGTGCCCGTGTGATCTGTTGATTATCATCGCGTAGTTTGGGAACTTTGGGATGATAAATGGGATGTACCTCTCGCATGGGATGCTGTGAAGTCCATAGAGGGCTCGTTAAGAACAATCTGTCTCGATATTAGACCAGGGTGACTACGTTTTTGTATACTTCCTCTGGTGTCAGATTAAATCTATGGATCCAGTCACGAATATTATACAGTATCTGAGGAGCGCTCCCATTATCGAAACTGACTTCCCAAAACCCAATGAGGGAATTCGACATCTGAAATACCACGTGTTGCTGCATTACCGGTTCTAAATCTTTTACCGTACTCCATATGTCAGCCACGGTATACACATCACTCCGCATCCATTTAACGGCCTGATCTGCTAATACTTCCTTCTCACCATATGCCACAGATGATCTAGTGAATAGTCGTTTACCATCCAACACTCCGGATTCCCCTCTTGGAGTCTGTTCCGACATACCGGGTGTGGTGATGGCCAATTGAGACGCCCATACGGGACTCGGGACGCTTAATTGCATGCGAGGGGATGTTAGAGTCTGCCTGGAATCAGGGACGAGAGTGGCCAGGTCCCCTGCAGAGGGGGATGGACCGCCGGCATCCCGTTTGGGGGTGACAGAACCTCGTTCCTCCGGTGCGGATGCTTGTGGTGCAGCCGCCGTTTGAACGGGGACCGCAGGATATATGCGCTGCGGGGCATATGGCGGGGAAGGTCTTTTGTCTAGCAGATCCTCTATCTCATCTTCAGCTTCATTTCGCGTTACATAGCTCTTATCCACTTCCAGCCTAAACCGTCTATCCTCATTCTCAATACTCTTTTCTGTTCTATTCTTGTCATGCGCAATAGCTTTCTGTGTTATAGTTTGCCCTTGCTGTATCTTGAGGAGTTTTTCTGACCGAATACGCCTTCTCTTTGCCTCTTTCTGCCATTTGTTAAGGGTGTCAAACATAGCCGGTCGGCTGTGTTTAGCAAAGAGACGCTCTTGCAAATACTGAATCTTTTTCTCATCAAAAGATCCGGTTTTCGGCCACTGTAGTTCCACATTATCCTTCATATACCTATGCCACAAGGAATTAAAAAGAAGGGGGCCAATACCGTGCTTGCAGTACATATCGTGACTGGGTGTTCCTTCCGGAGGGGCTGGCTGACTTTCATTTAACCTCACGCTCTCTCGGTGAACACAGCCAAAGCATAATTTACTAAAGCACAGCATTTTCCTTTCTCTATTCTACTCGAGCTGAAAAGGAATTGAGGATTATTATTCACAAAAAATAACAGAATCAAGTGTCATTAATCACAACTCTCTCATACACATGGCCATGCTTTCATTCAAAGTCATACTCGCATCGCAAAAATAAACCTTCAATTGGACATAAAACAAGAACACAGAGATTTTATAAACGACAAAACGAAAAATACCAATATCTTGCAAACAGAAGGTGGAGCCCGTCGACTCCCACCTATGGAGAACTCTTTATCCAAATATCAAAAGCTGCAAAGATCACCTTCTGACAACAGTCTTGTCCTTAGACTGCCTGGAGATAGCTTACACAGGTTTCTAAACCACAGACCAACCTACAGGCCATCCGACAGTATTCATGGTTCACCTCCCGAACTATGCTGGCTAAGCCCGCTTTTGCAAGCGCCGCTCCAGATCTGTCCGAGTGCTACCCAATCTCAACTGTCGGCGTTCCCGAGAACAGTCCGGCCGAGCGAGAACCGCAGTCCCCACAAAAGGCGTATAGTCTCTATCTCCAGTATTCCCGCACAAATCAAGCCGGAGGCATCTGCACGTGCAATTTCAACGTTGCCCCGTCAGACCCCCTATTCAGAGTTTCCCCGTGACCATAGGTCACCAAATGCCAAGTACCAAAATCCGGAATTCGAAAACATAATCCAACACAAAACGAGACGAAACACTCACCTGGTGCACACAGGCCTGATTGCACGTTCTTCACTGCCAACTCTTGATAAGGCCAACGTGGCTGGTTCTCGGGTCACACCCGAAGGACTCCGGCGTGGGGCCACTAGCAGCTGAGGTTCTCGGGATCGGGAGAGCGGAGCAAACCCCGAATTCTCGTTGGTCTATTCTGCAACCCCCCCAATCGGGAGGACCCCTTTTATAGTCCCGGTTGTTGTCTGAAATACAGAGGGACGACCCCTATGCGGAGTCCCGGCAGAGTCGCCAACTGAAGTACCGGAAATTATTTACCACCTCCCAATTATAGTTATATTCACAACCAATCCCATTCCCATTACCAATAATCAGTCAGTTGGCAGTGTAGAAGGTCCAAGCATTTATTATAACAAACAAACTCTGCCAGAGGAGCTCCTTGCGACCTAACCCCAAGAGGTCAGCCAAGAAGACTGCTGGCACACTGTCAGGACATCACATATATACAGTTGCATTTGCAGAATCATGGCCCAAGATGGAAAAATACAAGTTGGTACAGGTTGGTACAAAAAGGAAAGGCCATATATGGCACACAAAGCACTCTTGGTTTAGCTCATCCTAGATTAGCAAGGTCGAACGGGTGACTCCCTTCTGCCAGCTCCGAGACAGTCCGCCCCGCACCCCTCCCGGAATGTGCTTATCAGGCCTTCTCCTGCTACCTACAACCTTGACAGGCCTACCGAGCTGAAACAGCAATTCTGCAACAGTTGGGTTATTTCTCAGGAGAACGATTTTGGTGCAAGGAATGAACGGGCTGTTAATGTAAGGCTTCGAGCAAGGCCACAAAATGGCGTTGGTCGAGTCAAGAGAGTGTAAAATGCGGAGAGTGGTGCAAGCTAGAAATCTAAAATACTGCAATATGGATTTATGCTAATGTTTGCATGCGTATGCTAAAACATTTAGATACATCATGCTAATCTTGAGGTATTGATTATAGATACTGTATAACCGAAAATCGATTCCCGTTCCTTAGTGTTCCCTAGAATAGATGCTAGCCGTGTAAGGCCCACTGGACACAACTGGCTGCCTCGCCATTGCGTTAGTCACCTGTCACATTAAATGAAAACGGATTTCCCGTATTAGTCAGGTTACACAATGCGTGGTTACGTATAAGCCACTGCGTGAGTGCGCACGCATTACACTGAGATCCAGGATATGAATCCTTGCTCCTTATGCACATCCTTTGCAAGGGACAATCAGTGTTTATTTCTCTCCAACATAATTGATTCTCCAGGGAGCATTACATCGTCACCGTCTGTCGTCACTCGATAGCGGAAACCCTGCCAAAAGTTCATGTTCCCTGCAAGGGGGTGGTGGAAATAAAGACTGGGGGCCCAAAGGTGAGGGGAGGGTGGAGGTCAAGTGCCCTGCAGCTTCAGAAAACGGATGGATATGGACACAGTACACGGATTGACAAACAATTGAAGGATTTCAGGATGGGTCTGCGGTAATTTATTTTCCACTCTAGTAATTTACTTGCAGACGTCCATATTCCAACTTGAAGGAAAACTTCCTTTTCCTTTCT
Organism: Lissotriton vulgaris; assembly: GCF_964263255.1. Taxonomy (NCBI): domain Eukaryota; kingdom Metazoa; phylum Chordata; class Amphibia; order Caudata; family Salamandridae; genus Lissotriton; species Lissotriton vulgaris. Next base: position 755,355,922 of record NC_141699.1, on the reverse strand, counting down.
CTGGGGGGAAAAACAATCACATTTGCGCAGACATACGAGGACAAGCGTTGAAAACAAGAAGTGATACACACAGTACATGACAACCATATAGAAGGTGGTGCTACCATGCCCCCAGCCAGGGAAAACATGGCTTGGCAGTTCGGGCTGGACTGTTCCCATGAAGAACAGGGTCAGACAGATTTGCATATGGCCATGTCTGAACTGGGGTAGTGGAGTGAGCTAAAGAATGATGATGGATTAAACCCAGATCAGTTGACTGGGGGTGAGTGTTTGATTTGCTCAAACCCTCAGTCCATCATCCCCTTTGGTATTGCTTTGTTCGCCCTAAGTTGGCAGGGTATGCCCAGACGTGGGTCTCTTGCTCACTCTGACTCTGGATTCAAGATAGCCTGGCTGATGAGGGTTATGAACCCGAAACTGGTCCCAGGATGCTTGTTTCCAGTCCAGGGAAGACATGGCTTGGCAGTTCGGGCTGGACTGTTCCCATGAGGCACAGGGTCAGACTGATTTACATATGGCCATGTCTGAACTGAACTGGAGTGAGCTAAAGAATGATGATGGATTAAACACAGATCAGTTGACTGGGGGTGAGTGTTTGACTTGCTCAAACGCTCTGCCCATCATCCCCTTTGGTATTGCTTGGCCTTGCACAGCATGTGGTTGGCCGCAGTGCCAAGACTGCAGCCAGGCCCTGTGCCCAACACCTCGCTAGCATCCATCCGACCACTGCGCACAACCTTTGGTCTTGCACAGTGTGACATTGAGTGAAGGACCTAGCCTGTGACCATGCCAAGTAAGCACCAAATACCCCACAGTGCCCAGCCTATGGCGGTGCACAGCATACAGTTGGGCGCAGGTCCTACACCCAACCCTTGATGGTAACGAAACGCATCCTGCACATGGCCTAAGCCATATATAAAGCAGGCCTAGTGACTTAGCTCAGAAAATCAGAAATAATTACAAACAAATGTATATTTCATGGATTCACACAGTGCCATGTCCTTGAGTTTTTCTTTCAACATGTTTCAGGTCACAAAATACAGCCATAAAAACAACCACAAGGGGACCCTGCACTCCAGCTGAAGAGCAAAAGACTCCAGTTATGAGTGCATTACGAAAATATGACAAACTCTCCTGGGGCTATGGATTAATGATCCAGAAGAGTTACTGTTGTTTTTGATGTTGCTAGTGGGCTGCTGTACTCGCTGCAAACCTCAAACACCAAAAATAAATGTTTGGTGGTGCCTCTGCCCCTTTTAGGGTCGCCAAGAGGATCTTAGAAATGCAAATAAGAAGCCCTTGCAGGGCATTATGCAGTGCTTTGTGCTAGAGTAGTGAATAATAAGCGAATTGCTCCTGCAGCTCACATCTTTATTTTTTGCTAGGGGTTGTTAGGGGCTGCGAGCAGAGCCCCAGGGACCACACTGCCCCAGCGTCTCCCTGCCAGTGGTCACATGGACAATGCTGGAGTTGGTAACATATATTTTTAAAATAGAAACTGAGGTGCCTGTTGACACCTGGAGCACCCACATCTTTGTTTTTATTGGGGGCAGTGGGGGGAGCCCCTGCAGGTCCTCTGGCTCCCTGTAAGCAACCCCATTCTATAAGGCTGTCCAGGAGCCGGACACCTTCTTTTTTTAACTGTTGTGCCCCTTTGCCTACCCGGGGCACCCCACAGCATTGGCAACAATATAGGCTTTGTGAGGAGCTTCAGAACCCCACATCCCTTCCAGCTCCCCTATCAGCACCCATCCTGGGTGCGGCAGGAAACAGCTTTACGCCCATCCGTTTGAAGAAACTTTTCTTTTGCTCCTGCCGGGAGGAAGCAATTCTGTGTTCCCTGCCCTCAATTTGCTAATGGCCCCTGGGCCTCAAGGATTCTCAGGGAGGGGGGCCACATGCCCCCCTCATCCTACTAAATCAATAGGGTCTTGGGGTAAATGGTCCTGGTGGCCCTCTAAATGCTCTGGGGTGCACAATGCACATCCCACTCCTCTGTTACATAACTACAGCCCCAGGGGGCAGGGTCCCTGGGGTCTCTCCGAGGCTTTGTATATATATATATATATATATATATATATATATATATATATATATTGTGAGAAGTTGGCCTGGTATATAATGCTCACTAGTTCTAGTGATCACTTTGTACCATGCCAAGCAACCCTTATGATGATGGTTGTAATTCAACCTTGTAGACCAGTTATCCTAGTGGTAACGTGGACAAAGCAGTCTTAGGCTAAACTCTGAAAGGCATGTGAAGCCAGCTGTTATACCATACACAACCCCCTTGAATACCAAATGAAAGGGACACCACACAGATATATATTGAAAATATATATTGATTTATTAACTATTAAAATCCCCTGGACTCTTTATGAGCACAGAAGCACAAGCGTAAAATCACAAGACAGTTTAAAATACACAAAAGTTGCACAATATGGATGAGCCCTAGGGGCCACCTAAACCATATACTAAATAAGTGGTATAAGGGATACCAGGAGGAAAGTGAAGAGGCCTAGGGCCTGGGGAATCGCTGGAGCTATTCGAGACTGGAGTTAACTAAGTCGGGAAAGGCCCACGGGACTCGGGTGCGGTGTTCAAAGTGCACGCACTTCTCAATACAAAGTCTATGGTGCGTAAAAAGCACAAAGTTAGAAAGTTAGGAACCTTCCGAGTGACCTACGGAGCTGAAACTTAAAACACAGGCCCTTGGGATGTGTACCAGTGCAGGAGCACCGGCGGAGCTGAGTTACCTCACCCACAGGAAGCGGGTGCACAGGGTCGAAGATGTGTCGGGTTTCGTCACGCTGGTCGATGGTGCTTGGAGCAGGAGATGCTGCAGGCGGCTCGATGAGAAGAGTTCCGGTGGATCCAAGGGTGGATCTGTAGATGTGAAGACCTGAAAGCAGAGGGGACAGTGTTCAAAGTCACTAGCCAGTGACTGCCGTGGAACCAGAGTGGAACCAGGTGATGTCGGGTGCAAACAGGCGTTGTCGGGTAGCTTCTTTCTGCAGCCACGTGGATACCCGGGGTCGAGGACGTCCAGGAGTCGGACACGAGCTGTCCCACGTAGGCTTCTCGCTGTTGGCGGTGTCGGCGACCTGATCGGAGCAAACAGGCCTTGGCAAATGCAAGCCACGCAGAAGTTGAAAGATGCTGTTCACTCGGACCAGCAAGGTCAGAGCGGGTGCTCCTTTTCACAGGAGCTTGGGTAGGTCTGGAGCAACCAGACCTGCTGTTTAAATCTTCGGGTTCGTCGCCAAGATGGCCGCTGGCCGCGTGGCTAGTGGCCGGGATGGCGCGTCGAGTGGCACAATGCAAAAGGGCCCCACGCAGATCGTGGAGATGCTGGAGGGCTGATCTTCGGTGCAAGGGCTGCTCGATGGTGGGGGTTCTCAATCCCCAAAGCACAACGTCGAGGATGCCTCAGAAGCTGCGCAGTCAGCTTTTCGGGTGTCTTTCAAGAGGTCCGGTCCCACGTCACTCGGTGCCTCCACGGGTCCCTTCTTTGCAGGGACTGTGGATCGGGCTCTGAGAGGTCTGGGAATCTGGTTCTTGTCGGGCTCTGGGCTCGGGCTCCGGCGGGAGGCGGCGGCAAAGCAGACGTCGAGTTGCTGGTTGGTACCTGTGTTCACAGGGTGGTCACTCCTTGGCCACAAGGGAGATTCTTCTTCAGTCTTCTGTGCAGCAGAATGTCGAAGTCCAGTCTTCTTCTTAGTTTTAAGTTGATTTCGGGATGATCTCCTGTGCAATGGCACTGCTCCCCCTCTTATTCCCAATCTAGGGGGTGGATCACCTACTAGGTCCCTCCCCTATGGGTGGGACCAGGAAGGGGGGTGGTTACCCCCTCTCCTTTGTCCAGCTCCTTGCCAGGACTGGGGCTGGAAAGCCCCAGAACCGGTTTGGGCTGGCTTATGCACAGGGACACCTTGTGTGCCCCAGGCATGTCTCAATCTATTCAGCCCTGTCCTACCCAATACACAAAACCCTGTCTGGGGTGGTGCTCGCACCTCCCCAGGCAGGAAACCCTTTGTCCAGGCCCTCCTCGCTGGAAGGACTCCCAGCAGCAGGAGGTCAGACATGTGTCTGTGGTGGCAGCATCCATTTTGTGATGCTGAGGCTCTGTTTAACTTTAACCGGGGTTAAGGCTACACACATGTCGTGTCCCTCTAGAAGGGTGGAATGCTATCCCCGTCGCCAGAACTGGCGAGGGGATAGTATTCCAATTCGTATGACACCTTACTCGACATGTTTTGATAAAGCCAAACCAAAGATAGCATTTAACCGCGAGGATTATAATGCACTTAAGAGTATATGGTATGGCAATATCCCGGAACAGCTTAGGGAGTGGTTCCCGACAGCTGCAGACAGGCTCAGCTCATGCTAGAGCACCATCTCACATATTTCCAAGCACTCTGCCTCCAGGATTGATGAGGCCTTCCATAGGAGTGGCTGATAGGAACATATGTGTCCAGTTTAGGGTTAGGCACAGGCATACTGTACCTAAGTAAGAGGTGATTACACCAACTTACCCCAGCTGAGTGATCAGCCAGTTGTGTCAAATATGGAGGCCAGGCCAGGGGTGGCACAATACATGCTGCAGCCCCTGGTAGGCCTTGGCTACACCTATGCCCTGGGTACCTATGGTACACTGTTACAGGGGCCTATAAGGTGAACCAATTCCAATTGTGTTATGCACCTAAGGTACATGGAGTCCATTTTAAGGAGAGAGCAATCAGCCTGGGGCCCTGAATAGCAGGATCCCAGGCCAACTAAGTCAAAAACCAGCTAAACACCAGGCAAAAAGTTTGGGGGTAACCATAGTCAGATATCCACCTTCCTACATAACCCCCCCCCAAACGAAAGGAGATAAGGCTATCCTTGACCAGGTAAGCCTATATTGCCTAAGTGGCCATATAAGGAAGTACCAGCTCTGGCTTGGTAACCCCCTGTCTCATGGTCCACTAAGCAATCCCTCACCCTAAGGGTATCTGAGGGTCTCCACCATAGGGAATCTCTACCTGTGGTGTGTCTTTGCAAAGTCAAAGGCTGGTGTTGAGATGGAGTACTGAAGTGAGTTTCCTCTGTAGGGCTCAGCTTCCTCCAATCACTCTCCACCATGTGTGCCTTTCTTTCTCTGACTGAGTTGCACTGTGCTCTCAGGGTCAACCTCTGGCTACCTAAAGCTGGAGGCTGGGTCCCTCTGTTTGGCTTACTGGAGGGACAGTTCAGGTTTGGGCCCTTAGGGTCCCAGGTTTGGCTGTGCCCAACAATATCCATCTGGGGGAGGTCCCTAACTACTTTTAAGGGGGATCCCTCAGGAGTTTTTAAAGTTTGCACCTCACTAGGGCTACTAGTTTCGGTGCCCCTAATCTGTTGATGGGGGTGCTTTATTTGACAGGGGGCCCTTTGGGTCTCACTGTCCTTCTTGTCCTCTGCAGCCCTGGGCTGAGTAAGGCAAGGTAGAGAGGGGCAGGTTACCTGCTTCAGACTGGGTCCCACCTGAGAAGGGTCCACTGCCATCAGAGGCTCTGTTAGGCCAGGCCTAACAATCTCTGGGACAGTTCCTTCATCAGGGGTAAGATCAGTTCCCTGAGGAGGCTGATCCTTTCCTAAAGTCTGGTGGGAGGGAGATTTCTCTTCCTCCTCAATGCTCTCTGTTTGGGTGGAGTGATCCATCATTTCAGGCTTCACTACCCATGTATCAGTTTGAGTTTGGGCTGTGGCCATCACAGCCCCACCAACCTTTTCAGGAGGAGACTCAGTTTGGGTATGGGCTGTTACTAGTACAGCCCTGCTACTCTTTGCAGGAGGGAGGTTATCTAAAGATGGGGCTGAGGTTTGCTCAGCCCTCCCAACCTTTTCAGGAAGGACATCTTGGATTGGGGCTGTAGCCATCACAGCCCCACTAACCTTTCCATGGAGATTTACCATTCTAGAATGGGTTTGCTGTTCAACCTCAGCCCAGGCTGAGATTTCCAAATCATTACCCAGTAGGCAATCTACAGGCAAGTTTGCTGACACTGCCACTCTCTTTGGGCCAGTGACCCCTCCCCAGCTAAGATTGACTACTGCCATGGGATGATTGGATTCTATGCCATCAATGTTTGTCACCTGATATTTGGCATCAGGTAAAAGTTGCCTTGAGGGGACTAGACATTCAGCCACCATGGTGATGCTAGCCCCTGTGTCTCTGAAGGCCTCAACTTTCAAGCCATTGATGAGGGGCTCCTGTCTATACTTGCTCAAAGTGTTTGGGCAAGCTGTGAAATTGGCAAACCCCATGCCAGTCTCATAGACAAGAGTATCTGAGTTAGGGGACCTGGATAGGCCAGAGTCCACCTGTCCTCCAAAAGTAAACCCACCCAAATTCTTGGGGGTGCTCCCACCACCTGTGGGACCACTGCTAACAGTGACAGGAGGTGTTGGAGCCTTACCTGGAGGTATGTTCTCCTTATTGCCATTCTTGGGACAACAGCTATCTGTTTTGTAATGCCCCACCTGTTTACAGGTATGACAATACGGCTTTTTCTGGGATGTAGAAGTGTCTTGGGACCCACCCCCATTCTTGGAGTTTTGGGGCCCTGGGGAAGTCTTTTCCTTACTTTTATCCCCACCCTTCTCTTGAGGCTTGGTAGTCTCTTTCTTTTGGTCACCACCCTGGTTCTTAGGCCTGATCCTGGTTCTGACCCATTTGTCTGCCCTCCTACCCAATTCTTGTGGGGAGGTCAGATCAGAGTCAACCAGGTGCTGATGTAGAAGCTGATTTTGACAATTACTTAAGATTTGCTCTCTCATAATTAAATTATACAATCCTGTATAGTCAGTAACCTTACTTCCCAGCAACCAGCCCTCTAGAGCCTTAGTGGCACATTCAACAAATTCAGACCAGTCCTGAGTCTGTGTCTTCTGGGTATCTCTGAACATTAACCTGTACTGTTCAGTGGTTAAGCCTAACCCATCAATCAGAGCACTCTTCAGGACCATGTAGTTTCTAGAATCCCCATCACTAACTGTGAGGAGTCTGTCTCTGCCTCTACCTTCAAAGGAGAGCCACAGGATTGCTGCCCACTGCTCCTGAGGGATCTGCTGTACTCTGCAGGCTCTCTCCATTGCAGTAATCCATTTATGGATATCATCCCCAGCTTTGTAGGGGGGCACAATCTTACTCAGGTTTCTTGTATCAAAGGACCTGTCTTTATCCTTCTGGATATTGCTGCCACCAGTGGATCCTAATCCACTCTCTCTAGGCTGTCTTGCTCTAGCAAGTTTCTCCTTGGCCAGGGCAACCTCTAACTCTTGCCTCTGGATCCTAAGCTCAGCCTCTCTCATCTTGGCCTCATGTTCCCTTCTCTGAGGGCTAGTCATCTCCTTTCTGGAGTGACCATGAGAACCTCTAGAAGCATGGGAGTTGTCAGAGTCACCTGAGTGAGTCCTTCTCCTCCTAGGCTTCTGGTTAAGTCCACCTGGGGGTCTGAATGGGTTGTTACCTGATTCATTCCCAAGCAAGCTTAAGTTAGCCTGGTTCAGTCTACTGACCAGCACCTGACTATCTCTGTCATCATCTGACTCACTGCTTTCCACCTCCTCCTCCTCTTCTTCTTCCTCTACATCTACCTGAGGAGCTCCAGTGGTGGAGGCTTCCTCATCTACCAGGATGATAGGGGCAGGGGTGTCTACAGTGTCATCCTCTGAAGGATGGCCTCCTTCAGCATTCCCTGTGGGGTTTGCTTTAGAGGTCTTTAGAGCCTCAGACTGATCCAAGAGCTCTCTTAGGTGGTCTGTAGTAGGGGAAGGCCCTGTCTTCAGACCCCTTAAGACACAAAGCTGTCTTAGTTCCTTAAAAGGAAAAATAGCAAACTGGGATGGTGCCCTTGGAGGGTCACTCTCAACAGGAGTAAGTCCACTGGACCCCTCTGTTCCAGACATTGCTCTAGTGTGGGTGGATGTGTTGCAATCTACCTACACTGGTGTTTACCTACTAAACCTATCTAGTAGTTGTAGCTAGGGTGTGCTACTCCCTTTGCTCTACAACAACTAAGTTCAGTAGAACTTAAGTATACTAGTCTTGTTTTATATGTACCTAGCAGGTACCTGTGTGATCTTTCAGATGATAATCTCAAAGATTGTAATGGTAAAACAACAGCAAGCTCAGATCCCAATCCGCTGCTCACCAATGTGAGAAGTTGGCCTGGTATATAATGCTCACTAGTTCTAGTGATCACTTTGTACCATGCCAAGCAACCCTTATGATGATGGTTGTAATTCAACCTTGTAGACCAGTTATCCTAGTGGTAACGTGGACAAAGCAGTCTTAGGCTAAACTCTGAAAGGCATGTGAAGCCAGCTGTTATACCATACACAACCCCCTTGAATACCAAATGAAAGGGACACCACACAGATATATATTGAAAATATATATTGATTTATTAACTATTAAAATCCCCTGGACTCTTTATGAGCACAGAAGCACAAGCGTAAAATCACAAGACAGTTTAAAATACACAAAAGTTGCACAATATGGATGAGCCCTAGGGGCCACCTAAACCATATACTAAATAAGTGGTATAAGGGATACCAGGAGGAAAGTGAAGAGGCCTAGGGCCTGGGGAATCGCTGGAGCTATTCGAGACTGGAGTTAACTAAGTCGGGAAAGGCCCACGGGACTCGGGTGCGGTGTTCAAAGTGCACGCACTTCTCAATACAAAGTCTATGGTGCGTAAAAAGCACAAAGTTAGAAAGTTAGGAACCTTCCGAGTGACCTACGGAGCTGAAACTTAAAACACAGGCCCTTGGGATGTGTACCAGTGCAGGAGCACCGGCGGAGCTGAGTTACCTCACCCACAGGAAGCGGGTGCACAGGGTCGAAGATGTGTCGGGTTTCGTCACGCTGGTCGATGGTGCTTGGAGCAGGAGATGCTGCAGGCGGCTCGATGAGAAGAGTTCCGGTGGATCCAAGGGTGGATCTGTAGATGTGAAGACCTGAAAGCAGAGGGGACAGTGTTCAAAGTCACTAGCCAGTGACTGCCGTGGAACCAGAGTGGAACCAGGTGATGTCGGGTGCAAACAGGCGTTGTCGGGTAGCTTCTTTCTGCAGCCACGTGGATACCCGGGGTCGAGGACGTCCAGGAGTCGGACACGAGCTGTCCCACGTAGGCTTCTCGCTGTTGGCGGTGTCGGCGACCTGATCGGAGCAAACAGGCCTTGGCAAATGCAAGCCACGCAGAAGTTGAAAGATGCTGTTCACTCGGACCAGCAAGGTCAGAGCGGGTGCTCCTTTTCACAGGAGCTTGGGTAGGTCTGGAGCAACCAGACCTGCTGTTTAAATCTTCGGGTTCGTCGCCAAGATGGCCGCTGGCCGCGTGGCTAGTGGCCGGGATGGCGCGTCGAGTGGCACAATGCAAAAGGGCCCCACGCAGATCGTGGAGATGCTGGAGGGCTGATCTTCGGTGCAAGGGCTGCTCGATGGTGGGGGTTCTCAATCCCCAAAGCACAACGTCGAGGATGCCTCAGAAGCTGCGCAGTCAGCTTTTCGGGTGTCTTTCAAGAGGTCCGGTCCCACGTCACTCGGTGCCTCCACGGGTCCCTTCTTTGCAGGGACTGTGGATCGGGCTCTGAGAGGTCTGGGAATCTGGTTCTTGTCGGGCTCTGGGCTCGGGCTCCGGCGGGAGGCGGCGGCAAAGCAGACGTCGAGTTGCTGGTTGGTACCTGTGTTCACAGGGTGGTCACTCCTTGGCCACAAGGGAGATTCTTCTTCAGTCTTCTGTGCAGCAGAATGTCGAAGTCCAGTCTTCTTCTTAGTTTTAAGTTGATTTCGGGATGATCTCCTGTGCAATGGCACTGCTCCCCCTCTTATTCCCAATCTAGGGGGTGGATCACCTACTAGGTCCCTCCCCTATGGGTGGGACCAGGAAGGGGGGTGGTTACCCCCTCTCCTTTGTCCAGCTCCTTGCCAGGACTGGGGCTGGAAAGCCCCAGAACCGGTTTGGGCTGGCTTATGCACAGGGACACCTTGTGTGCCCCAGGCATGTCTCAATCTATTCAGCCCTGTCCTACCCAATACACAAAACCCTGTCTGGGGTGGTGCTCGCACCTCCCCAGGCAGGAAACCCTTTGTCCAGGCCCTCCTCGCTGGAAGGACTCCCAGCAGCAGGAGGTCAGACATGTGTCTGTGGTGGCAGCATCCATTTTGTGATGCTGAGGCTCTGTTTAACTTTAACCGGGGTTAAGGCTACACACATGTCGTGTCCCTCTAGAAGGGTGGAATGCTATCCCCGTCGCCAGAACTGGCGAGGGGATAGTATTCCAATTCGTATGACACCTTACTCGACATGTTTTGATAAAGCCAAACCAAAGATAGCATTTAACCGCGAGGATTATAATGCACTTAAGAGTATATGGTATGGCAATATCCCGGAACAGCTTAGGGAGTGGTTCCCGACAGCTGCAGACAGGCTCAGCTCATGCTAGAGCACCATCTCACATATTTCCAAGCACTCTGCCTCCAGGATTGATGAGGCCTTCCATAGGAGTGGCTGATAGGAACATATGTGTCCAGTTTAGGGTTAGGCACAGGCATACTGTACCTAAGTAAGAGGTGATTACACCAACTTACCCCAGCTGAGTGATCAGCCAGTTGTGTCAAATATGGAGGCCAGGCCAGGGGTGGCACAATACATGCTGCAGCCCCTGGTAGGCCTTGGCTACACCTATGCCCTGGGTACCTATGGTACACTGTTACAGGGGCCTATAAGGTGAACCAATTCCAATTGTGTTATGCACCTAAGGTACATGGAGTCCATTTTAAGGAGAGAGCAATCAGCCTGGGGCCCTGAATAGCAGGATCCCAGGCCAACTAAGTCAAAAACCAGCTAAACACCAGGCAAAAAGTTTGGGGGTAACCATAGTCAGATATCCACCTTCCTACATATATATATATATATATATATATATATATATATATATATATATATATATATATATATATATATATATATATATATATATATATATATATATATATATATATATATATATTACCTACTGGCGATAGCCAGTAGGTATATATAGTTAGGACCTAGTTACCATAGGAAATGCCGAACATTCTATTGGGAATAACTTTGGCGCCGATTGAGGGATCTGACCGTAATTTCCCTCAAACTTGCCTCGCTGCGCTCCGCTCCTTCCATGAAAGTTTTGGGGAGATTCGTCAAGCGGGGGCCGAGATAAAAGGGGGGTCCCAAAACGTGTTTTCCCCATGTTAATTTCCATAGGGCCATTCTGACAAGGCTACAGGTCGAACGGCTGAACGGAATTACACCAAACTTGGCAAAATGGTAGAGCCTGGTATGGAGTAGTGCCTTTTGTATGTTTGGTGTAAATCCGTCCAGTAATTTTTGAGAAAATTGAATGTGAAAATGAGTCCAATGCAATTTTGCATTGGACCTTTAGACACAGCTACAGCCCGAACGGCTGAATGGAATTACTGCAAACTTGGCAAAATTGTAAACACTGATATGCAATAATTTATTTTGTATATTTGGTAAAAATCCCTCCAGTAATTGTTGAGAAAATCGACTTTTTTCAAATTATATATCTATAGGCGGGACATGGTGCACGCTTGTGCGCGCTCCGTCTTTGCACGTGCGCGGACCTTAGTGTGCGCGTGCAGAATTCTGATTGGCTGTTGGACGTCTGTCAACATTCCAAAACAGAAATTGTTGGCAGCCATTTTGTACCTTGGTAGACTGAGGCACAGGAAAGCAGAAAAACAAACCTGTAGAACTCAAAAAGGGGGCAGGGTAGAAGTTTCCTGACCCCCTAGGCCTGCTCAGGGGGTCCCATAAGGCACCCCCAGGCCCCAAATGTTTTATTTTTTTTTTTCAAAAAATCGCGGGGTACGCGCACCGTGTGTGCACAGTAAGAGTACCGTACGAGTACCGTGCGCGCACCGTGCGAGCACCCCGTGATTTTTCGAAAAAGAAAAATTTGTTTTTGGGCCTGGGGGGGCCTTGTGGGACCCCCTGAGCAGGCCTAGGGGGTCAGGGTGCTTCTACCCTGCCCCCTTTGCGCGTTTTGCACCTTTGTTTCACTGCTTTCTTGTGCCTTGGTTCTACCGAGGCACAAGATGGCTGCCAACACTTCCTGGTTTGGAGTGTTGACAGACAGTGGCAGCCAATCAGCATGCATTTCACAGGAAAGCAGCATGCTCATTGGCTGTCAACACTTCTAACCAGGAAGTGTTGGCATTCATCTTGTGCTAGGTAGACCGAGGCACAAAAGAAGCAGAGCTCACAGCCCACACAGCTTTCACAGCCCACACAGCTCTCACAGCCCACACAGCTCTCACAGCTCTCACAGCTCAAACAGCCCACACAGCCCTCACAGCCCACACAGCCCACACAGCTCCCACAGCCAACACAGCTCTCACAGCCCACACAGCCCACACAGCTCTCACAGCCCACACAGCTCTCACAGCCCACACAGCTCTCACAGCCCACACAGCCCACACTCCCACAGCCCAAACAGCTCTCACAGCCCACACAGCTCCCACAGCCAACACAGCTCTCACAGCCCACACAGCCCACACAGCTCTCATAGCCCACACAGCCCACACAGCTCTCACAGCCCACACAGCTCTCACAGCCCACACAGCTCTCACGGGCCTCACAGCCCTCACAGCCCACACAGCCCTCACAGCCCTCACAGCCCACACAGCTATCACAGCCCACACAGCTCTCACAGCCCACACAGCCCACACAGCTCTCACAGCTCTCACAGCCCACACTCTCACAGCCCAGACAGCTCTCACAGCCCACACAGCCCACACAGCTCTCACAGCCCACACAGCTCTCACAGCCCACACAGCCCACACAGCTCTGGCAAAGATAATACCAGCAGCGAACAAGCACTGGCAAAGACAATAACGGCAGCAAAAAAACACTGACAAAGCCAATAACGGCAGAAAAAACACACTGGCAAAGACAATAACGGCAGCAAAGAAACACAGGCAAAGGCAATACCAGCAGCGAACAAACACTGGCAAAGATAATACAATCAGGGGGGCAGGGGCACGAAAAACGGCACAATCAGGGGAAAGAAGGCCCGACAAACGGCACAATCAGGGGGCAGAAGGCAAGAAAAAAGGGCACAATTAGTGGGCTGAAGGCAACAAATACGGCACAATCAGGGAGCAGAAGGCAAAATATACGGCACAATTAGGGTGCAGAAGGCAAGAAATATGGCACAATCAAGGTGCAGAAGGCAAGAAATACGGCACAATCAGGGGGGCAGAAGCCAAGAAATATGGCACAATCAGGGGGGCAGAAGCAAGAAATACGGCACAATCAGGGAGGCAGAAGGCAAGAAATACGGCACAATCAGAAAGCATCTTGCTCCGGTCCAAAAATCGGATCTCTAGGGCTGCTCAGGTTGTCCCACAAGGATATTAACATATTTAAACGTTATCCGCTAATAGAATTAGCATTTATGAAACCTTGCAAATTCACTGAAAAAAACATAGGTTTCAGGCCTTATTTAGTTAGGAATTAGCATTTAAAAAACCTTGCAAATTCACTGAAAAAAACATAGGTTTCAGGTCATATATAGTTAGGAATTAGCATTTAAAAAACCTTGCAAATTCACTTAAAAAACCATAGGTTTCAGGTCATATATAGTTAGGTATTAGTATTTAAAAAACGTGCAAATTCACTGAAGAAACCATAGGTTTCAGGCCTTATATAGTTAGGAATTAGCATTTAAAAAAACATTGAAATTGCTCCTATATTGTACTAACTATATGTTGCGCACCCGCAATCCACTGCTGATGATGTCACATATTACATCATTCATGACATGGTCTGTGACATCACTGATGACATCACTGATGACATCTCAAATGACATCCCTGATGACATCTCATTTGACATCACTGATCACATCACTGATGATATCATTCATGTGATAATACGATGCACGTCTTTACACTCTAATATAACCTTTGATACACCCAGTGTTAAATACAGACTACCATTCTTGAAACCATTGACACACCAATACCAGTTACTACATACGCACACACTGATTCCTAGGTCTATAGACACATCCACTCATTTACCCATAGAATCACTCATACATACAGTCACTCACCAATACAACACTATCATCTGCACTCAAACGCCTATACAGACACTCACAAACTGCCACTCATCCATGGAGTTACTCACACACCTAGTCAGTCATGCAAAGAATCAATCACACTTCCATTTCCTCAACTATACAGTTATACACACAACACCTTACTTATTCAAGCATATACTAACACTGATACAAGTACACAATGATCCATACAGCCACTCACACAATCAATGGCTCTCATGTATAGTCATTTATATATGGCAACTCTCACATGCACTGTGTTTTACATATGTATTTACTTGGACATGTAGCACTACGATATCCATTCACTCACCAACACACCCATGCACACAGTCAACCGCCCATACAGCTGTTTCCACATGCACTCTTGAACCCATACACCTAGTGAATCAACTGCTCACACATCTATGCACAGACTCACACACCTCCCAGCCACCCACACACACACTCACTCTCCCATACAAATACTTGGACAACCAATCAATAACCCATATAGCTACTCATATAGCTACTGATCAACACATGCATCAGCTTACACAACAACAGACATACTGATGCACACATTCAGACAGTTTAGTCACTAACCCATTCATTCAGTAAGACACATTTAATCACTCACTCATACAGTCAGTCACACACCTACTAAATCCTTCATCCAGACACTTATACATCCACTCATTCTTCATTATGTAAAACATATTTAAACTTTACAGAAACATATAGTCACTGGATGATGTCATCAGTGATCTCATCAGTGATGTCATTTGAGATGTCATCAGTGATGTCATCAGTGATGTCACTGACCATGTCATGAATTATGTAATATGTGACATCATTAGCAGTGGATTACGGGTGCGCGAAATATAGTTAGTACAACGATATATATATATATATATATCGTCTATGTTAATTGATTTTAGTGTTTCAATAGATCACCAATATGGTGCACTTCAGATTGAAAAAGGCAGTGTTACTGCTGAAACGCGTCTCTCTGGTGTTTCAGTGCCCGAGTTGGTCTGACTAAATACACAGGATGTAATCCTCTAACTTCGAGTGCTGGCTCCCTTTCTCGCAATAGAGTTTGGAGTTTGGGGAGAGTTTTTTAATATATTTCTAGCGCTGGTGGTGGTGCTGTTTTCTGTACACCACCAGCAATCTGGACAGTATGCCACAATATATATATATATATATATATATATATATATATATATATATATATATATATATATATATATATATATATAAAAAACTCTCCCCAAACTCTATTGTGAGAAAGGGAGCCAGCACTCGAAGTTAGAGGATTGCATCCTGTGTATTTAGTCAGACCAACTCGGCCACTGAAACACCAGAGAGACGCGTTTCAGCAGTAACGCTGCCTTTTTCAATCTGAAGTGCACCATATTGGTGATTAAAAACGGGACTTTTCACTCTGAGGCACACTGGAGGAATCTAAAATGAAGAAAAATTAAAATGATTTATTTGTCAGTGCACGACACCCACCAGCGGGGAGAAATTTGACTACAACTCCCAGCATGCATAAGGAATGGACAGATCAAGGAAACCCACTGAAGGGTATTTAAACAAAAAAGGGAAGAACGGGAAGTTGTGTGTGATTGTGACTGACAAACTTTTCCCTATGATTAAGGAGCAGCCAGCTCAAAAAACACGTCAAGGGATGTAATTAATAGGAATGAAAATGCCGGTTTTACATTAAAGATTCGGAAAAACATTCTGCCATGAAGTTCTGTCTTCAAAAGCAGTGGTGCCCATTGTGTATATATCTGGAAGCCTACTGTGTGCCTTTCCTGTGTCTGTGACTGCCCAGAGGAAAGGAGTTTCCGAAACGCGTCGGCAAGAAAAGTGGGGAAATGAATCGAGTGCTACCTCCCTGCTGAGGCTTCAACCCCCAGTGAATGCGACCCAACAAAGCGGCAACCTTCTTTTTCCAGATTTTTGTGGCCAAGTCCAGGTCACGGGCCGCATCACCGCGATACTTGAGCGGGACCGCCGCAAGTACACTGGTGAGACGCCTTTGGAACATTGTTGGTCCCATAAACTTTTTTACTTTTCACGGACATTGAGCAATGCACCACCCACTTGGGTTTGAATGTACTACCAGTCCCAGAATGCCAATTACTTACCTGTAAGGTACTGATATAAAAGAGGGAATAATCTGGCAGCCTAATGTGCCTTTCCTGTGTCTGTGGCTGCCCAGAGGAAGGGAGTTTCCCAAAACCCGTTGGCAGGAAAAGTGGGGAAATGAATCGAGTGCTGCCTCCCTGCTGTGGCTCAACCCCCAGTGAGTGCGACCCAACGAAGTGGCAACCTTCTTTTTCCAGATTTTCTTGGCCAACTCCAGGTCATGGGCCGCAACACAGCGATACTGAGCGGGACCGCCGCAAGTACACTAGTATAGCAGTTGCAGAACTGGGGGAGCCCTTGATCAGGTTGAGACGCCTTTGGAACATTGTTGGTCCCACAAACCTTTTTTATTTTTTACGGACATTGAGCAATGCACCACCCACTTGGGTTTGAATGTACTACCAGTCCCAGAATGCCAATTACTTACCTGTAGGGCACTGAAATAAAAGAGGGAATAATCTGGCAGCCTACCGTGCCTTTCCTGTGTCTGTGACTGCCCAGAGTAAGGGAGTTTCCCAAAACGTGTCGGCAGGAAAAGTGGGGAAATGAATCGAGTGCTGCCACCCTGCTGTGGCTTCAACCCCCAGTGAGTGAGACCCAACAAAGTGGCAACCTTCTTTTTCCAGATTTTCGTGGCCAAGTCCAGGTCATGGACCGCACAAACGCGATACCTGAGCAGGACTGACGCAAGTACACTGGTATAGCAGTTGTGGAACTGGGGGGACTTGATCAGGTTGAGACACCTTTGGAACATTGTTGGTCCCACAAACTGGAGATTTATACATTAAAAACTGGACTTTTTCACTCTGAGGCCCACTGGGGGGCTCTAAAATGAAGAAATATTAAAATGATTTGTTTTTCAGCGCACGACACCTACCAGCAGGGAGAAATTTGACTACAACTCCCAGCATTCATAAGGAATGGACAGATCGTGGAAACCCACCAGATGGTATTTAATCAAAGCATGTTAAAGGGAGGAATGGGGAGTAGTGTGTGATCGTGAATTACAAACTTTTCCCTATGATTAAGGAGCAGCCAGCTCTGAAACACGTAAGGGATGTAATTAATTGGAATGAAAGTGCCTGTTTTACATTAAATATTTGGATGAACCTTCTGCCGTGGAGTTGCATTTTCAAAAGCAGAGGCACCCTTTGTATATATATATATCCTGCACGGCAGGCCGGCCATGAAAGATTACTCCGCCTAAAAAGGATATGGGTCTGATGGTTTGTGAATCATCCTGAGCCGGAGCAGCATGGGAGATTTATTAATTAAAAACTGAACTTTTCACTCTGAGGCACACTGGAGGAATCTAAAATGAAGAAACATTCAAATGATTTCTTTGTCAGTGCACCACACCCACCAGCGGGGAGAAATTTGGCTACAACTTCCAGCATGCATAAGGAATGGACAGATCAAGGAAACCCACCGGAGGGTATTTAATCAAAAAAGGGAAGAACTGGGAGTTGTGTGTGATTGTGACTGACAAACTTTTCCCTATGATTAAGGAGCGGCCAGCTCAAAAAAGGCGAAAGGGATGTAATGAATTGGAACGAAAGTGCCGGTTTTACATTAAAGATTCGGAAAAACCTTCTGCCATGAAGTTGCATCTTCAAAAGCAGTGGCACCCATTGTGTATATATCTGGAAGCCTACTGTGTGCCTTTCCTGTGTCTGTGACTGCTCAGGGAAAGGGAATTTCCCGAAATGCGTCGGCAAGAAAAGTGGGGAAATGAATCGAGTGCTACCTCCCTGCTGTGGCTTCAACCCCCAGTGAGTGCGTCCCAACGAAGCAGCAACTTTCTTTTTCCAGATTTTCGAGGCCAAGTCCAGGTCACGGGCTGCACCACGGCGATACCTGAATGGGACCGCCGCAAGTACACTGGTATAGCAGTTGCTGAACAAGAGGAGCCCTTGATCAGGTTGAGACGCCTTTGGAACATTGTTGGTCCCACAAACCTTTTTACTTTTTCCGGGAATTAAGCAAGGCACTGCTCACTTGGGTTTGAATGCACTACCAGTCCCAGAATGCCAATTACTTACCTGTAAGGCACTGAAATAAAAGAGGGAATATTCTGGCAGCCTACTGTGTGCCTTTCATGTGTCTGTGACTGCCCAGAGGAAGGGAGATTCCCGAAACGCGTCGGCAGGAAAAGTGGGGAAATGAATTGAGTGCTGCCTCCCTGCTGTGGCTTCAACCCCCAGTGAGTGCGACCCAGCGAAGCGACAACCTTCTTTTTCCAGATTTTTGTGGCCAAGTCCAGGTCACGTGCCGCATCACCGTGATACCTGAGCGGGACCGCCGCAAGTACACTGGTGTAGCAGTTGCGGAACTGGAGGAGCCCTTGATCAGTTTGAGACCCCTTTGGAACATTGTTTGTCCCACAAACTTTTTAACTTTTCACGGACATTGAGCAAGGCACCACCCACTTGGGTTTGAATGTACTACCAGCCCCAGATGCCAATTACTTACCTGTAAGGCACTGAAATAAAAGAGGGAATAATCTGGCAGCCTAATGTGTGCCTTTCCTGTGTCTGTGACTGCCCAGGGGAAGGGAGTTTCCCAAAACGCGTCGGCAGGAAAAGTGGGAAAATGAATCGAGTGCTGCCTCCCTGCTGTGGCTTCAACCCCCAGTGAGTGCGACCCAACGAAGCGGCAACCTTCTTTTTCCAGATCTTCGTGGCCAAGTCCAGGTCACATGCTGCACAAACGCGATACTTGAGCGGGACTGATGCAAGTACACTGGTATAGCAGTTGCGGAACTGGGGGAGCCCTTGATCAGGTTGAGACGCCTTTGGAACAGTGCTGGTCCCAAAAACTTTTTTTACTTTTTACGGACATTGAGCAATGCACCACCCACTTGGGTTTGAATGTACTACCAGTCCCAGAATGCCAATTACTTACCTGTAAGGCACTGAAATAAAAGAGGGAATCATCTGGCAGCCTACTGTGCCTTTCCTGTGTCTGTGACTGCCCAGAGGAAAGGAGTTTCCCAAAACGTGTCAGCAGGAAAAGTGGGGAAATTAATCGAGTGATGCCTCCCTCCTGTGGCTCCAACCCCCAGTGAGTGCGACCCAACGAAGCGGCAACCTTCTTATTCCAGATTTTCGTGTCCAAGTCCAGGTCACGGGCCGCACCACCGCAAAACCTGAGCGGTACCGCCGCAATTGCACTGGTATAGCAGTTGCGGAACTGGGGGAGCCCTTGATCAGGTTGAGACTCCTTTGGAACATTGTTGGTCCCACAAAGTTTTTTACTTTTTACGGACATTGAGCAAGGCACCGCCCACTTGGATTTGAATGTACTACCAGACCCAGAATGCCAATTACTTACCTGTAAGGTGTACTGAAATAAAAGAGGGAATAATCTGGCAGCGTCCTGTGTGCCTTTCCTGTGTCTGTGACTGCCCAGAGGAAGGGAGTTTCCCGAAACGCGTTGGCAGGAAAAGTGGGGAAATGAATCGAGTGCTTCCGCCCTGCTGTGGCTTCAACCCCCAGTGAGTGCGACCCAACAAAGCGGCAATCTTCTTTATATATATATATATATATATATATATATATATACATATATATATATATATATATATATATATATCAGCGCTCCTGTTGTACCATGAATCACGGGTCACTCACGAGCGGGTGCTTCAGACGCGACGGTACACGTGTTTAAAAAATGTTTGGCTCATACTCCATTTCTTTCACTGTGAAACAAAGTTCAGCACTCCCGGGGTACAGGCAAATATTTCTTTATTTCGCCATTAGCCGTAGACAGACGCGTTTCGGACGTGAGTCCTTCATCAGTGTTTACTCAGAACGCCATCAAGCGGCTACTTAAATACATCATTGCGACATGCCTCTCAGCATTACAAAACCGGTATCGAAATCGCATGTGCGCCTATGCGAATGTGGCGGCCATCTTAGAAAGCATAAAATCATGCAATTCCACTGCAGTATATTACTACTGTAACCACTCTTGCCGTATATCGGCATGGTAGCCACTTAAGCTGGTGTAACCTCACTATAAAGCCGTGGATCGGCATATCACCAGCTCCATTCACTTGCGCCTTGCGATTTCGGCCCGAAATTTCAAATTAGTATGTTATATGTTTTTCTTAGGCATGTCCAAATAACATCAACAATATCCATAATCTTGCTTTGGCAACATCAATTCAAACAGAGTACAGAAGCCTCTGTCTCCATTAAATATCTCATGATGTTAAACAACGTGGCATACAGAAGAGAATCAAAATTGTGATTGTGAGCTAAGCTGAAGAGTTGTAGGTAGGTTCGTCAGCGCGGGGACGCACTGTTCTCTGTGCAACCAAGCGCTAAACAAATGTCATAAACTAAACTAAACTAAACTAAAAAGCAAAAAACAGTTAGAAATGATAAGAATTTAGAGTAATCATGATTCATTCATTTTCCTAAATGTACCAGCCCGAACTGCCAAGCCACACACAGGGTCAAGGCTGATTTGCATATGGCCATGTCTGAACTGGGGTGGTATGGAGTGCAAAAAAACGATGGATTTAGGCCCAGATCTCTGTACTGGGGTGAATGTATGACATTGTACTGCATTCTGTCCATCAACTGTTGTTTTTGCATTTGTCACCCCGAGTGGGATGGGTATGCTCAGACGTGAGTCCCATGCTCTCCACACCACTGGAGTCAAGCTATCCTGGCTGAAGACGGCTGATAGCCAGAAACCGGTCCTAGGATGCTTGATTCCGGTCCAGGAAAGACATGGCTTGGCAGTTCGGGCTGGACTGTTCCCATGAGGCACAGGATCAAGGCTGATTTGCATATGGCCATGTGTGAACTGGGGTGGTGTGGAGTGCAAAAAAACGATGGATTTAGGCCCAGATCTCTGTACTGGGGTGAATGTATGACATTATTCTGCATTCTGTCCATCAATTGTTGTTTTTGCATTTGACAACCTCACATAGGCACTGACATACCCACTCACAGAGCCATCCACACAGATATCCATGGACCCACTCACAGATCGACACAGGAACTCACAGACCCACACAGGCACTAACACATCCACTCACAGACCCACACAGTTACTCACAGGCTTACTCCGGCCCCCACTCAAACACCTATTCTCAGACCTACACAGGCACTCACACACCCACTCACAGAACCATAGTGCCACTCATGCACCTACTCACAGAACCACACAAGCACTCACACACCCACTCACAGACCCATAGCACAATTGGCACACTCACAGACCCACACAGGTACTCACACTCCTACTCACAGAACCACAAAGCCACTCACAGACCCACACAGACACTCACATGCCCACTTTCAGCCCCACATAGGCATTTACACACCCACTTACAGACCCACACAGGCACACACACCCACTCACAGACACTTATCACCACTCTCACACCCACTCACAGACCCACACAGACACTCCCACACCTACTCACAGAGCTACATAGACACTCACACATCCAGTTACCAACACATACAGCTACTTACACACCCACTCAAAGACCCACACAGCCACTCAGAGGCCCACACAGGCACTCACACACATACTCACAGACCAACAAAGCCACTCACACACCCACTCACAGACCCATGCATGCACACAAACACCCACTTACAGATTCACATAGCCACAAACAGACCCACACAAACAACCTGACTGGAAAGCTTCAGCCACCATTTTATATATTGAGGAACGGTCTCAATCTAAGTGCATAGTGATTTAAGGGGTCAGGGTAGAGGTACTCTGACCCCATGGATGTGTTACAGAGGTTTCAGAGGGACTCATGAAGGTCAAGAAATTGCCTTACAACTGTTGTTTTCCATGTACTGGGGTCCACAGATCTGCTGCAGGGCTCAGTATGGCTCTCCATGTGAAGTTGCAGCGGATGTGTGAAACCTGTCACAATGAAAAAACATACTCACACACACATACAACCCACACAAACACACAAATACCCACTCAGAGACCCACACAGACACACTCAAAGACCACACAGGTACTCATATACCTACTCACAGACCCACACAGCCAATCACAGACCTACTAACAGACCCACACAGGCACTCATGCACTCACTCACAGACCCACACAGGCACTCACACACCTATTCGCAGACCCATAGCACTACTCACACACCCATTCATGGACCCACACAGGCACTCACACATCCAAAGATGGACTAACACAGCCACTCACACATCCACTCAAAGGCCCACACATTCATTCACACACCTATTCATAGACCCATTGCACCACTCACACACTACTCGCAGACCTGCACAGGCATTCACATATCCACTCTCGGACTCACACAGGTACTCACACACCTAGACAGGCACTCACAAACCCACTCATAGACCCACCCACACAGACACTCACAGACCCACTCACAGACATACACAGGCACTCATAGACCCTCTCACAGAGACGCATGTACACTCACAGACCCACACAAGCAAGCACAGACCCACTCACAGATCCACATAGACCCTCACATACCCACTTAGGTACTCCCAGACCCACACAGGCACTAACATGCCCACTCACAGACCCATAGCACAATTGGCACACTCACAGACCGACACAGGTACTCACACTCCTACTCACAGAACCACAAAGCCACTCACAGACCCACACAGACACTCACACGCCCACTTTC
Source organism: Lissotriton vulgaris (assembly GCF_964263255.1). Taxonomy (NCBI): domain Eukaryota; kingdom Metazoa; phylum Chordata; class Amphibia; order Caudata; family Salamandridae; genus Lissotriton; species Lissotriton vulgaris. The sequence continues at coordinate 755,332,953 of NC_141699.1, read as the reverse complement.
AGCCCCACATAGGCATTTACACACCCACTTACAGACCCACACAGGCACACACACCCACTCACAGACACTTATCACCACTCTCACACCCACTCACAGACCCACACAGACACTCCCACACCTACTCACAGAGCTACATAGACACTCACACATCCAGTTACCAACACATACAGCTACTTACACGCCCACTCAAAGACCCACACAGCCACTCAGAGGCCCACACAGGCACTCACACACATACTCACAGACCAACAAAGCCACTCACACACCCATTCACAGACCCATGCATGCACACAAACACCCACTTACAGATTCACATAGCCACAAACAGACCCACACAAACAACCTGACTGGAAAGCTTCAGCCACCATTTTATATATTGAGGAACGGTCTCAATCTAAGTGCATAGTGATTTAAGGGGTCAGGGTAGAGGTACTCTGACCCCATGGATGTGTTACAGGGGTTTCAGAGGGACTCATGAAGGTCAGGAAATTGCCTTAAAACTGTTGTTTTCCATGTACTGGGGTCCACAGATCTGCTGCAGGGCTCAGTATGGCTCTCCATGTGAAGTTGCAGCGGATGTGTGAAACCTGTCACAATGAAAAAACATACTCACACACACATACAACCCACACAAACACGCAAATACCCACTCAGAGACCCACACAGACACACTCAAAGACCACACAGGTACTCATATACCTACTCACAGACCCACACAGCCAATCACAGACCTACTAACAGACCCACACAGGCACTCATGCACTCACTCACAGACCCACACAGGCACTCACACACCTATTCGCAGACCCATAGCGCTACTCACACACCCATTCATGGACCCACACAGGCACTCACACATCCAAAGATGGACTAACACAGCCACTCACACATCCACTCAAAGGCCCACACATTCATTCACACACCTATTCATAGACCCATTGCACCACTCACACACTACTCGCAGACCTACACAGGCATTCACATATCCACTCTCGGACTCACACAGGTACTCACACACCCACACAGGCACTCACAAACCCACTCATAGACCCACCCACACAGACACTCACAGACCCACTCACAGACATACACAGGCACTCACAGACCCTCTCACAGAGACACATGTACACTCACAGACCCACAAAAGCAAGCACAGACCCACTCACAGATCCACATAGACCCTCACATACCCACTTAGGTACTCCCAGACCCACACAGGCACTAACACGCCCACTCACAGACCCATAGGGCACTCACACACCCACTCACAGACCCACACAGATAGCCACAGACCCACTCACAGGTTTTTGTACACAGTGGAGGCCATCTCTGTATATCTATAGTTAGGTCAGACTTTCCATAGGAAGAGCATTTTTTATTTAGCAAATAACTTTCCATCCACCTCAGCTTCTCCCTGGAAAGTTTCAGGGTGAATCACTAAGCGGGAGAAAAGACAAAAGGGAGGCCCCAAATCGCTTTTGATCCTTGCAATTTCCATAGTGAAAATTAGGCATTACAGAAAAACAGCTGAAAAGAATTACATCAAGTCTGACAAAAAGTTAGATCTTTACTCAGCAGATCTAACTTTACTCAGCAACTGTGCTTTTAGTAATTTCTTGTAAATCTGGTCAGCCGTCAGATCTATGATGTCATCAATGATGTCATTTGAGATATCATCAGTAACGTCGTCAATGTCATCTTGTGACTGATGTAATATGTGAGGTCATAAGCAGTGCCTGGCGAGGGCGCATGTTATAGTTAGCTCAGCAACCTATAACTGGCAAATTTCTGTAGTTTTGGGGGTTTTACACACATTATGGCTGACATTTTGACCCATCAATAACGTCCCTTTAACCTTTGTTGTTTTCAGGGAACTTACAGTGGTTTATTTTAACATAAGTGAATGTCTTTTGTATACCTATCCTGCGTCTTTCACCTTTTTCGCCTTGAATATACACACACACACACACAATCACAAAATGTAAGAGTGCTTCACATTGGTGCTCTTCCCATTCACATGTCCCTCAGGTAGAGGATGAATGAAAGGAGCATCGGGGAGGACAGACACTGGATAGGATTTTTTAAAATTGTATTCCTGAAGAGAGAGGGGCTTGCTGTAATCCTTCATTAAAAGCTGTAGGTGGCTGGACCTGTTGTAGCAGTGGCCAATGTAATGTGTTTTTACATATTTGCTTATAGTACTTAAATCTGACTGTGTATGTGTTTGTGGCTATATCTATATAAGCACATGAATTGCCTCAAACAATTGCTGTTTTGTATTGAAAGGTGGTTGGACAAATGAATACATGGGGTAAGGTGCAGTGTCTGCTGCCAGAGACTACCAATGACAACAGCATGAGCATCACTGAAACCCATGCCAGGGCTTACATATTATTTATGTCCAGTAAGAACTGTGTCTTTAACCACTTACTCATCACCCTCTTGATGTATTTAACCCATCAAAGTTTCATAACATTGTATAGCGTTTCTTGTACGAATCCGTCTGCAATAAATTAACCCATAACTTCAGAAAACCTATAGAGTGCATGTAAACGACGACATGTCTACCAAGAACAACAAATGTAAATCAAGCAATGGCAATTCCAATGAACACCTTTATGAGTCATTGTACTAATTGTGCAGAGGGGGAAAAAGTGACAACGTTGTCCGCCTCACATCATTGGATATTTCTTTTAAACTGTACCAGCTTTGCAATCCCAAATCAAACAAGGTTTAAAATAGATACCCAGAGTTGAGGCTAAAAGGGGTCTCTGCGCTGCAGATCTAAATGTCACCCTATCAGGCAGGGCCGAAAACCAGGAGCCACTTACTTTTTTGCCTCATTTCCCGATGCCAGAAGTCTCCGTTTGGGACTTCCTGCAGTGGCAAAGGAAGTGGCAAGGCTGACCAAGGGCCACTGTGCCTATCTGCTTCAAATCTAGCGAGAGCTGAGGCACATAGGAGCCTATTTATGAGGCTGTTTGCATTGCTCTTGCACCACACAATGTGGTGAAACAGCAACACAAACTGCAAGGCGGATTTTTGAACTCACGCAAAGCCACTTCCCATTGCTCTGAGCGGCTCCAAAAATCTGGAGTAACACATTGCAGTGTTACTCTGCCCTGGGAAGAGGTTCTGTAGGCAATGTGTGGGTGCTCCCATGCAACTCCCATGGATTTTGACGAATCCCTAGATTTACAAGAACTTATAAACCTGGGCTTGCACCGCATTGCCTTAAGTATGACGTATTCCTGCCCTTTCCCTGTCACGCAGCGCAGCAAGGCGACTTGCTGCGCTGCACTGCGTGACTTTCCCATAAATGATTCCCATAGTACCTTGAAGCCCTATTCCCAGTCCACGTTTGGCGGGACATCCGGTGCCAAGGATTGTCAGGCAAGCACAAAAGAACTATGCCAGCATCAGGCAAATTTAGAAATGTTTGCATTTCTTTGTGAAGTTCGAAATCCCCCCTTTTCCTCCTGCTCTGCAAGCGTAAATGAAGTTCTGAATGGAAATGAAAGAGGTATGATCTTATAGTTCTGTTGTAAGGAGAGGTCACCATGAGGCTGCCTGTGAGGTTGGCTGCTCCTGATTTTTGTTATTAACCTTTAGTTTACCGGGGGGCCTATCCAACCCCTTTCTTATCTTTTCATGCCCTACCCCTCCTCCTTGCTTCCCTCAGCGCACTCCTCATTTTTTTCAGCTTTGTCTTTCTTCTTCTTCTGTTCTATTGCTCCCTGTTTATGTTCATGGTTAAATCTTATGCTGTCATCTTGTGCACCCTTATGTTATGTAATCATGCGTCCAGTTGTGAACTCAGGGGGAGATTTACAAACCCCTTGTGCCATTGCAGTTGCGTCACTTTTTGTGATGCAGCAGCAGCGTAAAAATGCAGCCCATTTACAACGTGACGCATCTAGGGAGATGCGTAACGTTGTAAAGCCCTGCGTCACATTATACCTGCGTCAGGTATAATGTATGCAGGGTGGGCGTTTCAACGCAAAACAGCCTCATAGAAGTGACGCAGTGATATCTACAAGATTTCACTGCTCAATTTCTTGGACACCACTGCGTCACATTCTTACGTCTGCTTGAAGCAGGCGTAAGGAGTGATGCAGTACAATGAGGATTGGCATCCCCCTGCATTGCTGGAGTTGCGTCATGCTTGCGACACGTCTACAGCAATGTGTGACTTTTACGTCAACAGTTGCCTCCGAATTTCTGACCCATCTGTCAATCGGCGCATCCATATTGGCGCAAGGGTTTCTCACAGTGGCTCAGGGAAAGTGACGCATCTTCACCGATGCGTCACTTTCTTATGAATCTTCCCCTTGGTATCCTATTCCTTGAAACAACAGCCTAATGTTTGGTTCAGATGGTGATTTCAAAAATCCAACTGGTCAGCTTTTAGGATGCATTACTGGACCCTCTCTGTTGTATGTCTACTTAAAGAAGAGGAGATACGATCAAAAAGAACAGAATGAGTAAACACATAGTAGATGGAAAGGAGAAAAACCCAAGTGTGCATGAGCAGCTTCTGTGGGAGGTGTATCACCCAAACATAGGGGGGACGTGAAATTTGTGTAATTTAGCTTCGTGTAATGACGCAAACTTTAGTAAAAATTACACAAAATGCAAATCCATCATTTATCACTATATTTTAGTGTGCAGTGTGTCCTCATGTCAGCCTTTGAAACAAAGATGTATTGCAATAAGAAAAAGTGTGAAATATACAAAAACTGCGAGAAACAGCTTCTTGTGTAGATACACCACTTGGCATAATTTCAGGAATTTTGTGTAACTAGCCTAAAACGAGATGTCGGGAGTTTTGCGCATTTGTCAGCTTAATTTAGATTTCGCCTTGGCCTACTAATAATGGAAAAAGTGGTTCTGCATGGCTAAGTTATCTTAAAAATTGTACTTTATCTTACTGAGCCTCCCCTAGCAAACTTGCAAGTAAGAGCGTATTAGATTAGTACAGTTTGCATCATCCTCATTGTCTTAATGTTTAAACTCACTGTCAAAAAATTAGAAATATATACCACCGTAAAAAATGTAAAAAAAAAAATGAGGTTCGCTTCTGGCTTCTCATTGGCTTACAAACTGAACAAAATTGCAATATCAAAGTCCATCACGATTTTTCAAGTCTTTACAGATGTTTATTCAATATAAATAGTAAATATTTACTGCAATTTTTACATGAAAAGACATTTTACAACACCAGAGTTGTTGGTAGAGCCTGTAACTCAAAAACAGTATTCAGCATCTTCCCTCACCCATTTAAGACCGACGCACGAGCTAGTCTCCATGCTGAACCTAGGGTCACTACACCACTACTTGCGGGTCCATACTGCTGAAAGGAATGTGTATTCATTACACCCTGCGCATTGGTTTCAGAATACAAAGAAATAAATAATACGGCCTTCCGTTGTTATGTCCCCCCTTACATTTCAGAACACAGAACTTTATTGACATTCCAGAATGTCACAGCACAAACAACTGCAACCCCTGGTCCCCAACCTTGTATCGCTACATAGTACGCAGATGTATAAGTTTACAAAAAAGGTGCACCCCGCAGAAAAAATACATCTGCTCCTGTTCAATGTGTGTTTAAAAAAATGTAAACTAAAGTCCTTTTTAATTCATTTTTTGTCCATCTTGGTCTAAGAGCGTGATCTGGGTCGGCAGCGGACATTATCACCCGCAATGATCAGAAATATGCAAAAATAAAAGTACCTGTAAAAATATAGTTCTGGCTCTATTTACATCGCTGTGGGTGCTTCCAAAGCTCTGTTGAGGTACGCAGTATTGCACATTGCAGTTTTGAAAATCAAATATCTATTTTTTGCTATCCTTGTTTGAGTAAAAAAATATGTCAAGGGCTCACCCCCTGGGGATCACTTTGTAATTGGCAGAGTGTCTTTAATACTTTCTAAACTTCCTAACGTGTACTTTTAATGGCAGCCACATGTAAAAAAGGATGGCTGACACTGCGAAAGGTACACATGTTGTATTGACCACTCTCTTGTACACGCACAGCGTGTAGACCGCATTCCACACCTGCCTGTTAAGATTGATATGTGAACTTCAGCCATCCTTTTTCTTTCCTCAGAAATGTGGGAAAAGGGCATGTAGAGAAAAAAATAGGTCAAAGTTGAAATATGTTCACATGATATATTGTCCATCGCAATGTGACCATGCCACAGTCCGGGTCAGCACTGCAAATCCCAGCAAGTGATTCAAAACTCTAATGTTTTGTAGGGTGTCCATTAATGTCTCATTCATTCAGTTCCCCTCTTTTCCAGTGTGTAGAAATACAAACGGTGAGCTCGGGTTCAAGCCTTCTAATTGGAGTAGTATTATAACGGGCTACGGTCAGGTGTCTGGTTTTGGGGAAGATTTATTTTTGACAATCCGAGTTTTGCCGATTTCTGTTTTTTCCTGCAGCAGTCCTTTCTCTACAAATATGGAATGTGTTGTTGAAACGTGTAACTTTTCCAAGCAGACTGTTTCCAAATCACAGTGCATGAGTCTATTATTGCTCTTGGTCCACTCCTTTTTCAACCAGACATACTATACATTGCAACATTTATACAGAAAGCGAGAGCAGTGGCGTGGCGCCTCATAGTCTTGCATCTTGTCTGGTGACCCGCTTAGACAGGGCGGTACTCTGCGAGGAGATCCATCCAAACCGCACGTACAAGTGGCAGCATACACCGAACCAGATTTAAATGTAAAATGACAGTTCACTTATGCAATATCTGGCTTCAGATAATGAAAGGCACCTGCAGAACGGAAAAAAGAGATGTTTAGGTTACGCTGTGATAATGAAAACTTCACCGCAAGGGTCAATGTCAAGTGCGGGTTGACACTGTCGCATTTAATACTATGGTATCAAAGCAAATGGATCCATACTTCTATTTAAGGGACAGATTTGACAACGCTCTATGTCTCTTGGATCACATCCTATAATGATTCTTGAGCTGACCTCATTATGAACATGTGTTTTTAATACTGGAATGCCAGTGGTTATTTCATTTTAGGAGACCCTAATGTTTTGCCTAATAGCAGTCAGATTCCATGTCTCGTAATTAATACACTCAAGATGTTACTTACATCACTTTACAAAATAATTATGCGAGAGAACTGCTTGCTTGAACAATTGGCTGGCTACTTTACCAGCGGAAAAAAGTTCTGTAGAGGAAGTAACTGAGTGATCAACCGGAAAGCAGTGCAGGCTAGTTGAAATGAGGAACAATCAAACTATCTAATTTAAGAGTGTTGGATCGAGACAGAGAAGAAAACTTAAAAGATGGTGCTATGATGAGAGCAAGAGACAGATAAAGGAACATGAGATACAGAGTGGGAGAGGGCAGGAGACAGAGTACATCAGTGAGGAAGAGCGAAAGAATGAAGAAAAGAAAGAAAGAATGAAACAAAGAAAGAAAAGAAACTAAAAACGAGCAAAGAAGAAAACAGTGTAAACATCAAAACACTTATAAATCATATAAACAACCCAGAGAATGATTCAATATGGCTGCGGTGAGATCTACTGTTTGAGAACAAACCACCATGGATGTGCCATCTTATTTAAACACACTCAAATTAAAAAAGCCAATAATTAAAGTTAGAATTAGAGCTAATTAGCAATATTATAAACTTCTCTATGTGACTGTAACTCTCTTCTCTAGTTATGGCTACATTTTTGGCTTGTCAATATTGCAGATGACCGAAGTAGTATCGCTAAAATAAATTAACATCACAATGAACTTCAGCACCCTTTTTAAAAGTAATTGTATTCAAAACCAAAATATTGTTTTGAAACCTAAGAGAATAAAAAACTAATCAATTCTGACATTCACAAAATAGTTGAAAACCTTTCTATTGCAATCTCTGACTGCCTAAGGCCTGATTCACATCTCGCTAGCACCATGAAGGAGTTCAACTATGCAATGCATCCAATAAAAATGAAAAAATAATAAATACAAATAAATAGGGATATAGCCTTGGCAGTACAACGTTGGTTCCTAAATTTCAGATCTATGACCTGTTTCCAGGATGATCTCTGGCAAAGCAAGTGATTCCTAATTAATTTTATTGTGCTTAAATATATCTAATATGTTGCAATCTTGAAATTCTGGCATGGGTCTAGCCGACATGGGTCTAGGTTGGTCAGCTCTGATAGTCAAAAGTCCTTCTGATACTCACTTTGTCCGTACTGGCCATACTGGTAGCCTGTGACTGGATCCATGCTGTAAGCTGTAGTGCTGTAAGTTGGCGGACAATAGGACTGGGACGACGCAAGGCTATCCAAGCTTTTCATGTGCTCTAGTCTCTGGCTGCAACTGGCTGACACTGCGGTGGCAGGTTCAAGGCCTCCAGTTAAAGGGGAAAGGGCATAATCGCTCTGTGGCTGGTGAGGAACACCACCGTGGTTGGTCAGCAGTCCCATTACCTAGAATACACAAAAACACACTTTTAGTAAGTACAACATAAATACTACAATATAATATAATTCAGCAATCCAATGTTTTTTTCATGTGCAGTTTAAAAACTATTTAAAACTAATCCTAAAAAAGACTGCTATTTTGGGGAATTAAAATATTTTCAAACATCTTTGGTTTCTCTCATATTTGGTTGGTCTCTAATTTTTTCCTGAAACCATCCTGCTCTGCTTAAAGATTGTTTTAAAAAATGCTATTAAGTAACAAGTTCACCTTTTGACAGACCGTTTCCAATGGTAAACACAACCCTCAACTGAGTGCAAACGTTATTACCACATAGCAGAAATTGCTCCTGACAATCGCTTCCTGCCTGTGCAAGGTTCCTGGTCTGGCATGTCAGTATCAGATTCAAAGACAACAGCAATTGAGCTGCAGCTACGCCATGTACAGTAGCAGGAAGTGGACTCTGTTCAAAGTACGACTCATAGACATGAGGTCATTCATTTACAAAGGGATGGAAGTCAAAACCAGAGTAAGCGAAGGAGGGTGTTGCCTACCACACAGCACCCCCACCCTTTTCCCCCACAGACTTGAAGAACCCTCATCGGTTTCTAGCCTGTAACGCTGTCACACAGACATTACGTGAAGTTCCTAATCTTCTCACTGCGCAAAAGCTGCAACGTTTTGTAAACTTCACAAAGCTTTGAACGTGTGGGAAAATTCAAGCAGAAAGTATTTTTCTTTAGAATTTTCCATCCAAAATCTTTTTTGGGGGAGAGAATTCTTCCTCGTTTGCAGACTTTTTGTAAACTTTACAAACTTAATGAAGTTTGTTAAGACAATATCGCTCCCCATCTTCGCAAGAAACCTCAAAACCTGGCTCTTCAACAGACTCCCTCCTTGATGGACTGGAACCTTCGAACCCCCCAAGCGCCTTGAGAGCCTTACGGGTGAGTTGTCCCGCTTAACAAACACCTTGATTGATTGATTGATTGATTGATTGATTGATTGATTGATTGATTGATTGAAGCTTTGAAAAATCGTTACAAACTGGATTGCTAATGGTTATTTTAAATCGTGTAGTCTACATGCAACAAAGGGTTTCTTAAGGGATTATACAGCCACTGTGAGAACATCACAGCCTGATGTATGAACCCGATATGTGGATGTATAGGCAATAAATGGTTATCTATGGTTACTACATAAGCCGCCATGGTTTCTGAACCCAGAATTAACAGAAATTATCTTCTATCTGACATTCTTTTTTTAATTGATAGGAATGGCCTAATTTTCCTGAATTATGGATCTTAATCAATGGGAAGCGTTGATATTCTTTTTTAACAATAATATGAAATGGCATACAAGATAACATATATTCATGGTCCAATAATAGCATGTTTGAGCCTTTGTGGTATTTACAAACCAGCAGCTATGTATTTTATCATCATGTCATGAGGCCTCCTTGATCGCATTTTAGAACCTTAATACACAGTTGCATATTATGTATAATGTCTGTCCTGGTAAAAGAATAATGAAATACATTCTTCCTTCATTATGTGATCACAGATACTAATCTGTTCTACCATCGAGTGCGGACAAAGGAGTAGGGCCAACTGTACGTTCTGCAATTGTGCTCTTTTCAAAGTGAGAAATTAGATGCACTGGTGTTTCCTCTATTGATTACAAAAAGTGAGTGAGTGAGTGAGTGAGCGAGCGAGTGAGTGAGTCACTAAGTCAGTCTCTCAGTTACCTAGTCAGCGGTCAGTGAACACTGAGACTTTTATAGCACAACTGGGTAATTTGATCATATCGGGGTGATTCAAAACTGTCCAGTAGAAGTCTGTTTTATATAGATAGATATGTGTAATAGATGTGTGTGTGAGTGGTTTTAAAAAATAAATAATATTATTCTCACGCAGTATTGTACCAGAATATTGCTCTCGGAGTATGCTGTCGCGTTAATACTGAATCCTAAATATATTTTGCAAACATATCGCCCCACTGGAGTTAATAAAAGAAAATCAATATCAAATGGCCCAAATTAGTCGTACACTATATTTATTCTAAAATTTTTGAAAACAATATACTGAAATACAGCCTTTGTCAGCCACTACTGGATACCAGTCTCCTGAACACACTGGAAATTTGTCTGTGAAAACCTTTAATTTAAAGAATCAGGTTTTTAAAAAATGTCTATTGATTTGTAATATGATTGAGTGTTCTAGCCAGGGCAGTAGCAGGGGATATTTCTAGGTACACCAGATTTTTTATATTGGTATCATGAACATCAGTGAAATTACTTACACATCTGGTTTAGTTTTTGCCATTCTAAGCCTAACAAAGACTTTAGCTTATCTTGTTTTATTTAGAAGTCCTCCAACAAACTCCCCTATTTCCTACTGAGAATCCTCATACAAAATCAAATATGTCTGAACAAGAAAGACATAGTTTGGCAAGTTCGTCAAAAACCTGTGGGCCCTCATGAGTTGGATACTAATGATGCAATAAATATTGCACCTGAAAAAAACTGATACCAAGCTGTATTGATCTGGCGTGAAAACGATTGCCTGTCCCAAGTTTTTTGAGGAATAACATGCAGGTTTTGGTTCTTATAGCATCAAAATCCGCAAGTTTCCTGTATGACAGGGTATTTTTTTCAGAGAAATGTCGGCAGATTTGACATGCTGTAATTGATCAGAAGATTCATTATTCCAATATTTGTGTTAACAGCCACTTATAATGAAGGTATTTTGTTTAATTCCAAATTCAGAAAATAAGACTATCTTTTGGAGCAAACCATGGAGCCACATGTTATGGAAAACATAAAAGCCATAGCCGCATTGATCTATCTCCGGCCTAATTTTCAGTAAGAATTCACACATTCTGCAAAATAATCGGCCCAGAAAAGGAAACTCTTTTAGTAAAACACATTTAAGAAACAGAAGTATTTGCTTTGCTATATGCGGTGCTTTTGTGGTATGGGCCCCAAAGAAAACAAAATTAACAAAAAAGTGACAGTCAAATTTCTGCTGGGTTATTAGCTGTAATGTAATGCATCTGCTGTACAGGTAGAATGTTTTATTTCCTATAAAGGGGATTTTTTGCTTCTGAATTTATTACCAAAATCTGCCATGGGACATTCTAAAATCTCTCTTAAATTTATTTTTTTCCCATGCGTCTGAACATGCAATCATTGTTTTGTTCAGAAGCAAGCAAAATCGAATGATGTTTACTTTGTGCCATATGCCTCATTAAAATAAAACTTCTACCATGTGGATTATCTTAAAATCTAAACAGAAAACAGGGTCTAAGGATGCATGCAGCTTGAAAAACAATGATTTGCCACTAAAATAAAACAAAAATCTTTAGAATTGCAATAGTGTGATTTATCCACAAATGAAGTAAATATCTCTTTTTCAAATAGTGCATAATTCTGGAACTGCTCTATTACTTAGCACTCCCAATATATTTTTTAATACAGATCACTTCGAAAAATTCTCAGTTAGGGAAATACAATAACAATGCCTTATGGTGTCAAAAGTCTGCAAACCCACGCTAGACGAGCCTGACTCCCTCAAAATGCTAGCCAATTCTAATTTAAGATGAAACACTGCAACTGGAAACGGTAAATGCTCTCCGTTAGAAGGCCCTCTTTGGATCCAATTGCCTTAGGAATCAGCCTGCAGTTGATTATCATCTAAATAATTAGATTTTTGCTTATGTCTGTTTGAACGCTGGAAGAGGGAAGGAGCCTGGAGGCATTGAGTTACTCTGAAGGTATGCTCCATGACCTTATCACCCATGCAGGGAGCGATAGGAAGGACATGGATGACTTTCCCCTAATCGGTTATAGAAAGCTATTAAGTATCTAAGGGCAAGCTAAATCTACATTTACGTCTGTTTCAGCCAAGTGCTAGATTTCCCACTGTTGTGAAAGACTAGTAATGCCAAAAATGTGTTCTTCATGATCGAAGGTACTGCGGTTCACCAGCACGGATTAGAGCCAAGAGGTACGCTTTCCGTCCTACCCTGCGGGATGCGTTTGGCAGATGTGGGCACACTCCCCGTGAACCAGGATCCTCCTCAGGCATTCGCAAACCCAGCATTCGGCAAGAGTTAAAAGGGGCATTGCTGGAACAAAGGCGGTCAGTCATTCATGGAGAGGGGAAGTTCAGGTTAAATCCATGTTATGCCCGATGTATGCATTATATAACAAGACGTAGCAAGGGTACTGGCTTCTTGGTGTTGAATGCGGGAGGGAATAGCTGTGAGCGCGAGCACAGTCATTTTCTGAATGAGAAACTTCAAATACTGTGCCCATACTTGAATATTTTGTAAATTGAATAATTTGCGCTATACTAGACTTCTGTTGAATTTGTTAAAAAACATGAATCACCTTTTCGAGTGAAACATTCGAGAATTATAGGTGAAAACTTTACTATTCTTAATCCACAATACAATGTTACTTCCTCTAATGGATGATTTGATAGGGAGGTGAACATTGTCACTGGGGACTGCTTATTTTTCTAGTGAAAATATTAGGATATTTTAGTCACAAATATTAAATTTAACATGATAACAGATTATGGCATAATGAAAAGCCATCGCCCTTTGTTCACTTAATCAGAAAAGGTGTTCCGCGCTCCTTTTCCTCACTTCATTGGCTCCAAAAAACTGAGGTAAGAGGTGTCAGGAAGTGAAGCACTGATGTGAATGATCCGGGTATGCTGTCCTTCTCAGTGAACGAAGGGCTCTGAAGGGTGGTCATATGTTTTCCCACACACTGAATTAAGGATGACTGAGTGTTTTCAATGTTACTACTGTGACTTGACCACAAATGAAGCAAGAACACCAGAATTGAGATGGCTTCATTATGAGCATGTCTTTACTTCATCCTCTTGCAATCCAGTTTATAGGTCTTCTTAAGTGCACTGACCATGCGCAGGAATCCGATTGGCTCATTGTAACGGGGGAGATGCGCTACATAGTTGTGTTGAAAAGTTTTATGTAATGCCCTTAACCATTCACACTGTGATGTCAAGGCAGCATCTTCCATGTGTTGAGTTCTATCAACTGGTTATGCCATTTTGCTGAAAGTCCTTACCATTCTATTTCAACTTTCACTTTTGCTACACAATTTAACCAGGCACTGCACCCTGAATTTAGACCCCAAAAAATACTATTTGTTAAAGAGGATTTGAGACAAACCACTGATGCCAAAACCTGCGGTTTCAGGATTCTAGCAAGTGCAAATGCAGAATCATAAGCTTTAGGTATGTCGCGCACAAGAGGTATAGAAAACAGAACTTCTAAACAAAATCAACCCATTATGGCCTACAGACTGTTGTCATTTTCACTCCATAATATGGAATGAAAACACTATTATCCATTAGATAATCAGCTAAGATATCTTGAAAAGTGAGAGCTGAGTCATAAACATACCAAAATGTAAAACAATTGGGTCCGCTCATTGATTTATATTCCTGTTTTGTACCTTCTACACATCTTTCCTTTGATTTTGGGGTATTTTCGGCCTTTGGACATATATTGTTTGCTGAAAATTAAATGCTGCCTGCTGTGGATTGATTGGGTAATTCTACATGAGTGTATAATGCTTGCTGCACATGTGGTAGGATGTTCTGATGTTATCGATGCAGATCTCGTCTGACGTATACAGTTTGAATTGTGATATTTCTTGTTCTATGCTGCCCATTTGAAAGGTTAAACTGATGTGTGACTGCTGATTATTCCTGCAAAAGTGATAAGATACTCCAGGTTTATGGCTGCAGCTCATTTCTGCAACTGTCGAAGGATTTTCCTGGTTGGATGCAGTACTTCTGGTAGGATTTTCAAAATCTCTGTTAGCTTCTCATTACCGCATACATGGTAAGTTTTCAGAATTTGCAACTACTGCTAATGTGCAGATTGTCTCAAAATTCTGATTGCTCCGATCTATTGTAGATATGTTAGGTTTTCCTGGTTTTGGCTGTTGGAGTGACCTTCACACACAGTAGGTTTGCTGATATTGCTGTACAAAAGCTGGGATTTCCTAGACTGTGGATCCTAAAGGCCGCCTCAGATGTTGTAGTCTTTTACTGATCTAGGTCTGCTGTAATCTGCTTGGTAACTGGTAAATTTTCCTGCATTGCTGCAACAATATGCTGCAAGTGTGAGTGGCTTTCCTGATTCGTAGTGCTTTGCGTCTCTGCATGTTTAGTCGGTGTTTACCGGGCTTGTGCTGCTGCTGTCTTCTGTTTGTATGACACTTTTTTCAATTTTTGTGGCTGCTGCTGCTGTCTGTTGCAGATTTAGGTTTCCTTGATTTGCTGCTGCTGTCTCCTGCTTGTGTGGTAGCATTTCCTCATTTGTGACTTCTATTGTCTGCTGCACCAATAGGTTTTTTTTCTGGTTTGCTGCTGCTATCTTTGGCAAGTATGTTGTGCTTTACTTATTTGTTATAGTTGGTGGTTGCTACAAATGATATTTTTCTTGTTCTATGTTTAATGCTGTGAGCTCCCATGTGGTAGGATTTCCTGGTTTGTGGCTGCCTCTGTCTGCAGCATGTGTAGTAAGTTTGTGTTGGTTCATTGTTCACGCTGTCTTCTGCACAAATGGTAGGTTTTCTTGATATGTGGTATTTGCTTATTGCTCGACATGCTGTAAGTAGGCTTTTCCTGGTTAGCACATACTCCCTGCTGCACATATAGCACAGTTTTCCATTCTGCTGTTTACTGCACATGCATTTGGTTTTCCCTGATCTGTGGCAGCAAAGTGCTTGTGTGCTCATGTCTGCCCAACCAGAAACACTGGGTTGGACAATTTAGTGACAGCATCAAACATCTGACTAAAAAACATGCTTAAAAAAAACTGGAATGGACCATTCAGATTTCAGAGGATTTACAGTGTGCGCAATGGTCACAGCAAACACGAAGGATCTCACATCTGGCAGCTCATCAGATGTCACACAAGGCTCATCTTTTATCATCTAAATAAAGGCGATGAAACTGAGACCCGGCTTATCCCCCAGAACTGAAACCCTAGGCGGGTAATACCCCTGGAATTTCAGCTCGCGAGACCCACCATGGGCATAATAAAACCCTCATGTGTTTTAATTCATTTACGCATGCTTGCCTGCCCTGTGCCTTCTAACCGTGTCTGCAATTTATATGATTTATGACGAAGGGGTATGTGCAATATTCGGGGTGCTGGTGGGGGAGGGGCATTGATACTCTGTTTTCTTCTCCGAGGAAAGATTTAAAGGGCTGGAGGCTGTCGGGAAACGGCTGGCAGTTAAGGTATTAAGTTTAACTGACAGAATCATGGGTAAACTTCGGCAAAGTTAATAACATGCTCTTATCTGACCCCGACACATTCGAAGCATGTAATTTACAGAAGCTCTGTCCGGGGAAGCTTGACAAACGCTCCTAAAGATGTCAGGGCAATGCTCCTGTGTAATCCAAAGCAGCTGAGGGCCCCAGCAGCCCCCATTCATCAATAAGACAGAGCATTTTAGAAGCCTTGGCTGACAAATTATTGTACAAACTGTTTCTGCTTCAAACAAACTGTGCAACGGCCCACGCCAGGCAAAGCTTCCCAGGGTGAGGAATCCTAGCTTGTGGTCAAGGTAAACTTTTTCTTGCTGATCTGCAATTACATGTAGGAAATTTCCCATATCTGTCTATTGATTTATTTATGTATTAACAGTTCTTTTTTTTTAGAAATGCCCTATTTTTTTTTATTCTTCTGTAATTTATGTATTCATGTAGGTGCTTTTACATCCAGTTTTTATATCACACCAACATTAATTTTTTTTAATTTTAGAACATCATTCACACAGTGGAAAGAAGTCTTTTTTGTTTAATGGCTGTGTACTGAAAATTGTAGCAGGCCACTAGTATTTTATTAGGGGTGTCAATGAGTGACTCGTCTGAGGCAATATTTTTTAGTAAAGTTTGTGCTTTTAATTTTGCGCTCCTCGTTTTCAGTTAGTCTGAGCAGGCCTGCAAGAGATGGTTAAAATTCATGGTGGAGGGTCCAAGATTTCTATGCACCCTATAAAAATATACCGGTGATCAGTTTGCACGTATTTGATCCTGTTGGGAGTTAGTTGAAGTTCCACCAGTTATCCAAAATGAGTAATGGTGACCTTCACGGCTGACTACGGTCAAAGGAAGAGTTTCGGCTTCTTGGTTGGCTAATGAGAAGAAACGTTTTAGAGTAAGGCCAGCCCCTGTCACGGTGAGTTGGCAACCTTCAGATTCCACAAGCCAATCCAAGCAGCACAGCCCTCCATGTCATTGTGTCAAAGAAGGATGGTGCAATGTGGGATTTCCATAGGGACGGGCAAGTTGGTTCAGACCCTGCACATCCAAAGAACACAATGTGCCTCAACTCGGTTTACAGAAAACAACCTGATCCTATGAGTCATAAGCTTAGCTCAATTTTTCCAATAACTTTAAATGTTTTTTTTACTCTCTCAAGTGTCTGGAACTTTGTGAGGTCTTATGAAACCTCTGCTATTGATCATCTAACAAGAATTTGACTTACTAGGATTTATATAAAATCGTTGTAAATCTGAATTATAATTTGAAAAAACTTTTTGGGATTGGCGAGATGGTCCACTGTCCTTTCAAGTAGTTTTTAGCTTCATTTTTCATATACAGTCACAGTGTTGGTGGGGGCACTCTACTACACTAGTCTGTGCTATCCAAGGTCTTAGTCTTACTCGCTCTGCGTCAGAAATGATACCCATTCCAACCATCTAAAACGTATTCAAACTTTGAGGAATAAGTACTCTATTGATGGGTGAGATCTGGAACTCAACACCCAGCACCTTCTAATCTTAGTATTGAAGTAACAACAACAAACAGCACTCACATAGGATGCAATGCCTCAATGGTTCTATTTGTGCTGATCTAATATACATTCATCTTTCTTTTGAAAAAAGATGTACGAATGGTGCAGCAGGATGTTAACTTCGTAAGCTCACTCAAAGCACACTAGAAGAGTCAAGAGTGCAAGTGGAGACAATTATTAGCATCCTTCAGAGCATGGTCTCCAACAGATGGACAACAACGTTTTATGTCTTTTCACAATTGTGGAAATTCCATGAGAAGCAATGGATCTGAATTAGTTCCTTCAAATAGGAGCTTGAGGTCTGTGTCGGAATGCAGCCTCGGTCTTCCTCTGAACATCTTCCAAGGCACTGACGGGGCCAGTGTTGTTTTTGTCTCTAGATATATTTATTGGGAAATTGCAGTGAATCATTCTTACAGTTAGAGCGGATTTACTAGGGGTAATTAAGGCGTTTTCTAGTTATAACCGAGTTGCAATTTACAAAACGACTGCCTGTCAACCAGGTCTGTCGGGCTGCAATGTCGAATGCTGTGCCAGGAAGTGTGCTTTCATAACAACAGGAGAAGCCCGGCTGGCACAGACGCGACCAGGGGGTGGTTATGGCAGATGGAGCCACACCACACAGCACCCCAGAAACTTCAGTGACTCTCATTATTGTCTCTCTCATGCCTGTCTTCCAGCACAAATCCAATTAATGTGTAGCCATCTCTAAGCAGGAATGTGGGAGCAATTATTTTTGCTTCAGCATGTGTTATCCAAGTCTAGACAGCCGAGATACACAAGGGAGGACTGAACATCAAGAGGAGGATTGGTTGACTCGTGATCAGTAGTACAAAAACACGGTGGAAACTTTGAAGCTACAAATAAGGGAAAAGGTCTCAAATTACATACATTTCGTCTATGACAAATTTGAGTGTGGTCACTCTTTGTTGGCCCTCATTGGACTACATGCACATGACAATGGGATCGTATGGATCTTGGTGCCCATTGGCGTAAACGAATGTCGCTCTAGAGGACTTTTCTGGTGGAGGAAACAGACTGTGCAACTGCCACACCCAAGACAAGTTGCTGTTGAGAATAATTTTGTGGAATACATTCCAATGTGATGACGTGCATTCAATGCTTGGCAATCCTTCCCACCCCTCCTTTACAACAGTCTATTTTGATGGGGTTTGAAAGCTACAATTTATTAAAAGAGGGCAAACTTTGAGAGCATGACTTTAAGTGCAGGCAGAGTATATGTAGAACTCTGCTACACTTTTTTTATTAACTGCAATAGGATCATTGTTATTATAATTGCCAATTAAATATAATTACATGATTAACATTTCAATATAAAATCACAAAAAGTCCTTGGACAAAAAAAAGTTGTGTTAAAGTCCTTTAAATTTTGATAAATATGTTATATTTTTCGCGTCAACACCTATGATAAGTTACAAAACACAACGGAAAAAATCTCCCAACCCTCCAGACATAGGTATACCTATAGGGTCAAAAGTGCAAGGTATTTGCAACAAACAATCAAGATAACTTTTTTGTATTTGCTTTTTACATGTATTTTAAATCATTAAATTGACATGAATCACTTTCAGCCCGAGAATCAAAGATGTGGTTTGACACCTTCGGCGGAAACATGTTGTGACAGCGCTCTCGTTCTGCGCTACATCAGAAGAATTTGAGATAATTGTTACCACTGCGGTTTAGCAATGGTATGCCAAGTGAGAGCTTGGATTTAGTTTTGTGTACAAGTATTAACACCTACTATGGCTCCTTATAGGCTTAAGTGTTAACAAATGACTAGTGGCAGTCAGATGAGATCAACACGTGATATGTCCCGGTCTGTGCCGTCTGGTCTGGTTCAGGCGTGACTGGCGGAGCCACTCCCAGTCTGTGCTGACTGTAGACAAAGGTCATCTCCAGGTGGTTGAAGGAACAAAATTACCAGTAAACATCAGAACAGTAGATGTTTGAAGTAATGAGTCTGTCAGAGGTCAGGTAGATATGCTATTGCTTTGCAACTGTATTCATATAGCCTCAAATCTACTAACAAGTGGTCATAGCAAATTTGTGGAAGAGTAACACGCTACTCCGTTGGAATGCTATAGGTGGAACAGCATGTGGCAGTCAGGTTGGCATACCTTGGTTGTGTATGATATTGGATATGAGGACCTGTGTTGTGCTCTTATCGTGTTTTTATTGTTGCGTTCATGTGGGAACTTGAAGCAATAAGAATCAAGGGATATGACCCGTAAGGGTTCAATTCTGGTATAAGGATAGATATGAGATACGATTGTGCATTGTTGCCTGTGGAAAAGCGTGAGCAGAGCTGCAGTCATGAATGAGGATACCGACCATCATTCGCGACGTGTGTGACATTCAGTTTATCCGCACTGAATACAACACCTAATAAGATATGCAGAGCACAAGGGTGCTGCTACCTTGGGAGAAGGAGTTTGGTTTTTAAAGCCGTTTTTAGATCGAGGCTGGGCAGCGCATGCTCTGGGAGGCATGTATTGGAGTATGGAATTGAAGCCCGCCCATTGTCCGCCCATATTTGTCATTGGCTTGTGTCATTGCCCTTTGTAAATCCTGGCTACTGATTTGTTAATAGACTTGTTAGTCCCTCCTTAGTATAGCCTTGTCTTCATTTGTAACCACCTACGAGGACAGGCCATTTTACTTTGATTTTTACAGGGTACATCTCTTTTTCGTCTGTATGCACTATTTTCTTTAATGCGTTTCTTCTATTGCAGGCACTATATGCTTTCCTGCAACATTCAGCGCATCATAGGCGCTTTCACAGGGCACTTTTACACCAAAAAAAAAGCATTTGTTTGTCAACTTGACAAACAAATGCTGTTTAGAGTAAAAGCACTCCATACCGTACTTTCACTTTATTAGCGGCTGCAGATCTTTCTTTAGACACGGCTCTTCTAAAGAAAGGGGAGTGGCAACTATTAATGTGAAAGCACAGCCATGGGGCGCTTGTAAACAACAAGCATTTGCAATGCAATAGGTCTTCCATTTTAGAAACTTTGACCTATTGTATTGTAAATGACAATGCCTTTTATTAATATGTTGTTTTTTAAACATAAATAAAATGCATTGTCATTTCCAATGCCAATGGCTGAAAATCTTGCAACTGTGAGACCTATTGCATTGCAAATGCCTGTTATAACATTGCAGATGTGCAACTTTATTTGCCACTAAGTTTTGGAAGGTTCCAGGCTTTCGCCTTTGGCAACGTTTTCAAAACTGCTCTGTTAAAAATAAGAACACAGAACATTTTACACAGATTGTAATTTGAGTACCATCACCTGGCCGTTTCAAAACGTCAAAACATGCACCAACGGCAGCAAATTTTTCTTGAGAAAAGTGGCAACCCTATAGGAACATGGGGACGTGACGCTCTCACAGGACAGATTGCATCGCCATCTCTCTTAGCCTGTAGCTTTGCACTTTCTGAATACACCCGCTCTCTCTCGCGCACACACAGGTCATCCCCATAAAAAAGCAAGGGTAGGAACACGCTCAGCCCTTAATCTCTTCCCCACTGCTCTGCAGGGCTGCCCCTGGTCCGGCTTCACACAGAGCCTCCCCCCTACAAGGTGCTGATGAATAAACCAGCCCTGACAGCCGAGCCGTCAATCACGCTGATGAGTTCTGCAGACCCGGGCGCGCGCTTCTGCGAGCACTAAGTACAAAGCAAACAAGCACTTATCTGATGCTTCCCACTTCCAAGACGGCTTAACTTTTGGCTCATGCTGCTGTGGAAGGTGTTTGTTTGCAATGATTGATGTTGCCGGCAACACACCGTGTGCTCTGACATTTGCTGGGGGAATCTTCGAGTTGTCGAAGTACAAAGGACTGTGGGACAGATTTATGGGCGTCCACTTAGCAATGGGCATAGCCTCGTATGCCAACTTTTCACCCGTGACATCACAAATATGTCGCATGGGCGGGTACCTGGACATCTTAGGTAGAGAGTTACCAACACACAATTATCACTCGCTTGGACCTGGCGCTACTTGTACCTTATGCTTGTACTAAGCTACTCTTATGCATAGAATGAAACTTCATCATACCCCGAGCACTGGGCTTCATATATTCATTTTTATTGAGGATTGGCTAGATAGATGCATGGATGTATGAGGAAAACAATGGACGTAAGGGTGTACAAGTGTAAGGGAGGCAGGATGCATGAAAGGGTGGATCGATGGAAGATGGGAGAAAGGATGGATGGATGAGTGAGTGAGTGAGTGAGTGAGTGAAAGGCTGGATGGATGGAGTGAAAGGTTGGATGGATGGATATTTGAAAGGATGAATGGATGAGTGAGGGAATAGTTATAAAGATGATGAGTGAATGGGAGGGTAACTGGATGGCTGGATTGATGAGTGGAAGTATTAATGGATGGATGGGTTGAAGGGTGGATGGGCGAGAAAAAGGGTGGATGAATGAAAGGGAGGATGGGTGATGGAGTGGAAGGGTGGATGGGTGGCTAGAGTGAAATGGTGGCTGGATGAGTGAAATGGTGGATGGATGAGCAAAAGGATGGATGCATCATTGAAAGGGTGAATGAATGGATGATGAAAGGGTGATGAATAGGTGAAAGGATGGATGGCTGTGACTGGGCAGATAGATAGGTTTGATGGATGGATAGGTTTTGATATGCATGGGTGGACAGATGGATAGACGAAATTGATGAAACATTGAAGGGATGACAGAAAGCAAAGGTGAAATGGTGAATATCAGCAGGTGAAGGAAGGAAGAAAAGGTGAATGGGTAGATCCTTCGATCGAAGAGATAAGCAAGCTCTTCTGGTGAGGGTCGTGATGACTTGCTTCACCTGCTTGGTTCCATAAGAGCTTTGGTAAAAAAGTGGGGGTTATTTTACTTTTCTGGCTCCCTTGAAATCTTTAGAAGCACTGTTCATGATGGCGCAAATCTGCTATCTTCCATTTAAGATTGGGACACTGATTTCTATATTACCTAATGCCTGCTACTGATCATAACTGGATATTTCTAAATGTTCCACACATGGAAAAACTATTTGACGGCTTTGCTTACATTATGTTTTACATATGTCATCAAACAGGACAAGTACATTGCTCTCATTGGCTACGCGAGACACCTTCTTTGGCAGGTTGCCCCTTAGGATCCTGCTCCCTGATACGAAAAAAAAATATATTGGTACTTAGGCCCTTGCTGACTCTCCCCATTTATTTTTAAGTTTAAAGAGATTCATTAAAATCATAAAGGGAAAACATTAATCGAAATACATGTGAGTACTCTCCCCATTTAAGCCACACAGGTTAACCCCTTAGAAGACTGATGTTTGAGGGGTTCTTTGTATTTTTGGTTGTATCAGCTTGGGTTCTCACTGTAAAAAACAAAATACCTTAATGCCCTACTCAGAAGTGGGATATGTATCAAATAGCTATGAACAACGCTGTGAGGCTAAAATGTAGCGGCTCGACGGTTGGTGTTATTACAAAATGAATGACAGGCAATTAAGGTCTCTTGCTATCCTAGTGAGGCTCAGATTGTTAAGCCACATAATACTACAATCCAGTCAAATTTTCATAAAGACCAACAAATATACAATTGATCTCCACTCAAGTTTCGCATAATCAAAATCTTCCTCCTACAAATTCATTATACAGATCCTAAAACACAGACTGGAATCTACTAAGTGATTAGCGAACACTGCCTATACACATACACACATACACAGTCTCATGGATTTGTTGTACGCACAATGCGAAGGGCAGCTTATGCAAAATTGTAGGCCCTACAAACCTCATCTCAATTGAAATTCTACTGTGCTCTCATGTGCAGTTTAGCCAGACCAAAAAGCACTCACCTTTTGCGTGCAATATGTGGTATCGCCCAAACTGTCCCCGAGAGCAGATTGGAATTTCAAAAGAGACAGGCAGTGGAGGCCCTATCAATATACAAAACAGAAAGTTCTGGTTACAACACTTCATACTCGCACGTATGTCATTTCGAATATATTTCATGCAAAATGGTTTGCTTCAAATTTCTCTAAAAATACAGGAGCGTTTATGATGTATTATGTATACAAATATGTTGTGACTTCTAACAATAAACACCGGGGTCATGTTATTATTTCTGTCTGACACTGGTTTCTCGGAATTCAAGTAAAAAAAAAAAGACCTGGCAGCATTGCCATGATCACTTCCTGCGTAAGCAGGCACTTCAAAACTGTACAAATGTTTACCCCTCCCAGCCTCTGTTTCCTGCTATCCTGCATTCGTTCATTTCTCATTCGCCCTCAATTAATATCCCCAGTGATACTGCAATCTGTTTACAGGGCTTTCTTACAGCCAGACATGCCCAACAAAATCGCTCTTGACATGCAGGCGAATGAACAAAAGATCAAATTTCTCTTGTTCCTATAACCGGCCCTCGGTGGAGGAATGACTGTCTGCTTGCTGTACAATAAAGACAATAAAATGCCAGAAAATGCTCTAAAAACATTGGTGTCAAGTTATTGGTAGCTTTTGCTGGTGTTCAGTTTTGGGTGAGGTAAATAAAATTGGGCTCAGCAATTGAAAATCTGCCCACGTGTACATGATGCAGATATTCCGGATCATAGGCGTTTTTAAAAACAAGCAAAATGCAATTATCTCGATTAAAGAACTACAAGACGGAATGGCGACATTCAGAATGTACACCAGAAGAGTTCTACTCCTGGTAATAGTACTCTGAGTTCTTAGCAGAGTCGAGCAAAAACTCAGGATTAGGATTAAAAAATACTTGGTAGGATGGAATCAGGGCAAAGTGTCGAAGTGGTGAAGATGGTGAACCAGTAGGGTGTGGGGTGGTTGGCATGGACTGACAAGATGAGAATTTGGTCTTTACCCCCTGCATTTCCCTAGATTTCAATGTTTATTAAAGCAAATATTACCTGCAGTGATAATAATTTGCATACTGAAAGAATAGTTGAAGGCAGCTTGGGAAACTGATCAAACTTGAGCGAATGACTTGTAGGGTGGCACTCTAGACCATCAGACCATGAGGCCTGGAAACACGACGGATTTCCAGTATAATATGCATAATATAATTATAATTTTAATTTCTTGGTTGATTTTGTAAGTAATAACTACTTTCTTACGTTTAAACATTTTTCCAACAGTATAGTTCGTTACAGCGGTGTTACAGCTTATGAAGGTTAACTTAAGTAAACAACGAACAAACTTAATGGTATAGGTTACATCCAATCAATCAATGGGACTCGCAAGATTGTGGTTTCCCTGAAAAACCTATAAGGCTCCGACCTTCAAAGACCATTGTTGAGCTCTTCAGTGTCAACCATATCTCACCTTAACAGGCCAACCTTCCTGATCTATTATGTATTCTTTCAGTCTATGAGCAATCACAACACTCACTGCTTGGGACTGGCCAACTGCTTCGGCTAATAAAATATTCACACAGTGGTTGACAACTCCTCGTGTTTTGACGCCAGCCTTGCTTTGTCCCAATATTGTCCCCCAGGTACTATTCTGTCAACTATGCGCCTTCTGCGATCTAATGCGATAAAGCACTCTCAAGCAATCATGCCACAAAGGAAACAAAACTAAATGGAATCTCCATTTTATCTTCAGTGGATGTGTGGGCTTTAAAAGGGTGGCTCCAAAGGACTAGAGATCTCTTATTCTGAAAGCGGTGAAGGGATCTAGTGTCCATTGTGCCTGTGGTCAATGCGTGTCTTGGTTCTTCTGCTTGCTTTCTTCATTTTTTTTATACATTTACTACTGTATTAATGAGTCTGCATTTAAAGAAGTTTCATTTATAAGGATGCATTTATAAAAATAATGCTTCCATTTTAAACATGTTGTTATAATGGTAATGATGCATACTCATTACTCATTGTCTTTCTTATTGCAGAACATGGTTGGGCTTTTCAATATCCAAACCCACGACAAGAAGACAATTTTATGGGATTTGGTAGGTCTGCGCCTTCCGTTTTAGAATGCCCTGGAAGCACAGTGCTGAACTTACTCATTCATTGTGTGGAATGCTATGCAGATTGATATGGCATTGATCACTCAATGTGCACTAAATACCTATTTTCCTAGAGATGGTAAAAAGAAAGTTAAATAATACTCCATTCATTGCTTGTGTTTTTACTATGTCTAGGAACTCATGTCTGGTTAGCTAAGCGATATCTTATAGCACTGTAATTTCTGTATCAAGTGTGCAAAGGATACACCGTTTGGAACGAAGTAGATAGCAGTCGCTAAATTTAGTGAAATGAAGATTGCTGCTTTTCGGGGAGTTTGTTACTCAACATGGAATAACCCAAGCCTGTAGGTACCAGGCCAACTATTTCACATTTTTGAGTTCTCTTTCCTCTATAAATTCACCCTGATTTCTAGGAAGAAATATGCATCTATCAAGAGGTAGGCCTCTTGGAATCAGGTATAACTGTAAAAGGAATGAATATTAATAGAGGTTGCACAAGCATTTTCAAAAAAAAAATCTTCTCCTATTCTGTCAGAGATAAGCTGGATGCCCGAAGAGCAACTACCGCAGTCAAAGGGAGAGTAACCATCAAACTCTTTTATAGGATCTGGCATTGCAGGAACCCCAGTTGGAAAATATACCTCTTCAAACCAGAATGCATTACAGTTTCCAAGAAACTCGATGAGATTATTCTGCACGATCTTAGGGTTTTTTCCCCCTACTGGGGTTTCTTTAAAAGCCATAAAGTTGTGCATCCCAAGCTGGTGCGATGGGCTTCTGTGGAACTTAATTACATTCACTGTTAAAGCGAAAAATACAGAAAATGGGTTTATGAACTTTTGCCTGAAGGCAGAAATGTTTATTCCATTGCTTTTGCTATTCATTCTTTTCAACTCCACTGCCTTTGAACTTTGCAGGCTTCTGCAGAGTTATCGCCGCGGTGCAGAGACCAGCCGGATGCAAACCACAAGTTGAGGAGCCGGAAAGGAGCACAGATATGTGAGCTGTTATTTTGACCACCCTTTGTGCCATTAAAATCTCATTTTCTGCCTATTAGGATGCCCTCTCGCTGCTGTGGCACTGGTGATAGTCAGTGATTAGTGTGTAATTGGCTATAATTGTCTTTTCACTTTTCATTTGTGTCACTCAGAGCTGCTCTGTGTTTTCTTCCACACTCAAAAGGAGCGAGTGGGGTGCAGGAAGATGAAGCTGTTGGCACCACCCTCCCTCTCAGCTCTGTAGAGACAGCTGATTGTAATTATAGATTGCATCCAGAAAGTGACATGGCTTTGAATTTGGCGGACAGCACGCTCCCGCTCGCACCTGAGCTAGGCGCGCACTCAGAGACACAGCCCGGAGTACTTAGGGCGCACTAATAATGTCAATTTCAGACAGATGCTGCCTGTAGGAAATTCAACCAACCTTTTGACACTCAATTATCTAAGCAATTTATTAACAAGATCTTGCAAGAAAAGCTCATACTCTAATGCAAATTAGAAAAACAATTATGCCATTCAATTATTTGCATATTCCCGAGCACTAATAGCCCTTTCCATTAATGCATTCCACTGGGCAATATCTCTAACTCATCCCTCTCCCGTGTAAGACCTATGTTTACCTTTCAGAAATGGTCTAAATACATTATGTTATTTTTCGACAACCCAGTACGCGGACACAAGAGACCCCAGGGGTAGTGTGCAGTACAAAAAAATGTGATTAGTCAGTCCAGTCAGCCAGTCACTCAAAGCTAATTGAGTTATGCGGTTTCAAGGGCAAACTTTTAGCTCAGTGTAGATTTCTAACACTCTCTCAACTGAGCTCTGGCAGCTCCCAGCCTGAAAACCTGTGCCTGAAACCAGACTCTAGAACAAGCCCTAATTTAACATCCATTCCCCACAGCAGTTCAGTAAACTTTGAAAAAACGAACTATTCAAACTTGCCTTTAAATGAATTCAACACAGAGCATGGGTCGTGATCAAACACTTTTGGACATGGTGTACTACCCATCCTTCGCGACTCTGACCGCAGGTCAATAACGCTGTGCCCCTTCAGGCCTCTATTTAGTGCTCTGAACTGATAGACACGCATAGCACTTTATAAAACCTCATAATGAATACATAAAATAATCAAATGAACAAGAAATTAACACAACTCCATGGAATCCGCAGCCACACAAGGTTAAAGGGCACAGAATGGTTTTAGCTGTTACCTCATAAAAGATGCATATGGTCAGATGCAATTGTAGACTGCCCTGCACTGAGCAGAGGAATACGTGTAAAAAAAACTTGGAAATAAAAAGTCTGCTTTTCAAATACACAACAAAGTTTTCAGAGTGAAAATCCCCAAATATTTGTTTAAAAAAGTCGTCAAACATTAATATTTCTACTTTTTTAAACACACGCACACACACACACAAAACAAAAGTGCGTGAGCCATGGATTTCAGTGTAGCCAGAGGGGGTGCAAAGGAAACTGGCCAAGTGAGATCATGTGGCTTGAATAAAGAATGCTTTATGGTTCGCATTTGGCAAAGTGTGACCCTGTTGCCTAAGGTAATGGACTATTCGCTACTGCTGCACAGAAAAACTTGTGTCTATAAAAGAAACTGACCTGAGGTGAAAGGCCATTGCCAATGGCGGGGTTCATGGGGTTTGAGGGCCCAGATGGAGGCACAAAACTGTCTGTGTAGCTCGAAAACCCGTGCCTGCTGCTGGGCAGGCAGTACGCAGAGCTGCTGTCTGGATTCGACGGGTGGCTGCTTTGGTGGACATTGCTTGGAGGCAGAGGCTGCGGCCTGTGGACTGTGTTGCTTGGGTCGGACATCGCTGCAAAGGAAAGCACAGACATTTTCAAAATGGCTTCTCAAAGCAAATAGATGTCACAAATTAGGCAACCAGGGGATCAAGGGAACATACTAAAAAGGAGTGCAGTACTGCTAACTGCTAAGATGCTTACGGCAGTTTGCAGTTCTTTGGAAATTTATTTTAGATCTTTTGGTCTCATCAGTCCGATGGATACTTCACCAAACCCACCTTCCATGAGTAGTACCCAGGCAATACTGTGAATACGTCAAACTTTCATAGTGTTTAACCACACACCACTATGCACTGCTTTTTAGCAGATAGAAATGTCTTCAGAGGAAACATGCATTATTCCATCTAAAGAGACACTCAAAATAATGGTTGATGGACAATTTGTGGGCATGAACACAATTCTACACTCAGCTCAAATGATCAATTTCGGTCTTAAGGTATACCTTGTGGGATGGACGTTGGCTGGTATGAGGACTCCGTCAGCTGGTATGTTGGCAGAGCTGGCATGGCAGAAGGGGGAAACCCTCCAGGGATCAGGTGGTTGAAAGCCATCAGTTGATTGGCCCCTGCTTGTTTCCTCCATCGGGCGCGGCGGTTACTAAACCACACCTAAAGATTCGAAACAAACAGACTTTATTATGAAATGCCACACTAAATTGTATTACACCACACATCTTTGAGGAAAACATTGAACACTGAACTGAATATTTTCCTACTTTCTTTCTTGAGTTACATGACTGACCCTGAAGTTTCACTATACACTTGCTGAGAAGTTTGCACAGCTCCACTGATGGGTTAAATGCATTTTCAAAAAACACATATTTACAAGAAACAATACTTTTAACATGCACCAGGCCCTACCCATTTTCACAATGAATTATGCTCCCTGCAGATCTGGTGAGAGAAGCCTTGGCCCCAGGTAGATTTCAATATTTAGAATTTTTAGTGATGAAAAGTGTTTGTAGGTTATGTTGAAAATATGAGTTGTATTTCATTGCTATATTTCCCTAACCCATATGTTTGAGGTCAAGAAAGAGGATTTCCCTTTCCCTTTGAGCTACATAGACCTTATCTGCCCTACACTTGGCCTCAACTTGTAAATTTGCTATGTGCTGCATGCAATATAGATGAAAGTAGAAATTGATGACGTCTTTGAGCTGTGGTTAGTAGACAACTATGTAAAGAAAACAATCATTTCCACAATACAAGATTTTTTTTTAAATGATAGCTTAGCAACTTTTCTATACAACCAAAATTTGAAGCCCTGTGTTGCTTATCTCGGATGATTCGTTTGATCGGATTCACTAATTTCTGCTGCAGTTTACTAACCGCTGACTGCAATAAGCAGCATGCTACCAAATGTGCAGGAGAAGTAAGGGAACATATTCTCATGATTATAGGGTGAATACAGTATTTTTGAAAATATCCTTTACTGAAAATCAAACAGGGAAAAAATCAGCAACGTTTGCTGGCAAGCATAGAATAGACATCCTCTGAAAGCGTAGTTTTCTTTCAAATTACGCATGAAACGTCCTCTTTTCCAAACCTGCTCTGGTATTTTAATCAATGATTGACTTGGATATGTTGCCCCATGCTGGGTTAAGTGGAAGATCCGTGTGTTAGATGTTCGAGGGAATTTGTGAGGCGATAGATCATAGCGCCTGTGTGAGACATGATGGGTCCCCAAGGAGCTGAGGAAGCCGTAAGGAATGCGAGCGAGTCACAGGGTTAAAGCCACATTAAGACAGCTGCTGTGTGTGTGGGGGGTGACTTCTGTTTTTCTGGCTAACGCTCGAGTCGCCGACTTGGGAAAAAGCACAAACAGCCTCTAAAGGATTTGATACCATTAACAACAGGAACGCCATGGCCCTTTGAGGGCCATATTTTTGTAGAGCTCAAGGCAAGTCAACCCTAACATCAACCTGCCCTAGATGGTTTGATCTGTCATGGTGCGTCGCCGGGCGTGCTGGAGGCGCTGTCCTGTCACAGTGTTCTGCTGAAGCACTAATCAGAAGTGAGGGGAACAGCTGTGCAACTGCAGTAAAAAAATATCATTCATGGGGGGGATGCTAGGAAATAAAGGGACTTTTAAGTGGAAATAGCCCAATATGTTTGACACTGATGTTTATTAGTCCCCGTCTCTTTGCCCCATACCTACAAAGCCGCAGCTAGAACCAGAATTTATGGTTTGGTGGAGGGGGGGCAGGCATGATCTATTATCTGCAGTTGTTTGCCTCTGTCTTCCAGCATCTGCCCTAAACTATCTATGGATGTGGCACAAAATCCATTGGAAAATCACAACTAACTGCTAAAGGAAATGTAACTAAGTTTTTAGGTTTAAGTCTAAAGAAAGATTTATTTGCGAGTTGCGCTTATATATTTTTGGAGTTTTGTGATGGTGGCACATCCATCTTCCAGAGGGATATTCATGCCAGATGATGTCAAAAAGTCTACTCATCTTGTTTTGGGGCATGCACTCATCTTTCTTAGGGCAAAGTGTTTTTCTTATATTTACCTGTTGTGCAATTTCTCAAATGTTTATTGTCCTACTGCAAGTCCATAAAAAGTGAAGAACCTTGTGTTCTGGGCAAAGAGAATACATATTAGGCAATAGGAATGCTACCTTGGAATTAATACCATATATAATGTACCGGTATTATTATATATTAATGGAAAGCAATACCCTGGAAATTATACCATCTATAATGATATTCAATACCATCTCAACTAAATTGGAAAAGGATAATGTCTGTATTTGCTGGCACAGTCATGTCTTTAACTTGCAAGATGCACCAGGCCTTAATAATGTATATGCAGATGATCATAATGTTATATGCTATTTATTAATGTGGGCGAAATTTAAATTGTGCTGGAATAATTTGCGTAATTTCTGAAATCTCACCATGCACTTGTTACCCAAAATTCATATAATGACACCAATGCACCAATAAATAACGTAATTATGTGCCATTGCTGGTAAAAATATACAGCGGTATGCGCCATTCGGGGTTAAAAATGATAACGCAGATGCGCACAAACTACAGAACGCGAGCAGCTGTTGTTCATGGTGCTCTGTTTCGATGCATCCTCTTGGCCAAAATTGATGTGAGGATGCACTTCATGCTAAAATATAGCGCAAAATGATGAAATACTTTTCATGTAATTACGCATAATTTGTTGAAATTTCGGATAATTACATGAATTTTGTACACCACTATTTACACCACTATTTATTGCCATTGTTGTGAGTGGGTAGAGGCCATGATGCCCCCCGCCTCCTTCAACAATGGTAATATATAGCATATTATATTCCGCACACCTGCATGTATGGATTATGCTCAGGTATTTCCTCATGTGTATTTATTTTAACAAACGGTATTTCATCAAAACTGTTATGAAAGGGGCTAAATCTAATGCAGCAACATAAAATCACTCTGCAGCAACATGACTATTAGAAAAGATGTTTCCATGTGAAAAGTAATTGTTAAATGCAGGTTGTGAGGCATTACAATTATTTTATCATGTCACTTTTGTTGTACTGTAGTAATAAATTCAAATTTGACCTTTGCACCCTAGTAATACATTTGTAAATATGAGTTTATTAGAACAATTACTCTAAAAATGTGCAATGGTCCACATTTAATTTCACTTTCATGGCCCAAAACAATGTCTGCGTTGAGAAGCAGTGTGGCATGAGGCATGGAAAATGGTGTGTTGCCGAAAAGGATGGGTGGTCCCTTTCAGAAGATGAAAGGGAAGCAAAGTGGAACATAGGGCTGATGATCTCTCTGTGGGAGATTCAAAGTTTTCAATAAAGTGAACAGAAGTGAAGGAGACACAGATGCAAGGCAGCTTGAGCATATGCACAAAACAATCACTTAAAACATCGTTATAGCCAATAAGAATGTGTGGTTTGTAAGCAGCATTTGCTGTCACATTTTCACTGACCTGTAAGTGAGAAGTTTTACAAATTTCCAGTTTAAAGGTACTCATTTAATTGACCTCATTATTCTGAAAGGCTGAGTCAGACCTACCAGGATTTCAGCATGCAGTGTCCTCTTTACAGACATCTCAGAAGCAGACCTATTTTTACCAGCTATGTAAGTGCTCCTTCATGCTGTAGTGGGCTCATTGCAAAGTCCATCAATTGGCTTGCTTTAAAAATCCTCTAAGCAATTGTTTTCCCCCAGCAAGCCCTGGTTGATTCAGCTGCACAGGTATCTAGGGCCAGCAAATATGGTGATAAGGACATCCGTGAAGCACTGCAAGAGGCATGAACACTGACATAGGACAGGGGAGTTGACAGGTCAGTATCAGAGCCTGGCACACAAGAGGAATGGAGCTTGTTTGTCTTGCTTCTTATCTCCCTTAGGGTTTGGGGAAATGTTGGCTTTGTCAGAGTGGAGTGTCAAGGTGATGCAGCACAAACAGAGAATGAATGGATCATTGTTGACCGCAGGGATGTGATCCCGAATGATAATGTTGGATTACAGTAGCTGGAAACCTCAAGTGCTAGTGTGAGTTTACAACCCATTGCCCTTTTTAATGGCTGGCTGAACCCAGCCCAGGTTGGAAGCTGCTGAAATGTAGGCCCCTATGTAGCGAGTTTAGATGCCCAAGCAAGAGCTTCTGATTATCTCAGCTTTGCTACCAGCAGGCACGAACCTACTCTGCTAAAATCACTCAGATTGGCCACCTCAGCAAGGAGAGATCAATGAATGAATCCTACAGAATTTTCACTAGCTAATCACAGCGCTGGTCTCTTTCAATTGGGAGCATGCTTTCCTACGTACATGGATATTTAAGGAAACGTTTGCATTGCTGCAGCTCACATTAAACTTAAGCCACAACCGTGTTGCGGCCTTCCGTTTTATAGGAAGCAAGGCTCGTACTCATCACAAACTCCCAAAAACGACATAAGTGAGAAATGGTGAAAATAACAGATAGTTTAAACACATCGAAACCTAAAGCCCTTCCCACTGATATTATTGTGGAGTTCAAGCCGTACCACAAATTTGCTAAAGTGTACTAAGTTTTGGATATTTGGATAAGCCATGCACTGGAATAAGCAACTATTTATCTGAGCAGGTATGATTAAACCTCCTGACTGCCAAGGTATCTGTTCGCTCCTGGGCAATACACCTTCTCCAGTGTTTGCAAAGACCTTGTACCAACTGTGGAGGGGTACCTCCCTTCACACTTGGGCCTCATGTATATATATATATATATATATATATATATATATATATATATATATATATATATATATATATATATATATATATATATATATATATATATATATATATATATATATATATATATATATATATATATATAGTAATAGGACTCATACTAGCTAAAAGGTAGATGCTTATCTGCATTTCTTGCATTCTAATGTATAACGGAAATGGTCATGCTAATTACAAAGGTTGGAATCTTGTGGATTTGTAGCCAAGAAGCTTGGCATTACCAAGGTTGGTTGTTTGCTAGTGTCCCAAATTATCATTATAAAGAACCTGCATATCATGAAAACATGTCTCAACTCTGACTTTAATCAATGTTATCTGCCATTCTAGGCCTACAATCTGGTTCAGATCGGACAACTGGCAAAGAGCTGGTTCTGCTAGGTTGGTTCCTACCTGAACACGAGCCTCAGTCAGCTTTGCTCTCTGTGCGAGCTCCTCCCGTGTGTAGATATCTGGGTAGTGTGTCCTCTCGAAAGCCCGCTCCAGCTCTTCCAGCTGCTCCGCCGTGAACGTCGTCCGGCTTCGGCGCTGCTTTCTCTTTAATGGCAAGTCGGGTTCAGAGTCAATGTCGGAGCCTTCATCAGACTGCGGTGCGGACGGTGCTAAAATAAATTCAAGGGCTTGAGTAGGATCTTGCAAATTAGCTCCCTCAACATTGTTGTTTTCTCCACATAGATAAGCTTTTAAAGAAAGCATTGATCCCCCTCTACAAGTAAGCAGGACTGGCCCAGCCTCGTTTTCATGTAAATAGCCTATTGTCAGCTTCTGACCTTTGCGTAAGCAGGGGATGGCAGCGCTTTGGATACCACATCTCTGATACCGCTGTCTTGCAAATGAGGTGACAAGGTCAAGCGCTGCTCTACCCACAAGGGAGCTTCTGATTAATTATGAGTTTAATAACTACCAGGACATTCAAAGGCACTACTGCACATGTGCATACATATGCATGCACGTGCAAATACACACAAGCTCAGACCGAGCTCTTCGCCCTCAGCTTCATTAGTGAGGTGCGGGTGCTACGCCAATACAAAGTTCAACTCTCCGGCAAAATCTCCTAATCTCCTGAACATATGCACCAAGGGGGCTAACTTTAGAAAATGTCCATTCCAACTTAACACATAAACCTAATAGACGCAATCAGTTGAAATATATATGAAACGGTTCAGGGAGCTCCTTAAGATGTACTTATATTTTGCGTTTACAACATGCTTCATAAGTAGACTTTACATATTACTCTATGTACAAATGTTATGTTAAGTATGATTATATTATGATGTATGGGGTGGTTTTCTTCCTAGATATGAGCACTGTGAATCACTTTAATGTTATGTGCACAATAATGCATAACGTTCTGTCATTTTGCCCATAATTGTAATGTGATATATAACAACTACTCTTCTCGGAACAATCTAAAATGCACACTTGGATATGAAAACCAATAATACAGTACAAGACACAAAATAATAAAATCCTGGGGGTTGGCTGGAGTCATTCAGGTGTTAAATGGAAAACAGTGATAGTACCAGAAATATGTACATTAAAGTAAACTTTGGACACAAAAAAATTACAGAAGGAGAATAAGATCTGAACAGATTCAGGGAAGATATTGCTAAAAGACATTTTCTAAGAAAAACATCTTCATGGTCAAGTTTTCACATGCAGCAAACATAAAGCACAAACCAGCAAATTGAAAAATATGGTTAAAAAACAAATGGGAAATGAGAAGATACTCCTGCTTTAGCATGTGTGCATCGAAGACCTCCTGTTTATGTTTTTTCAGCAATTTTCAGGTTGAAGTTCAAGGTAGCTGCTTAAAAAAAACAAATAATCATTTTGCAAGCAGCTTGACTTGAGGGGAGGTGATAAAGGGCATCTGCATCCCAGAAACACACCCACGGGCAAAGCACTGAGCTGTCTAGCTTGAACTTTGTAAGTATGGCTGAGTTCTGCATTTCTGCGCAAAAAATGACCCTTGCAGAATGTACTCCACTGAAAAATGCTCATGTTCTGCAGAAAAATACAAGGTTCACTGATTTTAACGGGCAATCAAAAAGCTAGCATTTAAGCAGAGACGGGGGGAGAAATAGTTGAATTTTCTAGTTCAAAGGCTTCAGATTTCACTATTTTGTAGATATGTGCTATATTTTTCAAAGAAACATTTTGCATCATCTCAGAGTTGCACACAATTATTAAATGATCTAAATATTCCTGCAAATTCCCCAGATTGTAATTCCAATATTATTAATAATGGGGATAATAATAGTAATTACAACGGCTAGAAGATGGGTTTTATAAGAAAGTATTATTCCTCCCCAAAAGCTGTTCAAATTTTAACATACACCAAGAACTAAAGGTCTAATATATTTCTGGCTTGATATCCCTTTCCCTGGTTTTACTATGGCATTCTGTTTGGCGGATGGATACAGTGGGATTAACCCAAAGCATCATTAGGTATTGTTTAAACCTTGAGCATGCCCTTAAGGGACCATGGCTTCAATATGTTAAAGAAACCTTGTCACTATTGGGCCTTGAATCCCTTTATAGTGATCCCCTGGCATGTCAGTGTATTTCCAAAGCTGAAATCAAATTACGCCACAGTTTACACTGGGAGAGTAAAAGATACACACAAAATTGTGTCAAAGCCACAGTTGCCATCTACCTGGGGCTTCCCACTATTCCTGATGGAGTAAATTCATATCTGTCCTTTGCAACAAATATACCCGGCATTGATGTGAATTGGTACGATTCAGGTTAAATCTTATCCCGTGCATGCTGGGTTTTCCGGCGGGAGTGTACTCAATTAATGAACTGCCAGTTAGTTCATGTGATGCTACCTCCCCTCAATCAAATTTGCATTTTATATTTTTTTGTAAATTTTATATGTATGAACGTAAAGAGCATATTCTTTCCCTTTTGCGGAAATATAACTTTGATCATTGTCACCCAGCTCTGACTTTTTTTACAAGTGTTCCCTGACCCTTATGTATGCTTTTCTCTTGCATTCCATCTATGTATGGCTTTAATAACTAGGAGTCCGATTGCCCTTTAATTCTAT
This sequence comes from Lissotriton vulgaris, assembly GCF_964263255.1. NCBI lineage: Eukaryota > Metazoa > Chordata > Amphibia > Caudata > Salamandridae > Lissotriton > Lissotriton vulgaris. The sequence goes on along the minus strand of NC_141699.1, from coordinate 755,296,547 downwards.
TTTTTGCACTTGGCATCTTTCCAGATTATATTTTGAACTGGATGAATTTAGTATGGGTTAACAGAGGGTATTTTAGCTTCAGTTTTTAAATCTATGGTTCTTATCAGTATTTTTTGTTTTTAAATCTATTGGGATTATAATGTATGACTGAAAATGTATTTTATAAGGTATTGTACTTTTATGATCTTATTGTTTGATATCGAAGAAAGTTAAGTTGTTGATGTTGTTGTTGATAGTAATAGTCATATTCATAAAAATAATACTTTGTATAGAATGGGCAGCATTTTCCATTCGGGCCAGAGCTTCGAGAAGGTCCAATAAGGCTGTGGTTTTAGGGTGCCACCAGTTGATGGCAGTTAGTGGATGGGGAGGGCTCCCGTGGGAAAATTGTAGTTTGCCTGAATGCCAAACAACCTTGTGCATTCCCCATCTTTCATGCTAACCACAGTTCTTCATGAAATAGATGAAACAGTAGGGCAAAATGGCATGCTGAGTTCATCTTTGTTTCTCCCGCAATCTTTTGGCAGGTAATTTTTATGGTTCCTGATAACTTTGGGATCTGAAAACTTTGGGTAGTTTCAGGGTGTAGTCTAGTAAAATATGATATTCTAGGATTACTTATTACACCACGTGTTTTTAACAGAAATATCACTGCATTGCTGGTAAAAGCGGCTGTCTTCCACAAGTGGGCATTTTTCTCCATCCAAAGGCACTGAAAATTGCTGCAACTGGTATATGGCTTCTGCTGCCGAGCATCTATACACCATCCCTGTGATGTGTTGTGGTTGAACTTTCCTTTGTATATATGTGTTTTTATGTATTCCTCACAGACACCTTATTGATGAATCAAGGTAGGCAACCCCACGGGGAACTCACTTGGGATGGTAAGTGATCTGAATGATAGAGCTATTCCTTTATGCACTTTATTAGTGTAGTAGTGTGTGTTAGTTTTATGCAGGTACCACATTTGTGTGGAGAGTTTCCTCTTCCCAAAATGACTCTTCTTGATTGGTGGGGTCCTCATTTGTTCATTGGCAATACCCACAAACTCAACTGTTTATTTAAACTTTTAAGAGAAGGGTTGTGTTCAAGGGTTTACATGTAACTCAGTACCACTGACAAAGGCAATAGCCGAAACGCGTCTGGTGCTCAGAGGGTCCAAAATAAGGTGGTAGCTTCGATATATATATATATATATATATATATATATATATATATATATATATATATATATATATATATATATATATATATATATATATTTACACATTTATATATTCATAGTTCAAGTTTACAGACTCTATTTTTGACATTGACTTTATGCAGTAAAAAGAACGTGAACGCTTTGCAAATTTACGACTGAATAAACAATTTACTCTGAAACCTACCCTAAATTGAAATTATCAATCTAAAATGTAAACATTAGGTCTGTTTCAAAGATAGATTTTATCATTTTAGTCTTTACTTGTCCTCAATAAACTTAAGTATGTGAAAGTGTTCATTTGGAATGCAGCCTGCTCCCCCTTCTTCCAGGAGTTAGGGACGCTCTTTAAAAGGGATATTGTAAGGACGATATCTTTGTGAGCAATAATTAGAATTGAAGGGATAAAAAAAGAGGCGCCACTGACCAAAGCGATTAAACACAAAACAGCAATCATAACCCCTACAGGATTACAAATTCCTTTTGCCGCAAATCTGCAAGGGAGAACATGCTGCGAGCAGTATCCCATCAGAGGACTTGCCATGAAGTTTATTACTGGGGTGGGGTAGTTACAGAATTAGAAGGCAACTCTTTGTCCCCTAACCCTTTGTGACCTCTTCTACGGCCCCAGGAAATATTTGATCCCGGTTAACATTATTGCGCAGGCGATCACCGCTCAATTTCAGAGGGATTTGGTCACGTGGAATTCTAAAATTACCACTGTCCGAGAAAGGCACATAAATAGACAAGTCCAGGCTAAAAATGAAAAACAGCGTAGCCTTTCACATGGCGGCCATCTTATGTGCTGCCTTATTGTCTTCCCACTCCACGAAACATCTCTTCAGAATAATTAACTCACCCAAAACAGAGAGGGCAGCCATTTCAGCACTATATTTAGTAGTAAGATAAATTCAATGCTCAATTATTGAGACACATCAAGGGATTCCCTCGTGCAACAAAACTATTTTGGGCCCTGGTTCACAAATGTAGAATTCATCTTTCTGCTTTAGTGCTCAAACCCTTATTCCATGCACCATGCAAATTCCGAGTAGGGCACAGATGGTGGTTTGTGGCCAATTGGGCTTATGATTTATGTGCAACTATGGCCCAGAACTGGTGTTTATCCTCACACAAATATCTTCATGCAAAACTTGTAGGAATAAAACACACTTTTTTGAGTGTTGCAGCTCGAAACGTGGAAAAACAAACAGTATTATCACACTAGCCCCCATTACAACTCACTTAGCTTGTAGTGAGAGATTAGTATTACTGTAGTAGTTGAAAAAGGAACACTGCGATATCCGTGTTTGTATCTATTTCTTATGGTTACGTCATTTTCCCAGAACACTTAGAATAAGCCCCTCGGTGATTTTCTTCTTCAGCAATTGTTGAAAAGCCCAGAAGCCATTTTAAAGTTATTTAAATCCTTTTTGGGGTACAGCACGAAGATTGGGTAGCTTTCGTTTTACCAGGACTTTAAATGTTATTTTGTGTTCAGATGTCAACAGCGTTCTTTCATACTGTATAGTTTATCAGTTGGCAATGTTTGGAAGCATCTGCCCCTCTCCCTCGGCACAAAAAAAAGTTGCATGCTCCCAGACTTTATCATTCGGCAAAGATGGCGGCAAGCTGTTTCTTGACCCCAGGTAGCAGTCGATGACGCTGCTGACCTCAATCGTGTTTACTCGGGTGCAGGCCGGGAGGAGTTTAGGAATGCTGATATACTCCCTCGCAGGCCCGGAGTAAATGACAAATGACACTTTCCCTTTGTGATCTTTGGGATTTTTGTTGACTTATTTGGCGGCTTTGTTGGGCTCCCAGAAATGGCCTGTGGCTGAGGCCCCATTCGAGCAATTTCCACGCTCCATCTGTGGTATCCGTCAGCGGGGCCTTCCCCCGCATTCAGGGCTCTGACACCTGCCTGGCAGGGTGCAGAGACACAAAGAGGGTCGGGGTGGAAAAGAAGGGGGCGCAGAGGGGCTGCTTTTAGAAAGGGAGGGGGCTCGAAACAGAGGCACAGTAGGGGTCTCACCGAGCCCCGAGTTCCTAGCATCTGCAGGATTTCCCTTTAGGATAATTTGTAATTTTGCAAAAGGAGGGCAAGTTGAGATTTTATTAGGAAGGCTCAAACACTTTTAAATCTAAAAACCTACCAGCCCATTTATCACATACTTCTCTGTTGCAGAATTCTAGGAATGGGCTAGTTTATTTAAACGTCTTCCAAAATGGTTTGGAGATGAGAAGTTGTTTGGCCAAAAAATAAAGAGGGGTGGTTTGGGCTTGCATGCACAAGGATAAAACTTATATGTACATTCGTTTTCTCCTCTATTTCAATTTCCCTCCTCCAAGAGGATGTGTGCTGAGACCCCTTCGGGTTGAACCACTTGTAGCCGAACGGGGTTCTTTCTCTGCTGCTCGAAGCCATGCACAGCCGCACCGCCTCCCACCACAGGCCTTCATTCTGGAACCATGGCTCCCCAGCATGGGATCTCTGAAAGGCGAATAAGCCCCCGCCAGGGCAGTGCTAATCAAAATGGCACTGGACAACTCACCAACTGCCCACAGACCCACACCCATGAGCAGAGAGTGTGCATGTGGTGTGGAGAAGGGTGGCTGAGGGTGGAGCCATTGGAGAACTATCTTCCTCAGTCAAGCTGTGTACACTGCTTGGTAATGACAAGATGAATGGTTGCTATTTGACACATAATGGTTCTGCTTCATTTGTAGGAATACAAAATAATAAATGTGGGGGCTCAAAGTTTATCTGCCAAATAGTAAGGCTTCCTAGTATTGTTTTCACCCCAAGCTTTTCCTCCCCTTATCCTACACTCACTGCCTCTGAATCTCACATTTTGCAGGTTCTTTTACATTTCAACTTTCCCTCTTTGTCACTGTTTTTTATATCTTTCTTTTCCTTCCTGTTTCCCTCTTCTTCTGCTCTTCTCTCATTTGCACTGAAGCCAAGGCTGATGATCAAAAATGTGTCCCAGTCTCCAAGAATAAGTGTCAGTTCCCACTACCTGCAACCACCGGTACAAACTATGTACTACAGAATAGAAAGCCAGGGGCAAAAAAGTAAAACACATAACAGAGAAAAACAAATCAGTCAAGACAGTCTCCACTGTATTTCGAATTTCTACGTATAGTGGTCATTAGACCAAAGAGTGGGGGTTTCCTAACAGATAACTGGTGTTGTTAAAAAGAACCAAGGTTTCTAATCTACCCAGGAAGGGGAGCCTTCATTCTCAAGTGGGAAGTTCTACGCAATACACTTTTTGGTTATTGACATATCATTTTTTCCAACTTATTTTTTGTAACCATTGTCCAACATTAACAGCCCAAATTTAACAAATGTCATGTGGAGCACTCATGCCAATGTAAACCTTCAAAGTAATAAAGTAACTCCCGATCTTTGAAATCTTCTGAACTTTTGTAAAGTTCACAAAGTTTGGGAAATTTAGCAAAAACTTCACAATATTTGAGAGGAAAACTTTGTTATGCTGAACACCCCTAAACAGAATGGATTTGGTTATGACATTATGTTTGCTGGATTATATTTCGATTTGATGCAGAGCGAAACATAACCCCCCCCCCCCCCCCCCCGCCATCACCAATTTGTAAAACTTGCAGATTGAGATAATCATGGGATGCATTTTTTTTAATGTTGAAAATGCTGTGTCACCCTGAATCGGATCAGTCTCCATTTTGCTCAATTCTAGACCACTGGTAGCACTACATGTCTATAGAGGATAGTGGAAGCCCCAATGTCGCAAAATCCCTCCTCACTGACAATAATTAAATTTGGAAGTCAGTGATACTTGCTAATTACAGCGCTGAAATACAACAAATACTGTGGCAGCAAGCGCTACTTAAACAAAGTTTTTTATTATTTTTACTATTATTAATACTTTTATGAATATTACTTTCAGTATATATTCTGTGTCAAGATGGCTTAGTGAATGTAACACTTGCCACTGACATCTGCGGTGACTTTTAGATTGTTTTTTCCAATCCGGGCAAGTCCACCTCAGACTTCCATCTTTCTGAGGTCAGTACATTCTGGACATTTTATATAACAGTAACACCTGGCCTATACAGCGCCAGGCTCTGCCAAAACGGGGTTCAAAAGTATTAGGTCAAAATGATTTAATATAATCTAGAAAACAGTTTTTTTGTTTTTTTGTAGAGAGCTTGATTTTCTAACAGTACTTTATTATATGTTACTTCGGGGTGCATTACACCGTCCTCTGATTCTAAGGTGTAATACATTATTTTGTACTATGTTGTTATTTTACGCTACCTGAGGTTAGGTTGAGTTTTACACGGTGCTTATATAGCGCCAACCCAAAACTATAGCGCCGGTTAAAACTTCATGATTTTCATACCGTGCTACATGACACATTTAGGTTGAGTAAATGTTTTCCAGCGAGTAGGGGAAAGAAGCTGAAAAATGTCTGTTAATGTAAAAGAAGGAGCATTAGTGGAACGAGAACTAAGTATTACAAATCGTTGGTTTATTACACTATCACATGATATGTAAACTGTAAAATTAAGTCGCCTTGAAGTGCTACTGTCTAGGCACAGTGCTCCTAAAGCGATTGCTACGCGTGCTCCGAAGAACAAACATTCCAGACCAGACAACACCGCATCACCCGAACCCTGAGGCACGGAGAACTTCCGGGGGCACGAGCGCCCGGCCCCGGAACCAGGAAGAGCGCCAGAGACTGGCGTCTACTTCCAAGTGTCAGGAGAGAGCCTATTATGAAGCATATGCGCCCATTCCTCCCCCTATCAGGGGCTGCCCATCCTGTCCGCTGGGAGCTGTTAATGAACTGGGTAATTGAGACGCTGACATGTGTTCCCAAAACAAAACAATAGCAAGAAGAGACAAACGAACACTTTATTTGCCAATCAGGGGAGGTTGGTCTTTTCAGGGTGCCGCGGCTAAGTAACTGGCTGAATACATAAAACAGTACATCGAGGGCCGGCAGATGCCAGGACAATGATGCCGGACTGACAGCTTACGGCCCATCTGTGCCCAACATTTTGTTAAGGAAATGACTTGACTCGCCAAGCGGAGAGAGCCCGTACAGCTGCCCCCAGCGCTGCCTCCGCCAGATAAATCACGGGCTAAACGGTTCCATGCTTAAAATGACAATGCATATTAACAGTCGGAGGGGGACATTTTGTCAGCACAGCTTGACACAGTTATTAATGACAGAAAAATGGGGCGGCGCGCGGCTCATGTCGCGGCCGCGCGCGACGCGCGAAAGGTAGTGCAGCAACAGTGCAGCAGGTGCAGTGGTACCGGGGCCCATGGACGCGAAGGGCCCGCTGCACCCCTGGTATAGCATTTTTTTGTTGCTTCGAAAGCCGTATGGGGGGCATTTATTTGCTTGTGTTAGGGCCCACGGTCCCCTTGCTCTGCCACTGAACGAAATACCCAGCCATGCAAATGTCATGCGTCTGTCTTTAAAAAATTTTTGTTCTCGAAATGTGGACATAGTAACCGTTAAATTCTGCAACATATACTTTTACTGTGATGCAACCAAAACTATTTGTCTGCTGAGTTACACTATACTAATAAACGATGCAAGTTATAGATATGTTCCACCTTGGAAGGTAATAATATCAAGAGCCTGGTGCTACACAATACTTCACAAACCTCTCCGCCTTTATTTTTATGATAAAAAGTGATGCAGCAACAAATACATATTTGAGATTATTTTTGTATGGTATACAAACAGGGCCTCTGTTACAGCCACTGTAAAAGAAAAGACTTAAACGAGCGGTGGACCTGGATACACGTGTATGCCAAGTGATTGCTAATTACACTAAAATGTTGTTAATCAATATAGGTATCTAGATGTAGAACAGCTGGTAATTATTAATTGGGAGTCTGTGTGATTATGAATTGGGAGTATGTGCCGACCTTTTCACCCCTCTATCTGCCACGAGCATAGTCCCTTTTCCAAGTTGCATGCTCCCAGCTTTCAAATTTCTGAGATTGCTGTTATTCTGCAATTCTTCCGTCCTACAGTTGTTCTAACCAAGGGGTTTACAACGTTGGTCCAAGAGGGTCGGATCTATTTGCAAATATTCAGATATCCACAGAAGAAACATTTGCATGCAGATGACCAATATAGACCCCATTTACATAATCAGTGCCTACCATGATAATTTGGCAGGGATCTGGCCCCGTGGACCTACGTTGGACACTCCTAATACAAAGTCGTCTATGCCATTCTAAGGAAGAAAAAAAGATCACCAGTAGTGTGAAAATCCTCAAAGCCCTAACTGGCAACCAGTGGTGAATCAGAAGCCTTTGGGCACTCTTTGAGTATCATGGAAGGTTGTAATATGGTTTTTTTAGACCCCAAATCCTCTGTAACTCCTTCCTTCAGACACAAATGCTCCCAAGGTGCTTTGGTGTCTGCTCCCATTAAACCAGATACCTTTGTATACTACAGAGTGGAGAACATGTCTTTAGTCTTTAATGAAGTAGTGGACAGATGTCTATCAAGCTCTAGGTCAAAATGACTAAATAGTGGGCTAGCCCATGCATGTGATAGACACATCCACACATGCACACATACATGAAAACACACTTGTACAGAGAAATAGATGCATCTGCTCTGCTTCACACATGCTCTCACACACCAATAGTAATAGAGGCCCGCACTCAGATTCAACTCACTCCATCCTCCACAAACAGGAGCCGTAAGGATGAGTTCAGGAAATCAAATAACGTCACACTAACTTTTATAAGTCATAGTTGACGAAAACTAAAGAACTGTGGAAAATCTAAAAATGGCAAGACCTCAATAAACAAAATTGCTAATGTTTTATTGCCATTACAGTGATCAGCAGCACCAAGTTACACAGTTGACTAACCTTAAAAACATGAACAGATCTACCCTCTTTTCCCAGAAATATTGAAGACCTGGTCATTTCCTAATTTTGCCTCTTCCGGCTAACTATTCAGATGTGTCATGATGTGTCTTCATCACCTTGAGATAAAACAATAAAAACCATCAAAATACTTGAGCTGGTGTCTCTGGGATGGTAGTTGTTTGGGTTACAGAGGTTACAGATGTAAAGACAGCTGTGATCTACTTTTGACCATGGATACCGATAGCCTGCAGTAACTATTGCCGGCACCTGGTTCCTATGAACTAGCCCGCTAAACAGTTGCTTCTTGTTAAAATGGCGGATCTGAAGTCTATGCTTGTCAGGCCAGCTTTATTCAGAGAAGGGTCTCCAGGCTCCAGATGGGCTGGGGATCTGATAGGATTGGTTCTCAGGCGAGTCACTCTCCCAGTACCTCTAAAAAGCTTACAATGGCCTTTGCCACGAACCCCAAGATGTTGTGATAAAGGTTCTGCTGCCTTCTGTCAGTGAACGCAACTGTGCACCCTTATCAACCTCTAAGCAAACTAAAGAGTTTTCTTGTCATATGCTGCGAGTGACCATGGAGAAAAATTCACTGTTTAGTAATAACCACTCATTAAACCATGTAAATCAAATGTACCAAGAATCTCTCGCTTCGGTATATCTCACACTGAAGTTTTCTGCACCATAGTTCTCTGTAAACTGTCCACATAAAATGCTCCAGATATATTTTGATACAACTTTAGTAACACTTAATATTCAAAGTGTTAAGAAAACAGAGCAGATGCATTCTTCAAAATATTTTTTGGGGAGAAACAGTGAATAAAAGAATAAAGATTTGTAAATATTTACTCCAAAGTATCTCACTAAGAGCAGAGAGGACTGTACCATTTTCTAGACAATTCACACAACTTTCCAAAATATTTAGTAATACAGAGCAAAAGTAAAAACGTTGAAGTCAAAATAGCCTAAACCTCAGGTGGGTTTCCATGTAAGTTATCTATAGTGAAAATATTTTAAACGTTTCCTAAAGACCTGAAAATTTTGAAGTTGTACTAAGACAAGTGTTTGCACCTTCAGATATTTCAACTCCCTAGACTTACCAATACAATAAACAAGGATTCCTGATTAGGGACTTATAAATCTTTTCAAAGATGCAAGTATTGTTGCTACTGCTGTATATAATTATAATAATGTATAAATGTTGCACATCATTCATCTACTTAAAGTGCATCGATGCAAAAATGAAGATAAACATGATAAAAGGTTTGGAATTTTGCTCGTTCATATGATGTCAATAAACCATGTGTGCAAAACTGTAAAAATTGGAACAGCCAAACACATAAGAAATAATAAAGTGGAAGACTAACAATACATGCACTATTGACTCCCATATTACATCACTGTGTTGTGGCAGGGCCATAAAACCACATTATATCACATATGATCCAATAGATGACTTAACTCCTCTTTACATTTCAAGATCTCCTCTACCAATTTGTGAAACAAAATCATATTTTGTGAAAGCATCCTCACGGAACGACTTCAGTTCAGAGATAGACACTTCTGTAGATTAATTAGTTGCCGACTGGGAACATTGGTGGGCATGGTTGCACCCATTTTTAGTTTGTTGTGTTTTTGCTGTTGGTTAGAAAACCTGAATGTGATCTTTAGAAAAAGTCAAACATTGTTTTATGGCACAGTTTTTAGAATGTGAACAAATAACCCAAGCATTTCCAACCATAACTTTCACAAAAGGAAAGGATTAAACCCCCAATAAGTCCATGAAAAATGATAGTTTACAAGGAAAGTGTGATATTACATTAACTTTCTAACTTACAGTGACTACTAAATATCTATATGCCTTTCTATCTCTCCACCTATAGTTCCATTGTCTGTCTGTCTGTCTATCTATCTATCTATCTCTTTCTATCTAATTAGCTAGCTATCCATATGTAATTTCATATCAGTCTATCTACATTTCTATTACTAATCTATGATTTAATATATCTATCAAACTGTGCACATACATAGTATTTGACATATCTTGCACAGGGCACATTTCAGAGGAATAACAAACTGTATGGTTATATATTTGTTTGTATATGTTTTTATGTATCCCGAGTTAAAACCCCAGCTGTAAATGTTAGCCCTACCCTTTTCCTTATGGAGGGAATACTGAAGGCCACAGTGGCCATATTCCTTCGTAGGCCCATTGCTCTTTTCAACATGTCACAGCTCTCAGCCCCCAGGCCTTGCTGTAGTGAGGACTAGATTTCACCGAGCGGCTTCTTGCTGCTAAATTGTTGTAACAAGGTTGTTATAGCATCACTGATTTGTTAATAAGATCCCTGTCAGATTTATATGCGCTCACGTTTCCAGTTTAGTGAACAGAAAATCCACCATTGAATTGGGCCATTTCTTCACAGCTTTTCACTTCGGCCGCCTCTAATTGTTTCTGCTATTTTTACATTGTGCCCCTCTTTGCTTCAATAAGTTGCAGCCCAGCGTGTGACTGAAACGAGCCAGTGTCCGGGGGCACTCAGGACTGCCTCGGCTGCCGGGCTGCGGGCTGCTAGAGCGGGCCCAGGCGGACGGAAGGCCTTTGTGCGACGGCGAACCCAGCAGGACACAATTGTCTCGTGGGCCGCGGCTTTGAGCACCAGTGACTCTAGTAACCCTGGCTGAGGGGACATTTGGAGAGGGGGAGGGGGTCAGATAAACCACGCCATGGAGAGGTCGGATATGTGCAAAACCAGAAGCAATCGGATGAGGCTATAGACAGTTTTCCAAAAGTGGAACATGCCGTGGACGTCTTACACACACTTGAGGTACACTTGTGAGCAGAAAACTCAAAGTGCCTCCTCTGACGTTATTTAAATGTATATTTTTGGAATAAATAGTTATTGGGTTACACAAATCTCCTTATCTTTACATTTTATGTACTGATGACGCTTCCATGTTTCGACCATGACAATAATTAAATGGCTTGGTCATGTGATAATTCTAACTCTAACTGGAGGTCGATTTGAATGATAGGGTTTAAAATGGCAGACTTTTCAAATTTTTGAAATCACCTAGAAACAAGCAGCAGTGGGATGTGGTTGGATGTCTACTTAGCTTTCTCATTTCCTTTATTATGATTTTAAGGGAGAGTCTTACAAGCTAGGCCACGTTACGCCATGTTAACAGCATTTGAATAGCGTTCTTCTTGTGACACATACATATAAAAAATCTACTCTGTCTGAGAAATTAACAATTGATCCCCCTAAATGAGAAAAAACCCAGAAAAAGTCCTCTGGCAAGTGGATACATAAAAGATATGCCTGTATCAATGTCTTTTTTGTTATTATACTGAATCACACAAACCATTTTGAAATTTAAAGCGTCTGCTAACCCCGCACAATCAATCACCAACTTCCGAACAGCACTGTCAACTGATGGTTGCCCCAGTCCAATTTTTGGCCATCCCACACCCGCATGAAACAGTGCCAAGTGATAGAATCCACTGCATGCAAAGAAATGGTCATTGGCGCAATAAGATTGTGAATAAAGTAACCTAACTTCTACCATTTGTATGGTCCAGTAAGGCTTTCAGAGCTCAGCCCCCCTTTACGTTTCTCAGATTCTTTTTTGCAAAGCTGGTGGTTCAGAGGCGTAATCTAGGAATCTGGCAAATCAAATAATGCCCGCCACTTGTCTAGACGTTGCTAATTTTAATAATTGGAAGATCTGCTGTTGTCACTCACATGTAACGGAATGTTTCCCACAAATAACTTGTTACTAATAGTTCAATAAGCCACTATTGACAGACTAGAAAGCAACATTTTCAAAATATAAACACGAGCATTCTCTTTACACTGTTATCAACCCATCAACTTGGAAGAGAATATCAGCTGTTCAGAAATATAAAATCTTATATAAATGTATGTTCTAACTCAATTTCCTCAATGTATATTGAAAAATCCCCAAATGTTTCTGAAATTGGCTTCCAGCATTCAAAAACGTTGACAAAACCCCATAAAATTGTGCAACATAGTGAAGTGTGATGTGGCTTTTCCGAGTTTTCACTTTGTTCATTATGTCCAAATTTAAACCATAGTACTCCACAAATTCCTGACAGATTTTAAAACGTTGCCATTTTGTAAAAGTCAAGAGGTCACACATTTAACCCCTTCACTGCGGCGGCTATTCCGCCGCAGTGCTAAGGGGGCGGGGGACCACGCGGCGCGCCCATGCTGGTGACGGAACCGCTCCGTCACCTGCCGCGGTTGTGCTGTGCTCATGACGGAGCGGTTCCGTCACGGCCCGCCCGCTCAATAGAATGCTCAGAGCAGGCGCGTGCCGAGCGGGCCGTGACGGAACCGCTCCATCATCAGCACAGCGCGACTGCGGCTGATGACGGAGTGGTTCCGTCACCAGCAGGGAAGGGGTTAAAACAAGCATTGGCAAAGCAATATGTAATGTCTGTGAGGCCAAATGATTTCCGAATGCTTTTTTATTGTGTTTGATAGCTGATGTGAATGTGCCCACATCTGCAGCAGCCATCTTGAAACAAATGCGTAAAATATAATAAAATCACTCCAAGATGGCTTGTGCCTGTGCGCCCTTCCAAGGCAGCCATCTTTGAATATATTTTGTTTTATTTTAATGAATGTTGTTCAAATACGGCTGTTCTGTATGCACATGTATTTGTAGTGGCAATCGCTGAAAGGCATTTCTTTAAATGATGCAAAGCCCATTCAGATATTGTCTATTTGGAGGGCGGCCATTTTGGAATGTTTAAAAATGTATTTAAAAGATGGCTATTCATCAATAAATAGCATGGCAGGAGTCAAAAAGTAAACATTAAAAAAAGCAAAACATAGATGCAGTGGGGCAAATGGAGACTGAGTGAGGGGTGGGAAAAGTAAGGACGAGATGGGATTGGCGAGGAGGGGAGAGAAAGGAAAAGGAATAACCACTTCCATACATAGCAAAAGCGCATGGTCCAACGTCAGCAGCTGACGAACACATCATCAATTCAAAACAATGTGACAGTGGAATGCAATGCATAAATTAACCCACGAATAGGGAGAAAAGCCAACAAATCAGGAGCAGAGAACTGAGGCACACAACAAAGCTGTCCAATAATAAGCAAAGGGCTTGCCGGCAGCCCATTTTTATGTATGTGATATGTAGTGGAAATAATAGATCTTGCCTGTCAAATACCACTAACTGTCTGTAGTCAAGGCCTAAAAGAGGAATTGAGAGAAAATATCCTTTAAAAGAAGAATTACTGGAGAAAAACTACTTTACAAAAAGTATGTTTCACAGTGAACTCCCACGCACAAAGGTTTTTCAAGAACATTCACTCATTAAAAGTTTTTTTCTGCAGGAAACTTCCCCCATGCTCTAAGATGGGCATAGGCGGGATACTTGACAAATTTGGCAAAATGAGATAAGCCAAGGGTTTGCAACCTTGAAAGTCTTTAAAAATGAAGTAAAATGTTGGCCGTACCATAATTAAATGAGGTGATACTAATCTGATTGGAAAAATTAAAGAAATTGATGAAGACTTCCAATGTGGGCACAAGACTGTTGATCAGTCGCCCCCTTTTCTGTCACAACTGAAAGGCAGGAGGTGCAGACACATTTCACAGAGTCAGATGAAAGTGTGGTGTCCCATGCTGCACTCCAGGTACCAATACAATCTATTGGCATCATTGGTTTCATTTATTTTATTTGCTTTTAACCTCTTTAATTCATAACTGAAAGCACCATACACCTTTTTACTTTGCATAAAACTCTTCAACTCGAGATATATTCACTACATGTTATCAATGTGTTGAACAACACAGCAGAATGTGCACCAACATTAGGGTGACCCGAATTTTAAAGCAAAAAACTGGGACATTTCACTAAAACAGAAGAAGGACTATAATTTTACGTCAAGGGAGCGCACTGAATGGCAGCGCTCCTCAGCAGAGAATTACAAAACAGGCAGTAAGCACAGTCATAAGATGTAGTTTTTAAACCCAGTAGTTTGCCTGTGAATTAAATTGCTTTCTTGGAACAACTGCTAACTATCCCCGCTTTGTAACAAAAACACCTCCCCCAGTTTTTAGTCGACCCTCTCCAAAAACCGGGACATGAGCTAAATTTCTCGAAATCTGCCCAGACAGCTGGTGAAAAACGGGGACCGTCATGCCGAATCCGGGACACCTTGCCACCCTAACCAACATGCATCTACCAGTTGATGCACACACAGCGATACAGAGCCTTCCGCAAATTGCAGAACTGAGATAGGTAATTCAAAAAGTTGTGCTGGCTGCTCCTATGCACACTAGACCATTTTCGCCCTCACACATCAAGGGGACTATGCATTTTGGTGGTCGGATAGGTCTAGCATAGCCCAACTGAAGTCTGTTTCACCCAAACTATCAGTTAGAAGGAAAATACTTACAGATGTATACAATGTTATTTCAATAACTGGCATTTTATCGCCACTACCACCACACTCATCTGCCCCCACAGGAAATGTTACACCTTATTGGTCAGCCAGTCATTAAATTAAATCCAAATGAAGATAGGCAACTCCCCTCATTGAAGAGTTGAACGCATCTTCTTTTCACTGGCCTCAAAGATTTTTAAGAAAAACACCCTGTAATCCCAGAGTCACCCTGCCCCCCTTTCATCGGAGCACCTTGCACTGAATCAGTTGCAAGGGGAATGTCTGCATTGCTAGGGATGAATGGGTAACTCTGCAGCACACACTGACCCAGAGATAAACTCTGACCTGCTGTTGGCTAATAACACTTCTTCTTAAGATGCCTTGTTTCTTTTATGAACTCCCGTTTGACCCCAGATGCGAGAAAGTGACATGCATTAATATACATCTCTGGGTGACCTTTGACTTGGCCATCGGGAACCTTTGACCCCTGACTTCATTCTTTGGGCTTCCAAGCCATTTGCTACTGGAAAACAATTTAGTTGGGAGCCACTTGGTGGAAGTCGTCGCATTTTTCTTCAGCATGCCCAGTCACACATCCTTTGATTTAAGCGAAGACAGCCAGGGCTATCTTGTTGCAGCACATACATTTTCGTAAGCCAGATGCCGAACTTTTAAATCTGATTTTCTTTCCGAACGTTTTTGTCTCATTTCCAAAAAGGCATTTTCTGCTCACTGTCTGAGCAGGAGCACTCATGTCCACTTACTAGACTTGAAGTTTAGCTCTTTTGCTATGGCAGATAACAAAAAAACAAAAAAAAAACATGCAACCTTAGGTCACCCATACTCGGAGACCTCATCAGGTACTTTTAACACTTTTCTGTTTTACCACACTATTTAGGGTAACCTCAATACAGTCATAATACAAATTCAGTGTTAGGAGCCATCCAACAAAGTAAACACAAAATAGACAAGAGATGTATCTCAAAAGAAAAGTGTCAGACAAAGAATAAAATGGAGAGAAATGGAATGGAATGGAGCCAGGCCATCCAACAGCAAAATTCTGGGGAAAAACATTTAAAATACATATATATGTGAATCAGTTGTTCTTGTTTATCCACCAAACAGTATTTTTGTCACACCATCAGTAATGAATATGATGAAATAGTTTTACCTAAATTGAGTGTCAGTAGAAATTATTTAAATATGTTGCTATAATTGATATTTAATGTTTTCTGACATAATACAGCCACTACATACTTACATAGACATAGACATTACAAGACCAGACAGGGAGGTCGTGCCCTTTCCATTATGGGCCCGCGCCTATGGAACAATCTTCCCCTTTCCCTCTGAGAGTGCCCGAGCCACCTAGCTTTTAGGAAACGCCTAAAGACTACTCTATTCTAGTTGGAGCGCTGCCCGACCTGTTCTTCACAGCACCGCGCGGAGATACACCTTCGGGTGTGATGCCGGCGCGTTACAAGCCCATAAATAAAAATAAATAAATAAATAAATAGACAGACTGCAATTGGCAGGAGAATATGCCTCCAATAAATAAATATGGATTTCAAAGCCAATATACTGTGCTAGGGTTAGAGCTATTTTTGGTCTGACATACTTATGGTAAAGTTGACCAAAAAGCAACACCTTGTACTGATTAATGCACATATGGAACAGAACAAAAGACCAAAGACCACGCCATATCATCTTTGCCTAAAACTTCTTAAGTGGCCGTGAAATCTTTCAAAAGGAAACCCAGAATAAACTTTGGCCGACTAATGAATGCTTTCTTGTTTCTGTTAGTGCCCTGTGATGCCTCTGGGGCCATTGACCAAATTTCATCCACAGAGTCAGTTGTGCTTGCTCTTGCCTTCTTCCTCTTGGTCGTCCGTCTCAACACCGGAAAGTTCAAATGAGGGACACTTTCTAACACTATGCTGAAAAGAATTTGGCCTGGTGGTGTTCAGGAGAACAAAACCGAGGGAAAATTCACAGAAGTATTTTTTCTACTTCTCAAAAGATGGATATGTTGGTGCTCTACCATACGGTGACATATTTTCAAGTCTTGTTAAGTAGTGTTGACCCTCGTTAGTCTCCAGTTCTGTCTTCTAGATTTCTGACTTTTGCGCCTGACCCATACATTGTTCAGTGTTAGTTTTGCCTTAGCTTCAGGAAACCTTCTGGAAGCCAGCACTAGTATTTATCAGCCCTAAAGTGTAAAAGCATTTCCATGAGTTACTTCTTAGCATTCACAGTACATTTTATATCATCGCTGTGCTTTAAGAGCCATATCAATACTAGAATAAGATTACATCCTCCACTGCATGAGAACTATAACTCTTTCCCTTGCCCCTCTTTTACCATTCTCTCCTCCAAACTATTGACATGTAAGTCAAAGCAAGAATCACAAGAACACTTGTGATGAGACAGTATCCTGCGCTAGCCAAGTACCTTTCTCCATAAAGGTATCACGTTTGTCTTCAACAGCCTAACCCTGTATGGATCACTGCAAAAATGATTGCAGATGTGGCTTTAATGTATGTGACACCTCTTTCCTTTATACATGTTTGGGTTCATTTCACATCTAATCACTCTGAGCTTCTCTGGCTGGACTACATTACCCACAAGACCTTCTACGGCGCAGGCCAGTGACGCGTCGTACGCGACCCGGACCTGACGTCCATGCAGGAAATGAGTTTTAAATGCCAGATAGTTCACCACGTCGGTACCTCCCCAAGACAGCCCAGAAGGACGTCTGGAGTACCGACGGGAAGGTGAGTACGGGCGAGAGCATAGTATTAGCCTCGTGTACACTTTTTAATACTGTTTGCATGCGTGTTGAGTAAATGATATGCTCGCAGGAATGCTATTATACCCCTAGAGAACGCTCAGTGTGTTGTTTGTAATCTAAGGAACGGGCAAGAAGCATATATATGGATCACGTCATTAAAAGCGTACCGAATGAAAACGAGCACATGAGGGAATTGGTAACCAGTGTGCTGGCACTGATCAAGACTACCCTCTGACTGTCTAGGGTCAGAAGGATTTATAAATATGAGTACTGATGGAAAACTGTTACCAACAATAAGATTTATTGAGACTAGTTCACAGCACTACTTGTTGCCATGGGCGGTTGTGTGCAATTGACAATCTTTACGTCCCATACTAAAACCCGTTCTTTTCTATATTTGTCTATCAGAGCGGTGCTCCCATTACCTGCGCTGTAGCCAGGTGAGGTGGAGCTGTTCTCTCCTGCCACATAGGTGAGTGAGACTGTACACTTGGTGTATATGTTTGAGTATATGTGTGTCTATTGATTGAAGGTATACATATAACCTGCTCTAAATAGGAGCATTGATCCGAAAGGGCTTGGACACAGTAATCAAACCATGACTAATTGTTGTGTGTTTTCTTTCTATGTATCTGTTCGTGTGTTCCTTGGGCAATTTGGCGCACTTTTTGGACCATGAAGTCAGGAGAAGGATGATCAAAATCACATTCAGGTGATAAAAAACCTTTTTACACTCATTATATAGCAGTAGCGCTAATGGTCCTGATGAAGCAGCAGGATACCTCTTGGCTCGTTTAGTCTGCAGAAACATGTTGACCTAACACACTCACTAGTAGTCATTTGTTTACACTACTATTTTCGCACTCTTTTAATGATTTGGGAGTGAAGCGGTGCACATTAAAGCTCCTTACCCCTTCACTATCAAATTTTATCTGCTGAAACACACTTTCTCACTTATTGATTTTTCCACATTCTTTGCACTGCTATTCAGTTATCACCTGACACCCTCATATACCATATAGTTCACTGGGACTCACAGGGTAGATTTGGCTTATACATCTGCCAATCTGCTGTGGGTATACAATTTTACCTTCACGGTGTGAAGGATCCCAGATGATGAAGGGCGGTCTCGGTCGATGACTGATGGGAATTTTTTCACAAAGAAGTAATAGCCTAGGCGTGATTTCACTGGTTCACTTGATTAGTTGAGATTACTTTGTTTTCTCCTATGCAGATACTTAGGAGCCCATTAGGATCGCGGACGGACTTGCGTCCGTCCGCGACCCCAGAGTAGGAGGGAACCTCCGCATGGCCTGCGGAGTTCCCTCCTGTGCAATTAGGATGTGACCGCCACCATGGCGGTCACATCCTCTATTTTTAACATTGCGGCGGGTGCGGCTTCAAGCTGCACCCGCTGCAATATTGAAAATGCATCCATTGCATTTATATGCAGAAAGCGGCAGGCACCGTGCGGTGCCTGCCGATTACTGCATACAAATGCAGGGGGGTACCATAGGTACCCCCCATGTGCACCCCCCACCCCCCCTTCACCCAGGGGCCCCTGCATTGAAGTTCCACATGCTTTTCCACGGCGGAAAACGCGCCGCGGGAAAGCATGTTTTGTAACCCATCCTAATATGGCTGGCGGTGTCTGAGAGACACCGCCACCATATTAGAGCTTTTCCGCCACGGTTGTAAGCCAACCTCGGCAGAAAAGCAGCGGACTGAAACCAGGACCCACCAGCCAACCTAATGTGGCGGTGGGTCTTTGGTGGGTCCGCAGCGGATTTTCCGCATCCTCCGGGCCGGTGGTGGCTTCCGCCGGCCCAGAGGATGCGGAAAATCCGCTATCCTAATAAGCCCCGTAGTTTGTTGTTTCCTTTTTATTGACCCACTGCTACTTTTCGTTGGTGTAAGTGTTCTCTGGCTAGACTCCTTAATTATGTAGTTTGACAATAGTACACCCTTCCCATCCAGTCTCCCAGACCTGCACCTTACGACATCTTTCTCATTGCCTTAACACTTTAGGAGTACTTTTCTGGTCCTAATACATTATCAGCTTTTTTTAATACATGTTCCAGGACTTTCCTCATTAGGTGACCCTTTGTCCACCTCCCTTTCTTAAACGTGCAATGGGCCTCTCCAACCATTGTGTTCACTATGGACATATGAAAAGGGGTTTCCAGCCACAAACGTTCATCTTATTTTCTTTATTCAGAAGCCTCTCTTTTTCTCTCTTGTGTGAGCAATGTAAAGTCTACATTTGTGCCCTCAATAATATTTTATCTTTGCCTGAGTCTTTACTCTCCCCCTGACTTCCTACCAGAACCATAATCTGTTGTTCAGGATAGATTTCCCTGCCTTCCTTGATATTTGTTCCTAAAAAACAAAAATGACATCTCTTGATCTTACAAATTCTATCATTTCTGTTGAAAATGATAATTATTTTTTCTTCAAATACATATATAATATATTACCAAATGGAAGTCCCCCATCCTAGCAAAGGGACTTTCCCAAACTCTTCATATGGAGATTCTCAATCCCGCACCCTAAGACAATCATTGCGCCCGAAGTGTGCTGCCATGTCGACATTTGTTACATTCCGAAATGATGATTACATGGTCTAATATTGTCATGTCACAATTTCAAACTCAGCTTCTTGGAGAGTGTTTCCTAAAAACTGTTTGGGTTAGGAAGTGTATGTCCCTATCTGTCTGTTTTCTAGATGCCTCTGAGATGTTCTATGTCTATGTCAGGCCGATTAAACCTATCCACCAGCAGTCGCTTGGCTTTAGTTGCTCTTAAGGGTGAATTTCACTGACTCTTCCTTTAGTTGTTCTTGCTGTGATTGACGGTAGTCTTCATGTATCAATAATATTTCATGTGTCTAGAATAGAAAGGTTTACTATGCATGTCCTTTTGTCCCATCTTTCTTTGGAATCCTACCTGTATTAAGGCCGGTTTAGTTAGCATATGCTTTGTGTCTGTTCCGAACCAAAATAGTATGCAGGACATCCTGTTCCACTGCGGCATACAGCGGTATTCAATTGCGTTTACAATATTTCAAGTAAAGTTCTTTTCTTTCCCTTCTTTTCATCCTCCCATCCATACTTTACTTTGTTTTAGTTGCTTATGATATTGAAACTTTTTTAATGAGTTATGCCACTTGACATGTCACTTGATATGTTGCATGATTCTTATTGGTGTTAAAAATGTATTGCCACAGCCGGACTGGGAACAGCAACCAGTCCTGGCTGATTGCTGCTCGACTTTCCCGGGAAGCTAGGGGTGCTTGGGGAGGTTGGTTGAGGTGCTTTCCCGCTTTTGTTACAGGGGGCCGATATTGAAGCACTGCTGCAAAACCGGCCCCCATGGTCAGAAAACTGGCCCCCACCCCTCCGGCCCACCGGGGAAACGGCCGGTGCCCGCTACGGCCAGTCCAGCCCTGTGTATTGCCACCCGGCAGTTGTTATAGTATTCAGCGTCTACACAGAGGCACAGCTATCAAAGATGCACCAAGTGCATAGGCACTAGGGGCCCCTTTGCTGAGAGGCTCACTGTCAGCGACCCTAAGTTATCCTTGCTACGCTACTACATCTACATCTAGTGAGTGGGAGAATATGGCTAAAGCTGAGAAATTCTACCAAAATGCAAATAATATATTTGGAAAGGACTTTAGAAGTTAAGTTTACTTTGTTTTGCCAGCGCAATGTCAGTGACTACTAAAAGTTATACATATGATTCACATATCAAACTATTCTTGCGTGGGAGAAAAAATAATACGAATCAAGAGGAAGGGAGTGGATCCCAGAAGAAACAGATTACACACATGGAAGGGGACACATATTTTGTTTAGATGCGTGAGGCACTCAGTTGCATTTCACGGATCAAAAACTATTGTGTTATATGGCAGGTCCTAAGACAAATATGGGCCTAACTGGTAACAATAGAAACTCATGAGAATAAGTGAACTGAGTAGCTGTTGCGGTATTCAGTATTTAGTCCTTCTTTGAGTGACAGCAGTGAGAACCTTATATAAATGTGATTTATATTGCCTACTGCCCAATTAGAAGAAGGAAAGATGATATTAACTGTCGTCAATTGCTTTGCATCCTTAATAAGCTTTGTTCAATTTACGATTATTGTTCTTTCCATTCTTCAGAATTCAATTTTATTCAGTCTTAGATTGTTAATTGCTTTCATAAATACAAAATAAAGATGATTCAACTGCTTTCCCATGGAAGGTGTAAGGGTGGAATCGTTCAGTTACCCTACTATTATGGTGGGACTCCTTGTTTTCTTGAAGACAGGAAGCCGCCTCGCTCCAGCGAGTTGTGCAAATGTGGGATTTAAAGCCGCCAAACTACAGGTGGGACCGTTTGGGTATTTCAGTGGATCAAAAAGAGGCACAAATCCTTCCAGTTTTAGAGAAACTGGGAAACAGTGTATGAGGCATTTCCCTGCTTTTCTTGGTAGAAATGACCACGCCTTCGATCTTTTGCAAAGAAGTTTGTGAAATAAATCATTTAAAAGGGTAATGCTGTAGAGTACAGTGAACAAAGGCTTTCTATTTTAAGAATGCTTTTTTATTTACAATTAAGAAGCATCTACCATTTCTCTTTGCGTGCCTTGTAGGGGATTAAAAATGTTGCCCAGACGGCCTATTCTGTATGTCTGACAACAGAAAATATTGTATTTCAGCAATTTCAAGGGGGAATCCTTCAGCAAAACATCAACAGGTGTGCAGCCACAAACTGTGAAAACGGTGACATTTTTTTTTCCACCTTTGCAACTTTTTTGAAGTAGTCTTTGTTTGTTGTTAACCCTGGTGCTCGGCTTTGTTAAAGTCCTGGCTATGTTCGGTATTTACACTGAATGAAAAACTGTCCAGCTTGAGCTTTGGAAATCCACTAAATAGGCGGTCTAGGGTTACGCCTGTGTCAGCAGTGATTTCGTCTGTGAAATGAGATCAGTCGCAACATCCTGCAAAACCGGAACCCTCTAAAGCAAACACTGGCTGAAGAGGGGACAGATACAAAAATGATATTGCATGTGCGTGAGAGCGATCGCCGCTCTAAGGGGCTGGGATATTCTTCCCAATATCTGTCTTTCCTTCATGGAATGCTCTGGTGTTACCTTGGCAAATAAAATAAAGGGTTCGAGGAAAATGACTTAGTAATATTTCTCAGATTTAGACTCTTGGTATGCTCAAATGCTGCATTCGCCAATATGCTTTCTCAAATAATATCACAATCAAAAAAATTTAAATATAAAAAGTTTTTTAAAAATGTGTCTCTCCATTGTATCTCAAACTTGGACATTTTGTTTGTTGTAAACCTGCTGCTTGTTACCTATGGAATTATGCGGAAATCGAAGACCAAATTATGTGGCAGGTAGACTAAATTATACAGCGAGAAAGGCACATTCTGTGGCCGCATTATTTTGTAGTTTTGTCATGATAACGCGGAATAATACTGCCTGTGCAAAAACGTAACTTCATTAGTACCAGTTTAACATGAGAAGATAAAAATAGGCAACTGATAGATCTTCTACAAATTTGTTGATGAAATATGAAAAGCATGCAACAGATGGTAAATCTATATTGAAGCAAAAAAAATTGGAGCCCCAGAATCAAATAATTCCAATGAACCTGCCTATACCAAACAATAATGCATACTTGTATTTAATAGCAAGCACTTATATATTTAGATATAAGCAGCAGTGAAATAGAATTTTGGCTTTGGACCAATGATGGGGAAAGGATTGGTGCCTCAGTAGACAATGTGACAATCTGACGTTATCTTACTCTAGTTATGGACATGGGTACTCTAACACCACCTCTGGGGGCACTGTAGGTAATACATTTCCATATAGCTTGTTCAGGCTGACTCCTTAGAAGCATTTAGCTCAAAACTTAACCTGCTATAAAATATTGATAAAAGACAATTATTTTCATGACCCCATGGAACTGCTTCTTCATAGTATGGCGTAGATCAGAGTACAAAATCTCTATTTATGTGCCAACGGGGAGTTGTGGGAGATATCTGATGTGAAACCCCTTTAGACTTAAATTGCTGTTGGCACATAATCAAACTTTTCACCAGAGGCGGAGTCAGTGAGCTGTCTGTTTGTGAGCAAAGGATGCAGAATACATTCAGACATGCGCAATGGGCAGTTTTCTGTGAAGGATCTCACACCACCTTATGAATTCTTCAACATTCTTAGAGCTTGGCGTGGTTCTTTTAGGAGCTTCTTCATGCTGCATATCAGCAAGTAAAGATGCCTAAGTCACCGCAGCTAGGTGCCACTGCAACCATCACCCATCACAGACATACATGCATATCCAACTGTCTTTGATTTGAAGCCCATTATTATCTTAACATAATGAATTGACTGCTGTACAGGAGCAATCAATTCATTTATTGATCCAAATGCCACAGCATAAAAAACATTGCCAAACCAATTTTACTGACTTTTCTGTCATGAAAATATCTTCACATGTGCCACTAACTGCATAAAACAGGTACAGTAGAGGCAGTGGCGGTACCTCATCTGGAGTTCTGTGGCCAGTTCCGGGGGCCACATCTGTAGGCTATGTTCAGTTCTGGAGTTAATCCTCTTTCAAAGTGTAAGGCAGCATCAAGTGACATCTTGTGTGTGGAGTGTTGCTGGCGGATTAAATTCACACACAGGAAGTGCTGATCCACATTTAGTCAGTGGGATTTGGGGTGCACAACCCAACATGCTGCAAAATCCATCTTCTTAAAGGAGGGATTCTAAAAATACCACTTCCCCGAAACCCAACATTCATTCTCTTCTCTATAGGACTTTGATTCGCTATCCGGCAGTGGAATGTGGCTGCCATCGGAACATGGCTGCCAGCCGGGCCAACAAAAGAAGTGCATTGCAATTGTGGTATACTGTTTCATACATACTATTGAAGGGAACCAGTCTCCCACATGCTTAAGTGGACCCAGTCGAATCTGTTTCTACATCGCTGTTTGCATATTCCAGGCTTCAAGACGGCAATGCTTCAAAATTGCATAAGGAAAATCATTGTGCCTCGCTTACAGCATGTAGTATTGCACTCTGATGTAACACAATAGGTACTATTTTTTTCCCTCTGTATTTCAATTTATTCAAGGACCGATATCACAAAAGGCCTTGTCCCTTCTGTGTCTCTTGTACCTTTACATGAAGACCATGACTTTAACACACCACCCTGAGCGCCTGATACACTAGAAGCTAAAATGTAGAAAAAGACACCAACTTAAGCCATGCTATGGTATTTTATGGTGTACACCCTGAATACCGACATCAGAATATCAATGGGTCACAATCTTAAGGACAACTTATTGCAAGAAATGTATTGACAAGTAAGTCTAGATTTTGTATACCTCACTCCACGTGCATGTGCCTACGTGGTACGTAGATCTTCAAAGGTGCGTAGAAGTGGAGTTAGGAATGGTACATCTATATTTCCCTACATACCTTTCGATATTTCCTCCCTTGATATTCTGTCCTAGATATTCTTGTACCACGATATTCTGAGGGTCGATGCTTTGTAGTGGAATCGTAACTTATTAACATACAACCAAACATGTCCGGCTTCCTATGCCTTTTAGGCCTCTTCCACTGGAGACGATGAAGTGTACTAGAGCCGCTCCAAACCAGCCATATATCGCTTTCCCCCTCAACGACTTGCCAACAAAGTCCCCCCCCCCCCCCTTCTCATGTAGCCATGTTGCATAATTATAAAGCCCTGAGTATTTATCACCTTTTTCTGGGGCAGTAAGGAGTCGGGGGTACAATACAATTACTTCCAGCTTCTGGCTTTCCCAAGATAATTAGATAACACAGCCAACCGCGGGCCTGGAGAGCCGAATGCGTCTCGAGTTAAGTGATTGACAAGCCTCTGTCTGGCTGCTCTATTAACTGTTTCATTTTGTTACTATTTGCAGTTTGCTCGGCTAATACTTCGGAACAAATAGAGACTGTTTCTTTAGCCCCTGTGTTTTTTTCTCCTTGACCTTCTGCATCCCATTCTCTTTGAGTCACCCGGAGCTGTCTTGAAAAGGCCTGTTGAATGCGCGCAGTCCATCAGCGTCCCAGGTTCATCCCTTCCCCGGCCCTGAATGCGCCACTTCAAAGCTAGGCCGCATTCTTTAATTGCCCTTTGAATTAATATCAAAGGGTCACAATGCGAGTGCCAGCAGAGAAAGGGGCTTTAATGAAGCAAAGAGCGCCCATTCACTTGCAGATAAGCACGTTTTTATGCTTGAATGGGCAGCAGGCCTGGGGGCTCCGAGGAGAGGGCGCGGGGCTGGCCGAGGGACGCTCACTGAAGTGGTGATTAGTTCAAACAAACATGAGTACACAAATAAAAACACAAACATCCCAGCGGCCGGCCCAGACTGGTGAGGATGACTGTACCGCATGCTAGACATGGAGTCAGCAAAACAGATATACAGGCTCACTGTTAAAGTGACAGCTAAACAAACAGAGGGCGGAGCTAACTGCTAGGAAGAGTGTTTAGGGAGGAGGGAACTGACGAAAAGTCGAAAGGAAGGAGGTAAAGAAGAAGGGTAGGCAGATGAGAAGAAGCAAGGGAAAGGGAAGGAAAGAAAAAAGAGAGAAGAAAGGAAAAGGAGAGAAGAAAGAAAGGACATTTGACAAAAGAGCAGTGTATAAAAAATAAAGCTCTCTTGTGATAGCCATAAATCATGTGAAATCAAGAAAAGTCATCAAAAACTTGTTTGTTTTGATAACGTACCTCTATTTCCCTATACGGTAATAGAAACCGCAATTTTCTTCTGAGATGCAATTAAAACGCATGATGAAAATGGTGTTAAATAAACAATCACTTGCAAAACTGAACACTCCAATTGTACTTTACATTTATTACTGTAAGGCATTTAAATACCCGTATACGTATTTTGATACTTTTATAATAAGATGATCTGAAAAGAAAGGGGGGGGGGGAGGTTCGTCAATAGAGGAAGAAATAACGAACGTATAAAGAAAGTCCAGCAAAACAAAACACATTGCACTAATTAGCTATTCGTTTTAATTGGTTATTTTTATGCTGTGCCACATTATCAAAGTCAACTTGTAAATCATGAGAGAGGGACAAAAAACTACAAGGGGAACAAAAGAATTGTGGGATCAGATGAGTGCAATAGGAAAGGTAAATTATAGAGAGAGAATAGAAAGAAAGAAAACAAGAATAAACACTTAAACCAATGAATGGGTTATTTGTCAAACATTATTTGTTCATAAACTGCTGGATCCTATACCGGGGTTGCTGAATCTTATCTAGTTGACTTAATGAAATACTTATTGATTGATTTCAGTGATTATGCAACTATACACTACCACATGTAGTAAGATCAGATTAACTCTACTCTCTTACTTCATCTGTTTCCAGGAAATGAACGGAGTTCTCATGCTAACTCAGTCTCAGTCTCTGTGTCCCAGTTTCTTTTCAGACTGCCAGGATGTGCTGTTTTTTTCTGTTAATAGTAATTGTTGAGTGTTTTTCCTGCTTAGGATTGCCATAACATCCTATGTTAGGTTACCATGTACTCAGTTCCGGGCTTTTCTTTTACAAATTATACTCATCAACTATCCTATTCCCTTTGGTTCAAATGAAGCAACGTCTAGAAGTCTCAAGATGCAACGATTTGTAAATGGAAAGCCCAGGCCTGCATACTTGAAGTTCCTCAAGTCATCGTAATGTGTACCAGTTCTACAACACTGCTCATACGACCTTGCTGGAGTTCACTGTTAAGTGCACTCTTGGCATGGGAATCCCATGTTTATCCCAAAAGTGATCTCCAAAGTCAAAATAATTCACCTTTCGTTCCACAAATGGGCACCTTTTGTTACAAAATGTCAATCCTACCAAGTTTCTCAGGTTCATGCATGACTAGCTTCTTCAGTCCAGGATTTTTCTTTGAATTCTGAGACTTATAGTCTTGTTTATGCAAATATAAAATCAAGACTACAAGTCCCAGAATTCAAACGTGTCTGGACAAATTCATCTTCAAAACTTGCCAGTTATGCATCTATCGGGAGTCCCAGTTGTGGGTTTTGTAATCTCCAACACTGCTCCAAATACCCCTAGAGAAACATATTTAAGTTGTAGCAGAGGGAGCATGTGCATACACATATCGATGAACCTTTATGTACAAGTTTTTATGGTGAGAGCATTGTGTTAGCATGTAATATGGCTATAAGAGTCTGTAGCTGACGGATAGGTTGAAGTTGTGAGTTACTTCTAAATATTAATTCATTTTGATGAGGTTCAAGAGGGCTTTTTGGGACTGACCCGCCTGCCCAGATCTTAATGAATGTGAGAGTCAGAGTAAATCCCTAACTCTCTGTTCAGGAACACATTCTCAAATCTCCTTGATTTTATAGTCGTTATTCTTGTTTTTTTGTTCACATCCTCCAAATATATCCCCTGATTCAAAACATAAGAACACATCAGCCGACCCATGTTTTGCTTGGGCTAAAACTTTTCCAGGAGCCTTCTCAACACTTTGTTATGATAATATTGCATCTTTACTCACTTCTTAGACGCTATCAACTAAATTCAGAGAATTATGATACCACCATATTCTTAAAACCAAGAGCAGTTGTAAATTTATTCCTGGATTACAAAGACGAAAGTGCAAGGAACTTAATCTGCATGTCATGTGATGTAAACAATGTCTCTTACGTGACTAGAGTAAATTAACTATCAGGCAATGACATCTAAGGGATCATGCTTGGTCATGTGCATTTGTATAGTGCATGCTCGCGATTTTTATTATCCCGAAGTGCTTTCAGAGTCTCTGGCCTTTAACAGGACAGGGATGCTTATTGATTGGAGTCGGAGATGTCTGTAGGTTGGGTCTCATACTGAATGGCAATTTGTTTCCATCTGCTAGGGAGTATGGCTGTCCATTGCTCAGTTTTGAGGGTTATGTTTCGAGGCATATTTTTTCTTTACTTGGCATTCACACTATTCAATTTTAACCATATTTAGAGGTTCCTGGTGTATGGCTTTATGAATGATGCAAGCAAACTTGAAAACATTTCTTGTTTTGACGAGGAAGCCTTTAGAAACCTAAGAATGGGGATAAATGTTCTAACTTTCTATATCCAGAGTCCAGTCTGGCGGTGGCATGTTGGCTTTGTTTGCCTTACGTCATGTGGATTACGAAAATTGTAACAAGGAGGGAGTTGCCATAATCCACTCCTGACAGAAAAATGGCCTGGGAAACTTCTTGAAAATCAGAGAATGGAAGAAGATGTTTAATCCTTCATAGTTATCTCAGTTGGAATTGTGCTCCCTTGGAGATTTTGTTAATGATGTGTTATTGATTCAGAAGCCAGTTTGAAGCCTGCTGTTTCACAGAATCTACAATGTTTGGGGTGCTGTTAAGAATTGGCCCCTCTTTGAGCCACATTTGAATTAGTGTGGTGCAGTTAGGTGGTAATATAGGCCTGAACTCTATTTTTACAGAGTTAAAATTCAGGTGGTAGTAAGACATCTACGACTAAATCTTGTTGAGATCTTGAGATGTAGTTTCCAGGTCATTAGAAGAGGCAATTTTCAATTATAGCTGTGTCGTCAGTGTACAAATGGTAACAGAACTTAGATTGCTGTACAGCCTCTTTAATCAGCCCTTGTAAATGATGAAGAGGCAGGGAGAAAATATTGAGCCCTGAGGTACACCTTGCTTTAACACTGCTGTGCTGCAGATAGAGTTTTCCCAATTTAATGTGTTCTCCTCGGTTTTCTAAGAATGAAGAGAAGCATCTCATCACTGTGCCATCAAGAGCCTTTCTTTCAATGAGAGTTCTTTGAGCAATCAGTGATTTACCATGTCGAAGACTCTGATAGGTACAAGAGGTCTAGAAATAAAATTCACTTTTTAAATAGGTTACCTGCATCAGAGACATCTTATAGAGTTGTGGTGTCTGTGCTGCGACCTGCCCTCTATCAAGATTGTGCTTCATCTACTGGATACTTTTCTTTTTGGATGAGTTTGAGTTGGATTTCCGGAGAACTTTCTAAAACGTTGGCCAAGAATTGTAGACACTAGTCAGAAGTTGTTCAGATCATCAGGATCAGCTCCTTGTTTTTTTAGGAGAGATGAAACCTGTCCTAATTTTACGTATTCTTGGACCAATCCTAGACATAAGGAGGCGTTGGTGAGATTAGTTCAGAGAGAAATGATAGATTTACTGATTTCCCAGTAGGCAGGCTGCATGGTGCACTGTGAAATGCGATGAGGAAATGGTCCTGGTGATGATCATTGCCGGATCACTTTCAGTAATCACTTTCAGTGATTTTTTTAAATGGTTCCAGAGGCTAGATTGTTGTCTTTAGCAAATGATGATACCTAGTTTATGCAAAAACAACAATTGATGGACGGAATGTTGCACAATGGCAAAACATTTGCCCCCAGTCACAGATCTGGGTTTAATCCATCGTTATTTTGCTCACCACGCCACCCCAGTTCAGACATGGCCATATGCAAATAAGTCTTGACCCTGTGCCTCATGGGAACAGTCCAGCCCGAACTGCCAAGCCATGTCTTTCTTGGACCGGAATCAAGCATCCTAGGACTGGTTTCTGGCTATCAGCCGTCAAGAGCCAGGATAGCTTGATTAAAGTGGCATGGAGAGCACGGAACTCACGTCTGAGCATACCCGTCCCACTCAGGGTGACAAATACAAAAACAACAATTGATGGACGGAATGGGGCACAGGGTCAAGACTGATTTGCATATGGCTGCGTTCAAACTGGAACGGCATGGTGAGCAAAAAAACAATGGATTTAGGCCCAGATCTCTGTACTGGGGTGAATGAATGACATTGTTATGCATTCTGTCCATCACCTGTTGTTTTTGCATTTAATACCTAGTTTACGGTCAGTGATTTTTGTAAGTGGTCTAGATTCTAATTTGCTGTCCCTGGTATCGGATTCTGGGATCTGAACCTTGTTGTTTGCATCTGGGCAAATCGCGTAGTATTTTTGTATCCTGCAGTAAAAATATGTTCAGTTCACTTCTGTCTGTAATGAGTTGTCCTAGTCAGCCATCACCAATATTCTATGCAGCCATCTCACTGCAAGCGGTGTAAGGCACTGTCATGTTCCTATGTTTAACACTTTTTATAGAAGTGCTAGGTAAGAATGAAATTACATCATTGCCGTACAGCTACCAAACATCTGCTCAATTTTAAGAGCAGACAGGAAGCAGGTAAGCAGCAGTACTTTATAGCAGAAACTTCGCTTGGAAGCAATGTAGCCCTGAACAAGAATGAGAGCCCAAGAAAAGACTATACCTCTGTGGTTCCTCAGCAGTATAATGTGTGACAAACTTTTGCAACAGTTGCCAAAGTGTTCACTTAACCCATTCAAAAAATATAATTAATGACTGTGTTTTTATTTGGGTATTGAACTTTACTGATTAACACCAAAAAAATCTTGAAGCAGCTCTAAAGCTAGTGAAATGGGATGTTAGGTGTATTCCATCCCCTGTTAACCACATACCATTTGGCACATCTGTCCCCTGGCATGTGCTGCCATTGGACCTGGCTCATGCTACCTACATATACATCTGCAACAATTCCCCTCCCCGAGGCCCCTCCCCCCGCTCCCAGGGCCGGTCTAGCAGCAAGCCGCCTCTGGCCCTGAAGGTATTCTCAGACATGACTCCTTTACATGCCGGTATCATGCGATATGCACCATTCACGGTGGAGTTGTACCTACCAACTGGATCTAAGGCTGACCAGTAGCATTTTTACATCAGTCATTGGCTACAAGGTATATAACAATGCACCTGTGATTTAAACAAGCATCCAGGCACTTAGGTCAGGTGGCTGATCCAAGAACCGCGGGCAACCTACAAGTAACAGATTCGAGTCTCATCACAACTAACTCAGTCTCCTTAACTGTTGGCGTAATGCAAAAGGATGAGGCCCCTGCAGAATGTGAAGTGGGGCCCCTTAGTCTCCAATATCTCACTGATATTCATTTGCTGTGGGTCGAATGGGAGCCCCCTGAAGCTTTTGGGGGGCCCAGCAGGGTTGGCGGCCCCGTGCATTGCAGGGACATTACGCTCCTGCTCCTTAACCTATCGAATTTGCTAAGGTGGGCCTAGCTGAGCTGTTGAAAGGCTGGGTTTTAAGGGATGTCCTACATAATTGATTTCAACCCCATTTCAAATAATTTGGGCTTTAATAATATTTTCTCTGTTTCACGGAAATGCTCCAGCAAGTATATTCCAGCTATCCATCTCTTGTCCAAAACACAACATTCATGTCTGAAACTGCCTTTCCTGCTCCCAAACTGGATTAGAAATTGTGCCTAGATCTAAACAGTCAAGGATTTGTGAGTGCTTGTAGCATCTTTTTTTGAACCAGTTCACGATTTTCAAGATGTTTCGGAGGTAACTTTGTAGATGCAAATCATCTTACTAGAATAACGCAAAGCAGTTGTTAAAAATGTGCAGAATGTAGTAGTTGTGAAAATGTAAAAATGTAATGTTGGATGCAAATGCTTGTCGCCAGGGTATCAAAAACCCTTAGCATCCGAGGAAGGTTTGCACTATAGTCAGTGCTTAATTTGAGCATGTGGGTTCCGGTGCTCGGCACTGGCACTTAAATTACAACACCGGCACTTGTTACAGTCCACCACATGGTGGCACTGTTTGACTAATTTCGAAATGAGCACAACAAAAGTTGTTTACTGTTTTAATATACATTAAAAATGAGTAATACCTGCCACCCACTCTATTCTTGTAGCTTTGGGTAGCATCTAATAGTCTGAATTGTCACACTTGTGGGGGGGGTGATAGTTAGTAGTTGTGTAGGCCATATCACTGGCAGCGCTGGCAGAAGCAATGACTGGTGCAAGCTGCAGTGGCCCCCTGATTGTGGCCCTGGCACTTATGTTTTTCACAAATTAAGTACTGTCTATAGTCTACCATTAAATAAGGAAATCAAAAGAAAACACAAGCCACATATATTGCTTAGAAACTGAAGGAGCATGTCAGGATGCAATATGTGAAATCTAGCTATTACTATCAGTAGTGTAATAATATTAATATGGTACTACTATTAACCCCTTCGGCGCTGCGCAAATTCTCCGGCTGTGTGGGAGAATTAATAAGTGGGCGGGATTCGGATGGACCCCGGCTGTCCTTAGCACATGCCCACTGTGACATCGGATGGCCAGGGGCCGTCCTGAGCACCGATGAGGTTAATAATAGCTATTATTATTATTGGTATTTTGTTGTCATCATGATCATATTTATTACTATTATTAGGTGAAGTAGTAGTAGCAATAATAATACTACAAATTCTTAGGTGATCCACCCACATTGACGGAATGGGAAAAAGACACGGATTGGTCAATGATAGCGGAAAATACATTTTTTGAGAATAGAGGCTGCCCTAAAAAATTGACACAAATTTGGAGCAATTGGAACACACACAGGGGTGAGATCTGTCTACCGACAATATCTAGAAACAAGACAATTGGTGGGAGGGACACGAGAGAGGTGGGTTGGGGTAGTGTGGGAGAACATGCTTTCAAACACACTTTATAATATAGGGGCTGTGACTGTAAACGTAAACTAGCATTCTGTAATGCTATGATGTTTCCACTGTATCACTTGAGTGTGCACAAAAGTATACCCATAAAAAGAGTTACAAAAAAAATACTAAAAATACTACTAATCACAAATAATAATATAAGTGTTATAATTTCAATTATTGTGATCATTTCCTAAGAATAGTAGAGTTTGAGGTAGTAGAAGCAGCAGCACTAGTCACATCAATATTATTAATATTAGTATTATTGTTGTTTTTTAGTTCCAATGCTTACACACTGGGACATAGACCCACATAAGAGACTCCCTAGTATTTTGAATTTAACCAAAGATTTCGAATTGTCAAAGAAAGTCAGTCAAATTGATACAAAAATATGATTGTTTAATTAAGTCCTGATGGATGCATAGGCCATGGAAGATCTGAGATGAGTGGTTCTGCTGCTGGCGGAGACACTGCCTCTACACAGCGTGAGGCGCCACGGTACAATCTGAAATGGTTAAATATTTCCGCGCTCCTCCTTCGCGCCCAGGCGGTGGGATCCTCGACCAGCAAAATTACTTTTTCCATGATGTTTTTGAACAGACACTTGAGCTAAGTCACTCCAAAGACACATTTTCCAGTGACGACACCATGCGAACAAGCTGCCAAGTCCACATCTTGTGGTTTTCAAACAATTCCTCTTCATAAACAATGAGATTTTTTTTCTTTTCTCCTCTAGACTATACTGCTTTCCAGAAGTTCAATTTATATCTTTAAAAAAAATTACTATTGACATTTGTAGTCGCGATTCCGATGTAGTGGTATTAGAATTTAGGTAGTCAATCAACTGCATAAAGCTGGAGAAAAACAAGGTAGTGCACCAGTGTCAAAAAGATGAAGTACTTGCTCTCATAAAAGGGGTTATGATCCTGAAAAACACCCACAACAAACAACGAATGGCAGATGGCAATCCTAGAGGTTCACCTCAAGGCACTCTGATTGAAAATAGCTATGATGCCACAATCATGCTAGCTAGTGCTTTATAAATGTTAGTACTATTCCATGTAAAACACAAAAGGCTGGTGGTTCTTAAACCCAGATGATGAAATTCCGCCAATGGGTGGGCTGATGGGTTCACTGTTGCTCTCCTCTCTCACTTTTACAGTCTATACCTCTATGCTTTAAGTACATGTTAGACAGTAGAGGCCACTAATGACCTTAGCACCCCTTTTGTGTTTTACATTAGTCTATTAGGGGTAGGGTGTTGTCAGGTCTTTAATCTCTTACCCCCCTTTAGACCCTGTCCACTTTTTGTTTAACCCAGTACTATTCCATACCATATTACACCACTCATGAAATAACAAGAAACGTATGCCATAACATAAAGATATGTGTACTTTTACATACGCACAAATTCAACAATGACTTGCTTTGAATCTCACATTACAGACTCTAATCTACTTTTAAGCCACAGATGGTGGGTTCTAAACTTGATGGAAAAATTCAGCATTTCATCCTTCCAAGGACAGTAGCGCACTGCACTGAGAGAGACGCTTTGTTTTTAGAGCCCTTGAAGCAGAAAGGGCGTGAAATCAAGCTCTATGTATAAAAATGTATTCATGTTTTTGCAATAAGTGGATGCTGTAGATGCCAGATGCAAACAGAAAACACTTCCTTGTGATAATTGTGCCTTATTGTTTTCATCATTAATAATGTTATGGCGTATAATCTTAAAATACACTAAGAGCATTAGCAACAAATACTCCCTTCTAGTTAATTACTGCACAAATAATTCAGGCAGGAACTGCCTGTCTCATTTAAACACAATAACAACAGGTTTTGGGGATTTTTTTGAGGCATCTGCGGGAGTGCTGAAGGTATACAACGCTATATTCATCTCTTAAACATTAAATATTTACCTTATTTTGTGGGGGTTTCTTAGGGAAAAATATTAGGTGGGGTGATGTTAGAGGAACCTTCCAAGAACTGAGTTATGGTGCAACGTGCATAAGGACAAAATTTATGATCTCGAGCTACAAATTCCCCAGTATGTAGAATTGTATAGGAATCTACTGGAGATATTATAACTTTGACCAAATTACTCAATATATTTGCCTGCATTGAGAACATGACTTCTAGGCAATGTAGCTACCTCCTGGCAATGCATTGTTAGATAGGGGATATTTTGAAATGGAGCTTCTGACCGGTTATCGTATAAACCATACAAATATTATTTTCTTTAATATTCTGATGTATTTTAATTGCAGATTGAAATGCATCGCGTTTTCAGGACTTTTTATCACACCCGTTTGGTGTGTTGCTCGTGATACCCAATTCTCTATCAAAAGTCACCAAACACTTCATTTATGTATGTAAATAAGTCTACAAAAAATATACAGGAGAAAAAATAGCATTCAAATCATTGAATATTAGCCCGAAAAGAATGGTGTGATGATTGACATTTTTTCCTAAAATCAGCACAGAAATGCACGTCTAACCCGAGAAATCTGCTTTCCAAAACATTTTGAGCAAATAAAAGGGCACAACACAAGACCAAATTATAGCCCTACAATTGCCCCCCCCCCCAAAAAAAAAGAAATAAAAAAAGTCACAGCGCTGTTTGAAATGCAATTATACACCCAAATACCAATTTGGCAAAAGCCTGACTGACAGCATAATGTCCTTTAATGAGAGGGCATTGTATAATAATCTAGTGCTCTGAAAGTCGTTGTCTTCAATGTGCCCTGCGTGATAAGTTATATATTACACTGTTGAAACAAATTAATAGCGGGTCGTTTTGTGACCTCACAAGGATATCATTCTGAGAAGACTTTGTTGGAACAGAACCCGAGGCCACAAATTCTACAGCGCAGCGGATCAATTTACCGTAAAACAGGCAGTCTGCAGTAGGACTCAATGGATCCCTGCAAAGCAGAGCAGGCCCAGG
Source organism: Lissotriton vulgaris (assembly GCF_964263255.1). Lineage (NCBI taxonomy): Eukaryota > Metazoa > Chordata > Amphibia > Caudata > Salamandridae > Lissotriton > Lissotriton vulgaris. Next base: position 755,260,693 of record NC_141699.1, on the reverse strand, counting down.
CCTGCTTAAAAGGCCAATCGTTGCAATAGGCAAGTTTCTCTTGCTGAAAACCAACAAATATTCAGGGGCTTATTTACAAGCTCCTTGCGCCTATGGTACATCACTTTTTCCCATATTAAACGGGGAATGGCGGGGAAAACCGCAACTTGTTGCAGTCCTATTCTGGCTTTGGTTCTACATATGCTGCTAAAAACTTTGCACTTTATCTAGGCCTTAGAGCTGGACCTCCCACCAGAGGCCACGCTAGCACTTAAGGCACCAAGAGAAGGTCTTTTAAAATAATGTTTTTTGTCTTTTCCACCCTAAATTGTTTTCTTTTTAACTGTTTTGCTGAATCAATTAACACTGAAGCTAATATATTACTTGCTGAAGATTCTGTGACACTATTCTCATAATTTTAATTAATTCTTCACTAAAGAACCTAGTCATCTCATCTCTTATGTCTGCCCCTTGAGGCATTCACAACTTTTTCAATGTTTGCAACTGTACTGTTTCTTCCACCTTACACCGCTGTCTCATCCAGCATAACTTATGGCCATGTTTATGCTGTGTTACTACACTCACACAAGAGCATTTACACAGGCAGAGAGCATTTATGCAAGAACTGTGGAATGAGAAATGAAGCGAAGTTGGTAATTCGAGAAAAGATGCAATTTAAGATCCAATGATCAAAAATACTCTTTATTCAAATTAGGTTTTAAACATGTACTGTGGGTTAGAACTAACTGTGTTTATAGTCAGATGCATAAAATTCAGAGTAACTAAATCTGGTGGTTACTCATTTGTTCCTAAAGTTTCTAATTTACTTACCTACTACCACTTAGCACCTCAAATACCACCAAGTGGTGAAATCCAGTCAGTTTTCAGAATGGCCAACTAATATAGAAAGTAACCTCCACTGTCATTCATTCCACACAAATGTTTCTCATCCATATACATTGTTTATACCCTGAAAGCATGTCTGTTTTTAAATAGCCTAGGGGTCCACTTGTCCAACATAACCTCAAAGTCTCAAAGTTGCCCTGTTGTGAGTTACGAGCAAGTCCTACAAGTGTGGATTTCCAAAATTTGTAAATACACATATTTTCAAAACAACAAAATAGGATATGAGGCATAGTGAGGTAGAAGCTTCATTCTGATTATAAGATGAAATAGGAAAGTAAACTGGCCCCAGTGGAAAAGAATGAGCAGTTGGCACTAAATACATAACACCGCAAAATTTGGCACCCACCAGGAGGATTTTAAGAGCATGTGACTTATTATATTCCCTCTCCAAAGAAATTATAAAGTCAGGATCTCCGATCCCTCTTCCAGCTTGGTGTTGTGACCATTAAAGGCTCGTGCTATAAGCTTTCACTTGTCAAATTTTTACTGGATGTTGGAAATACAACATTTCTGCAGTATAGTCACCAATCAAAACCATTTCCAAGTGCCAGGAGGTAATGTTATGCGACTAAACTCATTATATTGACCACTGAAGGATGAAAAGCCGAGTGGAATCCCTGCAGCTTACACAGAAATCCATACCATAAATGTATTACACCACTGTGCTATATTCAATGCCCTTAGAACTATGCAGTAATGTTGGATCAACTATGCAGCAGGATTGGCTAAATAAAAGGCAAATTACGTGGCATAATGTGGCACTATCTGCAGCTGTAATATTTGGCTATTTTGTCATTTTAAGACATATTAATAATACATAACAAAAGTTTCACCGCATTAGTACGAGTTTAACACATTCATCCATTGAAAGGTAACTGGTTAACCTATACAAAGCCGCTGCATGGCAAGATATGTGGTGCTTTTTTTTAGTAACTTTTGATCCTTTAAAGCTAGAAACAATGTTTTTTTTTTTGTTCAAACCAGAAAACTATGCGCAAGAAATGGAGGATTATATGGCAAGTGCGAAAACTCCATAATTATTCAAAAATAACCATAGCTGCAGAACCACATATTTTGTGCGGTCCTGCTTGTATCATAAGTTTCATAACAAAGGTAGTTTTGTACGCTCATGATAATTTTGGAAGCAGTGCAACTGGTAGGCACCACGCCACTGTACTCCATCAATGCAGCCTCTATAATGTTACTGAATGGGCCATAATCACTCAGGCGGAATAACTTGCTCTGTTTAATCCACAGATGTATTCCAGCAGACTCACTGTGCCATGCCTAACCACTAATAGAATTAACAGAGCTTGGGCCTGACTGTTAATATAGATGATTTTGAGGGAGAAACATCTAAAACAAATGTTTACCCGCCAAGGCCCTGGTCCATGTTTCCATGGAAAATGTACTCAGTGAAGTCATCCGTAGATGTATGGATTGGAGGGAACACTTCCTTTCCAGGCCACTACTGCCACTCACCTGCTCGCGACACTGTCCGGGTATGACTTGGGTTAAGGTCTGTTGATGCAGGCTGATGTTTAAGCAACTGCTTTTAATTTACAAATTAAAGTTGTCAGAAGTAGAAATCCTTCCCTTGGAACGCACCCAACATGTCAAGAATTAATTCTAATGAAAACAGCATTGCCTAAACGCAGGCTGGCCAGTTACTTGCTTTATTTACACAAACAAAGTCCTTCTCAGTTTCTTTGATAAAGGCAGCTAAATCTTTTTGCCCTTTCATGTTTTGTCAGCACTTGATTCCTTTTGTCCCCTGGCTATTTGCCTAGCTGTGGACAATGAGGCAGGAAGAATGGAAGCAGATTGTTCGAGTGGCCTTCAATAAACCTAATTATGACATGTTGACTGCACTCACCATGACATATTCAGGGGATCCAGGCTTATTCAATTACCCATGCCAGGTTTCCCTTTCAGGCCTCAATTTATCCTTTGACTGTTTGTATTTCTGAACAGTATTCATGTTCATTGTAAAAAGAAAATCCCCTGGACTTTGAAGGGTTTTCAAGTTGGTGCTGTTATTGTAGCTAATTTTTATTAACTGAATGATAACATGAGAAAGAAATGGACTTTTGTTGTGTAATAAGGACAAATCATCATGAGTGTGGAATGTCCACCCCCCCTTTCACAGAAGGGGGAGCGTGCAGCATAAAAGGCGGTTATCAACTAAACATCAGATTCTCATTCTGTTAATATTATGCCTGCGAAAATGTCAAAGGTCATGTTCTAGCTGATCAGGCCATTTTTGAGACTTTGGATGTATTTAATGCCACCCTGAGGAGTTTGGTCTTCAAAGAGCTATTGTATGATATTTATTTTAATTGTTACCTTTGAGGCTTTTTTCTGATACAAATTGTTGCTGAGTAGAGCAACATGTTGCCCCTTTCAGAAAAGACAATAAACCATATGTTCTTGAATACAGTATCTGCCACATTGCTCGAGAGCCGGCTAATCGGTAACCCTAGGCCAAACATTATCTGCGTAAAATATGCAGGATAGTCACTTTTTAATTAAAACCCAATGCTTTCTGGTTGAGTGAGCAGTGGGCTCCTCTCACAGGTCTCACAGATCATGCAGAGCTCCCGTAAAGCCTGTGTATTGAAGCGCTGTGGCAAGTTAACAGAAAGAATAGAGCGATGAGAGTATAGTCTGCAACCTTGCGTCTGATCTGTCTGAGCCATGTCGGCAAATTGATCTGATATAAATTAATATTGATGTCTTTTTTGCATTCCACTGGAGTGGAGAATCATCAGAAGAATGCTACTATTGAGTATCGCTAGTCATGTTAACCAGACTTTTGGGCTGAAATTGGCCGACAAACGATTCAGATTCCATTTAAAGCTACATTTTGATCAAGATTTTGAATTTAAGACCAAGTCGGATGGGCACCCTTACAAAGCACAAGATTAACAGAGTCACAAGATTGCCACATTTTTGCAATTTAAGGAAGAGAAACAGCTCACATGCATTGTGGTTGGCATCACCACAAAACTTTACGTCATGAAATCAAATAGAACAACCAGAAAGTTTCATGGCAACGCGTTTATCTCTGCTTTAATTAAAGGGAAAACATGCAAATTCTTCAAGAATAAAAAACTTTTTTTCTTCAGTTTTTTACTGTAGGTCTTATATCAAGTGACTCACATAAGTAAATTGATACAGTCTAAATTGTGATTATGAAAGCCCATAATGAAAACCTTGCATTGTTGTTCAGGGACTGGAGGACAGAAAAAGACAACTCGAAAGACCGTTTTATACAAAAAGGCATTTTCCCTACGTGGTTCTATACGTACACAGACGCACTACTCCTCACAGCCCACCAAGGAGTGGAAAGGTACATGGGTCCATAAATTACTCACTGGGAAATCTTACATATAACTTTGCTTGAGGCAATGTCTTGTGTTAATTATATTAACCGCATTTATCTACAAAAACGGAAAAATCACATTACCGGAATAATTTCAACGATAAAGATAAGTGTTTTCTTTTCCATTGTTCAATAAAAAACAAAGGGTAGAAAACAAAATACCTAGCATTCAAATGAAATTTAAAATGTTGATAAGTTGCAATTTGTTTTTCTAAACACACAATGCTTTTTTGTAATTATACATTAGCCTGACTAGCTCTGTGTTTCTGCCTCGTTGGTCCTTACATAACAATGTTCCAGCTTCAATTGGGACATCCAGTATCAGCTGGAAACTGGTGATAACTGAAGCAAATTATGATTCTGTTAGGCAGTAGGAGGTAATTAACCTTGCACTCTGTGTGATTGAGGAATGCTCATTTTCAATGATTTAGACAGCATGTGGTTCCAATGTACATTACACTATAGAATTCACACATGGATAAGGCAGTACAAGCCTTCAGAATTTTGCTCAGCATCACAGGCCTTCAGAATTTTGCTCAGCAGCATTCAGCGGGGTAAAAACATAGCATAAGAAATAAAAGTCATCTGTGTGCTGCTCAATATGAAGAAATACTAAACATAGCCAGAAATGTGTCAGATCAAAAATAAATGTTATCAAAACTCTTGAGGCAGCTTCATGATTATTTGGTTATTTGACTCCCGACATGCCTACTCAACAGATATAAAATTGCTGAAAGTCCCCCGATTCAATCCAAAACCCATGGTGATGTTTAGGGTGAGGTTATAATTTCACTTTTTCAATAGCAGTTCTAAGAGGGGCCTATGGCTGTGCGACGGGGCGTTCTTCCCAGTCAAGATGGACATCTGCTGTGGCTGAGCAGGTTGCCTTATTCAATGGAAGGGTCTGGTGTGCGAAATCTCAATTTCACTCTTTCCTCTGACGTACACAATGGATTAACTTTGCCTCACTAAATGTTTAAACACCCGCTCTTCTGAACCTTATACTTCAGGGTTCCACTTATAATGTTTATACAATCAAAATGTATGTACCCAAAAATAGATCATTTCAGGCTTTTTGCCACATATGTGGTGCCACCTTTGTTAAGGGTAAAGTGGTTCTGTTGCCACAGTTGGGGACTTGACCAATGCTCCGTACAAGGTCTACGGCTAAGACGAAGGTTGAGCATGTGTCCTTTATTCTATCGTAGAGCTATTAACGTGCATAACACACTCACTTGCTCACAACGCAAGTGATAATAACAAAACTCTTGCCATAAGGCCTCTCTTCTATCCGTGATGTGCTGAATTTAACATATAACAGAATAGTTCTCAAACGAAAACAATAAAACTACTCAACAAAATTCCAAATCCCTAAACAGAGAACATACATCACCATCATATGATGGAACAAAACAATCCGCTTTCTTACAGATTCTCATTTAATGAGAGCATGGTGCTTTTGGCTCATTCAAAGCTACATATAGCAGTGGGAAAGCTATGCTGTAAATATACATAGGCTTTTAACAACTATTATTATTATTATTATTATTATTATTATTATTATTAAATTACACTTGTATAGCGCTATCTACCCGGAGGCCTCGTAGCGCTCATGACTTACTCTTTATTAACGCATACGCAGGGCAGATCAGTAAGCTTTTGCATACAGGTGTGTTTTAAGAATTTTCCTAAAAGCAAGATGGTTAGTGATTTCCCGAAGAGCTGGGGGGAGGGCGTTCCAGAGCCTGGCCGCGTTATGTGAAAAAGAGCGACCACCCCATCGAGCCTTCTTGACTCTGACGGAGGTGGCCAGCTGAAGGGAGCCAGAACGGAGAGAACGCCCAGGCACGTAGGGGGTGGCCACAGACTGCAAGATTGCGGGACCAGTATGATGAAAGGCCTTGTGTAAAATACACATAGATTTAAATTGCACTCTAGCCGCAATAGGGAGCCAATGCAGTTCTCTTAAGGCGTCCCTGGCTGACTGTCGGCGAGGCAGATTGTAAAGGAGGCGGGCCGCACTGTTTTGGGTGACTTGGAGCTTTTGGATGACAAAGGAGGGGGCTCCCAAAAAAAGAGAGTTCCCATAATCCAGGCGCGACAATATAAGGGCCTGGACAAGAATCCTCCTGGCCTGAAAAGGAAGCAGGGGGAGCACCTTCCGCAGCATCCTCATCAACCCAAAACAGGTGGCTGCGATCTTAGTGGCTTGAACTGAAAAATTCAAGGCTGGGTCAAGCCAGATCCCTAGGCTCTTTATCTGGGGCTTGGGAGTCGGGGGCTCGCCCAGACATGTTGGCCAGATGGATGTGAAAACAGAGGGGGAAGAATTCCCCAACAGAATGACATCTGTTTTCTCTCCATTGAGTTTTAAACAGGAGGAGTGCATCCAGCTGGCGACCGCCTCTAGACAGGGACCTAAGGTGTGGGACGAACCCTCCGGGTGGTCTAAAGAGACCACCAGTTGGGTATCGTCCGCGTAGGTGACAATACGCACACCGAAGGGTTGGACTATCCTGTCTAGTGGCTCCATATAAACATTAAACAGGGTGGGGCTCAGGGAGGAGCCCTGAGGAACCCCACACCTGAGAGAATGTTTAGATGACACTGCCTCACCCTCAAAGACCTGGAAGAACCGGTCAGTCAAGAAAGACGTCAGCCATTCCAGGGCCGCGCCCGACACGCCCATGTCCGCTAGTCGCTGCAACAGCGTGACATGGTTCACCGTGTCGAACGCGGCACTCAGATCCAATAAAATGATGGCGACCTTCCCACCCCGGTCCAGCACAGCTCTCGCTTCTTCCGTAACCGCTAGGAGCGCAGTTTCCGTCCCGTGTCGCGGACGGAACCCTGTCTGGGAGGCACGCAGGAGATTGTTTGATTCCAGATAGTTGGTTAGGATGTTGTTTACGTGCCTTTCAAGCAATTTGCTCAACCATGGGAGCAAAGAGATGGGACGGTAATTTGCTAAATTACTTTGGTCGAGATTAGGCTTTTTTAGCAACGCTCTAACCATTGCGCACTTCCATGGCGGGGGAACGGAGTTGGAGGAGATGGAGGTGTTAAGGACATCCAGTATAATAGGGCGGATCGTATCCATCGCCAGTTTGAGAGTATTTGGAGGTGCTGGATCATTGGGGGAGCCGGAGGTGACTTTAACAATCAGTTTCTCCAGTGCTAGGGCGTCCAAGGGAGGAATAGTATCTAGCCTACAAGAAGCCAAGGCATCAGGGGTTGAGGGAGTGGAGGGTTCCAGCTCGTTATTAGGGTCTTCAAATGAGGAGTAGATTGTGAGAATCTTTTGAGAAAAGAAGTTGGCCAGATCATTGCAGCGGTTTTCAGCGCCTTCGATATCGGGGCATTCAGCTGGGGGGGAGACAAGGGATTTCACGATTTTAAAAATTTCCCTAGGGGCATTGGCTGCTGCTTGAATTCTACTGTCGTAGAAGGAGGTTTGAGCTTCTTTTAGCTCCTGTTTGTATAGCCTAATATTGGCTCTGTATTCCTCCTTCTTAATTTGGGAATAGTCCTGTCTCCAGATTCTCTCCAGCTTACGACAGACTAATTTCATAGTCCTAAGTGCGGGGGTGTACCATGGGGCTGATTTTGATTTTATTGTGAGAATATTATTTTGAGCAGGAAGGACCGAATCAAGTGTAGAGGTGATCCAGCCATCGAAATTATTAACTGCTATGTTGGCATACTTCACCTTCCCCGGAGGGTCTCTAGCCAAGGCAGCTTCCCACGCAGGGAGGGAGAGAGAAGACCATTTCCTAGCTTGGTGTTTGGCAGGACAGTAGGCGAAGGGGAGGGTGTTAGTGCTCCAGGTGAAAGGTATCACAAAATGATCCGTCCAAGGTAGAGGGATAGGGGGCTCCACTGTGAGGTCGTTGACATTGCTGAAGACCGTGTCGAGAAGATGGCCTCTGTTGTGCGTGACATGAAAACCCTTTTGATGGAGGTCCAATGCTTGAAGATTGGTGCGGAGCGAGTTAGCGGCATTGTCGAGAGGGTCATCAAAGTGCAGGTTGAGATCCCCCAACAGGGTAAGATTAGATGAAGATAGAATGACACTGGCAGCCAACTCGGTGATCTTAGAAATAAAATCAGTGAGGGCGCCGGGGGGACGATAGATGAAAATGCCAGAGAAGGTGGTAGTGGGGGAGAGTTCTAGCGAAAATTGAAGGCTTTCGCAGGTCGATGACATGAAAGGGGTGGTGCGGCACTTGTAGTTGTTCCGATAAACAATAGCCAATCCACCACCTCTCCCGATTTGGCGGTCCAGTCTCTTAAGAGTGAATCCTGGAGGGATGGCTGCAACAATGGCCGGATCGTTGTCTGCCTGGAGCCAGGTTTCTGTTAGGAAAAGGGCGTGGGGATTGAGCTCCTCAATCAGTAAACGTAATTCAATTTGGTGTTTATTAAAAGATCTGCAATTTAGTAGGAACATTCTCCACTCCTGAACGGGGGATGGGCGTCGGTTGACGCAAATTGAGGGAGTCCAGTTACAGTATTTACAGATAAAATCGGAGAGAGTAGGAAGCACCAGGTGATCACAGGCTGGGCTAGTAGCATGCCGTAGGGCATAAAGTGTGGAGCTATCATACACTAACATGGGTGCAGCCCCAGCCATGATGAGCAGGACTTAACGCGGGTTGCGGGAAGCGTCTGGACGCGGACTGGCGCAGACTGGCTTCTCTCTGGCGCCTCTCCGGCGCGTCTACGGCGCTACCGCTGCGCGTCACCGCTGCGCGAATAGGTGAGCGACTAAGTAGGTTAGGCGGAGTGGGAGACTAGCGCGTCAACCCACCAAGTATGGCCGCCTCCAATGGAGCAACCAGGAAGTAGTGTTGCTTGCCTCCCTCCACATCAAACAGCGCTAGGAGCTGCGGTGGACCGGGGAGTAAGCGAGCACAGCACACAACAAGTAAATCTTTACTCTATACAAGAATTAAAAACGTTCTAAAAGCAGTTTTAATGCACAAATGCAGGAACACGCTTGTAGCAGCCTTCCTTGCTGCCAGGCGCCAGCGCGATGGTAAATTCTAAAGTCAACTAGAGCAGACTACAATATTTTACTAGGCACCGTATCAACAAAGGCAGCTGCAAATCGTTGTTTCAAAGAATGAAAAGGGATGGGGTATCGGGACGTGATGGTATATTTTAGAATATATCTTTATATGTGCCAAATAAATTAAAACATATACTTTTGCACTAACATAGTAAAATTTTCAGTTTTTTTCTAGAATCAATGCACTGATAAAATATATCTCTGTCATATTGAAGTTCACCTCCCGGATTAAAAGAATGCCTTGTGAATTGAACAAGATGATAAAACCACATCAAGGCCAGTAAACTGCTTCAGTACAATTGTGTAACTGGTTTCCCCTTTGTAACTGGTGATTGTTGAATCTACAAAAGTACTGTACATCACCTATCTAAAACAAACATACAATTTTGGCCATTTTTGGTATATAGTTAAGGTCACTTGTAAAGTGATCTATTGATGACAATAAGTCTCTTAGCTATATGGATTCTCCCCGCAAGCTAAACTATTACATTCACATGTCTAACACAATGCATTTGCCATACATATAAACAAGACATCCAAGGAATACAAGAAATTGGAGATTCACTACTCTTTTAATATACACTTAGCCTGATATAGAAATGAAAAAATCTCTAATATAAATCAAGTTTTGCCTGGCTCATGTGCTTCAGACCATTAAAAAGCCCCAATAGAGGATTTTTTTAAAAGACTGAGCAATCAAGAATGAAATTCTGGTGTGAAATCAACGCTAATTGTTAAACGTCCACCCTCAAGAATTGCGAATGAACATTGTGAAGCTCTTTGTATCCAGACTCTGCACAACAGTTGTGAAGTGAGGGCACTTGTGAGACCAACCTCAACTATAAGGGGCAGGTTGTGCATACCCCATTGTCTATCCCTCTTTATAATATACAGTGAAGAGCACAGTGTTTGCACAGTCAATTAAAACAACATGCTTACAACCACATGCTACTGTCCAACTATCTTTTCGATGGTAACACAGAGTCATCCGGTAAGAAATCTTTGATAATATCTTTTCACGTCCACCCATACCCACTCTGGGACTCTGGTATAACTTTCCAAGGCCTTTCTTGTGTAATTTTCATACGCAAATTATAGAAAATTTGAAGGAGCATAGCAAAATCAGGTGTAGTGGGTGTGAAATCCTGATTAACGGTGGGTTTTAGTTGTTGGGATTTTTTGTCCTTGGTTGCTTGTTAAGTTATTCTAATTATCTCTTCCATTGACCCCATAAATGTATGATCCTTAATGCTGGCATTACTTCTAAAGTTCATGATCTGCAATACACCTGCATTGCCTGGGGAAGAGCGTCCTACTTTACTTGGCACTTTATCTTAAAGGTACCGTGGCAGCATTGTTTGTAAAGAGGTGTAAGATGTATATTCAAGTTTACAAAAATGCACAAAATGAAAGGATTGCGTGTAATGTGTAGAAAGTTCATGCACGCTATACCATTCCCAGTTGAGGGTATGCCATTGTTCTCGAAAAAAATGAGGAAGTTCCATGTGATCTTATTTGGATTAAGTAAAGGGTGCGGGCAATAAAAGTTCTGCATAAATTAGATTTCCGAAAGAGATCTATTTTTACAGTAACTATTGTTCTCAATTTAGGATACTTGTCTGAAGATTATAAAGGCATGCCATTTCTCTTGGATTTTCATGAATGCTTTCTGTCAAGTCGAGAGTGCTTAAACTCCCTTCATATGAACAGTGCTCACATGACATGCAGACCAAACGCCCTTGCTGAATCACAGAACAGGAAGTCTTAGTCGTGTCTCTTTTGGAGATGGGAGGTACGGGATTGGTCAAATCTGACCACTTCAATTGCGTAATGGCGTCCTCTGTCCTCAGGTGCAAACTAAATTCTGTTTTTCCACTATGTGGTGAAAATTTCCTTTGAAAGGTGCAGAGGTACAGACATGATCAACTTTATTCCCACAGCATATTTGTTTTAAGAATTCTGTCACATTTTCTTTTGAATGGAGAATATTAGCCCCACTCAAATCTCACCCAGACCTTTCCTGAGAAAACATAGGAAAAATAAAATCTACTAATAGAACACGGATTGCTCCGAGGTAAGGTTGACAAAATCCACTCAGAACAGTCTGGTGGAAGTCTTGTAAAGTTCTTTTTTCACTTTTTCTTCATTTTTCTTGTCAAAGTCTGCACAACATTTACATGGTACATATCACAAGTTATTTTCATAAATGCTTCGTATAGTCACAAGTTCAACTGAAAGGAGACGGGAGTAGCTACACATGGGTGTTTGAAACCAAATATAACAAATGAAACTGCTTGAGTGTGCGGTTCTGTATTTTAGGAAACGTTTGAGAAATGTATTTAAAGAACTAATACAGCACTATATTTGACTTTTTTGGGATTGGTAACGCTTAAATAATGAACAGTTGTATCAACTTCCATAGCATAACTCTTTCGCGTTTTTAGTGGGTTTTTTCAATTTCAAATTTTTTATATTCTTGTGTACTCTTTTTTCGAAAATGAACCCTCAATAGTCCACCACGCCCATACACAGCATTTACTCTTGTTGCGACTATAAATAGTCTGAGAAGATGCAAAGACTCGCATCTCCAACACAAGATAAGGAAATATGTTTCCACGTAGTAGATATGGGTTTAACACGCAAATGCAGAATGAAAGAAAGAAAAACAACTCAATTTCACATGTGCAAGTGAGCCATAAAAATTAGGTATTTCCTGACTCATCAAAGACGAACATCAAACATATAAAATCCGAAACCTATAATTAGTTTACTTTATAACACATCACTTCTTTATGTTAACATTCATATCCATTGCTATACTGTGGTGCAATCACTAAAAGGTCTTCAAATATTACTAACTTGCCTACAGATAGAAAGCATGTGGTCCACCCACTACATTATCTTCTAGGTTAGTGCGTTTTCTTGTGTGTGTGTGTGTGTCTGTGTGTGTGTCTGTGTGTGCGGGTGTGTGTGTGTGTGTGTGCAAACCACTGCCTTTGCAATACTGATAGCCACATCAAGCTGGTGTTAACTATATTCATGCGGATTCTGGTAAGGAAGAGGAAATCTATAAGGTTACGTATTTGAAAAAAGGTATAGAATTTGAAGACGGTAGCATGGCGGCGAGAACTTTCTGTTGTAAACAGGAGAAGGAAGTAGTGTGGAAATAAAACAAAAGCCTGGATGTACAGAGTACTTCTTAAGTATCGGGAGTGAGCAGGAGAAAATCTGAGAAGTTAAATGGAATCCAGAGGTTAAATGGAATCCAGAGGAATACAGTTGGGAAAAGAGAAAGTAGAACCGGTGGCAATGAGGCAACCATAAGAAGAGTAAAAATTAGCACCTTTTTAGTAAGGTCCTGGAACTGAAATCCAGAAGTAAAATAGGAAAGATGTGTGGAATAAGGATGAAGGATGAGTGGTAATAGAAAATAGTAGCAAATGGAGGTTAGGACAGCATGTTCTCTCAAATGTCTGCTTCTGCTTTCATTAGCAATTCTATTACCATCTTTCTGCCACATTCAGTCATGAAAAGGACAACCAAAATGGTGCATCCTGTAATCTGAAACTCCTTAGAAGAGACAATCCAGACATTCAAATGTATAAGTAATGATGGAAAAGATGAATGGGGCATGATGAGGATTACAATCTCCACAAGTGGCAAAATCCTAGCACAAGATGCTTTAAAATGAATGCAGAGACACAGACAAAGAAATATCATATGATGCTGAAGCAACGGGGTGAAGTCAGAAATGTGGCTCCACAGAAACTGTGATGAAGGAAAGAATCAATCTTCCAGCAGAAATGAAAAACAAACAAGCAAATGAATGCAGATCAATAGCCCTACAAAATCTGTGGCTCATCAACAGGCAATGTAGTGTCTGTACGTTTTTCATGCCAAGGCTGGACAAGACTTTCCAAATATCATCAAAACTTCACCGAGCCCCACCAGCACCTTCAATAATTAAAGACAGAGCCACCTACCCTGCTTGAAAAAACTGCATTACTATAGGATATGAGTGTGTAGGCATGAGACTTAGCAGATGTGAAAATAGAGCATATATCAAACATCATAATCTAGTCCTCGAGGGTCATTGCACTCATGAACTACAAAAACCTAGAGACAGATAAAAGACATATAGACTGAGAACTAACTCTGACAATACATGTGATGCACTTGCAATAATAATGATATTGTTGATACTGTTGCAACTTATTTGAGTGTATCATAAGTGTCCTTTCAAATGGATCAATATCATGGCCTACTCAATTCACTTGAATTATTAGTGAGGGTCTCCTAATATCATCATCAAAGCTTTGATATAACCTTGTCATCTTACGTGGCTTTATATGCGCCCAAGATCAGCTTCCTACAACTTTCCAACTATCTATCCAACCAAGTACAAAAGATTTGAAGGGCAAACCCTCTGGTCACATCTTTTTTCTCTTCAACATTGGCTACTATGACCTAGTCAAAACTTAAACCTTGATCTCATTGGCTTGCTCCTTATTAATACCTGAATCTGCCACCACCCCCTCATTCAAACATGCAGGAGAACTGTAAAATTGTACGGGCACCGCCTAAAAGACTCTGATTCAATAGATAAGTGTTCAACATCCAAACTAAATGTCATTATAACACCTGTGACCTTTAGGCCTTGTGTGTATTCTCTTCTTGCAAATCAATACTAAGGGCCCGATTACAAGTCTGGCAGTCCAAGGACCACCAGACTGTTGTGGGCACGGCGGTGGCAGTCTCCCAACCGCCTGATTATGACTTGAGCGGTGGGACCACCGCCGCTAGGAAACCACTGTTCCCTGGAGGTGGTGCGGCAGTCCTGAGGCTGCACAATGCTTGTCGGGATTGCCGTGGTCCCGCCAAGAATATTATGGGTTACCACTCCACCGTTGGTTTACATGCCGGTTCCTCTTCCATGTAAACCCTGGCGGAGGGGAAACAAAGGGGGCCCTACGAGGCCCCCTTGTGCCTCATGCCAATGTGGATGCACACAGGGGGCACAACATGTGCCCCCCTGTGTGCATGCACATCGTTTCCTGTACGGCTTAGACCAGGGGTCTCCATACCGGTCCTGGAGGGCCGGATCCATGCCAGATTTTTAAAATTACTACATGTATCTCAATGGGGATATCCCAAAAATCTGGCATGGATCCGGCCCTCCAGGACCAGTTTGGAGACCCCTGGCTTAGACTTTCGAGTCCATGCCATAAAGTAACTGTTTTTGACGTTCTCATTGAGGTGCCTGTTTTTAAAGGCACTGCTGTGGGAATCTCAGAAATAGCCCACCAGACAAAAGAAAACTCATAATCTGCTGGGTGGCTTCACCACAGGTTTGGGGGTACGGCAGTACTCGGGCGGACCCCTCACCCAGCGACGGCTCGTGGAGGGAGTTACGGTGGGGCAGGAGGGTGGGGAGGGGGAGGGGCAGGGCGGAGGTTGCTAAAAACCGGCATATGGATAATTGCAGGTAAGTAAACAATTTAATTAATAAAACGAATTTCGTAGCTCGCACTGCATTGCATTTTGCGATGCAAGGCGCACTACGAAATTCGTTTTATTAATTAAATTGTTTACTTACCTGCAATTATCCATATGCCGGTTTTTAGCAACCTCCGCCCTGCCCCTCCCCCTCCCCACCCTCCTGCCCCACCGTAACTCCCTCCACGAGCCGTCGCTGCCCTCACCGCACCTCCAAACTCATATTCTGGCCCTAAGGGTTTTTGCTATTTTATCACTGAAAAGTATCGGGAAAGACTGTAGAAATTGAGTTGTTATCCACTCATAATAACCACATGTAGATGTTGCATTACCAAATGTTTCTATCACTGTTGAAGCCATAAATCTGTAGAGAATAGTGGTACTTTCAGACAATCGTGATGCTGCAGTTCCCTTTGCGAGTTATACTATGCTGGACCACTTTTTCTAAAAATACATGTGAGCCGACCTCCAAAACATTCACAGATAAAATTGAAGTCCTTGTTGACATTGTTTTTTTGCGGAAAATTATAACGTTTTGTCTTTTTGATTATATCGGCTCAAAAAGAGAGAACGTAAACATCCTAAATGAATCCAACATACTCCTCATAACCCGACTGAAAACACCTGAACCCAACTATTTACTAGAGAATAGATTTCTTAGCGCTCCACCCCCCCCCCCCCCCCCCTACACACACACACACACCGAAGCTACACCCGTGGTGTGTATATTGAGTGTTAGCTCAGTAGTTTGACCACCTGTTGCATAGAATCGTTCACACAGGCCAAGGGATAAATCATTTTTCATTTTGGGGGCCAATAAAATGAATACCAGAGTCAACTACCGCAAGGCGCGTGCGTTACTTAAATGGTGATAAGGAATACGCACAGATGGCATGAGCACTATTAATAGCCCCGCCCATTTATATACACTCGGATGATACAGATCTTTATGAATCATCCTGTGAAAGTGAAATTCATTCTTTTAATTCCAATTGGGTTTATTGAACTTAAAAGCCCTCTGAAAAAAGCCCTTTGGGTGATAAGCGCTATACGATTGTTGCAATTATTTTTATTATTATAAGAAAAATAGGACTGAGTGTAGCAATGCACATACCACACTGAGTCAGCTACACACACTTGGCATGGGTAAATTGTGTGTGTGGGCTGGGGGTGGGGGGGTATTTCATTCGTAGTCCAGTATGGGGGAGGGATAACAAAATTACGTGACAGCTCGGTTTCAGTTTTCTTTAAACCCCTCCCCCGCTGGGGTGCATAGCCATTAGGAGTTTAACCTGACCAGAGTCCACGGAAATGTGTGGGTAAACTCGCCCCAAACCTCACTGGGCGGGGGAACGGGAGGGGAATTGGGGGGTAGTGTGAAGAACCAGCCCAGCAGGCATGCTAAAACAGCCTCGGGGGCTTCATAAACACCCCAGGGTCTCCGCGTGAATACTGAAGCTCTTCCCGGCAGGGAGCACCCTCGGGCTGTTCCATTTGTGTGTCCCAGTGGTGATTGCAAAGGATGCGTTAGTTGCAGAAATGTCCTGCAGAGTAACACTCACAAGGCTGTGAAGCACCACATATACCAGTTAGAGGTGTCTGGTGAGATGCGAGGCGCTGGATGCAGTATCGCCATGTACTGTGACGCAATTGTAATAGGCTAACAGGGTGGCTGTCTATATTTATTTACATAGCGCCTTACTATTCCTGTCGAGGTGTTGACTTGTGCTGTAACGCACAAGCGGCTAAAAAAGCACCAAATATGCCTCTCGGGTGACTGAGATGCGAAGCGCTTGATGGAGGAGTGTCCCGTGGAGTGATTATGTTACACAGTTGTAAGACTGTGAGGCATGGGACGGCACTGCTGTGACACAAGGGTAAGAGACTGTTGGTGCGAGGGGTGAGACACAAGAATGAGAAGCGGCTTTTAATATGGCCTTTGCGGAAGGCTTAGGGGGCGAGAGGTGAGCT
The DNA here is from genome assembly GCF_964263255.1 of Lissotriton vulgaris. NCBI lineage: Eukaryota > Metazoa > Chordata > Amphibia > Caudata > Salamandridae > Lissotriton > Lissotriton vulgaris. Next base: position 755,243,885 of record NC_141699.1, on the reverse strand, counting down.
GTGATGCAGCTAGCACTGCTATGGGGATGCGGTGCTTTAATGCCCCGTAATGGGATGCTCTAGTCTAGAAGGAAACTGAGGGAGCGGGCACCATTAAATACACTGTTGGTCTAAGGAGTTACGGCGCTTGGGCACAGTTACCAGAGGCCGTGGTGTTGGGAGAACTATATATACTGCTGGCGTTTGTTATATCTTAACTACATTAAAAAGTACAAGTATGCCTATTTGACAAAGAGAGAAATCAATTTAAATTTCGGGGGAGCGAACAACTTTGTAAGAATTAAGTTATAATTTCAAAGTGTATTTTGGGGCGCGGTTTTCTGACCACTAGGAAGAACGAATCCAAAAATTGGCCGTCCTGGTCCAAAATATGCCCCCAATGACGAGTTAACCTAATAGGGTTGTGACCTTGTCAATGCCGAGTCCTACTGTAAACTTGTTTATAAAACAATTCAATACATTTGTGTGCTTGGTGATCCAGGTGGGATGAGATGAATGGGGTTCGGGGAGAGCAATGCGTTTAAAGAAGGTAGTAAACGAACACCACCGTACCTGTCATAATACTGACCATTTAAACATTTACAGCGAATACACCTGCAAACGGATTTGAGTAACTCTTGTACTCATTTTACAAAATCTCATTGAGAAGAAAGCAAAAAGTGTGTATCTCAATGGCAATCTTGCCAGCAGGGGGCAGATTGAACAGACATTCGTGGCATTGTGACATTTCACCATTGCTTTCAATATAATTGGACTTGTACAATTTAATTAACAGAAAAAATGTGATGAACAAAACCAATAACAACAAACTGAGGTTATCATTATAATGCTGCAATCAAATAGCATTTGTACAGGTCTAATGAAAAAACAGAACATATGTAGACCACTGAGATTAACAAAACTGAAAGAAAAATAGATGTTTCCATCAAGGGTGCAAGGGAAGTTGTTCCTAACAAAATTCTGTTAAGTGAATTGAGCTGTACACCCCGCAATAAAAGGTGCGGCTGATAACACAAGTCTGGTAGCGCGCACCTTCATATTTTCAGACATTATCGTTCGTTTTGCTGTGCATCGTTTTAAGCGAGAGAAACACGTGTCAGGGCTTTCGCTTACATGCAAGATGAGTACATAATTATGAATGGCAAATGGGAAATCAGCACCCAAATATGACAGGGCGAGTTAATACACTTGTAGTTATGATACTAGGTAATTTACGAACCCGTAGTCATGTTTAAGGCCACTACAGGACACCGATAATTTCTCTTTTCTGATTGAATCGACGTTTTCCTGCGTTTAAGCCCTTCGGCGGGGCTCAGCACTAGTTTGGGGAAACTGCTTTGGCCGGACACCCCCTTAGGGGCTCGGGAGGTTAAGAATCAAGAGGATTTCTTCCACGTCAGATAAACTCAAACGGCCCCCGCTTTGATCTCGGCGCTTAAGGAGCAGCAACAATGAAAGGCAACAACAGGGGTAAGAGGCAGCGGCCCCTTTAAGGGCGACAATAGTACCAACAAACAACTCCTTAATCAATGTTGGGCCCGGGACACTCGAAGCGGCCCTTTCAGATTGTAATTCGTGATTGTAAAACAACTGGAGGGGCGAGCGAGCGCTCGAGAGCAGCTATTAAACGCGCAGCTTCATTGCCTTTTTGGTGTCATGTGTAAACTTTGGGGTACGTGAGCGCGAGACCTGGGAGAGCTGTAATCCGAGCAGTGCTTGGGAAGAGCCGCTGCTCATCACAGGGAATACTGGAGAGACAATTAACGGCCAATGATGGATGAAATACAGAAGGGAGCCCTGCTTACTAAAACACACCCATTACAAGTGTAGCCCATAGCTTTCCCTTCTGTTTTGAGCACCTGCTTTTTTTATTGTCAAATTCTTGTTCTGCATTTTTTTCTCTGTGTTACTGGTTTGCTGTAACTGTAATTCTTCAAATAAAGCTTTTAAACTTTTTTTAAAACAGTGTAGCGCCTAGTGCAAACGGTAGTGGTGGCGCTGCCAATATCGCCAACAGCAGCCACCGCAACATAATTGTTATTACTAGCAGTAATAGTAGTGGTATTAGTATCAATATTAGAAGTATTAGTTGTAGCAGTATGACTAATAGTATTGGTATTAGCACTAGAATTATTAATATTACCAGTAGTATTATAATTATTAATATAATTGCCTGTCTGTTATTAATATTATCAGCATTTCTTGTTTTGATATTGTTATCAATAGCGCTACAAATATAGTAAACGCCTTTATTGGAGTTGCTATTAGCGATAGTAGTTGTGGGATAATAATTACCTGTTTTATCAGTATATTAGCTGCAGTTCCTGGTGTTGCTGTTATATAGTATTTTCTGATTTTTTGGTTGCTATTATTGTCGCATACTTGATGTGGTAGTTTTTTTCATTTTGTTGTTTTGTTTTGTGGTGGTAGTTTTCTTGTTATATTTAACTTGTCGTGGTAGGGTTTTAGCGTTCCGCTGGTTGTCGTGCACTTGTTAATATTATTACGATGGTGGTGTTGTAGTTTATTGTTCATTAGGCCACCGACAAAGATAGTAAAAATAATTGTAAACATCTCACAGATGTCTGGTGTGTCGTTCATCTTTGGATTAAACAGAACCAGCTGCTTTCTTTTAGTGAAATATGCGCTGGGGAGCATTTTAATGGCATTTTGCAGCCCCTCGCAGGAGGATGAAAGGCGCTGACCGCGAATTGAGGAGTTTTATGCTCGGTTCCCACCTCCACAGGTTTGCTGGTAGCACGTCCTGGGCTGGAGCGAAATATTGAGCGCGCTTAAACTTGTGCCCTGCCGGGCTCCGTAGGTATCCCAGAGCGACAGCTCCGTCAAATGGAAAGTGACGTTTACAAGGGAGGCTCGCGCTGAACGCAGCGGCCTGAGTTATTGCTCGGTGTTTCACTCCATTTCTCCTTAAATGAACCAGAGAGCACTTTGTAGTTCTGCTCCGTTCCCGCTGCTGTTTTATTGCTCAGCCCGGGGGAGGCGGGCTGCTCTGTCGGCATGAGCTGCCCCACAGCCCCCTCTCCTGCAGATGGATACGCACTGCACTCAGTGCACGCGACGCAACAGTGCAAAGCACTGCGCGCGCGACGCAACGGTCTACGTACTGCGCGCGACGCAACGGTCAAACGCACAGCGCGCGACTGCGGCGACAAACCAACCTACGCGCCACATCAACCTTGAATTCAAAATAGACTGCATCAATGTACGTGGTTACTTTTCATACGCAGCAACTGGCAAATGCTCTTCACCCAAGCCAAGCTGGATACATATAGCTTTAAAAATACATATATTCTACTTTGGAAGTTCCCCCATTTGTACTTCTGAATCCCGTCATTCATTAAGGTTAGAAATGTTTCCCACACTTTGCTGTTGTTTTTATTAGAAGTAATATTAAAGTAGTTGTATAATTGTGGTAGTTTTGATAGTAGTTGAAACAATAGCAGTGGTAGGTGTAGTGATAATCGTAGAAAACGTATACTACTTGTGAGATTGTTGTAGTTGCAGAAGTGATAGTTTTAGCAATAACCTAAACATAGTGGCGCAACAGGCGTCGGTTGGACTAACTAGTCTTGCAAGTTGTATTTGTATTAGTAGCCATAACATTGGTAATAGTTGAAGCAGAATATTTGTTGTCGAAACAGTGATATTATTGACTATAGGGCCTGTAGTAGGAATAGTGAATATAATCAGAATTTTGGTCAAACTAAGGGTAGTAAATGTAGTAGCAATAGTAGGTTTAGTAATAGTGGCAATCCTATATGCAGTGGCAATCACAGTGGTTGCAGTTCACAATACCAGGGCTCTCTGCAGATGGCAATAGCAGCGCTTACATGTGTTGAACAGTTTGATGGGGGAAGTACAACAGTGTGAAGAGTTGAGTGTATATATTCTTAAACATACTATAGCATTTTCCACTGTGATCTGTGGATGGTTATTTTGTTTAGCGCTTTAAAAAAAAGGTCACTACCTCACTGAAAGCATTGCTTGCCTAAATACAACACCACGTATCAAGTGCTTTAAAAACAGCAGTGAATTCTTCCACAAAGAGCATCAAAGGAATGACAGAGAACAGGAAACAACCACTCTAGGGTTAGCTGTTAAGAATCTGCTTTTTAAAAAAGGAAAGAAAACAGTGATGAATGCCATGTATAATTCAATCACAAATGGCTTTCCTTTGGATCACTGATTAAATCAGTATTTAACCAGCGAGTTCCTGATTTAGTTTCCTCAACGTATATCGGTAACCACAAACAAAATATCAAGTTGCCCATCTTCCAGGCTCAAACTATCCTTCAGATCAAACCAAACCACTTCAAAGACAGATCCACAGATCCTTAATTGTGACGTTGTGTCTAAATATTTGAGCAAGGGGCCTGGATCGTGTGCCCAGGGTACAATCATCATTTGCCCACTGCTCTTCGGGATGCATTAAAGGACGCCCAAATATTCCACAATGTGTCTGGGCTGGTTTGTGTGAAGCCCTCTTGGGACCAGATGACATATAATACCTGAAAATGTCCATGAAATGGACGATTAAAAACGTTAAAAAAGAGATATTCCCATCATTGTGTGGTTAAACTGTAATAATTACTACAAAAAACGAAACTGCTGTTTTGAAGCCTTTTTTTAGCTATTATGCAGAAAATCATTGCCAGTGTCAGGTCTGGTATTCTCTCTTTAATTGTATTTTCTGGTGTATCAGCAAGATCAGAACATTTAAAAAGAAGTGGACTCCTATCACCCTTACAAGATTTGATGCGTGTTATTTGATATAAAATAGTTACTGGGCTTGGACATTCCCCTCATATGCGTTTGATTGCATGTATGTTTTAGAAACTGAGTGAAAAAAAAGGATAATTTTGTGTATGAATAACAGGCTACTTTAGGAATGAGTCCCCCAAAAGAATTTCAGTTTAGCGTGGGAATAAAATTTAGAAAACATTAAAAGTTTTGTTTTTGGCATTTAAGAGCTGTAAAGCAGGAGAGGTTGATGTTGTTTTATGGATTCGCCATGGGTCTCATGATGTCTTAATTCAGGCGTATAGGTCATCCGTTATTTTATTTTGTGGTACTTGCATTCCTTCATTTCCTGTGTGGCTACATACCAGTGTGCTAAATTTAGGCTATTCTTGTTCAATCTTTTGCCTTTATTTTAGCTTTCTGCCAACTAAAACTCCCTTCTCTTCAGTAAAAGTTAATGAGGGAACTACATTTCTAATTTGTTTTTAAATGTCTTCTATTTGTTCCCAAATGTAGCACGTATATGAGGGAATGGCACAACTGTTGTCCTTATTTAATGACTACTCTGCTGTTGTATGTGATTTTAAGGTGTACTTATTTTATATATTATGAAAATGTTTTATAATGTTTATTCATGTAATTGTTAAAACAACAAAGATGGGATAACTTTTTTGTTGAGAATAAATTATGAAATAGAAAAACTGTCCAGGCTGTACGTCATAATACAAAGAACAGGACTAAGTAACTATTTACAACTGCCAAGAGGCTACTTGATCTCACTGTTTGACTCTGTCTGGCAACTGGTATGTGTGGGTTCACAGGCAGTTGTTTCATTTCGTTTATACAATATACAAGAGTGGGAAACCGTGCACCCTAAACATGGTAAATATGTGCACTCCTGAAGCAGCCGTTTTTTTGTTTTTTTTGGTAGATCTGATCGTGTAATGCGCCCCACCACCCTCACAACGCAGTCACAAGCAGCAGCGAGTCACCAGCGGTCGAACACGCTTTCTATTACTTTCGTGGCTTTTGTCCGGGGCCTGGAGTGTTTTTCGCCCCTTTTGGTACCGTTAAAAAAATGGGGGCGGTTCCAGAAATTTCTCAAATGTCTGCCCGGGGCTAGAGAGGGCGGTCCTGCTCGGAGATGAAAGTGGAGGGGAATAAAGGATCCCGTTTAATCTGCCTGAGCAGCTTTGAGAGGGGACAGCCTGGGCCTGGCCGCCATCTTAACAGCGCGCATGACTGCGGATGCGTCCATTGTGACGACGGCGGCGCCCGAGGGCCAATTCCACGCTCTGGCCCGGCGGAGGCAGCGCGAACACAGGCGCCCATTGAGCCGGCCGGGCTGCGCGGCAGCCCCTGTGCAGCACTACATGTCACCCGGCGAAGCAACAGAAACATTTAGAAGGGCCGATTCATGTTCAAAGAGCACCAGGGGGAGGGTATTTTGGGAATTAATGGTGCTAATCCCGAATTCTTCAGGGAAGCAGGGGGCTGGCTCCTGCTCACCGTTAAACCCATAGACACCAAGGTTAGCGGGAAGCCCAGTCTGCCACTGATCTGTGAGAGAAAGACTTAACAGTGGGGAAGACATTCTTCAATACAAGCCTCGATTGTGTGGCATTTAAAAGACTGCAACAACACAGAGTCCTCCAAACTCACAGTACCTCTTGACACTCACACCCCTTTAACCAGATGTGTGTTTTGTGTCGTGCAACATCTTATATGTATTTGAGCACTAATTATTTAGGAGTGAGAACATAAATGTCACTGTCACTCAGTGGCCCGTTCGGACCCCTATTAATATTACTATTCAAATAGTGACAAGTTACCTACAAACAGGTCTGTGTGCTAGTAGACGTGGAGATACACGTACCTCTACATACATGCATGGACAAACACCAGCCTACATTTATGTTTTCCTATTGTTGTCACACGTATTTTAACATGTTGTGCAAAGGTCCAATTTTGGCAAAACAAATCCATCCTGCGTACACGTGTTCTAACTAGCAAGAGATATGGTCTGCCGGTCAACATTAGAAAGTTCAGAGGGATGTTTTAAGAATTTGCAACTGACATTTGATTCTTCATTTTTCAGAGTCATGTGCACCAACATTTGGTTCATTGAATGGTGTTTTTTTAATTAATCGCTCACTTGGAAAAGCATATATTTATTCAGTTTAGCTCTAAAAATCCTACCAATTTTCACCTCACTTTTGGGTTGCTGGTCAGTTGTTTCAACTTTGAAATCTATACGTATTTCAACATCTTGCACCTTGCATGAATGCTAGCCAGGGTTAAATGGGCACAGACAACATTGAAACCCATGCCTCAAACAGAATTCCGCATAGCCCCTAAACAGATGCTACAATACTGACCAACCACACTTTCTGATATACCCAGTGAACAGCACTACACCGACCTGCAAAGCAAGGAACCTCAGAGTTGTGCTCGACTCAACCATGAACTTTGACAAGCTCATTAAAGGCAAATGACACTTGCCTCAGTACCAGTTCAATTTGCTGAATCAATTAACCATCCTCCATCCTACTTTGGGATAGTTGAGTAAGCACAGTGCTTTCTAGAGTTGACTACAGAAATGGCTTTCTGTGCCTTGGGATTGCTCAATACTAAATAAGTCTCACACCATACTGCAACAAAATTGTTGTGTACCATATTACCCTTTATAATTTCACGTGCTTGGATCCCTAACCACTCAAGGCCCAAACTCTAGTTATTAATGGCTTTCGTGTACCAAAATAAAACCCTCCTCAAACAGCAAATGCCAGGGAGTCCACTGTAGGTCCAGCAGTGCCCAAATGCATTATACAGTGTTAGGATGTCCAAATAGAACACATTTTACAAAGAATACCATCACAAATCTATTACATAGGGTGTTCTCAAAATATGCCCTGGCGCTGCCCCTCGAGGAACTCTGTTATACATGCCTCAGTCAGTTGCTTGGGGTGAATTTCTTGTTATGCTCTCTATTCTTAGGCCTAGTTTAAAAGATATGCGCAGCTGTGTGTTTTTTCTTTTCAGGAATTGTTACTACTGTGGAACAAAAAGCCACAGGAAAGTGACAAATGAATGTGCATGTATTTTCTTTAAAAAGGAACCACATTTTAGAAGAGATGTTTGTGTGGTGGGAAATTGTCTGCTGCTGTTTTAAAAGTTTAATTCAGACACTTGAAAAGAGTTAACATATGTTGAAGTTAACAAAGTCCAGCTAAAGTAGGAATCAGCTGAGCTATTGAGTAAATGGATAAACTATATGCAACTACATATTAGGCATGTGATACGTCTATTTTATTTAGTTCTGATCCCCAGCAATCCATTTGAAACAACCTAGCTCAGAGCAGGACAGAAATGCAAACATTTGAAATAATCTTTGCTTGATGAAACATGAGTGAGGCTAATTTCAATATAAGACACAGACAATGGAAGCAGCACGTTCTAAGTAACACGCTCCAAGGAAAAAACAACAAAGAAGGCCTCATGATTCTATCAATTACAGCCTTTTGTCTTTAAATAGCCAGCCACATTATTTAGGGTTCAGCTGGCTTCTGTAGAAGCCCAGCACACAAAGGTTTGACAGAGAACTTATTTGTGGCATTTTTTCATCTACTTATAAAGTTACAAAAATGTATCTATTTACTCTTGGATTTAATTTTGCTTTTTGTTGCTTTGTGTTCTCTTTTTTTATTTTATTTTTTGTGTTTTTTGTTGTTGCTGCTGGGGTTCCCTATTGTGTGAAAGGCACAGTAAACAGAGATGACTTTAAGTTGTTTAATCCAGCAGTGTGCTTTCTCCCAGACAGATGATGCTACAGTTTAAACTAATGGGGTTGTCTGGCTCTCTGAAAGGCTCTCAGCATCAGCAGGCTGAAAAAAAAACCGCCAGATACATTCTGTAGGTGAAAACTGCAACTTTTCCACGGTGGAGAGTCCATAAAAGTGTGGAGAAGCGCGCCTTTTGGGGCTCATTGAATAATTCATCCCTCATTGCAGGCCCATAATGTCCTCCCAGGGCCCTTTGTGCAGCTGTTTTCTCTTCTTTTCTCCTTGAATTATAAAAAGCTTGCCTCCTTTTGTTCACATCAAGCTGCTGCTAGCTGAAGCTTTGTCCAGGCAAAGCTAAAGTGTGAGTCTCAATGGACTCCAGCCTCTTTGTTCGCCAAGTTCATCTCCAAGTGTGGATTGTGTAGAGAAGGCCTTCTTTGTAAAAGCTGGAGAAGTTGTACAAATGTTTGACCAGCCCATTTGGGACTTTGTTGAGCCACTGCCTTCCTCTGCAGGCCACTGCTGAGTCTCAGCATTTACCAGCACACTTGGGCCCTCTGGGCGCTGTGGCATTAACACTCGTACACACACCATCCTTCAGGGTTCTAAAAGCTTCAAGGAAATTGTTGGGAGCACTGTTTATCTTTCATGCTAAATGAGCCCTTCTGCTCGTTCCATTTATTTTAATGCAGTTAAGGCCTAAAGTGGAAACTCAAATAAACAACAGCGTTGGGCCACAAATTTACCAGCCTGATGCAAACACATCGAGACATCAGGGTTTGTTTAAACAAGTGTGTGTTTAAGAAAAAGGCAGGCAAGCAATTAAAACCTCTTGCTTCATTTAAGAGCTTACATCTGGCATCTGTGTGTAACCTGTATGCAACTAGTTTTATTCAGCGCTCAGCATTTCATCCTTCCAAGGTCGATAAAGAAAGCACATTCAAGTTGACTAACAGCAATGACTGCTCTTCACACCTCGTAGAAAATTCAACCTGTTGCGACACTAAGCACTATATAAGACAGGTAGCTTTTATTTTGTTTTTCAAAGGGTGGCGAATTAACGGTGGGAAAGTATTTCATGGAGGTTGGGCGTTTATTTGTATTAAATGCAAAGTAAATTCACTGGAGTGTATTCAACAGGTAAGCATGTCTGTCGTGGTTTTATTCCTTTTGCAACACACTGAGTAAGTTAAAGTGTTAATGAACGTAGGTGTATGCAGTTATATGGCAATTACTGGTTCATAAAGATTGAAATGCCATGTTTTAGTCGGTATTTTTGTAGCTGTTTTGGCAAATGGTTAAAATGCACTATATATATATATATATATATATATATATATATATATATATATATATATATATATATATATATATATATATATATATATATACACACACACATATAGTATGTGAAACACTTGCAAAATGTAAATGTATTTAGTATGTTGTTGTCAACTATCATTTGAATTTGTCCAAATCAATGAACTACCACAGTAGATCAAGCAAGCATTTACAATTATCGTAACTGTTAGATCAAAATGTGCGCCACATGAAAACTATTACGTCATTCAATTCGTTTTTGGCGACGAGAGTGTTTTCCATGTTACTCGAACGTGTTTCAAACAAACATTGCAAGAATAAAACGATTGCTGAATCACACAATTGAAAACCAAAACAGAGAATTGTTAGGTAACAAACCTCCCCTGCAGTATGAGTGTCACTGTGATTTTTATGACGGTAGTAGTGAGCAACAGCCTGCACTAAGCACGCAATCAGAACTCCCACCTCTCAATCTCCTCCCCCCACCTCAATGAGGAAGCAGCGGTGCGTTTAACGGGTCTCGAGGAGGGACAGATTTCAATCGGAAGCCCCTTTGATCTTATCTGCTGCGGTTTCACTGCCCTCACACCTCTCTCGGATAGTTTACTGCCCCATAGTAAACACCTAGGGAGGGCAGGACACTTCCGGCACACTTTCTCCAAAAAGGAAGTGGCTGAGAGCGCACGGCCAAGGCTTGGGGAGGGTGGGAAAATCACGTTGGTGTCACAAAGAACTAGTCCCCTCTGGGGTGTCTGTCTAGATTCTGCCCCTGGTCCCTTATCATCTGTGTACACTAAGGGATTTGAGGGCCCTCCTGTAAATAGGGGGCGTTTCCTGACATGCTTTAGCCTATGAATGGTCTGTACATTGTAAACACCGTATACCAGGGTTTACCAATCTAGCTCCTGGAAGGCAGGACCCAATGTACGTTTTTCGATAACCACTTAAAATATATGTACATGCATTGGATCTGCATAGAAACTCATCCACATAGACAAAGGATATCTTGGAAATAAGGACCAGCTCCGCCCATGCTGGACCTATGCTGAACATCCCTGCTCTGTACAACCCAGCTTTTATAGTAATTTGAAATGTCAGTGTTGCCAATTGAACTTGTTTTGTTTTGTTCTGTATTAGCACTGGTTGTGGCAGAGTCTGGCCCTTGATGCGTTTTTCAGGGATATCTGCCTGCAGGGGCCCTCTTCTGACACACATCGCCCCCAACTCCTTGGCACAGAGATGGACGGGCCAGCTTTGACTAGGACATATACAAGTCACCAGATCAGGGTTGGGAGGTGAGGGGAGGGGCCTTACAGTACCTCTTTCTCTAAGGATGCCATCGATGCTGTGCTTGGTCTTCTTCTCGCTCTCTTCCATTTCCTTCCTTTCATTCTCTGCCTCCTCGTCCTCCTCCTCATCATCATCATCATCTTCCCCTCTCCCAAACTTACTTCTCAATATACGACTGATAGAGCTCACTTCAAACAGAGAGAAAGGAGAGGCCGTTATAACACTGACTGGAAACAGGGGAGGGTGGAGGCAGTGTCTCAGGGGTGCCCTAGCAGGGGCTCTGCCCTTCTGTGGCTCCCTCAGCGCAGACACCGCATGCAGAGGCTCCTCCCCCAACTCAACGTCACACAGAGCACACATTACTGTGGATGTACACATCCCCACCTGCACTATAGACAACAGTTAGGAGGAATGCCAGGCCACATTTAATAAGATTGTATAATCCAGGTACAAATTCAGGCTCACTATTGTGTGTGTGTGTGTGTGTGTGCACGCATGCTTATGTGCTGCAAGTGTTCCTCTACATACATACTTATGTCTATCTACTACATATTATATATATGTGTGTGTGTGTGTGTGTATATATATATATATGTGTGTGTGTATAAATAAATATATATATCATGCGATCAAGGCCGTGAACCAGCCGATACGCGTCATGGCGGACTAGCTGGGTGGCAATAAATGACACTTTGCATTAAAATTGGGCTCTCACTCGTTTTTCAGTTGGAAAAGATAAAGTTAGTAACGAGAAAGTGAATATATATATATATATATTTCACACCCAAAAGTGTACAGATGCCGTTCCTTTGAAATAAAGACAGAAGCCAAAGGTACTCTCTGATGCAAAAAGTGCATTTACTTATATGAGTGGCACACATCAAAATTGAAAACCCCTGAAATGAGCCATGTTCAGTGAGAACACACTACCACCATGCACATAAATAAATGTCCTTTTTGCCCCTGATGGCACGTCTTTCCCAATCTTTTGATGCAAAGGCATGGTCAAATAAATTACTATTTAAAATATATATTATATATATTGGGGTGACCAAGACTCAGCAGAGGTAAAGCCTGGAGGCAGTCATGATGTCCACCCTTCGTTCACCAATGATAACAATTAGAATATTACACACTGCACATTAGCTTATATGGTTTATGACCTGACATGTTTTCATGTTCACTTGTTTTAAGAAAATATATTTAAGGGAACCGAGGGTGCAAAGTTTTAACTTAGTGTAGGGAGATAAAATCAAATTGAAGAGACCATGTGACTTAGGAAAATTGTTTCCCCTGTTTAAAGTATTTGTTACATGCAATCTGCGAGGCAGAAATCGTGTTTTTCTCAGAGCAGCATTGCTGTACTGTGGCAGTAAACTGGAATGATACATTTGCCTACAGTAATAAATGTTTGAATGCGTGTTTATTAGTTTAGTTGATTGAAATAACATGTGAGATGAAGCCACTTTATTTTCACTGCCATGGCATAAATATATGTGTCTGTGTATGGTGTAAATGGAATAAATGTGTTCCAATAACACGTTATTTAAGAGAATGTAGTTATAAATGCACACTCTAGGTAAAAATGCACACTCATATAATTATTACCGCAATGCATAGGTCAACGTCCATGTTATTACCACAGTTCAGTGTAACCGACCTGTGAAAACACTGGTGAGTGTCTCATAATATGTATGTTATGATGACTTTATAGTAGGAAACTGGTGATGGTCGGGGGGCCTATTCAGAGTGGTTTTCTCCCAGTGAATGATTTTGGAAGCTTGTGTTTTGGTGCTGGTGGAATAACTTTGTTTGTAACTACTTCATAAGACAAACCTACATTGCATAAACAATATATACAGATTCTGGGAGAGTAATTCACTATTTATTACGATTGTTAGGGGAGAGAAGAGGCCTCATGACAACACTCAATGCTTTGCTTCTTGTGCGTCATGCACCCTCCCCCAGCCCCAAAACCCCACACACGCTTAACAATGGCAAGAAATAGCATATTACATGCTGGCAATTGCATATTTCTCTCTCTCTCTCTCTCTCTCTCTCTATATATATATATATATATATATATATATATATATATATATATATATATATATATGTGTGTGTGTATATATATATATAGTGTGTGTGTGCACACGTGCATCTGCTTGTTGGAGAGCAAGTATACACGCACACATATATTTGATGTGTAGGTTAAATACATCAATACATACATTTGTATTGATTGTGAAATGGACTACCTCTGGGCCTGATTCACTAAAAGTTCTCTGTAACTGTAAAGTAATGATTCTTATTCCTGAGTTCCCAGAAGATTATTCATTTTAGAAAGTTTTGTGAATCTAGTAATATGTATCTGCATATCACTTCATGCAAATGTTACATTATTTTTAACACAGAATATTCAGTCCTGAGTTATTATGGGTGTGATATAATGTGACCCCCATTTAACCAACCCCCCCCCCCCCCCCCGTCGCCCCCCAAAAAATGAGAAAGACTTTGGTGATTTTTAAGGAGTGGGTGAGATTGAGGACTGTATGCCAAGTTGTGTGGGATGCAAAGAGGTAAGCAAACTCAGAAAATATATGTGGATTGTTGGCTGTACAGATGAATGGATGGATGGATGGATGGATGGATGGAAAAAGAACTTAGACCTAAAATGGTAGCCCAGAAGAAATCTGCAGATCAAGAATGTATTTCAACATCAGAAAACTACATATACCACACTCTGTCACGATACAATCTATACTATGGGTGCTCCCCCGGCTGTAAAGACATCTTTAAAATCTGTGGCTGTGGATGATCTGTGTTGGTGACTAACTTCCTGCTAAACATCGACCATCACTACATTGGAATATCAACTGACAGATTTCCAAACTAAAGCTCATTTGGATTTAAACTAACAATAGGCGACAAAGAGACTGTCCCACACCAGGACAGCGGGGGTCCGGTGTGGGTCAGAGATGCACTTCACGTGATAATGGTGAAAAGAGTGCGTTCCACAGATCACTTCGAGGGGTGAGAGCAGACGCTCTCTCGGGCCTGCACACACAGGCGCTGGACCCACCAGCGGTGCCCTCCTCCCGCGCGCCCCTAAGCGGTTCCATACCCTGGAATGTCTCCGCTCAGTCGGGAAACAGCGCTCCGCTGCCTTTTTGTGATTAAAGGCGCACTACAGTCCCCGAAAGCAGAAATTAGGAGGCAAATGCAAGCCACATTTATGAATCTGCAGCGGCCAGTGTTCCAAGAAAATATGCTCTAGCGAAGCCACCACAGCCCCTCGAAGCGCACTGAAAGGAGCTCTGAACGCGCAGACAAAATACGCAAAACTCCAGGCTCGCCTGGTTGCCTGACCCCCTACATAACGCGCCAGAAAAGGAAGAGGGCCTGTAGGTTAGTGGTGTGATGCATTAATGGGTTGTTATCGCATGGCCCGGGGAGCTGTGGAAGAGCATCCTCTCGTGTATTCATGGGTAATGTGTGATTGGAAGTCGCAATGAGGAAGGTACCTGAGGGGACGCTGTTCCGGTCGCAGACTCCGTCTTTCAGCAGCTTGTCTCGGATCTCCCAGCTGAACATGCCCGGGTTCTCTCGCTTGTACTCCTCAATTTTTTTCTCCACATCCGGCGTGGTCACCTGCTTCAGTTTAGGGAGACGAGAAAAGTGTGGTTGGTTTCAGGAGAAGAATATAGCGCTTGACTAAGCAATGCTTGGCGCTTAAAATCAAAGCTAAGTTAACCATCATTATTAGTAGAACATACCTAAGTATGAATCTTGGAAAGTGTGCACGTTAACACGTGTATATAATAAACATATAAGCCCACATCACAATTAACTGCCGTGTGTATTTTTTCAGTATTATGCGGCTAAATGGCGAATCCAAACTTCTGAGATTCCACTCTGCCCAAATAGTGCACTTGAGCAAATTATAGTATCTTCTAGAGCCCCAAAGTTGTTCTTCCATTCATGACAAAATGTCAGTCTTAACACCCTTGTTAAATTATATTACAACGGCATATTCCATACGCTAGAAAACTATACTTTTCTTACAACGTCCTATATCCAAGCAGCACTGAGGGAGCGAGGGTTGTAGAAAAAGGGAATTACACATTGTGGTAAAATCATACATGTTGAATTCAAATGCTAAAATCATCCTACAGAATTTAGAATCTCGTGAGAAAAATAAAGCAACCTTAAATTTAACACAATTAAATGTGTTCGGGTGTAAATCAGAATCAATGTAAATAGAACTTTAGTTCAAACCAAAAGAAACAAGTGATATAATCTCCGAAAAATACTAAAGTTCTAGACAAACGATTGCTCGGTTAATAACACGCCCCCAAAACTCGCTGACAGAATGAGAAAAATACAATTCAGTGTAATCGGGATCTAGCAGGCAGCTCTTCTTAAACTTTTCGCATGATTCCCAAAAGGGAAAAGGCCTCGCCATGGAGTTGGTGAATCATATAAAACACCCTCGAAGTATGCACTCCCTAAAACATGTGTTTCTAAAAGTGCCTTTTCAAATTTGAAATACATTCACATCATGCAGATATTACAAGAAACAAATGATAGATAGATAAGTAGGTAGGTAGTTAGTTGGATAGAAAGGTAGGTAGTTAGAGAGGTAGGTAGATAGAGAGAGAGCGAGGTAGATAGATCCTGTCGTCATTAATGCTCCTTTTTACACATACAAATGAATGATGTAGATAACCATCATTAATCACATGGGATAACTTTGCGTATGTTAATACAGTGCAGGCATGCCATAAGAGCTCTTGTTAGATCTGCTCCCAGAGTAAGTACAGACCCACCACCACACTCAGGCTGGATAGTACCCCGATTCAGGTACGGCGCTGACCATCCCCCAGAGCCCACCTGCCCATCAACCACAGTCCACCTGCCGCCTCAGTGATACTCCAATAGTGCTAGCCCACCCTAGCCCCATCAGAGTGGAAGGGTGGAGGTGTTATTCGTCCTCCCTGTTGCCTGCAGCCCCCACAGTGCCAGCTGGGTGCACATTCACGGGTGCAGGGGCTAGGGCCTTCCCTCCGCACTGTGCTCGACACTGTGTGCCAGAGGTGCTCCTACAACTTCTCAGAGGCGAGGGCTGTACCCTTGGCCTACTCTCGGTGTGTCCGCAGGGCGCACGCCATGCGCAGGTGGATCAGGGGTCATCCCGGGCCTGCTCTCCCTTCTCCACTAAATCAATAGTCACTAGAATTATGCGGAAGGGTTGGGACAACTTACGCAGAAAGGATGAGTACATTCTGCAGCCAGAAAAGGCACATTCTGGAGCCTAATGTGGCACATTTTATGATAGTAATATTTTGCCATGTCTACACATCTTACCACTGTCTATGCATTGGTTGCACCTGATTTTAACACCCACATATAGCAATAAGCAACAGAAAGGTGACCAGTGAACTTTTTCCATGGGCCTTACTCTATGCAGCAACATCTGTTGCTGCGTTTATAGTTAATAACTTTTGAACCATTTGTGCTATAAAGATTATGGTTGTTAAAATATGCAATTATGCAGCAAATAATTTATTTTGTGACTAATGTGGCAAATATATAAATACTCGTAAAAACGCAGTGCCACACAATCACATAATTCCAGAGGCCCTGACTAAAAGTACGGCTGCAGCCCTCATTCTAGGTCCCAGCGAGGAGGGATCCACCGTGTGCCCGCTGCCCTGTCTCCTCACATGGGAGGAGGTGGTCACCTTGGAATTGCTGCCCCTTGTGCTCTCCATCCCCCTCAAGAGTGCCGGTGGCACAGCCTCAGTGCCGCAGCTGGAGGCCCGCTGTGCCATCCCTGGTGTGCCAGTGCTGGAGGTGAAGGTATCCCCCCTTGGGCCTCCCGTCCCTCTCTTTGGCAGCACCGGGCCCCAGGGGTGGAGGTGCGAGGTTTGGACACACTGCCTCTCTCTCCACCAGCCCCCCTAGTGGGCCAGCGTTGTGCGCAAGATTGTCGTGCTCAACTTGTGCCCTCTGCCCCTCTCCACCAGTCCCATCAGTGTGCCAGCACCAAGCCTCGGGTGGACGTCCCCTCCTAGAGTCTCCTGCCCCCAGGGAGTGCCCGCTCTGTGCCTCGAAGTTGAAGTTCCCTCCCAGGGTCACCTGCCCCGGAGTGGACGAGTCCACCTAGGGTCTCCTGCCCCCTCAGTGTGCCTCAAAGTGGACACGTCCACCTAGGGTCTCCTGCCCCCTCAGTGTGCCTCAAAGTGGACACGTCCACCTAGGGTCTCCTGTCCCCTCAGTGTGCCTCAAAGTGGACACGTCCACCTAGGGTCTCCTGCCCCCTCAGTGTGCCTCGGAGTGGACGAGTCCGCCTAGGGTCTCCTGCCCCCTCAGTGTGCCTCAAAGTGGACACGTCCACCTAGGATCTCCTGTCCCCTCAGTGTGCCTCAAAGTGGACATGTCCGCCTAGGGTCTCCTGCCCCCTCAGTGTGCTCTGAGTTTGACGTGCCCCTCTCCCCACCCGCCCCTCAGCTTGCCCGCCCCGGGGCGGAGGTGCTCACCTTGGGCTTGCTGCCGCCGATGGCCCCGGGCCGGATGGAGCCGGTCTCCTGGTAGCGGCACAGGATCTTGGAGACGCAGCCGTGAGAGACCCGCAGCTGGCGTGAGATGACGCAGGGCCGGATGCCGTGGTGGGCCATCTCCACAATCTTGTGCCTGATGTGGTTGGGCAGCGGCCGGCCATTGATGAACACTCCTCCCAGCTGGTTGACGCGGCCCTGGCCCAGAGGTGTGGACACTGCAGAGAACGCCAAACACGCGTTAGACGTTTACACAAACTTCAAACTTTTACTTAAATCAGCCAGCAATGACAAGTGGCACAAATAAACAGCCCGCGTGCTTGAAAAGCTGCATAAAAACGAGTTTAAAAGGGTTGTCTTTCAGTCAGATATTAAGTTTATGTACATCAGTAATGTAAGTAGCCGTGCGCCAGAGGTCAAAAGAGCTTTACTCAGTACGCGCGCACTGTAAACAAAGTGAAACTTCCTACACGAGGCGCGCCGTATTTATTTTCGGGTCGAGATGTGTCGCTTTTACCTGCAACAGAATATTGAAAATTACTCGAGAGAGATATTTCGTAGATATGTGTTTTTAAAGTACACCGCGGATAGGAATTCAGAAATAAAAAGGCCGGGGCTTATGAGGATAGATATGAAGAAAACACGCGCAAAATATAAACAAAACTTTTTTAGTATAAGTAAAGCAGCTTCGAATGTTCAAGATTATAAAACCAGGTCACAGCGGCTGGATGGTTTGAAAACCACCTGTAGTTTAACCGGTGTAAATTGTCTATAAATGTATATATAATAGAACAATATGAACAAAAAGTGAAACGTACTTGGAGCCAGAAAAAAAAGACGAACTTCGGAAAATATATCACCCGTGGGTGAGTGTAAATTGAGAGCTGTTGGTAAACAATGTCAGTCACGTGCATTATATTTACCGCGTCACCGTCTGGTCACCCATCTGACCACCTGTGTGTACATGATTAACATATTTGAAGGTGTTTGTTTTACGGATACTTTTATTGTGTTTTAGATAGACGCGGAATTCTAAAATTCAACTTTACGCTGCTCCAGAGTTTTAACAACTGAGCTGAACTAACTTCCCGCAAGCATGTGTTGTTACCTTAAACCCTCCTGTGCCCGCCCCTCCCCTGTGGGGTTGTGTATCAAAAACAATTAATTAGATGTGGCAAACGGCACTGCGATTAGGTCAAGTGGTGATTTGTTTACAAAACACGCTGATCTGTTTGTGAAAACGAAACAGTTCAATTCTGAGGCGTAGTAGAAAGAGAACGGTCAGTGCCAGGTGTCCGAATCCATGAATTATACACAGGTGGTGTCCGCTGTGCTGTGTGTGAGGGACCTCTCTACAAAAAAAAAGTTTGTGTGTAAGCAGGTAAGCTCGATATCAAATCCGTGGCACGACACGGGCCGCATTTACGCGAGCAGATTTTCTGTGGCCACAAAGCTGATGCGCATTCTTATTTTTTTCTTTTTCTAAAATCTTTAACCTATTTTTTTTTTTCTGTCTCAACTTTTTTTCCCCTAATCTGTCCGGTGGGCAGTTGCGTGCATTTGTGTCCGCTGCAGAGTGTCCGAGCTGCGGGCCTCCTTACCTTCCAGGGGGAATCCGCTGCGGGGGTAGCTCTGTCCGGGGGCCGGGCGCATCATTCTCGGGACAGCACCAGAGAGGCAGCTCATCGCTCGCTACACTGACCCCAGAGGTGAAGTCCAGGTGCGCCCCCCACTTTTTACCACAAAAAAGTTCCTGGTACCAATCCCAGGGGTACCCACGGGCGCGGGATCTCCTCCTGTGAGCGCGATGCCCCTGTCCCAGCGCGAGAGGAACCGGAGGCGCTTCCAGGCGGGTAGATGCTGCTCCCAGGACGGCTCTAGGCGCTGTGAGTGTCCCTGCTCGGTCCGAGGGGGGGTTGGAGCGGCGGGGGCGCGGGGCGGACGTCCTGACGTGGTTGGTGCAGAGTGAGCGGGGGCTCCGCTCCGGAGTATTTATTAGTCCTTCCACTCAGAGCTTCCTCGGGGTTGCCGGCTCCTGATTGGTCGGCCGGGAGACTGTCCCGTCTGCAGAGGGCGGGCGCTGATTGGCTGAGGGCTCACACTTTGCCTCCTCATCCTGACAATTGTGGCTTCAGTGCAGAAGTGTGACCCAGACCCCTTGCTCTTCAGAGGGGCTGGGGAGACGGCGACGGAGAGCCACTTGAGAGGGGTCCCCCTAGAATGAAAGATGCTCCCGCCGCTCTCTGATTTTTTTTTCACTTGCTTAATACAGCTTCCGGGGCACCAGGGCACCTAGAAGTCTGAAACATACTTATTTGAGGACATGCCTTATTTATTTCCTCTGGATAATATTTTTTTAAGTGATGCTGCGGACAGGAGACATTTCTCATAATACTTCCCGCCCACTGGGGAGTCACTTTCCTACTTTCCTGATGTTGTCTCTGCTACTTTCACTCTTGCTCTTAGAGCAGCGGCGCGTGGGAGATGCGCGGGGCGCTGTCCCCCCAGCTCGGCGACTTCCCTGCCCTCTGATCTGGAGGAGGACAGAGCAAACTATGTATATTTCCCCCTCTGTCTTTCAGAGCGCGGTGTTGTTATTCAGCGCCCGTCTTCAGGAATTTATTGTTGCTTTCAAAGTAAACTGCTGGGGGAGGAAAAGAAAAGCGGCCGAGGGGCTGACGAGGAGAGGGCAGGCTCCCCCCAGCAGGATACGACGCCAGGAGTGCTGTAAAGGCTGTCTGTCCCCCCAGAGAAGGTGCTATTGTGCCGGCCGCCTTTATCTAGGCGCTTGGTGAGTGCCAGCGAGCCCGTCTCCTTCACACTCCCCAGTGCCTTCCACGGGCCTCTTTATTTGCAAGGGGACCATTCAGGGACTGTCACTCCGCGCTCCCCACTTATTCACCAGCGTCATCAATCAAAAGGACGAGCAGCGGGCAGGTTCCCCCTTTGAAATGGGGGGACAATGGGGTTCTGAGCTCAAAGCACCCCTCTCCACTTCTGCCGGCCCCCTCCCCCCAAACGAGGTTTGAATTTTTTAAAGCCGCTGCCCCCGTCCCGGCTCCGTAATATTAGGAGGAAAGAAGGTGCATTAGAGGAGAGAGAACGCAGTAAGTGGCCGGACCTTTAAACCCCAATATATCAAAAAGAGCCAGTCGAAAAATAAGGAGCATCGGCCTAACGCCGCAAAATCGTCATGGTCTTTTTTTTTTAGTATTAGAGGTATATTTTCTGCTATGCCGGGGCATGACTAGATACTGGTGTGGCAATTTTACAAAAAATTAAATTCTCTGTTCTTGTCCGCCATCTTTCGCGCTATGCTCAACCATCAGTCATATAGGCGCTAGTTCGCGAACCGCGAGGTTTTCACAAGGTCGCGCCCATCGCTGGCGAACTTTTAACCCATTCGGGGCCTGGGGTGGAAATATAGGTGAGCTGGATTGGAAGCTGGCGAGCCCTTGCGGTCCCTTCAACTGACTGTGTGCACAGAGAACCTGTGGCTTGTAGCGGAGGGGGTTGAGAGGCGCTATGGGGAGACCCGCGTAGACGTGAGCTGCGGTTCGCGGACGTTCCTCTGCCAGATTCGTCCGACAGGATCTCGGACCGGTAGAAAATTCGCATCCTAGGTCTAGGTCCTAGGTCTGAATCCACCCACCAGCCTCCCTGCTGTCAACTTTGTCTCATTACAAGGACCTCCGTCCTTACTTTTACCATTATGTCGCTTCTCGACTTCTCTGCGTCGTTTGCCTCATGCAAAAACCCTTCACTTCAGTGTGAATTTGGGCACGCACCGCCCACTTTTCCTGACGCAAGCTCCCTCCCGCGGTGCTCCCGAAAGCCGGCGTTTTTAAACTGAGCCAGCGTTAAATTGGTTTAGAATATAGCACGTGAAGGTGAGAAATATTCGGACAGCAGGTCGCCCCAGTCTAACCCGGTTTATTTATATTTCGAATCGCAGCGGAGATGGGCTTACTACTGTCTTCTAACTGAATGTGTCAATAGTTTTTGTAAGTAATTGTTCGCCCGTGCACTTTTTTAAATAGCGCTAAATGCGTTTGTGCTGTCACGCCGTGAGAGGCGCTATGGAAAGCTTCTCAATCTAAGTTACAATATAAAGTAAACAATCATTGTAATGTCCCAGTCATCCAGATAAAAATGCTAAAACTAGTGAGTGAGGTGGATAAATGAATGAATCGGTGGATGGATGGACGGGTTGCGTGGGTTGATGGCTAGGCATGGGTAGATGGATGCAAGGCGTACTCCCACAGGCTTCATGTGAAAAAAACACAGAATTCAAGCTGTCGAAACCTACTGTGCGATTCAAATTCAAAATCCACTTTCTAAATCCACTTCGGAAGGTTTCGGGTCGGGTTCCCCAATTTACATGTCAACCAGAACCAGGTTGTAAATAAAAATAATCGAAAGTTAGACGCAAAACCTGGAATGACACTTGGTGAACGCAACCGGTGGCGGATGTTTGCAAACACCCTGCCCGCCTTGACATCCCCCCTCGCCCCTGGCAGGTGCTGTCCGACTCCGGCGAACTCACTGCGAGCGACCCGGATTCATGTTTAGACTTTAACGACCCGAACTGAAGTCACAGACATAGAGGGGTCTTCGTCGCATCCGTTCGTTTATCTATTTATGTGGCTTTTGCATATTATTTTTACGTGTATGAGTAGGCATGCATTTAATTATGTATCCATTATGTGTTTATGTGCGCATGCGGGGGCATATCCCCTAATGCATGCTTTATCTGTGTGCACGTGTGTTGATGTATGTATTCATTCCTCCTATACCCAGCTCTATATATATAATGTCATTGCGTGTTTGTGTGCTTCGCTAGGGATTGGCCCACGCGTTAGTATTGACGTGCTGAGCATGTAAGCATTTTCTGTATTTAACGCTGATTTATCCAGGTGTACATGAACATACCCACGTGTTTATGTACCAGGTACGTATTTGTCTGGATACGTAGGCGGCTCTTCCATTAATTATTAGGTTTGTATGTGTATTGATTATGTTTTCAATTAAGTGTCTACATTTACTTAACGTTCCATTCTTTGCGTTGATATGCGTGTACTCACGTTCCGGTATATGTACGTATTTTTGGCTGTGCATATTGTTATTTATTGCAATGTTACGATCTATTTCCAAATATATGTACTCCCGTGTGTATTATGGATTTACGTTCATACGTTGGTGAGTATGTCTTTAAATATATAGAACACTTGTAGTTATATGCATGAATTTACTTTTAAATCTGTGTATATGTTTAACTGTGCGTGACTTTATTATGTATGTGCTGTTTATTTACCTTTCTATCTTGGAATCACTTTATGTAATGCATGGCTTGCTTGTCAGTTTTTAGGTACGGATTTGCGTATATATATATATATGTGTGTGTGTGTTTGTATGTATGTATGTATACATTTCCCTCAGTACTGTCTTTCTGTATGAGTGGTGCGCGTGCATTTGTGCACGCCTTTATTCATTATGTGTTACTTGTCTTCTTGCCCTTGTATAGGTCCAGCTTGTCACCATTTCCCCGCATCTTATAGTCCACCCTGTATCGCGCCACCCCACAAACTCAATCTTCCGGAAACTCAAAATTGTGGTGTGTACTGTTTTCTTGGTGACTCCTGAGTCCCAGCCACAGCTGAATAAACTGGCCCGAAGACTAGACATCCCTGAGAGGAGGACTCTCCTCCGTTTGAAGTGCGTGGCCTGTTACCGCCATCTTCCAAACACCGCCGGCGGTAATCACCGCACACCCCATGGCGGGCCAGCGGCGGTGCTCCCTGCGCAGCCCTTGGCGGTGGGCTGCAGACCCGGTCCACGGATCGGACCCTGAAGAGAGCGCTGGAACAGAGCAAAGACACTTTGGAAAGATGAGGGTCCTACCTTAAGAGGGGTGCTATGAATAATGCACAGTGAAATACATATATATGTACGAACTGTGCTACCACGTCTATATATATATATATATTTTTTTTGGGGGGGGGGGGGGGGGGTTCATTTATGTGACCCAAACATGGTCCTCCGAATGCGCCACATCGTCCAAACGAGTGGCTTCACCGAATTAAGCGACTTTTATTATAGCTACTTGGAATTCTGATAGCATGCCCTCCGCCTCTAAGCGCTACAAATAGCCGGTGCTGGTATTCCCCCTCTTATGGTAGGTACTGAACCCACGGACCTCGGAAGGATGGACAGCGAAGGCGTCCTTGCCGCGACGCGAACCCTTACGCGCAGATCACACTGGGTGTCAGCCGTTCGCATTGGAGTCCCCGAGGTGCCTTGCCAGCGTGACGCGCTTGTAAAGTTCCCAAGAGGACTTCAGGGAGCAGTGTCCTCACAGACACGGTTGTTATCTCCTGGGCCGCTTCAGAAAAATCGTTACCTGTGGCTCTGGGAACTGGTTCATTGAGTTGACAATTGGGAAATTGAAATATTGCAACTTTTAGCCCCAATTGTATGGATGAATAGTTAGTGTAGGGTTGGACATCTCAGTAAGGACAGCTGTATGCACAAGGATGGGAGAGTAAGCTGCCACCCGGGATGCCCACGGCTCGTGGCAGCCTCTGTGCCCAGGTGCAGTGTGAGATCTGTATGCTGTGGCCCTTTACATTGTGCACGCGCACCAAACACAACCCAATACACGCCGTGCACTGGGTACAACTCCCACGCCTTTATTGTGCTGTTTGAGGTGTTGGGCGTATTTCGTCATTAATTCAGATTATAAAGATTCAGATTATAAAAACATGGCATCAATAAGACATCACGATTAATATTGTGTTTGGAGCTAATGACCTCCCCCACACACATATCCAGCTGATAATGAACAGATATTCGAAACTGCGTAAAGATGAATTGATTAGTGTCAACCATATTATACTTTTCCATTCAAAGGAGATATAGTGACTGTATTTGGGGACTGCTTTCTCAATCTCAGTTTAATATTACAGTAATACGAGGGTAAGGGAAAGGGTGTAAAAGAAAGGCGGGAAAGGTGTGAAGAAACAGACCTGCTTTGGGTGGGTTCGGAGGTCTGGGTAATGATGTCATGCCTACCACAGTATGGGGCTGTGTGTGTGGGAGGGGGGGGAGGGTAGAGCAGGTGAGAAGGGGCCTGTGTAAACGATTGGGCGCTGGTGGTGCACTCGCTACGGGATGGTGTGCATAGGTGCCGCTAAGCTCTCTGCGCATGTGTGTACGTGTGTGCATGTTTATGGGGGTGCCTGGTCTCCAGAGGGGCCCGGGTCTCACAACCTGGCTTGCTGCCCTCCTGGACTCGGTGTCGAGCCTCGGCGACTATTGTTACCCCGCACCTGCACAGATGGGCTCTTCTGGGTCTATGTGAAGGCGCGTGCGTACGCGTGTCTCCGTGGGGTCTGCACAAGCGTGCTCGTTTGCTTCCACAACTGTCTGGCCTACATAAGCCCAGGCCTCAGTAGCTGTCCCAGCCGCCACGCGTGCAGCAGGATATGTTTGTGTGCACGCCTCCACATGTATGCACAGGAGTGCGCGCGCCTGGCCTACCTAACCCCCAGGCCTCATTAACTGTCCTAGCCCTCGCACCTGCAGCCGGATGTGGCTGTGTCACTTGTGCGCACACGCCCACACGAGTGCACATTAGTGCGCGCGCCTGGCCTACCTAAACCCCAGGCCTCATTAACTGTCCTAGCCCTCGCACCTGCAGCCGGATGTGGCTGTGTCACTTGTGCGCACACGCCCACACGAGTGCACATTAGTGCGTGCGCCTGGCCTACCTAAACCCCAGGCCTCATTAACTGTCCTAGCCTGGCACCTGCAGCCGGATGCGGTTGTGGGCACAACAGTGTGTGGTTGTGTCACTTGTGTGCACAAGTCCACATGTGTGCACATGAGTGCGCGTGTCTGGCCCCTGGAAGCCCCTGGCATCGGTATCTTTCTCTTCTACATTACAGTTTCGTCGAGAGCGTGTCTGTCTCCATCCATGTAAAGTGTGCGTGTGTGCGCACGCGTGTGTATGTGGGAGACACCGAGTGGCAGGGCTCCTGAAAGAGAGGATGAGGATCTCGGTAGCTACATGTGTGGCAGGTCATGTGCATGTATGTGATGCTGCCGGACGGCTTATTGATTGCCCATGGTTTGCTGCCCTTCACGTGCCCCCTCGCAGAGACCCTTTGCGGTGTTGACAGTTTGGGTCTAGTCCTCGAAAGTGCGTGTGCCTGCGTACACGCGTGTGCGCGCCCGTGGGCGCGCGTTTGAATGAGTGCCCAAAGTCGTGAGCTCCACAACTGTCTTTGCTGCCATCCACCTTCATTCCAGGACTAGGCTTTGCCAGTTGGCAACTTGTTGCCGCTGCCCCCTGTGCCCGCACAAACCTGCACTGAAACTGGCATATTTCTTTCTTTTTTTTGCAAATTAATATAGCGCGAACTCGACCCGAAGGTATTGGAGCGCTATACATGAGCACCAGTTACATTACACAAGGACCCATTCATTTTTTTTGGTAGGTACAGAGAGATTAAGTTCTATTGAGTGTGTACTGCAGGGCACCTGAGAAGGGCCCACAGCCCTGGCACAGGGATCTGGGCCCCCGGAACCGCCACACAGAAAAGAACCACAACCAGGTCGGGGTGAAGACCTCCAGGGACAGGCCGGGTCCCCTCTGGCTTGGATAGTGCCAGGGCAGGCCCCTTGGCACACTCCATGGAACCCTGAAGCCGGCAGCCTATCACAAGCCAGGACACTTCGGGAACCGAGGGCGTCGAGCAGACACTCTGCTGCCTCTTCCTCAGCCAACCAATCCCCCTGCAGCAAATGGATGGACGGGAAGAAGACGAAATAAGGGGGCGCCATTACACACTAGAGGTAGAAAGGTCGACCATACTGGCGGTGTCTGTCTTAGGATGGCTCTTTCAAGGCCCTGCCCCACTATGGGGATCCTCAGGAGATGGCGAAACCCCCAAATTAAACCTCCCTGTCTTCACCCGCCATATCACTCTCTCTGACTCCACCCTCTGAAAACCCCTGCCCTCTGTTCATCCGGCCCCATCTGTACTCACACCATGTTCACTAGCCTGGCCTCTCACTTTCCACATGTTCTTTTCTTTCTCCCGTCACCCCAGACCCTCACACTGTCAAGTGCCCCTCACGCCCTTTCTCTCTCACCTTGCATTGCAACGCCCGCCCTGTTCCAGGACGACCATCTTTTTGGGGATATCAAAGCGCCCCGACCTGATAAAACAGTGACAATGGGCACTATATATGTAACTAAAACAGTTTAATGAAATCATACGATATTTGTTCACTTTATGTCCACTGGGTATGTTTGTGTGTAAAAGATGAACAGAACATGTATGAGACACCTCTGCCCCTCCCCCCTCTACAGATAGCGCTTAGAGGGAGGATAATTCTCATAGGAGATCCGAATCTTCATTAAACCGAGGGACGATGAAGCCTCTGGTCACACAGAGATAAGGTGTGTGTATGTGTGTGTGTGGGGGGGGGGGGGGGGGGGGTGGGGGGGGGGCTGTGTCATCCACACTCGGCCTCTCCGCTTACACGGACTAATGCGGCGCCTATGCCTGGCTTCTGTTCACTCGGAAGAACGTAGGTGCAAAGTACCCGGCCTCACTGCTCAGATGCCCTGGGCTGATGTTGCCCAAAGACAGCGGGCACTGATACGCATGCGCGCTCTCTGAGCCCGCATGTGTAGTGAGGGCCGCTGGTGCCCATGTATGACCTTCCAGCACAGTGGAAGGCATGCGTGGGGGAAGGATCAATCCGACTTCTCTATTAAGACGTGGAGGGTTGGTGCCCATACCTGGCCTCTCAGCTGAGACAGATTGGATTGCAGGGTGGGGAAGGGAGACGCTGCTGCCCTTCCCCGACCAGATCCATTTTAAGGATCTTGACGGACAGTGCATCACACATTTTGTTGGTCCCATGTTCGGAATCCCTTTGAAATGTATTCCCTATTCTTTGCTATATCAGCCCCTATGTTGTTTAATGTTGAATTGCACGTTCAAAATTGAGATTCAAAAATACACAGAATGAGCTAGAGTCACGTGGCGTGTATTAAAAGATAGGGGTCCTGGGTAATTCCCCATTTTGCCAAAGCATGAAAACGTCTGTGGGACCCCGACCAGTTAGATTAGAAGGGCGTGTTGAATGCTGGTGCACATACCGAGCTCAGAGCTTAGGCGGAGGAAAGGGGGTGGTGGGTACTGCTGGTAAGCGTACCCGGCCTCTCAGTCCACACAGAAGGTGGAGGGGGCGGGGTGCCCATACACGGCCTCTTAGTCCAGACAGAAGGGAATGGGGCAGGGTGCCCGGCCTCTCTGTCAAGACAAAATGTGGAGGGGCGGCGTGCCCATAACCGGCCTCTCAGAATGTTGAGGGGGCAGAGTGCCCACACCTGGCCTCTCAGTGCAGACAGAATATGAAGGGGCGGGGGCCCATACCCGGCATCTCTGATAGAATGTGGTGGGGACATGGTACCCATACCCGGCCTCTCGGTCCAGACAACATGTGGGGGGAGCGGGAGCCCATTCCTGGCATCTCATTCCAGACAGAGTGTGGAGGGGACCCATTCACACACGAGTGCTGGCTGGGCGACGATACACGGGATCTGTGACAGGATGGGTGGGGACTGAGTAGGGGACCCACACCCGGCCTCTCAGCACTGGCAGGATGGGTGAGGGATGAGTGGGCGCCCAAACGTGCGCACACCCGGCCTCTCAGCACTGGCAGGACGGGTGGGGGCTGAGTGGGCGCCCATACGTTTGCACACCCGGCCTCTCAGCACTGGCAGGACGGGTGGGGGCTGAGTGGGCGCCCAAACCTGCGCACACCCGGCCTCTCAGCACTGGCAGGACGGGTGGGGGCTGAGTGGGCGCCCATAAGTGCGCACACGCAGCCTCTCAGCACTGGCAGGACGGGTGGGGGCTGAGTGGGCGCCCATACGTTCGCACACCCGGCCTCTCAGCACTGGCAGGATGGGGGGGGGGGCTGAGTGGGCGCCCATACGTTCGTACACCCGGCCTCTCAGCACTGGCAGCACGGGTGGGGGCTGAGTGGGTGCCCATACGTTCGCACACCCGGCCTCTCAGCGCTGGCAGGATGGGGGGGGCTGAGTGGGCGCCCATAAGTGCGCACACGCAGCCTCTCAGCACTGGCAGGACGGGTGGGGGCTGAGTGGGCGCCCATACGTTCGCACACCCGGCCTCCAGCGACGGCTCGTGGAGGGAGTTACAATGGGGCAGGAGGGCGGGGAGGGGGAGGGGCAGGGCGGAGGTTGCTAAAAACCGGCATATGGATAATTGCAGGTAAGTAAACAATTTAATTAATAAAACGAATTTCGTAGTGCGCCTTGCATCGCAAAATGCAATGCAGTGCGAGCTACGAAATTCGTTTTATTAATTAAATTGTTTAGTTACCTGCAATTATCCATATGCCGGTTTTTAGCAACCTCCGCCCTGCCCCTCCCCCTCCCCGCCCTCCTGCCCCACCGTAACTCCCTCCACGAGCCGTCGCTGCCGGCCTCACAGCACTGGCAGGACGGGTGGGGGCTGAGTGGGCGCCCATACGTTCGCACACCCGGCCTCTCAGCACTGGCAGCACGGGTGGGGGCTGAGTGGGTGCCCATACGTTTGCACACCCGGCCTCTCAGCACTGGCAGGACGGGTGGGGGCTGAGTGGGCGCCCAAACGTGCGCACACCCGGCCTCTCAGCACTGGCAGGACGGGTGGGGGCTGAGTGGGCGCCCATACGTTTGCACACCTGGCCTCTCAGCACTGGCAGGACGGGTGGGGGCTGAGTGGGCGCCCAAACGTGCGCACACCCGGCCTCTCAGCACTGGCAGGACGGGTGGGGGCTGAGTGGGCGCCCAAACGTGCGCACACCCGGCCTCTCAGCACTGGCAGGACGGGTGGGGGCTGAGTGGGCGCCCATACGTTCGTACACCCGGCCTCTCAGCACTGGCAGCACGGGTGGGGGCTGAGTGGGTGCCCATACGTTCGCACACCCGGCCTCTCAGCTCTCGCAGTGGCTTCACACCGCTGCTGAAGCCGGGGCCAAAGGCTTCTGCTAATTACAGGCCTCTCCCAG
Organism: Lissotriton vulgaris; assembly: GCF_964263255.1. NCBI lineage: Eukaryota > Metazoa > Chordata > Amphibia > Caudata > Salamandridae > Lissotriton > Lissotriton vulgaris. The sequence continues at coordinate 755,214,076 of NC_141699.1, read as the reverse complement.
GCCAGGTGCGCTTTTAATTGGATTAGGCAGCACTTGAGCGGATCAGATGGGAACGGAGAGGGGTCTGTGAGCGCGGGAATTATTGATAAGCCATTAGAAAAGACTGCACTCCTGCTCTGTGGGAAATTCAATTATCCTCTTCCGGGGTTACGTGCCACCAGCAAACTGTCATTTATGAAACATCGAATCACGGCTCTTTTCAAACAAGCAGCCCCCCCCCCCCCCTCCCCCAACCCCAACACGTAATAACGTCTGTACGGCCCCTTCACGCAATCTAACTGCAACTGCCTGCCAGGGATTAACACACAACACACTCCCCTTTACGGATGGGACGCTGCTGGATTTTGGGCCTTTCCCAGCCGCGGGGCTAATAAACATGACTTTTAAGATACCAGTGTTCGAGTGTGAGAATACTTATTATTATTACTGCTATCGTGAACGTTATCGCTACTGCGGTTGTGTGTGTTGCTTTTGGTGCCAGCAGTGCTGCTGGGGTTAGCGATCCAGGCGCCGGCGCGGGTACAGATGCACAGAGCAGATGCCACTGCTCTTATATTTATACTTTAATCGCGCATAGAAATGTGCACTGAAATGTGCGTTCTGCTCTCCCTGCGAATTAAAAATGAAGAAAACCCGAAATCAGCGATTGCTATTTCAATTGACATGGAGTCTGTCTATCTATCTATCTATCTATCTATCTATCTATCTATCTATCTATCTATCTATCTATCTATCTATCTATCTATCTATCTATCTATCTATCTATCTATCTATCTATCTATCTGTCTGCCTGCCTGCCTGCCTGCCTGCCTACCTACCTGTGTAAAGCATTAACAATGAGAAACAGAACACGGCATAAGTCGAGAAGAGTGAATCTTAACAGGAAGAGCGCCTGTGGGACTGGACGGCTCTGACCCTACCCAGGGATGTCCGCAGGGGCTACGGGTGCCGCAAAGCTCCGCTTAAAGTACATCGTGGTGGGCTCTTCCGCATGCGATTGTCCAAAAGTTGCAGCTAAAGCGACTGTAAAAGAGCCACCCATTCTTTCCACTGCCTGCATGGGGGAGGGGAAGTTAGCCGCTTCTTCCCTCCAACCTGCATGTCAGGTAAGGAGGATCCACCCGTCCGTCGGTCCGTCCCTCCCTCCCCAGACTAGCCATGGAGGCACACTTGGATTATCCCCGGCTGCATGGTCGGGAGCAACTTTCAGGGCCTGTTAGGTTTCCTTGAACCACCCTGGAAGTGCATATCAAACGTCTTTGAAAAACTGTTGTTTAATTTACACCGCTCGGACTTATTTTTTCTATAAATTCTGGGGGGGGGGGGGGGGGGTTGTCCTGAGACAGGGTCACCGCGCTCCCCCTCACTGGTGGCTGCTTTGAACATGTTTTTACTAGAGTTGACTTCAGTTCGCAGAATGGAAAGCGCCTCCTCGTTGTTTTTCGGCGCTATTAAGGGATTGGGGATACATGAATCGCAAGCAGTGTATAACTCACAACTGTTGCTCGACAGGGCTAGATGCAAATTGTTGTTTTTTTTAATATCTCTCCCCTGGCCCACTTTTCCGAGATGTCCACCTCAAGGGCTGTGTCACTCCGAGTCCAGAAGTGCCTGATGTGGACTGCACGCGCCACACTCACTGATGGTTAAACAGTGCAACACCCTCTGCCCCGCTGAGGCTTCTGGGATGTTGTGTATACGTGTCTTTATCTGCAGTAGTGCAGCAAGGATGCCCTGGTGCAATCAAGGAACATGCCCCCCCCCCCCACTGCTGTTGGGGTAGCAAACTACAGCAATTATGAGGGCTCAGTGGACACTGATGCCACTGCACCTGCTGCACCAATGTATCTATCTATCTAAACGCACCCTCCTCCCCCTCCGCGAAAGGCGTGCTACCTGGTGTCCCTTCGTCAGTCTGCACATTTCGTGGCAGAATGATACAAACATTAAATAAATCTGTCATATCAATGTACACATTGTATTGCAATAGATTGTAGCGTAGACACGTTTTTTTGGTTGGGGGCGGGGTCATGAATATATTGTTCCCATCTTTAGACATTATGCTTGTACACGATTCCTAATAGTTGAACAGGCCTTTGTGTTTTTGTGTCATTTAGGAATAAGTCATTATAGTGGAAAACAGGCCTGTTTAGGTTATCATTAAACGCACTAATAATGCCCCCAGCCACCTTCTTCCAAGGTGCTTGCTCCAAAAAGAAGCCCAATCCGACACACTGTCCCAGTCAGACATTTGTAATGTGGAAACACATATTTTTGGAAGTTTTTACTCTTTAAATTCGAGGATTAGTGCACCAGATTTTCCATTTATGCCAAGCTCTTTTAAGATCAAATTATATGTTTTCTCTAGTGCTAAGAAGTGGGTACTGAGAGCCAGCCAGCTATAAAAACAATTACAATATATACATTAAAGCATTTGGGAGCAGCATAAGGAATTGTAAATCATGTCATTGGTATTACCGGACGACCCGCGTTTTGGAGGCTTTATAGAACTTGACCATATGAAAATTATGAACACGTATTTCAAAATAACATCACAATTTCATGTATATTATTCTTGGCGAAGCGTTCAAACACGGTGTTATGGTTTCAGCTCAACACGTATTTAATGGTATCTATGGCAGCTGGCAGGTCCATCTGTCCCGGTGCCTCTCCACATACCATCATGGCGAGGAGGCCCACAGATTTCCTCGGGGACTTCCGGGTCTTTGTGAGGAAACATTGTAAAAGCGCTTAGAAATGTTTTCGAAATTCATTCAGACGAATCTCAATTTCCCGAAACACGGAATCCGCAAATGCGAAGTTCATATTGTGCTGTTTATCACCACCTGTTGTGGAGTCGCTTGTGAGATGTATGTAAAATGTCAGGTTATCCATCCACCCAATGGGCCTCCACATGGAAGCCTCACACGTAGCTGACAACTGTCGCTTCTGCAGCGGACTGTGTGTGCGTGTGAGTACACCCCACATCAGGAACTGTGGAGGAGGTAAGAGACGGAGACAGGAGGGGAACAAACGAGAAAGGGGAAATGGAAGGAAGGGCTGGGGGAAGGGGTGATTGGCAGGTAGGTTCAGGATGGAAGAATGGGGAAAAGAGAGGAACATGGGATGGAGGGAGAAGTAAGTGTGGGATTGAATGGGGGGGGGGTGGAAAAGGAAGACATGGAGAGATGGAGTAGTAAGAGAAAATAAGTAATGAAAGAAGGGGAGCGAGGAAGGGAACAAGGAAGGATGCATGAATGAATGGAAGAAAAGAAGGACGAGTGGGTGGACAGTGGAGAGAAAGGAAGGAATGGAGGCAAGGAAGGGAGGAAGGGAGGGAGGGAAGGGAGGGAGGGAGAAAGGGAGGGAGAAAGGGAGGGAGGGAAGGAGGGAAGGAGGGAAGGAGGGAAGGAAGGAAGGAAGGAAGGAAGGAAGGAAGGAAGGAAGGAAGGAAGGAAGGAAGGAAGGAAGGAAGGAAGGAAGGAAGGAAGGAAGGAAGGAAGGAAGGAAGGAAGGAAGGAACGAACTTGGTTTGCTGAACCGAGTAGGGCAGAAGGAAGGAAGTGAGCAGTTGCCCGTGTAATGGTTAACAGATGCAGCCGTCCGAGAGAGAAATAAAACGGTACTGGAATCATTAAATGCCCAGAACACTGTATTATATGTCAGGGCGCTTTGAAGCGTTGAAAGTTGTAACAGTGGGGCCCCTCTGAGGCCGCGGGAGCAGCGCCGTCTCAGCCCCGCTACACGAACCCGACAAATCTCTGCCATCCCGCGCTCCCCTCGAGCACCCGCAGCATCTCATAAACTTTACAGGGAAGCAGTAAACACATGGAGTACCAGCAGGCCGTGCTGAGGCGGGGGGCAGCGCAGGTGCTAATGCGAGAGCGCCCCGCCCCTGGGACACTACCCGAACCCTCTACAATCACAGGGCGCTCGGAGCGCACTGCACAAGCAAACACATCTCAGAAGAGCAATATTTAAAAGATCGCTGCATAAGCAACATCCATTCACAAGCATGTTCTAAGAAAAATAAATGCAAACATAAAAACTCCTCACATAAAGCCTTAGAGAATGACTTCGATCATATATGCCTATGGCATGCCAAGCGATGTACAATTAATGCAATATGGCTCTGATTAAAACATACGAAGTCATATAAAATATTTGTTGAATACCAGCGACGGCTCGTGGAGGGAGTTACGGTGGGGCAGGAGGGTGGGGAGGGGGAGGGGCAGGGCGGAGGTTGCTAAAAACCGGCATATGGATAATTGCAGGTAAGTAAACAATTTAATTAATAAAACGAATTTCGTAGCTCGCACTGCATTGCATTTTGCGATGCAAGGCGCACTACGAAATTCGTTTTATTAATTAAATTGTTTACTTACCTGCAATTATCCATATGCCGGTTTTTAGCAACCTCCGCCCTGCCCCTCCCCCTCCCCACCCTCCTGCCCCACCGTAACTCCCTCCACGAGCCGTCGCTGTTGAATACCACATGCGTCAATTATTTAAAAAAAAGTGTATACAATAAACGCGTATATGAAATGCCCATAGAAGCGGTAGCGCTTTAAAAGCATTGGCATTTTATAAAAATGCCACAAGCATAACTTAACCCTATAAATACATATGGTGGTGAAACGATACTGTGTTACAAAAGTAAAGATTATGAAATATGAAAAAACGTCAACTTTCTCGCGCAGGTAAACTGTGTATATACATAATATATTATTGGGGTTTGAGAGATGGGTATTTTAAAATGAAAAAAAATACGTTATGTAGGTACAAACAGGCACTCTCTAGCCATCCACGCACATCAACATTATACGTGCATTCGAAGGGTAAAACATTTGAATATGCATTGAGCGATGGAGGAAACCAGGTCTCTTAAATGCAAAGTACTAATGTATATACATGCTTGCAATGGCCCCTGTGAGCTAGAAACGAGGGGTGCAGAAGAGCAGGTACTTTCTCTCACCATTGAAGAGCATGGTCCGTCGGCTGTCTGTCTGTGCGCCGCCAATAAAAGGATGCACCCTTTAATGCTCCCGGGGCTGAGCCGGTGCTGACAGACTGGCGGCTCCCGCTTCCGGCCTGCCCTGGCCCCAGACGTGACACCCTCCGAGCCCGAGGTCTCCCAGGGCCCCGTCCCCTCAGCCCGGCCGCCCTCCGAGCCCGGGAGGCCGAGATTGATGGATTTAAAGGGCTCCCTAGCCTCCCTCCAGAAACACTAGCCCGGCCCGGGGTGGGGGCAGCAGAGAGGGGCAGAGAGAGCGAGATTAACGCGCGGATCCCTATGAAATGTAATCTGCAGATCTAATTGATTCGCAGGAATATCAGTTTAAAAGGGACGCGGGGGGAGCCGTGACTCAGGCAGAGACTCGGCGCAGACACGCAGGGGTTAAAAAGTCACCCCGGCCGTCTGGGGTGACTGGCCGGTGTTTACAAAATAAAACTGTCCTCGGAGCACGGCGTGTCCATAAACAGGGGGCCGCCCGGCGTCTTTGATAAAGCTCTGCACAGCATCCCAGAGCAGGTGCTCGACAAATAAATAACAACAAACACGCTCAGGAAAAAGTGTTTATGGGAAAGTGCTCAGCCACTGGCCGGAAGAGTGTGTCTGTGGTTCAACGCCTGACGCTAGACCTCGTCATTTTAAATCACATGTAGGTTTTAGAAAGTTTTAGCTGATTGACGTGGTAAAAGTTTCCGATGTTCTTTTGGGGCAGTTTCCCGCCATTTTGTGTCAACTGTACAAATAACGCTAAGAAGTGCGCCAAGCGTGCTGATGTCTCCTCGTGTGTGCCCTCCAATAGATTCCACGTCACTTTAAGCAGGTCTAACACCAACCCCTTCGACCTTGAGCCGCCCCCCCACCCTGGACCGGGGTCAGTGACAGGTAGCCCGGGGTCCCACCTGCAGTTGGATCACTAAAGTGAGACACGTAACGTTTCTGAGGGTCGGGGAAGCCTGAATGGCGCGATTAACTTATGGAGATAGCACGAGCCCATAGATGACAACGCAAAGTTATTATTACTTCTCTGTTTTCAGTCTCTGGCAGCAGGTGTTTAATTTGTGCCGGTGCTTACAGTTGATGGAACCCGGGGTGCATTTCTAGGGACCAGAACATAGCTTTTGCTCCTCAGTCGTGTGCTTAGAGCAAGAGAAAGGCAGCAGAGGCGGGAACGGGGGAGGAAAAAGAGAAGCGTAGAAATATAGAGACAAAGCGAGAGAGAGAAATAGATGGAGAAAGAACCAAGAGCTTGGATTCGAGACTAGACAGTCTTAATATTCGCCCACCGAGGAAAACGTTGTCTCCTACACTTATTATAACAAAATACTCCGTGCCTCCTGCCTTTGCCGTGCAAGAATCACCGCAGACTGAAGTTTTAAGAGCCGGAGACAGGTGTCCCCTCCATTTAGCGACATATTTTGGGTCGCGGAGCGCCGTCCTGTTTGGGGTGGGAAATAGCCCGGTGGTCAGTGTCTGAAGCCCTCCCTCCCGCGACAGCCTCGAGAGCTTCAAACACTGACCACTGGGCTACGTCTCACCCCAAACAGGACAGCGCACAGCGACCCAAAATATGTCGCAAAATGCTATAAAGTTGGAAAACGAGGGATATTCTTATTCAACTACAAACATTTGGTTGTACAAAAACCAAAACAAACAAAATCAAGATGTATTTTTCTCCAACAACGTCTCTCAGCTGAAGGTTTTCGTTGCTCAATTCCGCTTTTTAGGCTAATTATGATTTTCCCGACTGGGCATTAGAAAACAATAGAGGTTAGTTTAAACCATTTAGCGAGTAATGTACTGTGTGTTGCTGAGGAGGCGAGTACCACCTCAAGAACGTCACCACTGAAGGAAGTCAGGTAGGCGCTGCGACGACGAAGATCTACAGATTTCAGCGCATTTCCTATCAAAATGCATTTAATACACCAGATGAACTGGCGGCCCCTCCCCTGTGCGTGGTAGGAACACGCACCCTTTCAGATCAGTTGTGAGCAGAAACTGACTTTGCAATATCTGAATTTGCATATCCCGCGAGTACCCTTCTGTTGCAAAGATATCGCAGGCAGTGAGGCAGGGAGACAGACAGACGGATAGATAGATAGATAGATAGATAGATAGATAGATAGATAGATAGATAGATAGATAGATAGATAGATAGATAGATAGATAGATAGATTAAAATCCTAATTGTTTGCATCCAAAGTTGGACGTTAAACTCCACTCTCTCTTAAAACAAATGGAATACTTGCACAACATTTTAATGCATGTTGTACACAATTACCACTCCACGAAGACCTAAAGTTAGGCTCTGGCATTTTTTTAAATACGAACTTAGTTTTGAATTATGATTATTGGGTTTCGGTATTTGCTTAATTTATATTTTTTTCAAACGCATATATTTTTTTCTATAATTTTTCAATGCGGGAGACGGCGTTGCGTAGAAATTCTAATGCAGGTGGCTAACTAAGCAGAATTGTCATGTGACGTTTGTGCCCGATGCCACACTTCAAATATAGTTTGCATAAAGATGATCGCCCAATACATTGAGCAGTTATATCAAGTGCCTTTTGTAGAACGGGCCATAT